>NC_088683.1:106749748-108244748 GCF_028017835.1 Emys orbicularis
TTTAGTCCCCCTCTCAGTCCAAAAGAACCAGAGTTTGTTGAACTTCAAGGCAATTGCAAAGTTTATCTTTTAACACAGGCCAACATTAAAGTCATTGTTTGAGGGTGGTTTGGATATTTTTGGCTTGGCAGGGAAAGTAGTTTGTTTGCATTCACTAACACTGGCTGGCTGGCTTATTGTGGTGTTTTTATTGTAAACAAGTTGAGAGATTGATGATAGGCACATCTTATAAAGGAATAAAGCTTCTACTTTTATGAGGTTTTTAATGTAAATGGAAAAATATCAGCCCAGGTTTATTTGAAAGATTCAAGAACATTTTGACAAACCTGGTCTGAGCATTGTGTTTGTCATGAAACCCCAGAGCAGGGAAGTTTTGAGTTATTTTGCACTTGGTTCAGATAATTTCATACAGCTCAAAATAAAAAGAGTTTAGTCAATTTTCCTGGCTCCAGGAATGTCACACTGATTATGCTCATTGTACTTATCGAGTGGTCAAACTAACTATGAATGTCCTTGTCTGTGGAGGGAGAATCCAGACTGATTCCCTTTTTTTCTACAGAAAACAGATGCGTCGTTATGATAACTTGATCAGGATGTTACATTACCCTGAAGTCACACCCATGGGAAACACTGGAAGAACTGGCCATGGAATCAACCAATAACAGAAAAATCAGGCTGCTGAAAAATACGAAGCAATTTCTCTCTGCTAGTTTCCACTTAAGGACAAAAGAGAGGTTCAGAGGGCAGGTGACAGAGAAGTGCGCTCAGGTTTCCCCTCTTCACATTCTGAAGAACTTTGGATGGATGGGGATCTCTCTTTTCATACAGAGAAATTAAAATACACCTTGTGGTCCACATTGTAAAAGTCCAATGTTTGAAGTTTGGGGACGGGGGGGTGGGAAGGAGAGGGGAAGTGGTGCTACTATACTCCCAAGACTCACTCACCATGCCCAATCCCAGAAAATGCCTCACTCGGTTAACAATCCAGAGATTATTTAGCTGCTCATTTATAGAGCACAGCAATGAAACAAAATAAAATATAGAAATGTCAGTACAGTATACAGGCAAGTGCCAGCCTGTATTAGAGGTATTCAGAGCCTACAGAGAAAATCGTGTCATTCCTAAGATCTTCCACCCAGTACGGAGATGAAAATAAATTTGAATCTTAGATTCAGTTGCTAATGAATGAAGACAATCTACAGAGCTATTTCAAGCTGAGACAAGTTTAACATAGGTCCTTATAGTTCCTCCAGGATGAGCTGTTGTGTCTGAACCACAAAGCTCCTACTTACAGGCTTGTCTGAGGCAACGCATAGAATAAAGAAAAACAACAATTCTAGCTACGGAATTCTGCTCAATACCACACTTTTTTATTTCTCAATGAAGCTACTCCACAGTTTTCTAAAATGTAACCTTAGGTTTAAATTTCTTGGCTTTGAGACTTTTTTTTTTTTAACTGCAATATTCTTTATTTCTCCACACCACCATCACCACTTAAGTTATTGATACATATTTACAACCATAATGCACTTAAGCAAGGTTATTTTTTCTGGGAGTAATAAAATGCTCATACTTGCTGTCTGGGCAATTCCAAGAACAGCTCATGCTACAGTTTATGATCCAAGACATCAGGTGGACATCCCAAAAGAGCACTTTATAATTCCAGAAAGGGACAAGCAGGGGAATCCATATAAAAACAGTATAATGGGGAGTAAACAAAATATCACAACAGAACTCCTTGTGAATGAATTAGCTACACCCAGGGCTCATCTACACACCATGGCAAAGCACGCCAGAGGGGTGTGATTTGTAAAGCACTCTAACATGTTGGACTCTAACTGCACCCTGTAAACTCTGCTGGCACACTCTAAAAGGTCCTTACTTGGTGTAAACTGTCTACTTGGGGCTTGTCTACACTGTGTCGTCTACATTAACGCTAACTAGATACCTTTTAGAGCCAGTGGTCTACAAATCGCACCCCCCTAATGCGCTTTGCTGGCAAAACCGAAGTAGTTTATAGTTGTGCTAATCCCTTCTGCAGTTCCACAAAGTATTTATTTACAAGAAGGATATTTTTACTTTTTTTGGACACATTAACTGCCAGCTAAATACACAGGGAAGGAGCAGAAATAATTTTTAAAGAAGAGATGGTGTCTTATCTTTTGTAACAGTGCCACTTTTAATATATGTATGTTGATAAGTGCATGGATACTGTGGAATAGATAACACATGGCACATACCTCTTTTTTGCATCATTAGTTATATATGCGCCAATAGAGACGACTCTAATGCCTATACAAAGTTGTAATTCACTCTTGAAGCTTTTTTGTTATCATAAAACCAAGAGAGTGACAGCAGTTTGAGCAGTTTATGAACAGTAGCAAATCCCCCAAAAGGAATTCAGTCACACATTTTCTTTTTGAATACTGAACTGAAAAGGAAGGATGTACTGGATGGCTAGGAGGACTGGTAACAGAATATGGAACCTCCCATCTCCAGGTCATCAGATGAAACTCAGTCTGGTAACCAAAAGTCATCTACTTTCTGACAGCTGGTTGGTGGTTTATCAGTGCTGAGCTGGTGGTCCCAGTCCAAAGCATAATGAAATTATGTAAACATGACAATTCCTTTCCCAACACACACACAATTAGAACCATTGTTGGCAGTGTCAGAAGAGAGGCCAATAATGTAATGGGGAGAGAGACTATGCTACTCTCCCACATCAACCATTATTCTCTCCAAGTCAGGAATGAGGCACATTGGCTGTGAGTGATGTGTCAGGGCAGGGACCACCTCTCTGTTCTGATCCCTGACGAAAGCCCCTGGGCACTTCCATAATACAAATAATAAATAACAGTAAGAATAATTTTGGGGAAAGCTTGAGCTGTTGTTGCCCATACCCTGTCTGTGCATAAAGGATCTTATCTGGCTTCCGTTGACTTCAATCAGCTTTCAGAAGCCCCCACCCAAATCAACATACAGTACCAAACACATACAGTATTAGTAGATATAAGATCTCTCTCTCTCTCTCTCACACACACACACACACACACACACACACACACACACACACACACACACACACACACACACTGCATTCTGAAGTTTATTTTGACTCCCAAATCATTATCTGACATTCTTCCCCTCCTTTTCTCACAGTGTTGTGTGTGTGTGAGAGAGGTAAGGACGTTGGTATCCAAAGCCACGGAAGCATAATCACCGACTGACACGCCAGTTACCGAACACAAGACTGATGATTTGGGTTGCTGTTGCAAGAGCTCAATGCCCCATTTTTTCTCCTTTAGAGATTATAATGGTATTAGCTTAGACTGAATGCATAATTAATTATCAGTTCTATTTACAATGTTGGCCTGACGTTCAAAATCAATGTACACGAATGTACTGTTAGTACTTACTGCCTTGAGGATTGTGAGGTCCACCCCAACATTACTTTTATTCTTCACCCTTTTTAAAACAGCTTACAAATGCCTCAGTCTCCTCCTACTCTCCTCCACATGCTTAGCACACCCTCCCCAAACCTGTTTGCCAATCCACCTCCATCGCCTAGTGGAGCCACCTGCATACATGCCTTACTGGGTTACCATGTGATTGTATTACAGGCACCCTTGTCCTTCCTCACCCTCTCTCCTTGGTCTAAGACCCTCTTTTGTCACATTGAGGCCGTGCACACTTTGGGACAGGGAACATGGCATTACTTGGGTATGTGAGATGCCTAGCTCATTTGGGGTACTCAAAATTAATAATTGTCAAGTATTACACTATTGTGATTATTTATATTTATTAATAATAAATAGCATAGTTATACCATTTATTATTATAATTATTGCTATATGTTAATAAATAATAACAACTGCTATTACTATTTCTTCTTTTAGCAACCTTGTCTCTTCAGCTGGGGCTCTGTCATGCTACTGGGCTATCTAGTCACCAAACAGGCCTTAGCTCTAAGTTAGGACTTATTCCACATTTTTAGGTCACATTAAACTAACCTTTAACTAAAACACATTAGTAGCCTCGGGAGGAGGCATATGTGCACAGAGGAGGTTGCTGTTGCCAGGGTTGGGATGATGGGTAAAACTGGTATCGGGAGGGGAAGATACATTGAACGTGCACAGGATAACCAATGACAAATTGCGTTATCTGCAGTTTCATGAATGTTCAGTTCAGTTATGGGTTTTATCCAATAGATGGCTCCTTAGTAGTAATAAGCATTCTCCCTTTTCCATTAGAGAGTTTCAGTCTGACTTACTAGTATTTACACATCCATTATATTGCAAACACAGGCATTTTGCACACACTGATAAACACATACAAAAATTATGTGTGTGTGAGTGAGAGAGAGAGAGACACACACACACACGCACGCACACACACACACACATAGAAAGAAAGAAAAATAAGAGGACTTTGTGTATCTTGCTATGCCCTTTCCACAAAACACAAGAATACATGAAGAATGGTAGTCTGACATCTCTATTGTCTGGAATGCTCTTGAAATTCAAGTCTTCAACACAACAGCAGAATACACCAACACTTGAGTTGAAAGTATTCAGAATACAAACTGCCTGCCTCCTCAACAATACCTGAACATGTCCTACTTCTTGCAGAGACCCTGACTGATCAATACGCACGAGTTATAGCCAGCATTGTTTAACATACCAATTAAAAATTATTTTTCTGAAAAATCATATCGTATGGTAATTATTGACTTGACAGCCCAGGAGGACTCTATGCATTCCGTATACACATAATTCATGTGGTGAGCAGAACTGGGTATTCTTTTGCTAGTCAACAACTTTTATTTTCCAGAACAAAATGTAACGACAGAATAATAATTAACAAAGTTGAAACATGTCAACTGTGTAAATGCAAATAATATATGTCTAATATATGTAATTCCTCCTTACTAGAGCAGTGGTTCTCAGCCTTTCTGTACTGGGATCCTCCCTCTCATCTAGCTGAGATCAAGCCAGGACCCCATCCCCATTCAGCAGTATTTAAAGGGCAGGGTGGTCGTGACCCCTGACATCTGTTTGTAATCCCCCTGGAGATTGCAACAACCATGGTGAAAATAGAAGAAAACAGTATATGCAGCAAATGTATTAAATGTTTCTCTAAGAAACTGGACCATAACTGCTTACATTCCAGCTGCTTAAACTCTGATAGGACCCTATAAAATCAAGCAGATCTGTCAACCTCGTATATCCTTCTGTAACATCTAAAGTTCTCGAAGTTCCTACTGCAATATAAAACTTTTAGATATTGTTTGTTTTGAAAATAAAAATGGCCTGAGTTTTACTACAGTTAAATCTTTCAGACCCCTAATGTTAATAAATTTGGATCTATAGTACTGACTGTGCTCATAATCAGATTAATTTTCCCTAATATTTCATCAAATTTCAAAGTTTAATACTGCAAATCAAAGCTTTTTAAAAATTCATTTAAAAAATAGCATTTTGAACCCATCAACACTTTGTTTAATCCATACTAAAATCATGCCGAGGTCAGATGCTGGCCAGTTCCACAGCCCCTTTGCAGCACCCTGGTGGCACAAAAGAGCCATGAAGCTGGCATGGCTGGCTCACAGAGGATTCTAGCAGACAGAATGTACCGAGGATGTGGCCAAGAGAAAAGGAACAGAGTGCTACTGTGCTCTGGTGAGCCCTCACCTGGCCCCTTTGGGGACCATCAAAACCACCTGTTATATTGTAAAGCAGCCCTAAGATTTCTCTAAATTGTGCTGGGGGCAGAATTGACCCCCTAACTGACCCTAAGATCAGAGGAGCACAAAGGCAGTATTAAAACCACTGTTGTTTCCCTACCTCTTCAGGACCTGCACCAAGCACAGCTTGGTCAGACCCGAGGATCAGTGCCCTCCTATGCACAGTTTCACCCTAGGTTTTTTTTTTAAAACAGCTGAGTTATAAACCAACCCCCAATCCCCAGTCACCAAAGGGGGATTGTAACTGAAACACTGACAACAGCTTTTGCTATAGAACAGTTTTAATAGGCCATTGTGGTATTCATTAAGCTGTTAATAATGGACTGTGGCACAAAGCAATTTATCAAGGTTCCATTGTAATTAAAATCACTGAATATTTGGGCAATCACAAAACACCGTCCTAGCCCTTTGTGCTTCTGAAATTTTACATTCTGATATGAATTCTGACTCTCTCTCCCTGGAGACCAGCAAAGAGTGGGTTGTAATTGATACATTTTTAATTGCAATTACGTTATTAAAAGGTGTATATTTCAGTTAAAATAAAAAATGGGATGCTCAGCAACCCTCCTTGTCCCTTTATTATTCAATGGAAGGTTTTGCTTTTTAATGCTTTTAAACATAGCTGCATTATTATTGCTAAAAGGATTGTTGAAGAAGGAGTACTATGAAGAAAGTAGCTACAAACAGAAATGTCACAGAATCTGGTGTCACCAGGTTTCATAGTCAGAGTCCACATAGAAGTTGATAGTTTTGCCACTGACTTCAGTGGAGTCAGGATTTCACTCACAGATTTTAAGGCCAGAAGGGACCATTATGATCATCCAGTCCAATGGGTCCCAATTGTTTTACCTAAAGCAACTGCATTTTCTCTTTCCTGTGGACTCCCCATTACCCCATCTCCCCCTCCCTTCCCCTTCTGAGCCATCCAGCCCCCTGCTCCCCACTCTCCTCTCCTCAGCCATCCAGATCTCTGCTCCCCACATCCCCTTATCAGCCCAAGCTCCTTGCTCAGCATCCCCTAGCCCCCTTACTCTTGCTCCTCCAATCCTGACCCCTCCTGCAGCCTCAGCTGGCCCCTCTGTCCCTGTGCCCAGGCCATGGTCACTTCCAGACTGATGACTGTTTGCTCATGGACTCAGGCCACTTCTTCTGCATTTCTGCTGCTGCCTGGATCCTGGTCCTCCACATTGCTGTCTGCCCAGGGGAAGTGAGAGCGCGAGGATGGGCAGGAGGGAAGCATGCCTCCAGGCACATGTGATCCACTGATGGATTTGGACTCACTGATCTAGTCTGACCTCCTGCATAACACAGTCCGTAGAATACCATCCACTGATTCCTTCACCAAGCCTAATAACTTCTGTTTGATTTTTTACAAGGAGATCCCATCTCATCGGAAAGACTTGAAGTTGTGGAGAACAGGGCCAACGAGAGGGGGGGGAAGCTGGTACAAATTACCGGGGCCCAGCGGTCCAGAAGGGTGCCCAGGGCCCGGCTTCCCCGGCTCCCCCGCTCTGTCGGCCCTGTTTAGCCGGTCCGCCCTTGCTGGGGGGCCCGAAAAAATTTTCACAGGGGCCCGAACCCGCTCTCGGCGGCCCTGGTGGAGAATCTACCACATCACTTGGTAAATTATTCCTAATGGGAATTACCCTCATGGTAAAATCAGACCAAACTTTTCTGCGCCCCACTCTCATGCACAGGGAGCCCTCTCCCGGTCTGGTATACTTGCACATCTAGCAGTCAGAATCCTGATGCTTGCACTCCTTTGGTGCAAGCACCAGGGGAACTGTTGAATGCTAATGGTGCTAAACATTTCCACGAGCATGTAAGTAGGGCTACTCAAAAAATGAAGACATATTTTCGTAAAAAATTTCAAAGCTGATTATGCTTCAAAGTGTTCAAAATGGACAGATTTTTAATCTTTTCTACTTATTTTGCAATTCCCCCTCCCCCTAATTTTTGGAGCATTTTTTTAAATTGAAAACACTTATCAAAAGAGTTATCAAAAAATCTTTTTGCCTAGGTTTTTGGTAAACATAAAATTTTGATAACCATTTCTATAAGTTGATATAAAATTTATAAAAAAGCAGCTAAACTTTTTGACGGTGTCAACAACTGTGGGTGAAAAAAAAGGCAATTTTTTGACCAAGGAACAAAAAGAAGTTTTTGTTTGCAAAATTTCCAGTAGCTCTGGATCTAACATAACCCACATCCTTCTGTGCTGATTGGGAGAGTGGAACCAGCACTGAGGTTGCAAAACGCGCAAAACCTACAAATGAAGGTGTGTAAGCTCTTTTCCAGGGAGCTCCTCCCAGCATTGCTGCAGGCATCTGCTTTCCCCTTTAATACAGAGGCAGTCAGAAGCCTTCATGGACAAATTGCTAAGGCTGAGTACAAAAAAATAGCATAAGCAGGTAGAGACAAAATCAGGGGGGCTAAGGCACAAAATGAGTTACACATAGAAAGGGACATAAAGGCAGGGCCAGCTCTAACTTTTTGGCTGCCCCAAGCAAAAAAAAAGAGCGCCGGCCCGCCGTAACACACCCCCACAGCGCCGCGCCGCCGAAACACCCCCTCGAGCGCCGCCCCACGCTGCCCTGCTGAAACACCCCCCCCGAGCACCGCACCACCAAAACACCCCCCCCCAGTGCCGCGCCACCGAAACACCCCCCCCCGAGCGCCATGCCACGCCGCCGAAACAAAAACAACAACAACAAAAAACCTTGAGCGCCGCCCAGCCGAACCAAAAAACAAAAACAAAAAACCCCGAGCCCCCCCGCCACCCCAAGATTGGCCGCCCCTTACAAGGCGCCACCCCAAGCACGTGCTTAGTTGGCTGGTGCCTGGAGCCGGCCCTGCATAAAGGCAATAAGAAGAGGTTCTATAAATATATTAGGAGCAAGTGAAAGATGTAGGAAAATGTAGGTCTATTATTTAGTGGGAAATGAGAGCTAATAATGGATGATATCAAGAAGGCTGAGGTGTTTAATAGCTAGTTTGCTTCAATCTTCTCTAAAAAAGTTAATTGTGACCCGGTACTTAACACGATTAATATTAACAACACGGGGGAAGGAATAGAAGCCAAAATAGGGGAAAATCAGATTAAAGAATATTTAGATAAATTAGATGTATTCAAATTGGTAGGGCCTGATGAAATTCATCTTGGGGTAATTAAGAAACTAACTGAAGCAACCTCAGAACCCTTGTTAATTATCTTCAAGAACTCATGGAGAATGGAGGAGATCCCATAGGACTGGAGAAGGGCAAACGTAGTACCTATCGTTAAAAAGGGGAACAAAGAGGACACAGGGAATTATAGTCCGGTCACCCTAACTTCAATGCCTAGAAAGATATTGGAACAAGTAAGCACCTAGAAGATAACAAGGTAATAAGTAATAGCAAACATGAATTTGTCAAGAACAAATCACACAAGCCAATCTAATTTCCTTCTTTGACAGAGTTACTGGCTTAGTGGTTGGGGGAAGCAGTATTCATGATATATCTTGATTTTAATAAGGCTTTTGTCACAATCAGACATGACATTCTCATAAGCAAACTAGGGAAATGTGGTCTAGATAAAATTGCTATGAGGTGGGTGCACAACTGGTTGAAAGATTACACTAAAAGAGTACTTATCAGTGGTTCGCTGTCAAATTGGGAGGATATATCTAGTGGGGACCAATAGGGGTCCATCTTGGGTCCAATACTATTCCATACTTGCATTAATAACTTGAATGATGGAGAGGAGAATAAACTTATAACTTTTACAAATGACACTAAGCTGGGAAGGGTTGCAAACACTTTGGAGGACAGGATTAGAATTCAAAACGACCTTGACAAATTGGAGAACCGATCTGAAATCAACAAGATGAAATTCAATAAAGACAACTGCAAAGTATGACACTTAGGAAGGAAAAATCAAATGCACAACTACAAAATGGGGAATAAATGGTTAGGCAGTACTACTGCTGAAAAGGATCAAGGGGATTATAATGGATCACAAATTGAATATGAGTCATCAATGTGATGCAGTTGTGAAAAGGGCTATTATTCTGGTGTGTATTAACAGAAGTGCTATATGTAGGACATGGGAGCTTAATCCACAGCAAAAGATATTTAGGTTAGATATTAGGAAAAGTTTTCTAATGATAAGGGTAGTTAAGCTCTGAAATAGACTTCCAAGGGAGGTTGTGGAATCTCTGTTATTGGCGGTTTTTAAGAACAGGTTAGACAAATACCTGTCTGGAATGATCTGGGTTTACTTGGTCCTGCCTCAGCCTAGGGTGATGGACTAGATCAGTGGTTCTCAAACTAGGGCCGCCACTTGTTCCAGGAAAGCCTCTGGCGGGCCGGGCCGGTTTGTTTACCTGCCGTGTCCGCAGGTTCAGCAAATCGCGGCTCCCACTGGCCGCGGTTCGCCGCTCCAGGCCAATGGGGGCTGCAGGAAGGGCGGCCAGCACATCCCTTGGCCTGCACCGCTTCCCATTGGCCTGGAGTGGCGAACCGTGGCCAGTGGGAGCCGCGATCGGCCGAACCTGCGGACGCGGCAGGTAAACAACCCGGCCCGGCCCACCAGGGGCTTTCCCTAAACAAGTGGCGGCCCTAGTTTGAGAACCACTGGACTAGATCAGTGTTTCTCAATTACCAGTCCGTGGACCGGCACTGGTCCCTGAGATCTCCCTGACACAGTTTAGGAAGGCAGCAAGCCGGTACCTGGTATCAAAAATTTTGAAAAACACTGGACTAGATGACCTCTGGAAGTCCCTTCTAGCCCTACATTTCTGTTATTGTAATGCCTCCTGCCACTGTTGCTGGTGAGGCATCTTTCCAAACCAAGCCCTAATGTACAACAAACTGGTAAAGCTACAATATAGACGTCTGTTTTCACCAAGGCTGAAGACAAGATGTCCTCTGATGTAGCCACATTGAATTCCATTGTAACTTGGTCTTTTGGATGAGCTTCAGTCCACTCTGCATAGACATTTACAATGTCGTGGCACTTTCCATAAGATAGAGGTCTGCTCGGGGGAGTGGGGAGGGACACACTCAAAAACTGAGGCTTCTCAAAAAACTATGGAAAATCTGGCATCTCAGCATTGTTTCAGTCCTTCAGCCTGCCCATGCAAATACACACATGCTAACTAAGTATGTGAGCAGTCCTACAGAGAACCATGGTGAGAGTACACATATCTAATGGCAAACAAACCCAATACCTGTTTGTGGCCAGTGGGTCGCTGAGCAGAGAGAGTTTTTCTGTGAGCACAGTGCTCATGAAAAATGCTGGATTGGCAGCAGTGGAGATAGAAGCATTCTGCCCTCAGGACAGATTTGGTGGCAATGCAAACTTCTCCTGACTGCTCCGCCAATGTGCCTCTGAGGGACAGTGGGTGGGTGAGAAAGTAGTTCATTCTCCACACCTATTTTATCCTGGATTTCTTACGAGACCACCATCTAGTATCAATCATGGAAGTATTTTTCATTGTATCTCAGCACTTGGATCTGGCCTGAAACCACCAAACTCATTTCTCATAGGCCAACAATCAACCCTCAGCTGGTTACAATTTTGGTCACTACTGACCTAAGGGTGGATTCAAATTGGTGATCTAATGGGATAAAATGGGATTTTGACTATATTGTATCTCTGGGATTTCAGGGGCTTGAAAGGTTTAGCTGTCTTCTCTGAAATCTCCAGCAATTATGGAAATTGATGAAGTCTTCCAAAAACCATGAGGACTTCACTAAAAGTTAGAAAAGAATGTTGCATGTGCTAAAGTAAGCACTATTGGCTTGATTCTGAGAGATGCTGAGCACCAGTAACTGCCATTAATATTGAATGTGATCTTTTGTGCCATCGGATGCATCCTATGTAGGGGCATTATATTTTGCTCATGCATGCAGATAAATCTGATAATCTAAAAGGTCTTTATCATCTTCAAGAGGAAAGATGGTCTTGTTGCTCAGGCAGTGGATGGAGATACAGGTTCAATTCCCAGACCTGGCACACACTTCCTGTGTAACTTTAAGCAAGTCACTTAACTTTTCTATGTCCCAGCTCTCCAGCTGAAAAATAGGGATAATTATATTTCCCTATGCCATAGGCATGTTGCAAGGATAATTCATGAATGATGATGACATGCTCAGATATTATGGTATGGGGACCATGTAAGAAGATAGAACTGTTATGATCCTATATGTTTAAAAAACCAAAAGAGTCAGGCAATAAATAATTCATCAATAAATGTGGATTATCTACTATTTCCTTGTAACAAGTTTGCCTAATGTACACCATCCCCGCATTTAATATAAACAAGCTCATAGGTGTCTAATCCTTCCATCTGCTATCTCCTAAGAACAATATTTACTTTTTAACATCAGCACTGCATTTTCCACAGTTCAAACACAGATATGGCTCCTGGAATGTACACAGAATTTAGCAAATTTTTAACTAAGTTTTCTTAGTAACCATATAGTTTTCCCCTGACAAGGATGGGATCAGACTTCTTCAGTAGGATTTCCTCTGCTCAACTAATTTCAAGCAGCTCTTGAAGCAAATAGTTCATTAGGTCATAAAAAAAGAAAAGCTCATGGGAATTGATGCAGGAGAGCGAGAAGGGAACAGTGTGCACAGTAATTAGATTTTCAGATGATCCCTCTCCCCCAGTGCACATGTGCAACCCCCACCCCCCCACACACACACACCTTACCCTTAGTAAACCATTCAGTGGAGCTCTGTGTATAGTTCTCTGGGAACCAGTGTTCCAGAGATTAAAGATGTAATCAGGTCATGATTTCCACAGAAATATATTAAAAGATATCTGTTTTCTTACAGTGCATTATTATACCTTTAAGGCACTAAAAACTGACATAAAGAACAATATACTCCTCCACAAGCTTTTAAACATTTAGTGTCACTTTTCCTCAAAATTCAGCTTTCAATGCCACAGGTTTCACCTGGTCTTTTTGTGCTGTTCTGTGGTTGGGGGTGGAAAGCTGGTGCATCTCCACACTTGGGAATTCCCCCTGCTTGAAGGAATCCTTGGGTGGCATAGACACAGCATAGCCAACTGCTGGGCTGTCCCCTACCCAGCACGGGGGGGAAAGGTGTGTGTCGCATTTGGGGGCGGGGGGGCGGGGAATGGATGTGGTTGCAGTGTCATTATACCCTGGCAATTCCCGGATGATGAATAGCCCCTTGTGGGATAGAGCTAGCACAATGTGCAGCCAGAGGGCTGCTCTAAACTATAGTAGAGGCCACGCCATCCCCATTACTGGCAGCTGAAAATGGCTTCTCTGTGGCGCCTCACCTTGGAGACTGCTGTCCTCCTTTTATACCCAGAACATGTAAAGCATAAGTAGAGGTTGTACAAGCTTCCACTATACTTCGATACATCTCCACCCTGGCCTGCAGTAATGGATAATGCATTCAGCATACCTAGTAAATCCTTGGCCCTCAGCCAGATTGAGACTCAACCACCCAACAAGGGTGCTAATGAACATAAATTCCGGTGATGATTTTGTTACCTGTTCATTAGGAACTGGATTGAGACCCACAAGACCCATCAGATGGTAATGACATTTGGTCGCTATCTACCACGCATGGATTTGACAACTATGAATTAGTAATTTTACATTACACTATGTTGCTAGAAAAGTAGGAGACACTTGGAGAAATGGAAAGAGTTGTGCATTTTAGAAATTCAATTCTTCGGGCAGGTTTACTTTTGGTTGCAGCTACTATGAAACTCTCATTTTCAATTTAAGGCTGTCCTTGTTTCAAAGGCTGATAATATTTTAAATTTCTCTGTTGTGAGGATTAACTAGTTAATGTTCATAAATCCTTCAGAAACCTAAAATTGTTACATATGAGCTAAGCGTTGCTGTTATTACTAGGGACTATGAGTGAATTCCTGGCCTCACTGAAGTCAATGGGAGCTTTGCCTTTGACTTGACTAAGACCTAGATTTCACCTAGATTGTATTTTAAAAGGGGGTCTGAATTTTGAGGACAGTGAAAGGCGTATTTTAGACCTCTCAGCTTGATATCCTCTTAAAATAACAGTTCCCCCCCCCCTGTGAATTTCTACCAGTTCACCTTTTAGACCTTTCCATCAATATCCATCTAGAGTTTTACAATTACACTGCAGAAGTAAGGACTGGGATACATTTCTTGCAAAGCAAATTGTTATGTGGATATGGACAAGCAATATCAAAATACTAATGAAAAACCATCATGTATTGAGACAGCCCACCTACCAAGCCTCTAGAAATATACATATCTTGTTATAAGGATGACATCCACCTCTGTGAAAAGGGCCAGTGCAAGGCAGATGTACCACTAGAATCCCTCTTAAGTTCTCAGAACAGGTTATAAGGGTCCATAGGCCTTGTGCTGGTTCTTCTGCAGAAGGATGAATTTCTTCTGATGTAAATATAAGGAAGCAAGTTTCTTATAATAATTTGCATCCTTGCATGATTTTAATGTATTGTAATTAAAATTCCCAAAATGTGACCCTAAAATGTTTCTATACACAAGCCAATGAGTACGACCATCCAAGACTGAAATTATTTTACTGACCATAGAAGAATAGTATGTAATTAAAATGACATCTGCAGCACTACCTGATGGAATAAGAAAAAGTGACATCCCAGATCTCATAAACCGCAAGCATATTATTAGATCTAAACCTGGCGGTAAAATTACTATCTACCCAGTGCGATTATCTTCAAGCATTGTTTCATCTACTGATATAGCAATGGTGATAACAGGCTGACTTTGCTCATCATGTTATTTTTTAAGCCTTCCTTTCCTTTCCCATTTATTCTTCATGCATGTTAGTTGCAGGTGGGAGAAAAACGTGCTCCAACTGAATCACTTTTGGGGGGCACTTAGTTGTTTTACAGTTTGTTCCAAATGATGTTTTTCAGCAAAAATTAAATAAACAAAATTTTAAAATGGAGGTGAAGAGGATAAAGATGCAAACAATGCAACATCTAAGAATGGGGCGTTTTAAAGGTCACCCACTGGACAAATGCACCACCATGAGTTCTATAACATGGCTCATGGCTATCATCCTTAATACAGAGATGCAAACCAGAGTCTACAGATAAAAACCTGGCCTCACTGAAGTCAATGGCAAAACTCCCATTGACTTCAATGGGGTCAGGATTTCATGACAAGTCTTAACATTCAGTGTTCCAGCTGTAGTCTTTGCAGATCATATTTCCATATTGACATGAAGGGCAGCTGCATTCTTCTCCATTTTCTATATAAATTAGCATGAGGCTTTTTGGTTCCTGGAAAGTTATGAATGTTGCCTGTATCTGGCAAAATTGGGCGGCAATCTATTCACAAGAGTCAACATTTTCAGAAGTGCCTAAAGATTTTGGGTGCCTCTGTTTTTGGATGACCACCCTGAGACACTTAAAAGGCATTGAGGCACCAAACTCTATAGTCACTTTTCAAAGTCTTGGCCAAGTTCTTGAACAATAAGAACATCGTTACCAACATTTGTAAAAGTTACCATGGGACAATTTTTCAAAGTAGACAAGAGCCTGGGTGGAGGTAGAATTACAGCCAGCAACAGGTTGTGTGTACAAATAAATAAATAATAACCACTTCCTACTAGACCTCCCAGAATTTGCAAATATACCCTGTCCTGCTATCCCTATAAGCTCCCTACTCTGCATGAATCTTTGAGCCAGCCCTCATCATATCTACAGCTAGATCAATAAGGAGTCAGTCACTCAGGCTGTGGTCTGTGCTGGAAGTGGTGACTCTATAGGCAGATCAGCCACACCACCTGTAAGCGAAAGCACCTATATGACAGCCTGAGCCAGCAGCCATGCGCCTCATCTGCATGAGCCATGATTGTGGTAGGGCACACCTGGGGGTAGGGAAGAGTGAAAACAAAGGATGCGGGGGGGTGGAGGGGAGAGGCATGCAGAGGCAGAGATGGACAGGAGGCTGATAGCTAGGGAGAGAAGAGGGAGAAAGAGGAGGAATGGCTAGAGGAGAAAATGAGGAAAAGGAAAATAAGACAAAAGCATAGCAAACATAAGAATACAAGACAGAGCAGGAGCGGTAGAGTCAAAAGGAGCAGAGCACAAAACAAAATAGAAAATATCAATATCTCTGAACACTGATCTGTGTTTTAAATTCATCTCTGATATACTGCTGAGTAGGCTGAAATCCATTATTTTCTCAAAGGTGGCATTGCAGATGTGGGGTTAGGCTGTTTGAGAGGGATGGTTGGGAGGATCTGTTGTTCTTGCATATGTCATAACCCCAAGTGTGGGGTGATGGGTCTCAGTGTGATTTGTTTTCCTCCCATTCAATTGATGTCAAACCTGGATACTGGATAGGGCACCTCCTATATTTCAGAATTAACAGCTGGTTGGCGTGCATGCTCTGTCAAACTTTACAGCCAAATTAAGTTATATGGGAAAAAGAAGTTTGTTTCCTCCAAAATAGAAATCTTGTTTACATTCCTCATTTCTGTCTATAAATCTAGAATTAAGGGGTCAATGTATTTGTGAGCCTAAAATGGAGAGCCCATGTTGAAGAACAGTCCAAAAGGAAGAAAGCCTGAAGGGCTGTTATGTCAGGGGGTTTAAGTGCATGTCTATGTTCCAAATGTTTGTCAGATTGAGAACTGAGCTGTTCCTTTATTATAATGCCCAGTGTCTACACATACTCTACAATGCCACAGTATTAGATAATTAGAAGAGTCCCATGTCTAGATGAAAAAGAAACAGTCTGCAAAGTGATGGGTGATAGCTGATTTGGTTGAAATAATAAATACCTCTTGGGTCTAGAAGCTGGGCTGGAAATCTCCTGAGATCAGGCTCCTTATGAGTAATTTTGTACTTCATTGTTTTAAACAGGGCAGAAATACTAAGACAGATGCTTTTCTTGTATTTTAGTAGTTGTTCTCTTCTCCCCCGCCCCCTCCGCCATACACACACACACACAGAGGGGCAGAAGCATGTAAAAGTTAGACAAAAAACGTCACCAATATTATTTTGAACATTAAAATCAGGCTGAGTTTGCATTTTAGACCAAGGGGTGTGTGAGTTCTGATTTTATCCAAATACACTTGCCCATCCTTACATTTATTACAGAGATGCCTTACCTCGTTTGCATCTTGTTGGTCTCTCAAGGCAATCATATTCTTAATGGCTTTGATAAAAAATCCATTCATCTCATCACGACTCTTGTTTGGCAAAATCCGGGACAGTGGGATCATTATGAATGGAAATGCAACTGTAAGAGATTATTAAAAGGAGAACATTGAAGTTAGGTGTAGGAACACTTATCTCCCCCATCCCAACTTTATTTGGGCCCCCATTGAGTAGGCTGTTTTAATTTTATACCACTTATTTCTCTGATTTCATCCCTCCATTACAGACTGATATTGCATATCCTCCAGCCTCTTTTGGCTAGGAATCTCTTGTTAGTCACATGCCCTCTAAAGTTTGCCACGATTTGCAGTTTTGTCCCACAGTACAAAAATTCAATGCGACCTCATAATGCTGGAGCATCATGGTGAAAAAAGGAGTTTTCCCCCCTCCCACCCCCAGATAATTAAATCTGAGATTTTTAATCCTACAAGCTAGCTTGGCAGGGTATGGAGTATGCGGCCAGCACATCCCTCGGCCTGCGCGGCTTCCAGCAGCTCCCATTGGCCTGGAGCAGCGAACCGCGGCCAGTGGGAGCCGCGATCGGCCGAACCTAGGGACGCGGCAGGTAAACAAACCGGCCTGGCCCGCCAGGGGCTTTCCCTAAACAAGCAGCATCCCAAGTTTGGGAAACACTGATCTAGATGGATGGTAACCTATCTCCCATTTCCTGCTCCCTGTCCATGTATAGGAAACTGGTTGCCTACTTTACTCTTTCTACTACACACCCTTTTACAGAAGAGACCAAGGCAGAGGGAATCTGGAAGCAGGATGTCACTAAAATGTAACCAGGGCCCACGGGTGCACTCCTTCCCCTTAGTATTTATAATCAGTGACTAGAAACCTGAAGTATTGCACTTCAGTATAACTAAGCTGGCAGGTGAACCATTACCCACTAAGCTATCAAACAGCTCCCTGTTTGGCTATCACAACAGTGCACCATGAGCCTCTTCAAGCAGCTTTATCAACACTAACTAACTGTCATAACACTCCTGTGAGATCGGCAAGCAAGCCAACAAGCTGTTGTGACTCAAACTGTGTGATGCACTAGTGGCAAGGATAATGCTGAAGACCAGCCTTCTCCTTGCACACACCCCACATGATGCAGAAACTTACTTTCTTTAATGGAGGATTTGGCTCACTAAGGCCTTATTGATACCTGGCCCACTGAAGTCAATGTCAAAACTTCCATCAAGTTCAGTGGGGCCAGGATTTCACACAAGGATTTTACAGATACACAATTCCCAATGGGGACAGCTCCATCGGTGACAGTACTGGTGCAATCTGCAGTGCAGACAATGTTCAGATGGGCTCAGGAACTTTGTACCATCATGTTTTCTAACCCTACTCTGAGCAGGTCTAAATAACAGAATGGTAAAAAGGAATGAGCCCTGTCTACACTACAGCTTCTGCAATTATGTTTCCTAATTATCTAAGTATAGACAAGGCCTTAGTCGCAATCAGCCTCAGCTGGACTAGAATTTATGACCTAAGGCTTTATATTCCATTACCAGTCCCATAATGCAGTCCCTATTTTTTCACCTCAAAATAAATACATTCTTTTAATGGCCTCCTGTACCAGCATTTATCATCTTCATCCTTTACAGACATCAGCCAGACAGCTGCTGTTTAAATGATAATTTTAAGGACTTATGATATCAGGACACACTTATCCCCTCACCTCATCCCCCTTCTGTATGATTTTGTTGGGGGTGGGCTTTTTATTCCTACCAAGTAAACAGAGGGCAGTCAAACTGTTCAAGCCAGGGCCGGTTCCAGGCACCAGCGAAGGAAGCAGGTGCCTGGGACGGCCAATAGAAAGGGGCGGCAGTCCGTCCGTTATTGGGGCGGCACGTCCGGGTCTGAGGCGGCAATTCGGTGGCGGGTCCTTCAGTCCCTCTCTTACTCTTCACCGGCACTTTGGCAGCAGCTCAATCACTCCGCTTCAGTTTTCGGCGGCAATTTGGCGGCAGGTCCTTCACTCCCTCTCTTCCTCTTTGGCGGCACTTCGGCGGCAGCTCAATCGGGTTTTTCCTTTTTTTCTATTTTTTTTTTCTTCGCTTGGGGTGGCAAAAAAGCTGGAGCCGGCCCTGGCTCAAGCATGGGCCTTATTAAGAATCTGTCAATAGTCCACAGACCGCACTTAATTCACATAACATGGATTACATTGCAGTGACTCAGTGTCACTATGAAAGTGTAGCCCACAGAGACTACAGGTTCCAGAAGACTTCCACTCAGATCAAGGTGAAGCATTGCCTTTTGGGACATGCAGTTCATAAGGAAATATGTTCACAATGAAGATGAGGGTGGATGCGGGCCACATTGTAGAAATCTACTGGGTGTATTTGGTGTATGGGCTGCACTGTGAATACCTCTAAATCAAAGCTTTCAGTATGTCTTCCTGCTCCCACTTCACAAGGTTTTGTGACTCAAGAATAATTTTTTAAAAATAAATATAAATAAATAAATAAATAGACAAAGATGGGCTATACTTACTACTTAGAATTAGGATGGGCCTAAGCATTGAAAATTCAAAGAATTTTTTGCAGTTCTTAACAAAGGTATCATCAGGATTCTTCTGAGAATCCACGTGGGTACCGAAAGCCACGCTAGCGACGACATCCAAGGTGAAGCAGCCGTAACTCCTGCATTGAATTTAAGAACATGACTTCATTAGCTGCTTGTTTGCATCTCCATAGAATCACAGAAATGTAAGACTGGAATGGACCTCAATAGTCCCCTACACTGAGGCAGAACTAAGTACTATCTAGACCATCTCTTGCAGGTGTTTGTCTAACCTGTTCTTAAAAACCTCCAATGACAGAGACTCCACAGCAATTTGATCCAGTGTTTAACTACCCTTAAAGTTAGGAAGTTTTCCTAATGGCTAACCTAAATCTTCCATGAAGCAAAGGGTTTAAATTGCAGTTTGTCCTATCCTCAGTAGATAAGGAGAACAATTTATCATCCTTTTCTTTATAACAACCTTTTAGGTACTTGAACACTGTTATCATGTTCCCCCCTCAGTCTTCTCTTCTCCAGACTAAACAAAATCAATTTTTTAAATCTTTCCTTGCAGGTCATATTTTCTAGACCCTTAATCATTTTTGTTGCTCTCCTCTGGACTTTCTACAGTTTATCCACATCTTTCCCAGAGTGTGGTGCACAGAACTAGACACAGAGCTCCTGCTGAGGCCTTATCAGTGCTGAGTAGAGTGGAAGAATTCTTGCTTACAACCCTCCTGCTAATACAGCCCATAATGTTCGCTTTTTCTTTTCCAACAGTATTATATTGTTGACTCATATTTAGTTTGTGGTGCACTATGACCCCCAGATCCTTTTCTGCAGGACTCCTTCCTAGGCAGTCATTTCCCATGTTATATTTGTGCAGTTGATTACTCCTTTCTAAGTACTGTACTTTAAATATGTTCTTATTGAATTTCATCCTATTTATTTCAGACCATTTCTCCAGTTTGTCAAGATTATTTTTAATTATAATCTTGTCCTCCAAAGCACTTGCAACCCCTCCCAATTTGGTATTGTCCACAGACTTTATAAGTCTACTCTCTGTGCCATTATCCATATTATTTATTAAGATATTGACTAGGATCTGACCCAGGGCAGTTCCCTGCAGGACCCCACTCAATATGACCTTCCAGCTTGACTGTGAACCGTAACTACTCTCTGAGTATGGTTTTCCAACCATTTCTGCACCCAGTTTATAGCAAGTTTGTCTAGGCTACATTTCCCTAGTTTGTTTATGAGAAGGTCATGTAAGACAGCATTAAAAGCCTTACTAAAGTCAAGATATATCATATCGACTGTTTCCTCCCTATCCACAAGGCTTGTTACCCCTGTCAAAGAAGTATATTACATTGATTTGACGTGATTTGTTCTTGACAAATCCATGCTAACTATTACTTATCACCTTATTATATTCTAGGGGCTTACAACATTTATTGTTTGAATATTTGCACCATTATCTTTCTGGGTACTGAAGTCAAGCAAGCTGGTCTATAATTCTGTGGGTTGGCCATATTCCCCTTTGTATCAACAGGTACTATATTTGCCCTTTTCCAGTCCTCTGGGATCTCTCCCATCCCCCAGGAGTTCTCAAAGATAATCATTAATGGCTCAGAGATCTCTTCAGACAGTTCCTTAAGTATTCTAGGATTTACTTCATCAAGCCCTGCCAACCTGAAGATATCTAACTTGTTTAAGTAATTCTTAACTTGTTCTCTCAATATCTGCTTCACAAATATCACATTATATCTTTTCCCCCTTTGTTTTTTAGATTTGGATCAATTTTCATTAGATTTGAGTTTCACCTACAGCAATTTTTTTCCTTATTCTTCTAACAACAAAGGCTAAGTGCTATTAATAATAGCAGCCTCCAGCCTCCTCTAAAGTTCATGTGAGAAATTTTAATATTGTTTATATAACCCTTTTGGTCAGGAACTGTACTTCTAAATTATAAAAAGAAAAAAAAGTTTCTTTATAAATGGTTATAAATCAAATGCAATATGTCAGGGGTTCACAAACAACTACCAAATTATCCACGGTCACAGCCCCCATGTCATCTTATGAAAGACTAGTTTGATTCTAGGTATCAGATTCTCTGGTGCTTTGACCATGAAAAAGCTGCCTCTTTAGCTCAAAAGCAGATCCCTATCTGTGAGAATGTTCCTAATAACCCTGCCAATAATTTCTATCCATATATTGTACAGCAGCATTTCTCAAACTGTGGTCGATGGACCACTGATGGTTTGCACATCATCAGGGACTGAAGGGAGCCACAAAGGAACACAAGGACATTGCTGAGAAACTAAATTATTTCTTTGCATCAGTCTTCACTGCAGAGGATATTGGGGAGATACCTACCCTGGACCTGCTCTTTCCTGCTAATAAAGATGAGGTACTATCAGAGATTAAGGTGTCAGAAGAAGAGGTATTGGAACAAAATGATAATTTAAAAAGCAACAGATGGTATACCTCCAAGGATTCTGAAGTTCATCTAAAAAATGACAGCGCAGAATTAAAGGGGGTTCAGAGGAGAGCGATGAGAATGATTACGGGCATGGGAAAACTATCATATGAAGAGAGATTGCAGAGACTGGGATTGTTTACCTTAGAGAGAAGATGGATAAGAGAGGATACGATACAAGTATATAAAATAACTATATACTTGTATATGAAATAGTCTAGAGAAGGTAGATCGGGAGCTTCTGTTCTCCCTGTCTCATAACATAAGAACAATGGGACAGTCAATTTAATTAAAAGCTGGAAAATTCAAAACCGATAAAAGGAAATCCTTTTTCACTTAATTAGTGTGGAACTCATTGCTACAGGAAGTTACTGAGGTCAAGAATTTTGCAAGATTCAAAAAGGAATTGGACATTAATATGGATAACAAGAATAACCAGAGTTATAATAGTTAATGCCAACAAAAATTTTGAAAGGGATATTCAACCTCATACTTCAGGGTTTATGCCAATCTCTGGCTATTTAGAGATGAGGATGAGAACTAAAGTTGAGGCAAATTATCCTACAACTGCCTAACTTGGGGTTCCTTGCCAGCTTTTGGTGCTGGCACTGTCAGAGACAGGATACTGGACTAGATGGGTCTGATCCAGTATGGCAGTTCCTGTGTTCATATGTTTCTAAGTGAATGTTTCTATTCATAAGTGAATAAGGAAAAGTTATTTACTTGTTCCCATAATATAAGAACTAGGGGGCACCAAATCAAATTAATGGGCAGCAGGTTTAAAACATATAAAAGGAAGTTCTTCTTCACACAGCGCACAATCAACCTGTGGAACTCCTTGCCTGAGGAGGTTGTGAAGGCTAGGACTATAACAGGGTTTAAAAGAGAACTAGATAAATTCATGGAGGTTAGGTCCATTAATGGTTATTAGCCAGGATGCGTAAGGAATGGTGTCCGTAGCCTCTGTTTGTCAGAGGGTGGAGATGGATGGCAGGAGAGAGATCATTTGATCATTACCTGTTCAGTTCACTCCCTCTGGAGCACCTTGCATTGGCCACTGTCGGTAGACAGGATACTGGGCTGGATGGACCTTTGATCTGACCCAGTATGGCCATTCTTATCAGTGGCGTAGCCAGGGTTGCAGCCGAGGAGGAGCGGCGGAGAAAAAAGGTGCCAGTCCTTCGGTGGCATTTCGGCGGCCCTGCGCATGCGCTGAAATGCCGCCAAAAGACAGAGCAGCACATGCGCAGGGCCGCCCCGCTTCCCCATCTGGAGCGCTGTCCGGGGCACCGAGACCCCGGGCCACGCTCTCAGGGCCAGAGTCCCGGCCGGAGCGCCGGGAGCCCGCAGCCCCGCTGCGCCAGCCGGAGCGCCGGGAGCCCGTGGCCCCATTCTGTTGGTCGCCCAGAGTGCCGGGAGGTGGGAGCCAGCAGGCCAGCCCGCGAAAAAAAGAAAAGAAAAACCCGGAAGCAGCCGAGGAGGAGGGGGGGGTACCCAGGTGGGCGGCGGGGGTCAGTGCACCGCTGCTGTTGCTACTCACTTCATCATCAACAAAAGAAGTCTCCTCCCCCGACTGGAACTCGTCCATCTTTCCTCCGGCTCGGACCGCAGCCGCTCACGCCGCCAGCCTGTAGCGAATGCCCCGTCCCCTGATAATGGCGGAGGAGTTATCAGGGGACGGGGACGGGGACTGGGCGTTCGCTACAGGCTGGCGGCGTGAGCGGCTGCGGTCCGAGCCGGAGGAAAGATGGACGAGTTCCAGTTGGGGGAGGAGACTTCTTTTGTTGTTGATGAAGTGAGTAGCAAGAGGGAGGAGACAGCGGAAGGACCCAGAAGTGGCGCCGAGTAAGTATGAAAATTAAAAAGGCGCCACTTTTGGGGAATGTGGTCAGGGGAAGCAGCCACTTCACCTGAACCCCCCTAGCTACGCTACTGGTTCTTATGTTCTAGTGGACTACAGGGAGCTGATTGGACACAGACTGAAGCATCTCTCCTTTTTGATTTCAGCTGTTACACTTCATTAAAAGATAGCTACAAATACCTTAGATACTTTCCTAAAATTACTTTTCCAAATAAGCAATTGCTGCCACAGGGATGTTAGGGTACGTCTACACTGCAAAGAAAAACCCACGGCTCTGCATCTCGGAGACCAGGTCAATTGACATGGGCTTCTGAGGTTCCGTTGTAGGGCTAAAAATAGCAGTGTATTCATTCCTGCTTGGGTTGGAGACCGGGCTCCAAGACCATCAGCCCTCACCAGGTTTCAGAACCAGGGCTCCAGCCCAAGTGGGAACATCTATGCTGCTATTATTAGCCCCGCAGCCCGAGACCTGCGAGCCCGAGCCTGATTGACCCGGGTTCTGAGACTCAGCACCGTGGTGTTTTATTTGCAGCATAGACATACCTTTAGAGTGATAATGACTGCAAAGGAGAGGTGTCTCATCAGACACACCCCAGCATTAAGCTGTGATCCACCCTCCGAAAAAGACTGAGAACTCCTTTTGTAAAGTAAGTGTGTATTTAGGGGAAGCGTGACTATTCAAGTATTTTGAAAAGGTGGTTCTCATTTGTAGTGTGGTGAATATACCTTTGGATATCAAAAGCCTTGCCAGAATCTGCATACACCTTCAAGTTACTCAGCAGGACATCACATGCTTGGTTTATTAGTGGAGTCATCTGAAAAGGAACACACAAGGCATAATAAAAAACCTCAATAATTTCCTCTATATTAGTTACAAACAGTAAATGGTACAGTGCTCACAAGATCTTCTGTATCAGTGGATGAGTAATTTTTTCTGAGGAAGAAGGAATCTTGGAGGGGGGCAGACAGACACCCCTTGTTTCTCAGGGCTAGTCTACACACTAGAAGCGCTACAGCTGCGCCAATGCAGCACGTCTAGTAAAGATGCTCTATGTTGACTGGAGAGAGCTCTCCCATGAGCATAATAAAACCACCTCCACGAGAGGCGGTAGCTATGTCAGCGGGGGAAGCTCTCCCGTCGACATGGCTGTCCACACCGGTGCTAAGATCGGTGTAACTGATGTCACTCTGGGGGTGGCTCATTCACACCCTGGAGCGACGTAAGTTATACCGACATAAGTGGCAGTGTGTACAAGCTCTCAGTTCTGACCACAAAGAATATGCCAGCTCCACCAACTGGCTGCTGCACAGCCTAAACACAAGCCAGGAAATCCTGACTGAATGTCCACAGAAGTTGGGTTCCTGTCTAGCTCTGGTTACACTTTAGACTGCTATCAAACAAAGACACACCACCTCTTTTTTCCATTATGCCCCAACCCAATACAGATGGTGACTTACAATGACCAGTGTGTACGGTACATTCAAAATGAGATGGTACAGTCTCAAGGACAGGGAACATACCTTATTTATAACTGCAATCCTAAAAAAAGGGATCAGCATGTATAGACCCTTACTTCTGTGTAGAATCCTGTTGAAGGCAGTGAGTTTTGCAGATCTGAAGACTGTTAGCAAAGCACCGTATAAATGCCTGGTGTTATAGTCCACTACGGTGTGCAGAGACCAGTGTTATCACTACATGGGGAAAAGGTTCTTGGGAACAGCAATTGCCACTACATGGATATACACATGGTTAATGCCCCTCAAAATACTCTGCTAACAGTCCTTCGCAGGTGATGACACATGATGGTCAAGAGTGGATCTAACCATGGCCTGGCTGTGGTTAACAGAGGAGTAAGCCATCTTTGTTGACTCCTACAAGTCAGGGCAAAAGCAGAGCAATGATCAAAACCCCATTTGGTATTGATCTATGTACTGCCACACATAAAAAGGGCATTAGTGTAAAAGACCTGGCTGTGGGCAGTCATGCCTATTGGTCAGAGCAGGAGTCAGGCCTAGTGGACAAAGCAGGCACTGGGAAGTGGCTCCAATCCAAGGGTCAAGGCTGCAGACAGGAATCAGTAGCCACATCAGGAGTTAGAGCTGGAGTCAAGAACCAGGGTCAGGGTAAGGAAGCCAGAACCAGGAGCAAACTGAGGTAGCAAGGACTGAGTAGGAGCACGGCTAGGAAACAAGGCAGGAACAGGACTAGGAGCAGTGCTGGAGCAGGACAGGGGAAAAAAGCGAGGAGCAGCAGGCACAAGGAAGATAGCAGCTACAGGAGTGAATGCACTGAGCAGCCAGAGAGCTGTCACAGCTGCTTGGCTAAAAGTCATCCAGCTGCCCTTCCTGACTAATCAGGTGATGCAGTCAATCAGGTAGCCTGCTGCAGACCAGCTGCGCTTGTTGGGTTGCCCTGATCCCTGACCATTAGACACCAATCACAATTATGTTCCATGGGTGGCTTGACTACTTGGGTTAGTGCACAGCCTGTGATCTGAGTGTATCCCGTGGCAGCACTGTCTGCTATGTCCTTTTCTTCACAGGGACTGTGAATTGTACTTCTCTATAATCCACGATTTGCTACCTCATTGTATCCCCAGTGACTATTATATGCACCCATTGGAATACAAGCTGCCTAGATTGGCAGCCACATACACCCGCAAGCTCCACACCCTCCTTGCCTTCCTATCCAGGTATTCTGCATGGATGTGAACCAGCATGATAAGAGCAAACAGGCTTGTGCTACTCCTGTGGCACTCTTACCAAAAAATGACTTATTGCATCCTCTTGCTACATCAACAGAGCAATGTGGGCTGCCCATCCAAGTCCATGGTTGCTTGGCACCTCTGCCTTCGCGAAACTGGCATAACACTTTGTACACAGGCACAGTGCCATCTGAACACATGGTCTGTAGTACAAACAGCCAAGAGATCAGTGGATGAGCAACCAATATGTTTACTGAAGGCAACATTCCGAGTTAGGAATATTGTTAGTCACTTGAGCTTCCATGCCTATACTTAAAGGAACAGAACATTACTATTTCAGCTCAAAACTGGATTGATTTGGGCCTCATACTAGAAATCTCATAATGTGAATTCTGATGAAGCCAGATTGGTATTCTGCAAAAGTAGCTGAGATGGTAGGGAAGTTATAGTGCAATCTCCTTTCCCCCTTGGCTTCCCCAGCCCAGGAAAGTCCCCTGCAAAGAGGTTCTTCTCAAATGGTTCAATGAAATTAACAGAAATCGTTAAACAGGTTGAAATGGTGTGAAATGTTGTTTTGTAACCGCTGGGTTAAACCCTTCCACATAACAGAATCATTTAAGGAGAACGAAACAAAAATCAGTATTTTAAACAGGTATGATTATTAAACATATGGTGATCATTATATATTTTCTTTTTATTCCCTTATTTTCTCCCTCATTCTTCATCACCAGACATGCAGCCACCCAGCCAGTTGTTATAGCTTTCCAACAGCTGATGGGGTGGGGGTGGAGAGGGTTACTCTTGTGGTGGACAAGGCAGCTCACTCTATTGCTCGGAATTTCTATACTCTGCCAGCCCTTGAAATCTCTGAATATTGTTGCACTTTATTTCTACCCATACGATTTTTTTGTTGGCAAATCTACCTAGGGAAATGGAAGTTAACAAGGATTTGATTTGTTGTGAATGTGTGCAGGCATTGTTAAAGGGTAGGGATACATTGACAAGACAATTATTTGCATAAGACGACTATGCAGGATATATATTTAACTATTTTTCTTGCCGGGGGGAGGAGGCATAAATAACTTAATGATAAATACATAAAAAGACCACAGGCTGACACATTTATTGATTCATGAGCAATTTAAGCCCTTTGTTTAATCATCAAAAAAAAAATAGTGGTGGTGGGGGAAAAGAAATTACAGAAAACTTTAAAAAAAAATAGTACAGTAATAAACAAACTCAGCAGCTATGCCCTGGAGACCACTACCTTACTATACATTGTCATTTGCCAATCAGAATGCAAGAGCTCCACAACCTATGATTTTCTGTTAAGTAAATAAACTCCAGCTGCTGTACATTCTGACTGGCTGGTAGTAACATAATGGAGTAAAACTAAAACAGTATGTTCCTTGTAAATATTTGATCTGCCAGTTATCTAATGGCAAGAGTATCTCAGTGTCCAGATTTATTTCTATCTGCCAAAGAAGAGTGCTTGGGATTGGGTTTTTCTTGTTGCCAGGGGCTTCCTTGCGTAATCTTGCCAATATATGGCCTGGCACAGAACAGTTAGTTTCTGGCACTATGTATACACAGTACACTGGGGTGTTTACTTTGCTCAATAGCATCATAGTCACACTCCTCTGAGTAACCACATTTCTGAATATTTAATTTTATCTGCCTTAATATTAGTCCCCACAATATGCCATAGAAAGACACGTTCCCTGCCACACAGAGCTTACACTCAAAAGAGTCATGAGCGATGAACAACGTATGAGCAAAATATTCAAGGTGATATTGTTTCCGTATCAGATTATTTTTTTAAACAGTGTTTTATTTTCCCCAACCCCGCTTTACCAACCATCTCTGGTGGGTGGAACAAAACCAATCACCCAGTCAGATGGTGCCCATTTTAATGGGAGTGTCTGGAGATCATCTGCTGATGTTCTCTAGGGGCAAAGGGAAGGGCTTGCATGGTATGTTTCCCTTTGCAATCATTGGCAGCTCCTGCTGCTTACTCTTGCTCGCTATCACAGAGGTTGGTGGATGGAGGATGGAGGTTCCTTCCTCAAGATGATAGGCAAACACAGTGTTAAACAGGGTTAAGGAGTACTAAACTCCCAACTTGATGCATGGGGATGGGTCTACACTCTGCAGGACTCACTGAACATCCTTTTCCACCCTAAGCGATTATTATTTCCTAACTATATCATGTCATGTTAACAATTTTCCACAATAACTATCTCAGCCTTCAGCAAAACTGGTTAACCAACTGTCTGCTGCTATAGCATAAAACCTCACCTTTATATATTAAAAATAATCATTAAAATAGCAATAAGATTGTGTATGTTCATCAATAATAATCATTCAGATTTTCATACTGTATTTTACAAGAGCAGGCATCACTATCATACAGCACTGTGACAACATGATATGGGCTGGAGAACAGTAATTCATGGATTATAAAACCAGAAATGACTGCTGTGATTATCTAGTCCGACTTCCTGCAAAACAGGTCATAGGACTTCCCTGAATTAATTCCTGTTTGGACTAGAATATATATAGAGCCTGGGTAACCTTAATTTAGCCCCCTTCTGCTTATGCATTATGATACAGTCTTTAATTATATGATCATATGCTCTTTTTTTTCCACAGGAGACAGGGACGGCTCTAGCTTTTTTGCCGCCCCAAGCACGGCAGGCAGGCTGCCTTAGGTGGCATGCCTGCGGGAGGTCCCCGGTACTGCGGATTCGGCGGCATGCCTGCGGGAGGTCCGCCAGTCCCGCGGCTTCAGCATACCCACCGCCGAATTGCCGCTGAATCCGCGGGACCGGCGGACCTCCCGCAGGCAAGCCGCTGAAGGCTGCCTGACTGCCGCCCTCGCAGGGACCGACAGGGCGCCCCCTGCGGCTTGCCGCCCCAGGCATGCGCTTGGAGCGCTGGTGCCTGGAGCCGCCGCTGACAGGAGATTTTAGGTGCAAAGCTCCAGCAAGTCTCTACTGAGCACATGCGAACTGTGGCTTGTAACTCCGCCAAATCTGAGTGGATTTTCCCAGGGACAGAAAAAGGCACATCTCTGAAACAAAGGCCACCCCTTTTGAAATTTCAAGCCCGGCTTCAAAGCGTGGGGGCTCCATAGAGTCTCTAAAAATGTTGCCAGAATTTTTAACATGGGGAAAAAACACCTATTTTCCCCTCACCTTTATCTTCAAGAACACAGACATCTGTGCTGAAGTTTTCAACAACAAAAAAAATTCAAGCTGAAGCAAACACCCAGCATATGAAATTATATCCTGAATGGTTAAAATTTGGGAAAGTTATAAACTACTGAAATCAGGGCCTTTAAATGGGAAGTTTGGGGCACCCTTAATAATAAACGGTGCTACCAGCTCGCCTATGAGGTCTATAGCTAGATGGTACAATGTGCCCAATACATATACACACAAATACTACACCAAAAATACTATATTGAAAGAATGTTACTAAGGTTGCAAAGCCAAGCATTCAAAAGTAGGAAATGCCAGAATTAAGGCCTGTGCAACCTTAATTCTACCTGCACATGAATTATGACACAGTGTTTAATTAAATTATCACATACTATTTGTTCTACAGACTTCCTGCCTCATTCAATGCACAGGATGAACTGTGTGCAGTCAATCAGACAGCTGTTAATATTTCTTTTTATCCTCATTATTCATGTGCCGATCTAGCAAAGCACAGGTGTTTAAGTACTTTGCTGGATTGGGGCCTCAATGCGTGACCCCATGCCTTAATCTCTCTCTCTCCCCCCACACACACACTTTATATATTCAATGGAGGGGGAAGTGCAGGACTAAACCCAGCGATTATGCCCTGTTGACACTTTTTTTTTGGCTTGACATACGGTTTGTCTAACTTGCTAGGCAGGGTCCCTGCCCTGGTACTGGTGGTCTCACGGAACAAGAGAACATTTGGCACCACCTAGGGACTAAGGGCCTAATCCAAAATCCACTGAAGTAAATGGGGCACTTTCCATTAACTTTGAAGGGCATTGGGTCAGACCCACAGTGAGAAGCCCTGTGTGAGGAGGGGGAGAAGAGAACTACAAGCTCATGAAGAACTGGTGCTGGAACATTAGCAGCAGGTAGATAAGGCAGCAGTTGCACCAGTAATGGAGAGCCCACTCTGGGGACTCCATCTCCCAATCCTGGTGGCAAGTAGGCAGGATATGAAGAGCCCCTGCCAGTCCAGATGACGCAAGAAACAGGAGTTTACAAGAGGCCAGGGAAAAAAGAAGGAAGAGAAATTGTGGTTGACAGCATACAAGAGTCAAGAAAGATCATTCGTGGGGTGGGGACTCATGCCAGTGTTCATGACTCCCATACTCAAGCACTAGGGAAGACAAAAAGCAACTGCATCTCTTCATTTGCAGTTAACTGATCAGACCCCAGTGAAGGATCTAACATTGGGGCAGAAGGGACACTGAGGGTCCCACCTCACAAAAAAGCTTCTTTGACTCATATATGCAGTCACCCAAAATTTCTCTCCCTTTTAACTTCCCTTTATCGCAATTCTCTGTGTCATTCACTGTTGTTAACTCAGTGAAATAGCTTTTCCTAATGAAGGACCCGCATGTGGGACAACTGCTCCAGCTCCCCAAACTGCATAACACATATTGGCATATTTCAGGAAGGAGCCCTAAAACAGTAGCATTTTGCTGAAAAGCCCAGCAACCACGGCACAGTCCTGAGAGGCACTTTCCAAACATCTTTGACTCATGGAGAGCTCAGGGGAGTTACCGAGCTACACCCAGAATTCTGACCCACAGCTGCCACTGTCAGACCCTTCTTTTTAGTTGGATCTGCTAGCTCCAAATATCTGAAATGGGCATGAGAGGGGTTTTAAATCATTGTTTGTACAACATCATCACAAGTTCTGCTTTGCAACCCTCTTTAGGTAGAAAAACAGCATTAACACAAGCTCCATTTCACAGATTGTTTAGAACAATGCTACACTGTGTTGCACACTTGAACTTTTTGTTTGAACGGGTGGCAATGGCCGAGAGGATTGCAGGTATACTGATAGGATATGGCAAGAGCACTGCAGCACAATCAGAATAAATAAAAATCAATAGAATTCTGCTGGTGTGGGCAGTAAAAGAGAGAAGAATTATTTATCAAGTCTGACAAGGGGTCCAGAACTGCAGGATCATCAGAAGTGTATTCTTTACTTTCATCAAGAAATGCTAAATAGGGCACCAAGATCACTACAGCATGAACAAACATCCTAACATCTTTTCTTGCTTTATTATATGATACCTGGAGAGAACTTTAAAAGAATCTTGGTGTAGCTATGATACTTCTAACACATCTTTTATCCAAGGACCTCAAAGCATGTGACTGACATCACTAATGAAGTAAGTCTTACAACAACCTTGTGAAGCAGGTATTATCATCCCCATTTTACAGAAGAGGAGACTGAGGCACAGAGCGCTCACGTGCCTCTCTCAGGTTCATGCAGGAAGTCACTGGCAGAGCTGGGAAGAGAACCCAGATCTCCTGACTCCCAGTCTTGTGCTGTCTCTCCTAGTCTGATTATTTATTACTCCTGGACAATCATAAAGGAAGATATGTGCCTCACCCCAAAGCATTTATAATCTAAGGCCTAGCCTGCAATCAGATTTGCTGATGACTCTAATGGGGCTCCACATGAGTGCAGAGGTCCATGCAACAGATCTGATTGATTCTCAGGCCTCGATCCTGCAATGTTCTTATACTGCACTTGTCATTACGATAGCTCAGTGCTTCACACTAACAAGCATTAAAACCTCCTCCAATGAGAGTGAGCTGTTTTACTAGTTTTACTAGCCTTTTTGTGTTCATTAGAAAAAGAAAGGGGAGAAAAGACAGCATATGGAACTTCATAAAAACAACGTTCGAATAGCATTCAACTTTTAATGCAAACAAGTTAGGAGATTCAGGGTGAACGAGTTGTGGAAGCCGCATAGAAAATTTTGAAACACATTAGAAAAACAATTCTCCTAATATAGGCAAGCACCGGCATGGTCACCTAACAATTAACAATGCTCAGCTTTGTTGAAATTTTCCATATTTGGTGTCTGCCTCTGGTTGACTTTTTTCAGAATACCACAGAGTCAGGTGAAAATCCTCAGTGAATTTCTCAATCACACCACTCCCCTGGCTTTGTGGAAAAACAAGGTGAGGTGAGGGCCTTGTAGGTCTGTCAACTAGGGTGACCAGATGTCCCGATTTTATAGGGACAGTCCCGATTTTTGGGTCTTTTTCTTATATAGGCTCCTATTACCCCCCACCCCGTCCCGATTTTTCACATTTGCTGTCTGGTCACCCTACTGTCAACCCAGGTCTCCCATCCAGACACAGAAAAACTGCCCCTAATGTAAAGTACTAGCTTTCTGCATGTGATGTTGTCCCCTAGTGACTAACCCACAGAGTGAATAAGGAGCCTACTGTTACTACCAGCTCTGAAGCTGTAGCTCAAGTAGTAGAGGCCAGTGTTTTTAAAACTGAAGGACTAGGGTTCCTAGACCCAGTTCTCCAGGTGTGTGTGTAATTTATCTGGCAGCTGTGTTGGTTGTCTTCAGCACACAGGTTCATTACAATATTGCCCTATTGCAGGCCTCAATCTCCCTGTTATCCTACAGCATTCAGGTAGATAATGGTTTGCTCAGAACGGAGCTGTAACCTATATTGCTCATGTGCAACTCCCAGCACTCGCTGAGGATTTTTGCAGCCTCTGTAAATGCTGTGGAAGAGCCTGTTAGCGCCCCAGGGAACCGGGGCATAGTAGAACACCAGGGGACATGGTGATGCAAGTGCTCCAGAAAAAACTGTGAAAGGGGTTCATTTTCTTACTGCCAGGCAGGCCTGTGCTAAGGCCCCAATGATCTGAGAGAAGAGGTGGGCAGGTTCCTGAAAAGAAGAACTATTCGTCAAGCAGCTGGCCATTTCCTGCCACTCCCACTCTTGGGATAGGACTGCAGGTGACAGACCCTGCAGGTGAAGCATCGTAACATGACAACGATATGGTGCAAACGCCATTAAAATGCAATGCCACACTGAAGTGTTAGAGGCTAATGAACTCCAACCTATGATGTCTGGATTGAGCCTGGCAGAAATGAAAAAAGGTGCAGGAGGAAAAAAAATACAAGCAATTCGGCCAGACTCTTAGATGCCAAATTTTACACCAAAAGCAGCCAAATTGTAATTCCTTGAAAAACGGGTTTTATAATGGAAACACTAATAGGATTAATTATATAGAAAAGTTCTGAGCACCAGGCCTTGCTGTAATATGGCCAATACTAAAAACTAGTATTTCTGTCATTGCAGTACTTCACAGGCTCTGTAGAAAGTACTAAAGGTGGGTGGCTTAAGAAAAGGGGAGATGTATACCAATGAATGAGTATTGATTTCCTTTGAGAAATTCTAGTATGACTACTAAATTAAGCAGTGGAGAGAAGCGTGTGTGAGCGAGGAGTTAAATCATGTTAAACTGAAATCCCAGGACAGAATACCACTTTTGATTTAAAATGATATACAAGGATGAGGAGCATATACATTCAAAAGAGGTTATTTAATTTCACACAGAATCATCTAAAATAACCAAGAACACCCCTACCAGGAAAGCACTGTACCCAGATGTATCATTTTCTGCTGGAAGAAAACAAGCACAGTGTCAGGCAGAAACAGAATAAGTATAGAACGATGCTGCTGAAGCAACTGAGCGAACTGATTTAGGTTACTTGTGGGGATCCCCTAAACTGGAGATAACATTTATCAACAAAGGGGAGTGGGGCATTCCAGACACACACAACACAGAGGAACAGAGGTAGCATTGTTCGAAGGAAGCTCTTCCCTGATTGTTTAGACTTGAACACTCCCCTCGTCACCTTGTACAACAAAGTAGGAAAAGTCTCCTTTTCTAATAACTAACAGCACGTTAACAGTCTCAGCATACACAGTTTGGAACAGGGAGCAAAAGGTGGAAGAAGGCTGAAACATATATGTTACAGTATGCACATATGAGCTTGCTGCTAGACATTAAGTCAGCACAGGGCTTAATCCTCTAGCTTTAATCTCCTTTGGTGTTGTTCCTTTGCTACCAAGCAGAATGAGATGTAAGTGTGTATTCTTCTCCTCCCACATTACAAAATTAACTCTGCAAACACTTATATGCATCATCACCACAAAGCACAATGTCCAAAGAATCTTTCCCCCCCCTAACATAGACCTGACTGGTGCCAGCAGGGGTTGCTCTGTACAAACCAGGTGGTGATTGGTTTTATCTTTTGTTAGTTTAAACAGCAAAAAGCTGAAGCCCCGAACTGCTCTGTGCTGAAGACATGCAGTAAGAGAGATTAATTTTAGCTAAGGAAATGCAAAAAACTCTCCTCTTCAGCCACACCATTGCTGAATAATCATTTGAGTATTTAAAAATCCCGTCTATGAAATTTGCTATCAAGCCAGTCGCAGAGTCAGTGTCTAGATGCATAACCAATGATATTGTCAGTTCTGATTAATCAGCGGTCCTTGCCAGGCTTATGTCCAATTAGAATTTACCATAATAAGGAGGTGACAGCTGGTGTTGCTAAGCAACTGCTGTCTATAGAGCTAAAGAAGCCAGACGCATTTAGATGTTACTGTGGATTTCGACAGCAACATGTCAAAATAACACAAGCTTCTGCCCAGTGGAAAATTTTACAACCAAGAACTGGGCACCAGAGTGAGGAATGTGTTTCCTTTTCAGCATAAATGCAAAAAAGGAAGATTTGTTTTAAAGCAGAGTTTATCCAGTCAATCATTACTCTGCATTTAATTAAGAGATATAGTGTCAATGGAATACAACTTTGTCATAAGATAATGGTCTCCTACTGTAAATAAATGCTGAGAAAATTACAGAAAATTAGCAGAAAGATATTTATTTTCAATCAGTGGTATTTATCTTGCAACTACATTCTATTCCAGTGACCTATTTCTATTATATCCCAGAATTAAAGAATAAAGGGGAGAGGGGGATGAAAAGAGACTGACAGAGGTTCGTGCATTAAAGTGAGAGCTGCTAATTCTGCAAATACTGAAAAGCTGTGTTCTGATTGGTAGAGAGCATTAACCTTTTCTGTACTTTAGTCCATCAGAGCAGCTTATTTTTAAAAGTTTATTTATTTATTACATCTGCTACACTTTTATGAGCATGCTGATTTCTCATTGGAGAAAGTTATAAGGCCAGATGCTCAGCTGATACAGAACAGCACAGCTGTACTGAAGTCAATAGAGCTATGCTGATTTACACTAGCTGAGGCTCTGGCCCACATTGTGTTGATACACACACAACAATGGGGCTTGAACAGTTTGACAATGACATGTTGACAGTCCTTTAAATATCCTTGAAGTGCAGCATACAAGGAAAGTGCTTGCAGAAGACAAAACATCAGATTCTTTGGATTAAAGCGATGGCACTTTCTGCATCTTACCTCTTTCATTTTTGCAGCGCTGAAGGCCGGGGTCAGTATGCTCCGGACTTCTTTCCACCTCTGATCCCGCAGACAAAGAATGCTGTCAATTACTGGCTTGGTAACCAAGCCTGGTGTCTGAATCAAAATAAATTCAAACGGGGGTTAAAACACATGGCACTAGAATTATTTTAGCATCCCAAAAAATTACAAGGGACAGATTCTGATACATATTGAATAGTATCTTACTCTACAAATCATCCCACTGAAGTCCATATCAAAACAAGGGAGGAGTATTCGAATGCAGCCCTAACATATTACATTGAAATACAGGACAAGGCCCAATCCCAGTCTGTACTCAACACAAAACTCTACTTGTTGGGTGTCTCTCACTGATAGTTCTGTCTGAGTAAGAAGCTGAAGATTGTGACCATTATTGGTCAAATGTAATATTACTTTTAAATGGTCCTTTCCCCTTTGTTAGGTCCCACAGTGTCCAGCCCCACTCCGATTATGGGCTTTTGCACCACGAAGACATCCAACATCCACTAAGCTTGTAATACCAACACCAGCTATGGAATCCCTCTAAAGAAAGTAATGCCAGCCAAAGTGTTGTTTAGGTAATGGAGGGGGTGTTTGGAAGGAGGCTTGTCACACTTAACGTATTTTACAAAACTATGCAGTGTATTTTATCTTGCAAAATGTCTAAAGTTCTACTGTAAAAATATTTGGTAACACCACACAGCATAGTAAACTAATGGCACTAATCTGACACTGCACAGACAGTTCTGAGCAATAGTGGGTTGATTGCCAGAAAAAGAGTGCATAGTGGGACACTGCATCAAAAGGAGAGGCTGCAATCCACATAAGAATGAATGTCATAAGACAAAACAGAATGGACATATGAACAATTATTTTCATGGGGCAATAAGGGGCATTCAGTACATAGTAAATGCTGGGGAAGATTTGACAGTTCCCTTCAAATCATCTTTAAAGTAATTCTTTACTTTTATAGTTTTTATTCTTTGTATGAGGCCAATTTAAAGCAGAACCCTCTTCAAAGTTCATAAAGGTCCTTGAAAATAAAATTTCTTTCCTCAAGGATTTAGCAAATCATTGATTTCTCACCTCCTGCCCCACGTTGTGCTTCCAATCCAAATGAACCAACATGGCCCTGCTCTTTCATTTACTTCCTCATTTGTGCACCAGGCTTGTCCCATTCCTACTCAACGGCAGAAAACTTTGGGAGCCCCTTGCATTCCCTTATGCACAGGTAGGGGGACAGAGAGAGAGGGCTGAATGAATGCTGCCAGCTGTGCTTAGTACCCCATAAGGAGGCACATCTAAGGACTAGGTTAGGTGGGAATTTGGCCCAGTCCAAGAAATTGGAAAGTTGTACAGGGGAGGGACCCTTGCTGAATCTTTTCTTAAACTGTAGTGAGGACCGTTGGCAAGTACACTCCCTACACAAAGTGCCTCTGAAAGCATTATGCTGGCTCCAAGGTCTCTACAACCATAGGGCCTCCAGCCACTATCAAATGCCCAGTGCAACTGAGTAGGCAAGGAGAATGCAACTGAGACAAAGAGCCAGGGTAGGGTGACCAGATGTCCCAATTTGATAGGGACAGTCCCGATTTTGGGGTCTTTTTCTTATGTAGGCTCCTATTACCCCCACCCCCTGTCCAGATTTTTCACATTTGCTGTCTGGTCACCCTAAGCCAGGGGCAGTGAAGAGACAGGACTGGGACAGAAGGAGTCAAGCTTGGGGGAAATGGGTAGATGGGCCTGTGCCCACTAAAGAACACTCCCCTACAGAGCCTGTAATGGAACCCAAGATTACTGTTTCTCAACCTTCCTCTGCTGTCAGCAAATATCAGTGAAACCCACTGGCAATGCATGTATCTTATATCCCATCCCTACTGCTGATCAACATTGAGGACAACCTACTATTGCTCTCAGTTACTCCATTAGCTCAAGTGGCAGAGGTCTGTGTAGTGCAGGGGTCTCAAACTTAAATGACCACGAGGGCCACATGAGGACTAGTACATTGGCCGAGGGCCGCATTACTGACACCTCCCCCCACCACCCTTGGCCCCTCCCCCACTCCACCCCTTCCATGAGGCCCTGCCCCCATTCCAACTCCTTCCTGCCCCCAGGGAGGGCAGGAGGGGTGTGGGGTGTGGTGGGGGCTCAGGGCAGGCAGTTGGGGTGTGAGGTGCAGGAGGGGTGTGGGGTACAGCAGGGGGTTGGGCTGCAGGAGGGGCTCGGGGGGCGGGCTCCAGCCCGACACGCACCAGGGGTAGGGCAGGCCGCCTGCCTGCCTGTCCCCGCACCGCTCCGGGAAGTGGCCGGAACCTGGGGGAGGAGGGGCACAGGGGTCTGTGTGTTGCTGTTGCTTCAGGCACCACCCCCAGCAGCTCCCATTGGCCGGGAACGGGGAACTGCGGCCAATGGGAGCTGCTGGGGGCACTGCCTGAAGCAAGAGCAACACACAGAGCCCTGTGCCCCCCCTTCCCCACGTTCCGGCCGCTTCCCGGAGCGGCAGGGGGCAGGGTAGGCAGGGAGCCTGCCCTTCCCCCGGTGCACGTCGGGCTGGAGCCGCTCTAGGTAAAGGCTTGGGGGGGGCCGCGAGGAGCTCGCGGGCCACAGAAAACAACCCCACAGGCCGCATGCGGCCCCCGGGCCGCGTGTTTGAGACCCCTGGTGTAGTGGATCTAAAAATTCCAATCCTGTTGATGACGCACATGAGTGTTGACACGATGCCACATGATGAAATTTCTGGGGGGGTTTCAGTTTGATTTTTTTTTTTAAAAACCTAGGAAATCTCACACCCACACCCACCCACCCCCTACATTAAAAGAACATTATTAAGGTTGCAAAGTCAAGCACTCAGAAGTTAGGAATTGCCAAAATTCAGATTGGCTTGCAACCTTAATTCAGCCCCCTTGTGTATATGCATTATGATACAGTCTTAATAACATGAACACATGCTATTTTTTCCACAAGACCCCTGCCTCATTCAGTACACAGCATGGACCCACTCTGGGGATGAAACAAGGCTGTGTAGTGAAGTAAACTTGGCTGTAGAATGCCTGGTTTGTTTGTTGCAGACATTGAACGATGTGTAGTGAATGAGGCAGGGGACTGCAGGAAGAGAAAGGCTGATCTCATGGTTAAGGCAGTTGACCGCTCCTGTGGAGAACTGGATTCTATCCCCCACCAGTGCCACAGAGTCACTTTGTAATGTTAGGCGAGTCCCTTAAAACAAACTTTTCACTCCTTGTCACTAATTGTGTGTTTCTCACTTCCTGGGTGCCTGACTTGAGACCCTTGTGCCTGATTTGCAGAAGTGCTGAGCCCTCACAGAGGCAACTGAAGTCAATGGGAACTGTGCTCTGAACATATAGAGCACAATATAATGCTAACTACTCTGAAAAAGTCAGGTCCTAGTTGTCTCAAACTGAGTATCTAAAATTAGTGGACATTTTTTAGCTTAATCTCTGTGTGCCTCAGCTCCCCACTGTAAAATGGCATAATACTACCCCCTCACCTCACAGGGTTTTGTGAAGAAAAATGAATTAATATTTGTAAAGCACTCAGATACAATAGTGACGAGCACCATAGAAAACCCATGAGGAAAGTAATAAATCTGTCTTCAGAGTATGGCTTGCATGGTGTGCAGTAAATAGGGCCTGGGGCCACACATTGAACAATGAGGATAAGACAAAATATTGAATTGCTGCTTACTGAGAGAGCTCCATCCATTCTGTGCACTGAATGAGGTAGGGGTCTTGTGGGAAAAATAGCATATGATCATGTAATTAAAGACTGTATCATAATGCACAAGGGGGCTGAATTTAGGTTGCGCAGGCAAGCTTAATTCTGACATTTCCAACTTTTGAGCACTTGACTTTGCAACCTTAATAATGTTCCTTTAATATAGTTTTGTATGTGTGTGTGTGTGTGTGTGTGTGTGTGTGTGTGTGTGTGTCTATATATATATGTATGTATATATAAATCACACATACACTGAGGCGCTTTGAATAAGGAAGGTCAAATTTGGGGCTTAAATTATTTGACATTGTCTTTAAATTGGGTACTATAGCATGCTCTGTTTAGCGAAGCAGCAGCAGAACTGATACCCTAGAGAGTACTTCATTTGTCAAGTTTTCCTTATCATTCCTGCAAACACTTTCTTGCTAATTGCATAACCTGTGTTACAGCTTCTCATAGCAGGAATGAAAATGAGTTTGGTATGACAATGAGCCTGAAGCATCTTGGTGAAGGATGAAGTGTCTTCTCTCTCAAAATGGAAATAGTAGAAGCTGCAACTGAGAATTTTTGATCATATGAAAATCACTACAAATTATTAGACAAAGATGCTATAACGTTCTCTGGTTTTTGCTTTCAAGTCAAATGCAATCAGACTAATATTGCATCTGTTACAACCTAAAGATTCAACAACTGTTCTCTACTTCCTTTTCCTGAGTAGTCAGCCACTTCTGATTGTGATACAGTATACTCTAGAGTGGAAGGAAGATTGTAACTGAAATTCAGAAATGGGTTTTGTGTGGGATGGGGCAAAGGGGAAGCTACAGTAATCTGCTGTGGCAGCATATACACAAAATGCCACTATCTTCAATCACGTTGTGACATTGGGCATGGCCAGAGAGAACGTGAGTGATCTTTGCTTCCAAATAAAGAGGTCTCTGCCTTAGCCCCAGGGCTTAAAAAATGTGCTTTACCATATGGGCATGCAATATCTTTTGGAATTTGTGCAGAAACTCCCTACCTAATAGTCTGCAACTCATACTGTCCTTAAAGACAAAACCGCTGGCTCCTTCATCTTTGTGTCAATGTTCATCAAGTCTTTTGCTCCTGCTTTCAATTAATTATTAGTGGGCCAGACTGTACCCCTACTGGGCCGGTAACATCAACACAGAACAGGGGGAGGAAAATTCTAGGAGGGTCTCCTCACAGAGCATCCTCTATGTTTCTCATTCAGGGAAGTGTGTGTGTGTGTGTGTGGGGGGGGGGGTGTTAGAGAGAGCAAAAAGAGGATTGGATTTTAACACCCAGCAGAAAAAAGAAAGAGTCTGGCCCACACCCCCTCACATCTGCAGGGTTCTTGTGGAACTGGAAAGGACTCGGGGCCACATACACACAAACGATCTCTGGTGTGGACCTCAGAGGGATCTCTGCTGGGATACAGGAGATGCTACTTGTCCCCCCAAACCCTATCCCCACCCCCTCTTTGACCCTCCCACTGCCCATCCTTTCCCCACATGCATATCCCCAGGCCTGTGGTGAACCCTATGTGGAGCTGAGGAGATGTGTGCGCGAAGGGAGGGGGATGCTGCTGTGGAGGTAGAAGACCTTCCCCTCCATACCAGAAGGGGGAGCTCTGTACACAGTTCAAAAAGGCATGATATTAGTTGTGTAGGGGCCATAATATTCTAGGGGTTTTATAGACATGTAAAAAAATATGAATCCAATGAGATTACAATCTAGGCAGACAACATACAAGCATAGCGAAGAGAATGGGAGGCCACATAAAATAGGATGAGCAAGAGGTAGAGTCTGGCACACATCTTGTAGTGCCACAGTATTTATTTGGTGGTCTTATTATTTTAAAAAGGGGGTTGTGTTCCCCTCACTGTGATGGCAGGTGTATGACTAGGTTTTGTAGCATTGTTTGAAGAAGTGCATCTCAAGGAGGGAATTAAAGGAGGATAGGCTGAAGGTACATATGCTGACCGAGGGTAGTTCTCTACACTCCTCTCTGAAGCATGAACTATGCTAAAAGGCCTGTTAGAAGTTACAGGTTAAGCTCTGCTTGTCCCAGTTAGACCAAAGGGCAGCTCCATTAGCTCAGCCAACAGGGGGAACCAATATGTACATAAACCAATTTGACAATATTTCACCCAGTAGAGGGCAGTGGTACGACATCCACAAATTAGTGCACCACTTCCATGTTTAGAAAAAAGCTGACAGATCACCATACGCGTATTGTTCTTCCTCTCTGACTCTCGACTAATGGGATATCAATGCCGTATTACAAGTGATATTTAAATGTATTAGTTAGAAACCTGTACCCTTAACTGTTAATAAACCATATTATCCCCCTACTTCCCCAGCATCTTGTGATAAGTGAAACGTCATTCACAATTCTCCCCAACCTGAGCGCCTTACGTTCACAGAGAGTTTATGTCGTGGCTTCTGACTGAGCAGAGTACCACCTCAATGTTACAAACTATTTTCAAAATATGCTGTCTTTTAGATACACTCTACAGTACAGTACTTCTGCCTTCACACCAAAGTCACTAACGGGCTCTCGCTTAGGCAGCAGGACACTGTCAGTACATCTCTGCAAACTCTCTGTACCATTCCTTTCATGGGGAATCAGGATTTTTGAGATTTGAAACAAGACTTGGGAGCCAAGCTGCTTATCTGAGAATAGGGTGACCAAACAGCAAATGTGAAAAATCAGGACAGGGGTGTGTGTGGGGGGGGAAAATAGGAGCCTATATAAGAAAAAGACCCAAAAATCGGGATTGTCCCTATAAAATCGGGACATCTGGTCACCCTATCTGAGAATCACAGCCATGGTATTAGTTCAAAGTCCTAACCCCCATCAGTCTTTCTAATCTTTCACTCTGCTCCTATATTCTGCTGTGGTAGGGAGAAGCATCTTGTCCATAGAACAACCTAATTACAAGCTTCCTCATTTCCAGTTATTTCTTTCATGTTCGCTCCCAAAATAAACCCCTCTCTCGCCTATTTGCTTTCCAAAAACAACAACAACAACAACAACAACAACTCCTCTCCAGCTGCCCAAGTTCTGTCAGGCCATTCAAGCAAGGTATTTCCTTCCCCTTGCTTGATATAGGAATGACTATGCCAATCCCTATTGCTCATTAAAACACAACACGGGTTGCTGATTTCTTCAAACATAGAAAAAAAAATCTTTAGAATTGATGATGAGCCTGAGTGGAAGCAACCAGGAATATTTTTTCCTAAGCATGTTGGTTTAAATGAAGTTGGAGAATTTCTCTGACAGAAGATGATCTCTGAATTAGAGGTTTTCTTATGGCTGTAGTTCAAATAGTTTCCACCCAGCTGCCAACTCCAACAAGCTTTTGTCACTTGACTGTTTCACACGTTGCTACTAAAGGTTTCTAGCTTACATTAAAACCACCAATATTCACAAATACAAGCCAGTTGTTCAATTAATGGCCATCTGTTCTATTAGCTTTCAGGTTTCCATCCCAGTCATAGAGGGTATGTCTACACTGCAATTAAACACCCACAGCCATGTCAGCTGACTTGGGCTCACAGGACTCCGGCTACAAGGCTGTAACATTGTGGTGTAGATGTTTGGGCTCGGGCTGGAGCCCAAGCTCTGTGACCCAGTGAGGGGGAGGGTCCCAGAGCCTGGGCTCCAGGCCAAGCCCGAATGTCTACACCGCAATTTTACAGCCCTGCAGCCGAAGTCCAAGTCAGCTGACATGGGCCAGCCACAGGTGTTTAATTGCTGTGTAGACATACCTTAAGTGACTTGGAAAAATGTTACCAAGTAAGATTTGTTATGGTGATTACAGCAATTGTATTCCAGTCTACGGTATAGATTGTACTACACAAAGAGGCAGTTATCAGCTTATTCCCTTCTTGTCAAGTCAGGATTTTAAACTACTCACTAATAGCTACTAGTCGTCATTATTCACTGGCAAAATGGAACAGCCAACACCAGCTTACAAGTAAACACTAGATTATTTATTTAGTTGTGTGTGTGTGTGTGTGTGTGTGTGTGTGTGTGTGTGTGTGTGTGTGTGTGTGTGTGTGTGTGTGTGTGTGTGTGTGTGTGTGTGTGTGTGCGCTATGGCAAGCTGCCTGGAAACATCTGTTCTTGTCATCACAAACATTTTCTTAAGTCATGGTTTTGTCAATAGAAACCAAATCAAGACACAGCTATGAGATAAATATAACCATTCTTAAACACTAAAATAAACATATAGGGCCTCCTGTGGCTCTGACTTGGAATGGTGTACATCAGCAAGGACTCCACATAGTTAGACTGGTGTAAGTGAGATCAGGATCAAGCCCATACCTTTTATGAACACACTGTTTAGAATCCACTTTCCATTTTACACACAAAGGGAATAAAACAATCAGGCAACAGAGATAATTATTTGCTGATAATTTGGTTTCAAAAACAACACTTTAGCACTGTCAGTTTGTGCTACAGAAGCTGGATCCCACCACATTCTATTTCTGCCAGTGTTTAAAAGTGGTTTTCAGCTGACACAGTTGTACTGCCCACTGTTGGTTAAGGTCATAATGTTGTTAAAAGCATATCTATTTATGCATGCTTTTCCTATGGAATGGTTTAGGAGAGGAAGATTCCCTTTGTGTACCAGGGAGAGGAGGAGAGGAAAATAGTTCTGGATCTTTTTTGACAATTTAGATTTATTCATGTGTTTTAAATTGTTTGTACGTACATGTGGAAATGGTAATCTGTGCATAATATAAATTTGATGCATAAAACAAAACTGTTCTTCACATTTCATAACATGGCAAGCAATGTAGAGCAGAAGGGATATAGTCTGCTTGTTCAAGAAAAGTTTAACAAATGTTTGCTACACATCAGAGATATTTTGATTATTTCCTGTTATTGAAATCCCTGGATTTAACTAGTTTAAAGGGAGACTGACAAGTTGTTTAGGTGAAAATATAGGTTTTTATATCAAGGAATTTTTTTTATAACATAATAGAGATAATTTCAAGATTTTTAATTTTTTTAAATTTCCAAATGAATTTTAGATTTAATCTCTTTTGCTCAGTTACTGTGCTATGGAAATAAGTGCCATAAAAATAAAATTATAAACAGGCCAATCTAGCTTAAAATGTCTAAACTTTGTTGAAATGCAAAAAGTAAACAAGCTGCATAAATGGTGAATTAGAAATGAGAACCAAGATTTTAAAAAATGAGTATCTTAGCCTCCTAAGTTCATATCTGATCACTTAAAAAAGTTATCTGCTTTTCAAAAGTGTTCAGCGCCTAGTAGCTCACAACAAATTCAGTGGGAGCCAGAGCACTCAGTACCTTACAGGACTGAGCCTTTAGTGCCCTTGGAAGGGGGTGAACATTAAACTCTGGAGATGAAGTCCTCTGTTTATCCAAAGAAGAGGTACAGTACAGCAGTGGAAAGTTCATGCTTCCCCCCTCTATTGTCCTAGTAGGGGTGAAAGTCTCCATGCCCAGTCAATCCTTACTTCTCTGCTGAGATTGCCAAGATCATTGCCAATTGTAAGGGACGTACAAATATAGGGAAGTTATTTCAACATTCAAATATATTTTCCCATTGTGGTCCATTGCTTTATGGCAGGTGTTGTTTGGGATCCTGATATCCCCATTCTCCCCAATGGGTCAGGTTCCCTACCTGGAGTACAATTCTCATGATGCACCAGTGTTATGTATCATTCCCATGATCCACCATGCAGTGCTTGGTCAGAAGGAAATCCTTATTGCATTGTGGGAGATATAGTCCTCTAAAGAGCTCAGTCAATAGGAGAGAATGGTGGCTCAAACTACAACTCTCAAAAGGCAAAGTCCTGATAAAGAAGCCTATTTTAATGTTTTATTGAATTGATTTGTAATTAAATGTTTTGAGTCAGTTCAACAAAGCTAAATACTCTCATTCAAGACAAACTGACCTGAAACAAAGTATTTCATTTTGCTTCTCATAACAGAAAAATTGATTTATTTTTATTTTTTTAAACAAAATCAAGATTTTCCCAGGGACAAATTGATTTTGAAGAAGCTGTATTTTCTGTCAGAAAATCATTTCAAGAGAAAATTCCCAACAAGCGCTTATGGCAACATGACCCAATAGCAATGTTAAATTCACAGTTTCAGACTCAGGGCCGGCTCTAGGCACCAGCAAAACAAGTACATGCTTGGGGCAGCACATTTTCAAGGGCGGCATTCTGGCCCTTTTTTTTTTTTTGCTTCTGGCGGCAAAAGCCTAGAGCCGGCCCTGGCAGCAGCAGCGCGTTGTGCGCGGGGGGTGCCCTGGGGCCGCTGCAGGGTTCGCGCTGCGGGGGAGCAGCGCCGCACCTTGTGACTGGGCCGGGCAGGCTCCGAGCGGGGGACACTCGGGCTGGGGGCCGCCCTGCGGGGCACACGGAGCCGCCTGCAGGTGCCGGGGCTGGGCAAAGTGGCCCGAGCTGCCCAGGGACTGAGGCGCGGCCCGTGAGCCCCGCTGCTTACCCCGACCCTCCCAGCACCAGACCGGTTGGAGGCGAGGGGGGAGCGGGCAGAGTCAGCACTGGTGGGGGGGAGCCCAGGGCTTGGACGGCAGGGGGTGCTGGTGCGGGGGGAAGAGAGAACCCAGCGCTGGGGCGGCAGGGGGTGCGGGTGGGGAGGGGGGAAGAGAGAGCCCAGGGCTGGGGCGGCAGGAGGTGCGAGGGGTGGGGGGAAGAGAGAAAGCCCAGGGCTGGGGCGGCGGGGGGTGAAAGCCCAGGGCTGGGGTGGGGGGCAGCCAAAATTTGTTTTGCTTGGGGCGGCAAAAAACGTAGAACCGGACCTGATCAGACTAACTGAAGATTTCAAGTTCCCAGACTGCTATTCCACAAAATTTTGTGATCGCATATATACTCTTACACATTAAAGAAAACTCAAAGGCCTTGTTGTAAGAAAACAGTCTATTCTATCCATTGAAAACCTATAGCATTTGCCTGATAGTAGTAGTTTTTATTTCCCCATTTATTTACACCTCATACAAAGTATCCAAATCACAATTGGGATGTAAATCCTGTGAAAACAATTTGATTGTATATTTTTGTTTTCAATACCTTTTGCTTTCAATCAAGCCGAAAACATGGTCTCTGATTTATCAAAACATGTAAGCATATGCTTAAGAACATAAGAATGGCCATACTGGGTCAGACCCATGGTCCATCTAGCCTAGTATCCTGTCTTCCAACAGTGGCCAATCCAGATGCTTCAGAGGGAGTGAACACAACAGAGCAATTTATCAAGTGATCCATCCCTTGATGTCCAGCCCCACCTTCTAGCAGTCAGAGGTTTAGGGACACTCAGAGCATGTTGTTGCATGTGTGACCATCTTGGCTAATAGCTATTGATGGACATATCTTCCATGAACTCATCTAATTCTTTTTTTAACCAAGTTACATTTTTGGCATTCACATCATCTCCTGGCAATGAGTTCCACAGGTTGACTTGTGTTGTGTGAAGAAGTACTTCCTTTTGTTCGTTTAAAACCTGCTGCCTATTAATATCATTGGGTGACCCCTGCTTCATTTGTTATGAGAAGGGGTAAATAACACTTCCTTATTCACTTTCTACACAACATTCGTGGTTTTATAGACCTCTATCATATCCCTCCTCAGTTGTCTCTTCTCCAAGTTGAACAGTCCCATAGGACCGTCCCCCTTAAATTAAATAAATTAATGGAGATATCCTATCTCCTAGAGCTGGAAGGGACCTTGAAAGGTCATTGAGTCGAGTTGAGCCCCCTGCCTTCACTAGCAGGACCAAGTACTGATTTTGCCCCAGATCCCTAAATGGCCCCCTCAAGGATTGAACTCACAACCCTAGGTTTAGCAGGCCAATGCTCAAACCACTGAGCTATCCTTCCCCCCTTAGCCCATGACTCCTTACTTTGCTTACAAGCCTTTGGTGTGGGACCTTCTGAAAGGCTTTCTGAAAGTTCAAGTACACTATATTTACTGGATCACATTTGTCCACATGTTTGTTGACCTCCTCAAAGAATTCTAATAAATTGATTAGGCATGATTTCCCTTTACAACAGCTATGTTGACTCTTCCCCAACATATCGTGTTCATCTACGTGTCTGATAATTCTGTTCTTTACTACAGATTCAGCCAGTTTGCCTGGTACTGAAGTTAGTGTCACTAGCCCTTAACTGCTAAGATCACCTCTGGAGCCTTTTTAAAAAATCAGCGTCACATTAGCTATCCTCTAGACATCTGGTACAGAGGCTGATTTAAGCAATAGGTTACATGCCACAGTTAGTAATTCTGGAATTTCACCTTTGAGTTCCTTCAGAACTCTTGGGTGAATACCATCTGGTCCTGGTGACTTATTACTGTTTAATTTATCAATTTGTTCCAAAACCTCCTCTATTGGCACCTCAGTCTCTGACAGTTCCTCAGATGTGTCACCTAAAAAGAATGGTTCAGGTGTGAGAATCTCCCTCATATCCTCTGCAATGAAGACTGAGGCAAAGAATTTATTTAAGTTCTATGCAAGGGACTTGTCTTCCTTGAGTGCTCTTTTAGCACCTCGATTGTCCACTGATTGTTTGGCAGGCTTCCTGCTTCTGATGTACTTAACATTTTCTGCTGTTAGTTTTTGTGACTATTGCTAATTGCTCTTCAAAGTCTTTTTTTGGCCTGCCTAATTATACTTTTACACTTGACTGTCCAGAGTTTATGCTCCTTTCTATCTTCCTCATTAGGATTTGACTTCCAATTTTTAAAGGATGTCTTTTTGTCTCTAATCACCTCTTTTACTCTGTTGTTTAGCCAAGGTGGCTTTTGGGGGGTGGATGGGGGGGTTTCTTGCTGTTTTTTTTTAATTATTTGGGGCATACATATAGTTTGAGCCTCCATTATGGTGGTTTTAAAAAGTTTCCATGAAACTTGCTGGCATTTCACTTGTGACTGTTCCTTTTAATTTCCATGTAACTAGCCTCCTCATTTTTGTGTAGTTCCCCTTTTTGAAGTTAAATGCTACTGTGGTTGGTTTCTCTGGTATTTCCCCTCCCCCCAGGGATGTTAAATTTAATTACATTATGATCGCTATTACCAAGTGGTTCAGCTATATTCACCTCTTGGACCAGATCCTGTGCGCCACTTAGGACTAAATCAAAAATAGCCCCTCCCCTTGTGGGTTCTAGGATTGCTCCAAGAAGCAGACACTAGTAGTGTCGAGAAATTTTATCTCTGCATCCCATCCTGACATGTTCCCAGTCAATATAGGGATAGTTGAAATCCCACATTATTATTGGATTTTCTCTTTTTGTAGACTCTCTAACCTACCTGAGCATTTCACAATCACCGTCACCATCCTGGTCAAGTGGGTGGTAGTATATTCCTACTGCTATACTCTTATTATTCAAGCATGGAATTTCTATCCATAGAGATTCTATGGCACAGTTTGATTCATTTAAGTTTTTTACTATATTTGACTCTATGCTTTCTTTCATATATAGTGCCACTCCCCCGCCAGCACAACCTAGACCAGGGGTCGGCAACCTATGGCACGCGTGCCAAAGACGGCACGCGAGCCGATTTTTAATGGTACGCTGCTGCCTGCCGGGGTCCCGCTCAGCCCGCTGCTGAAACCCGGCAGCGGGCTGAGCCGGACCCCAGCAGGCAGCAGCGTGCCATTAAAAATCCTGCCCGACGCAGCCCGCTCTTCTCCGCCCCCCGCCTACCACTCTCTCTGGCGGGGGCAGGGGGCAGAAGCAAGCTTGCTCCTGCTGTGAGCCGCTCAGGGGGCAGGGGGCTGGGAGCACCCCCCTGATCCCAGCCCACCCCCCCAGCCCTCTTCCCTGACCCCTGCACCCCCATTGCACCCCAGCCCCCTGCATCCCTCACACATCCCCATGCCCTGACTCCTGCACCCCCTCACATGCCCCCAGCCCTCTGCCCTGACTCCTGCACCCTCCACACATACCCAGTCCCCCCCACACCCCTGCCCTGACTCCTGCACTCCCCACACATACCCAGCCTCCCCACACCCCCTGCCCTGACTCCTGCACTCCCCACACTTACCCAGCCTCCCCACACCCCATGCCCTGACTCTTGCACCCCCCACATCCCCACCCTGAGCACCAGGTTGGCAGTGGGCTGAGCGGGGCCGGCGGTTGGGACACCAGCTGGCAAAGGGCCGGCAGCCAGAACCCCAGACTGGCAGTGGGATGAGCGGGGCTGGCAGCCGGGACCCTGGCTGGCAGGAGCCAGCGGACAGAACCCCAGACCAGCAGCGGGCTGAGCCGCTCGGCCCGCTGCTGGTCTGGGGTCCTGGTCCCGCTCAGCCCGCCGCCGGTCTGGGGTCCCGGCCCCCGGCCCCGCTCAGCCCGCTGCCAACCTGGGGTTCTGGCTGCCGACCCCTTGCCAGCCAGGGTTCCGGCCGCAGGCCCCACTCAGCCCGCGTCTAGATGAACGGAACCCCAGGCTGGCAGAAGGCTGAGCCGGCCGGCGGCTTAAGATCAGCATTTTAATTTAATTTTAAATGAAGCTTCTTAAACATTTTGAAAACTTTGTTTACTTTACATTCAACAGTAGTTTAGTTGTATTATATATAGACTTATAGAGAGAGACCTTCTAAAAAACATTAAAATGTATTACCGGCATGCAAAACCTTAAATTAAAGTGAATAAATGAAGACTCGGCACACCACTTCTGAAAGGTTGCCGACCCCTGACCTAGACTGTCATTCCTATATATTTTGTACCCTGGTATTACTGTGTCCCACATTGTTCCACCAAGTTTCTGTGATGCCTATCATATCAATATCCTCATTTGATACCAGGCACTCAAGTTCACCCATCTAAGTATTTAGATTTCTAGCATTTGTATACAAGGACCTATCAAATGTGTCAATATTTAGCTGTCTACCTTTATGTGATGTAATTGAATAGGACTCTCTTTGTTTGGCTCTCTTTCTTCAGTTCCTACCTGTATTTTAATCAACTTCTATCCTCTCCTCTTTACTAGGACACAGAGTATCCCCTTTAATAAGTCCTTCCAGAGGTATATATCTGTCTGAACTGTGTGCTCCTCTGCACTTGTCAGCTTTCCCCCCATTTTAAGCATGTGAGTTAGCCCATCGCTACTCGGCAAAGCACGTAAGTATGTGCTTAATTTAAAGATCAATGGGACAAATAATGTGCTTAAAGTTGAGCACATGCTGAAGAGCTCCGCTGAATAATGATGCGATTACTTTAAGCATTTAAAGTTTAAGCATTTTTGGGGCCATGGAGAAAACAGCCTCCCACTTTCAGCTGGAACAAGGAAATGCAGAGCCATATGAACATGAAAAATAGACAGGGTTTATATGAACTTTTTTGAATTTCCAAAAAAGTTTTAGTTTGGACTCAGTTCAAATTTTGTGTGACAGCTGGTTTTACAAACACACTGCCCTATTTTTAAAAATACTTTTCTCTCCTCTGCAGCCATATGAAAAACTCATACATAGAGAAAGAGAAACTGACTAAGGACCCCAATACAATAAAGCATTAAAAACTATTCTTAATTTTAAATGCAGAAGTAATCCCATTGACTTCAATGGACAAATTTATGAGTGTGATTTTATGATGGGGTTGCTTGGATGGTAAGGGACAGAGCTCAGCAGCCCTGGGGCTCTCTTCTGCTTTATGTCTTATGTTCTTAAAAGCTCATGCATCAGGGTTTCAGCCAGCCACCTGCAGTGGTCAGGAAGGGATTTATCAGCTCCTCTTCCCCAAATACATTCGGGGGATGATCTTCCTCTGAAGCATCAGGGATGGCCACGGCTGGAGATGGGACACTGGGTTAGGTGGGTCAGGGCTCTGAGGTGGCACTGAGCATTCTCTCTCTCTCAGGTGCTTGGCTGGCTGGGTCTTGCTCACATGCTCAGGGTTTAATTGATTGCAATATGTGGGGTCAGGAAGGAATTTTCCCCCAGGTCAGATTGGCAGTGACCTCAGGGGTTTTCGCCTTTCTCTAAGGAATGTGAGGGTGGGTCACTTGCTGGGATCATCCGGGTACATCTCACTTAATCATTTCCCTGCCATTGTGAGGGCCTCAGCCACTGGTGCACCTGGAACCCTCCTATTCTCTGCCTGTGGCACATATTAATCTAGTCTCCTGTGGGCTGTGATACTTTGGTCTAATTATAGTTGTTGAGTTTAGTGTGTGGATGCTGGGTGGCAATGGTGGCCCGTGATATACAGGAGGTCAGACAAGGTGATCCGGTTGTCCCTTCTGGCCTTAAACTTCTGTGATTCTGGATCAGGCCCTGACTACACAGGGGAAACAGTGGCAGTAACTACAAAGGGACTATCAGATACATAAAGGGAAGAAATTAAACATCTCTGTCTATACGAGTACCTATAATTGTGTGTGTGGATAAAATAAAAAGATTTCCCCCTTCTCCTTTCTTCGTTATAGTAAGTTCCGGTGTTCCTTGTAATAACAACAGATAAAAAAATGTTCAAATGGATGTGATTTTCAAGTTGGCAGTGACCCTTTATGTATATGAGAAATAGTGAGTAAAAACAATATTTGGACATTAGGTTTTTTTGTGCTTAACTCAGGCCTGGCTTGTCTTTATCACTTCACACATGTTGTGAACTTAGTCCTAAAGGCAGTTGTCTTCACTGGACATGTTGGAAATGGGCATACCAGCCTACAGTTCATTCATTTAAATCTTACACGCACTGATCTGAATGCTCGAACAGTCAAAGGATTTTTTGTTTGTTTTAAGCAAGGAAATTCATTGTTAAAAGTGATTATGGCTGAAGTCTGAAACAAACTAAAAAACCAATAAATTAAAAATTATGGTTTCCACAGAACTATTGCCCAGTTGCATACAGACTGCATTGTGATGGGACCTCTTATATTACCGCATGTTCCCTATGGCCCCTCTTTTACCCCAACAGCCTCAGTGCACAAACAACCAGTAACCAAGCTACTGCTGGCATCAGTTTTACTGGACTCCTTCAGGATCTTCCTCAGAAGTACCCGGAAATACCTTGCTTAAATAAATTAACCAGATCAGCTACTGGTGGTTTCTTGAACATATTCGCCCTTTAATATCAAGTATTGTGGAATACAAGGGCCAAAACATATTGGTATATTTTATTATTTTAAGCATTCTCGAAAAGATATAAACACAAATTAGGTGGATCACAGATGGGACACCACACAACAACTCATTGATTCTATTCTTACAAAACAGGATTCCTTTAGGTTATATAGCACTCTAAGGGCCTATTTTACCACGGCTTTACTTCAGTTTTATGGCATTGATTTAAATGACATGAAACAGGAGTAACATGGTGGTAAGTCAGGCCCTGAATCCACATTGTCTAATGCTAGCCTAATTGCTAATTCCTGCAAAAATAATACTACATCTAGTGTAGCAGGTTGTCATAATAATAAATATAAGGCATAAAAGTTATGGACGAACTGACACCAAGTTTTGAGTCCAACAAAAATACAGTAAGACTGAGAGATATTTGGAATTTTGGTTCTCATCTACTGAGGTCCCAGATAAGGAATGTTCGCCAGCCATTAAAGTGAAACACTTGCAGTCTTTCTTTGAGTATTAATCCCTGAATAGTCTGATATATAAATAATACAATGGGTAACTTGAGAAGAGGTTGTCCTTGCTATTCTCACAACAAAGGGCTTTCCCAGGATAATGGATCACTTCCTACATGAATCAGAAAAAAGGAATGAATTTGTCTAGACCACTATTGTAAATCTTTGAGAGATTGATAGGCCTTCCACATAATAAATATACACACTGCATTTACTGAATGTGTCTGTAACTCCTGCATTTTATCAGCATCTAGCATATATTACATTACATCTGCTGTTAAATAAAAGAAAAGGATGGTAAAATTATAAACACAACTCTCAGCATCCTGTCTAGAGGTCTGATGATGCTATTCTGTTACCTCATGGACCCTGGAACATGGAGCTGTGCAGCCCAAGTGGACTCTGGCACAGCTGAAGCCCTGCAGGAGCCAACCTGAATGGAAAGGAGCCATTCTGCCCTTCCCCAAGCACCAGTTAAGCACTGCCTGAGGAAACTGTAGGAACATCTACACTGTGATATTAGACCTGCCACATGGTTGTGGCTGGCCTGCATCAACAGGCTCAAGCTACAGGACTATAAAATTGCAGTGTAGACGTTCAGGCTTGGGCTGCAGCCTGAGCTCTGAAACCCCATGGGGGGGGGAGAGGAAGGGAGGTCCCAAAGCCTGGGCTCCTCCAGCCCCAGCCCAAACATCTACACTGCAATTTTTAGACCCGCAGCCTGAGTCCCATGAGTCTGAGTCAACTGACCCGAGCTCTGGGAATTGGTGCCATGGGTTTATCATCATAGTTTATACATACCATGTGAGTGAACAAGGTAATGTAGAGAACAGGAGGAATGACTTGGGTGGAAAGAGAGAATTTGAGGGGATAGGAGCCTGTGAGAGGAAAGGAAGGGAAAATATGGGGGTAGATATGGAACAGGAGACTGTAAGGATGCACAGAAGGGAAAGTGGGAGAGGGGCATCAGACAGTAAGGAGGACATGGATGGCAGCAGAAGGCAAGAGACTCAAAGGGGAGGGGGCTGGAGAGGGAAAGAATGATGGCTGCCCCACCCCACTAGTGAAGAAAGGAAATCGGCAGCTGCGTCACCTAGCAGCCAGCAGAAAGGCTTTCATTTGTGTGTGCATGCACATGTACATTTTGTGTGCATGGAAGGTTGAATTTTTAACCTGAAATGATTACATGCACATTGGGGAAGGGTGCTTTCGGCCAGGGCCGGCTTTAGCAGGTGCGGGGCCCCACGCCGGGACACGAATTGTCTTGCACCCCCCCCCCCCCGCCCCAACTCCGCCCCATTGGATCCCTCCCCAAATCCCTGCCCTGGCCCCGCCCCCAGCCCCGCCCCCTCACTGCCCCATTGGATCCCTCCCCAAATCCCCGCCCTGGCCCCGCATCTTCCCCAAGCACGCCGCATTCCTCCTCCTCACCCCTCCCTCCCAGGCTTGCACGGATCAGCTGTATGGTGGCGCAAGCGCTGGAGGGAGGGGGGAGAAGCAGGACGCGGCTTTTTCTTTTTTTTCCCCCCGCTCCGCCGGCAGCCCCGGACATTGCAGGGCCCTCTTAGGCGCGGGGCCCCATTCCGGGGAATCGGCCGAATCAGCTTAAAGCCGGCCCTGCTTTCGGCCAGAGCGGCTAGTCAAAGTTGGAGGCCCTGTGAGCTGAAATTGGTGGCAGTCAGGTATTTCACTGGTGCAATTTTGTTTACTTACAAAGAATGTACAAAGTCCTGTGTCTCTGAACCCAGAAGGAATCAAATAGCAGGAAACAGCTTATTTTGCTCACACCACCAAAAGCACCCTTTTCAGCCTGCAAGTCTGACCCAAAAACCTCTCCTCAGCGGCTCCGTCAGGCTCGCTCTCTCACTCTGTCTATTCTCATCTCACCTCAGTGTCTGTGCGATCACTCTTCTCCCCTCCCACAATGCAATACTCCGCTAAAAGCTCCCGGGCTGGTTCAAACACACGTTTAGTCTTTGGCGGGGTTATGCTTAGTTATGTTAACTGAAGGGTGAGTTCGCACCTACCAATCTCAGTGGGGTTTTAACTCAACCCATAACAAGGCTTCACCCAGCTCATAACTGAGACAACATAAAGGCCAGTTTTGATGCATTACTGTTACTGTTAATCTTACAATTTTAAAACCAATCTATGTTTGAAGGTCTTATTCATGATTTTTGAATCCTTGGTACCGGCAATACACCATGCCCTATATTCCCATTACAGCTAAATAAAATAAAACAAAAAAAAGAACCAGGACCCCACAAACACTATGTTTAAAAGAATATTAAAGTGGCAAAGTCAATGACTCAAAAGTCAGGAAATGCCAGTATTAAGGCAATGCCTTTGGACCCCTTGTGCATATATATGATCACATGCTACTTTTCCCATAGGACGTCTTCTTGACTTTGCAACTTTAACATTCCTTTCACATCATTTTTAAATGTAATTTCTTAGATTTTTTAAAGAACTTTTAAAGAACTTTCATAGTCACCATATGAAACCACATTGATCTCCTACATGGGCCATCAGCAGAGTCAGGATCTTTAGGTCCAGAGTACAGTCCTCTATTACAGTGATTCCCAAACTTCTTACTAAGGTGAGCCACCACCTGCATTTTGTCTTCTTTTATCATCCATCATTTACAAATATGTACCCTCTGCGGCAGCACTACATCCTAATTCCAGCCCCATGCAGAGGGGAGGCCTGGGGGAGAGGGAGGGCGGTTTTGGAGAGTGAGCCGGCACTCACCATGCAGTAGTGGCTCCTATCTCATAGGGCTGGGCCCAGCTCCATGTGCTGCAATCTGGCACACAGCACCACTCAGGTTTGGCCCTGCCATGGAGAGCTGGTAGAAGCGTATGTTTGCCGAGGCTAAGGCCCAGGGATGGGTTAATCTGGTCCTGGACATGGCAACCCATGTAGAACCTTCCCGCAACCCACTGGTGGGTCTGTGAAACACTGCTCTATCACTTGAACTAACCGAGTAAATGGTAGCAGTAAAAGGCTGTTTTCTTCTATGTGAACCTGTGACTAGAGGGAGACAGAGACACACGTCACCAGTGGGTTTCACAGCTATTTGCTAGATAGCAGAAGAATGGTGAGAATCAGGAATAATGCATTCACTTCCACATTCCAGAGGGGAGTGTGCTTTAGTGATCATAGACGCTTCGGCCTCTTCCCCTACGCCAGCCTCTCCCTGTCCCCTTCTGCTCCTTCCCTCCCTCCTCAACTCCTGCTCTTTCCCCTCCTCTGACCTTAACCTCCCCAGCTCCTACTCCCTGCTGCCTGGCTCCTGCCCTCTGCCCCGTCCCCAGCTCCTGCCTAGGTTATCTTCTCTTCTGTGGCTCCTATTCTCCCCCATCCCAAGCTCCTCCCCCTCTTACCTCCATTTTCTGTTCCCAGTGCTGCCAACTCTTATGATTTTTTCATGAGTCTCATGATAATTATTATTTTCTTTAAAGCCCCAGCTCCTGGAGTCAAGTGGATATGTGATGATTTCAGCCTTCATTCTTAAAGAAAAAGCAAGTTTCTAGCCCTCGTGGCTGTGGGAAAAGCTTCAAAACGTGACCCCAGTGCACCCTAAAAGCTCAAAAAGCAGAAGGCAAATAGAAGGAACACCAAATCTATCATTTTTTACATAATCTCATGATTTTAAAGCCAATCTCCTGATTTTTGGTGAGTCTGACTCATGATTTCTGAACATCTGGAGTTGCCAGTACTATGTTCCCCAGTGCTCCAGCCTCCATCATCCCTTCTCTCTATACATGTTCTTCCCTCCTCCGCATTTGTGAACTAAGATTTTTCAAAGGTTTATAATTTGGGCAAATTTTCATTGAGATAGCAAAAGGCAGAGTGACACCATCAAAGTTTAAGCCCCTGCTCCAAAGAATAGAGGCACTAGAGCTGTTCAAAGAAAGGTCACTAGAATTTGTTTAACATGGGCAAAACAACATATTTTTACCAAGTCTTGTTCTTGGAAATGGCTGAACTGTTTTAGCTGAAAGAACAGGAGTACTTGTGGCACCTTAGAGACTAACAAATTTATTAGAGCATAAGCTTTCGTGGGATACACAATACTCCAGTTGAGGCCTAACCAGCGCAGAGTAGAGCAGAAGAATGACTTCTCGTGTCTTGCTCACAACACACCTGTTAATACATCCCAGAATCATGTTTGCTTTTTTTGCAACAGCTCCTACCCAACTCGCCCCGCTTCCTGTCCCCTGACTGCCCCGATCCCATCCACCACCACCCCGACAGACCTCCGGAACTCCCACGCCTACCCAACCCCCCCGTTCCCCGTCCCCTGACCGCCCCCCCAGAACCACCGCCCCCTCCAACCGCTCCCTGACCCTTATCCAACCCCTCCTCCCAGCCCCGTGGAGTATTGTGCATCCGAAGAAGTGGGCTGTAGCCCACGAAAGCTTATGCTCTAATAAATTTGTTAGTCTCTAAGGTGCCACAAGTACTCCTGTTCTTTTTGCGGATACAGACTAACACGGCTGCTACTCTGAAACCTGTTTTAGCTGAAACTTCCCACACAAATTCAGCCTGAGACAGACACCTGGCATGGAAAATTTCAGCCTGAACATTTAAAGTTTGGCAAAGACATCAGCAACTTAAAACCGGGTCTTATAATAATGAAAAGTGTTAGCAATCTTAACTATAGGCATCGCTACCAGCTCTACTTTCAATAAAGGGGAGTTTTGATGAAACACAATTCTGGGGACAGGTCCAGAGTAACGTAAAGGAAGAGCATCTACTGGTTAAACTGGGATTTTTCTGAGCCACTGTCAAATTATTCAGAATTATCTTAGGAAAGCTGCACTAAAAGTGCCAGAGTGCAGTTTTAGCTTCATCTAAATGCGCATACTGAAAATGGAAAAAGGAAGTGGTGAAACTGGCCTTTGCAATTGCCTGGGAAAGAAAGAAAAATAGTCTCCTGTATCTTAAATCTACAATTAATCTACCAGACCACAACAGTGTGAGACACTTCTTGTTTTGACTGCTTATGGCCCCAAGTCCTTTTTCAAATCGGGGTGTGGAGGGGAAGAGGGAGAGAAAGAGACCCTGGTTCTGTAGAAAGCATATTTATTTTAGAACGGATAGTGCTTGCTGCAGTCATTTCTGCTGCCATAGATTGACAGGAATAAATAATTAACATCGATCAACATCCTTTTTTTTGGTCCAGGATCAGCTGTTTCCAATCTGTGTGTATCTGTTTCTGCGTGTGCATGTTTGAAAAACCAAACGGTAGCTATGAATAGCTGTCAATGAGTTTTCAGAAACAGATGCATCAAAGTGGAAATGAGCAGTGACCATCAGTGCTCAAAGACCAACAGAAACAGCAGTAAGGGGCACTTGTTTAACACAGCAGAGGAGGGAACAAATGATGGAATATAAAGCGGCAGGTTAAAGAGAGTAGAAGGAGTTCTGGGCACAGCACAGGAAGTCTGAGGAGAGTATGGAATAAGTCTCTGACTTCTTTCTTTCAAGTGCCATGAGTTAGGTGCTCATCAAAGGGCAGGACCAGTGGTAAGCTGGAGCCGTTTTGCAACAGTTCACGCGAACCGGTTGTTAAATTTAGAAGTCGGTTTAGAACCGATTGTTAAAGGAGTTGGCAAACTTGGGCCCGCAGGACCATCCTGTCCAGCCCGCCTGAGCTCCCGGCTAAGGAGGCGCCCCTGGCCCCTCCCCCGCCTTCCCCCCTCTCGCAGAGCCTCAGCGTGCCGCGCCACCGGCACCAGCGCTCTGGACCGTTCCTGGGCAGCTCTGCAGTTCCTGCCACTTTGAGCGGCATGGTAAGGGGGTGGGGCTGTGAGCTCCAGCGGGCCGCGCAGTAGCCATACATGCTGCCCTGAGCAGCATGGTAAGGGGGTCAGGCCGGGGCTGGGAGGAGGGGTTGGATAAGGGTCAGGGAGCGGTTGGAGGGGGCGGTGGTTCTGGGGGGGCGGTCAGGGGACGGGGAACGGGGGGGTTGGGTAGGCGTGGGAGTTCCGGAGGTCTGTCGGGGTGGTGGTGGATGGGGTCGGGGCAGTCAGGGGACAGGAAGCGGGGCGAGTTGGGTAGGAGCTGTTGCAAAAAAAGCAAACATGATTCTGGGATGTATTAACAGGTGTGTTGTGAGCAAGACACGAGAAGTCATTCTTCTGCTCTACTCTGCGCTGGTTAGGCCTCAACTGGAGTATTGTGTCCAGTTCTGGGCACCGCGTTTCAAGAAAGATGTGGAGAAATTGGAGAGGGTCCAGAGAAGAGCAACAAGAATGATTACAGGTCTTGAGAATATGACCTATGAAGGAACGCTGAAAGAATTGGGTTTGTTTAGTTTGGAAAAGAGAAGACTGAAAGGGGACATGATAGCAGTTTTCAGGTATCTAAAAGGGTGTCATAAGGAGGAGGGAGAAAACTTGTTCACCTTAGCCTCTAAGGATAGAACAAGAAGCAATGGGCTTAAACTGCAGCAAGGGAGGTTTAGGTTGGACATTAGGAAAAAGTTCCTAACTGTCAGGGTGGTTAAATACTGGAATAAATTGCCTAGGGAGGTTGTGGAATCTCCATCTCTGGAGATATTTAAGAGTAGGTTAGATAAATGTCTATCAGGGATGGTCTAGACAGTATTTGGTCCTGCCATGAGGGCAGGGGACTGGACTCGATGACCTCTCGAGGTCTCTTCCAGTCCTAGAATCTATGAACTGCATCACGCCACTGAAGATGCCATCGCTTGACTAGACGACTATGCACACACTAAATAAAATAAACCTGGGTTAGCCCTAAAAGACATGCAGAGCTGACAGATTACTACAACTCTGTCACCTTTTAAAACCATAGATTGTAACTCATTTGTGTACATATGTTTGCCTGCTTTAACCTTGCAATAACTCTTTTATATCTTTTCTTAGTTAATAAATCCTTAGATAGTCTACTACAGGATTGGCTACAAGCATTGTCTTTGGTGTGAGATCTAAGGTACACATTGACCTGGGATAAATGACTGGTCTCTTGGGAATGGGAACAACCCGAATATTTTGCAATCTTTGGTGTATAGCAACCAACTATCAATACGTCCAGCTTGCCTGGGTGGCAAGATAGACTGGAGTGCCCAAGGGGACGGGCTGTGACTCCACGGTAAGACTGTGATAGAGCTTTAGGAGTTCACATTTGTTACTGAGTTGGTGAAACCTAATTATAGAACACACAACCAGTTGGGGTCTCTGCCCTGCTTCTTGACAGTCTGAGTTGTGAGCCACTCCAGACAGACGTAGAATCATAGAATATCAGGGTTGGAAGGGACCTCAGGAGGTCATCTAGTCCAACCCCCTGCTCAAAGCAGGACCAACCCCCAGGCAGATTTTTGCCCTAGATCCCTAAATGGCCCCCTCAAGGATTGAACTTGCAACCCTGGGTTTAGCAGGCCAATGCTCAAACCACTGAGCTATCCCCCCCCAACACATGTATGTGTCATGATACATAAAGATGTCACCCTGAGAACTGGGAGAATCTCCAAGTTTTTAAATTCAAACATAAGTGTAGAAGCAGGTGATTATTTTTGCTCTTTATCTGAAGGAATGAGTAAAAATAAAAACAAACATTTTTGCTGTTTTTGTGATGAGACCATTACTTGAAAAGCTACTTAAATTAAAACTTTGGAAGCATTTGTTCTGAATGTAAAGGTAAACGTTCACTGTAAAAGCATGAAAAGTTACTCTTCTGGGGGCTGATTAGTTTATATTTAATCAAACAGTGAAGGAAATACCGAACAAAGCAGACAATATCCAAGTACGTCCTTTTACTAAAACAGCTGCACATTCACAACAACCACCAAAATTACAATGAAATAGTTAGTATGGACAGAACATATAACACACTTTGAACAATCTACTCCAGTTAATTGTGCAGCAAATAAATCTAAGAGAAGAAAATGTACCTATGGGCCCTAGGCAGAATCGAATATAGTGGTTCCAAATATTTTCAGGCAACTGTACCAGTTTAGAGACCTAGTCTGCTACCTCTCATTCAACTATGTGTGTTTGCCCTTTTCCACACTGCAGCACCAACCTCCTGGGGTTAGATCACAAACAATTAAATGAAAATTTAGCCAGCAGCAGTGCACTGAGGATCAGCACAGAGGCTTATCATTAACATGTGAAGAAGGTACCTAGAGTACCAGTCATGAAAGTTTGAAATCTACAGATACCCCTGAGTAGTACTGGTATCCATTGGCTGGGAAGCACTGATTGAATACACTACAACTAACTGCTCAAGAAGTTGCATCGTAAGAGCTTGGTGTTCTCACCTCTGCAAATTTAAAAAATAAGGCAACCAAGCCTCTTATTTACAGGCTATACTGTAGATCAAACCCACACTCAGAATGTGTGGTTGACCTTCATACAGTTCTCAGTGAAGAAAGATGCACAGCAATGAACTTGACACACTGTCACACAAGCACCAGTTTGAAAAGTTTCTTGTGGCTGCATCATACACACAGGTTCTGCATTAAAAACCATGTGCTCATCTGCACACCGGAAACCTAGGCTGCCTTCTATGCACACAGAGATCAGCTCTCCATACTAGGAGATATCACTGAAAGAAGTTCAAGGTTCTGTGTAGCTGTTCGATCATTAAGAAAGAACTTCAAATGTAGAAATGTGCCTGCACAAAACTTTGGATCCAAACACCCCCCACCTTAGGATATTTACAGTACACCTGAGATTTTTGAATCCATCTTAATTAAAGTATCACCTGCCACATCAAGAACGATAGCAAGTTCAAGTCAAGAAGACCTCTCTTCTAAGAGGAATGCAATGAGTAGGGCAAGAGTAAAAGGACATGACATAGTATATGGTATGGCATGAGTGGAAAAGAGGGTGAAACAATCATAAACAAATTAACCAAACTGCTATTCACAAAGAATATTTTCAGAAGTCACAGTAACTGTGCAGAGTCATGTGTGGAAACGAGGTTTTGCATTTTCCTACAAGTTATTTAGTCTACTGGGAAGGAGGAGTTATAAATCTTCCCTGAGAAGGAATGAGACAGTGGAAGAATCTCCAAATGTATATGGTGCTATGTTGGAGAAAATCCTGCTCCCTCCTTTTGCATTTTAATTTTTTATCACTCAGTGAAAAAATAAATAAAAGCAAAACCCCTAAAAGCAATATTCACAAAAGAGAAGCCTGCCCCCAAATAAGCAGGGCAAGGTGGACCTCTTTCCAAAAAGCAATAGAAATCAAAGGCTATTGACATCAAACCCATAGCTGCTACATATCCCACTACCACCACACAGCACTGCCACTTCTAACACAGCCAGACAAAATAAGATTACATATCAGATAAGGAAGCAGTTCTGAATTTAAAACAGAAAAAATTATGATCTTATTGCGGCTTAAGATTTCACATGTTTACTCAGCAATAAAATGTTCTCTTTTAAACAGGAACAGAGACCTGGGAATAGTCAGCTCCTTCCTGTGTGTAACCCTTGTTTGTCTTTAGAGCTGAAAGAGAATTATAAACATAAGTATAAAAAAAATCAATTGCCACAAAAATAATAAATAAATAGCCCATGTGAATTTGATGAAAGATTGGCTCAGAAGACTGCTTTTGGCCTGAATAGAAAGATATGCTTTCATCCTGTTTTGACTATACTCATACGTTTACCTAACATAATTGGATGTAGTTAATATTGCAGAAGCCTTCAAGCAGTGCACATTTCTATCATTAGCTATTTTAAAGCCTTAATGATATCTCTTGTGTTGCAGAAAAGCTCAATATGGGCTTTAACAGTGATTGGCAAGTTTTCAACAGGAGGCAAAACTGGGAAAAGGAGGAGGAGGCCTAATAAAAATCTGATCTTCCTTTTCTTACCCATTTAAAAATAAAATACGATAGGATCAAAAGAAAGGCCAGGAAAAAATCTGTAGATAAAGAATAGTCCAAAGGTTAATCCCAGATTGTAAAATAAATGAAGGGAAGAAAGAACCAGTGAGACAGTGAAGGGAGACAGTCTCTCCCTTCCGTTCCCATTCCCCTTCACATTTTGCGTGTGTGCGCATGCACACGCAGGTGAATGCGTGCCCAAATTAGTGTCTTCTTGCACCTGCAGTGCAGTAAAACCACCTTTCTGAACTTTATTGTGCTATGCTCTCTCTTTTTCCCCCTCTCATCTAAGCAGCATTGTGTCACAATACGCTATAAATTAGGTAAATATGAAGGTGTGGGTTTGTTGTTGTCATTTTTTTAAACTGACTAATTTAGACCATTTTCCAGGAACAGAAGTTTCACAGGTTGGTTTAGTTTCAAAAGTAGTGTAATTGCATACAGCTGCATTCAGCATTCCTAAACTGCCTTGTACAACCACTGAGAGGGAGATTTACACTAATTGTTAGCCACTATCATTAGTGCTGGACAGTATGTAATCCAGCTGGTGTTCCCATATCTACCTAGGATCAGGTATTGACCCAGTGACAGCGGGGTTATAATAGCCGAAAAGAAAGAGCTTTACCTTTTAAAACAAAAAACAAACCCTAATGATTTCTTGGTACCTCATTGTATTTATATGGTTGTTTCCTTTAGTTTTTTCAAACTATTGGTTTTACACATACATACACATACACACACACACACACACACACACACACACGTACGTACATGAAGGGCAAAGAATTTATACTTTATCTAATTTATACTTCAGCTTTATAATCTTTACAGAGGAAGAGCTGTCCAGATACCAAGCAGATGAGAGCAGTATAAGAATTTGAATAAAGCAGAAAAAGATTTAGGGCCAGATTCTAATACCCTTACTCCATGACTAGTCCTACTGAACTCAAAGAGACCACTCACATGATATGGTGCTATTCAGCATGAGTCACGGCATCAAAGTCTGGCCCATAGAGTTTACCCTACTGTCTTTGATATGGGGACTCAAAAATAAAGGCCTACAAATCATCCAGTCTCCTTACAGTCAACCATAAAAAAGAAAAAAGGGTCCCATATTGCTGAGGCTACAACTCATGTAATCTAAAACTAGTCAGCTTCTGGATCTCTGAGCACTGCCAAAGTCCGATCTATTTTACAGCCAACAGCAGCAATCATTTGACAGCTTTAGTTAAATGCCCTGAACTGAAGTAGAGGGGAAAAGCAGGTAATTATTTACTGTGAGTGCATGAAGAGCCATCCAATCTGAGAGAAAATGTAATAGTTATTTTATTATTAAATGTAATAAATTAAATTAATATTGCATTTAATATTTATTTTATTATTTTCTAAAGTGCCCATTGCAAACATTTGGCATGAAGTACAATTTCAAAGCAGTTAAACCAAACTGAATTTAACAGCCCAAAAAACTCTGTCAAAAACTTATCAAAGAAAAATGGGCAACGAAAAAAGTAACCAAAAAATTAAGAGTTATTTGAAAAAAGGGAGGTGGAAAAATAGTCAAGAATTAACTGACCCACCTACAAAGGCCTTGTAATTAGCCTAGAAAATAGCCACAGAGTGATTCAGGTTAAAGACACTAAGGGAAGTAGTTTCAACAGCCCCATCTAGTTACAAGCTTGAGACACCAAGCTAGGACAAACCTAGTTCACCTGCCTTGAAGGGATTTAGGCAAAACTCCTCAAATACCAGATTGTTTGACTGGGGTTTCTGAGTGCTATTACACAATTGACCAAGTTCTCTGCTGGCATGTCAGCAAGAGATTTGAAACCCACCATTTTAGGACGACATATGATCTAGTAGGGTGTAGCAACTAGTTGGGCGCAAGGTAAGTCTCGATAAATTCAAAGCTAAGATGCTTTTTTCATTCAATCCTGCAAAGTGGTGAGCAATTTCTGGAGGCACTGAGCACCCTCAACTCACAACTCAGCACTCTGCATGACTGATAACTACTTTACATGCAGTAGAGTTCCTACTTATTTGAATTTGCCCAACAAGGCAAAATAATCCCACAGTTATTCTGCATCACAAATGGCTGCAGTTTCAAGCCATCACTTGCTGTCAATACTGATAAGGTTGTCTCAGGTTGAGATGCAGCATCACCACATACTGACATCATGATGAGAAGATGCATATTTTGTGAAATTGGCATGGTGCTGTGAGGCAGCCATGGTCAAGGGAAAAATCTGGGGGAACAATCCGGATCTTCAGTTTTTCTACAAAATAGGCAGCTCAGATCCATTAAAAATCACTGCTGCCCAGCTAATTTTGAGACACAAAGCAACCCATAACTTCATGAGAGTCACTCCTTGTGTCTGAATTAACACAAAGGAAAATTGGATAAAGAAAAAGAAAAGCAAGAACCGAACTAACAAAAAACATTATGATAAATAAGTCTAAAAATATCCTCTAAACCTGGGTGTAGGACTGCAAATTAATGATATGAATATGCTCAGGAATGTGGTTGTTACAGTTTATGTAAACATCCACCCTGCTGAAGGGGGGTAGGTGACAGAAATGGTGTTCTCACCGGTTGAACAAAAAGTGTTTTCTTCTGCAATGTTTTAATCCTTTGAATCATTTTCCAAATACTGTATTAGCCATCTTCAAAATATTTGTGACTAGTGTTTCCAAACCCTAGTGCGTGTGTGCGCATCAGTCTTTCACATAGTACACAAGTCATCCATTTATAAACTAGGGTTATTGTATTTTGCAAAAATAACCTGAGAACAAACTCAGAGTTCCACACGAGAATGTGATGGATGATGAAGCTGACCCAACAATAAGTGCAAGTCCTAATCATTATTTACAATTACAATGAAGGAAAATTTTGTAAACAGAAAGGGAAGGGGTTAGAGATTAGATAGTGTGTGCTACGTGGGTTTTTTTGGCAACTTGATTAACAGTCTAATTTAGCAAAGAACGTCTCTTCCTCACTATGGTCCTGATCCTCCACATCCTTGAACGTTGTGTATTGATATTATTTATTATTTGTATTGTGGTAGCACTTACGAGCCCCAGTCACAGACCAGGACCCCATTGTGCTAGGTGCTGTACAAACACAGAACATGTGCAAACATTTACACTTGTACAAAACGAGAGCAAAATGCTGCCACATTCTGATTTGGTAGTTGTTCATACCTACTTGGCACAGGTGTAAATGGCTACATGCCCAAGACAGTGTTGAATAAGGTCCTACATGTTGTACTATGGAGCTCCCTGTTTGTTGATGAAACTGAATCGAATCCAACCAAGACTTTCAATATGCTGTATGTCCCGGAAATTTAGCACTGTCAGAAGCCAGTCAGGTTCATTTTCCAGTAAATATTACCAAGTGGTACAAATCCATTTAATTATTCCCCTAATCGTGGAGGTGAAACCCTTTCTTTTTTGTCTGGCACTTAATCATTCCCACCCCCAACTATACACAACAACATTTAATTTCTTAATTTTTAAAATCACAAGCCTCCACAGGGATGTGTTAATTTTTTTTTCAAAGCATAAACAAATGTGTTTGATAGAGATGGACTAGGGAAGCAGAACTTGAACCTGGATTAGGGTTATGGCTATAGGTATATTATACCTGGTATAAATTGCTGTAGCTCTAGGGAAATTAACGGAACTATATTGATTTACATCAGCCAAGGTTCTTGCACAAAATTGGTATTTGAGGCTCAACCTGAGCTAGTTTGACAGTACTAGCTCTCACAAGCTGCTCCTGTGATGTTTTGTCCCCATACGGCAGAAAAGCCACTAGTTGAGCTGATCCTGTAAGACTTCTACAGTCTTGGCCCACAGCTGAACATGACACAGAAAATTGGCCCCTTGTGGTTTATTGATGATATATTATTTACATAGTGCCATGGGTGGGCTTGCAGCTTTACAGATTAAAGAATAAAGATGAGACCAATGCAAAGATATTACAATCTAATTTATATAGACAAAATGAGTAAATCCCTCAACACATGGAGGAGTGGGGAGAATAAACAAATACAAAATGAAAGAATTGGGGAAACTATTTGGGGGTGGGGAATGAGGCTGTAAGTCGCTTGTATTGTCCTGTTATATGAACTTCTTGGAGGGGAGGGGATCATAGTTCTTGCTTTTTCATTGTCAGCAACCATAATAGAAAGGGAAAGGCACCTGAATGGGAATGTTATAGCTCAAACTCAGAACCAAAGCTGTAAGAGTAGATTTGGATTCATGGACTTCAATTGTAACCTTCCCCAAATTTGTAGGGATTCAGATTTGAGGTTCTGGACTGGACCGATCATTAGTTTTACCATTTGCTAACAGCATTAATCCTTTTAGAATGTTTGCTCCAGCAGTCAGATAAACATAGATTATCCAGTATTTACCCTTGCTGTGAGGCATACCAATCCGCATTCTCTCTGACTGATCTGGCCTGCAGTATCTTGGATACAATTTGTCATTCAAATTATAGACCAGGTAACCTCTGGATCTCTCTTTTAACAGCTAACTACGAACATCCGGATTGTCCTTTATAAAACTTACACTTTAATGATTTGCAAGTATTAATTCCTAAGAAAATTTTCAACGTGGAAACTGAAAACAATTTCCAAACACATTATGCATCATTATCCTGCCTAAAATGATTCAAGAGACATTATAACCCCATCTCCCAGAGAACACAGTAATGCTGTGCAGCTATAAAGGTTCAAGTACCATGTTAGTGCTCTTATAAGGAAAACTCAATCCAAGCGATTACCTGTAATGGTTATGAGAAAAAGGTGTCATTGACTACAGCAGAGTCCCCAGCTACAATTCTTATTGCGGTTTCATGAAAAAACTAAATTCAAATCAATTTCTTACTTTTTTAGCACAAGTTCTACGCACTAATTCTCACTTTTTCCTCTCCTGCTGTAACTATAAATGTAGGGGAAAGACTCTGTATTTCAAAGATGAAGACTGTATTCATTAACAGTACAAAATTTAAAAAAAAGGCCGAAGCACTCAGATTAATCAAGTCTATGTGGAAAAATATGAGGTCATTACTGCCTGCCTGGTGATTACATGGATAAGAATAAAAAGTACCCCAGCCCTGCAGGAAAATAATGCTTAGTTTGTTATACTTGGTTGCCTGTTATAAAGTGGATGCTGACAGTGAGCCTCAATGCAGTTTGAAGCCACAGTCACTCTAGGCTTCTTCAACAAATACAGCATAAAATTACCAATCAGCAATTCAAAAACACCATGAAGAGGGCAAGAGGAAAGGTGGGGGCAGGAGGGACCTAAAATGCTCCTTTCAACAACATTCAAAAGAGATTTCCTTGAAGATGCATATATCATCAAAGGGAAACTCAAGCACTCAAAATAAATATTGCTTGGCTTCAGTTTATGTAAGGCGAAACCCACTTTGCTTGCGTACACACCAAGTAATTAGGCTTGATGCAAGAGAAGTGCGGGTGAACCCAGAAGATGAAATCTACACACTGACCTGGGCACAGGGCATGGGTCTGTAGTGCAGCCATGTCTACAGCTATTAGTCCAGCCTTTAGCTTCCTCTGCATCACTCATGTGGAGTACTAGGGTGACGGGATTGGTGGAAATGCAGCTCCAGGGGCTCTACCCTAGCCTTGGCTCACTAACTAAGCCTATGCCCAAAATAATACTGGAGGCACCTCTTTTGTTATGCGAACCCCTTACAAAACGTAACATTCCCAATTTAAATAAATACAGCACCTAGCACAGTGGGGTCCTGACCCATGACTGGAGCACAAATTTACTTTTCTTGTGGGCTCAAGTATCAAAAAAGTAAAAGTTCATAATATGTTATAATAATCTAGAACAACAAAAGTTGATGGAAAAGGGTACAAAAAGGAGGCAGAAAAACTGAATCAGTCTAAACAAGAAATGCCTACTAATATAACTCAAGGACAGTTAAAATCAGGGTTGGTAAACAAGAAAATATAGGTCCAGAGATTAATAAACCAAAATTGGTTTGTCAAATATTAGGCGTAACTGGTTGACAAAATAATGAGGGGATTGGCTATTCCACCCATCACTCCCTATTTGGATCCTTAAAGAAAGAAACTTTGGTGGGGCAAATAGAGGAAAAAACAGACACAGAGAAAGAACAGATGGAAGCTACTTCACCATCGTGGCTGTCAGCCCAACCATCTCCTGGGACTCTGAGCCATTGTCATCCTAATCCTGAGAGATACTCTGACCAAATCAGGCCAGAGAGGGGCCAGAGAGAACATCACCATCTCTATCTACCAGCTTCAACTGAATCCCAAACGCCACCTGAGATGAAATAGGATCTTACTTTAACAAAACAGCTGTGACAACAACAGCTCCAGTCCATTTCAACTAACTTCTTCTCTTTTCCCCAAAGGACAGTTACTGCCATCTTTGATACCATCTAAGAAACCGTCAAACAAAGGGGTTTTTTTCCTTCTAAAATTCTCTCCAGCTAAAGGGAAAGGGAACAAGGGATGTTGTTAAAAAGAACGCCTTACTTAATACTTCACATTCTAACTGTTTTTCCTTATTTTCAGTATCTTTAATAACAAGTTAAAAATGTAATGGTGTGTTTGCCATGGTACTAAGCAGGCTAAGGCCTTGTATACCACATTCCAGACCTTGTTTAACACTGTTTAATGTTGGACAGTGACTGGGTTATGTTAACACCTTTGACCCATATAGTCCATCTAAATTAATACAACAGGGACACCAACTGCTACAATAATACAAATAATAATAATAAAATATATCACATTAAACTACTTAAATCCATTGCCAGTGCCCCTAAAAAATGATGAGATCTGTCCTCAAAACACCCTTGTCATTCCAATGAATAACTCCATCCCAGCCAACACCAAAGGAAAGAAAGAATGAGCTTTGCATTATATCAGGAAGGATAACAAAGCCAGACTGTGTCAAACCAAGGGGGAGAACCACACCAAGAGACCCTTCTGTACTTCCAATTTACAGGAACTCCCTACTGACCACAACTGTAGCAGCGTGGCATGAGGAAAGAGACATGGGTGAAAACAAAAGCTGCTTCTTCATATACTTTGGATTCAAGGTCCAAGAAGACAGAGAGAAATACAGCCTGGAAAATACCAACTCCATGTGCACAATCTTATACAACACTTTGTCCTTTTTTATAGTGGCAGCAGTGTTAGATGTGGCTACATGCTACTATATGCTGCAGTGAAAGGCAGGCTGCATCCACACTCACTGCCGTGTGTAGCTACACATGGCAGTGAAAGGCTCTGGCAGGAGAAGGCAGCAGGGAATGGTTCCGGCAGCAGGGAGCTATTGGAACCTTCCCCCACTGCTGGCGTCTTTCACTGGTTCTGGCAGCTCCCTGCATCAGGGAAAGGTTCTGAAAGCTACCTGCAGTAGGGAAAGGCTCTGGCAGTGGGGAGCTCCCGCATCTACATGGCTATTTTTAAGCAGCGTAGATGTCCTGCTCCCAGAGCCTTTCCCTCTACAGTGAAACACTGGTGGTGGGGAAAGGCTCAGGTGGAGAAAGGCAGCTCCCCACTGCCAGAGCCTTTTACCGCTGCTACCCCGCTGCTGATGGAGCTGTTCACTGGCACGTGTAAAGCTACATGCTGCAGTGAGTGTGGGCGTAGCCTACCTTTCACTGCAGCGTGTTGCTATACTTATCCTACATGCCACTGCAATTGTAGACAAGGTCTTACAGAGAGGTTTTGTTAACATGTCATAGCCGCCACTGCCTTTGTGGCATGCTGGGTTAATCTACCAAGATTTTGCCTGTGGTGGACTTGCCTTCTGGTTTTGGTGACGTGTGACAAATATGCTTGGCGGTTTTGTCCTACTCCCCGTTCAATTGCATCAGAAAACCACTACAAGACTGACAGCCTCAGCTGAAGAGGCCTGAGACTGGAACAGCAGGAATGTTCTATGTCAGGACTGAGCTGCATTAGCAAAGCTTTGTGCATAGTGCTTACTCAAAAGCCAATGCTTTAGTCTCTCAATTTCATCAGCATAATATTTAAGGGGGAAATAACCCAGAGTAATAATATTTTTTGTATTTTAAATTCTACACTAGCAATTAGAAACTGTTAATAAAAATAGAGAAGGACCTTGCTTTCAGTAATTTTCTAAGTATAAACAGAAGCACTCTCTTAAAAGCTTTAAAATAACCTCTGTACAGGCAACGAGAAAAAGGCTTCTATTACTTGGAAAGTGCTTTTGTCCCTCTGCAACCATTATTCACACATACAAAGTCACATTTGAATAAACCCAAATGACCTGCCTTACATACAATTCAATACTATTTATTTTTATATAGAATCCTTAATACACAGCATCAGAAAACACTTCACTGAGAGAACCAAGTGTGAGCTAAAGAGGAAAGGAAGCTTTTTGGGTGAAATTGCATAAGAAGAAATAGGGAAGACAGAAACAGTCAGTTTCAGATAGATGTGGATGAGTATGAGGGTTTGTCTACATGGGGACATTCAGGAAAATTAATCCCCACATTCACCATTCTTGTAAGGATATGATATATTTAGTATTAAGTATGCTTTGTGAGATATCATCTGAAAACTCATAGTCTGCAGAATATTATTATCCTGTTGCAATGTGTGTGACAACACTGCATGTAAAATTATGAGATTTTGCTATATGATTGTTACTGAAACATGTATAAGAAGGAGGGAAAATGTCCCTAGCCACCTTTCTCCTCCTTCCATCTCTCTGCTCATGACAACAATGACTCTCAAAGAACTGAACAAAGGGGGAAAGTGGTCCCAGGCTGGAAAGGGACGCAGATGAAATGTATTGCAGCTCATGGTGAGACAAACCTTTTGCTTTTAAACCTATTAGCCTTGGTAAAGTTTCAGAGTTAGCTTGCATGTTTATCCTTTTCTTTCTTTTGTAATCAATCCTGACTTATTTGCATCTATACTTGTAATCACTTAAAATCGATCTTTCTCTAGTTAATAAACTTGTTTTATCTAAACCGATGTATTTTGGTTGAAGCGCTTCGGAATCTCTACTTAAGTCAACAAGCCTGGTGCAGATTCATTGCCCATTGTTGGAATGATGGACTATCTATGAGCTTACACTGCCCAGGAGGGTCCTGAACAGTACAAGACCCACATTTCTGGGAACGAAGGCTGGGGCTGAGGGATATGTGGGTGTCACCCTGTATGTAGTTCATGGATGGCTGGGCATAACATGCATGTATTCAGCAGGGAGCGACTTTACATGCTGGTGGCTGTGAATGAGCAAAGCTTAGAGGGGTTTGCTGTTCACCAGTAAAGCAGTGTAAAAAGCATCCCAGGCTGGAGAGCTAAAGGACACAGCAGTTCAGGTTCCACCCTGGGGAATGTCACAGAGTATTATCCCCATTTGTAACTGGGGCACAGAGAGATTAAGTGATTGGACACAAGAAGTCAGTGTCAGAGTGTGAAGTGAACCTGCTCTCCTGCGTCTCAGTCCAGTGCCTTTACCACAAAACAATTATTTCCCTCTTTAAAAGCTTCTCTTCAAGCCCTCAAAGTGCCCTGGAAAATAATGGAGTCATTTGGCTGACGTGTGTGGTCAGATTTGCATTCCGTTAGTTTTATTCTGCAATTCATCCATTCTTCTCTCTAAAGCTGGTTTTCCTGAAACACTCAGTGCCAGATCTGAAGCTTCTTTTTCAGGAAACCCCATCAAAATCTACATGAGCCATGTGGCCTCCCAAGTGTTGAATTTACAGTATGCGGTAGAGTCTTTCTACCAAACTTACCATTCTGTTGGTGAAGTTGCTGAAGTCCTTCACTAAGATATGTTTGATCATCTCTGGCTCGGACACCAACACGTACATTCGCCGACCGATGTAGTATCTATAAAGGAGGTGGAAAACCATTTTAGCACCCATAGCCAGCCAGAGAGCCACCTTCCCTAAGATGCCTCTGTTGGCTGAAATACGTTTTTTGTAAATAAATCATATCAGGTTTCCATTCTCTTTGGCAGTTCAGTATCTCTCCACCTCTCTGAAACATTTAAAACGATTAAGCTGTCAAGTTCATTGGTATTTAAAGGAACCAATTAAAAACCTTTTATCCATTGTCATCACCAATTAAAACACTTGCTGAGAACTAATTAAAGAACCAGTCCATCATCTACTTACTCACAGCTGCTTGTTACATACTGTACTCGATGCATCATAACATAACACAATACATTATCACTAAAGACAGACTGTAAAAGAATGGGAAGAAAACACTGATTAAAAAAGAAAAAAACGCACCCAACCAAACAAGAAAGAATGGCTAGAACCTCTGTCCAATCTAAATCTAATGCCTTTCCACCACTAGGCTGTATCTGCATTAAACATTTCTACCCTGAACATTTTCAGAAATTCTCCCACTGTTGACTGGGCAATGGTGCAGTTCCACTGCTGCTAACAACAATGGCATTGCTGGTGTAGACCACCTCAGAGGTGTTTTTATCATGACAACAAACAAGTGACAGAGGAAGGGTGGGGGTGGGGTGGGGTGAGGAGGGAAAAAAACAGTATTGCCTCCAAGTAAGAATAAGACCACACTGTCTTCTCTTTACCCTAGATAGCTTTGGGGAGGGAGCTATCGTTTCCTGAATCTGATCCAATGGCTCCTGCTGGCTTCTCAGACAGTGAATTGAGATTCTTTATCTGCTTCAGATGTAGAAAAAATATAGGTCTGTTTCTACCTCATCTGCACCAGTCTAACCAGATACCACAGAATAAATATGTTTGTTAACACTCATACTTTTCTCCTGAGCCCTGGCATTTGCATTCACAAAGAATGTTTGTAGCCTCACTTGGTACAGCGTTTCAGACCACGCTTCAGCCAGGAAGTACTGAAAATCTCATGATGAAAGACTGATCTCACCATGATAAAACCCTGAGAGGTACAAACAATTGTCTGAATTTTTATCCACGACAAAACAATGAACTTCTCCAATTCTGCCCACCACTAGTTTGAAGTCTCTGCAGAGACACCGAAGAACAAATGGCTATGAAAACTGAGCTCCCCTTTCATTCCTTCCTAGACATAGACTAATAGACTCATAGACTTTAAGGTCAGAAGGGACCAATATGGTCATCTAGTCTGACCTCCCGCATGATGCAGGCCACAAAAGCTGACCCACCCACTTTCCCTTGAAGTCCTTAAATTAAGTCGCAGAGAATCCTCCAGCCTGTGACCCCTGCCCTATGCTGCGGAGGAAGGCGAAAAACCTCCAGGGCCTCTGCCAATCTACCCTGGAGGAAAATTCCTTCCCGACCCCAAATATGGCGATCAGTAGAACCCCGAGCATACAGGCAAGATTCTACAGCCGGACCCTTATTTTACCAGCGATGGCTCGTTAATGCCTAATTGACTAAAATCACGTTATCCCATCAAACCATTCCCTCCATAAACTTATCTAGCCTACTCTTGAAGCCAGAGAGGTCTTTCGCCCCCACCGTTTCCCTCGGAAGGCTGTTCCAAAATTTCACCCCTCTGACGGTTAGAAACCTTCGTCTAATTTCAAGCCTAAACTTCCCCACGGCCAGTTTATATCCATTCGTTCTCGTGTCCACATTAGTACTGAGCTGAAATAATTCCTCTCCCTCCTTGGTATTTATCCCTTTGATATATTTAAAGAGAGCGATCATATCCCCCCTCAGCCTTCTTTTGGTTAGGCTAAACAAACCGAGCTCCTCAAGTCTCCTTTCATAGGAAAGGTTTTCCATTCCTCGGATCATCCTAGTGGCCCTTCTCTGTACCCGTTCCAGTTTGACATGATTTTCTCCAGATAAAAGGTTAGGCACATTGGCAAGGTAGTAGGGGTAGCTTGCAATTCTGTTGCCTGTATTGTTTAGTAGAGAGGGGACCTTGGTCCCCTGAGATGCAATTCTAGTATTTTTCACAAATCTCAAATTTACTTTAACACATAACAAACCTGAATCATAATATGTTTATTTGAACCTAGTGTATCTGCACTGGATATAGATGCTTGTAATAGAGTCCCTGTTTCTGGGGCAGTACTCTTCAACTGACTCATTATTTGAAATCACAGCTGTCATTAGCACCTGGCAATGAAGTTTCCAGCCATTCTCTCTTATTGTTTGTAATGATGAGTCCAGTTACAAAGAAGGGAGGGGCATAGGAGGGAATGGATGGAGAAAATCCACTGATGTACCCAGGGATTAAAAATACTAAAAGGCTAAAATTGCTTTTATGCAAAGAAGAGCTGCCTTTGTGCTCTCAACCTGCTTTCAAGAACAATGGTTGTAAGGGAGGATCAGTGTATCATTGCTTTCTTTCACCCCAAAACATAACTGCTCCCCTGATGGCTCCTTTCTGTTTCCCCAAACTGTATGTTTATTAATACATTCTTCCTAACTTTTTCTGGGAACTAAAAAAGTGGGGATATGGGAAAGCACTTTGGGAAAACTCAGTTCCAAGAGTCACAGTAATAATCTGTCAAGTATCAGGGGGTAGCCATGTTAGTCTGTCTTTAAAGTGCCACCGGACTCCTAGTAATAATCTGCTAACTCTTATCATCTATGTTTACAAAGAAAAGAAAAGGGATGAGGGGACCTGAAGGTCAAGGAAGACCACATGCGCTTTCCTGCTTAGCACACGTGGGTCCTGATCCTGCAAAAACACAGGCACATGCTTAACTTTAAGGATGAAAGTTAAAATCAAGCATGTGCATAAGTCTCTATAGGATCAGGGCTTTGTTCTCAAAACCAAGAGGATATTTCCCTACCTGTATTTGTTCTTCAATACCCTATTAAGTTAAAAACTTCTGAACAATAATCCATTATTTCCAAATAAATAACCATTTACATCTGCCATATAGCTTTATATTCATCTAGTATTATTATATAGCGATAGTTAGTTTAGGATTATTATTGGGGGGAAATGAATATTCTTGTCATATTTTACTAAATAACAGTTTGAGAGAAAAGAAATTCATGGATTCATGGCTAATTGAGGATAGTCCCTTTTATTACGTTTCTCCAGGTTAACCTTCCTCTTGTGTGGTATTTCTATTTCTTTGCTACATTCAGCTTTTCATAATCTCTTCTGTTTAAATGGGAGCCACCCAACATAAGTAAAACCCCCACATTTTTAGGCCAGCAATTTAAAGACAAAGATCTACCGTTTCTATAGGAAGCGCAGGGATGTGAGTTATACGGCCCTCTGAGGGGTACTACTGTAAGAAGTTATCCAACAGCTGTTCAACAGAGAACACAGACTTACTTACAAGAGTTACAGAAAAGCCAGGCAACCTTTCACTGTCTCCCCCAAACAGTGTGCAGTTCAAGGGAAGTGAAACGATGATATATTAAGAAAAAGAAGTTAATCTGTATCCAGAGCATTTTAATAACTAAAGAGGCTCCCATAGATACATGCAAACACAAAAACTCATTTATGACTCTTATTTCATGCTGCAGTTTGGTCTGTAAGAATGAACGAACAAACACATTGCATTTAATGCAGTATACGGATTATTTTGCCTGTCGTTCAAATTCAACTCAGGATGGTCGAGTCTAGCCAGTTTACAACCAAATTTATTCAGCAAACTGAGCTCTTCTTTTCTCCTCAGGAATTATCTGCAAACAAACAGGTTGGAATTTTTACAGTTTTGCTTGCAACTCCTCCCTGTTTACTTCAGTGCGAGGGCCTAAGCTGTCTCACAGACTGCCCCCTAGTCTCCCTAGTGTGATAATGAAGCAGGCTTCAGTGAGGGGGCCACACACGTGGCAGCAGAGAGGCGTCAAGCCCAGCATAGAAGCAGCTGGGTCCAGTTTTCAACCAAGGTAGGGATGGTGAATTGAAGGGTGTGAGTAGAAGATGGAAAGCCATATCGAGGGCATACTAATGGGGGCGGGGGTAGGGAAGGTAGGAAAGGTGGAGGAGGGAATAGCTATCCCTGCCCTATCCCACCCTTACACAAGATACACTTTTATGTAAATGCTAAGTATTATCATTAATATATAACATCTGTCATAAGAGGTACCTTATTGGTTCAAAGTACTTTGCAAAGAACTGTATGATGATTCCCAATTTCTAAATGGGGAAACTGAGGCACGGGGATTAATGTACATACTGCAGGTCACCCAGCAAGTCAGTGTCAGAGTGGGGAATAGGGCCCAGGTGTCCTGATTGCCAGTCCCCCATTCTAGCTATTAGACCAATGATACCTACTGGGGGAACAGTTTGGCCCTCCCGCTCACCTTTTAATCACACAATGATCAAAATCCTCTCAAGTAGAGCACCTGGCCCAGGAGAAGTTCCTCCTCCACAAATTGCCAGAACCCTGGCCGCGCCTACCCTACATCTCCATCTCTCCTGCACTGTCAAAAAAGTTGCCAGTTACTGGCAATCCCTGTTTAGTAGCCTATATGTAACAAGTTGGTGATATCAGTCCAACTCCTAGCGAACAGATATCTACACACCACTAAAACCACCATCCCATTTGCCTTCCCTTTGAGAGCAATCTCAGAATAGAGAGCAAGGGCTGAATGAGCATGGAATGGAGACTCAGTGATCTTCTCACCAGAGGAGGGTCCTACGGATCACAGTTGATGAAGGGAATGGGGTGGGGTAAATTTTTAACTACTCTTCTCTGTGCTATACTTGTTCTATAAATAAAGGATTTCAATTTCCCGGGCTGTCAATCCAATTCCACAGCAAGGAAGAGCTGATCATGGATCCTTCTGGAGCACCATTATAATCATCAACCAGGTGGAGGTCCCTTCTGAATCACCTTGCCATGCCATCACCTCTTCTCTGCATGTGCTGACTTCAAAGTGATCCCGCATCTGCAGGTACTGATTTTAGAACCCAAATTTGGATTCTCACACTACATCATGGCACACCCAACTGACTTTAAAACCCCAGTCTTAGGGCACATTGGAGGACAAATTCTGATCACACCTACTGCCATCAGTACTGCATCCAAAGTGACACAGAAGGTGACCATTCTAGTTCTATTGGACTGTCTCCTATTGTCCCTTATAGCCTCATATTAACTAATAGCTCCTATGCCATTAGAAAACACACACGCTCTTAGCAAAATGGCCACCATTCAAATGTTGCCTTACTTCACAGGATGAGTGGAATGTGTGCATGATACATCATGGCTAAAGGGGCACTTTTTGCACAACATCTGTGTGGGAAACACCTGCACTCCAATCACCCTGATTATAGCTGGGCCATCAACTCTCAGAAGGCTTTGATCTCTCTATCTGTTATCAGTCCCGTGCACTTCAGACGCATTACATTTCTCATTAAGAAAAATAATGCTGCTGGGCAAAAAACAACAAGGCTCTGTTTTCTAGGCTGTAGTCTAGTAAAGCAGGCGAAGATCATCTGGAGAGCCAAACTAAACAAGAAAATATTATATCTCTCCTTCCCTTGGGGAGAACAAAGAACATGCTGAGGAGAACAAATAGAAAGAAGAGGGGAAGTAGCAAGCATACAGAAGGAAAGTGTATTTTCTTAATAGCTATTTCTCAAAGAGAGAAAACAGCCTAGATCATTCCTCCTCTATTATTTTTAGAGAAGCTCATTCACAGCAAGCTGAGAAATATGGGAAAGAAAAATATGTTTATTCATTTAAAAATAGGCTTAAGGTCGATACTACTGGCTTAATTATTTCAGAGGTCAGCAAATTGATTTGCCATGAATCCTGCCCTCATCCAACTCCTGTGAGAAGGCCACAGTCTGTGGGACTAAATGGGATGTGTCTAACAGCCGCAGAACCCAGATGCAATCTTCACAAAGATGGCAGCTGTTCTGGACTGAGAGGAAAAGAAAGGAGGGGAACAGTGAGAGGCCTTGCTGATTTGTCTCATCATTTGTAGCATACTAGCACCAAGAGGCCTCAAAAGAGAGTGGGGTCCCAGTGTGCTAGGTACTGGACATAAGCATAGTAAGAGACTATCCCTGTGCTGAAGAGCTTACAATCTAAATCAGAGGTGGGCAAACTATGGCCCACAGGCCACATCCGGCCCGCGGGACCGTCCTGCCCGGCCCTTGAGCTCCCTTACTGGTCCCCCTCCCCTGCAGCCTCAGCTCGCCATGCCACCAGCGCTCTGGGCAGCGTGGCTGCGAGCTCCTGCTGGGCAGCGTGGCGGTGTGGCTGGCTCCGGCTGGGCGGCGGGGCTGCCAATCCTGCTGCTCTGAGAGGCATGATAAGAAGGGAGAGCCGGGGGGAGGGGGTTGGATAAGGGGCAGGGGGTCCCAGGAGGCAGTCAGGGGACAGGGAGCAGGGGGTGGTTGGATGGGGCAGAGGTCCTGGGGGGGCGGTCAGAGGACGGGGAACAGGGGGATTGGATAGGGGGTGGGGTCCCGGGGGGAACGGTTAGGGGTGGGAGGTCCCGGGAGGGGGCGGTCAGGGGACAAGGAGCAGGGGGGGTTGGATGGGGGTGGGGCCCCGGGGGGAATGGTTAGGGGCGCGGAGTCCCTGGAGGGGGCGGTCAGGGAACAAGGAGCAGGGGGGGTTGGATGGGTGGGAGGTTCTGAGGGGGGCAGTCAGGGGGCAGGAAGTGGGTGGATAGCGGGTGGGGGCCAGCCTGTTTGGGGAGGCACAAACTTCCCTACCCGGCCCTCCATACAGTTTTGGAACCCCAATGTGGCCCTCAGGCCAAAAAGTTTGCCCACTTCTGATCTAAATAGACAAGACAGGCAAAAGGGTGGGGGAAAGGTTAGTATTATCTATTTTACACATGGGGAATCCAGGCACAGACAAAGGGGGAGACTTTCAGAGGTATAAATAGTGAAGCACCTAAATTCTATTGACTTTCAATGGGATTTAGGCACCTAATGACCGTTTTTGTTTTTGACAAGTCCACCTAAGTGACTTGCCCAAGATCACACAGGAAGTCTGTGGTAGAGCCAGGAACTGAACCCAAGTCTCCCGAGTCCCAGCCTAGGGCCTTAGCCCTTGTTCTCTTCTGTTAACAAAGTTCTGAACTCGAGGCAAACAGCTTAGAAGCCAAGATTCCTTCGATTAGAGAGTTCAAAAATGCATATTACTTCTTAGGATACGTCTACACTGCACACTCCTCAAGGTGACATGTAGAGTACATATACTGTTCTCCCCCCTAGCATATGTATAATAGCTGTGTAGATGATGAGGCACTGCTCAGGTGAGTAAAGTCACACCTAAACCCTGTGAGTATGTACCCTACATGGGTCTCTACATGCCCAAGCAATGCCTCCCCTGTCTACACTGTTATTTTTAGCAGTGTCGTGCCAGCAGCAGGGAAAGGCTCTGGCAGGGGGACACAGCAGGGAAAGGCTCCAGCAGCTCCCTGCTGCAGGAGCCTTTCCCTGCTGCCTCCCCCTCTGTGAGAGCCTTTCGCTGCGATGTGGAGCTACACACATCACTGTGGCACACACATCACTGCGGCATGTAGCTACGCCTACCCTACATGCCATCGCCAGTGGTAAGCAGTGTAGACGTAGCCTTAAAAAAAAGCCTTACTTTTTTTTCAGGTGAACTTACTGAATGAGGCTCAAGAGCACTGGTTAGCATCAGGCACAGGGAAAGGAAGCTTCCAATACAGCTCTGCCAATGCACCCACGTCTTGGCCTACACACTAGCTTTGACCTTCTCTTTCCCCTTTCCCCCCGTATTCCCTCCCCAGTTGTCCAGTTACACAAAGCTCTCCCGGCCCCAAGAAGAAATCCAAGCTACTATGTAAAGTTGTAAGAGGAGACACGGTCACCATGACTTCTATATAAGATTAAATTGTTCATAAACTCCTTTTTCATGAGCTACATTTCTTTTCACAAAGGGGTTTAAGTCCCCTCTCCCCCCCCCCCCCCAAAAAAAAACCCCTATAAATTTCACTTCTCACTAGTTAAATGTCACGTAATGCGAGGTATGCACTGTTGTTGTAGACATGTTGGTTCCAGGATATTAGCGAGACAAGGTGAGGGAGGTAATATATTTTATTGGACCAACTCCTGTTGGTGAAAGAGACAAGCTTTTGAGCTATAAAAAGTCTTCTTCAGATCTGGGAAAGGTACTAAGAGTGTCACAGCTAAATACCAAGATTGAACAGATAGAATATGTGTTAACTAAAACAACGAGCAGGGCCGGCTCTAGGATTTTTGCCGCCCAAAGCAAAAACAATTTTGGCCGCCCCCCCGCCCCCCCGTTTTTTAATTACCCCACCCCCGGCCCCACCTCAACTCCGCCCCTTCCCCAAATCCCCAGCCCTGCCTCCTCCCCCCAGGCTCTCAAGCCTAGGAGGGAGGGAGGGGGAGAAGCGGCGCCCGCGCTGCGGCCACTCGGAGTCTCCCCCTCCCTCCCAGGCTCTCAAGCCTGGGAGCGAGGGGGAGCAGCGGCGCGTGAAACAGCTGTTTCGCGCGCCGCAGCCGCTCGGGATCTCCCCCTCCTTCCCAGGTTTGAGAGCCTGGGAGGGAGGGGGAGACTCCGAGTGGCCGCGGCGCGGGCGCCGCTTCTCCCCCTCCCTCCCTCCCTCCCAGGCTCTCAAGCCTGGGAGGGAGGGGGAGCAGCGGCGCGTGAAACGGCTATTTTGCGCGCCGCGGCCGCTCGGGATCTCCCCCTCCCTCCCAGGTTTGAGAGCCTGGGAGGGAGGGGGAGACCCCGAGCGGCCGCGGCGCGCGAAACAGCTTGAGAGCCTGGGAGGGAGGGCGAGTAGCGGCGCGCGAATCAGCTGTTTCGTGCGCCGTGGCGCGCGAGCGGCAGCAGCAGCGGAGGTGAGCTAGGGCGGCCGGGGCACATTTTTAGGGGCGGCATTCTGGCACCGGCCATGCCGCCCCTAAAAATGTGCCGCCCCAAGCACCAGCTTGTTTTGCTGGTGCCTAGAGCCGGCCCTGACAACGAGTCCGGTGGTACTTTAAAGACTGCATCTGAAGAAGTGAGGTTTTTTACCCATGAAAGCTTATGCCCAAATAAATGTGTTAGTCTTTAAGGTGCCACCGGACTCCTTGTTGTTTTTGTGGATACAGACTAACACGGCTACCCCCGATATGTGTTAACTACTGATGCTAAACCAAGGGACCATTCAAGGTGAAGTGCCCCCTTAAAACCCCTGTAGTCATAGAGTGGGTTATGGGGGGTTAGTGGGTTACAGATTGTTCTAATAAGCCATAAATCCAGTGTCTCTGTTCAGTCCATGTTAGTGTCTAGCAAAGTCTTTTGAAAGGTTCCCTTTGAGGATGAGGTCAGATATAGAGTGAGCACTTTGTGAAAAAAATTGTGCAACCACAAGTGATAGGGTGTTTTTGTCTTATCATTTTTCCTATGTGAGTTCATTCGAGAGCATAGTGATTGTTTGGTTTCACCCACATAATTGTTATTGGGGCATTTAATGCACTGGATGAGGTACACAGCATGTATAGGACCCATGGATCTTGAAAAGTATGTGGTGAGAAGTGCTGATCATTGTAGCAGTGGAGATATGTCTGCAGGTTTTGCATCTTTTGTTCTGGCAGGGTCTGGCGCCATTTTGAGTTGGTGTGTTTTGGTCTGTGGGGAGCTTGCTTCTGATGATGAACTTGGAGAGATTGGGGGGGTTGTCTGAAGGCCAGAAAAGGGAGTTCAGGAGTCATTTCTTTCAGGATGGCGTCCCCATTGAATATGGGGTGTAGTTGTTTGATGACACCCCATATGGGTTCCAATGTGGTGTGGTAGGTGACAAATAGGGGTGTGTGGCTGGAGGAGGTTTTATTTCTGTATTTAAGCAGGTTCTCTTGGGGTATTTGAGTGGGCCATTCCATGATGCGATCTACTTCTCTGGTGGAGTGTCCTTGTTTGGTGAAGGCAGTTTTAAGTGTGTTAAAATGTGCATCCTGGACTTTCTCCTCGGAGCATATGCTGTGGTATCTGAGTGCCTGGCTGTAGATAACAGATTTCTTGGTGTGTCTGGGGTGGTTACTGGATCTGTGAAGGTAGATGTGGTGATCCATGAGTTTCTTGTATATAGTTGTCGGTAGGGATCCACTGTTGAAGATGATTGTGGTGTCCAGGAAGTTGATGCTAGCTTGGGAGTGATCCAGAGAGAGTTTAATGGACTGTCGGTGATTGTTGAAGTTCTGGTGGAAATCTATGAGGGAGTTTAAATTGTCTGTCCAGAGAATGAAAATATCATCAATTTATCTCAGGTACATCATTGGTTTTGTGATGCATTTGTCCAGAAATTCTTCTTCAAAATGGCTCATTAAGAGATTGGCATATTGGGAAGCAATCCTAGTACCCATGGCTTTTCACATGGTTTGGACAAAATGTTTGTTGTTGAGTGTAAAATTGTTATGGGTGAGGATGTTCGCTGTCACACTGAGTACTTTTCCCAGACCTGAAAAAGAGCTCTGTGTAGCTCAAAAGCTTGTCTCGCTCACCAACAAAAGTTGGTCCAATAAAAGATATTACCTTGCCCGCCTTGTCTCATGTAATGAGATGCACACTCATACGTGCTTTGTGCACCTGTACATATTTCTAGGCACTAATCTATTTGTCCACATACTCCAGATTGCAAATGTTATCTTCTGCCACATAAAGAACATTTGTGCCATTTCAAACTTGCAATTTGCCAAATGAGCCTAATTTCCTGAGCTGCTTTAAAAAAAAATTGAAAAGGAAGAAAGTTCTGGAGTTACTTCAATTCTGCCCACTGTTTAAGAATAAATAAAGGGAAGATGGAAAATCTGGGGAACTACAGACTGGTCAGCCTCACCTCAGTCCCTGGAAAAATCATGGAGCAGATCCTCAAGGAATCCATTTCGAAGAACTTGGAAGAGCGGAAGGTGATCAGGAACAGTCAAAATGGATTCACCAAGGGCAAGTCATGCCTGACCAACCTGATTGCTTTCTATGATGAGATAATTGGCTCTGTGCATATGGGGAAAGCAGTGGATGTGATATATCTTGACTTTAGCAAAGCTTTTGATACGGTCTCCCACAGTATTCTTGCCAGCAAGTTAAAAAAGTATGGATTGGATGAATGGACTATAAGGTGGATAGAAAGCTGGCTAGACTGTCGGGCTCAACGGGTAGTGATCAACGGCTCGATGTCTAGTTGGCAGCCGATATCAAGCGGGGTCGGTTTTGGGGCCGGTTTTGTTCAACATCTTTATTAATGATCTGGACGATGGGATGGATTGCACCCTCAGCAAGTTCACAGATGACACTAAGCTGGGGGGAGAGTTAGACACGCTGGAGGGTAGGGATAGGTCCAGGGTGACGTAGACAAATTGGAGGATTGGGCCAAAAGAAATCTGATGAGGTTCAACAAGGATAAGTGCAGAGTCCTGCACTTAGGATGGAAGAATCCCATGCACTGCTACATGCTGGGGACCGACTGGCTAAGCAGCAGTTCTGCAGAAAAGGACCTGGGGATTACAGTGGAGAAGAAGCTGGATATGAGTCAACAGTGTGCCTTTGTTGCCAAGAAGGCTAATGGCATATTGGGCTGCATTAGTAGGAGCACTGCCAGCAGATTGAGGGAAGTGATTATTCCCCTCTATTTGGCACTGATGAGGCCACATCTGGACTATTGGGTCCAGTTTTGGGCCCCCACTACAGAAAGGATGTGGACAAATTGGAGAGAGTCCAGTGGAGGGCAATGAAAATGATTAGGGGGCTGGGGCACATGACTTATGAGGAGAGGCTGAGGGAACTGGGCTTATTTAGTCTGCAGAAGAGAAGAGTAAGGGGGGATTTGATAGCAGCCTTCAGCTACCTAAAGGGGGGTTCCAAAGAGGATGGAGCTAGGCTGTTCTCAGTGGTGGCAGATGACAGAACAAGGAGCAATGGTCTCAAGTTGCAGTGGAGGAGGTCTAGGTTGGATATTAGGAAAAACAATTTCACTAGGAGGGTGGTGAAGCACTGGAATGGGTTACCTAGGGAGGTGGTGGAATCTCCTTCCTTAGAGGTTTTTAATTTCAGGCTTGACAAAGCCCTGGCTGGGATGATTTGGTCCTGCTTTGAGCAGGGGGTTGGACTAGATGACCTCCCCAAGTCTCTTCCAACCCTAATCTTCTATGATTCTATAAACTCCTCTTAAAGTAGCACCAACCTTGTCAGATCCCAGTATAAGACTCTTGTGCTTTAATAGTAAGATTTCCATGGGTAATAGTAAGGAGAGAAAGAGGCTTGTTGGGAGCATTCCGTGAGGGAGGGCATGGTGGTACCCTTCAGGGATCTTATGCCAGAAGTGTAAGTTAGAGCTACTCCTATGCACCTCTAAAGTGGGCTGGGTCTTAGCAGCTCAGAATAGAAGACACACCTGCTTACTAGTGCCCCTCCTCCCATGTCCACTGTATTCAAGCACGTGCTCGGACAAACTGGAGAATTGGACCTTCCATGACTATGTTAACTCATCTGTAAAATGAGATTAACAACATTTACTACATACAGGGGAGCTGTGAGGATTAATTTAGTTAATGGATGAAAAGTGCAATGGAGAAGAAAAGTACTGTAATGTATTATGACTGCATATAACTGCATTATATGATGGGTATTTGGTGAGTTGCAGTGTTAGTCCAAGTGGAGAGAAGTTCTATACATCACATAAATACCACCAAAACTGACACCATAGTTGTCAGTCTCAAAAGAGAGGCTCAGAAGTGAATGGGCATGGAGACTCTACTATTTCTCTCCCAGCTGCAGAGGTGGGTCAACATAATGTAGGGAAATATGCAGTTCTGATACTGAACTTGTTCTGCAGTTGGAGGACTTCAGTTTCCCAAGACTGTTTTGGTTTATTTTTATACTGTCTAATGGGCTAAAATGATTATCACTACTACATCTCTGTGTGTGTGTGTGTGTGTGTGTGTGTGTGTGTGCGCGCGCGCACACGTGTGTGTGTATCACTACTGTTTATTAGCTGTATCAGTATTCTATTTCATTAATGCAAAATGAAAGCTGTTCATAGGACTGTGCTTTACATTATATTACTGAAAATGAATAGCAATATGACTCTAAAAAGATACAAGCTCCTCTCCTGCTTCGGAGTACACTGCTTCTGCTGGGTAAAACTAAAAATGCTTGTAGTACTTTAACTTGGCAAGATTGGCGGAAGAGAATTTCTAAAATATTTTTCCATCATGTTTCCCACCAAGCTCGGTTGTATTTGTCTGTGTCATATTATCCATGCTTGGACTGCAACATTTTCACTGAGTTGGGATGAAGTTTGTTTTGTCTGCACTTGTTAAACAGTATGTTTGACTGACCTCCATGTGATGATGTGGCAGATGTTTCCCTGTGTGTTTCAGCATACACATAGGAACCAGCTTTTCTGTGAGATTGTGACATAGGCAGAGTGTGAACTGCCTCATTCAAGTCTGACCTCCTCGCACATAGTCTAAACCCAAAATATTCCATTTCCAGGTGCTGGGGGGAAAACAAAATGTTAGGTAACTATTCTCAAGACATACTGGAAAAAAGCGACAGCTGGGAGATTTCAAGGTTTCTTCAAATTTGTTTGACTGCCATTCAGACTGTGTTCATTTGTCTGGATTTGGAGGAGTGTTTTTGATATTTGACAATGTTATCTATTGTTATCAGTGAAGTTAAGAAAGGTGCAAGATAGCTTGGGGAGATAACACAATAATGTTATCCAGGATAAACATAGGCAGCTTTTTCTTCCTTGTTGAAGGGGGGGGGGGAAAGGATCTGTTTAGGGTGTATCATTATTACTAGTCTGAAGCTATGAACAGCTGGACTTGAAAGACAAGTAGGCAATTTCAGTGGAAAAATAAAAAGCAAGACAGATTACAGTGACAGGGCTATAGCCATTTAATACGGGATAAATGGAGGCAAGCAATGTAACAACAACTAAAAGAAAATTGTTGTTAATGGGATGCCAAAGCGGAAAAGGGTGGATGAACACAAAGCAGAGATGTTCTGCATGTTTTCTATTCTAGAGCATTCTGTTAGAACAGGCCAGAACAAAAAGCAGTCGCGTTAGGGATGTTACTCTGTGGTCCAGACTGCATGAGAGTGACAGTGTGTGGGCACGCATTCAGGCTAGTGGGGAAGGTCAGAGGGTAAAAGCAGATAGTCTAGTAGTGTGAAGTTATTCTGGGGCAAAAATTAGGACTACAAATGCCAGAACAGTATTACTAGAACTGCCAGAAAGGAAAATCCAATGTTTGTAAACATGTGGGGAAAATGATATTGGAAAAAGTTCAGAAGATTAAAATAGAGGTAGGTAATGTTTTGGCATGGAAATATATACCAAACATATATATGGGGGGAGGGATAGCTCAGTGGTTTGAGCATTGGCCTGCTAAACCCAGGGTTGTGAGTTCAATCCTTGAGGGGGCCACTTAGGGATCTGGGGCAAAATTAGTACTTGGTCCTGCTAGTGAAGGCAGGGGGCTGGACTTGATGACCTTTCAAGGTCCCTTCCAGTTCTAGGAGATAGGATATCTCCATTAATTTAATTTATATGTAAACAGGTGAAATATAATAAAACCATGAGCGTAATAAATAGTTACATTCCCATTATTAAAATAAAATAACACTTCATGTTGTCAGATTATATAGGAAATGCTCATGTAGCTTTTGCCGTCTGCCTCACAGTGCAGAACTGCACATCCGATCATTTGTTATTGTTTTACCAAGACAAAATACCAAGGGATAATAAAAGCTAATCAGTAACTCATGTGATTTCTAGAACTATTATACACAATCACATGTGCCACTGTATATATCATGGCTAAGGCTGCGTGTCTGTCATGGAGGTCACGGAAGTCATGGCTTCCATGACTTTCCGTGACCTCCGTGACTTCTGCAGTAGCAGCAGTTTGGGTGTGTGGGAGGGGGCTCAGGGCTTAATAATAACTAATGGAGATATCCTATCTCCTAGAGCTGGAAGGGACCTTGAAAGGTCATCGAGCCCAGCCCCCTGCCTTCACTAGCAGGACCAAGTACTGATTTTGCCCCAGATCCCTAAGTGGCCCCCTCAAGGATTGAACTCACAACCCTGGGTTTAGCAGGCCAATGCTCAAACCACTGAGCTATCCCTCCCCCCTGCTGGGGCAGGGATTGGGGTGTGAGGCGGCGCTTATCTCGGGGGGGGGAGCGGTTCCCTGGCCCCCACCGGCATGTCCCTGCAGTTCCTAGGCGGAGGGGCCAGAGGGCTCCGCGCGCTGCCCGCGCCTGCAAGTACTGCCCCCTCAGCTCCCATTAGGTGTGGTTCCTGGCCAATGGAAGCTGCGGAGCAGGTGCTTGTGGCGGGAACAGCACGCAGAGCCCCCCTGGCTGCCCCTCCTCCTAGGAGCTTCAGGGACATGCCAGTTGGAGCTGGGTAGGGAGCCTTCCAGCCCCGCCAACCCTCTCCCCACCCCCCCCCACCCCCCGCACCAGCAGCGGTCATAAGCCACACGCCTTGGCCCGGCCCCCCCCAGCACCAGCAGGGGTCCCGGGCTGCGCACCACCACCCCCCTGTGCAGCACGGGTCCCGGTCATGCCCCGCCTCCCCCCGCCCCACCCCAGTACGGGTCCCAGGCCGCACGCCACTGCCGCCCAGCACCAGCAGAGGTCCCGGGCCACACACACCCTCAGCATCCCTGGCTCGCCCACCACAGAGCACCCCGGTCCAAGTTTTAGTTAGGGGTATATAGTAAAAGTCATGGACAGGTCATGGGCCATGAATTTTTGTTTACTGCCCGTGACCTTCCCATGACTTTTACTAAAAATACCCATTACTAAAATGTAGCCATAATCATGGCCAAGCCTTCCAAAAGTGACTAGTGATTTTGAGCGCCTCAATTTTTGGGTGCCTAACTTGAGATACCATAAAGTGGTGTGGTTTTCAGAAAATTCTGACCACCCACCCTCTGAAAATTGGGCCCCCTTTAAAGCGTTTCAAAATAGGCATCCAAAAATGAGGTATTCAAAAATCACTATTTAAAAAAAAATCTTGGGGTAGCTCTTTGATTGTTTTGGAGACGGCTCATCTGAAACACGTAAATTATCAGCAATGGTGGGCAGTGCAACATTTTATTTTTACTGTATCTGGGAGTAACACATACATATCTTCCTTTCACTCTACCACTTTCTAATTATGCATTGATATTAACTCAAAACAATGAGACCATTTACAGTACAGCTCAGACCATCATCAATTTTATACACAGACATTTTGTGTGCCCTTTGCTTATGCTATGTTGAAGTAGCATTGTGCACTTCTGAACCACTTCTTTCTATTTTTCATCATTAGACTATTTTAATCATTAGAAACATAACAACAATGCATGGGATATAACCACGTTATTTGTTATTTCAGTGGAGTAAGCATGTAGGGCTGAAGTCAATATCAAAGAAAACACACATATCCTGTTTTGTTAAATAAAAAATATGACTATCATGGTTACTGTTCTGAAGATATTTAGATATAAGCAGCTGAACACAAGGTCTTATAACAGACAACCTTAACTACAGGCCGCACTTCTAGCTCTACCTATAATATACAGATCTAGGGCCTGAGTTTGTAAAGCATCACTCAAGTGAGTTATCCTATTCACATGAGTTATTCCCCAGTGTATATCTGTCTACGTGGACTCTTGGTCACACTGAAGTGAATGGGAGTTTTGCCATTAACTTCAATGGAATCAGGATTTCACCCCCTACGTAGATCTACCAAGATATAAGAGGAACAACAAACATGCTTTTTTTTCTTTTTTGCCTTAGATTATCCATTCCCTTTAGATGTGTTCTTCTAATTAGATTCCTGCAATTCCCACCCCCTATGTCCTCAATGCCACAACACTCAGGGCTCACTTTCTTTTTCTCAACTCTGATATATATATCAAGGTAGAAAAAGCATAGCAAGCACATACCATGTTCCTGGGAACAATCTGGATCCCACAGGATACAAAATGAATCACAGGAAAAATGCAGTTTCTAAAAATCCTTAATGGGTATGATAATGTATATTTTCCCTATATATTTATATTATACATACACACGCACATGCATAAACAATCATTTAGTTTTGTTAATGCATTATTAAACATGCACCGAGCCAAATAAGAGTCATATCCTAATAGTTTAGATAATCATTCATCATGAAACCACTAGCAGAACTCTTTATAATGAAAATGTTAGATGCATACATGATTAAATTATCTAGAGAAGTGGCTAATGTTTGACCATGTGGGTACATTAGGAAAGCAGGGCTAGAGCAGGGCTACAACACAGACTCAGAAGAAAAACTATTAAGTACATTTCTATCTCAGAGAAATTGTAAAAGCTAAAAATAATATTTTTAATAATAAAAAGCTGCAGTATATGGTTCCAGGAAATTGTATTGAATCAATCCAATCTATGTTGTGCTGCACTTTAAAGCCCTATATAAAACAAACAAAAACACACAATTATGAAAGAGTCTCTCCAATGCATCAGACAGAAGACAAAGGAAACTGAAATTCAGCTCTGTGTGTCTGATAGAAGAGAATGAAAAGATTGCAAGATTATGTTTGAGAGGTCACATCCTCACTAATAAGAATGGGTAAAATCTTTGATAAAAAGCTTGACAGAAACGATAGATGTAAGCTAACAATGGCGCAACGAAACAATGACTGCTAGGAATATCTGGCTTTACCAATGCATAACACAAAATAGTTGAGTCACTAGTTTCTTAATAAGAGAGACTATGTGTTAATCTAGAAATGAGAACTGAATGGTGCTGAAAACCCGAATCTGCAAGGATTTGGTTAGATATGGGAGTAACTGGCTACAGGGGGCCAGATCCTCAACCAATAGTTCCCTGAAATCAGTGGACATACACCAGTTTAGATCACTTGAGGGGTTGCCCTAGTAATTTTATGTTTTCTTGTGACAGTACATAAGTCAGGTTTGGAAAAGTAATGTTAGAAGGAGCACTGTTGAGAGTGACCTATTTTTTCATAGAACGCACTGCTTCGATGTAATTCTTTGTGTGACCATGTGCTCTTTAGGGTCTCAGACAGACCCCTGGGAAGGTTGGAGTAGGGTGTCAGAAGTTCACCGAGTTTGAGGCAGATTCCCACACCACTTTAGGGCAGAGGTTCCCTGCAACAATCTTTGTAGGCCCCCCTCAGGTCCGCCCCAGGCAGCCCAACCTGGGCCAACAGTCCTTTTATAAACAAGCAAAGAAAAATGGTCCCAAAACAAACTTAGCAGTCCTGATCCAGGCCTAACTTCCTCTGATGGGGCTCTGGTACTCTGCAGTATCTGCAGAAATCCTGGGCTGGTCCTTTCCTTCAAGGAGCAAAGGATAGGAGGTCTGCTTTCCACCCTGGTCAGCCAGCAACTGTGCTATCCTCACCTCCCCTTTTAACCATCTCTTCATTACCAGACAGCGAGTGAATGCACAGCACGGTGGAATTGAGTGGGCCCATTAACCCTTGCTAGCTCAATGTGGGGTTGGTACACCCCATCACAGTGTATATCATTTGTAACAGAATGCTTCATTGCTCTATTTTCTTTACAATCTATGTAAGATTCCAGGATTGTTACCAGTCTGTGTCTCACTGGAAGTCTATTACATCTGTTGAGTCAGTGTGAAGTAATGGAAACAGCTACAAGCATGTTTGTGGCCTTTTTTTGTTTAAAATATCACCACATTCAATCCTCACTGGAATTTGCGGTCTGTTACTGTCTAATTTTTAAATTCTCAGCCATTTTGACTTTATGAATTACACTCATACAGTAGCAAGATATGTAGCTATGCCATGCCAAAAGTCCTAGATCGTGTGATCTCAGAGGTAACTCAGCCAATCACCATCTTTACTCTACAGCTAATCTGCATGCAACAATTTCATTAGTTGTAGAAGAGAGAGACTGCACACATGGTGGATTACTTGGCCTAACTGCTCAAGTTGTTCAAAAGCACCCACAAAACAACCAGAACATGCAATGACCCCAAACATATAGAGCCCCTCACCTTAGCTCACCCCCCTTCATTTGCTACCCACACAAATCAACACAAACATCTCCCAGCACAACACACACACACTTGCCTGCCCTCCCTCATACTTACCATAAAACGATAACTTGAGCAGCAAAGCCATGAGTCATCACTCATTTTATAATAAAAATTACATATACACCCTCATCCTGGGGCACCCCTGGTTCCCAGAGAGTGGTGAAGTCCACTCATTCGCCTTCATCAGTGGCTCTGTGACTCCTCCACCCCCTGCCCCAGGACCAATGGGCTCTGGGTTGTTTGTATACTTTCGCTCCTTCCCTTGGAGAGCAACAGAGATGCTGCATCTCCTACAGCTGTTGGAAGCTGACTCCCTGCAGCCAACTCTCTTCCCTAGAATACTGCCTATCCAGGCTCAGTGCATGCGTCTGGTCAGACCCAGCCACGTGCAGGCTATCCCGGGCCTGCATTTTTGTTGCTCAAGCATGTTTGAGAGTCTCTTGGCTCAGGAATTACTCCCCCTCTTCCTTGGCTCAGCCCCAACCGGTGGTCCATGTCCAAGGCACCTGAGTTAGTCAGAATTCTGGGGTTTTGGGGGCCAGTCTCCTTTCTGAAGCCTGCTGACAGGCTCCCTACTCCATGTTGCCAGGCAAACATTGTACTTCATTAATTTTCCCAGTTGCTGCTTATCTAGCTCCTATCTGAGCTATTTCCTACTACCTACCAAATGGCAGTGGGACTACACACCTAAAATTCCAGCAGGCCAGAACTCAGGGAACTCCCCTCGCGCACGCGCACACACACACACACACACACACGCACACACAATGTCACAGGGAGAACATTTCTACCAGGCAACAGTTGCCTTTTTGAGCTTACAAGGTGTTCCTCTACAGTTAGAAACAAACTGATTTTAAAAACCTATGGAAAATGTTCCAGATTCCTTTTAAATATGAGGGGAAAAAAACTGGGACAAGCTCTTCTCTGACAGAACTCCACTGAAGTTAATGGCATGAAACCAGAATTTCATTTGGCCCACTGTGTCTATACAAAAAACTAAACAACTGGAGGATGAACAAAACAAACAAACAGTCTCTGAAGTAAATATACTGATCTATCAAGAATGATCAAAGACAGAAAATAAAAGGGTTATAAATGCTTAGAAAGCGACAAAGAGTCCTGTAGCACCTTATAGACTAACAGAAGTATTGGAGCATAAGCTTTCGTGGGTGAATACCCATTTCGTCAGACGCATTTTTAAGGTGCCACAGGACTCTTTGTCGCTTTTTACAGATCCAGACTAACACGGCTACCCCTCTGATACTTGACAAAATGCTTAGAAGAGGCAGAAAGCAAAAATAATACCAAGAAAACCCACCCCAAATTCACAGGGGGAAAAAAGCAACAGGATGATAAAACACAGGAACAGTGCCTGTCTCCCTTTGATAACCACTAGGCAATAGCCAGGAGAATGGAGCAATGCTACCATAAATGGGGGAGAAGAAAAACTGAATGGGGGAGAAATCATATCTGGGGGTATGTCTACACAAGGAGCTAGGAGCGATATTCCCCAGCTCCCTTAGACATATGCTAGTGCTCATTGAGCTAGAATGCTAAAAATAGCAGTGTAACCAGGATAGCAACAAGCAGCAACATGGGCTAGCTGTACCAAGTTTGTATCCACGGGGTTCAGGAGGGTTTGCACTTGGCATGGCTAGCCTGTGCCGCTGCTCCCTGTGCTACCTCATTTTCTGTGACAGGCATGGGATACAATGGCACAGGGAGACAAAGGAGGAGGTGTCATTTTTCAGACATAGGCAATTATCTGTCATACTGATCTCACTTGGGGTCTCCTCAGCTGATAGGGACTTTGCAATTACACAAACAGCTTGAACCTGACAGTACAGTTTTGTAGAGCTAGACATCAGCACAATCAGCTGGGTTCCACTTCTCCTACAACTGGAAGTGGTTAGGAGCAGCATGAAGATATTGGGTCCGGGGACTGGAATGAATCATCTGAAGGATCCTCCTTAAAAATCCAAAGGCAGATCATGTGCACAGTGGTTCAATCAAGAGGAGAAGCTAAGAGGTTGTGAAATACATTCAACAGCTCTGCACACATGACGTGATGGTGGGGTGAGGGGTCACGAAGGCTACCAAAAAGCTTACATGGATATACATATACCAATGTTTTTCCTGGGGAGCAATGATTGAGTATGAGTGAGACCATGAGGCTCACAGATTAGATTACCCAATCTGAACATCTGGCCCAATATTTTGACTTTAACGGAGCTACGCCAATTTGCACCAGCTGAGGATCTGGTCCATTATCTTCTGGGCTGGTTTAGATAGGGAACTTATACTGGTATAAAGTAGGATGTGAATTTAAACCTCTATAGTTAAATGCCTTGTGGCCTACTCAAAGACCAACCTGCTGCAAAGATGTCAGCTCACAGTTCATTCCTCACTCCTCAAACCAGCCAAGCTAAGAGAATTGCAATAGCAATGTACATAGCTATGCAGGCACCAACCATCTGATCCAATGCCTAGAATGGTTTTGCCTTGTCCCAGGCCAAACTGCACCCAGCACGTAGGGGGAGGTTTGCCATAATGCAGAGGGGTGAGAAGAGAGGTAGTGAGCTGCAGAAATGGGGTAATCTTGAAGATGGTCTCAAACCCACAAAGAAAAAGGAGATGTTCTTTCCTCCTTCCTACTAAATAAAAGGTAGTAGAATAAAATTGATCCCAGGACTAATAAGGTAGAGGAAAAATTTAACCTATATATGACAAAACAATAAAGTGAAGTGTATAAAAACCTTGGGATGGCATTACAAAAACATGGATAAAAACTGAGCACAGGAATAAAAATTAAAGAGGCCAAAACACAAAGTGAGAGCAGATGCTCAGGAAGCAATTTTTTTTCCACTGTAAGAAACAGAAACATGAAGAACAGCCCACACCATGGCAAGGCTGTTGATGCAAGAGCGTGTAACCTTTTGAGACCGATGGCACAAAAGGCAAAGTGTTACATGCACAAAAGGAAAGCTGCTCTCCTAAATACCATGCACAGCAGTAGCGTCCAGCTTTTTCACCCTCAGAGTGCAACATGTCATTTTCCGAAGGTTAAGAGACCACAATCAATCCTTACGGGTGGATTCTCAGCACTGTTCTGTTCCCTTCATGGCACCCAGGTGGCACTAAGGGATAGGGTGACCAGATGTCCCGATTTTATAGGGACAGTCACGATATTTGGGGCTTTTTCTTATATAGGCTCCTATTACCCCCCCACCCCGTTACGATTTTTCACACTTGCTGTCTGGTCACCCTACTAAGGGAGCAGAGCCACCCACAGGCAAGCACTCCCACCCACCGCATGCCTAAAGTTGGCATAGCTAGTTCCTGTACTTTCCCTCACAAAGCCCCGGCACAAGGTATGTGTCAGAGATGGGGAATGGCTAGAGCATGCGCTAAACTGTACTGGGGCTGGGGTAGAGAATCAGGGGGAGCAGTAACTGGTTGTGGGTTCTCATAGGTTTATAGAATCCAAGGCCAGAAGGGACCATTGTGATCATCTGACCTATCAGATTCTCCTCTTCCCCCGCCTCCCTCTCCTGGTTGGCTGTTTGTGGGGTGGGATGGGGGGGAGATTGTCCTTTGCTGGGTGTTTCCCTAGGCCAGGGGTGGGCAAACTTTTTGGCCTGAGGGCCACATCGGGGTTCCGAAACTGTATGGAGGGCCGGGTAGGGAAGGCTGTGCCTCCCCAAACAGCCTGGCCCCCGCCCCCTATCCAACCCCCCCTGCTCCCTGTCCCGACTGCCCCTTACCCCACCCTCTTACCATGCCGCTCAGAGCACCAGGACTGGCAGCCGTGCCACCTGGCCAGAGCCAGCCATGCCGCTGCGCAGTCTAGAGCACCGGGGCAGGCTGGCAGCTCTCGCAGCCGTGCTGCCCATCAGGAGCTCGTAGCCCCGCTGCCCAGAGCGCTGGTGGCACGGCGAGCTGAGTCTGCAGGGGAGGGGGGACAGCAGGGGAGGGGCCGGGGGCTAGTCTCCCCAGCCGGGAGCTCAAGGGCCAGGCAGGACGGTCCCGTGGGCCGGATGTGGCCTGCGGGCCGTAGTTCGCTCACCTCTGCCCTAGGCTCATAGTGCAACCTCCCTATCCTGTGATGTAGCAGGCAGCCAGTGGGGGAGCTGGTGAGCAGCTGGAGCAGGGATGGGACAACAGCAGCTCAAACCACAGCCAACTCCTATCAGAGCTGCTCTTGCAGCCGCAGAGGAAAAGGGGGGAAGCAGTAGGGGAGGCAGTGCCTTTGCCTCATCCCTGTAGTGAAGGGGATGATTCAAGCACTTCATTTGAAAACTGCTGCTGTGTACAGCTGAGGGAAACACATTTTCCATACATAACGAAAAACATCTTTTGGTAAGGATCGAGACCCATGATATTCACTCTATGTACATTTATATAACTCATTACACACTGTATGTACCTACCTGGATTTATAATAAAGTTTCCATCAATGTCTCTAGGTGCGAGAGTATAAGAGTAATTAAAACATACAATGCCAGTAACACAAATCTACATAATGAAGTGCCCTACAACTCATACAGCACTTGCCTGCTAAAATCATCACCACCACCATACACTGTAACCATCTAAAAACCCTCAGCGCACTTCCTCCCCAAATGCTCGAAGAGAAAAGATGGGCTTACAGCTTGTTAAGAAGATTAACAAATTCAGTCTTTGGTGGATCACATTGCAGATTTGAGGGCCCCTTTTAGAAAATGCCCTCTTGGGAATCTCCCTGTGATTTAAACTAGGAAGTCTCCAGCTTGAACAGACCTGCTGCTTACAACTGCAGTGGTATGACCTAATGAGAAAAGGCAATTTTCTCAGGTAACCAGAACCCAAATCACCGAGGGTCTTATAAGTCAAAAGCATCATCTGAAATAATGCACAGGCAGCCAATACAGACGATGGAGCACTGACCGGCGTTACAGGTGCTCTAGGCGTGACACTCCACTGAACAAGCAGTCTCAGCAGTCTAGCCTTGAGGCAATAAAGACCTGGAACCACATAGCCAAGCGAGTCTCTCACAAGGTGCAGATGGTAAGGAACGTGTTCCTGGCCACAGCTGCTACCTGAGCATCCAGGATCTAGCTAGGTTCCTAAACTGCTAACCTATGTTGCAAATGGCAGCCTCACTCCCTCAATCAAGGGCACTGGTACAATTCTCACCAACTCTCCTGGGTGCTTCCCCCAAACTACCAGCATTACACCTCAGTCATGATCCAGTCAGCCAGCCCCCCATCTTCTGCAAATACTTCTGCAAAGTGAGTGCACAATGCTATCATTTGGATTTGGTAGCATTTTACACTCACTTTGAACAGGTGCAAAAGACTGCATCAGATCCAAGGCACTGAAAAATTGGGCCTTGTGTCGGTTTACTAGCTCTCCCAGAGGTCTTAAATACATATTGAATAAGAGGGAAGACAGGACAAAAAACCCATTGTACTCCTCTGATACAGAAGCCCCTTAGCAAAGGATCCCCTGTCCTTTGCAAACAACTCTCATGTCAGGCCTGACAAACTCGTTATACCAAACACATGTCTGGCAGGATATTTAGCCAGAAGGGATAACATGTATTGTAAAGTATCTACAAAAAGCTCATATCTTATTAAGACGCAATCATTACGAGATGCATCTACAGGTAATATTTAAGGAAAAATGTAACTATATTGAAAGTATGCTTTAAGGTCTTAGAGTAAAAGTTAGTCACCAGGGGTTAATGTCTCGGTGATGGCCCAGTTGTCTAGCCTTGCTCCCAGAGGCGTAGCGAGCGCCCTCCGTACCCTCCGACCGGAGGGGGCCCCGCAAGGAAGGGGGCCCCTAAAAGTGGCAAAAGAAATACCGCATTCCAGTTTCTGCATTGTAAGGGGCCCCGCCCGGACATATGTTCGGAGGGGGCCACGTTCTTTGTTGCTACGGCCCTGCTTGCTCCATCCCTATACTATCAATGAAAAACCTTCAGAGACATCTGCAAACAATCGAAGCCACTTGGGAGGTAAAAAGGAACATTACAACAGACTGGGGATCACCCTGTCTTTGAACAAAACCAAGACTGTTTCAGTAGAACACAGAGGAGGGACAGGCACTCTGGATCATTTGCTAAGGAGATAGCTTGTGGAGCGGGGGGAGGGGTGTTTTCATGAACGTTTGGATCAAGGTTTCTGTAAACCAGCCAGCTCTGCAACAGACTGAACCTTGGGGGGGAAAACCTACTTGATTAGATAGGAAAGGTAACTATTAATATGTGTAGGCCCTAGTTTGCATTTTATGATTTTGTTTTGTACTGTAACCGTTTCCATCAGTCTATCTTGTTTCTAATTGAATCTCTAGTCTTCCTTAAATAAATCTTTTGTTTTATTACAAGTGCTGTTTGTTGTACGGGAGTGGTGGTTTAAGGTAGAACTGGGGTACGCTGCTTCTTTAGGGGCATAGGAGCTGGGATTTCTGTGAGTAGCCAGTGTCAGGGGCTGGGTATCACAGAGCAACACTGCAAAGGGACTTGCAACTAGAGCGCACCTATTGCTAACCTGCAAGGCAAAGACAGGACTGGCCTAGCCCGGAGGAGAGAGCTTGGCTAACTGGCGGGTGGCTTTCAGGGGCTAACAGCCAGTTATCACGGGCAAGGCAGGAGGAAACAAGGTGACTCACATTTCTATAACCCAAGAACCACCACTACCCCACCATAGAGAGTGTTCATGGAATACGAGCAATTGCACAAAGTTGCTCTCTGAAAACCTCCCACAAAGAAAGGAAAGAAGCCACTCAAGAGCTCCTCCATCTCTCCCCACTGGGCCATGTCATGTCATGACCAAAAAAGACAGTTGATAAATTTAAAGGCTCAGCATATCGTCAACCTAAGTTTTATATAACACTCTAATCACTGTGGTATTTGAGCTCTTAAGAAAAGTAGCACGTTGTTTGCCATGGAGGAGAAGGATATCTGGGTTTTTGCAGGGGATAGCTTGCTGTGTGGAGATGAGTTTTGCATTTGCACCTGATAGCTATGAACAATTCATAAACGTTGTTTCAGGAATAGTTTGATTAAGCCATCAAAAGTAACAATGACTGAATCTAATTAAGTTTGATATCCTGGGTCTGTGTAGGGAATCATACCACAAGGTAGCATTGTTCTGTGACATCAAACTTTTTAGGCTGGAATATTGTTATTTAAAAATGGAAAGGCATAATGTTATGCTGATTTTTTTAACTGACTGATTTTAACAAATTCCAGTTTCTGATAAAGCTTCTTTATATAGTCATGTCCTGAAAGTTTATACTGTTTTCAACATAGAAAAGATAAATTATTGATGTTTTTCTGTTGCTTGGATGATATTTGTAAGGATTTTTTTTAACCATGCAAGAAATTGGCTAACAGACTACAAAGGGCAACAGTCAGGCTGTCTACACACAAAATATTGTCAAATGGGGGGAAAAGAAAAATATATTTTTCATCTTATCAACTTCTTTCCGTTGCACTAGGTGTTTACTTATACCTGTAGTAGTTAACAATTGCTTTTCTGTCTGAAAAATGTGTAAGTTGTCCCTTTGATGGCCCTGATTCAGCCAGATACTTAAAGCATCTGCCTCACTCAAAGCTTTTGAGTTGCCCCATTGACTTTAGTGGAACTACTCATGTGCTTCAGGTTAGGCACGTCTTCAAGTACTTTGCTGAATATGGCCCAAAGTTACAACTGTCTAAAGGGAAAAGTTAGATACTTGCAATCCACAGAAGTAGGTCTAGAACTGATTAAGAACACCATAGGCTTGGTCTACACCTACAACTCAAGCCGACCTAGCTACATTGCTCAGGGTTGTGACAAATTTCACACCCTGTGCGATGTGGTTAGGTTGACCTAACCCACACCATAGGTGCAGCTAGGTCAACAGTAGAATTCTTCAATCAACCTGATTTACTGCCTCTTGAGTGGGTGGATTCACTATAGAGATGAAAGAACCCCTTCTGCCGCTGTAGTGTCTACACTGCAGTGCTGCCATAGAGCATGTAGTGTACATACCTGTAGAGTTAAAGGATCTTATCACAATGCAAGAAGGAAGCAACAAAACAGAGCAAAAAAGTGACAGAATGGTAAAAGATTTTATTCAGGCCAAAAAACATATAATCCTTTTTAAAATGTGGAAATCCAGCCTAAGGGAGGCTAGCAAAACAAACCTTAGCAGGGAAAATGTGAACCAGAGATTAAGAAGGCTGTATATCAAAAATAGAAAGCCTGATTTTTCCCCCCTCTCCATTCTTGCCAAGCCATGTCTTTCTCTAGATGAAATATGGTAAATGACTTGTTTAAAAAATAATAGGAGGCCCACAGGATAGCCAGGGAGTCCATTAAAACCACCGGCAGAAAAGGAGGGGGAAAAATCACACAAGATAAGGCTATTTCAGAAAACTGTGATTTGTTTGCATTGATCATCAGAAATAATGATGAAACACCTACTTTGGGATTACTCTTTCCAGGTGAGGAAGAATAAGGCATTGCCATAGAAACAGGTATAAAAACAATCTTGTAAAATTAAATGACAATAAATACACTATTTCTGTGGGTAAACTAACTACATGATGACGCCTAAAACTGTTCACTGGGGGTGAAATCTTGGCTCTATTGAATGGGACCAAAATTTTATTGTGGTACTCTGGGGAAGGGGAGGGAGGATAATTTCTGTGCACAGTTCCAGATCGACAGCCCTGAAAACATATATCCCCTGTTTATCCACAGAATAGGTATAGCATAAGCAGTAGCCACACAAGCCTTCCTCACAATAAGTCACCAGCATACCTCATCCCTGATGCAAAGGGACCACGAGTTGGAATGAGAGTTCAGTGTCTACAACAATTTGATCCTTGGTCTACCTACAAAAATGGCTAACAAAGCCAACTAGTGCCATTTGTAATGGCATGTTTGGTGTGGACAGCCACTAAGAAAGCATTAATTCATTCTGCTTAGACTGCTCAAAAGCTGTTAGCTGGCTGTATAAATTACAATCATATGCAGCCTTAGCTACATTTCAGCTTACCGACTGACTCCATATTCTACTGCTAATTCTTTGAGCCATCCAGCCCCCTAAATGACAAGATATGAATAATGTCTTTTTTAGACAGATCAGATGTCATGTAGTTCTATAAATTCCTTAAGAACATCCAGCCTGTTGTTTTACTTCCAGGACATGTCATTAAAATTTGTATAAGTTACTAATTATAAAATAATTATGTTTTATAAGAAAATGTAGATCAGTACACATCAAAGATATGACCCAGTTGCTTCAAGTATCAATGCAGATACCCCTAGCTTTGTTCCATACCCTGGGAACTCATTTTGTAGTACTGTGCTGGCACCAAAAGGCTTATGTCCTAGGCTCAGCAGAGTTTGCTGCAGGTGCTTTGCTGAAGATGGATAACTTGCTCATAATAAGTTTATAACAAACAACAAAACGGAATTATGAACAACTTTGTGTTGCACATCACATCATTGGTGCTGAAGCTCTTGATTATTTATACAGAGCCAGAAGTGTTCAGCAGGAGCCTAAAAAACAGCTAACATGTGCTAAATAAAGAACAAAAGCCTTGCCCCAAAGAGCTCACAATGTCATGGCACACAAGGGTGTGAGCAAAGAAGGATGTGTAGTTGCTAGGGTTCACAAAGCAGGTAGGTGTTCAGGATTGTATTGACGGAGGAGAAGGAATTGGGGTTGGCCTACACTAATTGGGAGCTGTTCCATGCTCGAGGCGTATCAAGAAAGAACACTGCAACCATGAATTACAGTGCATTCTGCTGCAAAAATGCTTTACAACCTTCATGGTAAGTCCTTCATTCTGACTGGACCCTTGTGCCCACATGGAGTTTACTGGAGGCTCAAGTCCTAGTAGGTGACTCATTCCAGTTGTATCTACCACCTGTCATTCTAATATTGTACTGTATTTTTCTGTACTTTTCCATGCTATGTTCTTCAGGACAGGAAATCTATTACTTATTTTGACCCAGCTCTCCTACTGTGCACCACCAATGTGCACCTATGGTGCCACATAAATAATGATGACGCAACCATGATGGCCAATCAAATGCACATGGAGTGCATGTGTAAAATAGGATTAAGTCATAGCCTCTAAAGACCTGGTAACATTCTACTAGACCGGAGGTTTTCAAACAGTGGGGTGCACCCCCCCAGGGGAGGGGGCGAGGAGGAGCATTCGGGGGGTAAGCGGCGATGCCAGGTGGCTCAGACCTCAGCCGCCCATGGTGGAACTCTGAAAGGGAGCGCCACCTCCACCCCGACTCACCTCTTTTTGTCTGGATTTGGGGGAGGGGAGGAGGTGCAACCAAAAATTGTAAAATCAAAGGGAGGGGGGGGGGGGCTCAGCTAAAAAAGTTTGAAAACCACTGTACTAGACACATTTCTGATTCTGTATAATATTTTTCCCATACTTCTCTTCATCCACTAAGGCTCTTTGTTTCGTGCCACCTCTTTCCCACCAGAAGTCATATCTTTGAATTGAAATGGGACAATTGGATGCAAGGGAAATAAGTAGAGGACTTAGAAACTGGGGGTTAATCTAAGGAATAAGCTACAGAACACAATAAATCCCACAGAAACCAAGATCCTATTTTGCTAGTAAGAAGAAGGGGAACAACAACATAAATAATGTTTTTTTCGAAATAGAATTTTTGTCATTGTTTTTGCATGAAAAATCAGCACATTTATTATAAGCATCTTTGTAGGTGGTATTTCAGGATAAAACTGAATCATACACACATGAACAGCCACTTTATTTGGTGATTCTAGCTCTTCAAACTGAAGTGGGTAGCATGAATCCATTCATTTCAATGGAACTAGAACATTGCATCTCTCCTTGTGTACTGAATCCAAGAGTAGTTTGTTTTCCCTTTGGTGCCCATTCTGGAACCTCCCTGTATGAAAATAGACAGGAGCTTCTAGGACCAGCCCACAACATTTTGGCACCTGAGGTGGGGAGCTCAAATGACGCCCCCATGCCCCCTCACTGGAGCCAAAACTTTGAAAGGTCTCAATTCTGCCTTCTTCCTGTTCTACTCCTCTCATGGTACTGCTCTGCTACCTACCCCAATAAAGGAGAACTAACAACTTAAAATGCCTTGTTCAAAAATTTTAAGTAACACTTAACTTTCAAACGCCTGAACAGCAAATGTAACTTTTTTTGTCTGCATAGTAAACACTGGCATTTTTATCTGTTTGAATAATCAAAGTGGTGCTTTCCGTGTCTTCTTGGTTGCAAAGATTTAAACTGCTTCCTGAAGGTCCACAGTCTGGGCCAGCTCATGCTCTACTGAGATGGTTGCAAGGCTGACCAGCCTCTCCTGTGTCATTGTGGAGCGTAGATGTGTTTTTATTAACTTCAGCTTGGAGAAGCTGCGTTCTCCACTGGCAACTGTTACAGGAAGTGTTAGAAGTATGCGCAGAGCAACAAAAGCATTTGGAAAGAGGGTGGTCATCTTATTTGTGCACATATATTCCAGAACAGCCTTTGGAGTTGATCCTGCTGAAATGTATCTTGAAAGGGCTTTCAGTTCATCACCTAAATCACTCGCATCAATATCGCGCATGTCATCATGTGTCAACACTGTCTCTAGTGCCCTGCATTGCTGGTGTAGGTCTTCTTCAGGTATAGTGAGGAGTTTTGGAATATCATACAACATCCCAAATATACTGCTGTGTTCCTTGAGCTGCATGAAACGTTCTTCAACTGACTATATTGCACAATCTAGCACCTGGTTAAAGAATTCAACTTTGAATTGTTGTTTGGGGTCTCTTATAGGATTATCCTGTGCCTCGTAATCAAAATGTCTTCTTCTTCAGTGACTCTTGTATTCTTGAATGGGTGGGAAAATAGCTTCAGTGTGAAGTTCCTCTGCCAACTTCTGTGCACTCTTCAGAACGTTTTGAAATCCCTCATCTGACCGGTAAGACTGTAGGTATGACTTTGCTTTCTCCAGTTGTTCCATTGCTCCACATATATCAAGGTCAACACCTCGGAGTCTCTTGCTTACAACATTTATTTCAAACAGTATGTCATGCCACAACCCTAAGCCACACAGAAATTTGAAGTTATGTATTTCTGGTGATTTCATTTCCCTCTGCCACTGTTCTCCCATGAACAGTTCCTGTCATAGCATTATCCTCCATAATGGCAACTATGGCATCATCTATCTTCCCAATTTGGTGTTTGATAGGCTTTATTGCCTCCACTCGACTTTCCCATCGTGTGGCACTCAGTGGTTTCAGTGTCAAAGAGGATGTTCCCAGATGTTGCTTCAAAATGTGCCATCAATGAGCTGATGCAGAGAAAAATACATAGATGCTTTGAATTACATTTAAAAATTCAGCAGCCTCACTAAAAGCTGATGCTGCATCACTGACCACCAAATTCAATGAATGAGAACTGCATGGGACAAAAAAAGCTCGAGGGTTTAACTCTCGGATCCATGTCTGCACTCCTCTATTCTTTCCTCTCATGTTGGCACCATTATCGTAGCCCTGACCTCTCATGTCAGCTATCACAATTCCCGTACCTTCCAACTTTTTAAGAAGCACATTTGTCATACCAGCTCCTGTAGTATCATCAATGTCAATAAATTCTAGAAAATGCTCTCTGACAGTCACCATTGCAGGGACATTTTCACTAGGTTCTGTTGTTACAAAACGCACCATTAAAGTCATTTGTTCCGTATGGCTGATGTCAGTTGTGCAGTCCAGAATAACAGAGTAATATCTTGCTGACTTCAGATCTGCCACAATCTTCTGTTTGACTTTTGTTGCCAGTAACTGTATGATCTCATTTTGAATTGTTTTTCCAAGGTAGTGGTGTGTGTACATTTCTTGGGTGGTGACTCTTCTTTGATGCTCCTGGAGTACAGCATCAAACTCAGCCATCCGCTCCCGAATTTTAAGGAAGTTTCCATTGTTTGGCACAAACAGGTGATCTGAAGTGCCACACAGTGCTAGGTTTTGGGTAGCAAGCTTTCTCACAATGGCAATGAGCCTTTTCAGACATTTTGTCAGTAAAGAGACTCTGATGCAATCTTCTCTTGATTCTGATCATCTACAGTGGCCTTTAACCTTAGTCTCATCTCAAGCTCTTTCCACCTATGGAATGCTCTCTGGTGATTTGCTGCCTTCTCATGGCATGCCAGATTTCTAGCCAGATTTTTCCAGTCCTTTGTTCCTGTAGAACCCAATGTGGCTGGAACATTAAACTGGAAGAGTTTGCAACAAAAACAGTATGCAGCATTCTGGGTTTTTGAGTACATAAGCCATGGTCTCGCACTTTGTCATCATTGGGGATTTCATGCCAATAATGTGTTGGATGGAAACTTCTATTTTCATTGTCTTTGGGGAACATGAAGTTTTTCACTTGCTGTGGCCCATGCAGTACAAGGAAGTCGCTCAGGCTACTGCTCAAGTGGGTCCACAGTCCTGGATCATCTAGACTTAAGGAACTAAACTCAGCAGCAGCTGTTTCTTGCGCCTCCACCACACTCTTCTCTGATCTACACTTTTCTTCAGGAATGTGCATGGTTACATCCATTTGAGATGGAGATATGGATGCTGCAGTAGCTGCCAGGTCACCTGTACTCTGACTAACTGGAAGATCAGGCATCTCCTCACCACTCACATCCTCACTGGGGCCGGAAGGCTCACCATGAAAAGTTGTGTCTATGTATCTCAGGAGAGCTCCTTCCTGCTTAGATAGAAAAGCTTCCTTTGCTTTCATTCTTTTTCTGAATGCTGTCCCAGAGGTGCGTTTTCTTTTTTCACTCATGACTGCTGTTCTGTGCCAGCTATAGTGGCTCTCAACACTCAGTTGAAGGGGACAAATAAGCAGACTGGTAGCAGAGCCTGGGTGAGGGAAAATATCAGCGTCTTAAGGGCCTAACTGGTTCCTACTACTTCAGTTGACTGCCTGTTCTCCTCAAATGGGTTCAGGGAAGCAGCAGGAAACAGGAAGCTCCCTGAGAAGCTGGTGTTAATCAGTCCAGGCTCCTGGGGGTGCTAGAGAGGTACATAAGAGGCTCCTCCTCCTCTCTCTCCCTGCAGCTCCTGCTGCTTTCTGTTATTCCCTCGCACCTTTTCTTCTGCCTGCCTGTTATGTCTCTTGTGCCCTCCTTCCTCCAGCACAGCATTCCACCATCTCTGTGCATCTAGAGCAGAGAGAATACATATGCACCAGCAGCAGACACAGTTTTCTACACTCTGGGTCCTAGTGGTGCCCCCTCAGTCTGGCACCTGAGGCGGCCGCCTCAGTTCGCCTCATGGTAAGGCCAGCCCTGGGAATTTCACAACACACATTCACCACTGGAGGTTATTTGCATTGTCTCTCTCTGTAAAGGAACAATGACATCACCTCTCCTTTGGTTCTGCACACAGGAGCATATATATATATATATATGTGGTATTGTGACCTAGAAAACCTTGCTTGAAACAATTCCCTACGACTTGAGGCTGTTTGGAATGGAAGGGATATATTGTTTTGACTTGATTAAAGCTGAAAAGTTGATTTGACATCCTGTTGTCAAGGAAACCAATTCACACACGAAAGAAAACAGTTGTGATGGTATCATTCAGACTATTCAAGTGACCTTAGGAGGGGGGCAGGGGAGAATAAAGGCTTCCGTTCCAAAGATCTGTATTCAGCACACTTCACCACTGTGAAAATATAGATCATTGCTCTTCATGCTTATTGGGAAGCTGTTTTCAATCTGAAAAGAGCAAAATGCCAGATCTTCTCCAAGGCCATCAGGTCAAATGCCTTGATTCTGGTCATACATGCACAGCTTCCACATATTTGTTACCTGTATTCACAAGAACTGTAAGTCTCAAATAGAAGAATCTGCAGGGATGAGGAAGGAGTTTCATGCATTGGGTAGATCATAATAATACATGATACACACACACATACACACACACAAAGGCAGCCACCAGGGGCCCAAACATTTTCCTAGAACCACTAATTGAGCTTACATCAAGCCTGGTAACAGTGTCCTGCAAATTCCTTTTCCTGGGAGATTTCAAGGGTAGCATTTATTCTCTGCCAAACTCCTGGATCCCTGACAAATCAGGTTTCTCTCTAGGACACAGCCCAGAAACTTTCCTGCTATTGAACAACCTTCTCCTGGCCTTGTACAGTGTGACCAAGAACCCCTTAATGACAACTGGCAAGGGAGTCTCAGGAATGTCCTGATTCTGGAATGTGCATTCCGATTCACCAAAGAATCATACAATCACAGGTTTAGAAGGGACCACAAGGGTCATCTAGTCTAACCCCCTGCCAAGATGCAGGATTTGTTGTGTCTAAACCATCCAAGACAGATGGGTATCCAGCCTCCTTTTGAAAACCTCCAGCGAAGGAGCTTCCACAACCTTCCTAGGAGGTCTATTCCACTGTCCTACTGTTCTTACAGTTAGGAAGTTCTTCCTGAGAGTTATCCCACATTCTATATTTATGCATTTCGTTTTTCTTCCCTAAGTGTTGCACCTTACATTTGTCTTTGTTGAATGTCATGTGAAATCTTAAGTGAAAGCCGGGCCACACTGGTCCTTAATATTGTTGTCAAATGTATGTACAGATACTATGTAAAATAAATAAATAAATAAATAAATATATACACACACACACACAAACACACACACACACACACACACACAGAAAATATGTTCTTAGATGGAGAAACAGGTCTTCTGTCACACAAGAGGTGTTTGTTCACCTGTCTTTCTGTTGGGATGTTAAGTAAACATTGTGAGCTAACCTAATGGATACCATTTACATTTGAAGTTATCAAAGAGATGTGAAGTCAACAAGACAGCTGCACACAGGAAAAACAAACCACGGATGGTTATGCTGACTGGCTACAGAGAATGAATTTTGAGGCTATAAGCAGAAGGCAAAGAAAACACTGCCTTATTCTACATCCATGAAGTAAATGGACAGTGCATTTACATTCATGAAAACAGGATCTTAGCCAACCTTGGTTGAAATGCTGCAGAAGACTATGGAGGTAAGATAAACTTCTTTAGTGAGGAGATTAACCTGTTAGTTAAATGTAGTGTCTAGAAAGTGTTTTATGGTTTTGTTTGATATGTAACCATTTGTTTCCAATATGCTCACTCATTATCACTTGACTCTTGAATCTTTGTTAATAAACGTATTCTGGTTTGCACTATAAATGTATCTCAGTGCTGTGATACTAAGCAAGGTGCTGATCCTGATTTCAGTCATTGAAGCTGGTGTGTACATTCTTCCTTTGGGGACAGCCGACCAGGTATTTCTGTGAGTATTCAGTGGATAAGGGGCTGAACACTACAGGGGAATGCTTCAAAGGAACTCAGGGACTTGGGTGTACTTATTGTTAACCTGCAAGGCAAAGTAAGGGCTGGCATAGCCCAGAAAAGAGTGCTTAGGTGGCTAATTGGCTGGTGGTGTCAGGGAGCTGATACCCAGTTAAGCACAAGCAAGACTCCTTCATGCTGGAGATGGGGTGGAGGTGGTAACAAGGTGACACTCAGTCCTGGATATCCTGAGAACCATCACAGATAGGAAAGAAACCTCTGTGCTGCTAGTGCTAGATGTCTCTGCAGCCTTCAGCACCGTTAGTCAGACAGAGCTGAAGACACACATACAAGACTTTGCAGGATTAAACAGGGCAGCAGTGTGCTGGATCCACTCATTCCTATCAGCCAGACCCCAGAGAGACAGGATATATACCTACGTATCATCTTATGTGCAGTCTAACAAGGCTTAGTGCTTTCTCTCATCCTCCAACATCTACAAGAGACCACTCAGGGAGAGTGTGATTCATGTGCCACCAGTTCATTTTTCTACTGACACTGTTCTGCCATCACCAATGCCTGAAGGAACGGGTAAGCCGGTGAGTGAAAAGCAGAGAGCTCTAGATCAACGTATTAAAAACAGATGTGATACTAATAAGAATAGGGAAAACATACTGAGGAACTAATGCCAGTGCTCTATCATCACCATTGTTTAAGGGCATAAGACTACAGATCTTTGGAATAATATGAAGCCTCAGAATCATGCTCAGTCCATTACTACTGCAAACAAATGCAAATTGCCACAGTGGTAATGAACATCTTTTTCTATTTCTGACTGGCCAGGACACTATATCATTTCCTCTCAGACGAGGATCTAGCTACTGACAGCCATGATATCATTCCTCTTGGTTTTATCTCTGCAAGACACTTTCCCTAGGGGTGAATGTGACTGCTACAAAAAGGATGCAATTGGTACAGCAAATACCTCAGACAACAAAGGCAACCACTGCTCTGCGAATTGCATTCTCCTCCCATCCAATTCAGAACTTGAGTTTTAAGTCCTGGCCTAGTCTACAAAGCCCTATGGACTATCTTATATTGGTAGGGGAAGTAGAAGTGGGTGACAACCTGGGCAGCAGTGACCATGAGATGGTTGAGTTCAGGATCCTCACAAAAGGAAGAAAGGAGAGTAGCAAAATACAGACCCTGGACTTCAGAAAAGCAGACTTTGACTCCATTATGGAACTGATGAGTAGGATCCCTTGGGAGGCTAATATGAGGGGGCAAGGAGTCCAGGAGACCTGGCTGTATTTTAAAGAAGCCTTATTGAGGGCACAGGAACAAACCATCCCGATGTGCAGAAAGAATAGCAAATATGGCAGGCGACCAGCTTGGCTTAACAGTGAAATCTTTGGTGAGCTTAAACACAAAAAGGAAGCTTACAAGAAGTGGAAACGTGGACAGATGACTAGGGAGGAGTATAAAAATATTGCTCGAGCATGCAGGGGTATAATCAAGAAGGCCAAAACACAAGTGGAGTTGCAGCTAGCAAGGGATGTGAAGGGTAACAAGAAGGGTTTCTACAGGTATGTTAGCAACAAGAAAAAGGTCAGGGAAAGTGTGGGACCCTTAATGAATGGGGGAGGCAACCTAGTCACAGATGATGTGGAAAAAGCCGAAGTACTCAATGCTTTTTTGGCCTCGGTCTTCACAGAAAAGGTCAGCTCCCACACTGCTATCCTGGGAAACATAGTATGGGGAGGAGGTGAGCAGCCCTCAGTGGTGAAAGAACAGGTTAAGGACTATTTAGAAGAGCTGGACATGCACAAGTCCATGGGTCCAGATCTAATGCATCCAAGGGTGCTGAGGGAATTGGCTGATGTGATTGCAGAGCCATTGGCCATTATCTTTGAAAACTCATGGCGATTGGGGGAGGTCCCAGACTATTGGAAAAAGGCAAATATGGTGCCCATCTTCAAAAAAGGGAAGAAGGAGAACCTGGGGAACTACAGACCGTCAGCCTCACCTCAGTCCCTGGAAAAATCATGGAGCAGGTCCTCAAGGAAACCATTTTGAAGCACTTGGAGGAGAGGAAGATGATCAGGAACAGTCAACATGGATTCACCAAGGGCAAGTCATGCCTGACCAACCTGATTGTCTTCTATGATGAGATAACTGGCTTTGTGGATATGAGGAAAGCAGTGGACGTGATATATCTTGACTTTAGCAAAGCTTTTGATAAGGTCTCCCACAGTATTCTTGCCAGCAAGTTAAAAAGTATGGATTGGATGAATGGACTATAAGGTGGATAGAAAGCTTGCTAGACTGTCGGGCTCAACGGGTAGTGATCAACTGCTCGATGTCTAGTTGGCAGCCGGTATCAAGCGGAGTGCCCCAGGGGTCGGTCTTGGGGCCGGTTTTGTTCAACATCTTTATTAATGATCTGGACGATGGGATGGATTGCACCCTCAGCAAGTTCACAGATTACACTAAGCTGGGGGGAGAGTTAGATATGCTGGAGGGTAGGGATAGGTCCAGGGTGACCTAGACAAATTAGAGAATTGGGCCAAAAGAAATGTGATGAGGTTCAACAAGGATAAGTGCAGAGTCCTGCACTTAGGACGGAAGAATCCCATGCACTGCTACATGCTGGGGACCGACTGGCTAAGCAGCAGTTCTGCAGAAGAGGACCTGGGGATTACAGTGGACAAGAAGCTGGATATGAGTCAACAGTGTGCCTTTGTTGCCAAGAAGGCTAATGGCATATTGGGCTGCATTAGTAGGAGCACTGCCAGCAGATTGAGGGAAGTGATTATTCCCCTCTATTTGGCACTGGTGAGGCCACATCTGGACTATTGGGTCCAGTTTTGGGCCCCCACTACAGAAAGAATGTGGACAAATTGGAGAGAGTCCAGCGAAGGGCAATGAAAATGATCAGGGGGCTGGGGCACATGACTTATGAGGAGAGGCTGAGGGAACTGGGCTTATTTAGTCTACAGAAGAGAAGAGTAAGGGGGGATTTGATAGCAGCCTTCAACTACCTGAAGGGGGGTTCCAAAGAGGATGGAGCTAGGCTGTTCTCAGTGGTGGCAGATGACAGAACAAGGAGCAATGGTCTCAAGTTGCAGTGGGGGAGGTCTAGGTTGGATATTAGGAAACACTATTTCACTAGGAGGGTGGTGAAGCACTGGAATGGGTTACCTAGGGAGGTGGTGGAAACTCCATCCTTAGAGGTTTTTAAGGCCCAGCTTGACAAAGCCCTGGCTGGAATGATTTAGTTGGTGTTGGTCCTGCTTTGAGCAGGGGGTTGTACTAGACCTCCTGAGGTCTCTTCCAACTCTAATATTCTATGGTTCTATGATCTTGCAGACCACCTCATCCTCTGCTATCTGCAGACATAGTTGTGGGATGACACAGTTGCAAAGACCCTGGTTTAGATTGTCAGAAATAGGGAGTGGAGTATTTTTTTTAGCAGTGAGACTTCCATTAGGTCTGAACCTCAACTTGCCTGTCTTCAGATTAATTATAAAACACTCCTTTTTGATAAAGCCTTTCTGTAGGAATAACATCCAAATCATATTTATAATCTACACACATACACACACACATACACATTCTGAACTTCTGTGGAACAGGGAAGAAAAAAACCTTTCAGGACTATTTATGCTTTCTTTGTTTGCAGTGTTGTTATAGCCACATTGGTTCCGGGATATGAGGGAGACAAGGCGGGTGAGGTAATATCTTTTATTGGACAAATATCTGCTGGTGAGAGAGACAAGATTCAATCTCCACAGAGTTCTTCATCAGGTCTGGGAGAGGTAATCAGAGCATCACAGCTACATACAAGGTGGAACAGATTGTTAAGCATAAGAAGTTAAAACATGTTGCAAGATACCATTCAAAATGAAGTGGGCAATTGAGACTTCGGCAGTCATAGGACAAAAGGGAATTAGTGATTTACAGATTGTTGTAATGAGACACAAAACCAGTGTCTCTATTGAGTCCATGCTTTTTTTGTAATTATTGGTCAGTATTTATATATCAAAGTAATAAGCACATTGGAAATACCAAGGATAGAGAGAACCTGGAAGTCATTATTTCCACTTAGGATAGAAACGAATGGAAGGCAAAGTGCAGTTCTAGGACTATAATAACAATGCAAAACTTGTGCTACCAACGTGGGATTCAAAGACAAGTGAAATTATTGACTTTAGGGAAGTCCCTGTGTACTGTTCCTGAGGTGTAGTCCCTCCTCAGCACTAGTGAGAGGTTAACTACTGCTGGAGGACAGGGGAAAGAGGTGTGCAATTTTTACTTTTTACTTCATGATATTTTAAAAATGGATAGTTTTGTACAGATATGGAGTGAGAGATTTTAGCTCAAATTCACAGTATTTTGCAAACGTGATTTTTTTCTTAAATTAAATTAAATTTTGGTGGACATTTCCTTGTCTCACGGTGAAAACTCAAAATCACATAGGTGACGGGCACGTAAACCGAAGCAACTTTACGGGCACTTCCTCCCCTCATCAGTTCAATGTTCACATGAGAGAAGAGATATATTTTCTTTTGTGCTGCTGCTACCAATACCCTTATTTTACCAGGTTGGTAGCTTTGTAAAGGCCTGAGAAAGACTGAGTTCTAGGCAGAATTGTCTGTATGTTCAATGTTAGGACTTGTTTATATGGAGACACTCAAGAAAGGGAAGGTGAATCAACTAAAGGTGTGAAGTCGATGCACATCAGTGTGTTAACCTCCATCTGGATGCTTTTATTCAGGAGCAAAGTGGCATTAGTTCACTGTCACTGAGTCCTGGTCTACACTGGGGGGAGGGGAATTGATCTAAGTTACGCAACTTCAGCTACATGAGTAACGTAGCTGAAGTCGACGTACTTAGACCTACTCACCGCGGTGGAGGACAGGAGTCGACGGGAGAGGGCTCGGGGGTCAATTTATCGCGTGTAGACTAGACGCAATAAATCGATCCCTGCTGGATCAATCGCTGCCCGCCGATCCGGTGGGTAGTGTAGACATACCCTAAGTTGCAAACCAACAAGGAAACAAACAGAGTAAAGGAAAAGTATTGCTGGCTTACCCACAAACAGGTCCATACTCCGTGATCAGTTTTGTATGGTTTTCCCAAAAGCCCTGAGTAAAGAGAAGGAGAGTTACCACAGTATTATCATCAACTCTATATGGCATTACCAGGACATTTGAGATCCTAGAATGCAGGGTTACCAACACTCGTGATATCTGGTGTTTTTCTTAAATCCCAGCTCCTGGAGTAATGTTACTATATGAGAACCTCAGCTTTCATTTAAGAAAAAACACCACCACCACAACTTTCTGGTTCTCCAGGTTGCAGAAAGACACTTGAAAATGTGAGCTCTAAAAGCTCAAAATGCAAATACAAGACCAAAGAAAATTTTTTTAAAAAATTTTAAGCCAATCTTACGATTTTGGGGCCTGACTCATAATCTTTGTATGTTTGTGGTTGGAAATGCGGAAAATGGAGAAACTAATAGAGAGTAGGAATATGACTTATTCATTGCACACAAGAGAAATAAAGGAAGCATGAAAAAAAAAAGTAAAAATCAACAACAACCCACCAATAAAACATTATCTCACAAATAAAAAATCCCTGCTTGGTTTGAGTTTAATGCTAAGTAGTCACTGGGGATAAACAGAAAAATTAAACAGCTTTATTTTAACAGACTTATTTTGAATTTTTACTTTTTGTGTTTCACTCTCATAATTGAGGGAAATTGGTATCCATTTAGATAAAGAAATTTGTCACTATTCTAAATTGTTACCATGCTACATAAATACAATTTGAGTAGCAGGAGGGGAGGTATATAAAGTGCTTCCCCACATGTGAATAAACAAACATCCCTCCCATGATTAAGACAAAACTACAGTATTCAGAAAATCATACGGTATTGTATTTTCACTTAGATAGGGAAAGTAACTGCAGTATGACCTTGCTGATCTGCATTTCTATAATTCATGGGCTATGTCCATTCTCAGCCAAGATTCACTAGCAAAATGGTGCATTGAGGTCTCAGATGAAGACTTTGCTATTTTACAACATACTATGGAATATTGGCTAGAACAGTATGAAATATCATAAATAATTAAAATTAAACCATAGTCAACATAAATGTATGAAACACATTGTAATGCAGTATCTGTGCTTTTGTTGTTGTTGATTTTTTGCACTGAAATAATTCAAAAAAATCTGGCAGTTGGCAAGGGATCTCCCATTTAATAGAGCAAATTAAATATTTTTTTCTACTATAGATAAAATTAAATACAATTCTTTTCTAATAGGGGGTTGTATAGGGTTTTTCGAATTCTTAAAGTGAATCCACTGTTGAACTTTTTATTTTTTTTAATCGCTGGGTTTTTAACATGTGATTTGTTCCATGGAACTGAGTTACCACCAATTTGGCAATCGTGTGTTTATTTGTGTTCTAATTATATAACAGAAACAGAGTAAAAATATCAGCGAGCATAATGACTTTAGATTTTAGAAAACATAATGATGAGAGGAGATGAAATTTTAAAAGGGACAATTTAGGCTGGATGTCAGGAAAATCTTTCTGAGACATGAGATGAGGGAGGTAATATCTTTTATTGGACCAACTTCTGTTGGTGAGAGAGACAAGCTTTCGAGCCACACAGAGCTCTTCTACAGGTCTGGGGAAAGAATTTCCAGCCTTACAGCAAAATGCAAAGTGAAACAGGTTGTTTAGCTTAAGTACTTAGCACATATTGTAAGAGACCATTCAAGGTAGAGTGGCTTGAAAGCTTGTCTCATCACCAGCAGAAGTTGGTCCAATAAAAGAACAGATTTTATTAAGATGATGTTAAAAAAAAAATGTGAACAGAGTTTGAGCATAGAAGTTTCTGGTTATCAGGGAATAACGTACAGATTATCGAGGGTGCAAAGTTTGGTTTAAGATCAGGTGGCATAAGGAATACATAATCTTTAATATCCCCGATTGGGGGTAAAAGGTTGATGGGTCAAAGTACAGGCATTGAGATATGAGGGTATGAAGTTCATAGGGTGGCTATGTTCGGGTGTAGAGTATAATGAGTGGATATGACGATGAGGATGGATTGACCCTCATTTGGTAAGATTTAATGTTCAGGGAGTTTATGGTTCTAGTTCATATGATCCAACGGAGAAGGTCACTTGGTCCCTTTCTCGTAGTGGGAGAGCGATGTCACTCTGGCTCACGACTCCTGGTACTGTTGGTGGCCGGTGATATGCTCAATTTTATTACCTCACTCACCTTGTCTCTCTAACAAGGGACCAACACAGCTACAACTACACTACGTAGAACAATGGAAGAGATAGGAAAGTCTTTCTGACAGAAAGAGCTCTATTACCCTGTCAACTAGCACTGATTCAGTCTTCACTGGCAGGGCTCCAATAAACACTAAAGCTTATGTCCCCTGGCATAACTCCCAACAAAGGGGTGTGGTGGAAATACCACCTTGTCCTTCCCCTTAAAGTGAATCCTGCCTGAAGCGCAGCAAGCCTTGCAGGTGAAGGGAGGTGCATTTGCAATTTCTTTGCACCCGTTGACGTGAATTTGGCCCTATGAGGTATTATTGTAGGGCTGCCCAGGATTGTAACTGCAATAATAGTCTCCACATATACCATGATTGAGCAACTACAAACCATTGAGCAGCTGTTTTACAAAGAAACTGAGGCAGGGAGCTTTAATTGACTTGCCAAATGCCACACACTGTATCAGTGGCAGAGCTAAGATTAGAATTTAGGAGCTCTACCTCCTAGTCATGTACTCAGTGCATTACCTACTGCTATAGCTTTAGAACAATGGGGGGTGATAGAGTGGAGGAAGTGAAATACTATAGTTTTTCAGGAATCAGAAGGAAAATGTAGCATAGACTATGCCATTTTTAATGATACCTAAGTGCATGAGTGTTGACCTTGAAGTTACCACTTTAAATAATGTGTCACAATATCTAATTGTAAAAAAGTGGGCAGCTATGCTGTTCCAAGTTAGAAAAATCACTTCTCCTTTCTCGTTTTCTGAAAGGCTACAGAATGTGACTGATCACAAATACTACCTCAGGAAAAGGTTTTTAAATTGCACTTGGCCCTCACAATTAGCTGCCATCCTACTGATGGGCCATTATCAAAGAGATAACACATGCATGCAAGCTGAAGGATTCCTTTCCTGAGGAAGGCATATTTAGCCAGCAACTGGTACACCATGGAAACAGCAGCTGAAGTGGTTTAACTGCCTGAAACCCAGAAAGCTTTTTCTTTACAAGGTTTGTGCCAGCTTCCCCACAGGATGTTTGCATTCTCTCCTTTCTTTGACTGATTGTAAGTTATCAAATGTATCTGTGTACAAAACAACTCATAGGGCCAAATTCTGCTCTCAGACACACACAGGTAGAACTCCTGCTGAAGGAAATGAGAATTACAGCTGTGTCAGGGAGAGCAGAATTTGGCCACTAGAAACTACCTTAAGCGATTTCATGTTAAGATTTCAGACTCTGCAGCACATATATCAGGGAAATCAGAAAGGACAATGGGGATTCAAGTCTCCATTTTTAAAAGTGGATTCTCCCTGTCAAGGCTGAATCCCCACTTTGTCACTTTGAGTACAGAAGGTGGGGGCCCACAAGGATTCTGACACAGAGCAGCAATGCTATAAGCAGGAATGCTGTGTAAGGTTTGAACCAGGTATGAAAAAGTATCTTCCATACCTAGAAGAAATTATTTGGATAGGGAATGTTTATTTAGACACAGTCAGCTTTATTTCTTTTTTTGGCTTGTGGATCTCCTCTGTGCTAACCCCTAATGCTTTTGTTTGCTTGTAACCTTTAAGCTGAAGCCCCAAGAAAGCTAGTTTGGTTGCTTAATTTTTGGAATTGCTCTTTTAAAATCTAGCAAAAGCCTAAGTTCCAGATGTATTTTTTTCCTTTTTGTTTTTAATAAAATTTACCTTTTTTAAGAACAGGATTGGATTTTTGATGTCCTAAGAGGTTTGGGCATGTTGTTTGATTAGCTGGTAGCACAGTTAATTTCCTTTGTTTTCTTTCTCAGCTCTTCCCTGGAGGGGGGGGGGGTGAAAGAGCTTGAGGGTACCCCACAAGGAGGAATTCCCAAGTGTTCCTTCCTGGGTCCAAGGAGTTTTTTACAGTGAACTGGCTGGCTGGGTGTCCATTGAAGGGAGCTACCCCCAACTTCATTTATCACGCTCCCAGAGAAGGGTCTCCCAGGATTTCCCCACCACCACTGCATTCACTGGGTTACTTCTCCAGACTCTCAAAAGACCGGTGTTGCAGAGACCTTCCCCTCCAGTCAGGGCTGTAGCAACAAAGAACGTGGCCCCCTCCGAACGGTGGCCCCCTCCGAACATATGTCCGGGTGGGGCCCCTTACAATGCAGAAACTGGAATGCGGTATTTATTTTGCCACTTTTAGGGGCCCCCTTCCTTGCGGGGCCCCCTCCGGTCAGAGGGTACGGAGGGCGCTCGCTACGCCTCTGCCTCCGGTTGAGAATGGACAGAGGCATCTCTGTATGGAGTCACTATATCCAATGTTTTCAGAAATGGCCACTAGTTTTGTATCTCTCAATTTTTGGATGCTAAGTATAAGACATTGTGGGCCTGGTCTTCTGAGGTGCTGAGCACCTGCAGTTCTCATAGACCTCAAGTGGAGTCCTGAGGACTCAGCACTTCTAAAAGGTCAAGGTGATTCAAGCTGATCACCAGAAAAATGGAGGCATCAAAATTTCTGTGGCCACTGTGGAAAATGTTGGTGCTCTGCAATTTGACAACAGATCATATGACTTGTGAAATTAACTAGGATCCTTGCTGGGATCACAAGAGGCAGGGTAAAATGGTTTTAATGAGAGCACACGCACTGGGATGCAATACAGGTCTGTCATTGCCCACAGCTCAAGAATTTAGTCAACAAAATAATTTTTACAGGAAAAGCTTCTTCTAGAACATAGGGTAGCCCAGGGTACTTAAATGAGAACACAAGGGGTATTGGACCATATGGTAATGGAGATGATATGTCACTCAAGCACCATTAAATGAGCAGCATTCTAATTTAAGAATAACAGAGAACAGATTTATTTTATTACATGTTTATGAAAAGTATCACAATGACAGAACTGGAGACAGCATTCCCCTCACCACAGAACACATGAAGCATGAGCAACAGCAGTACAAGCTTCCTTGCATTGCCCTATAAAATTGCCTCAACTCTGGCCTGAAATGAACATCTCTGGGGTTTCATGCCCATTCAAAAGTTGGCTTGAGAATATCAGTTGTAGTGTTATCTGATGCCAACACCTGTTCATGAGGGACTGGACAGACACCACGTCTCCTCACCTAGGCCACTGAAAGGTCACCACCAAGATAGTCTGGATTCAAACCTGTAACCTAGAAGCCAAAGGCTCCATATCCCATTACTAAACCCATGTGCTTTTCGGTCCCCCAGTCATATGTTGTATTTTGTGTCATGATGATATTCTTAACTGGAGCATCACTATTTAAATATCCATATCAAATAAAGACACAAAATCCATATATCTATCCACTTACATCAGGTAACAGAAACTAATAGCATGTAGGGCTGGGATTTTTAAAAGGAGCCCAAGGGAACCAGGTACCAATTCCCATTGAAATCCAATAGGTTTTGTGTGCCTACCACCCAAATTATCATATATATTTCAAAACATGAGCTAGCAACACTTGAATTATAATAAGGCCAGAGCTCACTTTTAAGGAATGACTCCCTGGATGGTTCAATCTCCCCAGTAATAATCATAGAGGAAACACTAGGAGGCCAGCATACGGCAAGGAAGAGAACCAGAGTGAATTTCTATCCAGCACTATTCTAAACCATGTACATAGTTTGTTTCCTTTGATCATCATTCCTAATAGCTGTCCTTTGTGTGTAATTTGGCTTAATTTATGTGTGTGCCATTTCAGATTTTAAAAAACATATATAAGCCTTCCAAATTTATTAAAAACAGCCTTCCTACCCTTTATAGTTATTGAGAGGTTAGTGTTATGCAATTATGTTAATCCTCATTTGTAAAGGCTAATTAACTGAATGCTAATTGAATCTGCATATGAAAATTAGGACAATGTGTTCTCATTATACAATTATAAAAAATTACCTGAACTAAATACCAAGAAAACTGTAAATTATTTTTTACCTTTTTAGATCTTTATAAAAAGTTAAAAGGGAAGGGTTTTTTTCGCCGTAATACTATCTATTAACAATGGCCTTTGCTTCGCAAAGAACTGGCTAGACACAACCCTGAGTTGCTTCTACAATCCTTTCATTTTGAAATGACTATTTTCCCCTCTTGGATGCGCTCTCTTTTAACCAACCCTTTATAGACATGACTCCTTTCCCGGGACAGAAGCTGTATTTGTATCTTTCTCTAGGGTCCAAACCAATGCCACCCAATATATTAGATGGCACGAGAGATTCAGTCTATAGCCAATACCTTGCCCCAAAAGCCCAAACTCATCACCTCTGCAACACAGCATACACAAGGCTAGATAACAGGTTATCACTGCACTAGCCTTTCACCCCAGGAGACATAGGGTCAAATTCTCATTCAAGTCACAAGGAGAAATGAATCTAGTCTCATTCTAGTCTTTCTCTGTCTCTGTTACAAAACAAAGACACAGTTAGCAACAACCGTCAGCCTTTGCTCAAGAGAGCCAGAGACTGTAATATCAAGGGCTGCAAGAGGGAATTAACAAAATCCCATCACCCTTACTAATATTAGTTGAACCTCCCCATTAACCAGGTTAAGACATTCATTCACCGCACTAGTAATTATAACCTCACTTTCTCCTACCTCCACTTTCAGATGTGCATATTATCTTCTGTCTCAAGGTCTCGTTGCACTTTACAAACATTAGGTTAGCCTCACAACACCCCAGAGATAGGTAAGTTTAAAGCCTATTTCACAGATGCGGAAACTGAGGTTCAAGATTAAGTAATTTGCCAAATGTCACACAGAAAGTCAATGGCAGAGCTGGGAACAGGACCCAAGTTTCTGCTTCCCAGCCCTGTGTCTTACAAGGCCATTCTTTCTCCTCCAACTTTCATAGGAACACTGGATACTATACCAGACTGAAGCATCAACAGCCCTTCAGCTTTGATGTTCTCCTTTACCTATGGCTATGTCCTATGTCTGAAACTTAAAAGGAAGTCAGAGTCAAAACCCATACATCCAACCAACTGTGCATTATTTTACATTGAGGGAGATTTCTTTCTGACCCCTGTGTTCAGCATGAGATTCAATTACCCTTATCTTAATATGCATGACCACAAATGTAATTAGTCATAAAATTATCCAGACCTTTTACAAAAATTCAGCTCACTGATTTCCTGCAGTGGTGAATTCTCCAGGCAGACTACACTGTGTGAACTTTTATTTGTTTGGAAGTTAACTGCCATTAACTTAGATCTTGTTCTTATCTGATATGTGGTTGTAACTGCAATTTCACTGTTTATTACTTATATCTGTGGTTCCCAAATTTGTTAGTACTGCAACTCCCTGACAAATATTTTAAAACATGGTGGCTCCCCACAACCAAATACTGGGTTTTTTGGGTGGGGTTTTGTTTTGTTTTAACCAACTCAGCACCCTAGACTCAAGAGCACTGGAGTTGGGACAGTTTTACAATTTTATTCAACTGTATCGTTTGTTTTAATATATATTCTGATCTAATCTGCATGTTTAAAACTATAATTTGAAAATATGGATTTTTTGGCATGTTCAGACATAGCCGAAGTATGATTTTAGTGAGAAGAATGGGCCTACTTCAAATTGCACAGTGGCACAGCGTTTGGTTAAATCTCTGACTGATTTATGTCTGGCACTTTCTCCAAGTTTAAATTTCTATGTTTAGTTTTCACAGAAATCCTTGTTCAAAACCCAGATTTACAGAGATCACTGGACGCAAATGGAAGCAGCACTTCCATAGCTTCATCATGGAGTTCCTCATACTCTTTCCTTTAACAGAAACCCAGAACTCTTGGTTTGTGAGATTTGAAAATTTGGTCTTCAGTACGTGATCACCTGACAATTCTAAGATATTTTCTTGAGCCAAGATACTTAAGTTTGGAACGGAGAAAAGTATTACAAAAAACAGATTTTTAATCCAATCGGTATCATCTTCTTCAGCCGCACATTTGCTACCTGTAGGCTGAGCACTTGGTAAAAATTGTTCCATTATACAGAGGTACCTTTTTCTCCTTCAGCCCCCTTCCCCTAGGGAATCTCTCAGCTGAAAGCCACTTGCTGGAGTGGAGGGCAAAGCCAGGCTCCCAGTGCCAGGAGCAGCAGTAGCATAAAACACAGACCCACAGATAAAATGCAGGGTATTTTTAAGCCTAGTTTAACAGTATCTTAATTAGGGAAAGAACCCAAAAACGTCAGTATTGGTTAATTTTTATCCCCCAGACACTCGTGGCTCTCCCATGAACCCTTCATGGCTCACAGTTTGGGAAGCACTGATCTAGATAACACTCAAAGATCTCCTAGGTGCTTGTTTCTTTATTTATTTATTTTGATTTATAAAAATTGCATACCCAAAAAACAAACCTATCCTCATCTCTAGGTTCTTTTGCCAAAAACAGAAGTCCTAGCATACCGTATGACTGCAAGTCTGTGTGGAGGACCACATCAGGGGCCTTACAGACTCACTGCAGATTGTATACTGTGACTTCCGATGCTCTTGTAAAAAGCCAAAGTGGAAACAATAGAAAAAGGAATGACTGATCAGTTTTCACTATACCCAACGTAATCCTAACAATCTCAGTTAAATCTCATCTAACTCTTCTCCTTTCTGACATAAATATAATCCTAGTCTCCACAGTCTCTCCTCAGATGCAAATTCCACTATATCATTAACCACCTTCATTTTGATATCAGCTATATCTTTAAGGTGTGGCAAGAAAACAGTAAATAGTCCCATATAGGAGGGCACTTGTGTGACAGAAGGCCATTACAATAGATGTTCTCCATTGTGTGCTGAATGCCCCTCAGATAAATTAACAGAGGCATTCAGAGCATACTGCTAATGGTGAGTAAATGTTGTTAATTCTCTTTGTTGGTCTCCTTTCAGGGAAGTGGAATCACATTTTTATAATACCACCTTGCTCTTATATATCACTTTACATCTATAGATCCCAAAACAATTTTAAAAGATCAGTATCGATATCCCCATTTTACAGATTAAATTGAGGCACAGACAGAGGAAGCTAATTGCCCAATGTCACTCAGCAGGCCCGTGGCAAAGCCAGCACTAGAACCCAGGTATTCTGAGTCCCAGTCCAGTGTTCTACCCACTAGGACACACAGTCTCCTTTAACAGCCATTGGATATTCTGACTAAAATGCAAACTTCTTAATGGTATTATAGAGATAGACAAGCATAAATGATGGCTAAATCATCATTCCAAAAGCAATCTTAGCACAATATGATCCCATGCTGCAAACAGACTACTGCTGAGGAAAGAAAGCCGACTCCTTTCCTAACTATGGAGGATTCATAGGTGCTGTACAAATGCAGCAAATGTAGACCACAGGTTTGAGAGCAAACTGCTAAGAATAGGTTTGATGTTGGCTAGGTGCAGCCTTAAAAGTCCTGAGACTGAATTCCAAATAGTTGTCGAAAAGAGACTTCTTGGCCTTCTAATCTTTCCTATTAGCACGGGGAGGACTGGAAAAGGGATTCCTGTCTTGCTGTTATTATTGCTAATAGCAATTAGAGATTCCACTTTAGCTCAGGTAGTAGATTTCTCTGCTTTTTGATCCAGGGTTCCTCCCCTCCCCAGTTTGGATCTCAGCAACAGTGGATTCCTTTCAGACTAAAAAAAGACAAAATAATACTGTGCAATGGGATTGTTGGCATACTGCAAAGGGACCTCAATGCAATCACTAGAGAGAGACTACAAGGCTCTGTACAATAACTGGGGCCATGTGTACATATCTTACCTCTTCAATAACATAATTAGAACTAGGACTCTAGTGCTATTCACATTTTTTCTTACCATGCAAACCTTTGGAAAGGGTATGGGCTCATTTAACCCTATACGCCAGTGTTTCTCAAACTGGGGTTGCCGCTTGTGTAGGGAAAGCCCCTGGCGGGCCGGGCCGGTTTGTTTACCTGCCCCGTCCACAGGTCCGGCCGATTGCGGCTCCCATTGGCCGCGGTTCACCGCTGCAGGCCAATGGGAGCTGCTGGAAGCGGCACAGGCCGAGGGACGTACTGGCGACTGCTTCCAGCAGCTCCCATTGGCCTGGAGCAGCGAACCACAGCCAGTGGGAGCCGCGATCGGCCGGACCTGCGGACGGGGCAGGTAAACAAACTGGCCCGGCCTGCCAGGGGCTTTCCCTACACAAGCGGCGACCCCAGTTTGAGAAACACTGCTATACGCGAACCAGCACCAGGCCTGGTCTTTACTTGGATGGAAGGCCTCAAAAGAAAACTCAAGCACTGCAGGAAGTGGTGTTACTTATTTAGTAGGGGGTAGTCTCTGGGACTCTTTTGAAGCAATTCCCCAGCATTTTGCTAGAAAATGCTGTGTTGGTGAAACGGGAGACTTAAAATCAAAGCCACTCTATTACCTGTGGTCGCTGAAAAGCCCACGTCCAAGACTGTGGAACAAATTCCCACAGAAACTTAAGATCATTACAAACCTCACCATCTTCCGCTCCAAGTGCAAGGGGCACTTCTTTGACCTCATCTTCTCTAGCACACACATAATGCATTCGCTTAGGCCTTGTCTAGACTACACAATTTTGTCGACAAAGGTGTGGAGGTGTACACACTGAAATGCTCTTCCTGCCAAGTCAGGACCTCTTTTCCACTCTGGAGAGGTCTAGCCAGTCCCAGTAATCCAGCTCTGCCATACAGGGTGCAGGATGCAGGAGAGGGGAGCTCCAGTAAGTGTTCATTTTGCTTTGATACTGCACAGTGTCAGGAGATTGATGTATTTTGTTATATGGCAGAGGAGGGATAAGGAACAGAAATTAACAACAGAGTCTGTCCATCTACGCAGTGGGGCCACAGCAGAAAAGTTTGTTAATGTACATGGGGATGTCTCTGGAATCCTCCATAGAACTCTCTAGGAAGCTTTCCTGCGAGTATTCTGCAATCCTCTGCCGAAGGTTCCTTAGCAGAGCTGCCTTGTTTCTCCCCTCGCTGTAGGAAACTTTATCGGGCCACCCGGCAATTATCTCTGCAGGGACCAGAGGGGCACACAGGTGAACAGCATACGGAGCCAGTCTGAAGCCACATGCATGCAGAAGATGCATCCCTGCATTCTGGGTTACCATTAGGAGTGAGATATTGGGTTCGATTACCCTAGCCTGTGGAAAAGGGTACCAATATTCAGAATAGGCTCCCTAGACGCTTATAGTAACCCCCTTCGCAAATCAGCCTTTGTCCCTTCTTGCCCTTTCCCCCTTGCCCATCCCCTCTCCCCAGTGAACTCCCCATAATTGGGACTCGCGGTGACCTGTGTGCTAGCCAAGGAACAGTGAGAAAGAGATGTGTGTAACTTTTGTGATTCACAGCTGAGAGAACACTCACAATACTGTTCATTGTTTCTTTGTCTTCCGCAGATGTGCCCTTGAGAACACACTCCTCCACACCAGTGGAGCGCCTCCATCAGATAAGGCAGTAACCCTGGAGTAAGGAGGATATGTTTCACAAAGTGTTGCTGTCAACAGATGCAGCACAGAACAAAACAAGAGCATGGAGGGAGACCATAAATGAAAGACTGAAGCTGGATAGCTAGGAAAGGACATAGGGGCAGGAGCGGATGATAAAGCTCCAGATATGTTGAAGTCCTCATTAGCCTGCAATCAGAGCAAATCCATGCCCTACTCCCTTTCCAGCCTCTACAGAACTCCGATCCATGCCCTCCCCAAAATCCTCCACTGCATTAATCACTTGTTCCTGGTCCCTCACAGTGCCCCGGGCACTCCATGCCTGGGGACTGGTTTTCCAATGAAAACTGGAATTACACCCAGCTGTGAGAGCCCTTACCGCAAGACTGTTCCTTATTTTCATGTCCCCTGTTTGTCCAAAATATTGTGTTTTATCCTGTTATTAAACATGAGTTTTTGAAATAAAATGAGTCTTTACTTGTGACATACATACATACATCGCTCAGAGCTAACATTGAAACACATTGGCTGTAAGTAGGAATATTTGCTCCTTGCAATTAATGCTCAAGAAGCAATCACTACAGGGGTAATTCATGGTAGCAAGTAAACATTGCCTGGCCGAATGCATGACATACCGACAAATTATTGGGAATCATTGTCAAAATGCTCCTTCAAAGCCTCCCTGATCTGAATAGCCCCCTGCTGTGCCCCTCTAATTGCCCTTGTATCTGGCTGCTCAAAATCAGCAGCCAGCCAATCAGCCTCAGTGGCCCACCCTGGGGAAACTTTTCCCCCTTTGATTCATAAATATTATGCAGAGTACAGCAGGCTGCAATGACTATCGGAATATTTTCCTCATTGAAGGCTAACCGGCCAAAAAGACAGCATCAGCAACCTTTTAATTGGCCAAAGGCACATTCAATGCTCAGTCGGCACCTGCTGACCCTGCTGTTGAAGCATTCCTTGCTGCTGTCTAGGTTCCCGGTGTAAGGTTTCATGAGCCACAGGAGCAAGGGGTATGCGGGGTCTCCAAGGATCACTTTGCACATCCCCATTGGAATCTTCTGGTCTAGAAAGAAAGTCCCAGTGTGCAGCTTTCTATCGAGTTCAGTGTTCTGAAAGATGTGTGCATCATGCACCTCCCCTGACCACCTGCATTGATGTCAGTGAAATGGTCGAGGTGATCCACCAGCACCTGCAAGACCATGGAGAAGTAGCCCTTTCAGTTGACGTACTCCAACACAAGATGGTTGGGGACCAAAATTGGGATATGCGTTCCATCTACCACCCCACCACAGTTAGGGAATCCCATCGCCTCAAAGCCATCAATTTTTTCCTGTACATTACCGAGAGTCACAGTTCTTTGTAACAGGAGGCGATTAATGGCCCTGCACACTTGCATCACCGCAACCCCCACGGTGGATTTTCCAACTCCAAACTGATTCATCACTGACCAGTAGCAGTCCGGAGTTGCCAGCTTCCACACAGCGATCGCCAGTCACTTTTTCACAGTGAGGGCAGCTCTCATTCTGGTGTCCTTGCTCCGCAGTGCAGGGGTGAACTCCACACACAGTTCCAAGAAGGTGGCTTTGCATATCCGTAAGTTCTGCAGCCACTGCTCGTCATCCCATACGTGCATCACGATGCAATTCCACCACTCAGTGCTTGTTTTCCAAGCCCAGTACTGACAGTCTACTGTGGCAAGGTGGCCCGTGAATGAAAACAGCAATCTTGAATTATTTGTTTCCATTGCAGACAGCAGGGCAGGCATCACTGATTCACTCTCTGTTTCGCAGCTCATGAAATACTGCAGGACCAGCTGCGTTGTGTTCACAACGCTCATCACCACTCCGGTCAGCAGTTCAGGATCCATGCTGTCAGATAGAGATGGCAGGCACACAGTTTATAAGGGCTGTTGAAAAACAGCGTGAAACAAAGTAGGAAGCCCATGGAATGATGGGACGGAAAGAACTGGGATGATGCATGATGCACCAAGATCCGTTCCCAGAGCTCTCAGCGGCAGAGGGTGGTGAGTTGTACAGTGGGATAGCTACCCATGACGCAATGCTCTCTCTGTCAATGTAAGAGCAATAACTGTGGACGCACTCAACTGAAACAAGGAGCATTGCGTGGAAGTGCTCCACCCATGTTATTAAATCGACTTATGATCGTCAACAAAACTTAAGTCAACTTAACTCTGTAGTGTAGACATGGCCTTAATAAATAACCCTCCTGCTCAAAAAAACAAAATACTACCCTGCACACACAAGTCTTCCATTGGCAAGAGACTGAGAGAAAACAAACCACACATGACAGATGTTAGTCATATTGCATAACCCGCTACTGGAAGCTGATCATATACTACAGTGATGTGAATGTGGTATAAGAACCTGTGTAGAATAGAACAGATATGTCACTTTTAGCAACAAAAGAGTGTTGGTCACTATCCTGGCCAAACTTCGACTGGTTAATTACACTTTTCCAGCTATGAAAAAAAAAATCCCCTGTAGTTTCAGTGGGATAAGTTACTCTTCATGTTCTGCCCTGAACTGCAAGGCAGTGTATAAAGGCTGCTATTTTCCACTCTGGAGGTGGCTGATATGATCCATATATATAAAAAACACATAGTCATGTATAAACTAAGACATTTGTGCCAAAATTTTAACTCACTAACTAGGGGTTGGAGAAAGAAAATGCTGAATTATACTCTGACAGGTCTAATGGAACAGTTACAGTATCCCAATTACCACACTGACATTTGAGCAGGATCAAGAGAGGATTGATAAGCACTGCCAGAGTTGGAAAAGCATAGTGAGACTCGGAAGAAGGCCACTGAGGTAGAAGACAACTGCTGCTCTGAAGAGATAGGGTACAGCGGGAGGGGGACACCCTGACATCAGCGCCTCCCTGACCCTCTGCACAGCAAGCAGAAGGGTCCCGGGAGCAGCTGCAGGAGCAACATGGCTGCAAAGCAGTGTGGTGAGGGGCACCTCAACACATGCTGCTGGATGTGCATATTCTGCTAATCAACTGCGCGGTACTTGAGTCTCTCCTGGGCAGCCGCCCAGCCGCCCAGCTTAGAAGGAACACAGCCTGTGACTCCATGTTAAGGCTGTGCCTGAGGAGTTTATACTTGATAATTGGTTGGTGAAATCTAAGTATAGAGCTCACAACCAATTTTGGGTTCGTGCCCTGCTTCCTAACATTCTGGCCTGAGGTGGGGACTCGTGCTCTTGAGTCACTGCAGGCAGTGTTACACTCCTCTACATTTGAATGAGCCAAATTCCTCCTCCACGCTGTCTTGGTGCCCATGGAGGTTGGGGGGCAGTGGGAGGTCATTGAAAGCACAGGAGACACAGACTTCCTGCTCTCAATTCTGGTGTCTGGCCCTATCTCAACTCACAGCAACCATTACAGGAAAAGGCTGGCTTTGATCCTGTAGCCATGGGATGGTGGGAGCACACCCAGTCACTCTGTGGGAATAGTGCATGCACAGTCCAGTCATACCTATAAGGTGTGAGGGCATGCAACACACTCAGTCGCTCTGTGGGGATGGCACTTGAGCTGTTTGGTCACCACTAGGAGCTGTGAGAGACTTACGTGAGCATGCTCAGAGTGGCACAGAATCTTTGGAGATTTTGCTGCTAAAATTGAAGAAGTTTCTACTGAGCATGTGCAAACCATGATTTTTATAACTTGAACAAATTTGAACAGATTTTCCTGGGAACAGCAAAGGGCACATCCCTGACACAACCCACCCCCCTTCTCCAAAGCATGAGAGAGGTCTAGAGTATTTCAAAGAAAAGATCGCCAAAAGTTTTTACCACGGGCAAAACAACATATTTTCTCTGTTCTCATTCTCAGAAACAGCTGACCATTTTGGCTCATAGTTTCCAAAAAAAAAAAAGTCAGTCTGAGGCAGACACCTAGCGTGGACAATTTCTATCCAAACAGTTTAAGTTTGGCAAAATAATAAGCAACTGAAAACCGGGTCTTATTATGGGAAGTGCTGAGCAACCTCAATAATAGGTGGTGATATCTCCCTACAATACGGTAAATATGCAAATCTTATTTGAGACTTTAGACTGGTGCACAAATGAATAAAAATAGGACATTTGATCTGAAAACAATCTGATTCTATTCTTTCAAACCTTAAGCACACTCAGTGTCTAGACAGAGTGAGCGTGTAGGCTGCATGGCAAAGGGCATGAGACTGGGCTCTGTTATTTTAGAGATGGGTTCTATTCTCAGCTCTGGCAGAAGAGACCTTTTGCAAGCTTTCAGTTACCTCATCTGTGAAACAGATGAATGATATAGCCATCCCTCACAGGCTGCAGTATGAGACCTTGGCACAAGGGCTGGGATCAGAAACGTTAACAGCAGTCAGTAGAAGAGATGGGCCTGGAACTTGTGCTCTCTGGCTTGTAGATTAGCGAACCTTCCTCTAGACTACAGAGCACTGTATGGAGGGAGTCGCTCTGTCTGTCTCTATGATTTTGCTTCCCCAAGATCATGTGACAAATTGAATATCAAAAGACTGCCTGCTGCAGGGGCCATAAAGCATATTACTCTCAATAAAATTGCACAAGTTGGCAGCACTGCACTTTCTTTGCGATTTTTTTTAACATTAGCAGTATGAAACCCTGGAAATATGCATTTCTTACAGAGTGGTAGGCATGAGAAGTTCAAATTAGGAATTCTGTATCCAGGAGTAGGAGGAAATAATATGATCCCATGCCAAGAAATTCTGGATAACTAACAACAACAGGGCCTAAACCACTCTAATGCTGTAAATTTCCATTCCTAGCCTGAATTGTTGAACAGAAAAAAAGGGGAACAACACAGTTGAGCCGAGAACGGGTCAGATCCTGGCAGAGCAAAGAAATCATAAAGCTGGCCTACCTGGGAAGTTGAGGATTCTGCCAACATAAGGGACTCTCCAGTTGGTGTAAATCTAGCTCTGCCCCACCCTCTCTCTAAGCCCCAACCCTGCTTAAGGGGTACGTCGGGGGAGAGGAAGGGGACATGGCTGGAGGGCTGTTGCACTTGTGATCCATTACTAGCAGATATAATTTAGGTCAGTGGTTCTCTACCTTTCCAGATTATTGTGCCCCTTGTAGGAGTCTGATTTGTCTTGCACGTTTCACCTCACTTAAAAACTACTTGTTTACAAAATCAGACATAAAAATACAAAAGTGTCACGGCACACTACAACTGAAAAATGTCTTACTTTCTCATTTTACCATATAATTATAATAAATCAATTGGAATATTATTATTGTGCTTACATTTCAGTGTACAGTATATAGAGCAGTATAAGTAAGTCATTGTATGAAATTTTAGTTTGTACTGACTTCATTAGTGCTTTTTATGTAGCCTGTTGTAAAACTAGGGAAATATCTAGATGAGTTGATGTACCCTCTGGAAGACCTCTGCGTACCTCAAGGGGTACACGTACCCCTGGTTGAGAACCACTGATTTAGGGCACCCGTGAGGCTCCTTTAACTTCTCCTTGGGGCGGGATGAATTGGTCCATGGCAATCCTAGAAACCGGAGGACCCTGCTCCTCAGTACTGGTCACAGCTCAGAGGATTGGGCCAACGTTTCCTCTTTTAGTTCAAGCTCAAAATAAGAAGACTGATCCTTATGTTATTGCCTTAAGTAAAATCAGAAGCAAGTGCAAGATGAAGAGGGGCAGACAATCTTCCACCCCTTGTAAAAATTAGAAAAATATATATAATTTGTAAATTAATCACTTAACATCCCATAGTTGATCAGATCATCCAGAATGCAGCCAGATTTCTCAGGTCTCCTCTGAAATAAGAGAAGTTAGATCTACAGGAAAATAGGTTGGATCCAGAAAAAGAAACTGCCTTGAAACATTGTTTTGAAGCACCTTCGCCCCACAAATTCCTAACTTTGTGGTTTTCACCTTCCATAACAGATCAATTTGACATTTATTTTGTGCTAGATGCTAAAATCTCTTCATGCCTTCGAAAGAAAGGAGCAGGAGAAATAATGTTTAGCTCCCTCTTTTTACAGTAGCATAGTCAAGGGGGGAAAACAAAACAAACAATTGCTAATCTGTACTCTTGACCATTTAAAAATGATCCCAAAATAGTCTGCTAAATTGTTTCACCCGGAGCAAAATTACTCATAGATGCATATGCATGCACACAAAAACAGCATCTATTGATGTGGTGCTGCTGGTGACTGCAATCAAGGAATCAACATTATTATATTACACATTGCGAAAAGACCACAAAGCTGTAATTATTCTTTGAGATTTCAACAAAGCACAGTTATTAAGCTAACATTATCCCAATATTGTTGCAATGGAGATAATATAATCAATATAATTCCTGGATTGATTTTTTTACAAAAAAATATTACTAGCACATTTCACAATGTACCAAGATTTAGACAAATGCATTAACTGATTTTAGTTTATGATCAGCAAAGTCTTGAGGCAATAGATTGCAATCCATCTCATGCCTATTATTGTATCAAGACACTAAATGTCAAACTCTTTGCTGCAAAAGCAAACTTTCCTTGTTGAAAGTCAAGAGAAATTGTAATCATTCTTCTAAGGAGGACGGGGACAGGCTTTTGAGAAGGATTTGACTCTGTTATTCACATTTTTCTGATACTTTTAAGACAAACAGCAACATAATAACCAAACTGATTGAGGGAGAGGTGGTGGGGTATTAGCTTTGTATTTGAACTCTTCATTTTTTGTTTGTTTATTCCAGTGAAGATGCTTTGGGTATTCATGTTTGCAATATACACACACTCCCTGCAACAACAGGAGAGAGTGAAAGGCAGGCAAGTCTTGTGATTAAAGCTGTGAACTGGAATATCTGATATATGGGTTCAGTTCTCAGTTGTGCCACAGATTTTCTGTGTCAGTTTGGGCATGTCATTTACTATTGGATCTTGTGTCCACTAAAGTCAATGGGAGCTTTGCCATTGATTTCAATAGACTCAGGATCAGAACCTTAAATCTTTTGTGCCTCAGTTTCCCCATCTGTAAAATGGAGATAATGCTTCCTTTCTACAACCCTGTCTCTGTCTTGTCTATTTTGTAAGATATTGGGGGCAGAAACTATGATATTGTGTGTTTGTACAATGCCTAGCACAATAGGGCTCCAATTTTGGTTAGGCCTTTAGGTGCTTCTGTATTAACAAACAATATCAGGTTCAAATTCTGGCATTGTTGTTTCAGTCCTTCATCCTCCTCAGGAAGACTCCAGGCTATTTACAGTGCAAAGTCTCTTGGGGGAGCCTTAGGGTCCTTGCTCACAGAATTTTCCCTTCTACAGTATTGTGCTGTGATTGGCTGCCGTCCTCCCAATCCCAGAGGTGGCTGCATTTGATTGATGATGTTTGTATTTGAGCCAGAATTTTCAAATGTGGGTGCCTGAAGTTAGGCGACTAAATCAGCAGCTTGATTTTCAAGGGGGCCGAAAATCAAGAGCACCTGTTAACGTCAATGGAATCTGCAGGTGCTCAGTACCTCTGAAAAGCAGGCCACAAGCTTAGGTGCCTAAATATGGATTTACCTGTGTAGGGTTAGGCACCAATATTTTGGCCACAGTTTGTAAAGCACTTTATATAAAAATTATTATTCATTCCACCCCCTCTCCCCCCTAAAGGCCTCCCATTGGGCAGTGCTGTCTCTTTGCATGATACAGGCTGAAGCCTTGGATTGGCTGGAGGGGATCCATCAAGAATGATCCATCAGGGATTTAAAATGTTGCCTGCACAACAGATCCAGCCCTTTTGGCCCAAGGGGTGAGTGACGGAGTTAAGAAGTCAAACTCTCATCCGCAGCACACAGTAGTTGTGCTGACCCTACTGTGCACCCCACAGGGTCCTAGAACCCAAGCTCCAGCCTGAACTTGGAAGTCTACCCAGCAATTAAACAGCCCAGCAGCCCAAGCCCTGCGAGCCCGAGTCATCTTACACAGGCCAGCCAGGGGTGTTTCTTTGCTGTGTTGACATCCCCTGAGAGATTAGAGGCTCATTTGTGCCACTGAGGGACAGCCCAGGGGCACACTGCCCCTGGAGGAACCCAGTCAAATTCTACCTGAGTGAAGCAGTACTCCGCCCTGAACTCCCCACCATGCAGGGGGAGCATACTGGCTGCTATACCTCTTTGGGGAGTGCAGCTTACACCTGCCACTACACCCAGACCACTCTGCAAGCTGCTGCGAAGGGGGAGAGGAACCATGGCCTTGCCTTCTCACCTCCCACTTTGGGAGTAGCCCCTATAGTTCCCTAAGCACAAAGACTGCAATTGTTTATAGTCCTTATGTGGGTCACACAAGAGTTGGCAAAGGTTTTTGTGCATTCACTCCACTGCACACCCACATGGGCTGGGCACTTAGCAATTTGCCCATAGCCACAAGGAAATCTGGAGCAGAGACAGTAATAGAACCTAGGCTTGCATCCTTGTGCTGTAACCACAACATAATCTTTGCAGTCACAGTTACGATGCTATGGAGACAGGGTAGTAGGGGCTGAAAGCACTTCAGAGAACAGAGCCAACATCCAGCGTAAAGGCTGACAAGGGACTTTAGTGCTACAGGAATTTAAATAAATAGGGGGAAGAGAAAATTAAAGGGGAAATCTAAAAAGCATACTTTATATAGGAACCTTGCACCAAACCAACTAAATCCTAACTAGAGCTATGTATTCTGGCTGTGTAGGAACCCAAAGATCTCAGTGTTTTCTTCTTTTACCTAAGGAAGCCATTATAATTCAAGGTTTGGTCTTCTCACGGTATGTCCTCCATTCTGGAAATGAAATAGCATTAGACAGTGAGATATTGTATTTTGAGGCCTCCTAGATGGCTCTGTGGGGCATTAAAAATAAGGAAGAAAAAATGTAAACACAAATATAAATACGAGACACTGCGTACCCCCTAATTCTATCTGACATGAACTCTACAAGGCTCTTTATTAAAATGGTGGTCTCCAATATAAGGTCACTTACTGGGAAATAGGCTACAGTTAACTCCATCATGAACAACTTTTCCCTCCTTTTAGGCCTGGTCTACACTATGACTTTAATTCGGATTTAGCAGCGTTAAATCGAATTAACCCGGCACCCGTCCACACAGCGGAGCCATTTATTTCGAAATAAAGGGCTCTTAAAATCGATTTCTGTACTCCACCCCGACGAGCGGAGTAGTGCCAAAATCGATTTTGTCATTTCGAATTAGGGTTAGTGTGGCCGCAATTCGATGGTATTGGCCTCCGGGAGCTGTCCCAGAGTGCACCATTGTGACCGCTCTGGACAGCAATCTGAACTCGCATGCACTGGCCAGGTAGACAGGAAAAGCCCCAGGAAAATTTGAATTTCATTTCCTGTTTGCCCAGCGTGGAGAGCACAGGTGACCACAGATACCACAGATACCTCAGCTCATCAGCACAGGTAACCATGCAGGCTGATAATCGAAAAAGAGCACCAGCATGGACCGCACGGGAGGTACTGGATCTGATCGCTATATGGGGAGAGGATTCAGTGCTAGCAGAACTTCGTTCGAAAAGACGAAATGCCAAAACTTTTGAAAAAATCTCCAAGGGCATGATGGAGAGAGACCACAATAGGGACTCAGATCAGTGCCGCGTGAAAGTCAAGGAGCTCAGACAAGCCTATCAAAAAACAAAGGAGGCAAACGGTCGCTCCGGGTCAGAGCCGCGGACATGCCGCTTCTACGCCGAGCTGCATGCAATTCTAGGGGGGGCCGCCACCACTACCCCACCTGTGACCGTGGATTCCGGGTCGGGGATAGTCTCATCAGCTACACCTGAGGATTCTGCGGATGGGGAAGAGGAGGAGGAGGAGGAGGAGGACGAGCTTGCAGAGAGCACCCAGCACTCCGTTCTCCCCAACAGCCAGGATCTTTTTCTCAGCCTGACTGAAGTACCCTCCCAAGCCAGTAGCCAAGACCATGACCCCATGGAAGGGACCTCAGGTGAGTTTACCTTTTAAAATATAAAACATGGTTTAAAAGCAAGCGTTTTTTAATGATTAATTTGCCCTGAGGACTTGGGATGCATTCGCGGCCAGTACAGCTACTGGAAAAGTCTGTTAACGTGTCTGGGGATGGAGCGGAAATCCTCCAGGGACATCTCCATGAAGCTCTCCTGGAGGTACTCCAAAAGCCTTGCCACAAGGTTTCTGGGCAGTGCAGCCTTATTCCGTCCTCCATAGTAGGACACTTGACCACGTCATGCTTGCAGCAAGTAATCTGCTATCATTGCCTGACAAAGCCTGGCAGCGTATGGTCCCGGTGTTTGCTGGCATTCAAGCAACATCCGTTCTTTATCTTGCTGTGTAATCCTCAGGAGAGTGATATCGCTCATGGTAACCTGGTTGAAATACGGGAACTTAATTAAGGGGACAGAGGTGGCCATTCCTACTGGGCTGTTTGCCTGTGGCTGAAAAGAAATCCTTCCGTGCAGTTAGCCAAGCACGGGGGGGGGAGAATTGGGCCTGAGCTTTTCGCGTTTGGCTAGCAGGGATCTTCCCTGTTACCAGCCACGCGGTCGGGGGAGGGGTACATTGATCATCCCAGGGAATTCATGGCGGGGGGGGCGGGGGGTTAGTTTGGTTTCTGCAGGGATCTTCCCTGATACCTGCCACGCGGTGGGGGGAGGGGTACATTGATCATCCCAGGGAATTCATGGCAGGAGGGGGGGCGGGGGGGTTAGTTTGGTTTCTGCAGGGATCTTCCCTGATACCTGCCACGCGGTGGGGGGAGGGATAAAGCGATCATCCCAGAGAATTGGATGGTGGGGGGGGTTAGTTTGTTTTCTGCTGCTGAAGGTTAACAGGAAAACCGCAGCAGTCAACAGGCTTTGCTTGGTATGTGGGAAAGGAGGGTGCCGAAGCCGAAAGACAATGGTTTACCATGGCTGCCTGCAAGCTGAATTCTGTTGCCCGGACCTGCGTCTGTGATCTCTAACAGCAAAGCCACAGGCACTCAATATTAAGATGGAAAATGCGACCTTGTACTGAAATCACATGTGCTATGTAATGTGAATAGTGTTTTTCACCATGAAAGAGTATAAGCATTGTTCTGTAAAATGTATCAGTTTAAAAACTTCTCTCCTTTCTTTCAACCCTCCCTCCAGCAGCTGCAAATTTTTCAAGCCTCCCTCCTCCGTCCCGAAGGCTATCTCAGATAAGGCGGCGTAGAAAGAGGACGCGAGACGACATGTTCACAGAAATAATGGAATCCACCCACAATGAAAGAGCTCATTTGAATGAGTGGAAGGACACTGTATCTAAATTTAGGAAAGATGCCAGTGAACGTGAGGTCTTGAGGGACGCTCGAGATGAGAGGTGGAAGGCTGCAACGCTGGGGCTGCTGCGTGAGCAAACGGACATGCTCCGGCGTCTGGTGGAGCTTTAGGAACGGCAGCAGGAGGATGACAGAGTGCCGCTGCAGCCGCTGTATAACCTCCCTCCCCCCTCACCATGTTCCATATCCCCCTCACCCAGACGTGTAAGAACGCGGGGGGGGGAGGCTCCGTGCACCCTCCCACTCCACCCCAATGGACAGCCCAACCAAAAGGCTGTCATTATATTGAATTTATTCAGTGGCCTTTTACTTCCCTCCTATCCTCCTCCCAAACCTCACCCAGATTACCTTCTTGGTTCTCTCCCTATGTTTATAATCACTTAATAAAGAATACATGATTTTTAAACGATAGTGACTTTATTTCCTTTGAAAGAAAGCTGGGGGAAGGGGGAGGGTGGGTTGCTTACAGAGAATGAATGAGTCAATAAAGGGGGCTGGTTTTCATGAAGGGAGAAACAAACAGAAATTTCACACTGTAGCCTGGCCAGTCATGAAACTGGTTTTCAAAGCTTCTCTGATGCACAGCGCTTCCTGGTGTGTTCTTCTAATCGCCCTGGTGTCTGGCTGCACGTAATCAGCAGCCAGGCGATTTGCCTCAGCCTCCCACCCTGCCATAAAGGTCTCCCCCTTACTTTCACAGAGATTGTGGAGCACACAGCAAGCAGAAATAACAATGGGGAGATTTCTTTGGCTGAGGTCAGAGCGAGTTAGTAGCGATCGCCAGCGACCTTTTAAACGGCCAAATGCACATTCTACCACCATTCTGCACTTGCTCAGCCTGTAGTTAAACAGCTCCTGACTCCTGTCCAGGCTGCCTGTGTATGGCTTCATGAGCCATGGTATTAAGGGGTAGGCTGGGTCTCCAAGAATAACTATTGGCATTTCAACATCCCCAACGGTCATTTTCTGGTCCGGGAAGTAAGTCCCTTGCTGCAGCCCTTTAAACAGAGTAGTGTTCCTGAAGACGCGAGCATCATGAACCCTTCCCGGCCAGCCCGCGTTGATGTTGGTGAAACGTCCCTTGTGATCCACAAGTGCTTGCAGCACCATTGAAAAGTACCCCTTGCGGTTTATGTACTGGGTACCTTGGTGCTCCGGTGCCAAGATAGGGATGTGGGTTCCATCTATCGCCCCACCACAGTTAGGGAATCCCATTGCAGCAAAGCCATCCACTATGACCTGCACATCTCCCAGAGTCACTAGCTTGTGTAGCAGCACCTCAGTGATTGCTTTGGCTACTTGCATCACAGCAGCCCCCACAGTAGATTTGCCCACTCCAAATTGATTCCCGACTGACCGGTAGCTGTCTGGCGTTGCAAGCTTCCACAGAGCTATCGCCACTCGCTTCTCAACTGTGAGGGCTGCTCTCATCTTGGTATTCTGGCATTTCAGGGCAGGGGACAGCAAGTCACAAAGTTCCATGAAAGTGCCCTTACGCATGCGAAAGTTTCGCAGCCACTGGGAATCGTCCCACACCTGCAACACTATGCGGTCCCACCAGTCTGTGCTTGTTTCCCGGGCCCAGAATCGGCGTTCCATGCCTATAACCTGCCCCATTAACAGCATGATCTCCAAAGCACCGGGTCCCGCGGTTCGATAGAATTCCATGTCCATATCCTCATCACTCTCGTCGCCGCGCTGCTGTAGCCTGCTCCTCGCCGCCTGGTTTTCCAGGTTCTTGTTCAGCATAAACTGCACGATAAGGCGCGAGGTATTTACAATGTTCATGACTGCTGTCTTGAGCCGAGCGGGCTCCATGCTTGCCGTGGTATGGCGTCTGCACTGTTCACCCAGGAAAAAGGCGCGAAACGGTTGTCTGCCGTTGCTTCCTGGAGAGGGGGGAGGATATACCCAGAACCACCCGCGACAATGTTTTTGGCCCCATCATGCATTGGGATCTCAACCCAGAATTCCAATGGGCGGAGGAGACTGCGGGAACTATGGGATAGCTATGGGATAGCTACCGACAGTGCAACGCTCCAGAAATCGACGCTAGCCCCGGTACATGGACGCACACCGCCGAATTAATGTGCTTAGTGTGGCCGCAAACAATCGAATTTATACAATCTGTTTCCCAAATTCGAATTATATAAATTCGGATTAATCCCGTAGTGTAGACATACCCTTAGTTCTGAAGAGTCCTTTCCAATGTACTTTTTCTATAATGCACATCAAGTCTAAGGATGTCTGCAAATCTGGGAAACAGCTGAAAGATAGCCTGGTCACCCTTTGTTGCTTTGTCTTTAATTTGTTCAATATTCTGGTATATTTTCTGACCTTATCAGGTGTGTTCATCCTTTTCCAAGTGGTAAACCTTGTGAACACTAATAGATGAATCACCAGCTTATCGGTCATTTCCCATTATATCCTGTTCAGTCAGGTGCCTTGTCAAGCACCAAGGGGCCCTTTGGCAGGTCACAACCTGTCCTGGCCTTAATTCAATAAAACACTGCTCCTTTCCTTGCAAGCAATGTATATTGGATAATAGTAAATGTGCCCTGAATCCATCAAAACTTTGGGACTCCCCTCTAATCTTTTATTCTGCCTGCTTCCTCCCCCCACCCCCCACGGACTCTTCCTCCCAGTCCCCATCTTCTGGGAAGACCTTTTCCCCTTTCTTTCAATGGAGTCTTTAATCTTCCCTTCCCCAGTCCCACAAACCCTGCTAGACAGTTCATTGCTGCCATCAGGCTTCTCACGCCATCGAGCCCAGATCTCAGGTACACAAGGATCGTGCCTTCATCTTACCTAAGAAATGTTTTCACTTTTGGCTATTGCACAAATTGACTAAGAACCACCAGATATAGTGTGTAAGAAGCAGAGCTGGTCAAAAAATGGGAAAGATGATTCTGAGGGGGAAAAATCTAATTATTTCCATTTTGCAGTATTCAATATGGAACAATTTTGTAACGTGTTTGGTGGATTTTTTTTCCCAAAATTTCAAATGTTCACTTACCTCCTTTTTCTGTTTCTCTTCCCCACCCTCTTTTTGTCACTGAGTGCAATAGAACAAATAATGTCCAGTGGCGGGGGGTGGGGGGAGGTTGTTTTATTTTGTTTCCTTTCTCCTTTTTCCACTCTAACTTTTCAAAACTACTTCATCTTGGAAAGTTGCACAGTGACAAAGTTACAGTGTTTCGTTTTTTCTTTAGCAATCCTGTAACTTTTCCAAAGTTGAGGAAGTTTTGAAAAGTTGCTGAGTGGAAAAAGGAAAAATGGAATAAAACCAAAAGCAAAAAGTCTGAGGGAAAATCCCTAGATGATATCATTAATTCTATTGCATTCAATGATGAAAAAAGAAAAGAAACAAATCAGAAGTTTAAAAAAAAATGGTTTTCAAAAAGCAAACCAAAATGAAAATTCCAGTTGCAATAAAAAATTGTTTTGATTTTGTTTAGAAATTTTCCATTGAAAAATTGACAATTTTTTAAAAACGGCATTTTCCCCCCAAAATAATTGCTTTTGATTAAACCCTGGTTTTGGCTGAAAAAATTCAAATCAGCTCCATTAAAATGAAGTCTTCACCTACAAAAGCCCACCAGCACTTGGAATTACTGTTTTTGACTGAGGATTTAAAGTAGTATTTTTATTATTATTATTATTTTCATACAAGTCAGATAAGTCAGTCCTTTCTTATTCTTCTGTTTGTCTAGTTAAGTTTCACTTTTGCTGCAAAAAGTATAAATAAAAATATTGGTGTCCCACACAGGTGCAATTGCAGCTTTACTCCTATGCAATTTATGCAGCCATATAGAGCCCTACATCACATCACACGCCCAGAATACTATCCTTAATACCTCATCATCCGTTGTCCCATCTGACTCAGCAAACCATGGCAAAGATTCAATTCCCCACCTGCATTACCCAGATGCTCCCCTGGTGGAAAACTGCACTTTGTGTCCACTTCCTGGTTCATATGGAGTGAGTCATGGAGGCCAAGCAGCCTCATAAACTGGTGTTCCTGTGATGGCTAACAAGATCTGAGGTGTGTAGTAGGCTGAAGGCAAATGAGGATGGAATGTCAAGGATATGAGGGTACATGATTGGAGAGGGAGCTGTATAGAGCCCTCCATTTGTTATTTAGCATAAGGACCTGCAAAACCGGGACCAGCTAGCTGAGAGACATCCAACATATACACAGCTGCACTTTACTGCTTTTCATTATCACTCACTCTCCAATCCTTCATGGCCAACCTGATGACAGTAGCCCAGCCTTTTATTTTAAGAAATGGCTCATACTGTAAACATTTTTGATGGAGCTAGGGTTACGCAGCACTTCTAACAAAACCCTAATGAAAATAAATTGTTATGTATTTACCATATGCTGAAGAGCATATGGCTAATGCATTTAGACACTGCTAATAAAGTTAAGACTCAGCTAAATATGCTGGCTCATGGATAATGCCTGTTGTCAGCAACATTCTGGGTTGTCTATAATTCCTGCACTATAACGGATACCTGGCCATTATTATAAGTAGTTGTATTCATTTGGATGGGGAGTTCTATGCATTCTAATAAAGGGGGGGGAAACGGTGTCTGGACTCACTAAATTCTAACTTGAAAGGTGGAGGGAATGAATGTAACTTCATTTATATCAATGAATATGCACCTATTTAATATAACAGTGATTCTTTTATGTTCTAAGTTGAGAATCCAAGAGACTTTTCTTGGCCAATAGACATTCTCCCCAGGCCAATAACTCACCAACATGACTACAGCATATATTTAACAGATTGCCATTGTTCTATTCAGATCATTTCTCCCTTCTTAAGTGTTTGTGTACAAGGTGTTAGATTCACAGCCATGGATTCTGAAGTCCTTTATTCATGACATTATTGTGTCATTCTTCAAATGAGACACAGTACGAAGGTGCTGACTCCTTACGGTCACCAGAGCAGAGGAGCTGTTAACCCTGGAGTTCAGGCTAAAGTGCAATTTGGGTGGTTACATTTTGCCTACCTACAGCCCCCTAAAATTACACTTGGATATACTTCACTTGCTGACTTAAACTGTTGTTTAGTGTTGCTGTAAATAACAGCTGCATTTCAGTGGTATGTGAAGTAACTCCTATGTACAGGATAGCCTTTGTAAAAAGCGACAAAGAGTCCTGTGGCACCTTATAGACGTCTGTTAGTCTATAAGGTGCCACAGGACTCTTTGTCACTTTTTACAGATCCAGACTAACATGGCTACCCCTCTGATACAGGATAGCCTTTGTGATTCTTTGGGATGAAAGCGGCTATGTAAATGTAAGGTATTCTTAGAAAAGTTATAACTAAGGCTACATTTATGTCATGGAGGTCATGGAAGTCACAGAATCCGAGACTTCCAGAGACCTCCCTGACATTCTCTGCTTCAGCCCCAGGGGCTGCAGGACTCTGGAGCTGCTAGCCAGTGGGGCCCTGGCAGGGTTCCAGCAACAGGCAACAAGGGGCCCCCTACAAGGTTCCAGCGACAGGTGACAGACTCCTGAGGGGGCCCTTCTCAGGGTTCCAGCGATGGGCGGCAGCCTGTGGGGAGGGTGGGGGGACGGATGCCTCAGGTGAGCAGCTGTGGGTGTCCCATTTTCTCTTTGGGAAATATGGTCACCCTGTAGCTCCCAGCCGCCGTGGGTGGAGGGGACCCCCCCTGCAGTTTCCAGCTGCTGCGGGCAGAGAGGGAACCCCACAGCTCCCAGCTCCCATGGGGAAACCATGGAGCCACAGCAGCAAAAGTCACAGACAGGTCACGGCTTCCGTGAATTTTTGTTTATTGCCCATGACCTGTCCGTGACTTTTACTAAAAATAATCATGACAAAATCTTAGCCTTAGTTATAGCACATGGCAACCTCCCATACATCACTGCTCCAGTAATGTATCTCAACCACAGTACCCATCAATACAGGGTAGATCAATCTCCACATCTGTGAAATCTTTAACCTCTTTGATGAAACTGCTAACAACAGAGCCAGTTGTGATGGAAACTTTGTGTGACGCATAGCTCTTTTCCATGGAATTTGGATGGAGATAATCATTTCACATAAGCCACCAAACAGCTGTTGAACAGAATGGTTTTTGGCTACTTCTGATCTAGACTGGATTGGAACTGGTAAAATATTGTTTATTGCTATTATTATTACTAATGTAATACTCTTCACTTGTATGTCACCTTTTATCAGAGGATCATAACTTGTTTTACAAACACAAGATGGGAGACCTGGGTTCTATTCCTGCTCTGCCATTGTCCTAAAATGGGTGAGCTTGATCAAGTCACCTCACCTCTCTGAGCTTCAGTTTCCCCATCTGTAACATGGGGATAATGATACTGACTCCTCCTTAGAAAAGTGTTTTGAGTTCTACAAAGAGCTAGATCTTATTATTATTAGAGAATTCTCACCACACTCCCATAGTAAGTGTTAATATATTATATCAGTAATACAGATGGGTAAACCAAGGCACAGAACAGGTAAACCTATGATTCTCAAAACCACCAAGGGGACTGGGATACCCAGTTCCCATTAGTTTTATTGGAAACTGAAAATCTCAGCCTAGGTGACTTGCCCTAAGTTAAACAGGGAGTTAATGGCAAAGCTGGGAGTACAGAGTCCCTATTCTCATTCATCAGTGCTACCACTTAACAAGCTTCTTCCTTCCATTGTAGAGGTGAAGTCCTCCATATCCTATTAGCAGTCCCCTGAGGCACCACTCCCCACAGCATTTAATAAGGTAAGCTTCTATAGTTACACAAAACCAGCTTGCCAATAAGAGCAGCTAAGGAAAGCATTACACAGCTCACCAGCAAAACTGTGACCACTTTTACATAGCTGTTCTCTGGCGCCAAAGGGAGTCCCCATCCAGTCGTTTTTGACCGGTGGCTATTTCTAGGCTGAAAAAACAAGTGTGTTTTTAGCTCAGGTTAGCTAACATGGGTTAAAAGATAAGACAACTCAGCTTTGAACATGGGTTAGCAGCTCAAGTTAAAGTTTATAGGAGAGCCTAGGATAGAATTCAAGCTGAGTTAAAAGCCAAGTTGTCATGTCTTCACTGCTATTTTAACCCAGAAGACATGGCAACTTGGCTTTTAACTCGGGTTAGCAGCTTGAATTCAACCCCAGGCTCTCCTATAGACTTTAACTCGAGCTGCTAATGCAAGTTCAAAGCGAGTTGTCTCACCTTCACAGCTATTTTCACCTGAATTAAGAACAGCCCCTTTTTTTGTTTTTGTTTTTGTTTTTTGCAGCATAGACATACACAGTGCATCTGATAGGGTGACAAATGCCGGGCCAAGTAGTAAAATGGCAAACAAACAATGGGGATTTCTAAGATGCTTTGCACAGTAAATAGCCTGGAGTCTTCCTGAGGAGGATGAAGGACTGAAACAACCATGCCAGAATTTGAACCTGATGTTGTTTGTTAATACAGTAGCACCTAAAGGCCTAACCAAAATTGGAACCCTATTGTGCTAGGCATTGTACAAACACACAATATCATAGTTTCTGCCCCCAATATCTTACAAAATAGACAAGACAGAGACAGGGTTGTAGAAAGGAAGCATTATCTCCATTTTACAGATGGGGAAACTGAGGCACAAAAGATTTAAGGTTCTGATCCTGAGTCTATTGAAATCAATGGCAAAGCTCCCATTGACTTTAGTGGACACAAGATCCAATAGTAAATGACATGCCCAAACTGACACAGAAAATCTGTGGCACAACTGAGAACTGAACCCATATATCAGATATTCCAGTTCACTGCTGTTATTTGGAGAAGCAAGAAAGCATGTAATAATAATACTGCCCAACCAGCTTCAAAACTTGAATCTCTAGCAGCTTCCACTCTCACGATATAGTCACATGTGAGTTGGTCCCATTTGCTTATTGCTTTGTATGTTTTATTTACAGTTTCTAGCTTCTTGCAAGATTGTTATTTTAAAAAGAGAGAGTTATGGTTTTCATCCGGCAGGCCACCGAGCGCTGCTAACAGAAACGCAGGGCGCCTCAGCACTCAGCATTTCCATAGAAAGGCTTCCACAGAGCACAGAGAAATATATGCATGCCTCATCAGTATGAGCATGTCTCTGAACTGCGTACAAGTTAATAAGCTCAAAGGGGATAGATGGATGGAGCTAAGGCATAGGTGCTTAAAAGCAATCAAGTGAACCCAAATGATATTCCTAGGGTGACCACCCGTCCTGAATGGGGCGGGACAGTCCCAAAATGCAGAATTCAAGTCCCAGTTCTGGGCTGAATGACTCCAGGACAGCATTGGTCCCGATTCCCTGCGGCACTGCTCTGCACCTGTCCAAGGCTCAAGGGCAGCGCCAGCCTCTTCCTGGTGTGTTTGGGGTGGGGAGGGGGGGCTGCGGTGGGCCTTAGGCCCCCTTGCTATGAGGCCCCGCCCTCTTCTCCTCCCCAAGGTCCTGTCCCATAGCCAGTCCAGAAGCTGGAGCTGGGCAGTAGTAAGGGAGCCCGGGCCACTTTGAAGAGCCCCAGACCCTCCACCTGCCCTAGGTGACATACCCCAGAGGGCGGGGACCAATGTTCCCTCTAATTTTTCCCACCCATGTGTGGAATGAATTTTGTTATGTGCACCAGTATGGAGGTGATGTGTGGTGGGGGTGGGACCAAGGGGTTCGGAGTGTGGGTGGGGGCAAGGGCTGGGGAAGGTAGGGGTGTGAGGGCTCCGGCTGGGGGTGAGGGATCTGGGGTGGAGCCAAGGATGAGGGGCTCAGGGGTGGCGCAGAGGGTTAGATTGGGGGGTGAGGCTCCGTCTGGGGGTGGGGCCAGGGATGAGGGGTTTGGGGTGCAGTCTACCCTGGGGCTATGGCAGGGAGAGAGGACTCCCCCCAGCTCTCTCTCCCCACAGCAGCACCTGGGCGGGGAGTGGGGAGGGAGAGGCGCCTCTCCCTGCTGCGCCAGCTTCAGGGCTGGGGTCGCGGGATAGGTGCCCCTCCCCTGGCCGTGACAGCTCCAGAGCTGGGTTGGGGCCGGGGGAGGGGCGCCCCAGCCACAGCAGGTCCCGGCCAGGGGAGGGGCACCCCTTCCCCGGCCGTGGCAGGTGCCAGACAGGTTCCATGAGCACCTACACGGCGCTTAATAGGCTGCTGCGCACCCGCACAGCTTACAGGAAACAGACGGGGACACGGGCCAGGGGCTGCTCTCGAGCATCCCAGTCCCCCGCCCAGGGCAGGTGGAGGGTATGGGGTTCCCCAAGCAACCTGGTGGCTCTTACCACGGCCCAGCTCTTGGCTTCCGGCCTAGCCAGGGGGTGGGGCCTTGGGGGAGAAGAGGAGGAGCAGGAGTGGAGCCATGGAGGGGGTGGGACTCCTGCATATGTCTCGCTTTTGCCTTTTGAAAAGGCGGTCACCCTAGATGTGCCCTGTGGCTATTTTTATGGTCTCTGCTTACTCTTGTTGCCAGTTAGGGACCGTATCTTACTTGAGTGTGTTAAAGAGCTGCATTTAATAGAAAGGGAGAACAGGGACAAGCATGAGGCCTAGCCAGTGACACAGAAATACTTCCAAAGGTGCCCATGAAACATCACCTCTCGCTGACAGCTGTTGAATGCCTTTATGATGAATATTGGGGACACTGTTTTCTTCCTAGCCTAGCAGCTTTCAGTGCTCACTCCCCTCAGATTTCTTCACCTTATTGGATTGTGAGTAACAAAATACTGTGCTCAGCACCCTTACTTGGGCCTCATTGCTGCTCTCGCAATTCTATCACCAACTCCTAAAGTCAGGGGACTCTCAAGGTTTTGTGCTACAAGAAAAAGAATAAAACCACTGCAAATTCTGGGCCTAAAATCATCAGCAAGTTCCCTTCAAGTTTTCCACATGTATTCTTCAAAAAGGAGCATCACTAAATAAAAGGGGGCAGACCCCAAAGATTTCCCTTTTTACATACATTCTCTTGTCATTGATGTACACACACTCATACTAAAGTGTTCTCATGTATGAGAAAGGTATATCAAAGTAAATGCAAGTGTGAGAATTGGATGGTGGCTAGCCTGAGAACAATAAAGACCTCTATTTAGACACAAAAATGATATTTTATTTTTATTTCATTTCTCTGCCACCTATCCTGAGCATGAAGCACCTTGCAAAACGTAATATTCACAATTGAAAAATCTAACATTCAGTACAATTTCTTGGTTCATCAGTATATCACAGGCAGCGGCAATGCAAACTTCCCCACAATGTCCCATCAACATGCTTCAATCCTGACCTGAATAGGCCACCTCTAGGATTTAGAGGGTGGTTCAGTCTCCACTGCCAACCAGGGTAACACTTTGTGCCAGCTGTGGGGGCGTTTCTTTTTATTTCTGTCATGTGTGTATCTATCCCGTAGGAACTAGACTGAGACCACCAAACTCATTTCACTTAGCACCAAGCAAGCTATGGTAACAACTTTCATTACCAGCTGGATCTAGATCTGAACCAGACCACAATCTAGAGTTGACAAGCAGTATTTTCCATTACCAAACCTGTGAGATAACTTTTTTAAGTAACCAGAGATGGATGTACATTGCATTTCACATCTTTCTGCACTGTATTAAGTCAAAAATAAAGAAACTTAATAAACCTTGAATTCTTTGCTCATTCCCTTTCCCTTAAATGGTAATTTACTAATACCATACTGATTCTTAGAAAGTCAAGCCAGACTAACATCACTGTGAATTGTGAAATAACCTATTTTTATAAAGGCTACTATCTCAAATAGATCTATCTTGCTAAGACTGCTGAAACATATAGGTTACACAAAGGGTTAGCAACATACTAGCCACTCTCCTCTTGGAGACCAGAGTTCAAATTGATATTTAAAGTCACATGTGAAAATTAGTGGGTCTAAACCTAAACCATTTGTGCACAGTACAACATTAATACACATTTGAGCACAATTCTGTTCAAATGAAGCCCAGAACTGTAATAGCAGTTCAACAGATCAGCATTGGGGCACTGCATAAGGAAGACACACAGAGCTCCTGCTTGTCCTGCTTGGTTCTTACATTCCTGTTAGCCTATATTTGTACAGTATTAGAATTTACAGCCCCTTAGTTTTAAGAGCTCTAGGGTTGTATAAAACCAGATTTAAAAATTAAACCTATTAGACCATGTGCAGAACCAAATTGACTGGGTCCTGTACAAAGGAGGCAGTATCAAGTGCAAATCAAAATAAAGGAGATTGATATAGCTAAGAGGAGAGAATGTATACACAGATATATGCACATTCATACCATGAATCAAGGCCCAGTACAATACAGCATTCTGTGCAGTGGCTAGAGCTGTATCTGTAATGCATGTGTTTCATTCAGTAGAAATATATGAACAGGCCTCTAATGTGAGAAGAATTTTCCCAAAGCATTAGAGATGACTAAAACCACCCAGTAACATTTTTACAGGATACAGTGTCAGCCCACAATACATGTCCATGACCAAATGGGAAAGATAATGAGAGATCTGTTCATTATACCAAGGCCTTGTTTTCCAGTTCCCACTTAAATATCAATCAACTGGCAAACAAACACTCCCCATTCCATTCCTCTCTTCTTGTTTATCTCTACAAAAAACACAAAACCATATGCAAGCTTTTACTGTCAGTGCAAAGCTATATTACTCCTGCAATTAACACAGGCAGATAGGTTAGTTGTGAGCTCCCCCTTTTTTCCCTCCCATTCTCCTCACCATTTGTCTCTCTTAAACCTTGCTTTGGTTTACGTGCTGTGTCATTAAATTCCAGAACAGTCAATGCTGCAGCTTCTGTCTCCAAACACTGATGTGCTGCTTTCTAGTTCAAAAATTAGACAGGAGTTAATTTCATTATGGCAAGGGCCCTGCATTTTGTTTGTTTCTTTGACTTGCATATCAAAGGATGCTTTGGGCAGATATGTAGTGGGAAAGAATCACATTTGATCTCTTGTTTCTCCCCACACCCTTCACTCCATAAAACTGCTCAGCCCTGCCCAATCCAACACTGAAGGAGACAAAGCATCCATACAGTGCCCATTTTCCATTCAGCAGAAGAGGGCTGCTCAGGGGAAGCCCAGGAACGACAAGTAACCCAAGCAGGAATAAACAGAGCAAACAAAGAGCATCTTGTCCATGCCGAGAGAGGGGCTAAAAAGAGCGATGTCGTTCATTAAAATGCAAGGCAGGGAGGCAGCACACAACCAGTCACAAGCATGGTTGAAGCTTCGAATGAATAATGGGGAAAAACTAAAATATAAGCATGCCAATGTATGGACCCAAAGCAGCTCACCGAACAGTCTAGAAGGTACAACTGGCTATAAAAGTCCCTCCCACCAAAAAAAAAACAAAACCAAAAATGACAACAAAAAAACCCCCAAGAACATGACATTTTTCAGCTCAGCAAAGATCAGCAGCAAGTTGAATAGGGTTACCATACGTCCGGTTTTTCCCGGACATATCCGGCTTTTTGGTAATCAAACCCCCGTCCGGGGGGGAATTGCCAAAAAGCCAAACATGTCTGGGAAAAATACCACCGACCGGGCACTTCCCCTCCCGCGGCTGCTGTGCTCCCTACCTTGACTCTTCTGCTCTGTTTAAAGCCGAGCTGCCAGAGCGCTACCGGCTTCGGGCAGCCCCCATGCTTCCGGACCCTGAGCCGCTGGCCGGGCACTTCCCCTCCCGGGCTCCAGGGGCGCAGGGTCCAGAGGCATGGGGGCTGCCTGAAGCCCAAGCGCTACCGGCTTCGCAGGGTCTGGAGGCTGCCTGGCAAACTGTGAAGCCGGTAGCGCTCGGGCTTCGGGCAGCCCCCATGCCTCCGGACCCTGCGCCCCCGGCCGGGCACTTCCCCTCCCGGGCTCCAGCTGCGCTGGGGAAGCGCCGGCCAGGGGCGCAGGGTCTGGGGGCTGCCCGGCAAACCGTGAAGCCGGTAGTGCTCGGGCAGCCCTTTTCGCGTGGCTGGGAGGGAGGAGGGGAATGCGGGCGCTCAGGGGAGGGGGCGGAGTTAGGGCAGGGACTTTGGGGAAGGGGCGGGGAAGGGGCGGAGTTGGAGCAGGGGTGGGGTGGGAAAGGGGCGGGGCCAGGGCCCCGTGGAGTGTCCTCTTTTTTTATTTTTTAAATATGGTAACCCTAAAGTTGAATAGTACACAGTGCCCACAGGCAGGGCTGGCTTTAGGAAGTGCGGGGCCCAATTCGATGGGATGACTAAAAAAAAAAAAAAAACCATGTAAAAAAAAAAGCCTTTAATTTCTTAGCAACCGGTTCCCTATAAAAAGTTCTGATTTAAGGGATGTGCCACAGTATGCATTTTTTGTATCAATAGAGTTACCATACGTCCGTATTTTCCCGGAATTTTTAAATTCTAAAATTTAAAAATTCCTCCCGGACGGCGATTTAAGAACCAAAAAGCCTGACATCTCCAGGAAAATATGGATGTATGTTAACCCTACCTAAAGTTCTTTTTTAAAAAGATGGGCCTGAACTAGAATGAGCTCCGTTTCACATGTGTGGGTCCCTGGTCCCTCCACTCCCTGGAGGGGGGTGCACATGTGTGGGTCCCAGCTGCTCCCTGCCCCCCTCATTGAAGCAGGTGTGCAGGGTTACTGCCCTGGGAACTGCAGGGCACCAGTGGGCATGGGGTTGGCTGGAGGCAGGGCAGGGGCTGGCTGGAGGTAGAGTCTGGCTGCAGGCAGGGCAGGGGGTGTGGGGCTGGCTGGAGACTGTCTGGCTGCGGGCAGGGGTGCAGGGCTGGCTGGAGTCAGGGGCTGGCTGCAGACAGGGCAGGGGGTGCGGGGCTGGCTGGAGACTGGCTGGCTGCGGGCAGGGGGTGCAGGGCTGGCTGGAGTCAGGGGCTGGCTGCAGACGGGCTGGCTGCGGGCAGGGGGTGCAGGGCTGGCTGGAGACAGGGGCTGGTGTGGGCAGGGCAGGGGGTCCGGGGCTGGTGCGGGCAGGGGGTGCAGCAGGGGTTGGCTGCGGGCAGGGGGTGCGGGTACAGGGGGTACAGCCCACCCTGTACGGTAAGTGCCCCCTCCTCTTCCCTCCCCCACCGGGGTAGCAGCAGCAGCAGCAGCCTGGGGCTCTGGGGACTATTTAAAGGGTCCAGTGCTCCCCTGCTTCTACCACCCCGGCCCTTTAAATAGCTGTGGGAGTACTGGGGTAGCGGCGGTGGGGCTCCAGCGGCTATTTAAAGGGCCAGGGTGGTAGAAGCAGGGGAGCGCTGGACCCTTTAAATAGCCCCCAGAGCCCCGCAGCCCTACCCCAGGGCTCCAGCAGTGGGGCTCTGGTGGCAATTTAAAGGGCCTGGGGCTCCAGCCCCTGCTGGGAGCCCCAGGCTCTTTAAATTGCCCGCTGGGGAAGCCGGGCCACCCCGGTACGGCACACCGGCTCTTGCCTGTACGCCGTACCGGGGCTTGGGCGCGGGGCCCGATTCAGGGGAATTGGTTGAATTGGCCTAAAGCTGGCCCTGGCCACAGGTAAAGTACCCGATTACTAGAACCATTAAAATGTCAAGATAATGACATTTTAAAACAGCATAACTGATAACTGCTTTCTTAGGAAAGGGCGAGGGACAGGGGGAGGGGATACAACACTGCAAGAGCAACAGATCAAATGTTCTCTCTGGCTCCTTGGGGGAAGGGCCGTGTTATATATGTTAGGTTTTAAACGTATTTGTCACATAATAAAACCATTAGCTTGTGAATTAAGAGTTTCCATTTTTAAATAGCCCGTGGCTCTAATGCCCTGTTTTGTTTGTGTGCTCTGTGTATGCCTTGTGTATCCGGTTATGCTTCCAAGTGGGGGGTGGGGGGAAACCCATTGGTTTTCCCACAGATTTGTAAGGAAAATGCAAGATCGTTGGGGGGAGGATGAGAAATACTCAAGTGTTCCTGGTGAAATTGCATTTCTGTCTGCTGCAAATCTCCTGCTCAGTTACTGGGAAAATTAAACACGATGTTTTTACAGCATAATCACTTTTACTCCTGCAGCAGATGTTGCCCACTGCAAATGGTTCTGATGTAATCGAAGTATTTTTAATCTAATATCTTGGACTCTGAGGTAATTTCCCAGCTGCAGTACTGCAATAATTCCATATATTCTTTTCTGTAGCAAATTAACTTGGGTATGTTTTAATTTCAGGGTTTGATTGTCGCTCTCTCTCCTGTTCTTAAAAGAGAAGTGAGACTTTACGAGTAATGGAACAACTTGCTGTTTCAAGTCAGCTCTTACCTTTTTATTCATTTCCTTGCACCTCCCCACAAATTTCTCCCCCCACCATCCACCCTTGACACCCACCATCTTCCAGCTCTCAAACGACACTTCATAGCAGCGACCCTCATTCCAGCCAACAGCCAGAGATTTCACAAACACTACATTTACTTTTTTAAACTAAACAATACATGCTCTTCAATAAAGTGTTTTTGTTTAAACAGAAGAGATATAGAAAAACATGTTTGAATTTTGTAACAGAAATTTGATTTGTAGGTTTATAATAAAAAAGAAGCACTCTGGGCAAAATCCTACTCACATTAGTAATACTTCCCACTCATTTCAAGGCAATCTGAGAAAGGGAGATAGGGCCTGATACTCCTCTCACTTATATGATGAAATAAAACTGGCATTAACCCCATTAACTTTACTAGAGCTACACCTGGTTTACATGATTTATGTGAGAGGAGAATCAGGCCCATAGATTTTATTCAGCTATACAAGTAAGTATAAGTGTTATCAATTCTTACAATTTTATTGTGAGTCTTGTGGTACTTGGTGTTTTTCTTAAAACTCCAGCTCCTGGATTTATGAGATTATGGGAGAATTTCAGCGTTCATTTAAAAAAGGCTGCAAAGAAAAGCTTGAAAATGTGACCTGAATGCAGCCAAAACCCAGAAAGCAAACAGAAAAACCTTAAAATATATATTTTTTAAATCTAATGATTTTTAAACCATTTATGATTTTGGCAGGCCTGACATGATTTTTGAATGCTGGGGGTTGGCAATGCTGAATACAGGGAGAAGGATTCGGCCTTTCAAAGAGGCTTGGAAGAAAGGCTGTTTATAAGATCACTTATATACAGTCACATTATTGCATATCAAATGTAAGTGCAAAGAGTTTTTACTGTTCTATACATGATGATGGGATGTACAAGCATTTTACTTCTTGCATCTGAGCTGTCCTTAGAAACTAACCCAGCCATCAAACTGCTGCTGTGCCCTCACAACTAGATCCATAAAATCCATCCTAGTTCCCAGTAAGATGACATATTGCCTCTGGTTATCTCCTACTGGGAGAGGAGGAGATGTCCTTTTTTGAGTTCAGTACAGTACATGTGTATGTGAAAATGTTACCATTAGAAAACAGCCTGCAGCACACACATGGTCTTCCTGTTACCAGTGTGTTGCTATGGGCACTATTTCTGAGAAAACAATCAAAGAAACAGAACAGGAAAATACAGAAGAACGTATCAGGGGAGAAAAACAAATTACAAAGAGCCTGGACTAAATACGACATGTGCCTAGCTCCTACTGACAGTGATAGAACTGATCATGCCCACCCACAACAGAACAGAGGCATTTTCAAAAGAACCTAAATGATTTAGGACTGCAAATCCATGGGACTTGTGCTGTTAAGACACTTAAGCATGGTTTAAAATCCCATCCAGAATTCTTATTTCTAACTACTCATGCATGAACATAAAACTGTAATTGCACATCAGTTTTAAATTGTTTTATTTTTAAAAAAACCCTGTAAAATAGCATGTGTTTTCTCTTCATTATATTGTTTATGTTAATTTAGTGCACATAAAAGAAACCAGTTTCACTAAAGTTGTCTAAGTACAAGCTGAGGTAACAGCAGTGAAAACTTCCCCACACTACTCTCATCAGTGCCTCAACCCTGTTCAAGAGCAACTCCCTCTAGGGGTAAGAGGGAGACTCAGTTCTCTGTCAGCCTGTTGCTGAAAAAGTGCCAGCAAAGGGATCAATTGTGCTTTGTCATCAAAGAGACAAGAGATTAGTTACTTTCAGTCTCCGGGCTGGTTTCAAACCAGCTCCGTGTCTCATTACTGCCTTCCAGTCCTTGTTAAGGTGATCCAACCTTTTAAATTCTCTTCTGGTTGAAACTAGGTGCACATGTGAAAACAACTATTTAAATTAGTTTCACCATAGAATTGAATTTGGATTTACATTAATACTCCAGGTATCTCAAAATGCCTTACCAAATAATGAATCAGATACTGGTAGTGTAACCACTTTGACAGCAAAAAGAACTATACTCTCATTAACATCTCTCAGACAATCTTGGACATTAAGCCTTTTTGTTGGGCGGGGGTGGGGGGGAATATGGCCTGAACACTGGAGTTATTCCAGATTTCTTTCACAAAGTGCTTGGGAATCTTGAAAACCAACATGGAAAGCCACCAATGTGAATGGGAGAGACTTTAACACTCCATACCTGAAAAATGATGGTGCTCCACTGTAAACTCAGATTGAGAGATTGGGTCCTTGGGAGCTTTATTGAAATCAGACCATAAAACAAAAGTTTCTCTCGATGAAACAGTTCTTTTGTTGTACATGAGCAAACAAAAATAAAACTAAACAAAACTCCCCTCCCTCAAAAAAGACCTTAAAACTGGGGACAGGGAGCAGTATTAGTTAATGGTATCTAACTTCATTTACTTGATTGGGAGTAGACAAAGTTACATGCTTTGAAATAAACATGTACAATCAGCAACAGAGGGCTGTATAAACTGAAACCGCTCAGAACAAACCAGTCAGAGCTAGTTAATATAATCTCTTCTATTCACATAACCAAGCTTACTCCACCAAGGTCATGAACTTTCCTGGAAAAGTTCAAGTAATTAGCTTCAGAAGCTTACACCCTTTCTTTCTGTCTGGTTAATTTTGTCCTTAAATCAGTGCCTCTTATAGGTGGCTGCTTGCTATGTTCCTTCTGGTCACAAAGGTGAGTTGTGCTTGTTATGTCCCCGGGAAGATGCTCAAAGAGCAGTGATCAGTAGCTACAAGTTCACTCTCTCCCTTCCCCTCCTCCCCCATCTCCCCTGCTCTTTTAAAACATTTTTGGATAGATACCAACTCAAACCCTTCTTACCTGGCGAAAGAACAGCAGGTTTCCGACGAAAGGCAAAGGTGCAGGATGCCTGATACCCACCCTCTCCAGCCTGGAGAACGAAGAGGTGGAGTACCTGGGAAAGAGGTTAAATAGACAAGAAGTTAATGTTGGATGTAGTCGCCATGTGGCTTTCCAGAGGAATTAGATCAAATAGAGTTCCTGGAGTAAGAGTGGGCGGAGATGCTTTCTGCAATCAGTCAAATGGCAGAGTCAACGCAGCAGCATTGCTCTGCAGCTCCATTTATTAAGCACACTTGCAAAAGCTAGTGGATTGATGCCCGAGGAGCATAGAGAAAAGAGATTCTTCAACACAGCATATCTAGGCCTGGAAACTTTTGGGGCACCTGATTCTGCTCTCAGATACACCAGGGTAGATCAGAAGAAACCCCTGTGAAGTCAATGAAGGTACATTGCCATAACATAAGTGAGGTTAGAACAGGCATTTCGTTTCTGACTGGTGGCACAGGGGAGTGGTCAATTCCCTTCCCCACCACTGCCCATTTAGAGCATTGGTGCAAGAACTCAAGCTGGAATCAGCAGTGCCAGAGACAAGATACAGTCAGTATCTCAGGGGGCCGTAGCTTCTGTGCCAGATATACTGATTAACTGATTTGCCAGCTACTAGTCAGCAACGTAAAACAAGATAAAATAGGAAGAACCGAAAACCAATGGAAAAACTCCCAGGTGCATCTACAGTCAAATGCTGTGGCTGCGCATCGTAAGACACAACACTTAAAACCTTTACACCAAAATCAATTTTAAATAGGAGTGGTGTTTTTAGGTAGTGAAATCTGCCAGGGACGAACATGAACAATTGTAGTTAGCCAGATACCCGATAAAGCTTTAACCGAATAGTAACACTATAGGAACAAAGCACACTGAAGTCAATAGAACAACTCCCACTAATTCCAATGAGTTCCGACCCCCGGGCCCCAGTTCTCAGTTTAAGGATCCTCTGTGGAAGAGTCTGCTAGTCACACAACGTTCATACACTCCACTTGAAAAGCCCTAGGTGAAATATAGATGCTTTGCTCTGCTCTTAACTAAAGGACAGAAGGTGCGTGCGTGCTCCCCCTTCACAAAAAAAGGATAAAAGGGAGAACAGTTGGACTCTGAAAAGACTTGTCGGAGGAAACCATCTTTTATGTCATATCTTGATTTTTTTTTTCTCCCAGTGTCAAAGAATTCTGGGTGCTGAAATATTCCATAACTAGAAATGGGAATAGAGAGTTGGATCTCCTGGGACCAGCAAAACAAAGTGAGACTAAAGTATCTAGTTAGTGGTATTTTGTATTTTTTTATCCCCCAATGATTTCTTATAATATATCAACTTCTGCTGATTTTCCTCTGTGACGATATTTAAAAAGAAATTATTATTACAGAGTACATGTTTGATCATTTTTAGATAGCAACGTTTTTTAGATGACAAGACAACCCTGTGGGAGCACAAATTCTGAATAGAAACAAACTATCTTTGGTTCATGCAAGAGCACAATTTCAATGTGACAGGGAATTGTGGAGAAAGAAAAGGGGGGAAGGCATATAAGTCCACATTTACTATATGTTTTATGTATATTATTGACTTGGGGGGGGCTATTTAACTGCGTTAAAAATTAAGAGATTTTTATGTCAATGGCCAAGACTCTTGAAGGAAAATTGTTTTAACTTGAAAATATAATATGTTAGCTGTTTGCTTCCCACCCACCCCCCAAAAAGAGAAAAACTGATTATTTTTATTTTATTTTATTTTAAGATTTGTCTAAGCTGTGTTTTTCATTTTGGGAACTTTTATATGACATATCCTCAGTGTATAAAGTAAGGGGCAAAAACATTTTTTTAGACTAGTGTATACTTACTTTTATTTTATTTTATTGTATTTTATTGTTGATGTTTTTATTTGAAAATATAAATAGAATGATCATTAAAACACATTATATGTCACAATGTATCAGATTTGGTACTCATAGCTATCCAATCCACAATTACACTGCATTTTCTCTCAATGCTACCAAGACCACAGATCTTCATGTATTGCAAAATGAAATAAAACTGAGCATACCGCATGAAGGAGATGATGTGATCAACTAATATTTAATAAAAAAAAGAGCTAATTAGCACAAACCGTGTTCAAAGTTTAGCACTGCTTCTCATGAGAGCACAGGAAAGAAAATATACTGCAAGTGTGGAGACCATTCACCCCTTCATTAGCATCTCAACTTTGTCAGCCTCAGAATGTTCTGGCAGCTCCACATAACGGCCTTTTTTTCGGGGATGCAGCCGTCTTCTGATGCTCTTTGTTCCAGTTACATTTGAAGTAGATTGTCAAAAGGTATAAAAATATGATTTACAACGAGATGGTAAGCAGAGCACTAACATAGCCACGCTGAGCGCTGGCACATAATGACTCAGAAGGCAGGGTGAATGGGGAAAAAAAATATTGCCATGCTCCGCACACATATTCAGACACCCTATAATTGTAGGGCATTTCTGCTACTTTAGTTGCTTTTCCTCAGTTTTGCGGGGGGAAAACCCTGTATGTGATGGTTGTTTTCAAACAACCTGGGAAATTACATAGCAAAAAAAGCTATATTAAAATAACATTAAGGTTGCAAAGCCAAGCACTGGAAAGCTAGGAAATCTCAGCATTAAGATTACCAGGGCAACCTTAGTTCCGCCTACTTCCGTGCATGCATAATGATATAATCTTTAATTAAACAAAGCAGGAACCATAGGGATCTTCTACACAATGGTCATCAGCCGTGTGTGAACGGGAGACCTTCAGCTCCATAGCACAGACCTTTATCACTTGAGCTAAGAAGTAACAAGTGGTGCTAGTAGGCTATTATCTTCTATGTGGATCAGATACTACAGCAGTTCTCAACCAGGGGTACGGGGCCCCCAGGGGAGCCGTGAGCAGATTTATGGAGGTCCGTCAAGCAGGGTCAGTGTTCGATTCTCTGGCGCCCAGGGCAGAAAGCCGAAGCCCCATCGTGCGGGGCTGAAGCCTGGGGCCCTGAACTCCACCACCCAGGGCTCAAGTCGAAGCCTGGGCAATTTAAATTCGTGGGGTCCCTGTGGCATGGGGCCCTGGGCAATTGCCCTGCTTGCTACCCCCTAATGCTGGCCCTGGTTTTTATATGCCGAAAAACAGTTGTGGTACTGGTGGGCTGTGGAGTTTTTACAGAATGTTGGGGTGCGGGGGAGCTCAGAAAGAAAAAGGTTGAGAACCCCTGAGCTACTAGATGGGAATGTGATACATTTTGCCAGTGATTTACACAGCTCTTTGAGAGACATATGGGAAATCAGGATCCCTGTTCTGTTGCTGGCTCTGGGAGGGAAGAGTGGGTTAGTGGTTAGAGCAGTGGTCACAGACAGGATAGCCAAGCACATAGATCTGATACATTCATTCTGAGAGGCAGTTTGCCTAAGTGGATGAGTTTTAGATCTACCATATTAACAATGGGAATTCTATTCCCTTCTCTGCCTAAGGGCACCTTGTCACCTTCTGTTACCTTATCTATAAATAAGGGTATGGGGGAAGGAATGACAACAGTTGCCTACATCCCAGGGTAGGGACCTGCTGGGTTATGAAGTGGATAGCAATATAAACAGCATACAGAAGAAGGAGGGAGTCTGGAAAGGCTAGTCTTTAATAGACCTGCTGTACAATGCTAAGAGACCGTTCTTTACATACAGGGTACATCTATACAGATAGCAGCAGCGAGTCTCAGAGCCCAGGTTGACACACTCTAGCTAGCAGGGCTCACCCTACAGCGCTAAAATAGCTGTGTAGATGTCATAACTTGGGCAGGAGCTCAGACTCTGAAACTTAGAGAGTGAGTCTGTTGATAATGCTGCCTGAGTTTTGGGGCACATGGTAGTGCTACCCTGAATGCTCTGCTATGGCTGCCAGGCTGCTCAATAAAGCCCTGCTGTAGATCAGCGGTTCTCAAACTGGGGGTCGGGACCCCTCAGGGGGTCACGAGGTTATTACATGGTGGGTCATGAGCGGTCAGCCTCCACCCCAAACCCCACTTTGCCTCCAGTATTTATAATGGTATTAAATATATTTTAAAGTGTTTTTAATTTATAAGGGGGGCGTCGCACTCAGAGGTTTGCTATGTGAAAGGGGTCACCAGTACAGAAGTTTGAGAACCACTTCTGTAGATGATTTGTAGCCCCTGCTAGAATTCATACCTACTATGGAGGCCCCAAGTGGGAAAAAATATGGAAAAACTGCCAATGTCTTTAAAAATAAATTTTATCTAATCTGAGATTACAATCACTAAGATGCCTCTATCATAATAATTGTACAGTTATTAAATTATGTCACTACAGGGCATAGTTAAGGTTGTTTGAATGCCTTATCTGTATATTTCCATACTTTATCATGTTTGATTTTATTAAAGTGTAACCTTAACCCTGAATATCTTGAGGTTTGTAATGCTTGATTTTGGGATAATTACAACATCTCTGTAATGTCTTTTACCCTGAAATTACATTAACTCCATCTTAACATAGTTTTTAGTCTTGGAATAAGATATAGTGTCTGGGGCACCAGAGTAGCTACTCCGCATGCAACCATCATCAGGAAGTGCTATTCTATTACATTAACAGCTCTGAATTGCACACAGAACAGGAATGAAGGAAGAGTCAATGTACTCAGAATTTTATTTTATCGTCTTTGGTTGGGGCAGTTCCCCATGTGTTCAAATGGCAGAGAAAAACAAGGGGATTCTTAGATTTCTTTAAGAAAGACAAAAGATTTTGGGGGGGGGGGGCGGTAGGGGAAGAAAAAACTGTGATGGTAGAAATACAGACAAGGAGGTGCGAGGGGAAAGCAAATTCAGTCAAGGGAGAAACATACCAAATATACTTCAATATTTGCAAACATATTCCAATATTTGCACATATAGTGTTATCAGCCCAAATAACTATTTTAAAATATGGTATTAAATTTTTAACAAAGTGGCAAACATCAGACGGAACCAGAGACACAAGAATAATTACAAGATCAATAAACAATTCAATAATTCCTAGAAGACATTCAAATGACTTTTGAGAGCAAGACGCCACCATTGGGTATTGAGCACAAATCTTAAAAGACAGTTAACATGCCAAGTGAATTCTTGTAGGTTGGTAATGCTGATTTAAGCTGTCTGAAATGTGAGTTTCCCTCCACAGATCAGAATGCAAAAGAACAATAGGGAGAACAAAAGACACATACACAGCAAAGACAGAGAAGAAAATAAATAATAATAATTAATAATAAGTATGATAATGCTTCTGGCCTTTAAGAGATAATAAATTAATAAACAACAGAGGTGGCAATGCCCCATCAACCCCCCACTATGTGAGTACTAACAATACATTTTCTATCATTTAGTGTAAACCATTTACATCAGAAGATACTGTTCAAGAGTCAATGACAAGGGAGAAGTATAAAAATATTGCTCAGGCATGCAGGAGTGAAATCAGGAAGGACAAATCACATTTGGAGTTGCAACTAGCAAGGGATGTTAAGAGTAACAAGAAGGGTTTCTACAGGCATGTTAGCAACAAGAAGGTGGTCAGGGAAAGTGTGACCTTACTGAATGGGGGAGGCAACCTAGTGACAGAGGATGTGGAAAAAGCTAATGGACTCAATGTTTTTTTTTGCCTCTGTCTTCACGAACAAGGTCAGCTCCCAGACTACTGCACTGGGCAGCACCGTATGGGGAGGAGGTGACCAGCCCTCTGTGGAGAAAGAAGTGGTTCAGGACTATTTAGAAAAGCTGGACAAGCACAAGTCCATGGGGCCGGATGCACTGCATCCGAGGGTGCTAAAGGAGTTGGCTGATGTGATTGCAGAGCCATTGGCCATTATCTTTGAAAACTCATGGCGATTGGGGGAGGTCCTGGAATGAATGGGAAAAGGCTAATATACTCCCATCTTTAAAAAAGGGAAGGAGGAGGATCCATGGAACTACAGGCCAGTCAGCCTCACCTCAATCTCTGGAAAAATCATGGAGCAGGTCCAAGGAATCAATTTTGAAGTACTTCGAGGAGAGGAAAGTGATCAGGAATAGTCAGCATGGATTCACCAAGGGCAAGTCACGCCTGACTAACTTAATTGCCTTCTATAATGAGATAAATGGCTCTGTGGATGAGGGGAAAGCAGTGAACGTGTTATTCCTTGACTTTAGCAAAGCTTTTGATACGGTCTCCCACAGTATTCTTGCTGCCAAGTTAAAGAAGCATGGGCTGGATGAATGGACTATAAGGTGAATAGAAATCTGGCTAGATCATCGGGCTCAACGGGTAGTGATCAATGGCTCCATGTCTAGTTGGCAGCCAGTATCAAGCGGAGTGCTCCAAGGGTCGGTCCTGGGGCCGGTTTTGTTCAATGTCTTCATTAATGATCTGGAGGATAGCATGGATTGCACCCTCAGCAAGTTTGCAGATGATACTAAATTGGGAGGAGTGGTTGATATGCTGGAGGGTAGGGATAGGATACAGAGGGACTTAGACAAATTAGAGGATTGGGCCAAAAGAAATCTGATGAGGTTCAACAAGGACAAGTGCAGAATCCTGCACTTAGGATGGAAGAATCCCATGCACTGCTACAGACTAGGGACCGAATGGCTAGGCACCAGTTCTGCAGAAAAGGACCTAGGGGTTACAGTGGACGAGAAGCTGGATATGAATCAACAGGGTGCCCTTGTTGCCAAGAAGGCTAACGGCATTTTGGGTTGTATATGTAGGAGCATTGCCAGCAGATCGAGGGACGTGATCATTCCCCTCTATTCGGCATTGGTGAGGCCTCATCTGGAGTACTGTGTCCAGTTTTGGGCTCCACACTACAAGGAGGATGTGGAAAAATTGGAAAGAGTCCAGCGGAGAGCAACAAAAATTATTAGGGGGCTGGAGCACATGACTTATGAGGAGAGGCTGAGGAAACTGGGTTTGTTTAGTCTGCAGAAGAGAAGCGTGAGGGGGGATTTGATAGCTGCTTTCAACTACCCTGAAAGGGGGTTCCAAAGAGGATGGATCTAGACTGTTCTCAGTGGTACCAGATGACAGAATAAGGAGTAATGGTCTCAAGTTGCAGTCGGGGAGGTTTAGGTTGGATATTCGGAAAAACTTTTTCACTAGGAGAGTCGTGAAGCACTGGAATGGATTACCTAGGGAGGTGGTGGAATCTCCTTCCTTAGAGGTTTTTAAGGTCAGGCTTGACAAAGGCCTGGCTGGGATGATTTAGTTGGGGATTGGTCCTGCTTTGAGCAGGGGGTTGGACTAGATGACCTCCTGAGGTCCCTTCCAACCCTGATATTCTATGATTCTATGATTAAATCATCATGGATTCTAATATACCACTGAAATTATCCCACATTTCTCTGTCATTCTTTCTTTGTCTGAGCTCCTTTGAAGATGCAATGCATACCTGACAACATCTGAGAGCTATAAATAGCGATATTTAAAGAGAAAAATTGTGGTACACTTTTTAACTCCACTGAAACTTGGAACTAGAAGAGACTTTCTTGGAAGGCTGAGTGGGAAAACAGAAAATACTTTGCTGAAATAGGGCTTATCCCTGGTAAAGAGGTAAGTGTTATGATATGTCCCCCAGTTTATTTTACACACACAGAGGTATCAGTACACACACACACACACCCCAACAGAGGTATCAGTAGCAATTGCATAGTTAGCAGGGATTCAAACTCTTTGTTATATATGAAAATTAAAGTGTGTGCTCCCCAAATTTACAGCACTTACTCTGAGTACAGAATGAATTGTCTGAAAATTTACATGTAAATCTGTTAATGTTTAGAAATTAAAATGAATTAAAATGGGTCATTTATGAAATTCTGAAACCTCGTATCAGACTTCTTTTGGGGGGGGGGCATCTAATAACTTCAGTATAAGAGCAAGAGACTCCTCAGATTTCCCATATAGTTAAAACTCACTAAAATCTTATTTATGGGCTACATTTGAATAAGTTTTTAGAATTAATGGTTATTTTACATACATAGTTATTCTTCGTACCTAAGATATTTACTGCAGCAAAGACTGAAGGATACAATGTTCTTCTGCAACAGAGAATTCCACAAAGAACTATCCTCTTCCAAACTGGCTGCCCTCTCCCATTATTTAAAGGGACGGGACACCACACTTGCCCTGTGTTGGTGGCCATTTGAGAATGGGTGTCTCATTTATCCCACTGAGATTTTGATTCTGCCTCCTCACAGCACAGAGGGCCACCATTTTCCCTAAAGGCCGTGGCAGTTTTAGACTCATTGAGAACAGTTCCATTTTAAAAGAGGGCAGTTCTTCGTGACAAATACACTTTCATAAAAAATGGCAAAAAGTGACCATTAATCCTAAATTTATCTTCAAAAACTACCAGATCTAGTCAAGGGTTAAGCCAGGAGCAAGAGGGAACTAGGGTGTATGCATGTCTGTGCACAAGGGAATGTAGAGAGTAAAGGAGGGAGAATTAGGAGTGTGTGCATGCAGGGTAAGGTAGAGAAGTGCAAGAAGCTAGGGAATTTGGAGGACAGGAAGGGGGTGGAAACTGATACACACTGACTGTTTTGCTTTGCTCTGACAAACCAAAGCAGCTGTAAACCCAGTTTAACTGGCTTGTATGCTCTGGCCACTTTGAATTCTTCCAGAATGGGGTAAAACAGCCAAAATGTACCGGTGAATCTGGCCATAAAACTCTGCCATGTGGTGTGACAAAGTCAGGGGTGCAAAAGATTTTTTAAAATGTATTGTGTTTTTAAAAATCAGTCTAATCTAATCTGGGTCCACAAACACTAAAATACCTTTATCCTAACTGTATGATTTATGCCCCTGCAGGACAGAATTAAGGTTTCTGATAAAGGAGGTACTTTGCATTATAAAGTATAGTAAGGTAAAATAATCAGTAATCCCCCAAAATATGTATTTGAATATACCTTTTGCACAAGATTTCAGCGAGTTTTTTATTATATAGGAAGTTTTTTAAGAGTCAATGAAAGGGCAGACTCAGAAGGCTGTCTGGGTGCCCTAACTCTGTATTTCCATATCTGAACAAGCATGGATTTCTTTCAAATGTAACTTTATCTATGAATGTATGGGGTTACAAACACTTGATTTGGGGATAATTACAGCATCCCTTTAATGTATCTAAATTCTAAATTATGATATGTACTCTTAACTTAACTCCATTTTAACATAGTTTTTTGTCGGAATAGGATAGACAGTCAGACAGACATATACACATATGTAATCTGCCAGTTTTAGGGACAAAGTATTTTCCAGCTGCAAAGTTTACGTGACCAAAGTGTTCCTATTCCAGATTAAATACCTAGTGTTTTAATGATATTCTAGGCAGGCAAGGGCAAATGTATATACACCTCTACCCCGATATAACGCTGTCCTCGGGAGCCAAAAAAATCTTACCGCGTTATAGGTGAAACCACGTTATATCGAACTTGCTTTGATCCGCCAGAGTGTGCAGCCCCGCCCCCCCGGAGCACTGCTTTACCGCGTTATATCCGAATTCGTGTTATATCGGGTCGCGTTATATCAGGGTAGAGGTGTACATTTATACCTCAAATATCTGGCAGCAATCTTCTTTTAATCCACACTGTTCTGGTCTACTGAACAATTCTCGTAACGCATGTTGTCATGAGGGAGCTGGCTGGCTCAAGAGATAGGTAATAATAAGACCGCAGGTTTGTCATAGTAATTTTTTTTAATATCACTGATGAGTTGCATCCAATTAAAAAAAGAAAGCCAATAACACTTGCACAATCAACAGGCATTATGCTCCAGAGAGAAGCCCCATGGGAGAGAGTAGGCCTGTATGGCAGACCCATACAATATTTCATCACTACTCTCAGAGGGTGGGTACTCAGAGTGCAGCCTCTTCCAACAGGGCTATGACTTTTTCAAAACAAATGCTAACATTCATGTCTGTGATAAATATACAGTTTTAATAATGGGCTTTTGAGCCTTTCACCAGTGTCATCTCAAAGGGCAAATGTGATCCAGTTCTGAAGCAACCAAAAGCCATTGCCGTCTTGTGGCTGTTTGGTATCTTTGCAAAATGAGTTGGTGTCCTCAGTCCAGTTCCTAGGAGACGGGTGCCCTTAGAACCCCTGATAGCCGTCTGAGCAGATGAGGCAATGGAAACACAAAGAGTTCAAGTGACTTGCTCAAGGCCATACAGCAAGTCTGTGTCAGAGCTATGAACTGCACCAGGCTCTCTGGAGTCTCAGTGTAGTGCCTTAACCACAAGACCACCATACCTCTCACTCTCTCGGACTGTTAACATGGCATCTTTGACACGCACTAAACTCCTTTTCTTTCTTTTTTTTTTAGTATACTCATTTGTGCCTGCCTATTGCAGGGCTTACGGCAGAGCACATTACCATTGGGGCTCTGAATGCCCCAGAGTTAGTCAGGACAGTTGATATTTGCATAAACTGAGGCTTCTTTTAAAAAACATGATTTCCAGTGAGCAGGATAACATTTCATAAAGTTTTGTCACCCTGTAATTACACGTCTTCATTTTGTAATTAGACATCTTAATGGCATAATTAAAAGGACATGAAGTTTCAGCTTAATTAGACATCCTAATTGTTATGCAAGTTCATATCCTAGTGATGCAACTCCATTTGCAAATGCACGACATGTGTTTCCACATACATCTCAACCATTTCTAAATACCAATAAGAATAAACCTAGATTGGACTGGCTGCAGATGCAACGAGTTTAAATGGAGAAGGGGGCCCTGCCCGGGGGCCGGTGATTATATCTATGCACTGCCATGAGGAAAGTGTGTTTGATTCACAGGCCTGTGGTCTATTATTCCTTGGGGACAGCAAGGATTTCCAACGCTGCAGAGGAACAGTGTTAAAGTTCTTGTACTAAATTCCTCAACAACTGAACATGAATACAGCCACTTAAGGACAGATTATGCCAATAAGGCCTAGTCTAATGTTGGGAGGCAGTGTGGTCTCATATCATACCCATGGGAGCTCCAGGAGGAGCAAAATTGCCTCAAGTGCCTCACATACCTTCTAAGTGTAACAAGCATTCCCTCTTTGCCGTCTGCTAGTTTTGGTGGCTAGAGCACAGGCAGGGAATGGAGCCAATGGCCCCAGCTCCCACCTCCCAAATTTTTGGGAGTATGGGCAAAGAGCAGTCTCGGTACATAGGAGAGCACAAGAACTGCAATTGTGGCTGGCCCCTGCATAGGCACCATAAGTGGTAGTGCAGCAAGCCTCCTTGCATCACCCTTGCTTGTACACTTAGCACCAGGGTCAGCACTGACAGATTTGGGCAAGAGCCCAGTTATCATTGGACAGACAAAAGTGATGCAGGCAGGCAGGATGGTCTCAGAGTTTTACAGGGCTCCAAACAGCCTCCCCTTCTGATCCTCCTGCCACAGGTACAGGTGCAGAAGGGAGGTTGTTTCCTCCTCCTCCTCCTCCAATTTGCAAATGAACTGAAGCTCAGCAGTTTCTCTTTGAAGTCTGGTCCTGAAGTTTTTTTTGCTGTAGGATGGCTACCTTTAAATCTGCTATTGTGTGTCCAGGGAGGTTGAAGTGTTCTCCTACAGGTTTTTGTATATTGCCATTCCTAATATCTGACTTGTGTCCATTTATCCTTTTACGTAGGGACTGTCTAGTTTGGCTGATGTACATAGCAGGGGGGCATTGTTGGCACTTGATGGCGGATATAACATGAAGGTAGGCATAGCGGTCGGTGGGTTTAGTTCATTTGCAAATTTGACACCATCAGCTCAGGATTAAACAAAGACTGTGAATGGCTAGCCAACTACAAAAGCAGTTTCTCCTCCCTTGGTGTTCACACCTCACCTGCTAGAAGAGGGCCTCATCCTCCCTGATTGAACTAACCTCGTTATCTCTAGACTGATTCTTGCCTGCATATTTATACCTGCCTCTGGAAATTTCCATTACATGCGTCTGACAAAGTGGGTATTCACCCACGAAAGCTTATGCTCCAATACATTTGTTAGTCTATAAGGTGCCACAGGACTGTTTGTTGCTTTTTACAGATCTAGACTAACACGGCTCCCCCTCTGAACTTTAATAATGTTCTTTTAACATAGTTGTGTGTGTGTGTCCCTGGTAGACAGACTCACGCTAGCTCAGCTCAAGCTGTAAGGGGATGGCGCACACTCAGCAAGACAGAATTTTCAGAGATTTTAGCAGCTTAAAATCAAAGTCTCTATTGAGCATGTGTGAAATGATTTTTTCCAAGGTTTATAACTTGGCCATGGGGACCGCAAAAGGCACATCCCTGACACAAAGGCCACCCCCTGCCAAACTTCAAGTTCCTGCTCCAGAGTATGGGGGCGCTAAGTCATTTCCAAGAAATGATCTCAAGAATTTGTTAATATAGGCAAAACAACATATTTTCCCCTAGCTTTGTTGTAAGTGAGAACTGAACTATTTTAATGGGTTTTTTTTTTTTTAAACTTAGCCTGAGAGACATCTGGCATGGAAAATTTCAGCCCAACCGGTTAAAATTTGGCAAAGCTATAGACAACTAAAAACAGGGTCTTATAATCGGAAGTGTTGTGCAACCTTAATCATAGGTGGTGCTACCAGCCCCACCTACAATAAAATACTTCTGGTTTCCAAAAAAAAATTTTTAAAAATTGCCTCCTAGGCTGAGAACTTGTATGTCTAATTTCAGCCCATAGCTAATTATTATATCTGAGTTATAATCTATTATAATAGGGGGTGACAATGGCAACACTGAGACCCTTAATTATAGGAATGCTACCATAATACCGTACATACCAGACAGCATATCACAACCTGAAATCAGTACTGAAGAGCTCTGCAGTTCCCAGAGCTTGAAAGCTGCCGTGAGGCTTCAGAGATTCCTCTTCATTCCACCCCCACCCCTCATTTCCTCATTCCATGGCTTACTTTCCACTCCAAGTTTTCTCTTTTCAAATTATTAAAATACAGAGATGTATTTCCCATAAACAGTCACTCTCCTGGGTCGGCCTTATTTCACAGAGATTGCAATGGAGGCACTAATGCTCCTGGAAGAGTAATTCCGTACGCTGGTGGGCTGTTGAACCAACAGTAATGGCATGAGAAGAGGGAAAGAATGTAAGAGCTGCCACTAGTGTACAGCATGCAGAGTTGTAGCCGTGTTGGTCCCAGGATATTAGACAGACAAACTGGGTGAAGGAATATCTTTTATTGAAGCAACTTCTGTTGGTGAAAGAGACAAGCTTTCGAGCTTACACAATGCTCTTCTCCAGGGTGCACCAACATTCTCTGAAGCAATCTGCAGTAACAAAAAAAAAATATAGCACCACCTGGTGGCCGGCTTGGGGGCCCACAGGGATAAACTGCCAAACATAAAAATGAAGTTCCAGCCCAGGATGCTGTGGTTTGCTGCGCAGGTTAACATACATTGGGAGCAGGCTGCAGCCAGGGGGTCCTAAGCTCCAATAGTGAATACAGCAAAGCATGCTGGGTAATGAGGACAAACATTAGAAGAGACTGGGAGGGAGGGCAATTCAGCACTGCCACCCACAGTAATCCTGTGGTGATAGGTACCCATGGAGCCGGAGGGAGAGTGGGAGGCTGGAGGGGAATGGAAACAAAGCTGGTGAGAAGATGCAGATTTAACCCAGCTCCCTTGTTTCCTATGCCCAGTATTCATGACTTGATCTGGTATCCTCTGGCTGAGAAGGGCTAAGTCTGTAAGGAGGAGCAGCAGTGTTGGACAGGGGTCCCCAAATTTTGTCATGCTGTGGATAGAGAGATTGCTTCATGGGCCATCTCCTCTCCCATTTGCAGTCACATGGACCGCTTCCTCTCCCTATGCAATTCCTTAAATAGAAAAGGAAGATCAAGAAAGTATTCTTATCATCATTCAATGTGATTTAGCAGCCAGAAACAAAGAGGAGTAGCCATCATCATGTGACCAGCCAGCTCTCTGTGGACCACTAATAAAGGACCGCTAGTGACAACAAGTTTGAGAACCACTGCCAAAGAGAACATAGCTGAACAGCTGCTACGTGAGGAGGGGCGGGAACTAGAATTTGTGAAGGATTGGGCCGAAGAATAACAGCAAACAGTTAAACTTTAAAGGAGATGGCATTAACCTGAAATATAGACAAAATGAGTTAAAAATACTTTCAAGTGTTGCCGAATCCCTGTGCCAGATTTCTTGCTATTTTACAATCCAATTTCCCTATTTCTAAAAAAACGTTTTTTTGCTTCCCTGCTGCTGTGTGAAAGACTCGCTCAAAACAACAGGGAAAATGACTGACTATACAAAAGTACAAATGGGAATCAATGAAACTGAGTATATATAAAGTGTCAGACTTCACAGGAAACTATTGAAAAATAGAGACTTCCTCCTCCCCCTTTAAGCGCTATAAATTACAGGAACATTAGGCATCACTTGCAACAACAATAGGTTAAAAGTGTTCAAACAGAAGCATAATTTTTAAGTTGATGTGTCCCTTTAATAGCCCCTCTCTTGACTGACTGTTATAAAAAGGTGCCTGCAGCACAGGACCAATATATCTCATCGATCAGCTGCACTGAAGACCATTATGGTCATTCCTCCAATGCACAGAAAAATTCCATCCCTTAATTTTTTTAAAAATCTTTTTAAAAAAAACTCTTGTTTGAGACAGATAGTCACCATGTACAGGCTGACATGGAAACAGCTTTCCTGTAACAGAGTCTATTTTGCATTATTCTGTGTCATATCACATGACAGCTTCCTCTTCAGATCATTCATCTGAATGTTCCATACTGTACACAGCAACGGTCCCCTTTTTCTGTGAAATGGTTTTGCACATGACAGGAAAAGCTAATTTTAATGAAGCAGCTCCACTCCTGCCTCTGTCTTGTTCTTTCTTGCGCTGTTTGACAGGCTATTGAATGTCGCTTATAATGCATTGCTCTCTAATAATACAAGAGAGTCAATCATTGCTGTCTGTCCCTTTGGCACCAGTTTTTCTCTACATTAGATGTGCAGTTCTGCACTTAATGTACTGTACCTATGTGACGGGGACCCCGGGGTACAACCTGGAACTGTGGGACCACTGTGCCTCCTTTAACTCTCTAGCCTGGGCTGTCTCTCACAAAGCTGTGCCAGTGACAGGCAGTAACACCCCTTTGGGCACTGTGATCACTCAGCCATCAACATGTGGGGCCCCACACCCAGCTGTATTACATGAATGCCCCCTGAGCCACTCATGAATCATACAGAGAAAGGTACCAGTCAATCACCCCACTGCCGCCCCCCAGACTTGCACCCCAGTAATATACCATCTTACACTGCTCAAGACCCCTTGGGCAATGCAAGCTCATTAATAAATTCACCACTTCTTCATAGGAAAGTGGACATGCACCAGCCTTTGTAATCTGAGCTGAGATTTTCCCAGCACTTCAACTAAAACCACACTGTTTTAGGTAAAATATAAAACAGATTTACTAAGTACAGAAAGATAGATTTTAAGTGATTATAGATAGAAGGCATAGAGATCAAAATTGTTTACTTAAGAAATAAAAATAGAAATGCAGTCTAAATTCTAACTTTAACAGACCAAGCAAGATTTGAATCAAACAGTCTTTCATCCTAACAGATGTTACAGGCACAGTTCCGCAATACACAGACTGGACTCCCTTCTGGCCTGGGACCAATCTCACTAGTTAAGTCTGTTTTCCAGATGATCTTCCAGGTGTGGAGATGGAGGTGGGGGTGGGGGTGAAGGGGAAAGAGGCCCAGTGATGATGTCACTGCCACTCTTTTATATTTTCTTACAGCAGCTAGGAGGATCCTTGCTGTGACATGGATTAGTCTGCCCCCATGGCGTACGTGCCTTCTCTGAGAAGCCTCTGGGATAGTGGATTCTTCTTGATGAGCCATTAACACCTGTCTGGCCAGTGATGGGTGCTCATTTGTCCCTACTAAAAGGCCAGCTGTGGGCATCTCCCAACTTCAAAGCATATTTCAGTAGCACATATAGCAATACTTCATAGCTTCACATACAATGATAGTACATACAATCCAACAGGATATTAAGGTTCAACAGATCAAGACTTTTTAAAATGATACCTCACAAGGCATGCATTGTACCAAACATAACATAAGCATAGAGTCATAGGACTGGAAGGGGCCTTGAGAGGACATCTAGTCCAGTCCCCTGCACTCATGGCAGGACTAAGTATTATCTAGACCATCTCTGACAGGTGTTTATCTAACCTGCTCTTAAAAATCTACAATGATGGAGATTCCACAACCTCCCTAGGCAATTTATTCCAGTACTTCACCACCCTGACAATTAGGAAGTTTTTCCTAATGACCAACCTAAACTTCTCTTGCTGCAATTTAAGCCCATTGCTTCTTGTCCTATCCACAGAAGTTAAGAAGAACAATTTTTCTCCCTCCTCCTTGTAACAACCTTTTATGTACTTGAAAACTATTATCATGTCCCCTCTCACTCTTCTCTTTTCCAAACTAAACAAACCCAATTTTTTCAATCTTCCCTCATAGGTAATGTTTTCTAGACCTTTAATGATTTTTGTTGCTCTTCTCTGGACTTTCTCCAATTTGTCCACATCTGTCCTCAGGGCCGGTGCAACCACTTAGGCAAACTAGGCGGCTGCCTAGGGCGCCTAGTGGTTGAGGGCGCCTAAAAGCCCGCTCAGGCGAGGAGGTGGAGTGGAGGTGAGCTGGGGCGGCGGGGGGGGGGGCCACCTGCAGTAACAGGGGGGGCGCACAGGGGAACCGCTCCCCGCCCCAGATCACCTCCACTCTGCCTCCTCTGCGGAGCACACAGCCCCCGCTCTAAGTCTCCTCCAGTCGGCGCCGCAAGCCTGGGAGGGGAGGAGAATTAGAGCAGCGCCGGCGTGCTCAGCAGAGGAAAGCTGGGGCGGGCTCCCCGGGCGGGGTTAGCTGCCGCGGGGGGGGCTCCCCGGGCGGGGTTAGCTGCCGCGGGGGGGGACGGGGTTAGCTTCCGTGGGCGGGCTCCCCAGGCGCTGTTAGCAGCCGCGGAGGGGGGCGGTGTTAGCTTCCGCGTGGGGGGGGCTCCCCAGGCCGGGCTAGCTGCCGTGGAGGGGGGCCTTGCAAGGGGGGTAGCTGCTGCGAGGGGGGGGTTCCCCGTGTGGGGAGGGGTGGGTTAGCTGCCGCGGCGGGTGGGGTTAGCTCAAGCTGCCGCGGGGGGAGGAGGGGGGCTCCTCGGGTGGGAGGGGCGGGTGGGCGGGGTTAGCTGCCATGGGGGGGGGGGGTGCGCAAGGTGGAAGTTTCGCGCCCTAGGCCTAGGGCGCGAAACTTCCTTGCACCAGCCCTGTCTGTCCTGAAATGTGGTGCCCAGAACTGGACACAATATTCCATTTGAGGCCTAATCAGCGTGGAGTAGAGCGGAAGAATTACTTCTTGTGTCTTGCTTACAACACTCCTGCTAATACATCCCAGAATGATGTTTGCTTTTTTTTGCAACAGTGTTGACTCATATTTAGCTTGTGGTCCATTATGACCCCCAGATCCCTTTCCACAGTACTCCTTCCTAGGCAGTCATTTCCTATTTTATGTGTGCAACTGATTGTTCCCTCCTAAGTGGAGTAATTTGTATTTGTCCTTATTGAATTTCATCCTATTTATTTCAGACCTTTTCCCCATTTTGTCCACATCATTTCGAATTTTAATCCTATCCTCCAAAGCACTTGCAACCCCTCCCAGCTTGGTATCATGCGCAAACTTTATAAGTGTACTCTCTATGCCATTATCTAAATCACTGAGGAAGATATTGAACAGAACTGGACCCAGAAGTGATCCCTGCGGGACCTCACTCGTTATGCCCTTCCAGCATGACTGTGAACCACTGATAACTACTCTCTGGGAATGGTTTTCCAACCAGTTATGTACCCACCTTATAGTAGCTCCATCTAGGTTGCATTTCCCTAGTTTATTTATGAGAAGGTCATGTGAGACAGTATCAAAAGCTTTACTAAAGTCAAGATATAACCACGTCTACCGCTTCCCCCCATCCACAAGGCTTGTTACCCTGTCAAAGAAAGCTAGCAGGTTGGTTTGACATGATTTGTTCTTGACAAATCCATGCTAACTGTTACTTACCACCTTATTATCCTCTAGATGTTTGCAAATTGATTGCTTAATTATTTGTTCCATTATCTTTCCGAGTACAGAAGTTAAGCTGACTGGTCTGCAATTCCCCGGGTTGTCCTTATTTCCCTTTTTATAGATTGGCACTATATTTGCCCTTTTCCAGTCTTCTGGACTCTTTCCTGTCTTCCATGACTTTTCAAAGATAATCGCTAATGGCTCACATATCAACTCAGTCAACTCCTTGAGCATTCTAGGATGCATTTCATCAGGCCCTGGTGACTTGAAGATATCTAACTTGTCTAAGTAATTTTTAACTTGTTCTTTCCCTATTTTAGCCTCCGATCCAACCTCATTTTCAGTGGCATCCACTATGTTAGATGTCCAATCACTACCAACCTTCTTGGTGAAAACCGAAACAAAGAAGTCATTAAGCACCTCTGCCATTTCCACATTTTCTGCTATTGTTTTTCTCCCCTCATTGAGTAATGGGCCTATCCTGTCCTTGGTCTTCCTCTTGCTTCTAATATATTTGTAGAATGTTTTCTTGTTACCCTTTATGTCTCTAGTTAGTTTGATCTTGTTTTATGCCTTGACCTTTCTAATTTTGTCCCTACATGTGTTATTTCTTTATATTCATCCTTTGTAATTTGACCTTCTTTCCACCTTTTTGTAGGACTCTCTTTGATTTTTAGATCATTGAAGATCTCCTGGTTAAGCCAGGGTGGTCTCTTGCCATACTTCCTATCTTTCCTGCGCAGTGGGATAGTTTGCTCTTGTGCCCTTAATAATGTCTCTTTGAAAAACTGCCAACTGTCTTCAAGTGTTTTTCCCCTTAGACTTCCTTCCCGTGGGATCTTACCTACCAACTCCCTGAGTTTGCTAAAGTCTGCTTTCTTGAAATCCATTGTCTTTATTTTGCTGTTCTCCCTCCTACCATTCTTTAGAATCAAGAACTCTACCATTTCATTGTCACTTTCACCCAAGCTGCCTTCCACTTTTAAATTATCAACCAGCTCCTCCCTATTTGTCAAAATCAAATCTAGAACAGCCTCTCCCCTAGCAGCTATCACAGTGGTGAATATGGAGGTTCCAGGATGCTATTTTGTGCTACAAGAGAAAGATCCCACTGGTGGTATTTATAAAAGGGGCTTGTGATAGCTCCTTTGTCCTACACCAGCCTCCCTCTTGCAGTGAAACAGTCTAACATTCTTTGCTGTACGTGAACAAAAAAAGTTTCACCACTTAAATTGCAAGCTCTTTGGAACAGGGACCATCTTTCTGAATTGCATGTACAGCACCTAGCACAGTGGGGCCCAGATCCTTGAGTGGGGCTGATGGTGCTACTGCAATTCAAATAATAAATAACTAATAATCCATCAGCATCAGATCTCACACGACCTAGCATTACCGCACTTAGAAAAGTTTGTATGCATTCATGGCTGCCATATTGGACTCACTCAAAGGAAGGGAGAGAGTCCCCTACTGTCACCTTCCAAGCATTAAGAGCTCTGGTTTTAATTTTAAAATGTCTCAAGTGTAAGCAAAACGGTGGCTGTGATGTGAAGTGTCTGGAAAGACTATGAATTCCCTCAGCGGCTCTAGCACACTGTTCAAGTGATTTTTGAGTGCCTAATGGCTGCTCCGTTTACCTACCCAGTCACTGCACTAACAATAGCTTGCTCCTTGTAAAGCAGTTTCAGATTCTTCAAATACTTAAACTTAAAGGCGCCAGGTTTTAACAAAAACACCCCCACCCACTCACCCACCCACCCAAAAAAACCCAAACCCTGCTGTATTCCCCATGAAACAAAATGAATATTTGTTTTACAACTTAATTTATTTTGGTAGCAGCACTGTTATCACAAGGGTTTCTGTACACCACATTTTTATTCATTCTGTGCACTTATCTTTCACTCGTATCTATCTCTTCGGGGGTGCATTAGCAGCAGAGGTAAGTTAGTGCCAAACCGAGCAACTGAACATTCACACTGCCATCCTTCAAAAGGGCCATTTTCTTGCCCTCTCTGAAGCTATCCTGCTGAGCAATGCACAGAGTTAATGCTCGATGCAGCAGAACAGAAGATTTTCTATACTTTAATCCTACTGACTTCAGATAGTGTTGATCTTTCCCATTCTCTGACTTGCCTGCCATTAAGGTCCAGTTCCCCCCACACACACACCCCAGATCCTTTTGCCCCTGATCAGTGCAAAGGAGCCAGAATCTGGCCATCAGCTGAGAATTCCCAGTGTAGGGATTTTTATTTGGTGCAAAGGCATGGGCAGCGTAGCTGGCCCCGTGCCAATTTCTCTACCTCAGTATAGTGAGTGTCAGTCTGAGGAGGTGGTAAAATGGTTCTCTGCCTTGAAATGGGACCTGTAGGCACTTTGATAAATGGACTGGAAGGTTCTTTGATTCCACTTTAGTTTCTGTAGGTACCTGTTAGCTTCCAAAATGCTGTTTGGGGACTTCCTATAAGTTATGCTTTCAAATGAAACATAATAGCATATAAAAAATAGAACAATGCGTGGGAGAGGAACTATTTTTCGCTGTTTCATCAAGAGTGGATGTGCACCACTGACACAAAACTGTAAAGAGTCAGGGAACTGGCCCTTTCTACTCCAGTACCAACAGGTCATGCAGATAAAGGCAAATGGGGAGGGGAGAAGGGGGGGTTATTAGAGGTTGCCCATTGCACATCAGCAAAAAGAAATATATTCTCTCATCAAATGGAGACGGAGTTTAGGTATTGGGCCTGTAAGATTATTCAATACACCAAGGTGTGTGTGGATCCACTACTTGGATTTTATTGGAATACCTAGGGTTACCATACGTCCGGTTTTTCCCAGACATGTCTGGCTTTTTGGTAATCAAACCCCCGTCCGGGGGGAATTTCCAAAAAGCCGAACATGTCTGGGAAAAATACTCCCTGGCTTACCTTAGAGCGGGCGCCGGGGGCTGCTGTGCTCCCTGACTCCTGGGCTCTGTAAGAGCCGAGCTGCCCAAGCGCTACCGGCTTCGGGCAGCCCCTATGCCTCTGGACCCTGCGCCGCCAGCCGGGCACTTCCCCACCCGGGCTCCGGGGGCGCAGGGTCCAGAGGCCTGGGGGTTGCCTGAAGCCGGTAGCACTCGGGCAGCTCGGCGCTTACAGAGCCCAGGAGTTCAGGGAGCACAGCAGCCGCCGGAGCCCGGGAGGGGAAGTGCCCAGCCGGGGGCGCAGGGTCCGGAGGCGTGGGGGCTTCCCGAAGCCCGAGCGCTACCAGCTTCACGGTTTGCCGGGCAGCCTCCAGACCCTGCGCCCCCAGCTCGGCGCTTCCCCTCCTGGGCTCCAGCTGCGCTGGGGAAGCGCCGGCCGGGGGCGCAGGGTCTGGGGGCTGCCCGGCAAACCGTGAAGCCGGTAGCGCTCGGGCAGCCCTTTTCGCGTGGCTGGGAGGGAGGAGGGGAATGCGGGCGCTCAGGGGAGGGAGCGGAGTTAGGGCGGGGACTTTGGGGAAGGGGCGGGGCCGGGGTGGGAAAAGGGCGGGGCCAGGGCCCCGTGGAGTGTCCTCTTTTTTTATTTTTTAAATATGGTAATCCTAGGAATACCTTACACTATTCCACAATTTCATAAACACTTTTCATAGCACTGAGTGACAGAAAAGAACTTGCAATTAAAAAGCCTTATCCATAACTCAAAAGGTATCTGTGAGAGTAGCTGTTACTTGACTGAAGAAATCATCATTGCACTATTGGAGGTGAAGATGCAACTCTGAAAGTAAGCAATCCCAAGCCAATACTATAGTCACCAGTCAAGAGTCAACAGTTACAATAGTACTTCTGATACCCCGCAGTGCTATCTCCCAATGCTTAGTCAGGGGAGTATTACTGTGTGGTAATTGCTGGTAAAGAATGTCTTAAAAGTTTACAGTCACTGTCAAGATACACAAAAAAACAGTGTGGGATATACTACTTCACAGAAGGTACATCCAAACATATACCAAATTAAGTATGGTTATCCTGTAATGAGATGTCCCTTCAGAGGGACCTCTATTCTCTTGTCTGCCCTTCAACATAAAATGGTAACTCTATTAATCAATCAACTCGCTAGATGCATGACTTCATAGGGTCCATTCTAACCTCAAAACACGTATATCACTTTTCATCAGTGACCACGTTCTGTTTTTCAGATCTGCAAAGTGAAAGATCGCCTGGAGTGATTCTATTGCTATGGTATGAAAAGCCAAAGAGGCGCTGGGCATGATAGTCTTGAGAATTAAAACCAATTATTACTCTCCTATCCTCCTCACTCTACACATCAGGACCAGAAGAACAGTCTGGCTTATGACTCTGCAACAGGTCTACATAAAGGGGTTGTATTTCCAAACAGAGCAGAAACCTTCTTTGTGGGCAAGGTTTGGATCCTGTTCCTTGACCACTGGCCCAGCCTGAATGCGCACACTATCGTAGCTTTCATCCCTATGGAAAGGAGTGGTGAAAGATTGCACTGTGATCTTCAAACTGTAGAATTTGTGAGAGAGGGAAAGTTTAAGAAGTGTATCTCTGAGGGGAGAAAAAAGTCAGGGATCAGGCTATCTGAAAAGCTCACTATTGAGCTTAGACAAAGAGGTTTTACAGTTACAGCTGTAGGCACACTGGCAAAAGTGAAGCTGAGCCATCCCTTGCTTACCGCATGTGGTACATGCAGCAGCGCAACCAACAGAATGAAGATGATTCCCAGGGGCCCTTATGAAACATCCAGGGATCCCTCATCTGAAGCTGCAGCTGTTCCTGTTGTTCCATTAACAAATTGCAGCTGGTGATAAAGATAGATTGTATGCCTTTAAAACAGTAAAAGTGGGTGATGTGTGTTTTATTCAAAAATTAAGCTATGAAAGCAGTTAAGAGTGTGACCATGGGAGACCAAGGTACTCAAAATACCCACTGACTAGGTAAAGCACGGACATCAGCACTTCAAGCTTCCTCACCCTACAAAGACAACATGCCTTAGTCCTGTTCTCTACCTCCTCTAAGTATAAGAACAGATCAATGGTCCATCTAGCCCAGTACCCTGTCTTCCAACAGTGTGCAATGCCAGAGGCTTCAGAGGGAATGAACAGAGTGGGGCAATTATCAAGTGACCCACTACCCTCCTGTTGTCCAGTCCCAGTTTCTGGCAGTCACATGTTTAGGCACATCCAGAGCATGGGCTTGCATCCTTGACCATCTTGGCTGATAGCCATTGATGAGCCTATCCTCCATGAACTTTCGTAATTCTTTTTTGAAGCCAGTTATACTTTAGGCCTTCACAATATACCATGGCAATGAGTTCCACAGAGTGACTGTGCATTGTGTGAAGAAGTATTTCCTTTTGTTTGTTTTAAACCTGCTGCCTATTAATTTCATTGGATGATCCCCCTAGTTCTTGTGTTATGTGAAGGGGTATCTATCTGTTTCCTAATAGTTCCTAATATTCTGTTAGCTTTTTTGACTGCCACTGCACATTGAGTGGATGTTTTCAGAGCACTATCATGATAACTGCAAGATCTCTTTCTTGGGTTGTAAATCCCATCATTCCCTACGTATAGCTGGAATTATTTTTTTTCAAATGTGTTTTACTTTGCATTTATCAACACTGAATTTCATCTGCCATTTTGTTGGCCAGTCACCCAGTTTTGTGAGATCCCTTTGTAACTCTCCGCAGTCTGCTTTGGACTTAACTGTTGTGAGTCAGTTAGTATTCTGTATAAACTTTGCCACCTTACTGTGTGTTCCCTTTTCTGGATCATTTATGAATATGTTGAACAGCACAGGTCCCAGTACAGATTGTTGGGGGGACCCTGCTATTTACCTATCACCACTGTAAAAGGAAGGTGAGAGGGTCATTCTACATTGAAACAGGGCCGGCTCCAGGGTTTCTGCCGCCCCAAGCACCAAAAAAAAAAAAAGCCGATCAGCGGCTCTTCGGTGGCAGCTCAATCGCGCCACTCTATTCTTCAGCAGAAGTTCGGCGGCGGGTCCTTCACTCCGTCTCTTCCTCTTCGGCAGCACTTCGGCGGCAGCTCAAAGAGGAAGAGAGGGACTGAGGGACCCGCCGACGAATTCCCACCGAAGACCCGGACGTGCCACCCCTTTGTATTTGCCGCCCCAAGCACTTGTTTCCTTAGCTGGTGCCTGGAGCCGGCCCTGCATTGAAACTGGTGCTTTATAACCAGAAGGCCGAAGCGAACAATTTTTAAAAGGGGTCCAGTTTTGCTTGAACCAACTCCACCTGGGCATGATTAAAACCAGAAATCAAGAGGTACAATATTCCTCATCACAACAACAACTCGCTGACTGGATTTTTAATAAAGGAAACTTATCTGCACCTAAAAGGGAAGGACAGCCTAGATTCACCTTGCTGACCACAGCCACAGTTTTCAAACCCAGATGAAAAGAGGTAGGCTCCTAAATCCATATTTAGGCACCTTAATATAAATGGCTTCATCCTTTAAAGGGATTTGTGGGCAATTGGCAACAGGAGCTGCACGTGCTCAGCCCCTTTGAAAATCAGGCTACTAATATTTAAGGGCTTAAATATGGATTTAGGAGCCCACCCAGGTTTCGGGGGGGGAAGGGAGAGGGAAGGAGAAATTGGCCACCTCATGATAGGCATTTGTGGGAGGGGTGGGCAATAGGAGAGGGGTGTACAATGAGGTAAGATAAGGTGTACAATAAGGGTATACTGAAATTTAGGTTTGTTCTGTGCATATCTTAAAAGAGAGGACAAGGATTTGAAAGAAGAGGGAACAAACTGCCCTTTCTCCCCTATGGACGGACCCTCCTAGTCAGCACTGAGACACGCAGCAGTCTGTAAGAAGCAAACTGACTCTGCTGTCAGTTTTGCTGTTCCTTCCTGCTCAGTGGATAAAAAGCAGAGTTGAGTTTTCAGCAGCTGTAATTTGAACGGCAAGGACCCAGCTTCCATACAGACTAGGTACACAACTGTGTCTGCCCTTTTACCATGACTGTGCACACACAAACCTCTACCAGAATGCATTGCAGCGTATAACTGCTCAGTCTGAACATGCAATGGTGGTCAACAAGTGACCATAAAGCACACATTTCGTACATTCATTTGCAACCCTACAGTATGACAATTATGCTCCAACGCCCCAGTGACACACTAAGGAAGCCTTACAGATCCTATCTTCATGTAGAGACAAAAAAAAGGTTCTAATTTAAAAGTGATTTATCACAGGAACTTAAATGAAATCAGAAAATTCTTTTCCACAGTGAATAATTAAGTGCTTTTTAAAAATCATTGGACGCAGCGCTCCTGTAACCTGTACTAATAACAAAGAGGTTTCCGTTTGTTATTGAGGACTGCAGTGATCAATTTAAAAAGAACCCGGCACTGACATTAGACAGCAGTTCCAGTACACTCCTTTTAAGATAAGTGAAATGTACAGTGGGATTAGCGTGAAAATGGACAGTGTGTCAGGAGTATAAGTGTGCAAATGGGAAAGAGGGGAGAAGTATCTCTACAAACAGAGACCCATTTAAACAGTTCTTCACTACACTTGAGTTGCATAGCTGCAAAAATCTGGAACTGCTCAAATCCCAGATTTGGCACACAAAGCAGGGTTAGTTTAACCTGAGCATGAAAAAGGTAACTAAACACACAATAACCAGACCTCATTCATCCCCTACTATGGATCTGGGTTTTAGAAAGATTTAAGTGTTAATGGCTGTACTATTGACTTGTTAACCTTACGGGTTTTTCTTGTAAATCAGAATAAAAATAAATCTTGCAAAATCTATTCTTCAGATTAACCACATCTGACTGTAACTGCTTCACCTAAAGAGTCATAATTTTATAAGAGCGGCACTGGTTTACATTAGACAACATGGTTCCTTGTGTGCCTTTGTGCTTCACTCAATACACGTGTAGCTGGGATTATACATTTCTCTTGCTGGAAAATGATTGCTGGTTTAACTCAATAAAATCCACGGGGGGGGGGGGGGGGAGAGAAGCTGCAGAGCCTGATTCTGCCATCCTTATTCACATCAAGTAGTTCCTTACTCTGGCTCAGTCTAATCCAAAATCCATTGAAGCCAGTAGGAGTCTTACCACTGATTTCGCTGGGTGCTTGATCTGACCCTCTGCAAGTAGTTCCCCATGTACTTTATGGATTTTAAGGGGAATGCAAGAAGTAAGGTATTACACAGCATAAGTAAGGGTGGCAGGATCTGACCCATAGAAAGCAACAACATGGCTAGTGACCCTGGGGCCAATTCCTCACTGCCTTGTGCAATCATTGATACCTGTACGAAGGAGGTGTAAACGCTAGCATTCCAATATGTTAGCCATCCTGGGCCACGTCTGGAACTGGTGTAGATTAGTTCTAGCCCACTTTGTACAGATGAAAGTGACTATGCAAGGTTCAGGGCAGTGGAGAATAGGGCCCACTGTTTTAACCAGTTCTTATAAAGTGCACTGCCAATTTCATGCACATAACTGATTTCATTACCTTGTTTGCTTATTTTTGTTTTAATTTGCCATCTATAAGGACCCAGTGGAAGCTTGAAAATGATATATTTTTTTTCTTTAGTGACATATGGAAAACTTGATTGCACATACACATGCACACACTGGTTTGCTCTTGAATCAGCAGGCTGCTTGCAGGTGCTGGGCTTCACACACTGGTTGCAGGATGGAAGCTTGCTTGCAAGAAATCAAGTTCAGATTTCTTGTCTTTGCTTTCTAGGCCATAAATCAAGCAAACTCTGCAGATCTTTCTGATCTAGGCTTTTTTCATGTTCCTCCCCTCTGCTCTGCCAATGACAACAGTCTTGACATCTTTTACATCTCCAAGCCTTCTACCATACTTCCCTTCTGTGTGAAAGACATCCCCAAACCTGGTCACCAAGCCACCTCCTTTGCCTCACTCACATTTCTCCTAAAAATTCACTATCAGAGGCAGCAAGAGAAGGACATGCTTTACTGAGTTGCCACATCATCCTATTAATGTTACCCTCTTCTTTCTCCTCTCCATCTTTTTCCTGCTTATCACTCTTTATTACTGAGTCATGTTGTATTTAGATTGTGAACAATCTGGGACAGGAAGCATGCTTTTGCTTGTTTTGCAAGGCAGCTAGAACATTTCTGGGTTCCACAGATAATAAATAAGGAAGGCTAAATTTGGATCATCATGCAGCTTACAGTTTCATTTCAAAGCTAAGCTCTCCATTTCTGCACTTGTTTTCACATTTATCTCTTCCTCGTAAATCAGCCCCTTATGAAAGCCCATTTCAAATTAAGTTCAATGGATGAAATTCACTTCTCTACAGAGGGCCAGCACAAGTCCTACTTAAGCCCATCAAAACAGGGTTTAATTGGACCGTAAGTAGGATTTGTGCTGGCCCTCTGCATGGGGTGAATTTCACCTTTTGTGAGTAGTTAGTCTCTGATTGAGTTGAACCTAGTACAAACTCTAACACTTTGAAAATGCATATCAGCACTTAAGACACTACACTAATGGGTGCGGTAGGAAAAAAACAGAGAGTAGATAGGATAATTGCCAACTGATTATGAAGCAACACTATTTTAATGAGGTGTCTACAATCCATTGGCAGAGGGGCATCATATTAGAAAACAACCTGAGATCAGCTAAGATGATCCAGTTTTGGGGCCACAGGCGTTTAACCACTTGACCTCTTAAAATTTGTCCCCTGCTGACTAGTATTCAGTCAGTCAAGGAAATACTTGTCTCCATGTTAGGTCATTGGGAACTCACTGAGTTCTTTATCCCCTGACATCATTCTCAAGCACTGTCCACTATTTCCCTCCCTATACTGTTCATACGTGTTCCTAGTCTCAGTATGGAGCACTACACAAACCCTCCAAATGAATAGGCCTTTTATAAAATGCACAGGTGCCGCTATGTGTAATAAATATGGCAATTGTCCAGGAGTTCCAATTTATCGTATATGTCTTCAATGTGGTTAGAAAGGGTGGGAATCCTGCAACGGCTAACAGCGTAATTAACAGTAACCCTACCATAAAATATTACTGAAAATAAAGTTCATTTTGTAAAAACACTTGTGCAGACACACATACACCCACACCCAGGGAGAGAACACACAGACGGTTTCTGGATGCTTTCAGCACATAATGTGCTGGACGAGCTTTGACGCTATGTATGGAATGCAAGAAGCTGCAATGCAAGAGCAATTGCACAAACCAAATATTGCAAAGCAGAACAGTCATGACAGGGATGAGGATAAAGCCAGACCTAAGCCATTTCAAATATGTTTTAAAACCGCTGAGGATGTTCATGCTGCGGAAATGGATAAAACCATTGAGGAAATTAATGCTGCAGGAATGGAGTCTTATATTTTGGGGAGGGGAAGTCCATTAAACAAAACTGCATGGCTCAAGCACTCATGGAGAAAAAAGGGGGATGCTCAACACCCATGAACTGTGGCCCCGCCCACGCTCCACCCTGAGGTCCTGCCCTCACTCAGCCTTTCCCCCATAGCCCCACCCATACTGTGCCTCTTCCACCGAGGCCCCTGCCACTCCCTCCTCTCTGTTCCCTCCCCCCATCAATTGCCCTTAAGGTAGGAGGGGGCAGAAAGGAGCGAACGGTGGGGGAGGCGCTCAGGGGCAGAGAGGAGCAAGCAGCAGGCGGTGGGGGGAGGAAAGATCCTCGGGACAGAGGCGAAGCAGGGTTGGAAAGAGGCGGAGTGGGGGCAGGGCCTCAAGAGAAGAGGTCAAGCGGGAGTGGGGCCTCAGGGCAGGGTGAATCAGCCACCGGGCAAAAGCAAAAAAGTCAGTGCCTGTGGCAGCCCCTAGGGACTATTGCAGAATCACCAGGGTGCATGGCCACCCTGGCTATACCCTTGATTCACCTCTTCCTTCTGCAGCCCAACACCCTCCAGAACACCTCCTGTGGCTATTCCTGCTGAGCCAGCACCGAGCTGGCAGAGACAGCTCTGCACCTGGAACAAGGGCCCCCTGCACCGGCAGAGTTTCCCGGTGAGACAGTAACCATAGGGCAACAATGAATAAGGCTCAGGGCCTGTTTGTGATCATAGACACCTGCACATGACTCTGTTCTTGTGACCCAGAGAGGTAGTGAAATGTAAAAGAACCCTGACCTGTGAAGTACGGGGATGTTTTTGCCCCAAGACAGTGCTTTAGCAACTGGCCTGATACCATCAGTTCACAACTTAAAAGACAGCCACAAAGTGGATAATGACCCTCACTTGTGACCAACCTGTGCCTGACCCAAACCAGTGATCTAGAGAGGAAAGGCTCCGCACCCATCTCTATTGCTAATCCCCTGAGCCATCTTGTCTCTTTGCATTCTATATATATTATAGAGCCAATAAAAATGCTGAATGGTGTCACCAGGAAACACCTGCTTTCATACCCAACTGGACAAATCTCTTGGTCTCATTAAGTAAGCAGTTGTGTGCCCAGTTTACCCCAAAAAAATCCCAAACCAAATTATGGTGCAGGCCAGCCAGCATGGTGGTCTCGTGGTAGTACATGGGCTACACAAAATCACAGCAGTTAGATCTCCTCCGTCTGTTACATCATCAAGTCAACCTCCCTGCCTGAACAGGATTAGAAAAGCCATCAGATGCTATGGGCTGTCATACACAACTGGCCTAAGCTGGATTTGAGCCAGTGAACAAGAGATGGAAGCTCTGTTTCCCATTGCCAACCTCTGAGTCACATAGTCCACTTATGAGACCCAACAAGGGATCAAAGTTAGAAAGACTCCAGCTCAGGCCTTCACAGTCTAGGGCAGGGGTAGGCAACCTATGGCACAAAGGCAGTGTGAGTGCCAAAGGCGGCACGCGAGCTGATTTTCAGTGGCACTCACACTGCCCGGGTCCTGGCCACTGGTCGAGGAGGCTCTGCATTTTAATTTAATTTTAAATGACGCTTCTTAAACATTTTAAAAACCTTATTTACTTTACATACAACAATAGTTTAGTTATATATTAAAAGACTTATAGAAAGAGACCTTCTAAAAACATTAAAATGTATTACTGGCACACGAAACCTTAAATTAGAGTGAATAAACGAAGACTCGGCACACCACTTCTGAAAGGTTGCAGACCCCTGGTCTAGGGCAATCAAGGCTGCGAGCTCATGAGTCTGTATTCCGACACTGACAGGATGTTGCAACAGCAGACTGCCCCAGTCCTGCAATCATCGGTTGTTGAACAATTAAAAGGGCCCCCAAGTTTACTACAGATTCTTTCATGCACCATCATTAATTCTGCATCTATCTGTAGCGAGGAGGCAGCATCATAGTGTTTGACCAGAATAATACGAATTTATTGCACATCAAGCCGCATCCTGATTTGAAGACACAAACATTGCAATACTGCCGCAGCATTACAGCTTGAGCATTTTGTACCTCAGAACAAAAACACACAATGGCGACAGTCCAAGGTCAGTTTCTGGAAAGCACGAAGTGCCAGTGCTCTTTAGAATCTCTCTCTAGTGAGCTCAACATCCTTAATGGGTTCTTGAAGGCAGCCACACCCATCCTAGTCAGGCATGTGAATGGCTTGATGTGAGTGGGACCTTTGTGGGTGGGACTAGTAAAAGGTAAGTAATTAGGAAGACGGAAGAGATGCTGGAAGACTTAGGAGGATAACTACCTCTGCAGGTCTGAAAACAAGGAGGAGAGGAAGAATCAGGTATCATGGTTAGAGCACAGAAATGGGGAGACAAAATCTAGGGTCTACCACGGGCTCTGACACAGGCTTGTGTGATTTTGACCAATCACTTTTTCCTCTCTGTGCTCAAGTTTCCCCATCTGTAAAACACGTTCCTCATACGGGTGTTGAGGATTTGTTGACTGAATGACTGAGATCCTCAGATGGAAAGTGCTATACAACCAAAGTACTATTATTGTTTACATACAAAGCCATTGTTAACAACGTTGCATTGGATTACTGCTCTATAGATCAGAGCTATTCTATGACAAGGCTTTAAATTATGACCATTGATAAGGCTTTAGTCCTAATCACGTTTTCAGAACCAAAAAGCCAGAAGCTACTCAATGTATGGAAATGGTTAGACCTCTTAAATGCATATCCTATGGGCACTTCTCTTAAATGCTTGTTGCATCACCAGTTGTATCCATTGATCAAACATTCCTTACAGCAGAGGCATTACTGAATTTAGCCTTGTGATTAAACAGCACAGTTACTATCAAACTCAGGTAAAACCCATCCTAATTTTTTGCCCATATACAATACATTGGTTAGATTTGGGGCTGATGGAGGTTTGTTGTATTTTAAAATATACTCTGAAGCACAATGCGTCCCCACCTTCACCAAGCAAGTCCATTCACTGAAAGCATATGCCACATGTCAACACAGCAAACAGTTCAGTTCTTTGAAAGCAGTAGGGCCAAATCTGGATTCATTATGAAGTCACAGGTTGGCAGACTAGATTAAAACACCATGGGAATTTAACCTACTCTTTGGGGTAGGGAGAGGAAGAGAAGTGACTCTGACAGCCCTTTTTAGAACCCCTCCTATTAATAAATAGGATTTCCATTCACTGAACTGATTCCCTCCTAAACTAGGTTTTTAACAAGGTATTACTCAAAAATGTCACCGGCACAGACGTCTAGCTTCCATGTTTATTCTTTTAGTAGGAATATATTTAAATGAGCACCTCTATCATAACATAGCTTGATTTACGCATATCTTTCCCCAGTGAGGAAGAGGATGTGCAATCTTTCCAGAGAATAGGATGAGCTCATGTTTAAAACACATTTTCAGTCCTGCCATGCAAGGCACAAGGGACCACATTTTGCCCTCAGTTACGGGCTGCAACCCAGAATTTGTTTCACTCTGTTTACGTGACTCAGTGCACTAGAATCCTGTTACAAAGGCCTGGTCTACACTATGACTTTAATTCGGATTTAGCAGCGTTAAATCGAATTAACCCTGCACCCGTCCACACAACGAAGCCATTTATTTTGAAATAAAGGGCTCTTAAAATCGATTTCTGTACTCCACCCCGACGAGCGGAGTAGCGCCAAAATCGATATTGTCATTTCGAATTAGGGTTAATGTGGCCGCAATTCGATGGTATTGGCCTCCGGGAGCTGTCCCACAGTGCACCATTGTGACCTCTCTGGACAGCAATCTGAACTCGGATGCACTGGCCAGGTAGACAGGAAAAGCCCCGCGAACATTTGAATTTCATTTCCTGTTTGCCCAGCGTGGAGAGCACAGGTGACCACAGATAGCTCAGCTCATCAGCACAGGTAACCATGCAGGCCGATAATCGAAAAAGAGCACCAGCATGGACCGTACGGGAGGTACTGGATCTGATCGCTATATGGGGAGAGGATTCAGTGCTAGCAGAACTTCGTTCGAAAAGACAAAATGCCAAAACTTTTGAAAAAATCTCCAAGGGCATGATGGAGAGAGGCCACAATAGGGACTCATATCAGTGCCGCGTGAAAGTCAAGGAGCTCAGACAAGCCTATCAAAAAACAAAGGAGGCAAACGGTCGCTCCGGGTCAGAGCCGCGGACATGCCGCTTCTACGCCGAGCTGCATGCAGTTCTAGGGGGAGCTGCCACCACTACCCCACCTCTGACCGTGGATTCCAAGGCGGGGATAATCTCATCAGCTACACCTGAGGATTCTGCTGACGGGGAAGAGGAGGAAAACGAGCTTGCGGAGAGCACCCAGCACTCTGTTCTCCCCAACAGCCAGGATCTTTTTCTCAGCCTGACTGAAGTACCCTCCCAACCCTCCCAAGCCAGTACCCAAGACCATGACCCCATGGAAGGGACCTCAGGTGAGTTTACCTTTTAAAATATAAAACTTGTTTTAAAAGCAAGCGTTTTTTAATGATTACTTTGCCCTGAGGACTTGGGAAGCATTCGCGGCCAGTACAGCTACTGGAAAAGTCTGTTAACGTGTCTGGGGATGGAGCGGAAATCCTCCAGGGACATCTCCATGAAGCTCTCCTGGAGGTACTCCAAAAGCCTTGCCACAAGGTTTCTGGGCAGTGCAGCCTTATTCCGTCCTCCATGGTAGGACACTTGACCACGCCATGCTTGCAGCAAGTAATCTGGTATCATTGCCTGACAAAGCCTGGCAGCATATGGTCCCGGTGTTTGCTGGCATTCAAGCAACATCCGTTCTTTATCTCGCTGTGTAATCCTCAGGAGAGTGATATCGCTCATGGTAACCTGGTTGAAATACGGGAATTTAATTAAGGGGACAGAGGTGGCCGTTCCTACTGGGCTGTTTGCCTGTGGCTGAAAAGAAATCCAACCCTGCAGTTAGCCAAGCGCAGTGGGGGGGTGGGAATTGGCCCTGAGCTTTTCGCGTTTTGCTAGCAGGCATCTTCCCTGTTACCAGCCATGCGGTTGCGGGAGGGGTACAGCGATCATCCCAGATAATTCATGGTGGGAGGGGAGGCTGGGGGGTTAGTTTGGTTTCTGCAGGGATCTTCCCTGATACCTGCCACGCGGTGGGGGGAGGGATAAAGCGATCATCCCAGAGAATTGGATGGGGGGGGGGTTAGTTTGTTTTCTGCTGCTGAAGGTTAACAGGAAAACCGCAGCAGTCAATGCGCTTTGCTTGGTATGTGGGAAAGGAGGGCGCAGAAGCCGAAAGACAATGGCTTACCATGGCCGCATGCAAGCTGAATTCTGTTGCCCGGACCTGCGTCTGTGATCTCTAACACCAAAGCCACAGGCACTCAATATTAAGATGGAAAATGCGACCTTGTACTGAAATCACATGTGCTATGTAATGTGAATAGTGTTGTTCACCGTGAAAGAGTATAAGCATTGTTCTGTAAAATGTATCATTTTAAAAACTTCTCTCCTTTTTTTCAACCCTCCCTCCAGCAGCTGCAAATTTTTCAAGCCTCCCTCCTCCGTCCTGAAGGCTATCTCAGATAAGGCGGCGTAGAAAGAGGACGCGAGACGAGATGTTCACGGAAATAATGGAATGCACCCGCAATGAAAGAGCTCATTTGAATGAGTGGAAGGACACGGTATCTAAATTTAGGAAAGATGCCAGTGAACGTGAGGTCATGAGGGACGCTCGAGATAAGAGGTGGCAGGCTGCAACGCTGGGGCTGCTGCGTGATCAAACGGACATGCTCCGGCGTCTGGTGGAGCTTCAGGAACGGCAGCAGGATAACAGACTGCCGCTGCAGCCGCTGTATAACCTCCCTCCCCCCTCACCATGTTCCATATCCTCCTCACCCAGACGTGTAAGAACGCGGTGGGGGGGGAGGCTCCGTGCACCCTCCCACTCCACCCCAGTGGACAGCCCAACCAAAAGGCTGTCATTATATTGAATTTTTTCAGTGGCCTTTTACTTCCTTCCTATCCTCCTCCCAAACCTCACCCAGATTACCTTGTCGGTTCTCTCCCTATGTTTATAATCACTTAATAAAGAATACATGATTTTTAAACGATAGTGACTTTATTTCCTTTGAAAGCAAGCTGGGGGAAGGGGGAGGGTGGGTTCCTTACAGAGAATGAGTCAATAAAGGGGGCGGGTTTTCATGAAGGAGAAACAAACAGAAATTTCACACTGTAGCCTGGCCAGTCATTAAACCGGTTTTCAAAGCTTTTCTGATGCACAGCGCTTCCTGGTGTGCTCTTCTAATCGCCCTGGTGTCTGGCTACGCGTAATCAGCAGCCAAGCAATTTGCCTCAGCCTCCCACCCCGCCATAAAGGTCTCCCCCTTACTTTCACAGAGATTGTGGAGCACACAGCAAGCAGAAATAACAATGGGGATATTGGTTTGGCTGAGGTCTGAGCGAGTCAGTAGCGATCGCCAGCGACCTTTTAAACGGCCAAATGCACATTCTACCACCATTCTGCACTTGCTCAGCCTGTAGTTGAACAGCTCTTGACTCCTGTCCAGGCCGCCTGTGTATGGCTTCATGAGCCATGGCATTAAGGGGTAGGCTGGGTCCCCAAGAATAACTATTGGCATTTCAACATCCCCAACGGTTATTTTCTGGTCCGGGAAGTAAGTCCCTTGCTGCAGCCCTTTAAACAGAGTAGTGTTCCTGAAGACGCGAGCATCATGAACCCTTCCCGGCCAGCCCACGTTGATGTTGGTGAAACGTCCCTTGTGATCCACAAGTGCTTGCAGCACCATTGAAAAGTACCCCTTGCGGTTTATGTACTGGGTACCCTGGTGCTCCGGTGCCAAGATAGGGATATGGGTTCCATCTATCGCCCCACCACAGTTAGGGAATCCCATTGCAGCAAAGCCATCCACTATGACCTGCACATTTCCCAGAGTCACTACCTTTCGTAGCAGCACCTCAGTGATTGCTTTGGCTACTTGCATCACAGCAGCCCCCACAGTAGATTTGCCCACTCCAAATTGATTCCCGACTGACCGGTAGCTGTCTGGCGTTGCAAGCTTCCACAGGGCTATTGCCACTCGCTTCTCAACTGTGAGGGCTGCTCTCATCTTGGTATTCTGGCGCTTCAGGGGAGGGGAAAGCAAGTCACAAAGTTCCAAGAAAGTGCCCTTACGCATGCGAAAGTTTCGCAGCCACTGGGAATCGTCCCACACCTGCAACACTATGCGGTCCCACCAGTCTGTGCTTGTTTCCCGGGCCCAGAATCGGCGTTCCACGGCTATAACCTGCCCCATTAACAGCATGATCTCCAAAGCACCGGGTCCCGCGGTTTGATAGAATTCCATGTCCATATCCTCATCACTCTCGCCGCCGTGCTGCCGTAGCCTACTCCTCGCCGCCTGGTTTTGCAGGTTCTGGTTCAGCATAAACTGCACGATAACGCGCGAGGTGTTTACAATGTTCATGGCTGCTGTCTTGAGCTGAGCGGGCTCCATGCTTGCCGTGGTATGGCGTCTGCACTGTTCACCCAGGAAGAAGGCGCGAAACAGTTGTCTGCCGTTGCTTCCCTGGAGAGGGGGGAGGATATACCCAGAACCACCCGCGACAATGTTTTTGGCCCCATCAGGCATTGGGATCTCAACCCAGAATTCCAATGGGCGGAGGAGACTGCGGGAACTATGGGATAGCTATGGGATAGCTACCCACAGTGCAATGCTCCAGAAATCGACGCTAGCCCCGGTACATGGACGCACACCACCGAATTAATGTGCTTAGTGTGGCCGCATACATTCGACTTTATACAATCTGTTTCCAAAATTCGAATTATATAAATTCGGATTAATCCTGTAGTGTAGACATACCCAAATTCTCATTCCATGTCCCCTGAATTCAAGAACCATCACCATGAACACCACAAAATTTCTTGGGGTCAAACACCCCCACCTCCCACTTATGGAGCACAGAAGGCCCTGACTACAGCAGAATCAATGGGATGACTCCATTGCGGTGGGAATCGGAAGAAAGAGGAAGCAGGGATCCCTTGTTTACTCCTGTGAGAGCGGTAAGCACAGCTCCATGGGCACTCCCCATGCCCCTTTGCAGAGGATGAGTTTGGGGGCGGGGTAGAAAGGGGGGATGAGGAGGGGCAGGGCTAGTAGAGATCACTTTGTGAAGGGCATCCAAAACTATTTTGGAGAGGGCATAACATGACCCTTCAAAGATACAGGTATTTGCAGTCACTAGTAGAACAGAAGTGTGTGGCTGCAGTGGTAATTCTAGAACAGCCTCACACACTGGGAGAGTGAATTTTTCCCATCTCTCTCAGCATACAACACAGTTAGGGCTACGTGCCAAGAGAAGGGTTTGCCCCTTGATGCTTAGCAGGAGTCAGAGTTTCTCAAGTCGAAACTGCAGTGTGTCATCTGTCTGTCTGGGCTACACTGTACAGCGTGGCGTCTGCTTGATCCTTCTCAGACTGAAGAAACACTAGAGATAAAAGTATGTGCAAATAAAAATAGTAGTTTGAAAAAGAATGCTGGAGATAACGCTTGGGTAATACCTTGTTGGTTCATGCTTCCAAACATTCTTAAAGAGCAGCTAATGCCTTGCAGAGAAGTTGGGAAAACATTCCATTTAGAAAAACAACAAACCCTCCACTTTTCTCTTCCCAAACTCTGCATTACAGAAGAGATATTGGCATGTAAACAGGACACATACTTTTAAAGGGCTCTTCAGTTCCTGCCAGATCCTGATCCCAAGGACTTCAGTGTCTCTTAGCTCTCTATTGACAATCAGATCTAGGGTGCGGGGGAGGAAGGGTAAATGGAGGAAGGGGCTATCGCAATTGGTTGTAGTCAAGATTGTAAGGTCACAGAGGATTCTGAATTAAGATGGGGAAATGAACAGGGTGTGATTGACAAAAACCAATATGTTCTATTTCAGTACAAAATAAAGAGCACAAAACTAAACCCTAAAGGTGCAGTCAGACCCAAATTGCAGGAATAGGCAAACATTGCACTGCATCAGATGCAACACACGTCTTTTCTGTGCAGCCACCGCTGGCAGAAGGGTGGAAGCAGGGCCGGCTCCAGGGTTTTGGCCGCCCCAAGCAGCCAAACAAAACAAAAACAAAAACAAAAAAAAGCCGCGATCGCGATCTGCGGCGGCAATTCGGCGGGAGGTCCTTCACTCCGAGCAGGAGTGAGGGACCGTCCGCCGAATTGCCGCCGAACAGCTGGACGTGCCGCCCCTCTCCGAAGTGGCCGCCCCAAGCACCTGCTTGGTAAGCTGGTGCCTGGAGCCGGCCCTGGGTGGAAGGAACAGGTGAAAAATCATCCTATTGATATGCCTAAGTAGAATCTTTATTTTTTTTTTTTTTAAAGCCACCCTCACCCCCGCCCTCAAAAAAAAAAAAAAAGAGCAACCCTCAGGCTGCTCAAAAGCAATTAAAAAAAATGTACCCAAAGAAAGTGTGTCATGCAGCTCCCTGAGATCTTGTGCTTTTCTAAAGATAATCCTAGACACTTATTCTGCCACCTGGCTCAGCAAGCTGAATCAGATTGCATTACAGCAGAATAGTCACGTTACAGGAGAATAAGGATGACAAACCAGATTTTCAGCTGGCGTAAGTCAGCAGAGCTCCCCTGAAGTCAAAGCAGCTACTCCAAATGACAGTAAGTGAGGATTGGGCCCCACAGTTCTGTGACATACACTGCTCAGGAACAAGGCAACCAATATAGTTAAGGTTGAAACGGCAACATTCATTATAACCCTGCTTTTTCCAGCTGCTCACAACAATTTATAGCCCATTTGGGCTGGAATTTTCTATGTTTGTTGTCAGGGGAGTGGTTAATTTATTTTGAAAAGTTTCAGCAAAATCTGTTCACGTTGTGTTTACACATTTAAACAAACAAACAAAAAAATCCAGTATCAGGAGCCACTGAGGCAAGTGGAGGAATGAAGAGACCCCCCCAACCAGCCCGGGGAGAACACAAAACATAGGACAGGAAAGGGGGCAAGGGAAAGCTGCATGTGATGTTATATAAGCCACTCTCTCCCATATACCTTTAAATGAGCTCCCTTGAGAGGAGCATAGGGGCAGACATGTCATTGAAAGCCATTGCTTTGTTACCTCAGTGGCCCCTAATGTGGCTGGCTGTGGGAGAAGCTCAGGAAGAAGCCCTCTAGCTGAAGTTTTCCTTCTCTATTACTGCAGCATTCAGCCCAGCCACAAAAAGCATACAAGGCCTGTTCCTGCTGGGCCGTGGACTGATGAGTCCGTCCTGCTCCAGGCAGCACATAGCCCTCTTTTGAGAGGGCAAGGGATAGGGCAAAATAAACAAATAAATAAGAGGAAAACTCAGAAATCCACTGTAAAAGAACACACACACACACACACACACACACACACACACGTGTGACAGCAAAGGAGAGAGTGATGAATGGAAGGAATTAAAAGGAGAGAGCGTTAAGCCATAATTGGGAGGGAATGTGGGGGTGACACTCATCTGTCAGCCCACCAAAAGGAGTGCTCCAGTAAGGGGTGATTGGGAACTGCTCTACCAAGGCATTACGGATAGCAGGTGTAACCCACACACCTCCTGAATGTGGTGTTCTGTCCCACCCAGTGGCACTGAGACCACTTAGAGAGAGAGAGAAAAAATGAGTCTGCTCTACAGCCTTAGCTAACAGGCATGCGGCTTTTAGCTCATGCAGTAGAGACTCAAGCACCAAGCTCCAGAGATCCCAGGTTCAATCCTGCCCACTGACGACCAGAGGCTGTTGGCATTACACAGGCTTCATAAATGGGTGAACTAGAACAGCATTATTATCTGTCCGCTGCCCACCCCTGCATAAAAAGGGGTTGAAGCCCTGTCCCTTCACCGGTGGACAAGCTACCCAAAGGAAGGGGGAGGATCTCAGTCTGATTTAAAGTTAATGGGGAAAAAGCCCATTGATTTAAGTGAGTGCAGGAATGAGTTCAAAACAGTCACGTCCTTAATAACAAAGGCTCTAGAGTTGTTGGTGCACAGGCTGTCCCCTGAACTATCATCTGAGAAAATTAGGGTTGGTTCCGTCTGTGGCCACTGGGGAGGGAACAATGTTGGAATCAATGACTGAAGAAGTTCTGGCCGAGGCTCTGGTACCAAGTCAAATGGAATTGGTCCAACATTTCATCAAATATATTTGAAGACACATTATCCATGGGAACAGAGGGGAGAGAAGAAGCCTACAGTTAGGGCTCAAGATGGCTGAACAATAGACTTTTCTTATTGCTGTACTTGGTTTTTATTTTAGGGAGAGGGGGCATATTGATAGATTCAGGAGGGGCTTGTACCTCAATCAATGGCTTGACAGTGCAGAGGAAAAGCAGAGGCAGAGGCAGTGCCTAAAATGGTAAAAATAATTCTAAATTCATTGGGACTCTTGTCTGTTTACTGTGTAGTGCAAAGCAACCACGACTGTGTGTGGACTGGCCTGAAGCAGAGAACGCAGATGACTGTTATTTTGCTGTGCAACCCTATCAGTCCTGCCCCAAGCATGAGCGACAACATCATGGTACCCAGTATCATTGTAAAACTCACACACATGACCAGTGTTGAAATTATGCCCAGCCTAAGCCCTGGTCATTCAGAAAGATGGCCAGTACCCAAAGACTTGTCTATAACACTTTTATGCAGCCTTGCAAATGGCTGCAGAATTCAGCCTCTCTTCCCAGATGCTGCATAATCTCTTAAATTGTCTCAGAGGGGAGCTCTGCTCTGGCACAATTCAGCAACTCCACACATCAGCCTAAGCTGGTAAAGAGTAGAGCTCTCACCCTACAGAGCTACGAGTCTCACATGACGGTACCCTTCCCCTCCTGCACAGCTCCTCAACTGCACGGTTGTGTATTGTGCACTTTGCTTTGAAAGTAGCGATGAAGACAGAGCCCTATCTCCTGCTCTCATAAGTTTCACCCTTCCAGTTGGCAGCATCATTATTCCTCAGAAACACAGCTGTCATGGGAAGGGGTCATCATGTCAAAAGAGGTGGTCTCTGTGGTATCTTGGGCCAATTCCATAGGCATCACTGAACATTAGAACAGAAACTGGATTTAACCTGGTGTTCCATGGGAAGACAGTGTAGTAAACAGCACATTGGGGGGGGGGGGGATGTACTCTCAGAGGCTGGCACTGCTAAGGGGGAGGACTGCGCCATTCTGTCTACAAAGCTTCATTTAGTTCAGAGTGCTCACACCTACGTATGGGGTAATGAAGCAATCCAACCTAGAGGGCACAAAGGTAGGGATCACTGTGTAAGTGGATTCTAAGCCCAGTTCTCCATGGCCTTGAGCAAGTCACCACCTCTGTTTCAATTTCCCCAGCTACGTAATGAGATAATAAGACTCACCTACCTCACAGGGAAGTTGTAGTAATTAGTTAACTATTTTTAAAGCACTTTGAATTTAAAAACAGTATCTGTTACTATTTTTAGTAACGCACTGTGTTTAGTAAAGGTATTACTATTGTTCTCCACAGTTATTCATCGCCCAATGCCGCAGCAGACATTGTCATCTCTGCATGTGCCCCCGTACGAATGCAGGGCCATACGCAGTGTATGCATGCAGTCTTTATACCCATCACAAGATTCAAATAGAGTTTAAAAAATCTCAAGGTAATAGTTAATGCCAGAAAGTTAATTGGCATCCTAAGTAAAAGTTATACAATGTTACAGGAAAGATAAAAGCTAGCTATTTAAGGGCCTTTACATACTGTTTTTTATCTAGAACAGAGGCTACGTGCACTCCCTTAAAGACACTGCCCTTTGTCTTTATTTTGATAGTTTGAAATGTTTATTCAGGTCCTCTGTCCTAGATGAACATTGTGCATTGACAGTGCAATCCAGCAGAAAGCAATGCAAAATTAACAAGAACCTCCTCCCCCTCCTGCCCAAAAAAAAACAAACCCATGCACATTAATTACATAAACCCTGACAAAGTCACATTCCACATTAGGAATCATGCAATCTTAATAAAAGCTTGTACAACTACTTTGCTAATGCTCAGCTGATTCCTTACAGATATCAGCAGCACAACAGCTAGTTTGCAATTCTTGCCTGGAGACAAATTTTTATTGTGTTTGGCAATCTTGCTTCGGTATGTGATGGGAAGCCACCGCAAAACACAAATGAAAAAAAAGCAAAGAAGAAAAAAAATCCAAAGCATTTCAATGAGTTAATTCTGTTGCAAAATATTTAAGCTGAAAAATGCTTATACTAAAAACTCATTTGTGAGCAGAGGCAAAATGCTCTTGCAAGGGGCAATTTATTTTTCTGCAGTTAGGGAACATGTGCTGATGGTGGTGAAGGAATTCCTACCATCTACCCAGGGGCGGCTCCTGGCACCAGTGCATCAAGTGTGCCCCTGGGGCGGCAAGCCGCGGGAGGCGGCCTGCCGGTCGCTGTGAGGACGGCAGTCAGGCTGTCTTTGGCGGCATGCCTGCGGGAGGTCCGCCAGTCCCGCGGCTTCGGTGGCAATTCGGCGGTGGGTACGCCGAAGGCACGGGACCGGCAGACCTCCCGCAGGCAAGCCGCCGAATTCGTGTTACCAGCGGACCTCCCGCAGGCGTGCCGCCGAAAGCCGCCTGACTGCCGTGCTTGGGGCGGCAAAATACAGAGAGCCACCCCTGCATCTACCCCCTTCTCTTTCAGGACCTCAGCTGCACTTTGTAAAAAGTCAACAATACTCAAAGTGATGGTGCTTCTTTCTTACTTTGATCCATGCATAATGCAAATGCTAGGCACAGAAACTGTAGGACATTTCATTAAACACAAGATGGCATAAAAAACGGCTGTTTGGAAAGTTTTTATTTTTTATTTTACAGAGTGTGGTAGTTTTTAAAATAGTCAGGACCGGTACTTTATCATTATGTTGTAGTCATGAACAAACAAAAAAACCACAATGGATCAAATTAATCTCTGGTATATTGTATCAGACTAAGTCCTTCAAGGCATTCTGTGTTTGTACACAGCACTCCACTAAAGCTATGGACAGTCAACCAAGGATGAATTTGGCCCATTATCAGCTTGTAAGGTGCTGAGCAACCCCTGAGAGTTGGCATTCCAGGGTTCTTAGGGTCTCTCTCTCTCTGGAGACACTGGGAGAGCCATGGCTGCAATTGTCTTTAACATCCCCTGGTGTGGAGTAGGAGGGATGCGGTCTCTGATGCCGCATGGAATGATGAGGGGATGGAAATGCAGTTCTCCATGGACTGCAAAGGGAGGTGAGCCCATGATTGTTGAACCTCAAGCCCCATTATGTCCTGGTGCATCTTCCTCTCCTTCTGGGACTCCTGGACCTCTCTCCTGTCCACTCCTTCCTTCTCCAGGCTGTCTGCAATATTCATCCTCCAGGCCCTTTGCTCCCAGTGTGATGCAGCACTGGCTTGCAGGATCTTGTTGAACATGGCATCTCGAGTCCTCTTCTTTCACCTTCTTATCTGGCTCAGGCGTTCCACAGGTGTGGAGGGGGAACCCCTCAACATTGCAACGGCAGCCGCTGCCTATAAAACACAGAGGTAGAATTGTCAGTATAGTCACAATGGAAAGCGAAACTTAAGATTCAGAACTCCCTTCCTTTGCTCCACTCACAGCACCAGCCATGGTGAGCATGGTCTGCCAGGGGTGAGGAAAATGAGGAGGGAATTGCTTATTTGCATGAAACTATGAGAATAGGGCACTGGCACTGAATACTGGCACCATTTTCCCCAAGCTATGGAGACTTTAGCAGATATCTCACTCCTGAGGGTAACAAAGGCAAAGAGAGCACAGCTGCTGCTGGTCTCCCAAAGCTGCCCAGGCCAGTATGTCGCTAGCCCATTTACTAAAATGGTGCCTGCTGAAATTATCACTGACTTGTGTGGGAAAGTGTCCTACTGCAGAAGAAGAAATAAGGCTGCCATCCCTAGAAACTTTCTGGAGAGGATTTAGGGTTACCATATTTAAAAAATAAAAAAAGAGGACACTCCACGGAGCCCCGGCCCCGCCCCTTTCCCACCCCAGGGCCCCACCCCAACTCCGCCCCTTCCCCAAAGTCCCCACCCTAACTCCGCCCCCTCCCCTGAGCGCCCGCATTCCCCCTCCTCCCTCCCAGCCACGCGAAAAGGGCTGCCCGAGCGCTACCGGCTTCACGGTTTGCCAGGCAGCCCCCAGACCCTGCGCCCCTGGCCGGCGCTTCCCCAGCGCAGCTGGAGCCCGGGAGGGGAAGCGCCCAGCTGGGGGCGCAGGGTCTGGAGGCTGCCTGGCAAACCGTGAAGCCGGTAGCGCTCGGGCTTCGGGCAGCCCCCATGCCTCCGGACCCTGCGCCCCTGGCCGGGCACTTCCCCTCCTGGGCTCCGGTGGCTGCTGTGCTTCCTGAACTCCTGGGCTCTGTAAGCGCCGAGCTGCCCAAGCGCTACCGGCTTTGGGCAGCCCCCATGCCTTTGGACCCTGCGCCCCTGGAGCCCAGGAGGGGAAGTGCCTGGCTGGCGGCGCAGGGAGTATTTTTCCCGGACATGTTCGGCTTTTTGGAAATTCCCCCCGGACGGGGGTTTGATTACCAAAAAGCCGGACATGTCCGGGAAAAACCGGACGTATAGTAACCCTAGAGGATTGCAGAGTACTTCCATGAAAGCTCCATCAAGATCTCGCAGGAGGATTCACTGGACATCTCTGTGTACACAAACAAACTATGCTGTATACCCACCCCCCAGATCGCTACAAGGGAATGAAAAGCAGATAATTCTAGCCCTCATTGTTGTACTGCTGCGTAGCTGTGTCTGCTAAGTTGGGGGGGCACCATCACTATAATGGGAATTACATTTACACACTTACTCAATGTTCCTTCCCTTGCATCGGGCTCTCCCATGCTTGATTGCCAGGACTGCAGTGGAGTCTCAAACAGGTCCTGGCTTGTGGCACAGATGAACCTGCCAGTTGCACATCCCCCATCCTCCTCCTCGTTCCTGGCTGGCTCCTCGGAGATATCCAGAGTGGTGTCCAGTGGTGGTGGGGGTCTCTGCCAAGCATGGCATGCAGCTCTTTGAGTGTGGAGCATGTAGCTGGCATGGTCAGCTGGGCAGTTGCAAACACCATTTAAAAGAAATTGGGGCTTTAAGGGGCAGAGGAGGTGCTTCTGGTCTTCATGACCTCCAGTCAGTGGAGTTCACAATTGTGACCAGAAAGGTCATTGCCAGGCATTGTGGGACAGCTGCTGGAGGACTGTTAGGACTGACATAGGTAACGCAGTGTCTACATTTGCACTGTGTCGACCTCAGTACATTGACCGTGACTCAACACCGCTCAGGGAGATGGCATTACTATGTCACCGTAATGGAGAGCTCACATTGCTGGGAGACAAATATAAGTGTAGACACATGCACAACTAGGTCGACTCAAGGTGGCTTACATCTACCTAACCTTGTAGTGTAGCCTGCATTTGTACAGTGCCTCGTGCAATGGGGTCCCCATTCTTGGTTGGCCTGTAGATACTCCCATAATAAACATGGGCAACCAACAACAGGGCTTTCTTTCCCCCCTAGATCCCTAGAAGTTTGTGAGGATTGCAGACCAAGCTCCCTGCTGCCTTTGCAGCATACCCTGTCCAAACCTCCTGCCCTGAGGCAGTGAGTCAGCAACTCTGTAAGGGACCTCTTGCAGAGTCTATGTGGTCCTCTTCTCCTCTCTCAGGTTATACGCCTGGAGACTACAAGGCCCCACATAATGTAGAAGATCAGTCAGGTGGAGGAGTGCTTATTTTTATATTTATTATTCTGGTGTTCAAATACATTTAAATCATAGAATATCAGGGTTGGAAGGGACCTCAGGAGGTCATCTAGTCCAACCCCCTGCTAAAAGCAGGACCAATTCCCAACTAAATCATCCCAGCCAGGGCTTTGTCAAGTCTGACCTTAAAAACCTCTAAGGAAGGAGATTCCACCACCTCCCTAGGTAACCCATTCCAGTGCTTCACCACCCTCCTAGTGAAAAAGTTTTTCCTAATATCCAACCTAAACCTCCGCCACTGCAACTTGAGACCATTACTCCTTGTTCTGTCATCTGGTACCACTGAGAACAGTCTAGATCCATCCTCTTTGGAACCCCCTTTCAGGTAGTTGAAAGCAGCTATCAAATCCCCCCTCATTCTTCTCTTCTGCAGACTAAACAATCCCAGTTCTCTCAGCCTCTCCTCATAAATCATGTGCTCCAGCCCCCTAATCATTTTTGTTGCCAAAAAATTCAACCTAATGATTCAAGTTGGATATTCATGTACCATCAAGTAAGTAGTGGTGTGGTCAAATGTTTAGAGCACAGAGCTCTGAACCAGGAAGAGCATGGTTTTCAAAGCGTCTGAATCACTGAGTCAATGTGTGGCACTGGGCCAATCACTTGAGACCTCCTTAGTAAGTTCAGGCTAACACTAAAATCCAGATGCTGCTTTGCAGCCAAACTTTCCCAAGTCAATATTTTAGAAATGATCCAAGTCCTAGAGTACACTGGGAACCTGCCAGAATTGTTTGGGGAACGACAGCAAGACTTCAGAAGAAAGGAAAGGGCAAGTGACCTTTACACCAGCAGCACTTCTCAATAGCCCTACAAAGGTTACTGTAATCCCCACAAGAGAGGCAGGAGCAAGTTTAACTTTCAGTAGCGTGGGAGTCTCTCTCTGAAAACATTTTGGAGACTCCAAATATACAGGGGCTTATTTTTAAAGAGTTACAGAAATCCAACTGCTGCAGCCTTTATTACATTTTCCCAGCCAGGTTGCTGAGAGAACTTACCGTTTCTCTTTCACAATCCTTTGAGAGATGGGTGGGAGTAAGTTCTGCTCCCCAAAGTTTCTTTTAATTTTCCCCTCTGCAAGTGGGCGTATGATGGTACTGTAGTGTACTGATGCAAATCACAGCTGATTTACAGCTGCACTTTGTTTACAGGAAGTGACAGCATTACATGTTAGTTATCACTACATAACTTTATACATACATAACTTTATACATAAATTTAGGTCCATAAATTAAAGCTCTCTGCTAGCAGCATCAGCCATATCACTCTTAGTTATCACACGTACAGGGTTTCACATAAGCCACACCACTGGCATAATGCTTGGGTACTAAATGGAAGGATTATTAAATAAAAGGAGGACATACATTAAACTATACACATCAGGTAGCAGCAACCTAATCACCATCTCTTCCTTACATGTACAAACCGAGTGGTGGGTCACATAGGCAGTATCTCAAACATATTGTGCTGGTGCTGTAGAATATTCTTGTGGTTAATGCACTGGATTGGGACTTTGGAGATTATAGTTCTGTTTCTAGCTCTGCTGCTGACTTCATATGTGACTTTGGGTAAGTCACTTAATCTCTCTCAGCCTGATCCAAAGTCTATTGAAGTCAATGGGAATGAGCTTTGGATCAGGCACCAAAAGAGAAGAGGTAGACATTCTAGAAGTCCTAACATTTCCCAGGCCTGCTCATCTCCTGCTCTCTCCCCTCCACCTCAAGGTGTTCCTCTCCAAGATATTAACAAACCACCAATGATTTCTTCAGGTACTTCTACTGTCTATAATGGTTAGGTCATACGATCAGAGAACAGAAATGATACCATGTGATTTAGGTTACTCATCCCCGCATTGTAATAAGAAGTTCTGAATAGTGGGTACTCAAAAGGAGAATTTCCTTCAGACAATCCACGAATAAGTCCTGGGCCCAAATCTGTTGGCAAAAGCTGTTTCTTCAACCATTATAAATAAGGAATATATTTATAAAGATCTTGATCTATTTGTGGAGAAAAGAGGCAAGGGACGTAAGCAATGAACATAATTGTTATGCACAACTAATTCAACCAGTTCTACTCAGGAGATGTTCTTTGACCTGGTTTGGCTCAGAGGTTGCGTGTGAGTTGCTGAAATGAGTACACCCTACATTAACAAAGGGTTATTTAGAAGCTGACAACCTTAACGAAATTTAGACATGCTCTCTTCAAACAAGTGAACAGATGTAATCTTCTTTCCTCTTGACAACATGAATCTTACAGTTCTGTGTTTGCAGGGAGGCATGGGCGCAGAGGAAACAAGGCTCTTTTGTAGTCTGTATACTGACACTGTGGTGGTTTGTTTTCCACGCACCTCACACCTGTTTGTCAGCTTCCGGGTCACTGACAACATGCGGCAAACCCCACGTTGGCCTAAAACAAAATGCAACTGATTTTCATCTCTATGTTTATATTATTTCTGTTGTTAATTAAAACCAAACCTTTCATGTTTCATTGAAAAAGTGTCCCTTTCTTTAAAATTTGATCAAGCTCCTTAAAGTTTTATTAATTCTACAACACAAGAGTACATGAGGAGTGTGTACTCTCAGCATTATCATCACAAGTCTTGTAATATTTGGTATTTTCTTAAAGTGCCAGTTCCTGGAGTCAGATGATCACATGAAAATCTCAGGTTTTTTTTTGTTCTTCCCCATTTAAAAAAAAATGCATCTAGCATTCAGTGCTAAACAGTATAGAGGGCAAGAGATTCTGAACTTAGACTGTTCTGGCACTTTGTCTGTTGTAGTAGTATTCCCTGGAAGAGCAGGGACATTTTGCAGCAAGATATTCCTTCCAGGGAGTTGAAATAAAACTTAGACCTGAAATGGTGGTGTGTTTCGGTATGTGCACTGAGAAGTTGGCCTGACACTATTCACCCCACTGGAGCTGCCAAACAGATCTTCTCTCTCTAGAATATGCAAAGCAAGTGTGCCTTGGTATATATAGGGGCTGATGTTGAAATTCAGACCTATTCCATGGACATCAGTGGAGTTGCTCTGGATTTATAGCAGTGTAAAAGAGATAATCCCACTTTTAATGTACCTGGATAGTTTTCAGTAAAGCCAATTTTAAAAAGGTGAATTCTTCCCCTCATCTCAAGGCAGTGTATCTATAATTTAACAATTAAACATGGCACTATACAACCTCCTGATGTGGTTGTAGAGTGCCTGGCAGGATAGGCCCCACCTCTGACTGAAGCTTTTGGGTGCTGCCACAGAATAGCCTCCATCTAGCAGGTTTGCAAGTTAACTTTAAAGTTTCTATTTCTTCTTCACAGAGCAGTTGGCAAAGAGTTAAAGGTATTTTTAAGAGAGATTGATGATGATGCCTCACAGAAGGCTCTGGAATGTTTTGTTTAGAAACAATTCTGTTGACATAGCATACATGGTATGGGTTTATTTTTTAATTCCTTTTTTGTTACTATCCTCACTAAGGGCATCTGAGCAGAAATAGGCGGTTTTAAGAGTTCATCCACCTCTGTTGCTTTTTTGTCACGTCTTTGCAACGGCTGGAGGCAGAACTCTTACGCTCTCAAACGTGGCTTCTCATCTACTGCAATGCTAAGCACTCTTTTCTACAAGGGGTTCTTCACTCTACTCAAGAAAAATAATCCATCAAAAATCATACTCTTGTGACCTCAGAAATTGGTCTCTGAAAAGTGTGCGGTCAAAGGAAGTTGAACTTCAAATGAGGAACAAACAACAGGGCCAAAGGAATGCACGAGCCAGAAGGAACATCCTCTTTTCATTCAAGTGTCCTTGGTAATATTTTTAAACTACTGTACAAATATACCTGACCATAGACATGTGGGCAAACCACTTCTGTAGAGTACATCTATATGGTGATAAAAACCCACAGCTGAGCCACGTCAGCTGACTTGGGTTCTGGCTCTGGGGCTGAAAAAAAAAATCACTGTGTACACATGCAGGCTTGGGCTAGAGCCCAAACTCTGCGACCCTGCGAGGGTAGAGGGTGTCCTCTACACCACATTGGGTTAGCCTGAGCTACAGTAGTCAGATGATCATTTGCCAGTATGCCACTCTATGAATGTCTGGGTAAGGCCCTGTCTACATGGGACTTTTTCATTGATGCAAATACACCTTCACAAACCCCCAGAGTAGAAGAGCTGGACTGGTGTCGCATGTCTACATTAGGGGTTTGCATTGGTGGAACTACAGCAACATAGTTACCCTACTGCAAAATTCTTTAAGCAACATATAAGCAAGAATATACAGTACTTGCCAAACTAAAACATGCTACAGAAGAGCGGCTGTCTCCTTTCTCTCTCCTTCCCCACCAGACTCAGCCTCTGAAGACATCAGAAAGGGAGTGAGCGTGGGTAGTTTGTTAGAAAACTGCTGCTTCATGTTTCCTCAACCTAGCGTGAGGGAGTGCCTAAGTAGTAAAATGAAATTTCATTACAAAACAAGTGTTTTCATTATGAAATGAAAGTTTCATATAGGAAACAAATTGCATTTCTACAAAGAGCAAATAGAATGAAGTACAAGATGCCTAAATGATATATGGCTGCTGGATTGAGGAAACTGTCGACAGCATTTGTTTAATCATCTAGTTCTACCTGTAAGCCAGAGGTAAAGTTAGTACCAAGTTGGGAGCTTATTTCTAGACATATGTTCAGAACAGTTCAATGGCCCAACCCTAAAGCTTTGGATTGGGGCCAGTTTGTGGGCCTTGACTAGGGGTTAGAGTTGGACCCTACTTGTAAGTCCCATCTAAATTTTGGACTAGGTCATGAGCCTCAGTTAAGGTTATAGGTATCTTCAATTCAGGGAATGAGGTGGTCAGGGTGACATGGGAGCTGGGACTTCGGTTCAGGATTATCCTAATTTACTTTCCCTCCTTTGCATAGTCACAGACTGGTTTGTTACTGAAAGGCTCCTCCTCCCTACTGGGCCTCTGCCATACTATGGAGTGGAGAGAAGAGCTCTTAAGCTTTTGTTTAGACAAAGGGTTATAAGAAGTCTGCACACAGGAAATACGACCAAAATCCTGCTGCTAACAGGAAACCTCCCAACTTCCTTCTAATTATCTTTGTCATGCAATTTCACATCAAGCAAGTCTGGGATTCACAACAAAAACAGATATGGGTACTGTGCAAATATGTGGCTACCATTCCAAGAGAGCAAGTAACTTCCTGAATGCGGCCCTTTCAACCTCGATCGCGGTCCTCAGAGTCAGAGAGGCTAAACATGTAGAGGGAAATGAATCTGACCCAATGTCAGTGGAGTAACGATGATGGAGATTATCTTTGGTCTTCACATTCCATTAATGGTAGCTAGTACTTCAGTGTAATAAACACAAAACAGACTTATGTGTCATGCCTTTCAATTGGCTTAGAGCACTCAGGACATTGACTACAGTCCAGATCACCAGCTGGTGTAAATTGACATAGGGCCCTTGAGATCTGTTCCTGTGACTTTAACTGTACTTATGTGACCCGAAGTTAGACATTGAGTGAAGGGCTTTGGTTAGATAAAAAAAGAATGCAGCATAATTCTTACCTCATCCTGGTATTCTGCCTGAAATGACAACAGGGACGTTAGCTCCATTTATCAAGGATCAAAGTATCATGACCCAGCTGAAGAGTGCCTTTCCCAGGTTGTAAGTTTACTTGAATTTACAGTGATGAGCCAATACTGAGCTGTGCACTTGTAATGTTTAAATTTAAAGGATATCTTGTCTGGGTGACTAGCTCCACTTTAGCCTGAGTCAGTGGTGACCTCAAGTTGTTACTATTTTACAACTGCTTTGATTATCTATTTGAAATGAGTGGATGATCTCAGTCCACTGTTTAATGGTCAGTTGTGGTTTAGTTTGTCTCACTTGGCAGAAATGCCAAAAATTGAAGGATGATGGAGATGGAATTATCCATTCACCTCCAGGCATGATCTCTCCAGAGCTGATTTGAGGCACACTCAGTGATAGAGTGGGGAAATAACATTGATCAAGACTTCCAAATATCTATTAATATCTAACCTATAGGACTTCTGTAACATTTTAAGGCTCCTGTTTGGATTTGGTGCAACAGGTCTCAGCACTGTGCTTTTAGCAAAAAATATATACACCTCTACCCCGATATAACGCTGTCCTCGGGAGCCAAAAAAAAAAATCTTATCGCGTTATAGGTGAAACCACGTTTTATCAAACTTGCTTTGATCCACCGGAGTGCGCAGCCCTGCCACCCTGGAGCACTGCTTTACCGCGTTATATCTGAATTTGTGTTAACGTAAGAACATAAGAAGGGCCGTACCGGGTCAGACCAGAGGTCCATCTAGCCCAGTATCCTGTCTACCGACAGTGGCCAATGCCAGGTGCCCCAGAGGGAGTGAACCTAACAGGCAATGATCAAGTGATCTCTCTCCTGCCATCCATCTCCACCCTCTAACAGACAGAGGCTAGGGACACCATTCCTTACCCGTCCTGGCTAATAGCCATTAATGGACTTAACCACCATGAATTTATCCATTTCTCTTTTAAACTCTGTTATAGTCCTAGCCTTCACAACCTCCTCAGGTAAGGAGTTCCACAAGTTGACTGTGTGCTGCGTGAAGAAGAACTTCCTTTTATTTGTTTTAAACCTGCTGCCTATTAATTTCATTTGATGACCCCTAGTTCTTGTATTATGGGAATAAGTAAATAACTTTTCCTTATCCACTTTCTCCACATCACTCATGATTTTATATACCTCTATCATATCCCCCCTTAGTCTCCTCTTTTCCAAGCTGAAGAGTCCTAGCCTCTTTAATCTCTCCTCATATGGGACCTGTTCCAAACCCTTAATCATTTTAGTTGCCCTTTTCTGAACCTTTTCTAGTGCCAGTATATCTTTTTTGAGATGAGGAGACCACATCTGTACGCAGTATTCGAGATGAGAGCGTACCATCGATTTATATAAGGGCAATAATATATTCTCAGTCTTATTCTCTATCCCCTTTTTAATGATTACTAACATCCTGTTTGCTTTTTGGCCGCCTCTGCACACTGCGTGGACATTTTCAGAGAACTATCCACGATGACTCCAAGATCTTTTTCCTGACTTGTTGTAGCTAAATTAGCATATTGTATGTATAGTTGGGGTTATTTTTTCCAATGTGCATTACTTTACATTTATCCACATTAAATTTCATTTGCCATTTTGTTGCCCAATCACTTAGTTTTGTGAGATCTTTTTGAAGTTCTTCACAGTCTGCTTTGGACTTAACTATCTTTAGCAGTTTAGTATCATCTGCAAACTTTGCCACCTCACTGTTTACCCCTTTCTCCAGATCATTTATGAATAAGTTGAATAGGATCGGTCCGAGGATTGACCCTTGGGGAACACCACTAGTTACCCCTCTCCATTCTGAGAATTTACCATTAATTCCTACCCTTTGTTCCCTGTCTTTTAACCAGTTCTCAATCCATGAAAGGACCTTCCCTTTTATCCCATGGCAGCTTAATTTACATAAGAGCCTTTGGTGAGGGACCTTGTCAAAGGCTTTCTGGAAATCTAAGTACACTATGTCCACTGGATCCCCCTTGTCCACATGTTTGTTGACCCCTTCAAAGAATTCTAATAGATTAGTAAGACACGATTTCCCTTTACAGAAACCATGTTGACTATTGCTCAACAGTTTATGTTTTTCTATGTGTTGGACAATTCTATTCTTAACTATTGTTTCGACTAATTTGCCCGGTACAGACGTTAGACTTACCAGTCTGTAATTGCCGGGATCACCTCTAGAGCCCTTTTTAAATATTGGCGTTACATTAGCTAACTTCCAGTCATTGGGTACAGAAGCTGATTTAAAGGACAGGTTACAAACCTTAGTTAACAGTTCCGCAACTTCACATTTGAGTTCTTTCAGAACTCTTGGGTGAATACCATCTGGTCCCGGTGACTTGTTAATGTTAAGTTTATCAATTAATTCCAAAACCTCCTCTCGTGACACTTCAATCCGTGACAGTTCCTCAGATTTGTCACCTACAAAAGCCAGCTCAGGTTTGGGAATCTCCCTAACATCCTCAGCCGTGAAGACTGAAGCAAAGAATCCATTTAGTTTCTCCGCAATGACTTTATCGTCTTTAAGCGCTCCTTTTGTATCTCGATCATCAAGGGGCCCCACTGGTTGTTTAGCAGGCTTCCTGCTTCTGATGTACTTAAAAACATTTTGTTATTACCTTTGGAGTTTTTGGCTAGCCGTTCTTCAAACTCCTCTTTGGCTTTTCTTATTACATTCTTGCACTTAATTTGGCAGCGTTTATGCTCCTTTCTATTTGCCTCACTAGGATTTGACTTCCACTTTTTAAAGGAAGTCTTTTTATCTCTGCTTCTTTTACATGGTTGTTAAGCCACAGTGGCTCTTTTTTAGTTCTTTTACTGTGTTTCTTAATTTGGGGTATACATTGAAGTTGGGCCTCTATTATGGTGTCTTTAAAAAGCACCCATGCAGCTTGCAGGGATTTCACTTTAGTCACTGTACCTTTTAACTTCTGTTTAACTAACCCCCTCATTTTTGCATAGTTCCCCCTTTTGAAATTAAATGCCACAGTGTTGGGCTGTTGAGATGTTCTTCCCACCACAGGGATGTTGAATGCTATTGTATTATGGTCACTATTTCCAAGCGGTCCTGCTATAGTTACCTCTTGGACCAGCTCCTGCGCTCCACTCAGGACTAAATCTAGAGTTGCCTCTCCCCTTGTGGGTTCCCGTACCAGCTGCTCCATGAAGCAGTCATTTAAAGTATCGAGAAATTTTATCTCTGCATTTCGTCCTGAAGTGAAATGTTCCCAGTCAATAGGGGGATAATAATAGTGCGGGATTTCAATTGAGTTCTTAATTTTGATAGCCTCTCTAATTTCCCTTAGCATTTCATCATCACTATCACCGTCCTGGTCAGGTGGTCGATAATAGATCCCTAAAGTTATATTCTTATTAGAGCATGAAATTTCTATCCATAGAGATTCTATGGAACATGCGGATTTGCTTAAGATTTTTACTTCATTTGATTGTACATTTTCTTTCACATATAGTGCCACTCCCCCCCCCTGCACGACCTGTTCTGTCCTTCCGATATATTTTGTACCCCGGAATGATTGTGTCCCATTGATTGCTCTCAGTCCATTCTGTGATGCCTATTATATCAATATCCTCCTTTATCACAAGGCACTCTAGTTCACCCATCTTATTATTTAGACTTCTAGCATTTGTGTACAAGCACTTTAAAAACTTGTCACTGTTTATTTGTCTGCCCTTTTCTGATGTGTCAGATTCTTTTTTATGTGAATGTTTATCATCTGATCTGGCCCTTACATTATCCTCTTCCATCCTCTGCTCTTGACTAGAACCTGGAGATTCTCTATCATTAGACTCTCCCCTAAGAGAAGTCTCTGTCCGATCCACATGCTCCTCTGCAGCAGTCGGCTTTCCCCCATCTCCTAGTTTAAAAACTGCTCTGCAACCTTTTTAATGTTTAGTGCCAGCAGTCTGGTTCCACTTTGGTTTAGGTGGAGCCCATCCTTCCTGTATAGGCTCCCCCCATTCCAGAAGCTTCCCCAGTTCCTAATGAATGTAAACCCCTCCTCTCTACACCATCGTCTCATCCACGCATTGAGACTCTGAAGCTCTGCCTGCCTACCTGGCCCTGCGCGTGGAACTGGAAGCATTTCTGAGAATGCCACCATAGAGCTCCTGGATTTCAGTCTCTTCCCTAGCAGCCTAAATTTGGCCTCCAGGACGTCTCTCCTACCCTTCCCTGTGTCATTGGTACCTACATGTACCACGACCACCGCCTCCTCCCCAGCACTACACATAAGTGTTATATCGGGTCACGTTATATCAGGGTAGAGGTGTATATAAATACAAACACCCACACACATATACTTATACACACACACTTCATGCTTACTTGCTTTATTTAAAGTACAAATCAGAAATAGTTGTGTTAGACAAATTCCAAAGTATTGTACCTTCACAGCTGCCAAACAGCACATTGCAAAATAGAACAAGGAGAGCTATAATTTCCCTGATTCGTTTTATTATTTGACCTTCACTTCTTGGTTGTCCTTGAGCTAAATATAGTCTTTTCAGTGTTATTTATATGTTTAACCCAAAGTTACCCTTCTGTGTCAAGGGACTACTGTATCATAATGTTGTTCCAAGTTGTTTTTAACAGCATTTTTTTTTTAATTGAAAAAAATATGGCTTTAAAAAAAAAACATCATTGTCAGTTCATTAGGATTCCACAAACTTCTACCAAATCTCTTGTGTTTTATAACACAATTTGCTCATAGCCCACAAAGATAAAGATTCTAACTTTCTCAAAGAGAACACTGAACCACCCAACCCCTGCAAAAAGCTGTAATGTTCGTGCAATGATAATGACTTTGCATTCATATATAGCTGGAGGCCAATGTAATTTACAAATATCAGATATATATGAATCAATTCACTCATCACTGAAGTGGAACCTGGCAACTGTCAAACAGCATACAGTAATGTCACAGAACAGCTTGGAATGGAAAATGAAGATAACTGCATTCCACTGAAACAACAATATAGTTTAACACAAAGTCTTTCCTCCCAAACTGGCCAACATACTTTCCAGTCAATCAAAAGCCCTTGTATTTCCAGACAAAGACAAATGCAGATGCACTTCTTAGCATATGCGCAACGTGCCTCAGGTGACCAGGATTCATCACCAAATTTGTTCCGCTGGTTGGATCATTAGCTTCCCTGGCTTGGGCCAGGTACTGACAGGGAGTGAGACATGAACGCTGATCCATGCACTAAATGAACACTATCGTGCTCCTAAAGCATTTGGGAGCAGATCTTCAGCTGTTGTAAACTGTCATAGGCCCACTGAAGTCAACAGATCAAAATTACACCAAATTACAGCATTTGAGGATCTGTCGAAAAAGGGGACAGTGTGGACAGCTAGATGACCACACACAGTCAGTACTCCTCACACAAGAGTGATTTTTGTAGCAGCACATCAATTCTGCAAACAGCCAAAATACCAGGGGCCTCTTATTTACATAACGGGTGCAAAGCACCTCAGAGAAAGAGAGATTTATGGTGCATCTTCTCTATGGATTTACCTCTTATCACACCAATATTATGTTTAAGCACATTTTTTCACATGAAAAGGTCTGTGTCAAACTGGAGGAGTGAGTGGGGGTGGGGATTTCAAAAGCACTCAGACATAAAACAGCTCTTGTTTTGTTTATCACTGATCTAAACATACTCGGCCAAATTCATCCCCGTGATTTTAAATGGAGTTACAACAGAGGTGAATTTGTTCCCCCAAAGGTTTATCAAAAGGATAACAACAGACTAGAGCGGGTTGAAACTGAAATTTTTCGATGAAAAATAGGGATACATTTTCCAGGAAAACTTTCCTGAAAGTTTCTCATCCTCCCAACCAGCTACACAATTGACACAAAAAGTTTCAAAGAAAACCAACCATTCTAAATGACACTTAACCAAGATTTCCATGTGTTCAACACCCATAACCGAGGCCATGCTTTACAAGACAGTTCAGTCCCCAGCATGTTGAGCTCTTTTGAAAAATCTTGACCTTAATGTTTGTAGTGTTGACACACTAATCTCTCTCCTCTCATCTACATAGACCGGAATTCAAATTCCAAGAGTGGCACAGGCCTAGTCTACACTAAGCTTGACACACTTAATATAGGTGTTCGCAAACACATTAAGAGACATGTTTTCAGCCACAATTTGGGAGGGACCCATTGTTGGCAATGGCTGTTTGCAACAGGTCAATTACATAACATAGACCAACCTTTAAAGGTTTGCTGAGTCTAGTGAGTTTCATACTAATCCTTACTGGAATTCTGTTGACATCACAAAGCTGATGTACCATGCTGCAGTTTTTACACACAGTACCACACAATAAGACTCAGAATGAAGCTAGACAAGGCAAAACCAAGATGCTGACTAACACAGGTATAATTTGAAAACACTACAGTTGGGGTTCCTAGTAAAGCAGTTCTAGATGTTTCACCCACCAAACACTAGTTACCAGGCATTATGTGGCCAGCCCTTTGTGCAGTGGGTTTGCCTTAAGGATCCAGTGAGTCTAGATTAGAGCAGAAAGCTCTGACCAGCTCTGTTCTTCCTCCTTTATAAAACTGGCCATTCGTAGCAATGTACTGCAGAAATAAATACAAATGTAAAAAGAGCTTTTTAGGGTCACTGACTGCTGTAGCAAGATTTTTTCCCCCTCTATTGATAAAGCCAGTTCTATTAAAAAGCCAGAGCCAAGTTTGAGAGACCTTCAGATTCACTGTTTGAGACCCACTAAGTCCCAGAGACTCCATATTAATGCAGAGGGGCAGGATATATTAATAGAGAGGAAGCATCTAGTGAGAAGGAGTGACATTTAGAGAACTAAGCAGATTTGAACCCTGTCTCACAACTATCAGTTTATGCTTGCTGCAATCACCATCTTGGTTTTGTCTTATCAAGCCTCATTCTGAGGCGAACACGGCAGTGCAGTGAATAAAGAGAATTCTAGATTGCTGGAGTCCCAGGTGTGAGTGGAATCATCAAGCCCCTACTGAAGAAACTGGAAGACCTGCAAGTGTGGGTAAGGGAAATATATCCAGCAACCACCCACAGGGTAGCTAGCTGTCAGCAAGAGAGCTTGGTCCCTCTTCAGTGAAAATGCACCCCAATATTTGCCACCCTCTCCCATCCCTATGTATAACCCAAACTATTCACAGTGAAGACAGAATGCCCATGACTGCCGTGCTCTTGCTGTCTCTCATTGCTAAACAATAGGCTATTAAATAACCAAACATCTCAGCTCTATTAGTAATCTTCTTATTACAGCACTGTAAAAATCAGTGTTTATGATGAAGAGGCAGTGGCTGCTGTCTGGAGGAAACCTGCGTTCCACACACGCATGCAGGCACATGCGTATTTCATATGGTGCATTGCAAACTGCATGGAATAGAAAGCAGCTGGAGGAAAATGGCTACAGAGAAATGGTTCTCTGGGGCACCATCTCTTGATTTGTTTTGTTTATAGAAGGAATGAGATTTTTATCTCTGCTCAAAATATAAAATGCTGCCATGGCACAGAGCTCACTGCTTGGTGATGCTCTCGCTTAGGAACATAAACAAGAAGGGGGGGGGGGAAGAGGTGGCTGTGTAGAATCCCTAAAAATGTCAAAATTAAATAGAAAAGGGTCCTTCAGAGGAAACAGTTTATTAACAAGCCCCTTAAGGAGTTCTCCATTTCCTTAATAGTCAGGGACTCTGTTCTGATTACAAACCCATCGCTAAACACTGAGAAGATGGTTTAGTGGACAAAGCATAGGGTTTGAAATACCACAAACCCCTAGTCCTGCAGGTTTGAATCCCAACAACAGGATCAACTTAGACCTTAATGTTTCCATGGTAAATATGCTAATTTCCATACAGCTTTTTGGTTGTAGGTGCTATGGTGCCCTGGATTATTTGACCATCTTGTGCACACAATATATCCCTGAAATCCCTCTATGGCACTGCTCCAGGGGAAGACCACAGCCTTCTTCCTCCTTTGTGACTCATATACAGGATCTCACCTTCTCCCTCTCTGCAGGGGGAAGAGCTCGGTTTTATTTGAGATCATCAGCCAATCATTTCCCCAGATATCAGTCAACACCAGTTCTATTTAGATTAAGCAAAAGCATTATGTATTAGAAACAAATACGAAAGAAAGCAGAAATAATGACAATACACCTCTACCCCGATATAACGCGACCCGATATAACACAAATTCGGATATGATGCGGTAAAGTTAATAAAGTTAAACTTATTTACTTTACATATAACAATAGTTTAGTTAAAATATTATAAACTTATAGAACGAGAGCTTCTAAAAAGGTTAAAATGTATTACTGGCACGCGAAACCTTAAATTAAAGTGAATAAATGAAGACTCGGCACATCACTTCTGAAAGGTTGCCGACCCCTGATCTAGAACAAACTGTATCCCACTGGTCTTTTCAAAATCCACCAGTACACAAAAGAACAGTTTCCATTTTTCCTACTACAAAACTTATACTGTGATCCGATTAGTAAAGATTCCTTTACCTAAGCAAGTTCCTGACAATTTGTCACTTTCCTTTTCTTTGAATGCCTCTGGCCAGCTGAACAAACAAAACAAATAGCGACTTTACAGTGCTCTGACTTTAGATAGATATAAGGTTGCAAGTTACCATTGGTGTATGCATTTGGACCGAGATTTGTCAAAGGAACCTAAGAAAGTTGCACACAAATCCTTTTGAAATTCAGTGGGAGTTGGGTATCCAACTCAGACACCTTAGAGTTAAAAACTGCAATTTTCATTCTGCTTTACATTGCTAATTATTCTAGTTCACTGGCACTTCCATTAACATGAAAGTATAGAGGTCACAAGCACAGCTCTGGAGCAAGACCCTTCAAGGATACACAATTAAAAACCATAAATGCAGATATATTGTGTAAAACTCAATGTGGACTCATTTGTTACAGCTTGGCACAAACCTTTCAGGCCAAACTGAAGTCCCATTCGCTCTCTGTAAACTTTAAAGATCACATGAAGTTTTCCCCCCAAAACAGGAGTAAGGCACCACCATCCTTGGCCACAGTTCCTCCTCTCAACCACTGTCGTGCAGCATGCTATTGGCTTACTGCTCCTCCATCCCTGAGGTGGCTGCATTGCAATGTCTCTCTCACATCCCATACGGTAAACCTCTAGGTAAAGATCTACATCTTGTTACATCTCTATCAATCAAGAGAGTATTTACAAAAAGCTCTTTTGGGATAAAAAAGCATCACACGTGTGGACTATATCGGATTGCAGCCACTCCCAGCTGTCCAGTGCTTCCTCCACAACTAGCCATGTGACTCATTCCTCCATCCTCAATCAGCATCTTCCCTGTCTCTCCTCTCCACACGGCCTTTTGACTTTTCTGCAAATGATCAATGTCCACACCGCTCTTCCTCCTCAGCCATCTACCTCCTCATCCCATTCAAGAACAATCACCCCGTCATTACCCAGCCAAAATTTTTAGCCCCAATAACCCTCTTTGTACCCTTCCTGCCTACTGATCATTTCCAAATCTATCCCTTACATTCCTGAATTTTCCAGGGAACTGAGAGGAAGGGGGGACATCAGGGATGGGGAGGATGTGGGGGGTTACCATAATTATAACCAAGGGGTACACTCCATCACGCAAATACAATGCCTTGGTTCGCCATTGTCCTGCACCCTATATAGTCATTTACATCCACAGAAAGTGGGTGTAAAATGCTACCAGATCAGAACAGAAACTGCACTGATGTAAATAATGACACAAAGTGCATGACCCTGGAGAACTGGACCCTAAATATCTATTCTTTAAATCTTCTCTGTTCCTAGGAAAGTTAAAAACAAAAATAAAGTGAAATTCTTTTTAATAGGATCTACAAAAGAAAATTACTTTGTGCTCCTTCTGCTGCCTGTTCATCCGTGGTTATCATACACTAGAGATCCTCAAAACATGTATTTTGTTTTCTGTCAAAAACTTAGAGGAAAGCAAAACATTTCCATTTTCAGTTTTTCAGGTTTTCATGAAAAAGATAAAACATTTGTTTTCTGTTGTTAAGAAATCATTTTTCAACATACCCCAAGATTTGACAAAAATGAAAATTCTCACTAACATTTCAGTTTTGTCCAAATAGCCATTTTTTTGCACCCCCAAGGAAGTTTTCACCAATAATTTTCAAACAGGTCTATCAAATACTGCACAATTACCTCCTTCCACTTCTCTCTGAGAGGGGTACCCAGGCCTGTGGAAAGCACTAGCTAACTACAGCTGAGCCAGCAGAGAGAACAAAAAGAGCATGAAACATTATTTATGAGGGTCCACAGCTGGATTTTTAAAAAGTTTGAGAGGGTGGAGGGGAAAATAAAAGTTGCCCTTGTTAAAACACTGGAATAGATGTGAGGCGAGGACATGGCACAGGGAGAATTTTTATGTTTACGGTTCAACTTCTCAGAAAGTCCGGTCAGTCAAGGCCAAATTGTCTGCTGGATTAAATCCATTTAAAATCAGTGGAGTTAGGCCAGAGGAGCGTTTGGCCCAGAGCATTTCAAATAATTTAAATTGCAAATCTATACCCCTTGAATCAGGGCAACTGAACCAGGGGAAGGGAGGTACCTGTATTTATTCCAGGGGAGGGAGGGGAGGCAGTGGTGCTGCCAATATCCTCTCTTTGGCAGGGGCACCAGAACAATTTTTAGAGTGGGGGTGCAGAAAGCCCTTGAACAAAACTGTAAAGCATTTGGTTGCTATTATTACTTCAAGCTAGGGAGTATTCTGCACTCCCTTCTAGCCCCAGAGCCCCTTCCCCCCCGGGGATTCAGCCAGGGGAAAGCAGCGTCTTTAAACGGGCTTATTAGTTGCATTGCAGTAGTGCGTAGAGGTCCCAACCCAGACTCTCTTTATGTTAAGCACTATACAGACACAGACAGTCCCTGCCCACAAAAGCCCAAATACACAACACAGACAGAGGGCAAACTGGCAAAGAGAGGCAAGTCATTTGCCCAAAGCCACACAGCAGGCCAGTGGCAGAGACAGGAACACAATCCAGGTCTCCCTACTCCCAGTGCAATCTGGTAGGGGCTCCACAGAAGCCCCAGTAGCAGAAGCTTCCTGAAAAAGGAATTGAGTCAACTTGTGAAACTTGGCCCTGCCAAAGCTAGACCAGCCCAGATCCAAGCCCACAGTGGAGCAATGGCTGTGGGCAGCTTCTGCAGTCACATCCCTACTCACCAGAAATGAAGGCCAGCAGCCTAGCCACTGTCAGCTTGTGCCAGGGTGATCCAGCAATCGTGACCTTTTTGTTTGATTTAACTCACTTTACAGCACTGGAGGACTGTTTCCCACCTGGGCTCTAAAAGTTTTCCAGCGGAGTCCCAAGATCTAACGTATTCTGCAGGACGACCCTCAATGCACAATTAGAACCAATCTCCCTACTCTAAATCAAACTTTATGCCTGAATAATTTAAGTGTCCTTTTTATTTATTTATTTACATAAGACTAAACAACCCAGGAATGGATTTTTTTGACCTGACACTAATATGGTGCAATTAATTCCTATGCAGAAAGTCAACTCAAGGCCTATGCGCTACTTAAGCCCTATTTTGAGGGCTTAAAATGGTGCCTAGATCTTGTGCTGGTCCTCTGAATGTCACCCTTAAGGAAAGAAATGAGGGTATCAACGTTAAACCTGTGTGCTTCCTGAGTGCTGTGTATCAGAAATATAAGGGCCTTTATAGTTTATCCTACGAAGATACTAAAAGTATTTTGCTCTGAAGCTACAAAAATGATTTCAAGCAACTCCTTTCCACCTCACCCAAAATAGAGAGATCTTTGTTTTCAGAAAAAACAGTACAAATTAATATTGTGACAGAACTTCATACCAGATAATCAGATCTTCCTTGTTTTCAGAACTAAAGATGTTTAGTCATTAGAGGCCTGGCACTCTTCCAAATCAGAATTCATTAGCTTACTCTGCTCCCTTTCAGGCAAAGCTTGGTCTGGACCATCCAGAGCCAACTGGTTTTCTCAGAGGGGGAGTCACACATTGCACAGTTCCAATATCATATTATATTTGACATTTTAGTGGAAAATCCAGATTTGCTTGATGTAAGACTATATGACCGAAGCAATGAGGAGTTGGAAGATTTTCTGTCATCAGTGGTAATTTGCCCACATTTCCTGTTCAGTCAGATCCTTGCAACCTCACATGGCGGAACCTTTGAACAAGACAAAGCATTTCCTCCAACTTAAGGGCCATTCTCTGAAAAGCAGCCAACAGGGACAGATGAGGATAAAAGGAAGGGTTTCCCACCCAGCCACCACCTGTCAACTTGATTACTAGTATAGGGTTAACCAGTGATGAGCTGCTAAAATCTTAACAACCGGTTCCCTATAAAAAGTTCTGATTTAAGGGATGTGCCACAGTATGTATTTTTTGTACCAATAGGGTTACCATAGGTTTGTATTTTCCCAGGAGGAATTTTTAAATTTTTAAATTTCCGCCTGGACGGCGATTTAAGAATCAAAAAGCCTGACATCTCTGGGAAAATACGGATGTATGTTAACCCTACCTAAAGTTCTTTTTAAAAAAAGATGGGCCTGAACTAGAAATGAGCTCCGTTTCACATGTGTGGGTCCCCGCCTCTCCCTGGGGGTGTGCTAGGGTGACCAGATGTCCCGATTTTATAGGGACAGTCTCGATTTTTGGGTCTTTTTCTTATATAGGCTCCTATTACCCCCCACCCCGATTTTTCACACTTGCTGTCTGGTCACCCTAAGGTGTGCACATGTATGGGTCCCAGCTGCTCCCTGCCCCCCCTCATTGAAGCAGGTGTGCAGGGTTACTGCCCTGGGAACTGCAGGGCACCAGTGGACCTGGGGCTGGCTGCAGACAGGGGCATGGGGCAGGGCTAGCTGGAGACCGGGGGTGCGACAGGGGCTGGCTGCGGGCAGGAGCTGGCTGCGGGCAGGGGGTGCGACAGGGGCTGGCAGGGGCTGGCTGCGGGCAGGGTGGTGGGTACTCACACGGGGAAATGGGCTGGGAGCAGCCCGAGCAGCAGGACGCAGCCCAGGCCCAGCAGAGCAGCCGGGGACCCACCAGGTAGCAGCAGGAGCCCCAGGGCCAGAGGTCCAAGGAGCAGCAGCAGCAACAGGGCCAGGAGGCAGCCCACATGGCTCCTGCAGCGCAGCGCCCCCGGTGGCCGGGAGGAGGAATTACACGCTTCCCAGCCAGAGCCCATCAAAGCTTCCCTCGCAGGGAAGCCAGTTAACAAGCGGTTCTAAAACCGCTTCAAAATTTAACAACTGGTTCATGCGAACCGGCTCCAGCTCACCCCTGGGGTTAACCCCACACTGTGAGGTTACCAGATTATAAAACATGGGTCACTCAGCCCATTAGTACTAGTAATGGGAGAACTGCAGAAAGGATCCGTTTTGGGGCCCCAATCCCACAAGGTGTTCAGCATCTTCTGCAGTGGGCTAGAAGCTGAGGTCATTCATTGTGTAGCTGGTCATTCATGAATGAAACGGGAGAAAGAGGGTCAGATTTCAAGAGAGACCTAATTTAGGGAGGGACCAGAATGCAAATTGGGATCAGGCTGCTACTACACAAACAGGAGGGCCTCAGCATGTTACATTAGCTTCTTGGCATGTTAAATAGACTTCTGTTTCCTGCTGGATCACCTATTACTAGTGAAAACCACTTCCCAGCAGCCCAAAGTTTGGATGCTTAACTGAATGTCTTGAATCTCTGAAGCTGGGCTGGAAGTCTTGTAAAAGCATGCTCTCATAAGGCTTGAAGTTAGCCTGCAAATATTGCAGAAGCCGCTTGGGGGATTTCAACACATGTGGTTCAAACAGGAACAAAGTAGTGCAGGGTTATGTGGGGGGGAGGAAAGGAAAAGGTCAAAAGTCTTTCAATCTTTGAATAAAAAGCCTGATTTGCACAAGTTCCTGTTTTATCCAAACTAGTTTTCCCACCCTTACTGATACATAAAAACTGGTAGGAATGGCCATTAGAACACCTACTGCTTTGAAGGTTTCAGAGCCAATCCCTTCCCTAACATCTGATTTGATCAATTTCAGAAAATAATTTTAGTACTTTTTATTTAAATAGACATAAATTCACATTTGGCTTATATTTTCAAGAACTCTACCTTGAAAGAAACATGCATTAAGACAGGGGTGGCCAATCTGTGGCTTCGGAGCCACATGTGGCTCTTCAGAAGTTAATATGCGGCTCCTTGTATAGGCACCGACTCCGGGGCTGGAGCTACAGGCGCCAACTTTCCAATGTGCCAGGGGGTGCTCACTGCTCAACCCCTGGCTCATAAAGTTATGATACAATTCGTTTTTACCCAGCTTTTAGATTACACATTATTGGAGATGGGTGAGAAGAGATAGACAGTTTTGGTTTAAGTTTTGCAAAGTCTTATCATCTGGGTTTTGGTTTTGCAAAACTAGGGCTTGGATTTGAGTCTTTTTTTTTTTTAACCTGTATTCTCTGGGACCTCACCAGAACCCCAGATCTAAACATTCCCAACATTAAGTGGATGAAATATCTGAAACCAAGCTGTCCCAAAGTCTGAGTGTTCTAAATTGGTCAGTTAGAGATTAGTTTCAGCTGTGACCCCTGATCCAAATCCAGACCAAGGTTTAGTTGCTGATCCAACTCTCAACTTTATCCAAATTCCTAAAATTCAGGGGCAGAGAGGGTTTAAAAGAACTGTTCTAGTTCTAATTCTTCTCTAGTTTATACAAACTGTAAGCTCTTTGGGGAAGGGATTGTCTTTTTATTACATGTGTGGACATTATCTAGACCAGATCTCTGATCAGCACCTCTAGGTATCATACAAGCAATAAACAATTTTACATGTAAAGCTGATACCTTTTGAATGATTCGGCTTTGCAGCACCAGGCAAGGACATCATAAGCGCGTGTTTCACAATGGGTAAAAGCTAAGCATGCAATGAGAAATATATGTGTGTGTGTGTGTGTGTGTGTGTCCCCCATACACACCTCCCCTTCAACTTCCAATTTTCTAAAAATCAGGTTTGTTTAGACAAGCAGTTGAAAATCTAGTTTGAACACATGCGTCAGAAAGCTGTGACAGCATCTTCATAATGTAAAGCGTATGGTACATTAAACTTTAAAGAAAAGATGAGTTCCTGTTTTCATTTTATCAACAGTTTCACAGGCAGCAAAAGAAAAGCCACAAAATAATGTTTGCACCCACAGCCAAGCATGGGAGACCCAACTCAGCATCTAGTTAAAATGAAAATGAATAATACTTTGCGCAGCTACACTATAGCATCTTTCACTGTAGCATATCAAAGGGCTCTGCAGATACGAATTAAGCCTTTGAGCTATTATTATCCCCATTTTGAAGATGAGGAGAAACAGCCACAAAAAGGTTAAGTGAATAGACTGCTAGTCTCCACATTGTGAGTTGGAAGAGGAAAGTCTGCTTAGGAGGAATTTTTCTGATAAATTACTATGATTAATTATTTGAGCCTTTGTCATAGATCAGGACCCTACTGTGCTAGGTGTTGTGCAAACACAGAACAAAAAAAGACAGTAATTCATCAAAGTATCCATTTTGGTTATCAGAGAAATGGAGGGGGAAGAAGAGGACAGATTTTCAAGCGTGCTCAAAATGCAGCAGCATTCTGTGACATTTGGCCAGGTTTTCAACAGAATTCAGCACCCAGCGTGCTGAATGAACACTGAAAATGTGGCCAAATTAGTCCTTTTTGTATTTTGTAAAACTGTAAAGATTTAAGTGGTTTAAAAACACAGGTTGCTAAATGAAAGACAAAAATAGTAACAGATGATAGCCACTATAAATGTTACCCACTTAATTAAAAAAAAAAAAAGGCAGAGTGTACTTTCATGAGATAAACATTTTACATCAGACCTGTGCATTTTGGGAACTTTGTGTAAAAACAAAAAAAGAGATGTGTGAGTAGAGTGTGATTTTCAAAGGGTCATAACTCGGTGAAACCTAAAACAATTTTCTTCAGAAGACTCAAGGCAGCAAGGATCACCAGACACTGGCGAGGTCATCAGTCATTTTATTCTAGACAGTCACCCCCATGTGCTGATTGGCTGCTTGCTCCAATCCCTCCTGGCCTTACCTTCCTCACAGTCACTCCACTTCTGCCTGACTCCACCTGCCCTCCATCCTTCCCTAATTTTTCCCCAGTCTCTTCTCCCCTCCCCAGCTGCCCGTTTACTTAGTCCCCTAACAAACCTCCAAAAATGATTTTTAAAAATTTGTAGAACTAACATGACATTTGCCAGCATCACATTATTCACTCTGCTCTTATATCCCTTTGCCTCACCAGTGCTGACTTTTGTTCTTGCCAGTGGGTGCTCCTCTCTGCCCCGTCCCCTCCATTCAAGCAGTGTGCAGGGGCCTTGGGGGGCAGGGACATGGACCGGGCCCCACAAAAGATTAATTCAGCTCTGTGGGTGCTGAGCACCCCCTATTTTTTTCAGTGGATGCTTGAGCCCCCAGAGCACCCCCAGAGTTGGCACCTATGCTTTGCCTGCCTCTCCTCCCCACCTTCGCTTTATCTTGTTTATTTAGATTTAAGCTCTTGGAGGCTGGGGCTGTCTCTGAGGCCTGGTCTACATTTAAAAGTTATGTTGGCAGGGGTCAGGGGTATAAAATGTTGGTCAGAGGTATGAAACAAACTACCCCCAGACTGACATAGTTATGTTGACCTAACCCCCAGGGTAGATGCAGCTATACTAATGGGAGAGTGCTTCCATGAACGAAGCTGCTGTCGTTCAGGGAGGTGGTGTTCTTACAGAGATGGCAATTCCCCTTCCATTGGCGTAGGCTGTGTCTATATTATGGGGGCAATGCCGGCATAACCACAGTGACGTAGATATGCCAGTACAGACATACTCTCTGTTTGTGTAGTGCCTAGCACAATGGGCCCTGATCTTGGCTGGTCTGTAGGCATTACTATAACATAAATCATACATTTCTGCTGAAGAGGTGTTTGAGATACATTGCAATCATTTCCCACTCATTACATGCAAAATGGCTGAACCATTTTCATTCAAAATTAAACAAGCAATTAAAAAGGAACCTTCAGGCAGAGGTCAGGCCTGAAAAATGAAAATTTCAGAAAGTTATAAGCAAATGAAAATAGGGGCTTAGAATGGAAACATTCATGGAATCTTAACTACGTAACTGCTCCTGCCATCATAGCCATGTGCAGTGACACTACAAAGGAGCTGCACAATGGCATATGCCGCATGAATGTAGCGAGTAAATGCTCTCTAGAATAATGGACACATTTCTATTAGCAACCATATGCGTATTATTTTCAATAATTCCCTGCTTGCAAGGTTTCAGCCCTGAAGGAGTTTTTAATAACACACAGCAGAGCTAACTCCTCCTTATAAATAGCAGCTAGGTTGGAAAAGGTTGATAGGCTTCTAACAAACAGCAGAAGCCACTTCTCTTCTTACGGTTGCAGATGGATTTCAAGCCACTAATCCTACAGCTTGAATCATTACATTTTACTGAAATAAACAACAAATGGATGGTGAAAAGCTTATGTCTGCTAGGTGAACTTTCACCCGACAGCTCAGATAGGTTGCCCAACACATTCTACTAGAAGTTTGAGAAACACACTGTCTTTTCATTGAAATAATGGCCTCCAGGCATCAGTATCCTTTAATTATCTAAGCTTGTATTAATACATCTCCACAGATCAGCAGCAAGAGTTATAATTGCAATTGCACTGGTAGTAAGTACCATATTGTTAGAACTGCACAACACTCAGTCCAACTTCTTTCCCACAGTCTTAGAACATCACAAAACATGCTTTTTTTTTTTTAAGAGGAAAACATTGGCTGCTTGATCTCTAACCAAATGACGATTCCCCTCCACACACACACATTTTCATAATTTTTAAACTCTTTTCCTGCTTCAAACAATTCTAACTACACTCTTTTAAACAAATCTATGCCCAAAAGAAATGAAGCTTGAAAGCTGAAGTTCGGCACAGGCTGTGGGTCAAATCCATGACTGACAAAACAGGAAACAATTCTATTGACTTCATTAAGTCAATAGAGTTACATGGCTACTGATGCCAACAATGAATTTTGCCCAGGACTTAGGCCTTATCTACACTACAGGGGAAATTTGATCTAAACTACGTAATTTGAGTTATGTGAATAGTGTAACTGAAGTCGATGTAGCTTAGACCTACTTTCGGCGGGGTCCACACTACACGACGTTGACGGGAGACACTCTCCCGTCGACTCCCCCTACTCTTCTCAATCCGATGGAGTACAGGAGTCGACGGGATAGCGATCTGGGGTCGATTTAGCAGGTCTTCACTAGAACCGTTAAATCAATCGCTAATGCATCAGTTGCTGCTTGTCGATCCCCCAGGAAGTGTAGACAAGCCCTTAGTCTGAACAAATGATTGCTTTTGATTTAACAGAGAGTTAGGGACTCCTGAAAAGCGCACACAATGGACAGGGTCAGCATGTAGATTTATTATATTAAGAAATGCACACCTGACGGCAGATACATACACTTCTCAGAACTGTGCACTTTGGGAAGCTTGTTAAGAAGCAGTAATTGTGGCTTTGCCTGCAACCTCCCACGCCAATGGGGCTCTCCAGCCCCTTTTCTATCTCCCTAAATTGTTAGGGGTGGGGGTTCCCCTCCTTGCAGCTGAACGTGACCTATGGTCTAAACATCATGAACTAATCTGTGGGCCTGATCTTGCACTCCTGACTCAAGCAAAATCCTCATTGACGTCAATGGGAGTTTTGCTTTTAAACCACAATCCACACTGGACATTGGGTGTGCTGCAGCAAGAATCTTCAGAGCGATTTATCTGGATCTCAAAAAACAGACCACAAAACAGATGGGTTGGACTGTAACTTTTCAAAGGAGGTTTCGGTCAATTATTATTTTAACCCAAACTGGATCACCAACATATCTATTTAATACATTCTGCCAAACCACCTAGGGCCCAACCTCACTCCCTTTGAAGTCAGCAGGAGTTTCAATTGACTTAAATAGAGAAATGGATGAGGCCCTAAGAGATTCAAGAATCAAGGTACATGCAGACGAGCATCTCTCATTAACACACCTACAGAAACGTCTGTAGTATCCTACGGTGTTATTACTGCGTTTTATCTTTATCTTTGCTGGTGGTCTAAAGACTGTATTTAGCTTAGATTTCCTAACATTTTCCTGTAATCTCTTCCTTGGACACACAGAAACAAAGAACAATGGTTGATGATGGGGTGAGTGGGGAGGATTCAAGGCACAGCTCTAGTAAAAACAGAGATGGCAGTAAACTATTGCTAATTTGCCTAATAGATAATCAGCACACGTAGGCAAGGTTCTTTGTCCACTGTAATCCAGTTCTTTCCTACTTTATAAGCCTCCCTCCACATCCCCTACTATGTTTATGATTAGGTTGACAATCAGTCTACTATGTACTCAATGTGAGAAATAAAAAAAATAAGCAAGGGAACTCAAGTAGTGTTTACAGTGCTGGTAGGTTTGAGTTGAAAAGCCAAGCAAAGGGCGTGGGTAAGATCAAGAGAGAAAAAGGTCCATTGAGACTCTGCAAGTGACATTATACTTTTTTCCTTTTCAAATCTGACCACCTTCAACATCTCTCACATGAAAACTTAATGGGGATGAAACCAGGAGTTATTAACATAAATTTGATAGGTTTCTACAGAAATTACTCTAAAAACCTAGACTTTAATAGGGAAATTTTAAAAAACAAAATTAAAAAAAGAAACCTTTAGAAAGGACAAAATTCTCTCACAAATTTGACAAGATTTTCTAACAAGTGTCTATTTTATTCTTTTAATCTCTGCATCTGCCTCCACTCCAGCCTCTTAAAATGAAACACTAAGATATTTTGATTGAGGGGATACACTTGTACTGAATTCCTGCTGGCAGAATCTACTCCTGGAGCTAATTTTTTGGCTGGCTTTCAGTATTACATAGGTCTCATATTAGTATGAATACACTTACCAATAGAGTAACACTAGGAGGATCACCAGCAGAGCCACTGTTACTGTTGTTCCATTGATTTCCATGAAGACAAATTTCAAGAGATCTGCAAGCTCCATTTTCCTTCACTACACAATGCTGGGCTTGAGGTTGATGGGGAAGTCTCCTCAATAACAGATAAAACCTGCCAGTTACATGAATGACAGTCTGTAGTGAAACAGGAACCAAGAGAGCAAAGTCTGTCAAACCAACTCTAATTGTGAACTTTTCCTGTTCTCACTGACTGCACCCTCAGAGAGAGGCAGAAGTTAAGGGCTTCCTGTGTAATGGGATGAAGCAACTTTTTTTCCCCCTTGATGACTGTCACATTAATAAATATTTACATAGCCACTGCTTGAAACATCAGAGCTGGCCCATAGGTTTGCAGCGGGGGAGGGGGGGAATAAAAGAGGGAATATATCACGCGTATGTGGAATAGATTTGAAAAAAAATACCTCAGTGAATCCAGTGTGCTCTGTAAATAGAAAAGTTCCTTTAAAATGTGAACAATCTGGCAACATACTACTGACGCATGGGAAAATTGCTCAATAGGCAGCCCTGGAAAGGGGCTGTCCATAGGAGAGGCGCAACAACAGCGCAAGCATCCTCTAGCGTCCCTCTAACATGACTCAACCCTGACTTGAACGACCATCTCAAGAAGCAAAAGGGTAATTCTGCTTCCCTGCCAGTTCAGTCCTTGGTATCTCAGATTAGACAGTAAGCAGAGTTGAAACTAGAGGGCATCTCTACAATGGGCACACAACTACTTATACATAAGCTATCAGATGCTAATGAATTTCAAATCACTAACGGTTTGAGCCATAGTTAAAAGTGACTTTCAAGTGAGAGACATCCTCCACCACCCAGGAGATTCCTGGTCCCTAGGGCCATCCAACATATTTTGTTATTATTTAAAGAAAAAATAGATATTGCACACAACCTATTTGAAAGTTATGCAAATTAAAATATTCCCAAAGAGAACTAGGTTTGTAAAGAAGTATTGGAGCATAAGCTTTCGTGGGTGAATGCCCACTTCATCAGACGCAAGTGGGATGAAGTGGGCATTCACCCACGAAAGCTTATGCTCCAATACTTCTGTTAGTCTTAAAGGTGCCACAGGACCCTCTGTTGCTTTTTACAGATTCAGACTAACACGGCTACCCCTCTGATACTAGGTTTGTAAACTATCTAGTAACTTTAAGAACTAGACATTCTGCTCATCGGATTCCCATAACATACAAGACGAAAAGTAGTTTCTTCTTATACAGCCCCCTGAGATAACAGCTTAGATATAATGTGTGAGGCTTCTCCAACACCACTGTATTACATTTCCTTCTCTTATCAGAGAGGTTAATAATATAGGTATCAGAAAAGTAAAAATCTCCAACGCAATAGAGTTTAATTTTAAGATGATCTGACTCTACTATAACTGAATTACTGCTATTTTAGTTCTCGGTGCTTCACAACTACATTTATTCCTTTCCAGCGCTGGATCCTTACAAAATAAGTAAAAGGTGTTAACCAGCTCATCAGCTCCACAGAGTAGCACAGTAATTCACAGAAAACTTTGCTTACTGTATTAATAATGCCATTGCTTCCAGATGCTACTCTGGGTCAATAATAGCTCTGCCCGTTTGCTGTTGCCAAGTTGTCCGAGAACAATTGAATCACAATTCAAGACTGGAGACGTGAAGGATTAATCATTGGGCACACACTGATCCCAAATAGCACTGATCTCGCTGGACCTTCGTTTATATGGAATATTTCTTAAAAGCTTCTTAAAAAAGGAGAATGATTAGTCACAAATCTTGAGAGCGAGACATTAGATATTTTGACTTTACTGCACTTCTTTGTTAAAGAGTACGTATAGTTGCCCACAGTAGACCTGATGCTTCTCCCAATGAAGGCAATGGCAAAACTTATGTTGAGTTCAGTCAATACTGAGTTGGACCCAGATCTTGCTTGATTATTTTTAGAAGCTCAATGGAACTTTCCAGGATCATGCTTGGAGGAGGATGGGATGTATTTGTTCTTAAACACACACATAATGAAGTAAAATGGATTTTCAAAATCAGCATCCCATTTGGAAAAGAATGAATAAACAAGTAGTTTGATTGTTGTTGGGCACCGCATTTTTACACCTCTGCACCTGTTTCTTGCTAAAGTTTTTAACTTGGCATCTTCACCAGATAGAGGGGAAGTTGTACAACACTAATCCTAACACTCACCTGGAACATGCCTCACACGCCCATTCGCTACAAGGTATTTACAGTGATACCACAGTCAAGTTGCTAATTTCCCAAAAGAGACTTTGTCTCAAAGATCCAGCTGATGCCTTGTGGAAAACTTTGAGAAACATTCTATTTATAGGGCCTGTTTTCAGTATTTCTCTTCCCTCACCTCTTCGTTACAAGAGTCATTTGCATGAGAAACATGTTTATTGAAGAGTTAATAGGAGACTTATTTTTCCATCTCTACTCACAATCCTCTGCTGAATGACACAACATCTGGTTGGTATGAAAAGTACTATAATGTCAGTCAGGAGTATGTGACTTCATAGAGGGGCAAGTTCTGTTCCTCTCATTCAAATGTCCGAGAAGGTTGAGGGGAGGTAGAAGGGGGAAGGAATCCTCTGCACTCAGGGAGCAGAGCTACTCGGTGGCTGCTTACTGCAAGGTCAGGGCACAGCAGGGTTCCACTCAGGTTGCAGCTCATGTATTCAGGGACAGGCAGGGGGAGTAGATCCACAAGGATCACACTCCATTGACATTTATACTGCGCTCATCACTAGGACATCTTCTTCCATCCCAAATTCTCGTCCACCGCAGGAAGAACCCACAGGGCTCAGATCTGTTCCACACAAACCTATGCTTGGGTGCTTCATATCCAGACACTTCCCACCTTCAACGTGCAGCAGAATCACATAATTAGAGGAATGCAGCAGCAGCAGAACTAAAGTAGAGGAAAGGGCAGGATTTGGCCTGCACTGCAGAAGCAGCTGAAGTCTTACAGAGCAAGAGAGCCAGTTTACTTGTGTGTGTTTACAGCAGTAAAAAAGAAAAGAAAAGAAAAAGAAAAAAAAAAGGAAGTACAGAAATTGCGTGACAAATACTAGAAATTGAACTGTTCCTCAGCTGAAAAATAGTCTAAGTTTTCCAGGAAGAGTTAATGATTTTAAAGCCTTGTCCACATGACCAGGAATAGTTTTTAAACACAGTTGCAACAGAACTAGTTTCTAAATTGGAATGCAGCATAAATATTCTACCACGATGAAAACCTTCAAAATGCTTGCCATAGATTAGTGTAGTGGTGACACAGAAAATATGGAATAAATAATTAACAACAACATTATAGATCTCAAGTCATAGGCCAGAATCCCTGGCACAATTTAGGCCTAAGCTTTAAAACATATCAAACAGCACATACTGTTTCTGTGTTTCATAGACAGGATATGTAGGTTGTGTAAAAGCTAAACTAACTTGGTTTAACCATAAACTCTTGCTAAGGGCTTGTCTACATTACCCGCTGGATCGACGGGCAGCAATCAATCCAGCGGGGGTCGATTTATCGCGTCTAGTCTAGACACAATAAATTGACCACCGAGCACTCTCCAGTCGACTTCGGTACTCCACCAGGGCGAGAGCCGCAGGCAGAGTCAACGGGAGAGCGTCAGCCATTGACTTACCGCAGTGAAGACACCCAGTAAGTAGATCTAAGTACGTCGACTTCAGCTAACGTTACTCATGTAGCTGAAGTTGCTTAACTTAGATCGATCCCCCCGCCCCCCAGTGTAGACCAGGCCTAAGTTATGAAGTAAATTCCTTCTATTTTATATGCTTTATGTCTATACATTTGTAATGGACACACTGTAGAACTATCAATGTTATTTGATATAAATTCAGAAGGTATAATTTTATTACTAGATATAGGAAATCTAAAAAGGTGTCAATTAACATTTAAAAAGCTTAATTATCTGATAGTTCTATCTAAAGCATTCTTTAATAGACCCTTTCAGTTCAAGGAAGTTTTGTAGCGTAAGCAACTTGACCACAAACCAATGCAAATAGTTCGGCCCATGCTGTTTATTTTAACAGGGCCACCCAGAGGATTCAGGGGGCCTGGGGCAAAGCAATTTCGGGGGCCCCTTCCATAAAAAAAAGTTGTAATACTATAGTAACATGTATTTGGAAATGTAAAAAATAACCAGTGAAATACATTCAAAAATTAATTTTTAATACTTTGAAAATACACAAAATACATTATTTAAAAACATTAAATGCTTTAATGGTATGTATACATTTGCAACTACATAATGGGCTGTTGCTGGGTGATGGTTGGTGCCAATGGGCTGTCGCTGCCTGGGGGTGGCGCTGCTGTTGCCCAGGGCTGGGTGGGGAGAGGGGTCGGGGGGTATCCGGCTCAGAGGGGCTGGGCTCGGAGCTGGGGGTCAGGGCTGTGGGGGGGATGGGGCCGGGGGGTGTCTGGCTCAGAGGGGCTGGGCTCGGAGCTGGGGGTCAGGGCTGTGGGGGGAGTGGGGTCAGGGGGGTGTCCGGCTCAGAGGAGCTGGGCTCGGAGCTGGGGGTCAGGGCTGTGGGGGGAGTGGGGTCAGGGGGGTGTCCGGCTCAGAGGGGCTGGGGGGGGGGGTCAGAGGGGTGTCCGGCTCTGAGGGGCTTACCATGCTGCTTACTCCCACCTCCCCCCTCTCCCAGAGCCTCAGCGCGCCGCGTCCAGGAGCGGCCCTGGACAGCGCTGCAGCGGCCTGGCTCCACGGGACCTGAGGTCCCGCTGCTCGGCCAGGAGCTCAGAGCCCTGCCCCCTTACCATGCGGCTCTGAGCGGGAGGAGCTTAGGCCATGCCGCTGCAGCGCTGTCCAGGACCACTCCTAGACGCGGCGCGCTGAGGCGCCGGGGGATGGGGGAAGGCGAAGGCGGAGGCGGGGGCAGGGGGGAGCCTCAGTCATTCTCGTGGGGGCCCCTGCGGGGCCTGGGGCCTGGGGCAAATTGCCCCATTTGCGCCCCCCCCCCCCCCCGGGCAGCCCTGTATTTTAAATAGAAACGTGATCAATAAGATATATACAACTAATCTAACAAAAAGGTGTTTGTGTATAATACAAAACAAATACCTAATATATAAAGAAGCTGATGTAGTCAAGTGGAATATTGAGAAGCTAATGTGAAGGGCAAATCTTTAAGATGAACCAACCAAAATTTTCTAAGATCATAAAGCTTGATCAACAGTGTGCTTGGCAGTTGAACAGAGCGTTTCACACTTGAAGCCATCCTTTTAGTGTGAAGGTGTAGGGAATATTCAAGTACTGGTAAAGAAGTGTGTGTTTCATATTATTGCATTAATTGTTATCTCCCATTGGTGACTGACCAAGAAAATGACTTTTTGTTTAGATGTTCGTCATACAGCTGTGACGGGTTAGATCACAGAAACCCCCTTGGGAGCTGCCACCCAATGTGCAAAGACTACCCCTGCTTCTGTTTTCCCTGCCAGCTCAGGACTCCAGCACCCTGTCTTGCTGAGCCAGACACTCCAGTCTGCTCTAACAAAGACTCAGGGTCTGAATCACTTGCCCCAAAGCTGCAAGTTTACCTGAAAACAGCGTACAGTAGTGTGCTTGTCTTTAGCACTCAGATGCCCAACTCCCAATGGGGTCTAAACCCAAATAAATCCGTTTTACCCTGCATAAAGCTTATGCAGAGTAAACTCATAAATTGTTCGCCCTCTATAACACTGATAGAGAGATATGCACAGTTGTTTGCTCCCCCAGGTATTAATACATACTCTGAGTAAATTACTAAATAAAAAGTGATTTTATTAAATACAGACAGTAGGATTTAAGTGGTTCCAAGTAGTAACAGACAGAACAAAGTAAGTCACAAGCAAAATAAAATAAAATGCGCAAATCTATGCCTAATCAAACTGAATACAGATAATCTCACCCTCAGAGATGCTTCAGTAAGTTTTTCTCAGACTGGACACCTTCCAGGCCTGGGCACAATTCTTTCCCCTGGTACAGCTCTTGTTGCAGCTCACGTGATAGCTAGGGGATTCTTCATGATGGCTCCTCCCCCTCTCTGTTCTCTTCCACCCCTTTATATATCTTTTGCATAAGGCGGGAACCCTTTGTCCCTCTGGGTTTCCACCCCCCCTCACTGGAAAAGCACCAGGTTAAAGATGGATTCCAGTTCAGGTGACATGATCACATGTCACTGCAAGACTTCATTACTCACTTGCCAGCACACACATATACAGGGAGACTCACAGGTAAACAGCCATCTGCAGACAATGGTCCTGGTTAATGGGAGTCATCAAGATTCCAAACCATCATTAATGGCCCACACTTTACATAATTACAATAGGCCCTCAGAGTTACATTTTATATTTCTAGTTTTAGATACAAGAGTGGTACATTTATACAAATCAGATGATCATACTCAGTAGATTATAAGCTTTGTAATGATACCTTACAAGAGACCTTTTGCATGAAGCATATCCCATTTGCATTATAGTCACTTATTATCAAATTTTTTATTAAACTATCCCAGTTACATTATATTCACTTATTATCATGTTTTTATAAAACCATGTAGACTGCACAACGTCACAACAGCAATACAGACAGGACCATCCAAGGCTGTAAAGAGACATACATAAAAACTCTTCTCAACTTCAAAATGGACATTTCTGCAAACAGCTAAAAGCGCTGTTGGAAAGGTCATGGAGTTGTGCAAAATCAACCAGACGACCACACTGTAGAGGGGCCCACAGAAAGTAACTTGCAGAGGTAGGTCGCTGGCTGGAGCTGAGCCAGCACGTGTTCAACATATGGCCCAACATGGCTTACACTAGGGTTACCATATTTTAATTTTAAAAAAGGAGGACACTCCGGCCCCGCCCCAACTCCGCCCCTTCCCTGCCCCCAGCCCCGTCCCAACTCCGCCCCTTCCCCAAAGCCCCTGCCCCAACTCTGCCCCCTCCCCTGAACGCTCCGCCCCCCTGCTCCTCCCCCTCCCCGGCTTCCCGCAAATCAAATGTTCGTGGGAAGCCTGAAACAGGGAGGCAGCAGGTAAGCTGGGGCTGGGGCGTGGCGCGGCCCAGTCCGGCCCCCCCGGCCGAGCAGCTCCCTTCGGCGGCCGGCCGGCCCAGGCCAAGAGGCTCTGGCCCCGGCGTCTCCCGCCCCAGCGGCCCCGGCCGAGCATCGCCAGCCCCAGCGGCCCCGGCCCGGACCCAAGCCCCACGACCCCTCCCTCCCTCCCTATTTTCCCGGACATGTCCGGCTTTGGGGGATTTCTTCCCGGACAGGGATTTGAGGCCCAAAAAGCCGGACACGTCCGGGAAAATCAGGACGTATGGTAACCCTACTTACACAAACTTGGATAGCACAAGAAATCTTGCACAAAGAACCTGGAATTTTTCAGACAATTTACAAGAAGTCATAAAGGGGACTCCTTGTTTTCTCATTGGATGATGGGAAAGAACACAACTTGTGTTCTGGTTGAACATGCAAAAGTCTTTGCCAGAAACATAGGTCACTTTCTGATTGCCATGCCTCTCCCCCACCCCAACAATCCCCCCCACACCCAGTGAGCTTTTCCAAGAAAGGAACTAGGCCATATCACCAGCAGAAAATTTTTAAAAATGCCCTTTGTTGTTCAACATGTTGCTCCCTGAAGCTGAAATACATGGAAGAGAGAGAGAGTGTGAGCGAGACTGCCATTGCCTGCGCAGCAAGAGCTCTCCTTGCTCCATAACAACTGAAGTTTTGTAACTAACAAGCACCCTATTAACTCTGGGCTTCTCTACATAAACACTTGGTTTCTGGCAAGCTGGGGTGTAAATCTACCCTCCATTAGCCTGCCACATACTACACTGAAAGGGGAAAAAAAAGACCCATAGCAGTGAGTCTCAGAGCCTGGGGCTATGGACTCAGACTTGCACTACAGTGCTAAAAATAGCAGTGTAGACATTATGACTTGGGATCTGAGATCTGGTAAGGGGTGTGGGCCTCAGAGCCTGAGCAGAAATGTCTACACTGCTACTTTTAGCAATACAGCATGTTCTTCGACATGGGCTCTAAGACTCTACCACCTTTTTTTTTTTTTTTTTTTTGCAGTGGAGATGTATCCTTTGGGTCTGTGTGGAGCCTGCTGACATACAGTAAAAGTTCTTTAGTGCACTTTGAAATAAGAGTAGCTCAAAGCACACTAGGGAACTTTCAGTGCCCAGCAGCAGAGTCTGCATAGACATTTAGTGCACCCCAGGCTAGTGCAGGGTAGATTTACACTCTAGCTTGCCGGGAACTAAGTGTCCAACAAGCCCTTTATCTAGAGAGACTGCTGCAAAATCCAGAACAAGAATAGGAATACATCTGTCATAACACTTAGGCCAGGACTACACTACCACTTATTTCAGTATAACTTACATCACTCTGGGGTGCAAATAAGCCACCTCCCTGAGCGACACAAGTTACACCAACCTAAGCGTTGGTGTGGACAGTGCTATGTTAGTGGGCGAGCTTCTCCCAACAACATAGCTACCACCTCTCACAGAGATGGATTTATTATGCCAATGGGAGAGCTCTCTCCCATCAGTATAGAGTGTCTTCACCATACACGCAGCGGTGCAGCTGTGCCTATGTAGTTCTCCTAGCGTAGACTAGCCCTTAAAGTTCATTCAGGTGATTCACTCAATCTCTAGAAACCAGTCACTGCAATTGTGAAGCTGAGCTGGAGAAGCCCCCTTCATGTCACTTTCAAAAGTGACTTTTATACATGAATTGTTTACCCAAGTGGTGACCTGCTCATGTTAAACCAAATGCGCCTCAGAAAGTACATAACAGAGTTAAAGCTTTTGAATGACTAAAGCGTATAATGTGTGCTTATACTTCACTAACAAATTTAGTCTTAGTTGTCTAGAACTTATACTGAATCACTAAGAGAGACAAGGTGGGTGAGGTAATTATTGGACAAACTTCTGCTTTTGAGGTTTATAGAGCTCTTCTTCAGATCTGGAGAAGGTAATCAGGGTGTCATATCTAAGGTGGGACAGATAATTAAGTATAAGAGGTTCCCACAAGTTGAAGGACACTACTTAAAACGAAGTGGGCCATAACACCTCTGCAGTAGTGGGACAAAGGAGGGTTAGTAGTCAGTATGGTGTGTTACAAATTGTTGGAATGAGCCATAAAACTAGTGTCTCTGTAAAGTCCATGGCTTTTTTAAGTATCCAGTGGAGTTATGAATTTAAGTTCCCAGGCTTGTCTTTTGAAGATGCTGTGCAGGTTTCCTTTGAGGATGAGGACTGAGAGGTTAGATATGGAGTGATCACTTTGTGAAAAGTGTTCACCCATGGGTGATAGTGTGGTTTTGTCCTTTATCATTTTTCTGTGTGAGCAACCCATATAGTTTTATTGGGGCATCTGATACACTGGATGAGATAACCACATGTTGTGATAGGCATGTGCAAGCCCCATGGATTGTGATAGGTGTGTTGTGGGGGGCAATTGATCATCACAGCTGTGGAGATGTGTCTACCAGTTTTTGCTTTGGCAGAGTCTGGTGCTGCTTTGAGTTGATGTGTCCTGGTCTGTGGGGAGCTTGCTTCTGACCATGAGCTTAACAAGGTTGGGGCCTGACTGTAGGTAACAGATTTCTTGTTGTGTCTGGGGTGGTTACTAGATCTGTGGAGGTAGGTGTAGTGATCCGTTGGTTTCTTGTATATAGTTGTCTGTAGGGTTCCATTATTGAAGCTGATCATGGTGTTCAGGAACCACTGAATCACTAACTTTAATGAAGGCATAGAGTCTGGAGAAACTCATTATATTAACTAAGCCTAGTACTATTTGAAAGAGGAAACTGCTTCCCTACAAACAAGTTAGCTGTGAGAAATCCTGATTATTTCAGAGAGTTCATACTAGAAACCACATAGATTTTATGGCCAAGAGAACGAATGGTGTCTTACACAGAAAGAGGAAGAAACTTTGAATTGGTTTGCAAGCTAAAGGTTTTACCACAATTTGAACCTTTGGTTAAAGTAACATAAGAGCTTACAGTATTTGTGAAATTCCAGAGAAATTAGAATAGCTTCAGAATAATTACCCGTATATTATATTTGGTGTAATGTGTGATAGTCTTGAGCATGTATTAATAAGGTAGATTTGAACTCAATTGACATTCTTCGATAATTAAGTAAGTTGCCTAAATTTCTGAAGTCCTACTTTAGAATTGTTGGTTGAACCAACAAGAGCAGTGTCCCATAAACTTGACTATAGATACATAAGGATCTATATGGTTTCATGTTGATACCCAAAATCACCTGCCCAGACTAATATAGAACTCGGATAAAAGTTTGCCTTTGCAACAAGACTGTGATAAGACTTTGAATTAATTGAACTGATTTATTAACTCTTGTTGTAACATCCCATGTTGAGATCAGTTTTTTGACAGAGATGATATTATTCACAATCTTTATTCTGCTGTCTATAGTTTAACCTATACATTTGTAATAATTTTTCTGTCTGTACTTCAGCTAAGAAACGCAGATCCAAAGAACAGAAAGAAAACCTATGAACCCTTACCTCTACATAGCCAGTGTGTATTTACTAACCTATCTTTTTCACACTGGCCACCCATGTAAAACCTGTGTTTAAAAAGAAAAGAAAGAAAAAAACAGATCCCAACACCCTTGCTTATGTTGAGTATTGTCTTATAATGGGAGAAAGTCCCACTGGAGTAAATTGAGTTATTAAAGGAGTACGGCCAGGATCCAGAAAGGAACCTACGTGTCACAGTGCCTAACTTTTGGGCACCTAGAAAATGATAGGAACAACACTGTGACACAAAAAGTGTGAGTTAAGCACCCACGCTCCCTATACAATGACAGGGGGGGGGGGGGAAATAGGTGCCTTAGAATGTGATCCACAAAAACCAGCTTGCTAGGCAGGGAGCCACCTAAGATGGCCAATGGGAGATGCCAATGGGATAGCTCAGTGGTTTCAGCATTGGCCTGCTAAACCCAGGGTTGTGAGTTCAATCCTTGAGGGGGCCACTTAGGGATCTGGAGCAAAATCAGTACTTGGTCCTGCTAGTGAAGGCAGGGTGCTGGACTCGATGACCTTTCAAGGTCCCTTCCAGTTCTAGGAGATAGGATATCTCCATTAATTTATTTATTTAATGAGAGAGGTATATACTAAGCATTGCTCCTTTAAGTCCAGGCTGCAAGGAGGTGCCCATCCCTGCTTGTGACCCACAACCAGTAACCCCTTTCCTGGAGTCCGGTGTCTTAGGTACCTAAGTCGTTTCTTGTGAGAATGAGTTAAGCGCCTGTTCCACGCCTCATAAAATGGTCAAAAAGGAGGAGCTGGGGATACCCACCTTTTAAACTTTTAGTCCAGTGGTTAGAGCACTCTCCTGTGATGTTGGAGACCCAGGTTCAATTTCCTTTTGAGGGGGAAAAGAGGATTTAAACAAGGCTCTTCCAGGAAAGCGTTCTAACCACTGAGCTATGGGATATTCTCAAGCAGGTTCCCTCAGTCATAGAGATAGAGGGCTGGAAGGGACCTTGAGAGGTTGTCACAGTTTCACAGTAACTGCACCTGTAGTCTCCCTCTGTGGTCCACTGCAGGAGCTCCCAGTCAGCTGTCACCTGTCTCTGGGCAGGGACCCATAACTCAATTTCTTCTGACAGGAGGGTTTAAGGCTGCACAGCTCCCTGCATTACAATGTGATATCCCCAGCAAGACAGTCTACCTAAAAGCCAGCCCCTGTGCTTGGCTCTCTCTCAGAGGGTTATGAACAGCAGCTACAAGTTACCACAAAGCTTTTTCTAAGGAAGCACATTTATTCTTAAGGTAAAAAGCATTACAGAAGCAAACATCATAAAAATAATAAACAGATTTAAACACACAGCAACATGCCCGGAGTCAGCCATCAGTTTTATGGGGCTTTACATGGCCAACTCTTCTGCAAGGGTTGCACTCCCCATCCCCCATCTTGTACAGAAGGTCCTGTCCATTTGTTGGATCAGAAAGAAGGCCTTGCATCAGTTCAAATGCATGCTTTTATACGAAAAGCCCTTTCCTAGTCTCTCAAAAACCCAACTTGAGCCAATATATGCCAACCACTCCAGCAGGTGGTACCTCTCCATTATTATTTAGTCTCAGTGGCTCACCTTAATCACCCCCCATGGTTTTTACTTCCTGTGGAAGCTGCGGGAACCCTCTAGGGTTGCCAGGTGTCTGGTTTTCAACCGGAATGCCCGATCAAAAAGGAACCCTGGTGGCTCCGGTCAGCACTGTTGATTAGGCCATTAAAAGTCCAGTCGGCAGCACAGCGGGGCTAAGGTAGGCTCCCTGCCTGCCATGGCTCCGCGCAGCTCACGGAAGCAGCGGCATGTCACCCCGTCCAGCTCCTTCACATAGGGCAGCCAGGGGGCTGTGCATGCTGCTCCTGCTGCAAACGCCGGTGCTGCAGCTCCCTTTGGCCGGGAACCATGGCCAATGGGAGCTGCGGGGGCAGCGCCTGCAGCCCAGGCAGCACGCAGAGCCGCCTGGCCGCGCTTCCACATAGGAGCCGGACTGGGGACACCCGCTGCTTCCAGGAGCTGCCTGAAGTAAGTGCCGCCTGGATCCTGCACCCCTGACCCCCTCCCACGCCCCAATCCCCTGCCCCAGACCTGATCCCCCTCCTACCCTCCGAACCCCTCAATCCCAGCCCAGAGCACCCTCCTGCACCCCAAACCCCTCATCCCCGGCTCCACACCAGAGCCCTCATCCCCCTGCATGTCAACCCCCTGCCCCAGCCTGGAGCCCCCCCTGCACCCCTCATTTCTGATCCCACCCTGGAACTCACACCCCAGCCAGAGCCCTCACCCCCTCCTGCACCCCAACCCCCTGAGCCAGCCCGGTGAAAATGTGTGAGTGAGAGAGAGTGGGGAGAGCGAGTGATGGGGGGGGGGCGGGGGAAGAGATGACGTGAGCGAGGGTGGGGCCTCAGAGAAGGAGCGGGGCAAGGGTGTTCGGTTTTGTGCAAGTAGAAAGTTGGCAATCCTATAACCCTTCCCCATGAAACAGAACACCATCATATATAAACCATTCATCCCCAAAGACATTGCATGTGATTGGATATCTGTCACAGAGGTCATCTAGTCCAGGCCCCTATGGTGAGGGGGGACCAAGTAAACCTAGACCATCCCTGACAGGTGTTTGTGTAACTTGTTCTTAAAAACCTCCAACAACAGGGACTCCACAATCTCTCGAGAGCCTATTCCAGATCTTAGCTACTCTTTTTGTTGAAAAGTTTTCCTAAATTTCCCTTGCTGCAAATTAAGCCCATTAATTCCTGTCCTATCTTGACTGGACTTGGAGACAATTGATCACTGTCTTCTTTATAACAACAGTTTTCAAATACACCTCTACCTCGATATAACACGAATTCGGATATAACGCGGTAAAGCAGTGCTCCGGGGCGGCGGGGCTGCGCACTCCAGTGGATCAAAGCAAGTTCAATATAACGCGGTTTCACCTATAACACGGTAAGATTTTTTTGGTTCCCGAGGACAGCGTTATATCGAGATAGAGGTGTATATAAAGGGCTATCAGGTCCCCCCTCAGCCTTCTTTTCTCATGACTAAACATGCCCCATTTTTAACCTTTCCTCACAGGTCAGTTTTCTAATAATTTTTGTTGCTCTCCTCTGAACTCTCTCCAATTTGTCCATCTCTTTCCTAAAGTGTGGAGACCAGAATTGGATACAGAACTCCAGCTGAAGTCTCACCAGTGCCAAGTAGAACAGGACAGTTACCTCCTGGGTCTTACATACAGCACTCCAGTTAATATACTCCAGAATTTTATTAGCCTTTTTTGCAATTATATCACATTGATGACTCATATTCAATTTGTGATCCACTATAACCCCCAGATCCTTTTCAGCAGTACTACCACGTAGCCAGCTATTTCCCCATTTTGCTGTTGTGCACTGGATTTTTCCTTACTAAGAGTTGTACTTTGCACTTGTCTTTGTTGAATTTCATGTTGTTGATTGCAAACCAATCTCCCATTTGTCAGTCATTTTGAATGATAATCCATTCCTCCAAAGGGCTTGCAACCTCTCCCTGCTTGGTGTCATCCACAAATTTTAGAGTCATACTCTCTACTCCATTATCCAATAATAAAAATATTGGCTAGTACTGTACCCAAGACAAATCTCTGCAGGACCCCACTAGTTATGTCCTCCCAGTTTGACTTCAAACCATAACTACTATTTGATTATGGTTTTTCAATCAGTTGAACACCCACCTTACAGTAATTTCATGAAGACCACACTTCCCTAGTTCGTTTATGAAAATATCATGCGGGACTGTGTCAAAAGCCTTACTAAAATTAAGATACATCACATCTACTGCTCCTTCTCGATCCCCTAAGCTAATAACCCTGTCAAAGAAGGAAATTAGGCTGGTTTGGCATGATTTGTTCTTGACAAATCCATGTTGGCTTTTACTTTTAATCCTATTGTCCTCTAAGTGCTTACAAACTGATTGTTTAATAATTTGTTCCAGTACTGAATAATTGGTTAGGTACTGAAGTCAGGTTAACTGGTCTATAATGATCTGGGTCCTCTTTGTTCCCCTTTTTAAATGTAGGTGCTATATTTGCCCTTCTCCAGTCCTCTGGGACCTCACCCGTCCTCCATGAGTTCTCAAAGATAATCGCTAACAGTTCTGAGATTGCTTCAGCTAGTTCCTCAAGTACTCTAGGATTAATTTCATCAGGCCCTGCCAACTGGAATACATCTAAATATTTTTTACCTTGTTCTTTCCCTGTTCTGGCTTGCACTCCTTCCCTCCTTGAGGTTAATATTAATTGTGTTCAGTATCTGTTCACAATTAACCTTTTTAGTAAAGACTGAAACAAAATAAGCATTCAACACCTCACTTCTTGATGTCATGTGTTAGCAGGGACAGAGAGCTAATAAGTAGTGGACCTACACTTTCCCTTTGTCTTTCTCTTGCTCCTAGTGTATTTACAGAATCTCTTCTTATGGCCTTTTATGTCCCTTGCGAGGTGTAACTCATTTTTGTGCCCTAGTTTTTCTGATTTTGTCCCTACATGTTTGCACTATTCTTTTGTACTCAACCACTCTTTCCTGTTGAAGCTGTTCCCCTTTGGATAATTACTTAAAGGCTCACCGGGCCAGAGAAAGAGAGAATGAATGACTTATAGCCTGGAAGAAGACCCAGGATCCAGATCCCTTTCTGCAGTGACTCTTTATTTATACACCATGGAACAGCTTCAACAGGTGGGACTGGATGAGTACAAACTATTCCCCAGCTCGGTGATTACAGCACTCTTCTGAGAGGTGTGGTAGACTCCATTCAAATCCTCCCCCTCTCAGGCAGAGGGGTGGATTGAATCTGGGTCTCCCAAAACCCAGGTGAGTGGACTAACCACTGAGCTAAAAGTTATAAGGTGGGCAGTACCATCACTACCTCCTCCTGTGGCCAGATTTTGAATAGGATCTCAGCCAGCTGGTGACCCCCAAGCATGTCTTCTGAATCAGGCTTCACAGGCACTCTCCCATTTATTTTCCCCCAATTCATGGATCACTCTAGGACTTAAGCTTCCAGGCAGCTAGAGGGAGGCTGCAGCGTGCGTGCCCAGAGCCAGAAACATAGACACTTAGGAAACTTTCATCCTGAAAACTTAGGCACCAAGTGAGTTTAGGCACCTACAGTGTTCAACAGCAGCTGCGTGGGGGTTTTGTGGATCGCAGTGGAGACCAGGAATGGGACTTAGGTGCTTATACCCCAGTTTTAGGTGCCTAATTACATTTGTGGATCCAGGCTTAAGGTACATGAGTAAGGCTGGCCCTAAATTTAAGACATCTCAAACTGGTTGTCCAACAATTCTGCAGCCAATGACCAGGTAGCTATAGTGCCCTCGTTGTTTTTTTTCCAAATGATTAGCAATACTTAGAGACCTATCTTGTATTTATAGTTACAGGATCCCTCCCTTAACTCTCTAGACTACAATTAAAAAACTGACAGTCTTCCCCTGTACCAAACAGAAAGGACTCCATTAGAGAGCAACTGCAGGCAGCCTACTTAAAAGTAGGACAGGGGTTCAGAGAGAATTAACCAATAATGATCGCTACTCCACAGACGAAGTACCTGTGTTTTTCGAGTTTGCAAGCAATAGAAATCCAAACTCTTATACAGTTCACAGTGCCCCAACAAAAACAGTTCCACGTGCCTCAACTAAAGGAGTCACAGAAGCAAATAAAAGGGGCAGGGCAAGGCAAGAGGAATAGACGGGGAAAATCGGATTAGAACAGATTGTCACAGGGCACTGATAGGAGGAAGTTTATGTTAGCATCACAGTGTGCAGTCATCTGCAACCAGTTTCTGCTTATGGAAAAAGAAAATTGATCAGACCTTGAATTGAAGAACACAATTGCTTATTAGCCCATTGAAAAGAGGAAGAAATTGCAGGTACTGGCCACATGCAGCCTGACACTGACATACTGGAAATGGGCTGAATCACCAAGGCCTAGGGCAACCAGAAAGTTATTAATACTTAGGGTGACCAGATGAGGGGAAGAAAATATTGGGACATGAGTCCTGCCAGAAAAAAAAAAACCCACAGTGCTGCCGGCGGATATCGGGACAAAATGCGTCCCGACCAAAGATCGGTCGGGACACGGGACAGACACCGAAATATCAGGACGTCTGGTCACCCTATTAATACTTGGGAAATAAAAGTGCAATTACAAAGTACCTGGAAACAGCAAAACACACCAGCAAAAAAACCCAGTAGCCTATAACTCTACAAAACACAGAATGAAAGGAGAACAGGGAGTCTGGAGCCTTTGATGAGTAGAAGGACCATTCTTTGGCCCCTTCGTTACATCATGTAGTACATACTCACACAAGAAGTTCCATTGATATAAATGGGGTCTGCTCACATGAGTAATATTATTCAATGTGAATAAGGGTTGCAGAACTGGGCCCAAGAAAGAGCACAGGCCAGATGTCCAACCCCAGTGATTCTAACAGCCACAACTGGAGGTAAAGCATGAATGAAGGGGAGAAAGAATGTACGATTGGCTACATAATGCAAACATGCTGCTATTCACCAGCCAAAGAGGGGGAATGATAACTCTAGAACTTCCATCCAACCAGCACATGCTAAAATGGGTGAGTGGACTGGCAGAGAAAAGACCAACAGGGAAAGCATCTAAAAGAGTCATTGGTCTAATACTATTGTTGCAGGAACTTTTTAAAGATCAAGAAGCATGTAAACCACAGTGGCATGCTGTTATGCGATTATCCCACATGTATATGTTTAAAGGAAATGCTACTGCAAAAAGATTACATTCAACTGTAAGGTGTAATCAGGAAACTGTCAATTACTGTTCTTTTTTAAGCCTTTTTAACAATAGTCTGTTAGAGTCTATATGAGGCCGCAAAAGTAACTCCTTATTGCATTAAAAAGTTCTACTGGTGAATAAAAGACATGGGGAAATTTTCAAAGGCACAAAGTAGCAGATAGGGGCCTAACTCCCCTCAGAAATCAAGGGAAATTAGGCGCCTAACTGCTATTTGTGCCTTTGAAAATCTCCCACACAGTATATACTTCAAAAACAATGAATGCAATGTGTAGACATCACAAGCTTTTAGACATGCATATACAATACAGAATAGTCACCACATTCTGTATTAGAATGGATACAGTTGCAGTAAGAAGGGGATGGGGAATAAATTCTTTCATACAGAGGGGCAAAGTCAGAGGTGACGCATAAAAGTACCATAAATTGGGATGCCCTTACGTTCACTTAGGCCCCGGTCCTGCCACACTTATACCTGTGCTTAACTCGATGCACCTCATATATGTCATGAACATAAAGTTAAGCGTTAAGTGTTGGCTGGGTGGGATTTAAGACTCCCTGAGGCCTATGGAAACCCGCTTACCAATATGTAATGGAGTCTCAGTTGTGATAGCTTAAACAGGAAAGAGCAGAAGATGTCAAATAAAGTAGGGGTGGCCTCCTTTAGCTTATTCGACATACTTTTCTTGCTGTAGTCCATTTTTTTGGCTCCTTTGCATGCCAGCTACACCAAAATAGAACTCATACTTGGGAGGGCTAGCCACTCCCACCACCAGGGCTCCACTTCTATTTTTAGTGCATTAGCGCCATCAGAACTAGCACAGGTACGTCTACTTGAGCTGGAAATCACACCTTCCGGCTTCATTGTGGACACGCCCAGAGAGTCCTAACTAATCCTGCTTCCCAGCAAATAGAAGTCATCCCTCCTCCTGGTGCAGTAGCCCTTAGGGATGGGATCCATGAAGGTACTTAGGCACTTAGACTCTAAGACTTGGGTACCTACGTGTCAGTTTTGGCTCCACTGCAATCCACAAAACTCCCACCAAACCTTGCAGGTGCCTACACTCAGCACCTAAGTATTCAGAATAAAAGTTCAATAGGCCCTTTATTTCTGCCTCTGGGCATGGATGCCACTGCCTCCCTCCAGGCACCCGCATGCCTATCTCCCACCTATACCCCAGAGCAAATCACAAATCAGGAAAGACAAACGTTCGGCCACCTAAGTCACATGCAGGACCCAATGTGGTAGGCATGCTTAGAAGCTTCCTACCAGATTGGGTTCTAGTCAGAATCCAAGAGGAGGACATGGTGGTGGTCATAGTGTTGCTGCCCACCTTATAATTCTTAGCCCAGAGGTTAGAGCATTCACCTGGGATGTGGGGGAGACAGATTCAATGCCCCCCAATTTAGCCAGGGTCTTTTACATCCCTAGTGAGTACTCTAACCTCTGGGATAAAAATTATAGAAGTAGGCACCACCACCTGCTCCTCCTGATGTGTGTGGAGCTAGGCAGGCTTTTAACTCACTCCTTAGGTGCATAAGCCACCTGACTCCAGGCAGTGGGTTCCCATTCATGGATTGCTAGCAGAAATAGGCACCTTCCAGTAGCCCAGACTCAGGCACCAGACAGAGGGGAAGGGTTTAGGACACACTCCTCTGGTCAGCATCTCCCATTGGCTAGCTGAGACAGTGAGCCACTTAACATGCTGGCTTTTGTGGATCACATTTGTAGACTGCTCTCTCTTCCCATTCATTGTACAGGGAGCCGAGGTGTTTCACTCAGCTTTTTGGAATGTAGCTTTTCTCCTGTGATTTTCTAGGTGCCTGAAAGTTAGGCACCGTGATGCTCAGCATTGCAACACCTAAATCCTTTGGTGGACCCCACCCTACCAGCTTCCCTAGTTGCTTAGAAGAGTACTGTTTATTGGTGGTGACTCTTTGCACAGATTTCATATTTAGAACCCTGATGGAGACCATCTTCTGGCCAGCCTGAGTCAGGGATTTAACTATGTTCTTTTATTCACATATGACTATAAGGGGGGAGGGATAGCTCAGTGGTTTGAGCATTGCCCTCCTAAACCCAGGGTAGTGAGCTCAATCCTTGAGGGGGCCACTTAGGGATCAGGGGTAGGGTGACCAGACGTCCTGATTTCACCAATTTTGCTCTCCGCTCCAGCGCACAGGCGGAGCCCAGAGGGGCTCGCGCCCCCCCCGCCCTGACTCTGCCCCCTCCTTCCCCCATTGGATCCCTCCCCAAATCCCCACCCCTCACTGCCCCATTGGATCCCTCCCCAAATCCCCGCCCTGGCCCCGCCTCTTCCCCAAACACACCGCATTCCTCCTCCCTCCCAGGCTTGCACTGATCAGCTGTATGGCGGCGCAAGCGCTGGAGGGAGGGGGTGACACCAGCGTGCGTGGCGCGGCCATGAAGAAGGTAGGGCCAGGGCGGGGATTTGGGGAGGACAAAATTGCTTGTTTGTCCAGCGTCCCGAGCCGCATGAAGGTGGGAGAGGCCGCGGGGCGCCCAGCTGGGCTGCCAGTGCCGCGCCCAGACCCCGCGCCTGAGGGGCAGAGCTGCTGCCCACCGGCCCTCTCCCCTGGGGCGGCTGGCAGCCCCCGTTCCTCGAGGGCTCCCGTGTCCCCTGGTCCCTTTGCCCAGCTGTTGCGCATGCCGTGCCCTGCCCCGAACCCCCCGGGGCCGCAGCGCAGGGACGGGCCATGGGCGGGTCGGCGCTACAGGCCGTTCTTGTACGTGGGGACAGACTCGCCCCATGCGCAGGGCAACTCGGTGGGGTCACAGCGGCCGCAGGCTGAGCATGCCCCAGCCGCTCACTTCCTAATCCCGGGGTGCTCTGTGCTGCAGGGCAGAGCTGCCACCTGCCAGAAACGCTGCTGTCTGAGTGGGCAGGATTGCACCAGCTGGGCACCTTCCCCTACAGGGGGGAGGTGGAGATGAGGCGAGCTGGGGGGGCCCCCTCCGGCGTTTTTTTTTGCTTCGCCGCTCCCTCTCCTCCCCCGCATCCCGATATTTCACCTTTGTCATCTGGTGACCCTAATCGGGTGCAAAAATCAGTACTTGGTCCTGCTAGTGAAGGCAGGGGGCTGGACTCAATGACTTTTCAGGGTCCCTTCCAGCTCTATGAGATAGGTGTACATCTCTGTAAAGAAAAGTGGAAAAGAAACATTAGCAGCAAAGGAGCTCCCAGATGTAATAAAAGGAGTGGAACCAGAGAAAGACAGGTTTCAGAAGGGGCATATATTAGTGAGAGACCTGAGGCTCAGGGGTGTGACCAGAGGGGCTGCATCCAGAGAGAGGCAGAGCTGGAGTATGGAACACCAGTCTCGTGGTATGTTTAATAAAGCCTGTCTCTTTCAGCTCTGCCGCATCAATTATTGCTAACAAAACACTAGGCTCTTCTGCCCCAGTTAAGATTTAGCTGAATTAATGGTGAATAGTTCTTGGGAGCGGCAATGCGTCTAATGGCTACAGCAAACGACTGCAAGTGTAGTTTGCACTGAGCTCTATTCCTAACTGCCACCACTTTCCTGGTTGATCCAAGGCTAATTATTTAATATCTCTGGCCCAGATTTTCAAAGATATTTAGTCACCTATTTGTGCCTTAGCTCTGTCATCTGTAAAATGGGGGGAAATACCACCACGCACCTTGCTCTTTCAGATCTCTGACAGAGGAGCATCATTTCAAGTGTAAAATACTATTGTCCCCTTAATATGTAAAACACTCGTTAATTTTCCTGGAGCATGTGTGTACACTGAGGTTACTCCCCTTCATATGCAGTTACAGATGTTTTCTAAATGCAACATTGTCTGTTCTCTGTCATGGTACAAGATTAATGAACTCTTTGTTTTAAAGACAGTTATACACCTCCGAAAACATGGGTTTATAATGGAAATACTCAGACAGTTAACTATAGCAGCACTAGCGGAAAGGGAAAAGAACTATAAATTCAGCTTGTTTTCCAGTATATCCACTGACAAGGTATGAATAATACATCTCTCTACACTTCCAACATACAGATGTATACATTACTCTTTCCTGTGAGGGTTACACTGAGCAACGTCTCTAAACCGACCATTCCAAAGTAGGGAAGGAAAGGGTTCAGAGAGAAACGTCTCTTACATTACATTACAATCAGGACATAAACAGTGGTTGAAATTTACTAGTGTATACATTTGTGCTTAATTTTAAACACACACACTTTTTTTGCGGGGAGGGTTGAGGAAGAGGGCTTGTATTTCCATGATCAATAGAAGGCAAGAAGTTATCGTTTATCCTCTTCTTTTATAATAAGAATTAGCTATTTGGATACAGTTCAAGCTTAAAAAAGTAATTCAAGTTGCATTAAAAAAATAAATTTAAGCAGATACACACAATGAAATCAACTCACCAGCCACAGCAAACATATTGATCCTCTTGCATATCAGGCCTGGTCTCCAGCTACTAACCACCCCCACCCAGGCTTCTGAACACAGCTTTGTTAACCAATTACTGTAGTTGCTAAAGCATGTTAATGACAAGCAGGCTCCAATCCATTTGGCAAATGAAAGACAAGCAAGCTAATATATTATCAATTGAACTGTGACATTGGGACATTTCTCTAGGTAGTAAGAGCAACCCAATATGGGCTTACATAATAAGGTTATACACATGTTTTATGATTTTTACATGCACTGGCAAAAACATACAGCTGCCTTTTCAGACAAGCATTTTGAGACACAGGGTAATAGAAAACCTGTGTCATTTCAAAAGTTCAGGATTTGCTTAATAATGAGGTAGTGGGGAGAGGACCTAGAGAAGACTGGGTTGCTGCTAATTTTAAGCCTTTTCTGCTGCAGTAGGAGACCTAGCCATTGTAGATAATAGGAATCAACCACAAGTACAGCTGAACATGGTTTGCCCTGATCTACACACCCAATTAAGCCATGTTTTGCTCCAGTTCAGCAACAGGTGATTTTTTTTTTTTTAAGTGTAGACAAAGCTTAAGAGTTAGATCCTACTCTCCCTACTCAAGTAAGGTTCTCACTGGTTTCAGTTTTACTTGAGTAAGAACCATAGGATCAGGCTCCAAGTTTGTCTGAAGGGCATGTCGTGAAATTTAGTATTCCCAAGTGAAAACTTGTTCACATCCAAGCTATCTGTTTTTTCCAGGAAAAGAGCTTGTTTTAAATCACTGTGACACACAAAAGCCTTACAAGCATGAATAGCTTTTTCCTAGCACCTTAAAAAGGTACAATAATGAGGGTAAAGGGACTCAGCAAAGTAAGCATCAAACTGATGCTCTGGCTGCCTCTCTATCTTATTTTGGTGTGTAGCCTATTGAGCATAGCAGAGCTTCAGGAATTGAAAGGGTTTAGCCTTAAAACTGCATTTGATTGGGTAGATTGAATTGGCATCCAGGGTGTTTGACAATGCACAAGCAGTGAAACACCCAAAACACTGTGACTTTGTAGACAAACATTACCCACATATTTTATTATTAGTGTTGCTTACCTTGGCAATATTTCTTTAATGTATATGAGGTACTTATGACTCAATCTTACCTACTTCCCACGCCAACATTATGCTACTATGCTGTTTAACACAGAAAATAATTTAAGATCAGAAATGTCAAGTCTATGATGTGTAGAAAGGACTCTGAACATGAGAAGTACCTCACAAATTCTAAGCATTGGCTTGGCTTCTTTTCAGGTCATGGATTACTTTACACACAGGGAATTAATTTAATCCCACATCATTTTCTATTACCTCTGCCATTTGTCCCTCATTTTAGGTCGGTCAGCGTTTTGCTGGGGCAGAGGGGGGAGGCTGGTGTTGGTTCTTTTATTCATATTGCATTAATTCAAAGTTCATGAGTGGTGACAGTCCTGAAGCTTTGTGCCTTCTGCTTTCTCACAAGACATCTTTGGTAACTGTGTCAAGCATACAAGTCCCATCCACACGTGCCTCAATGATCTAGAGGCACCAATTCTTGGAGCAGGAAAGTAATTCATTGTCAAGGCCCCTCCAGTATTAGGCACCTCTCTGGAAATTAAGCATGAAGCTGCTTTATCACAGAGTTTTAAAGGGTGATATTTTGATCTTGGTAGAACTAAGGACTATCTATCTGTGTATTCTTTACTAATAATCAGGGTCTGTCTTCTCTGCAGCAACATTAATGATCCCATGCTATTTTTTCACCGGAGTAGGGATTTGCCCCAGTAACCCTAGCCAAATTTTCCCTTTTAACCCCACTGTTCTGCATAGTTCTGTGTGCCCACTGATTGCTGTCCTTCACACCAGAGGTGGCTGCACTACAGTGGTGCTGCACATATGCCTTGTGTAAAGCAATTTGTGATCCTTCAGCATGAACTGATAAATATGATCAAAATATGAAAGACATCCTAGATACCAACTAGTCAGAGGACTAAGGCCAACATTTTCAGGAACATTCATTAACTGCTCATGCCTCAGCCACTGAGCACCCAACACCATCCCTGGTCTTCTCTCCATTGACTGCCTCTGCTGCTACTGCTCAGCCTTCCCAAGCAGCATCAGCATAAAACTGACATTTCTGGGGAGTTTCGCTGCCGCCCACGATTCTGAACTGCAGCAGTATTGAACAGCCCCGACAATTTATCTTGGCTACTGCACAAACTTATCAGAGACCGCAACAGCACTGGAACCATCAATAGATACAGGCAGACGCTACTGCATCACTTTACTCCAAGTTCATTTGGATGTTTCTAGTTCTTATGGTTGTGGCAATAAAGGTTTAAAACACACACACACACAAAAGCTTAAATTCAGCAAGAGTTCATGGGATCGATCCCTGACACACCACAGCAAGCTTTGCCATCACAATAGGGAGTGGATTTTTCCCCTCAAACTCTTATTACTGTTAACTGCCACAAGGCAGGGGACCCCCCCAAGTCCACAAGTGTGCTACCTGCTACATCTGCAAACATTTTCCCACCCCAACAAAATAAGATGATTGCCCAAACTGAATGAAATGCCACAGGCTCTTAGCTAGAAAACACAATACAAAAGCCACCAAAGTGAGCTCTAACCTCAGCAAAGTCTAGCACCTCCTTACCTTTAAATCTCTCCCATGTGGCTCTCATCACTTCCTGTTTGGCTTGTTATCAAGCAACTGCATCGTGACATTCCCGAAGGGAGTGGTGGAGAATGTAGTTCGGCCTCCCTCCAAAGGGACAGGTGCTTGGAAATCTGACCTCAGCTGAGGAAAAAGGGGAAGCAGCAATAGAACTACCTTCCCCAGAACCCATGCGGCAGACCACATTCCTCCCCTTTTCTCTGTTCCCTGCACAATGGATTGTGGGGATTGTAGTTTCCGCTCTACAGACAGTGCTCGTCCGCGACAGTAAAAGGGCCAGGGGCCGTGACATCCCAGGATTGATTCCAATGCACTTGTTGGAAAGCGGGGTTTCCTGTTTTGCTTTGTGGAAGAAATCAAAACATGTTACAACGTGTTGAATTGGAATTGAATCCCCCACCCCAATGTATAAAAACTACAAGACTGCAAAATAATTTTTCACCCTTAAATTCATTGCAGGAAAATGTTAATATCTTTGTGTTGTTTTTTTTAATGCAAACAGATATTGCAAAAAATTAAATAAAGAGGACTGGATTTTAATGTTCCCATGCGTTAATGTGTTGAAGGGTGTCTTCTTAATTATGCCATCAGGTCCCAGTCCTAGAAACACACACAGGTCTAACTTTATCCCTCCTAAAAATCAATGGGTCTACTGCTCAGCTGTTTAAAATTAGCATGTGCAATAGCGCCAGCCCCCTGCATACAAAAATCATGAGTGAGGACACTCCCCCCCCCCCCCAAAATCACAAGATTGGCTTTAAAATCATGATAAAAAATGCTGGATTGTTATTATTTGCCTTCTGGCTTTTGTGCCTTTAAGGATCACAGGTTGAAGCTACTTGTCTGCAACCAGGGGGTCTAAAAACTTCCTTTCTTTGAAAAATAGAAGCTGAGAGTCTTATGTGATCACATGACTCAGAAGCTCAGATATCAACAAAAATACCAAATATCATGAGACTCATGATAAAATTGCAAGAACTAGTAGTAATGCTGCATGGAAGAGGCTGCACTGTTGGGGACTAAATTCTTGCTTTTTTAAACACAGGGGGATAGATTATGCAGAGCAGATCATTCTGTTCTCTTCAGACTTCAAGCATTGCTTCCTAGCATTATGCACAATTTAGGGCTAAACTCTTCACACAATAATTAGTAATTACAGGCAGGTAATTTTAAAGATACAACTTGGGTGATTAATCTAAAATTTACCTTCTGTTCAGTATACTGAAAGCTCTAAAGTTTTGCCCAGGTTTGGCTGCTTGCATACCCACCAAAAATGTGAACAATGAAATGAATGTACAACCAGTCAGACAAATGCCTTCTAGACCAGTAGGCATTGAAGATTATGATGTATGTCACTTGGAAGGTAAATTTCCCTACATTTGCTAGAAAGTCTCAGTTTTGACCTAGGGCTTTTCTGCTAAAACATATTAACAATCTGTGTACAGATAATAAAACTCAAGAGTATGTTCTTTTGGAAAATTACTAGAATTTTAATTATTTACAAAGATTGCTTCAATCAGCACAAGACACAGTTATCTCTAAAATATAATTTACACTGAAAATAACTTTTTTTACCCTTGCACCTGAAGCTCCATGATTGTTGGACTGGAGAGCCCAGTAAGATCTTGCTGAAAGCACGGGAGAAGTTGTTTTTAAATATAAATGTTTTTTTTTGTTGCTACAGTTCGGTAGCATTTGATGACTGACAGAGCTATGTCTTATATAAAAAACGTAAGAAGGGTTTTTTGTGAACATGATGGATTATCACTTAGGCTCAGATCCACAAAGGTATTTAGGGTCCTAACTTCCACTTACTTCAAGTTAGAAGCCTAAATAAATTTGTGGATCTGGGCCTGACTCTTATGTATTACATTACGCCCTCATCCTACAAAGACTTACACACATGCTTAACTTTTATGCCCTTTAAGCAGTCCTATTGAAGTCAGTGGGGCTACTCACAGTGCAACATGGGGATCTTATTCTCATGATCTCTTCTTCTTGCTGTTTCTCCAAATAAAATAGTCTCAGTTATCCCCCCACAGCCAGGGACAAACCTGCAGAAACAGGCTCTGGGGGAGGAAATCTGTGTGTGGCTTCCCTAGCAGAACTCTTCCCCTATTGTTCCACTGCTGTAAGGGTCTATAGGAGGTGAAAGCCATCCACACGGAGACCCTGTCACTACACACTGGTTCTTACCCAGGGTGCTCTCCTCCCAGCCCCCTGACAACGTGGTTGACTCCAGGGCACCTTGGACCATCTTTACATCATTTCCTCTTGCGCAGACACTGTAACACCCAAATGCCCTCTGTGAGGACTGGAGGGGGGAGAAAATGGTGCTGAGAAGGCAGTTGACCCCTACCTTGCACACAGAAAGGAGAAGGGAGATCCATAGTAGAGGCTTTGGAGGGGAAACAACTTAGTGCTAAGTATGCCAGAGCTAAAACCACATCATGCCTTTCACATGGGTGCCTTCTCATCTCTCACACACAATATAGTATGGGTCCCTACAGCAAGGAGTCGGGCTGATTAAATGTGATATTCAACTGTGTAATTCACTTCCCATTTCTGAAGTGGGAAGGCTCACTCAGATGGCTCCTTTAAAATCCTGGAAAGCAGAAAAAAAATCCTGGAAGATAAAGGCAAAACAATGACCTTACAGAGTGCTCCACTCCCTGCTGGAGAGTATTCCTGTGAGTGCTCAGACTTTCTTAAACATGCTGAAGTCCCAAAAGACACCACTGACTAATTCTGCTAGCCTTCCTCACTTCCACCCTACTCTCCCAACCAGCCCTATGGATTTCAAGGAGATCACTGATCCAAGGTTCTACTTACCAGGAATGAGGGGAGCATAAACAGACCTATAATTAGTAGAGCACCTTGGAATGTAGATATATAAACATTTGATCCTTTTTCACCAAGTACAGAGGGGCTTGTGGGAGGACAGCTCCTCCTCCTCTGCCTAAAGGGATAATTCCCTCCCCTGAGCTTGGGGAAGCTCGGCTCCTTTTCCTGGCTCTTACTGAGAGGTAGAATGAAGACTCAGTCAGTAGGCAGGAGACTCAAAAGTGGAAATAACAGGAGGAGGCTTCAAACCTTTCCTAGCCGGAGGTGGAGGAGCACTGGCACTTGATGGGGAGTCTCCTATCTGCATCTACTTCTGCTCTTCCATAGGAAGATGGTTCCCTTCCCTTCTAGGAAGGCAGAGGGGCAAAGAGGTGCACTGGAGTCCATTTCATCTCGCTCTCTTCATGATAAAAGGGAAAACCTACTACAGGCTTTGTTTCCTTTAGCAGAATCCAGGGGAAACAGCATGTGCCCTCCCCATAATGGTGGGTGTGGATGGGAACAGGGTGGGGAGGATGCATGCGAGCTCAAGGGTTGACCCTCTCTACACAGCTCTATACTCTGTGCCTGCAGAGACACAAACACACCCTCCCTTTATTTGGCTGGGTATGGGTCTGCTTGCGGACATTTCCCTTGACCCCATTTCCACCATGACATGACCCTTCACACAAGATGAGCCAATGTCACCACCTATGATGACATACTGCCACCAGAATTGGTGAGCTTACCCTCACCTTATTTAGATCTGCTTTAACCATTGGTGCTGAGCCAACATCCTCACAAACACGTGTGCTTTCATATCAGCTGGGCAAGTTAGTGCTGCTGAGCCTTGGGTGACCAGATTTCCAAAACGAAAAACCAGGACAACCACATGGCAGTGAGGAGGGAGCAAGGTAGGATGAAGCAATCTTTCTCTAAGTGTCTTGGACATAGTAAAAGTTGATGGAGAAAAAAAACAAACAAACCAATAACCCCCAAGCCCTCAACCCTCCCCACAGCTATTCCCCTGGCTCCCTCACTCTAGTACCGATTCCAACTATCCCAAGCCTTGCTGCAATGGCTCCTCTGCTAGTCTGCTCCACATAGGTTTTGAAACCACCCTCATCCCCATAGCATGTGAGAGCCTTCCAATAGCCATTACGTGACTAATATCTGTCACCTGTGGTTTGTTCCCTCTCTAAGCCTCTCCCTGGGGGAGAATCACATGTGCAAGCACAGGTGGCTGCTGTGCCTCCCCAAATAGCCTGGTGTGGTCCTGCCCATGATCTGCCCCCCAGACCCCTTTCTGCAGTTCCCGGCGCTCTGCCCTGGCCCAGGCTAGCTGGGGCTGGCCAGCCTACCTGCTGCGGGGACTTGGGGTGACTGGCGCTGGGGCTGTGCTGCCCGGTGCATGGGAGCTGGGGGCACTGCAGCCGTGCTGGGAGCTGTGTTGGGGGTGCTCTGGGCTCCTGCAGAGGAGGGGGGTGGAGCCTTGGGCACAGGGGGAGGGGCCAGGGGCTAGCCTCTCCCAACAGCCAGGTCACCCGCTGCCCATGTGTGCAAGCTAGTGTTTTGTCTTGATTTGGGGTTGGGGTTTTTCTTAATGTGTTTGTGTTAGAGTAGGCCAGGCTGAACTTGCTCTTGGAGCAGATGGTGGTGTGGTTTTTGATGGCCTTTAATTTCAGGCAGTGTTTGTTCCACGGTCTTCATCTGCCCTCCCTCCCAAGGAAGTTCTGTCTCCTGCACAGAGGAGCTTTGCCCTGGGGGTAGAGAGTTGCATTGTGCCTGCTGAGCAGAGTTGTTAGCCACAGCCCCCATCCTAGAGGTTTAGGCAATCTTTCAAGTGTGCGGTGCTCAGGCAATAGAGTGCCTTAAAGATATGGACTGAGTCCATAAACTTGACTCCGTATTCTATAGAAGGCCAGTGTAGACAGCTCTGATGTGCTCATGGTAGCCCACAAAGTTCCTCCTCTATCTTGGTGGGTCCTGCGCTTATTGGCGGATTTTCCTGCCTCAGAGATTCACCATGTGGGTTGGGGAACAGCCCAGAGACCTTCCCCTCTGGAAGAACCCACCGTCCAGGTCAATTGGGAGGTTTGGGGGGGAACCCGGGCCCACCCTCTACTCCAGGTTCCAGCCCAGGGCCCTGTGGACTGCAGCTGTCTATAGTGCCTCCTATAACTGCTGCATGACAGCTACAACTCCCTGGGCTACTTCCCCATGGCCTCCTCCAAACACCTTCCTTATTCTCACCACAGGACCTTCCTCCTGGTGTCTAATAACGCTTGTGCTCCTCAGTCCTCCAGCAGCACACCCTCTCACTCTCAGCTCCTTACGCCTCTTGCTCCCAGCTCCTCACACTTGCCCCACAAACTGAAGTGAGCTCCTTTTAAAACCCAGGTGCCCTGATTAGCCTGCCTTAATTGATTCTAGCAGCTTCTTCTTAATTGGCTCCAGGTGTCCTAATTAGCCTGCCTGCCTTAACTGGTTCTAGCAGGTTCCTGATTACTCTAGTGCAGCCCCTGCTCTGGTGGTCACTCAGGCCTGAAGTGTCTGCATGCTCAGGTCCACGTCTTCCGCCTCCAGGCCCTGCAGAGGCTCCTTTATGGTGCAGGTAGTCCGGCATGGAGCGTATTGGCGCACGCCTTCCTGCGCCGCTTCCGAGGGCTCCAATATGACCGGCAGCTCCTTTGTCTCCATCCGAGAGGTCTTCCGCGAGGCCTCTCCGAGCTGCCGGTCTTCTACCAGGACCTCCTCCAGACCTGGAAACTGTTTTCAGTGACCAGGTCCGTGGCGGCCACCGTGGGGGCAGATCTCCTCGCGGAGACCCTGCTACACAACCCCCAGCTTCGTGTGCAGGTGGCGGAGTCTCCCATGGTGCGCCAGAGGTTGGTCCTGGCAGAAGTCACCAAAGTCGGAGACCTCCTGGACTACAACCGAGGAGACTGGCTGGATCCCCTGACGCTCGCTCAGCGCATGGGGCTCTCCAGACCTCGTACTCCCCGGCACGTACTTCAGGAGGTGAGGGCAGCTTTGCCGCCCGCTGCTCGGGACTATCTCGACCGGGTCCTGCGAGAGGGCACGCCCCGCCCACCCTCCACTCCGAGCCCTCCAGACTTTTTCATCGGGCCCCTGCCCCGTGGACCCAACCAGCCCCCTCCCCGTCCATTTGCCATGAGCCGGCTGCACCATCTGCAGCCGGTTCTGTTCCGGACCGCGCCAAGGAAACATCTATACACGCTCGTGCTCCATGTTCTTCATGTCCTCACCCTCGCGTCCCGCCCCGATACGAAGTGGCGGGACCTTCTGCCACCTCTGGAGGGTGAGGAGCCCCGGTGGGCCAGCCTTTATTCTGCTCTGATCCCGAAGCCCACCGGGGACATCAGTTGGCGGCTCCTTCACCGAGCCGTGAGCACGGGCGTGTACTTGGCGCGGTTTACCCCTATCCCAGACACCTGCCCCTTTTGCGGCGTAAGGGAGACCCTGGCGCATGTTTACCTGGAGTGCGCCAGGCTGCAGCCCCTATTCCGGCTCCTCACGGATATTTTGTTAAGATTTTGGTTGCACTTTTCTCCTCACCTTTTTATTTATGCACTACCTATCCGTCGCCCCACAAAGTCGCGGGACCTCCTGGTCAACCTCCTTCTGGCCCTAGCGAAACTGGCCATCTATAAAACCAGAGTGAGGAGGTTGGCCGATGGAGTTTCCTGTGACTGTGGGGCGTATTTCAGGTCCTCCGTTCTTTCACGTATCCGGGCAGAGTTCCTCTGGGCGGCGTCCACTGGCTCCCTTGATGCCTTCGAGGAGCAGTGGGCGCTGTCCGGGGTTCTCTGCTCGGTGTCCCCATCTGGTTCGCTTCGTTTGACCCTTTGACCTCACTCCTGTCCCTGTTCTTTTATTAGTTGTCCCCCGTAATTTTTTGGTCTCCAGGTCCTGTGGACCCCCCCTTAGGCTGGGGGGGATCCTTTAGCAGTGGGCAAAGCCCGCCCACTTCCTGGATCCCAATAGGTCTGGTGGTCACTCAGGGAACAGAAAACTACTCATCCAGTGACCAGTATATTTGCCCTCTACCAGACTCCTGTACCCCACTGGTCTGGGTCTGTCACACCTCCTTATGCCTTGACCCTCCCTACATAGGTTTGAGGTTGAAACTCAACCTTATCTATAGAAGACTTTAACTATCACAGCCCTTAGTCTGGTATAATATTACCTAGCAGACTTCAGCAGTCCTTGAGTGTATAGCTAGGAGGGAGGGGTTCTTTAACCTTACAGGTGGGATTTTCAGGAATGTTTAAGTGGCATGACTTTCAATAGGGATCATGTTCCTAAATCACATGAACGCCTTTTGCAAATCTCAGCCCCATGAATAATGTATGCTTCGCAAGTTAAGGGTCTATCCTCTCCTGGATAGCATGTCCCAAACCCATTGTGTAATTCCCACAATGGGAGTGCCAAGGGCACATCTAGATGGACGAGGAATGAGGGTGGGGAGAGAACAGATCCCATGGTCTGTTTGAGGTTGGCTATATCTGATCCACCCACAGCGTGACCTTTCTCTGGGTGAGATTCTGCTTCCCTTATTCCCGTGGAGTAGCTTAGCTGTTTTCAGTCGCCCGACTAAGGCACTACGCAGCATAAGTAAGAGTCTATGTAGGCATTGTTCCCCGCATGCAGTAGCATTTTTGGCAGAGGAAACCAGTGCTGGGGTTTACAGTCAACCAGAATGTGGTGCAAATACAGTGCTAATTTGTGCCTGGCTTGGAGCAATTTGACAGAATCAAAAACTGTTGCAGCCTCCTTTGCTGTGGGAGGTTTGCAGGTCACTTCAGTATGTATGCCATCTTCTTTCCCAATTGTTTTCGAGTTGGCTTGCATTATTCTGCCCTTTGGAAAAAGTGCATTAGTTTTTCCCAAAGGAGTGGGAATATTTTCATCTTTTTTCTTAAAAACAACAACAACAACAACAACAAAAACCCCCCCAAACAGTTCTTTTGTTTGTCAGAAATGTGACTGTCACTATCATTATTTAAGACATCACCCTGTGTTATGGCCACAGGGGTGAATGCAAGCTTTTTAAATGGAAAAGTGCACCACTGTCTCATTTGCTTAATAATGGTCAACACATTTAAAGTCAAAATCTAGCTAAGCAGTTCTTTTATGTTCTCTGACTGCAGCACTGGTGTCACTTACTTTCTTTTGTTGTTGAAAAATCAGAGATCTAGAAAATCTTAAATGTCATGTCTGAAAAAGAGCAGCAAGAAATTGACACACGAGTTACATAGCATCTTTTCCTCTTGTGGGAGAGAAAGAGGCCCTGCAACAAAAAATGCCATTTGACTGACTTGTTTGACCCATCTGCTAGGTAGGCAATAAGCAATAGCTTATTTATTGGCTTTTTATGGGGTATTAAAAATCTAAAGAAGCCAAGTTTTCTCATGGATAAAGTAAAATATTAAAGGGCTTGAACAGAGACACTGTCTGCATTGAAGTGACCTCACACTAATTGACAGTGTGTGTGTGTGACAGAGAGACATTCTTTGTTTCAGTTCCATTACAATTCTTTTAAATATTTATTTCTGGAATGTAAATTCTGCTGAAAACTGAGGACTTTGCTCTGGAAAAAGCATACAGTTACCTACCACTGGTATCGTTGCTCAGTGAATATCCAAGTCCCTTTTGGAAAAACAAAAGGATTCAGTTCTATAAACAAGTCCCTGCATTGAATTATATATATATTTTTAAAAACCTGGTGACTCCTGGTTGAACTACTGCTCTGCTATGTGTGAGCTGAAGTTCTGCAGAGCTAGTGAGAAGCAGAAGCACTGGTAAAATAAATTGGTTACAAACAGTGGAAATAGTCTAGCAGTCACATACAGAAATATGTGGCATTAGGTATGACTTTGTTTTCAGATCAGTTTGTTCTTATTTATCTTTATTTTTAATGTAAAACATTAATAAGTTCCTTAACAAGATTGGAGGGGGGGGGAACATTGGTTGATCGCCTTAATCCCAAGAAAATAGAAAAAGTTCTCAAATTGCTGGATGAAATAACAAACCAGAATCAGTTTATATTTTTTACATGGCTATGAGAGCTTTTCTTCTTGATTATTTCCAGACAGCAGAAGGTTATTAAATTCCACCAAGGAAAAAAAATCCACATTTATGAGTTTTATTGAAATAAAATGTATTTTTGGTCCTCAGTACGTTACCAGTATTATGAAAAGTATTGTTTGTCAAGGAGGATGTACCAGAGCCACACATCCTATCCCCCTGGCATATTGAAAGGGAGTTATCATGCAATCAGTCTGAGGAAACTGATTCGTGGAGGGTTAAAATGTATGTAGAACAGCATGTATATTTCTAGAGCCCAAATGCAGATACTTGTGTCACTTTAAAGTCTATTGTCATTTCAAGGCTATAAATAGGCTTGGCAGGATTAGATTATTGGAAGGATTAGATTAGGATCAGTGTCAGTAGTCATCTGTTCCATCCCCTTACACACCAATGTCCAGAGAGAAAGTTTTTTAAATGTTGTAAAATGTTGCGCAAGTTGTTAACAAGAATATAATGCAAATAAAGCTCAGGGCTTGGGGAGGATAAATACTACAGACCCAGATTCACAAAGGTACTTAGGCACCTAACTCCCACTATAGTCAAGGGGAGTTAGGCACCTGAATACCTTTGTGAATCTGTGCCTTTGTGCCAGCAGTTTAGGGGCACTGTCACAAAGCTTATTCAGTGCCCTGTGCCTCACGGGCTAAATCTCTCCCTTTCTCTTCCAGGGGCATTTAGGTAAGAAGGAACAGGAGTCAGGAAAGGGTTAATAAAATTGAAAGGGTCGAAATTAGAACTGCCTTGCAACACCAAGGAAAGGGGTGTGCCTGCAAGGGCAGGTCTGAAAAGAAGGAAGCCCTCCGAGTACCCAGAGGAGCTAGATGTGGTGATGTATGGCTTGGGTAGCAGGAGGTTGGGTCACCTGGCATAGTAGGAAACCAGAGAGCCCAGGGCAATAACCGAAGGCTGAACCCAAAAGAGAGTTAGCAAGAAACTGAGAGACTCTTTGTGTAGGGAGCCTGAAACAGGGCTCTGCAAGGGCCCAGCTTTTTAAAGGAATTTTTGTGCCTAAATCTAGGGTTTAGGCACTACTGTGATCCACAAAACTCCCACTCAGCAGTCACCTAGCCCGGTAGGCACCTAAACTCACTCGGTGTCTAAATTGCCACTGTAGGAGTTCCCTCAGTGCCGAAGTGTCTGCCTCTGGGTACCATCTGCACAGTGCTGCCTCACGCTCAGGGGTTCTCAGGACAAAGTATTTGGTGGCCTCAGAGCGCGGCCACCAACTCGTGCTGGTGGCCGCACTCACGCTTTTCCTAAAATGCTTAATTAGCTTTAGGAAAAACAAATAAATATGCACATATACACGTCCAAATCATTGTAATTTATTTAGTGCTCGCTAGTCAGTCTGTTGTGAAAAGTGATATTAACAAACACACAAGTATCACTTTTCACAGCAGGCTTATGCAGCCCGCACAAGTGCAGGGACAAATTGAGCCCTGGCTGGGAGTTAGGGGGAGGCAGCGAAGACCGAGGGTGATGGGGGTGGGTGGCTGGGGGAGGCAGTGAGGGGCCAGAGCCTGAAGCCCCACTGCTGGGGGAAGAAGCCCAAAGCTGCGCAGCTGGAGCCTGGGCCCCGCTGCTTCTGGGAAGGTGGGGAACTCACTGGCTGCCTGCTCCTCCAGCATTGTGCTCCAGGTGTCTCTGGAGGGGGGCAGGGGCAAACTCTTGCTGGCGGCCCCAGCAACCAACACCAAAGCAGTGCATCCAGGAGCAACAGGGAGGGGGAGTGGCTGCTGCTTCTCCCCTCCCCCAATCACAGCCCAGGATTCTGTGGCCGCAAGAAAAGCCCCAGGTGGCCACATGCTGCCACGGTGGCCGTATTTGAGAAACGCTGCAGCACCTGGACACTTACCCCCTGCCCAATGACCAGTGCAATCCAAGAATGGGGAGAAGATAGGGGTTTGCCCACCTGTAGGAATACAGGCCCACCTTAGACCTGAGTGAATTCTGGGTTTAAATTGAGTTTAGACGTCATCATGAGCAATGGGCCCAAAGCACATGACCAAAAAGAACGAAATCACGAGAAAGAAGGTTTGTGTTTAACATGCCCTTGACATGCCAGTTTTCTCTTATTTAAGGTTTGAGTTGAGAAAACATGGATAATTGGATGCCAGGTACAGTATATGATCAGATCTGGTAGCCTTTTTGTTGCCATCTCTCACAGATCTGAATAAATGAGTTTTCTTCTACTTTCCTCTATTGCATTTTACTTCATCAGGAAGCATCTGAAGTGGCCCTGGTTTATAGCACAGAATGCAACAGCCTGCTTACTGAGTGGCACTTCTGACACATTACACCTGTGTCTAGTGATCTATGCTGCCTTCTGGAAGAAGTTTAAGTAGGGTGACCATATTTCCCAAAGAGAAAACTGGACACCCCAGCTGCTCGACTGAGGGGCTCCCCCCTATGCTGTTGTCCGGTCACTGTACCCCTGCGGGGGCCCCCCAATGTGAGGCTGTTGCCTCCTTGTTGGAATCCTGTGGGGGAGGGAAGCTCTGAGGAAGCTGTTGCCTGGTTGCTGGAACCCGGGCAGGGGGGCATGCTGGAACACTGCTTCCTCCCAACCTCCAGCCCTGCCTCTCCCCTGCGGGGGGCTGGCATCTCCATTCACCCCCTCTGCATCGCATCCCACTCTTTGGACAAAAGTTGGCATTTGTCCTGTTTTTTCTTGCCAACTGAGCAAGTCAGCAAGAGCAAAAGGGACAAATGCCTCCTTTGGGGAGGGCGGGGGGGGAGGTCAGGATGGCCAGGAGGACAGGGCTTAAAAAAGGGACTGTCCCGGTCCAAAACAGGACGCATGGTCACCTTAAGTTTAAGGGGTTTGGTTTTGACTTTAAAAGCCCTGAATGGTTTTGATCTTGGCTATGTGAAAAGCCACCTCTCTGCTCACCTAATACAATGACATCTGCTATAGCTGCAGTTCTCATGCATCCAGCCTCCTGGTTAAAATGGGAAGGAAATAGTTACAGGGGTTTTTCAGTGAGGGACTCTGAAATCTCCACTGTACTTTGGTCTGAGACAGCTGGCATTTGTTGGCTTTCAGGCCTGTCCATTTCCCCAGGCTTTCCTGAATGGGGTGGAACTGGGGTGAAGGGGAATCTTAATTGCAGTGGGTGGGGAGGATTTTCCTCCTTGTGGCTATCAGATCCAGCTAAGTTTAGAATGTGTTTACAGTCATGGATGGTGCCCGGAGTTCAGCTAGGAGCTTTTATCACATTTAACTAAGTACTCTTGGCCATAGGCTAGCCTTGAAAAGAGAAGAGAGGAATGCCCTATATACTGACTCCAGTAAGCTTGTTTGTAGTAACTTCTTCACCAATGCTACCCAATGACTGGAGTAAAAAATAGAAAGGACAAACAATTCCCATCACTTTCCTTGGGTGTTTTCCAAAGTTTACTTTCACTCTGCAGCTGAAGAGAGCTTTCCTACATATATAAGAAATCAATGTTTATATTTTTGTCCTCACGTCACAATTTCCCCCTTCCGTTTCCTTTGGAAAATAAGGGATATTTTTTGTACTTCTCCCTCACAGACTTTTAATTTCTTTTTTAAAAAATGTCTCTAGGTTGCCCTGTTTTTCAGATGCAAGATTCCGCTCCTCTTGTCCGTAGCTTTCACTCAGACACTTTCTCTTTCCTCCTCTCCTTCCGTTCTGCTCACTCCTTCCCTCTTGCTGCTCCTCACTTAATTAGTTATTTGTAATTATTTCTCTCTTTATGTGGATGAGTATTTTTCCTTGGAAGCTGCTGCCTGATCCTTTGGAGTCAGTGTAATCTGATTCCAGCCCCTGTGCAAATCTATTGGCGTCATGCAGCTTGGCTGCTGCAGCCCTGAGCAATCAACTGGTAGAATCATCGGGCCAGCTCAGCCCTGAGCGCTGACTAACTCCGCTTGCTGTGTGCGGTGTAGTTGAACTTTAACAGAAGTTGGTCCAATAAAAGATATTACCTCACCCACCTTGTCTCTCTAACTCCACTTGCTGTCTGCCCTGTGTAGCAACAGTCAAAAGCAACCAGAGGATACACCTGCCAAGGACAATTATACAGAAGTTCTTATTTGACAACAGGCAATTCTTATCCTCTTTGTTCTTACAAGAATGATTGGCTCTTCCAAAATAGTCAGCAAATAGAGGCTGAGAGTAGAAATCCAAAAGCACAAAGAGCACAGCCTACTAGTTAGTGCAAGGGTATAGGGAGCAGGACTCCTGCGTTCTATTCCCAGCTTTGTCATTCATTTGATGTACGGCTCTAGACAAGTCATTTAACTCCTCTGAGCCTTTGTTTCCCTATCTGTAAAATGGAGCAGAACCTGTCATCAGCATGGATGCATGTCTCCTGGAATGGTGGTTGAAGCATGGAGGGACATATGAATCTTTAGCACATCTGGCATGTAAATATCTTGTGATGCTGGCTACAACAGTGCCATGGGAATGCCTGTTCTCACTTTCAGGTGATATTGTAAACAAGAAGCGGGCAGCATTATCTTCTGCAAATGTAAACAAACTTGTTTGTCTGAGCGATTGGCTGAACAAGAAGTAGGACTGAGTGGACTTGCAGGCTCTAAAGATTTATACTTTTTTATTTTTGAATGCAGTTATTTTTTTTACATAATTCTACATTTGTAAGTTCAACTTTCATGATAAAGAGATTTCATTACAGTACTTGTATTAGGTGAATTGAAAAATACTATATCTTTTGTTTTTTTACAGTGCAAATACTTGTAATAAAAATAAATATAAATTGAGCACTGTACCCTTTGTATTCTGTGTTGTGATTGAAATCAATATATTTGAAAATGTAGAAAACATCCAAAATATTTAAATAAATGGTATTCTATTATTGTTTAACACTGTGATTAATCAAAATTAATTTTTTAATCGCGTGATTAATTGTGATTAATTTTTTTTAATCGCTTGACAGCCCTAGTTTGCAGCAAACCAACCCCTAAAGGTCTCAGGGCCTTCCCCAGGTTCTATTCCCAGTGTTTAACCAAAATAATAACCATGGCAAAATGAGAACACAAGCCCCTGGCCTTTGAGACACCCAACCAGGTGAGTATTTTTCCCATGTCTCTCTTCAACCCCTTCTACTCTCCAGTAGAGACACTTTTATTAAGGAAATAAGATCAAAGTGTTCTTAGTGGGTCCTCCATTAGTCACAACTACCCTCCTTCCTCCCACAATCAGTGCAGATGGAGGAAAGTAGCTGTTCCAGGTAATCCCTGTGGACTACTTCCTATTTTCCCCTATCACTGGGATTATGGTCCTTAAAAGACCACTTCTCTATAAGTAACTGAATTAGGCAACTGTGGTCATTGAGGATCAGAGGCTGACTCTGCCTGTGGTGAAGCTTTTGGGCCCAGAAGCTGTTGCACTGGGGCCTAGACTGACATGCTGAAAGAGATCACAAGTCTGACTGTTTTCAGAGCACAGTGCAAACCTCACCTTTCCCCCAAAGCCTAGCAAGTATGACAAAGGTTGGCAAATGAAGGTGAAGGGGAGAGAGGAGGAGAAGACAAAAACTATCCAAGTATAAGGGGCCAAACCCTAGAATGGGAAAAGCAGAGTCCATGTTGAATAACTTTTATGCTTATCTTAATATTGTACCTGGCACCTGGATACTCTAGTAATTGGCACCCCTTAAATACCGTAGACAGATAGTGATTGGCATCCCATAAATACTATAAACAAGTAGGTTTGCCTGTAGGAACCATTACGTTTCTCATAATGAACTGTCCAAGCAAGCTTGAAGGTGAAAATAACAAGCAGATAGAAAACATACCATTTGGAAAACAGAGTCTTTCCTCTTGACACAAACTCATAATGGAAATAAGGCCTAATATAGCAGTCCTGTATTAGCTTTAGGACCCCTAAATACCCACCCCTGCCAGTCCATATTGGACTGATAAAAGGAAAGCTTATTGACTAATTGTAGGTAAAGGCCTGCCTTCTAGGAATACAATGGTGTTTCGTTCTCTCTTGGGACTCTTTGACCCCTGGGTTTAGGCTGAAAAAAGGGGACCAATTATGAGGTTTCCTTGGAATCAAACCGAGACCCTTTAACATAGGCCACCAGGCAACCATTATCAAATCCTCAAGCGTGTCCTGGACTCCAAACAGAGGTATAGAACAAAAAAAATCATAATTTGAAATTTTTACAAAACAAAAAAAAAGGAGGTGGGATTTTATGAACATTATTGTTGAGATTTTTGCCCCATTTTTGAGCAGCTCTGCTGAGATGTCTCCTTCCAAGTGAGAGACCGCATAGTGGAATGTATACATTTATCCAAGACTCAGAGTAGAATTACTTTGGAAATGAGTGACCCGTCCTTCCACCATACAACAAAAGGCACTGCCTGAACACTGAGAGGCAAATTATCCCTCCCACAAACCTCCCAAGGGAGGGGTAGTAGTGCTGCTGAAAGCGTGGATCAGCTTGTGGGGTTACGCCTGTATTCTCCTCTGAAGGCTGCACAGAACTAAAGGATCCAAGGGCAATGTGACCCCAACCCATTGGATCACAGTGAAGCTGCACGGAGAGCTTGCATGTCCATGCTTCTCAGTTGTTTCCCTTCCCTTGGTAGCCTGGCTCACTCAGGAGTCATATGGCCACTTGTCCCTCTGCTGTGTCTGTGTAGCCAATCCCACTGGGACCAACAGCAAAGTTTAAACCCAGGACCTTCAGCATTAAAAGCACGAGCCTCTACCAACTGAGCTAAGGTACTGTGAACTCCCTAGTTGGAAGCCGTAGCAGACTCATAAATCTCTGTAGATCAACCCCCTAGTGGGGGCCATGCTACCTACATCTTCCTCCAAAGGGGATATAAGACGAGAGTTGAACAAATAACGAATTTTTTTGGTCAAGGGGACAAAGTGAAAAATCCAGAAAAAAATTCAGTATGATACAAACCAAAACAATTTTTTAAATTGTAAAACTCAAGACAAGAAAAATTGTTCTGAAGTGACCAATATGTTTCAAGTCAAATGCCAAAATTTCTTTCAGTTTTTTTAAAATTCATTTTATGTTGGATGAACTATTTCAGTCAATGCAAAACAATTTTTTTTGAGTTGTTCATTTTAATTTTGGCCTTTTTGGAAGAGAGAGAGAGAGAGAGAGAGAGAGAGTGTTTAAAAAATAACTGGCCAGATTTAAAATTGAAATGCTGATTCAAATTAGAAAGTCAAAACAAAATGTTTCTAAGTGGTTGAAAACAAAACATTTTAACTCTTTTGACAATTTTTTGCCAACCAAAACTATTTTCCAAATTTGGGTTAAATTTGGCAAATACTTTTGGACCTTCAAAAATGCACTTTTGACCCAAAAAAATCATCAAAAAATTTGCCCAGCTCGTCATAAGACACATAGCGGAAATGATTGCTGCTATTTGCAGTGTTAATTCCATTGGCTTTCACAGCAGTATTTCATCCAGGTTGATAGGGAGGCATACAACATGCAGCACCTGCTTCCTATCTCCACTCCCTTCATCCATACTCTCAAATGTTAGAGTTATGTACAATTACAGTGTGTTTACAAGGAGGGTCTTTTAGGGGTTGGGAGCTGTCTGCCAGGCAGGCTGTCCTTCCCTTCCACAAGCTTCAGGTCCTTTTTGCCTAGAATTCTGCTCCTGTGCTCCCATCCATGCCACACACTAAATGAGAGCATCTGGTCCTAAATTATTAGCACTTGGCGCTTCATGAAGCCAGACCTGTTACCAAGAATTTGCTGGAGGGTGAGGTGATTATACATAAAGGGTCCTGGTCAACAGAGACTTAATGTGGGAACTGGGAATGCAATCCAGACAGCTGGCAAGCTCTTTGGCAAAGCAAGTCATGTAAACTTACTAAACAGGAAAGTTGCTTCAGTGCAACACTAATAATCTCCTCTGTAATAATGGAGAAAGGTGAAAGAATGTGCATTCTTCAGCTGTATTTACCTGGCTGTCGTGAAAAATAAAAAAAAAACATGCTTAGCAAAGTAGGAGATTTCAGCATTAATGCATGCTTTTTGGGTCCAAAATCATCAAGGTTACTTCAGTACATGCAGTCCTAGCTCTGCTGAAAGCTTTATGGATCTCCACTGACTTAATTAGGGCGGAATGCCTGAGCTAGAGTCATTATAACCTGCTTTGCAGAGACGTGAACATATGTAAACCCTATTCAGATGACAGGAGTGTCCAGATTTTGCATCCACACTTTTGAAAACAAAGCTGTGTTCGAAGTAGAAAAAAACCCAACAAGTTGCTTGGCTGATACAGCTAAAACAAATGGAAACAGCCACTAAACCTTTCACTGCCTCCAACCCTCCCAATAGTCTCGTTACTGTGAACAATGCCGCACTTATTTGAAAAGTCAGTTTCACAATGCAGGATGGATTCTGATAGAAGGTAATACAAGTGGCGCTGAAGGTCTTCACTCCCAAATTCTGAACTGAGTAGCTTGTGCCAATGCAACCCTTGTCAGTGTTTGGAGCGGCTTTCAAATAATGGATATAATAATTAATAATAGAAAGCATAATAGAAAACTGTAGCATAACATAAAATATATTCTGATCACTACATCCAAGTATGAAGAAAAGGAACCCAATTTAAGAAAGTTTAGTACCTTAAATATATATATTTTTAAAAACCATCCTCAACCAGGAAACTGCCAACATAAAGGTCTGTGTTAGAGCAGGAATCGGTCTCAACATTTGAATGTATGGGAAAACAGAGACCTTCAAAGACATTGTAATGAAGATGTTAGTGTTTAAAATAAGGCCTGGATCTTGCCATCATTTGTGCATGTGAGTAACTTTACAAATGTGAGTAATCCCTTTAAGATCAATGGTACTAATCGCTTGTGTAAAATTGCATACGGGCATAAGTGCTGGTAGGGTTGGTTTGGCTAATTTAAAAGTTAATTTAATCACTGTTAAATTACAAAGAAAATTCAAATTTTACTTATTTTTAGAGCTGGCCAAAAGTTGGAATTTTCCTTACAAAGGAAATTCCCAAATTTTGAAAAATAATTAATTTTGTTTCAGAATAAAAAGAAGACATTTTGAAATTTCCTGCGGAAGGGAAATTCTTTTAAAGAAAAAGTCTCAAAACAATAAAAAAGCTTTGTTTTGAAAATTTTGAAATGAATTCCACCTGGGAGCACTAGCTCTGAGGCTCCCAAATCAGTCACAGCTTCCAGGCTCCTCGCTCCGTGGCAGGAAGGCTCAAAGGTCTGGTAGCACCCCAGTCTGCCAGATTGCTGGCTCTGTGGCAGGGAAGTCCTGGGGTCCCTGACTCTGAAGCAATCTGCCAGGCAGGATGCTGAAGAGCTGGGCAGGACAACTGGCAGGATCCAGATAAATTACTAAGGCAGTAACACTGTTTGCCCAGCCTAAGTAGGAAAGGGCACGCATGTCCTAGCTAACCCAGATAGGTGTCATTTATACGTCCCAGCACCAGCAACATTGGCTTCTATTCTGCATGATCAATCTCAGCCCCTCACTGGGAAATATCATTAAAATTGTCAGCCAGCAATGAAAGACAACGCAGCATCACTCACAGCTGGGTTGCTCCTGACAGTGATGGGTTTTTCGAATAAACTGCTTTGACAATCAGTTTACATATATTCTTATTTCAATTAGATGAATTAGTAAACAGTGGTAACGCCTTTTGCGGAGGGAAATGCTTAAGTGTTATTATCAGAAGCAATAAATATTTATGTAGCTCTTTAGAGGGGGTGGTGTTGATGGGGCTCAAGACAAGTCCCCCCAGAACAATTGTCAAAATTGTGGTTACAGACTATGGCTAAATTGGGAAGCCAAAGCTGTGCAGGACATTGAACATTATTGGGGAACGCCAGCACTGCTTCCTGTGGCAAGTTAGCTATTATTATTTGTATGACATTAGCACCTAGAAGCCATAACTGAGATCAAGGTCCCATTGTACTTGGCCCTGCACAATCACAGTAAGAAACAGTCTCTGCCCCAAGATAAGAGGGAAAAGGTGAGAGAAGAAACAGAGGTGAAGTAACTTGCGCAAAGTCACATGGTAGTCAGTGGTCAAGTTTGAAATAGAACCCATGTCTCCTAGTCCTGTGCCCAATCAATTAAGGCTCATGTATCTCAACTGGTGGGTTGTGACCCGGGGGGGTCATGAAAGGCAATGGGGCGGAGGGAAGGTTGCGAGGCAGTAAAAAATTATTACACTCTAAAGCACAAAAAATCTTCCTTTCCTATGCTTACCAGTGCCACACTATCTCCAGTGGGTACAGTGCTAGCCTGAGCTGTGGAAGACCTGGGTTCAATTCCTGTTCCTCAATAGACTTCCTGTGTAATCTTGGGCAAGTCATTTGGTCTCTGTGCCTATGTTCCCTTTCTGTAACCATGGAATAATAGCACTTTCTTGCTTCACAGGGTGTTTCTGAGGATAAATACATTAATGATTGTGATAATATATTAATGGAGGCCATCCAAGTATGATAGATAGACCCTTTAAAATCAAGTATTCTCTGTCAACCTCTTGAAAAGTAAATTATATGTTTTTATAATTGATATATAAATGATATGTTTTTACTCTTACTTTTACAGTAAAAAGTCATGACAATTTTTGACTCTGAAGAAGGGGGCTGTCATCCCGAAAAGCTTGACAAACACTGCTTTAGGCGATATCGTCTAGGAGTCACAAGGTTCATGTTACCTCATCATTTGGGTGCAGAAGTGGGGCCTGTTCCTGGAAAGAACTGGGTGGCTCAGGTCCAGTACCTAAGGCATGATAACTAGTCATTGCAGTTTTCCTTTAGCCAACATTTTGCCTCAACCTGTATCAGGCTCATTGTCTTCATCCTGGCTTCCACTATAAAAAAATAATGAACGTTACCTTTTAAATCACTTTCTTTGACCAGGCTGTTTCACAGGCTGCCATGTTGAGAGAGATCCCTTCAGCTAGTACAGAAGGAAAGCCATGTCTGGAATGAAACACAGTAGCCATTCTGTACCAATGAAACCACACAGTGGGGCTCTTAAGATGGACAGTGAAGACTCGAACAGAATTATGTGCAGGGCAGGCTAGTGGGCCAGACGGTAGTTGCCCAGCTGGAATTTGGCTAACACTCCTCGTGAAAAGCCCTATGGAATCATTAATGATTACAAGTAGTCTGGACCTCCTGTAACACCGCATCAGAAAGAGGGTGCATCCAGCCACACAAATGCCCCCCTACTCACACCAGTACCATACAATATGTTACATTTTGCCTTATTGTGCTTTTAATTACAGACTGCTTTGTATGTCACATTTTGATCTGACTGGCACTTTTTTAATCTGTCTCCTTTCTTCACTTAGATTGGCTCGCAGGGATAGAATTTAGGAATGGAAGTTAAATCCAGAAATTCAGTTCCAGAAAAGCAGGGTAGAGAGCACTTTCCCCTTCTTCCTTATATGCTGCACGAATTGCTGGAGAAGATATTGATTAAAAATGCTGGGTTAAACTGTACTTTTGGGTGGATATATTTATGAAAGAGCCCAGGCCTTGTCTGTAGCTGGGACTAGATCCTCTCAGCTATGTATCCATGGGTCTGGATCTAAGGCATTTGAGGGTGCTGGGGGAGTTGGCTGATGTGATTGCAGAGCCATTGACCATTATCTTTGAAAACTGGTGGCGATCAGGGGAGGTCCCGGACGACTGGAAAAAGGCAAATATAGTGCCCATCTTTAAAAAAGGGAAGAAGGAAAATCTGGGGAACTACTGGGGACCGACTGGCTAAGCAGCAGTTCTGCAGAAAAGGACCTGGGGATTACAATGGATGAGAAGCTGGATATGAGTGAACAGTGTGCCCTTGTTGCCAAGAAGGCTAAAGGCATATTGGGCTGCATTAGTAGGAGCATTGCCAGCAGATCAAGGGATGTGATCATTCCCCTCTATTCAGCATTGGTGAGGCCTCATCTGGAGTACTGTGTCCAGTTTTGGGCCCCACACTACAAGAAGGATGTGGAAAAAATTGGAAAGAGTCCAGAGAAGGGCAATGAAAATGATCAGGGGACTGGGGCACATGACTTATGAGGAGAGGCTGAGGGAACTGGGCTTGTTTAGTCTGCAGAAGAGAAGAGTGAGGGGGGATTTGATAGCAGCCAGCTGAAGAGGGGTTCCAAAGAGGATGGAGCTAGGCTTTTCTCGGTGGTGGCAGATGACAGAACAAGAAGCAATGGTCTCAAGTTGCAGTGGGGGAGGTCTAGGTTGGATATTAGGAAACACTATTTCACTCAGAGGGTGGTGAAGCACTGGAATGGGTTACCTAGGGAGGTGGTGGAATCTCCATCCTTAGAGGTTTTTAAGGCCCGTCGACAAAGCCCTGGCTGGGATGATTTAGTTGGGGTTGGTCCTGCTTTGATCAGGGGATTGGACTAGATGACCTCCTGAGGTCTCTTCCAACCCTAATCTTCTATGATTCTATGTAAAATGTCATAGCTCCATTGAAGTCATAGAGCTATTGCCTTCAATGGAGCTATGACAAGTTATACCTGCTGAAGTTCTGGCCCCTGGGATTCTGCAATCAGAATCCAACAACCAGTGTAGCTGTACATTTGCAAACCTCATGTATAGTCAAGAATGGCTGCAATTTGTACTGGTTGGGCTTATCCCTATTACCAGAATGTGTGTAGTGTGGAGTTTATGAATGTGTGTAGTGTGGCAGTTCAGCTAGAGGAACCCAAAGAATTGTGAAGGAAAAACAGGCCGAAATGTCAAAAAGAAGCATTTTAAAATGTTTCCTCTGCAAAAGTTAGCAAAATATTTTTCTCCAAAAAATGGCATAGAACATTCAATTGTCCTCCAGAGAGTTTTTCTGAGTATGGAGACTGAATTCAATCCTTAACATGTGGAACACAGGGATTTTTTATTTTATTTTATTTTTATGTCCTGCTTTAAGTGTAAATCTTAATGTAACCTTAATCATGGAGTTACATTTGATATCATAATAAACCCATCATTCTCAGGAGCTAAGAACTGTCTTACCTTTCCCTGAATTATATAGATGGGAGATTTTCATTAAGCTTTGAGAAATAGAAATCCCTCAGGAGTCTCTCTGCTTGGGTACAAAAACCACACTACTAGGTGCTATTAGCCATCTTCACCCAGAGAATTTTCTTCAGTGAATTCCCCCTCCCCCAACCAAGGACAAACCTCTGACACTAGCTCACATTATTGTTTGAAGACAGATTAAAATCTTGTGATTCTGACATCATTTTGTTTTTAATTTCCACACTGTAAATGTCAGGGAAAAAATACCCTATAATTATACTTCAGAAAAGGCTATAATTACTTCCAATTAAATCAGGGCCCTGGATGTTTGAAAGATTTGACCACAGCTAGAATTTCATTAACTGATAACCAATTTTCTTATTTCAAAGTTTCATTGTGAAAGAAAGAAAGAAAGAAAGAAAGAAAGAAAGAAAGAAAGAAAGAAAGAAAGAAAGAAAGAAAAGTCAAGAGCCAGACAATAATACTTGAACTGACTGCAGAAACTAGAAGAGAGGAAATTGTGTTTAAGCCTCAAATAGAGGGGCCACATCATTTTTAGGCTATTTATTTCAGTGATACTCCTAGTAGGGAAGTGAGGTTGAAAAATCTGATCATATATGGCAGTGCACATGTATGAATTGACCTGATCCCCGGCTTCCCTTGGGTAATAATACTTCGCACTTACATGGATTTCAAAGCATTTTACAAACAATGGGCCTGATTCTTCACTGCCTTACTCCAGATTTATGCTGGGATAGTGAGTGTAATGTGATGGAGAATCAGTCCTATTAATGTCAATTAAGCCTAATCAATCCTATTATATTATATTATTATATTACTATATTATATTATTATATTTATCCTGTATCGCTAGACCTGTGTGTGCAATATGTGCTGCCACCCAACTTGAAAACATTAGAAATCCATTTCTTATCTGTAAACAGAGCAGTTTGCATCAAATTTTCTTCAATGCAGAGATGTTAGTGAAGTTCAGAGTGATGATTATGACAATTATAATAATAATTATTATTTATACTATCTGATTCTTCGGATAATTGTGCTGAGGGTTTTAAGGGTTTCTAAACTTTTCATCATTTTTGTTGCTCTCCTGTGGGACTTTCTCCAATTTTTTCCACATCTTTCCTAGAGTATGGCACTCAGAATTGGACATGATGCTCCAACTGAGGCCTCACCAGTGTCAAGTAGAGCAGGACAATTACATCCTGTGTCTTACCTATGACACTCCAGTTAATACACTCCCAGAATGATATGCGCCTTTTTTGCAACTGCATCACATTGTTGACTCATATTCAATTTATGATCCACTATGACCCCACATCCTTCTCAGCAATACTACCACCTAGCCAGTTATTCCCCATTTTGTATTGATGCATTTGATTTTTTCTTCACAAGTGAAGTACTTTGGACTTACCTTTGTTGAATTTAATCTTATTGATTTCAGACCAATTCTCCAATTTGTTAAGGTCATTTTGAATTCTAATCCTGTCTTTCAAAGTGCTTGCAACACCTCCCAGCAGATTCTGTCATCTGCAGATTTTATAATCAGTGAAATGCCTGCAAACTGCATAGAAACTTTAAAAAAACACCATAATAGAGGCTCAAATTAAATGTATACCCCAAATTAAAAAAACATAGTAAGAGAACCTATAAAGTGGTTAACAACAAAGTAAAAGAAACACAGGCAAAAAGGCATCCTTTAAAAGTTGGAAGTCAAATCCTACTAAGGAAAATATAAAGGAGCATAAACTCTTGCAAGTCAAGTGTAAAAGTATAATTAGGCTGGCCAAAAAAGAATTTGAAAAGCAACTAGCCAAAGACTCAAAAACTAGCAGCAATTTTTTTCAAGTACATCAGAAGCAGGAAGCCTGCTAAACAATCAGTGGGGCCACTGGATGATCGAGGTGCTCAAGGAAGATAAGGCCATTGCGGAGAAGCTAAATGAATTCTTTGCATCAGTCTTCATTGCAGGATGTGACGGAGATTTCCACACCTGAACCATTCTTTTTAGGTGACAAATCTGAGGAACTGTCCAAGATTGAGGTGTCAGTACAGGAGGTTTTGGAACAAATTGATAAATTAAACAGTAATAAATCACTCCAAGAGGTCTGAAGGAACTCCAATATTAAATTGCAGAACTACTAACTGATATGTAACCTATTATTTAAATCAGCTTCTGTAGCAGATGACTGGATGATAGCTAATGTGATGACAATTTTTTTAAAAGGGCTCCAGAAGCAATAATGCCAATTACAGGCCAGTAAGCCTAACTTCAGTACCAGGCAAATTGGTTGAAACTTTAATAAAGAACAGAACTATCAGACACATAGATGAACACAATTTATTGGGGAGGAGTCAACATATGGCTTTTGTAAAGGGAACTCATGTCTCACCAATCTATTAAAATACTTTGAGGGGGGTCAACAAACATGTGGATAAGGGTGATCGAGTGGATATAGTGAACTTAGACTTTCAGAAAGCCTTTGACAAGGTCCCTCACCAAAGGCTCTTAAGCAAAGTAAGCAGTCTTGGGATAAGAGGGAAGGTCCTCTCATGGATCAGTAACTGGTTAAAAGATAGGAAACAAAGGATAGTAATAAATGGTCAGTCTTCAGAATGGAGAGATATTAATAGTGGTGTCTCCCAGGGGTCTATAGTGGGACCAGTACTGTTCAACATATTCATCAATGATCTGAAAAAAGGGTTAAACAGTGAGGTGGCAAAATTTGCAGATGATACAAAATTACTTGACTGTTAAGTCCAAAGCAGACTGTGAAGAGCTACAAAGGGATCTCACAAAACTGGCTGACTGGGCAACAAAATGGCAGATGAAATTCAATGTTGATAAATGCAAAGTAATGCACATTGGAAAACATAATTCCAACTATATGTAACCCTTCTGCCCATCTAAGTTGGCAGCCACAAGGGCCGGGTTCTGTATCTAGGGGTTCCGTTTCAATAACACAATGCAAAACCGGCTCGAGCCCCCACCCAGTGACCTGGGACAATTACATACCACCCCCCTGGGTACCTCTAAGAGGCAATACTTCCCCTCTCGCAAGCACAGAGTCTGAGTGTAGCAGAAAATGTTTAATAACATGAGGTAAACGACATCAGCATAAAATTGGAAAAACACCACAAACAGGATTCATAACACAAACCACGAGCAAAACCCACTCCAGCAAATTGGGCTGTGTCCTTTCCCTTTGTCTCTTGAATCCAACAACCCAAAAATCACCCAGAGTCCCCAAAGTCCAATACCCCCAAAGTCTCTTGGGTCCAGCAACCACCCAAAGTCCCAAAAGTCCAACAACCCCCAAAGTCTCTGTCCCTGGTCAGTGCAGCCCCAGAGCAAAAAGGGGGGGCACGCAGGGTGTTAAGGGGCACCTTACGTGATCCGAGGCTGGCCAGCCGTCTGTTTCTCCGTGGGGGTTCCGCCGCAGCCTTCACCACGAGCCAGTCCACTTTCCTGCCCTCCCACAAACTGCTCCGCTCTACAAGCTGCTCCGCTCCGCTCACCGACCTGTGAGCCGTTCCAGCCGTCCCCGCAAACAGCTCCGCTCAGCGTTCCTTGGGCCACTCCAACCGGCCCCGCAAGGCTCCGCACCGCTCCTCCAGTCGTCCCCACAAATTGCTCCGCCAGCTGCTGAGCAATATAGCTTCAGGCTCCCCCACTAGTTAACACAGCACTCAGTGATCTCAGCTCTTAATAACTTTAGCTCTTTTGTGATTTCAGCTCATAGTATAGTAGGGGAGCCCCAGTGCTGGTGCACCATTGACCCAAAGTGAATTCAGCTCAGCAGCCTGTAACTAGACTCCTAATGGAATCAAAGTTAGCTCTGACATTCAACAGTGGAGAGAGGAGGTGGTGCAATTGGTGTTTCAAACCCTCAGAGGGGGCCCATACCATCAGGTACAAATACCTGTCCCCATCCTCTCTCAATTCACTGGGTTTTGTAACCCATGCCCCTTGTCAAGCAAGTGCTACTTAGGTAATGGTGAAGGACTCACTCAGTCCTTCTGTCATACAACAGTTCCACTGGCCTTGATTCACAGAATCAGGGTAACAAAACTTTATTCTTCCTGCCCCAATAATAGAGAAACTGGGGATCCCACACCAGCCAAAGTAACCACTTTCCGTTGCTGTTGTTCCATGCCAGGCGAGTGGGTGTGCCTATGCAAACAAGATCAGCCCCTGGAGTTCTTTTCCACACTCGCCATAATTCACCACCAGATGTCAGGGTAGAGCTCATCCTGACTCTGCTTACATATATATACAAAATGATGGAATCTAAATTAGCTGTTACCACTCAAGAAAGAGATCTTGGAGTCATTGTGGATAGTTCTCTGAAAAAATCCACTCAATGTACAGCAGCAAACAAAAAAACTAACAGAATGTTGGGAATTATTAGAGGAGTGATAGATAATAGGACAGAAAATATATAATGCCTCTATATAAATCCATGGTACACCAACATCTTGAATACTGCATGCAGATCTGGTCACCCCATTTCAAAAAAGATATATTAGAATTGGGAAAGGTACAGAGAAGGGCAACAAAAATGAGTAGGGGTATGGAACAGCTTCCATATGAGGAGAGATTAAAAAGACTGGGACTTTTCAGCTTGGAAAGAGGGGATATGATAGAGGTTTATAAAATCTTGACTGGGGTGTAGACAGTGAATAAGGAAATTATTTTTTCCTTCACATAACACAAGAACTAGGGGTCACCAAATGAAATTAATAAGCAGCATGTTTAAAACAAACAAAAAGAAGTACTTCTTCACACAATGCACAGTCAACCTGTGGAATTCACTGCCAGGGGATGTCGTGAAGGCTAAAACTATAACAGGGTTCAAAAAAGAATTAGATAAATTCCTGGAGGATAGGTCAATCAATGGCTATTAGCCAGGATGGTCAGGTATGCAACCCCATGCTCTGAACATCCCTAGCCTCTGTTTAGCAGAAACTGGGAGTGGATGACAGGAGATGAATCATTCAATGATGGCCTGTTCTGTTCATTCCCTCTGAAGCACCTGGCTTTGGTCATTGTTGGAAGACAGGATACTGGGCTAGATGGACCATAGGTCTGACTCAGTATGGCTGTTCTTATGTTATGTAAGCATAATCTCCAGTCCATTATCCAAGTCATTAATAAAATATTGAATGGTACTGGAGCCAGGACTGACCCCTCTGTGATCTCACTAGATATGCCCTTCCACTGATAACTATTGTGAGTATGACCTTTCAATCAGCTGTGCACATACCTTATAGTATTTCATCTAGAGCCCATTTCCCTAGTTTGCTTATGAGAATGTCATGTGGGACTGTGTCAAAAGCCTCACTAAAATCAAGGTATATTATGTCTACAGCTTCCCCCCTATCCACTAAGCCGGTAACCCTCTGAAAGAAGGAAATTAGGTTGGTTTGGCATGAGTTGTTCTTGACAAACCCATGCTGGCTATTCCTTATAATCCTGTTATCCACTAGGTGCTTACAAATTGATTGTTTAATCATTTGTTCCAGTATCTTTACAGGTATTGAAGTTAGGCAGACTAGTCTATAATTCCCCAGGTCCTCTTTGTTCCCCTTTTAAAGATGGGCTCCCAATCCTACAAAGACTTAAGCCTGTGCTCTACTTTTTCTGCATGCCAGTTGTTTGCTAATGCTCAGCAGAGAGTAAGTACAAGGTACAGATGTGCAACAGCTGGGCATGTTGGCACTCACAATCCACCTGAAGAGTAGACATCTTTCTACACATGGAAAAATTACCCTCAGTACATTCCATGCAGTCATAGCTCTTCTGTAAGCTGATAGCATTAGGAGGGGAAAAATTTAAAACTGCAGTTGATTCACTGTTAAAAACATATGTGACTGTACATCGCAGGTAAAGTAGATTCCCTCAGCACTTACTTAATTATATTGTTTGTAATTAAATTGTCCATTCCCTTACTGGTTTACAGTTAAAAAGAAAACATCTATATTTCACAGGAAAACCTTGCCTCATCATTTACAAAATGATTTTGCTTTGTTTAATGCTAAAGATTTGGGGCCCAAATCCCATTTACACTTAGATCCCTTTACACTGCTTTCAGTTCCCTTTGCACAACCAGAGCAGTGTAAAAGGTTCTTAGTCTGAGGATATAGCTATACTGCAAAAGAAGGTGTGTACTTAACTAGAGTCAGCTAATGCAACAGTGAAGACACAGCAACTCAGCCATTAACTTAGTTTAGCAGCTTAAATTCAACCCCAGGCTGTTGGAGCAGCTAATGTAATGCTGTCAGCAAGCAGGATTGAACCTGGGACCTCAGTGTATGAGCTGCTACTACATGAGCTGAAAGCTAACTGACTGTTAGCTAATACTCTAGAGTTGACTCATTTGATCTCTTTCACTCTCTCTAAGTGGTCTCACTGCCACTAGATGGGACAGAACACCACACCCAGGAGGTGTGTGGGTTACACTAACCTGAGTTGCCAGTTCACTGCTATTTGAACTTGAGTTAGGAAATGTGAGTTAAGAACTCACCTTTTTTTCAATGTAGACGTATCCTAAATGAGAATCAGCCCCTTTTGCTTAAAGCACCTGTCTTATATTATGATTTTACATCGTTTCCATTCCAACCTTTTACTACGCCTTTTTAAAAACTGCAACTTTTCAAAGAAAATTTAAAAAATGCCTTGAATGGACTTTGGCCTGGTGGTGAGCAGAGAAAGTCAGAACCCATTAATGAACATAAGAATGCCATACTGGGTCAGACCAAAGGTCCATTTAGCCCAGAATCCAGTCTTCCGACAGTGGCCAATGCCAGGTGCCCCAGAGGGAATGAACAGAACAGGTAACACTGGTCTACAATTTTTGAGAAGTCGTCTGCTTCAGAGATAAAATGTGCTATTTATTATGTATTTTGATGTGCTGAATTCAAATATGACAATTAAAACAACTGATTGGCTACTGTTTCTAAGATATTTAAGTTTTTACATTTTATGTCTATGTATATTGTGTAGATAGTAGAGTTTTAATCATAAATTGTAAACCTAGGTCTTTTCATGTGTTTATGGTTGCTTTACATGATAATGTTTCACCTGTCCTGTTTATGTAACACTTTAAAAATCAGCAAAAGGGTTATATAAATCAAATTTATTATGAAACAAAAGGCAAAAAACTATTCTGTACATAGTTTAGTCCTATTCAGTGTCTACTCGGCGCTTCTTGGCTTGTCTCTTGTATTCATTAAATGGAGCATCTCTTGTCACTGTCCAGCAATAGTCTGCAAGCATTGATGGGCTCCATTTGCCCTGATAGCGTTTCTCCATTGTTGCAATGTCCTGGTGAAATCGCTCGCCGTGCTCGTCGCTCACTGCTCCGCAGTTCGGTGGAAAAAAATCTAGATGAGAGTGCAAAAAATGTATCTTTAGTGACATGTTGCAACCAAGGCTTTTGTATGCCTTGAGGAGGTTTTCCACCAACAACCTGTAGTTGTCTGCCTTGTTGTTTCCGAGAAAATTTATTGCCACTAACTGGAAGGCTTTCCATGCCGTCTTTTCCTTGCCACGCAGTGCATGGTCAAATGCATCATCTCGAAGAAGTTCATGAATCTGAGGACCAACAAAGACACCTTCCTTTATCTTAGCTTCACTTAACCTTGGAAATTTTCCACGGAGGTACTTGAAAGCTGCCTTGACAAAGTTCTTCATCAGACCCAGCTTGATGTGTAAGGGTGGTAACAAAATCTTCCTTGATTCAACAAGTGGTGGATGCTGAACACTTTTCCTCCCAGGCTCCAATGACTGTCGGAGTGGCCAGTCTTTCTTGATGTAGTGGGAATCTCTTGCACGACTATCCCATTCGCAGAGAAAACAGCAGTACTTTGTGTATCCAGTCTGCAGACCAAGCAAGAGAGCAACAACCTTCAAATCGCCACAAAGCTGTTCAGCAGAGTGATGTAAGCTTCGTTATGATTGCATCATCCATGACTTCTAGGAATAACATGATGCAATTCATATCATGTATGACACAATACCAGCTTCAGATTGCATCATTCATTGTTTTGCCTAAAAAGCAAGTACTGTCCAAACCCAGTCATAGATTTATTCATAGATCCAGTCAAAGATGTATTTTAGTCATTTCTGGTTTAAATTGAGATCCCTTCCCTTTATAACTCACTTATCCTCCGCCATTCCCAAGTCAAGGGTCGTATATACTGACCCAATAGCATAGCTTGAAAACTAGAGCTAATCAACAATTTTTCATTTTCGTTCTCAGTGACCCAGAATTAGTAAAGTTTGACTACATTTATTTCAGAAGCATTTTGGCTGTAGAGCAGTGTAATCATCAAGTGACCCATCCCCTGTTGCCCATTCCCAGCTTCTGGCAAACAGAGGCCAGGGACGCCATCCCTGCTCATCCTGGCTAATAGCCATTGATGGACCTATCCTCCATGAATTTATCTAGTTCTTTTTTGAACCCTGTTATAGTCCTGGCCTTCACAACGTCCTCTGGCAAGGAGTTCCACAGGTCGACTGTGCATTATGTGAAAAAATACTTCCTTTTGTTTGTTTTAAACCTGCTGCCCATTAATTTCATTTGGTGACCCCCTAGTTCTTGTGTTATGAGAAGGAGTAAATAGCACTTCCTTATTTACTTTCTTCACACCAGTCAGGATTTTATAGACCTCTATAATATCCCCCCTTAGTCGTCTCTTTTCCAAGCTGAAAAGTCCCAGTCTTATTAATTGCTCCTCATATGGAAGCTGTTCCAAACCCCTAATCATTTTTGTTGCCCTTTTCTGAACCTTTTCCAATTCCAATATATCTTTTTTGAGATGCGGCGGCCATATCTCCATGCAATATTCAAGATTTATATAGAGGCAATATGATATTTTCTGTCTTATTATCTATTCCTTTCGTAATGATTCCAAACATTCTGTTCACTTTTTTGACTGCCGCTGCACATTGAGTGGATGTTTTCAGAGAACTATCCACAATGACTCCAAGATCTCTTTCTTGAGTGGTAACAGCTAATTTAGACCACATCATTTTAAATGTATAATTGGGATTTTGTTTTCCAATGTGCATTACTTTGCATTTATCAACACTGAATTTCATCTGCCATTGTGTGAAAAAATGCTTCCTCTTGATTGTTTTAAACCTGCTGCCTATTCATTTCATTTGATGGCCCCTAGTTTTTGTGCTATGAGAAGGAGTAAATAACACTTCCTTATTTACTTTCTCTACACAGTCATGATTTTATAGACCTCTATCATATCCCCCCTTAGTTGTCTCTTTTCCAAGCTGAAAAGTCCCAGTCTTATTAATCTCTTCTTATACAGCAGCCGGTCCTTACCCCTAATAATTTTTGTTGCCCTTTTCTGAACCTTTTCCAATTCCAGTATATCTTTTTTTAGATGGGGCAACCACATCTGCACACAGTATTCAAGATGTGGGCATACCATGGATTTATATAAAGGCAATATGATATTATCTATCCCTTTCTTAATGATTCCCAACATTCTGTTCACTTTGACAGCTGCTGCACATTGAGTGGATGAGTTCAGAGAACTATCCACAATGACTCCAAGATCTCTTTCTTGAGTAGTAACAGCTAATTTAGACCCCATCATTACAGTGCCACAGCCTGAATGAGGGGCAAAGGAAGAGCAGCCCACACCACAGTAGCATTAATGTTTGAAAGGGGTAGAAGTGGGCCCCATGTCCACTTGAGCAACACTCCCCTGAGATGCTGCTTAGAGGCCCTCTAGTTATCCATGTCTGCAGACAATGCTCAGTTACTGACCTAGGTAAATTACACACACACCTGTTGAGCCAGGACTAGCACCCTGTTCCTCCAGCTCCAAAAACATGGACTTCTCTCATCCCTCCTCTAGCTAGCAGGTCCCATATCCTCACTGTGAGCAGCCCTAGCCCTTAGAGGGCATAAACACTCTCCTAGTCTGCCACGGCCCTTCTGCACTTTGTGACAAGCCTCTCCCACTTGACTATGGTCCTCTCTTCACGGCTAAGGAGCCAGTGATGGGAACAGCCAGATATCTGTTGTACCTAGGACAGCACCATACCCCACCCAGCAGTGAGCTTACACTGTTGCTAACCCTGCTTCCCCTTCATCACAGGTTGACACTCACAGCTGTCCTCCTGCCAGGGAGCGTCACACAACCTGGTGCACACCCTGAGGCGAGCTTTGGCGGTGTGTCTCAGATGGGTCCAGACAGCTGAGATCGTATCCCAGTAGGAACAGATTATTGCTGACCACTCCTCCACACACCTTACCAGGGGCCTATTCGTGATCACCACCTGGCCCCACCAGGAAGTGAGCCCAGAACTCAAAGTGGTGTTGTCTGCCGCTCAGCTACAACACAAATGGCTGCATCCTGCTCTTATTCTACTGCTATGTTTGTGTGATCACCCTCATCCAAGGGCCATTAAAGTCAGTGAGAATCTTTCCATTGACTTGATCAGGCTTTGCCTCACACCATGTACCATGTTCTGACCCCATGTATGTGAATGAAACCCTACAACCATGTTTAAAAATGATTATCCCCCCAAAACAACAGATGTGTTACAATATTTTGTTTAGCTTTCTTGCCATTTCTGGGCAGAAAACCATGTTGTATCCATACTTTAGACTAGGAGCCTATTACTATTTGTATAATTGTAGCACTAAGGCCTGGTCTACACTATGACTTTAATTCGGATTTAGCAGCGTTAAATCGAATTAACCCTGCACCCGTCCACACAACGGAGCCATTTATTTCGAAATAAAGGGCTCTTAAAATCGATTTCTGTACTCCACCCCGACGAGCGGAGTAGCGCCAAAATCGATTTTGTCATTTCGAATTAGGGTTAGTGTGGCCGCAATTCGATGGTATTGGCCTCCGGGAGCTGTCCCAGAGTGCACCATTGTGACCGCTCTGGACAGCAATCTGAACTCGCATGCACTGGCCAGGTAGACAGGAAAAGCCCCAGGAAAATTTGTATTTCATTTCCTGTTTGCCCAGCGTGGAGAGCACAGGTGACCACAGATAGCTCAGCTCATCAGCACAGGTAACCATGCAGGCCGATAATCGAAAAAGAGCACCAGCATGGACCGTACGGGAGGTACTGGATCTGATCGCTATATGGGGAGAGGATTCAGTGCTAGCAGAACTTCATTCGAAAAGACGAAATGCCAAAACTTTTGAAAAAATCTCCAAGGGCATGATGGAGAGAGGCCACAATAGGGACTCATATCAGTGCCGCGTGAAAGTCAAGGAGCTCAGACAAGCCTATCAAAAAACAAAGGAGGCAAACGGTCGCTCCGGGTCAGAGCCGCGGACATGCCGCTTCTATGCCGAGCTGCATGCAATTCTAGGGGGGGCCGCCACCACTACCCCACCTGTGACCGTGGATTCCGGGTCGGGGATAGTCTCATCAGCTACACCTGAGGATACTGCGGATGGGGAAGAGGAGGAGGAGGAGGAGGAGGAGGACGAGCTTGCAGAGAGCACCCAGCACTCCGTTCTCCCCAACAGCCAGGATCTATTTCTCAGCCTGACTGAAGTACCCTCCCAACCCTCCCAAGCCAGTATCCAAGACCATGACCCCATGGAAGGGACCTCAGGTGAGTTTACCTTTTAAAATATAAAACTTGTTTTAAAAGCAAGCGTTTTTTAATGATTACTTTGCCCTGAGGACTTGGGAAGCATTCGCGGCCAGTACAGCTACTGGAAAAGTCTGTTAACGTGTCTGGGGATGGAGCGGAAATCCTCCAGGGACATCTCCATGAAGCTCTCCTGGAGGTACTCCAAAAGCCTTGCCACAAGGTTTCTGGGCAGTGCAGCCTTATTCCGTCCTCCATGGTAGGACACTTGACCACGCCATGCTTGCAGCAAGTAATCTGGTATCATTGCCTGACAAAGCCTGGCAGCGTATGGTCCCGGTGTTTGCTGGCATTCAAGCAACATCCGTTCTTTATCTTGCTGTGTAATCCTCAGGAGAGTGATATCGCTCATGGTAACCTGGTTGAAATACGGGAATTTAATTAAGGGGACAGAGGTGGCCGTTCCTACTGGGCTGTTTGCCTGTGGCTGAAAAGAAACCCTTCCCTGCAGTTAGCCAAGCGCAGGGGGGGGAATTGGCCCTGAGCTTTTCGCATTTGGCTAGCAGGGATCTTCCCTGTTACCAGCCACGCGGTGGGGGGAGGGGTACAGCGATCATCCCAGAGAATTCATGGCGGGAGGGGGAGGGCGGGGGGGGTTAGTTTGGTTTCTGCAGGGATCTGCCCTGATACCTGCCACGCGGTGTGAGGAGGGATAAAGCGATCATCCCAGAGAATTGGATGGGGGGGGGGTTAGTTTGTTTTCTGCTGCTGAAGGTTAACAGGAAAACCGCAGCAGTCAACAGGCTTTGCTTGGTATGTGGGAAAGGAGGGCGCAGAAGCCGAAAGACAATGGCTTACCATGGCTGCCTGCAAGCTGAATTCTGTTGCCTGGACCTGCGTCTGTGATCTCTAACACCAAAGCCACAGGCACTCAATATTAAGATGGAAAATGCGACCTTGTACTGAAATCACATGTGCTATGTAATGTGAATAGTGTTTTTCACCATGAAAGAGTATAAGCATTGTTCTGTAAAATGTATCATTTAAAAAACTTCTCTCCTTTTTTTCAACCCTCCCTCCAGCAGCTGCAAATTTTTCAAGCCTCCCTCCTCCATCCCGAAGGCTATCTCAGATAAGGCAGCGTAGAAAGAGGACGCGAGACGACATGTTCACGGAAATAATGGAATGCACCCGCAATGAAAGAGCTCATTTGAATGAGTGGAAGGACACTGTATCTAAATTTAGGAAAGATGCCAGTGAACGTGAGGTCATGAGGGACGCTCGAGATGAGAGGTGGCAGGCTGCAATGCTGGGGCTGCTCTGTGAGCAAACGGACATGCTCCGGCGTCTGGTGGAGCTTCAGGAACGGCAGCAGGATGACAGAGTGCCGCTGCAGCCGCTGTATAACCTCCCTCCCCCCTCACCATGTTCCATATCCTCCTCACCCAGACGTGTAAGAACACGGGGGGGGGGGGGGAGGCTCCGTGCACCCTCCCACTCCACCCCAGTGGACAGCCCAACCAAAAGGCTGTCATTATATTGAATTTGTTCAGTGGCCTTTTACTTCCCTCCTATCCTCCTCCCAAACCTCACCCAGATTACCTTGTTGGTTCTCTCCCTATGTTTATAATCACTTAATAAAGAATACATGATTTTTAAACGATAGTGACTTTATTTCCTTTGAAAGAAAGCTGGGGGAACGGGGAGGGTGAGTTCCTTACAGAGAATGAATGAGTCAATAAAGGGGGCGGGTTTTCATGAAGGAGAAACAAACAGAAAGTTCACACTGTAGCCTGGCCAGTCATGAAACTGGTTTTCAAAGCTTCTCTGATGCACAGCGCTTCCTGGTGTGCTCTTCTAATCGCCCTGGTGTCTGGCTGCGCGTAATCAGCAGCCAGGCGATTTGCCTCAGCCTCCCACCCTGCCATAAAGGTCTCCCCCTTACTTTCACAGAGATTGTGGAGCACACAGCAAGCAGAAATAACAATGGGGAGATTTCTTTGGCTGAGGTCAGAGCGAGTCAGTAGCGATCGCCAGCGACCTTTTAAACGGCCAAATGCACATTCTACCACCATTCTGCACTTGCTCAGCCTGTAGTTAAACAGCTCCTGACTCCTGTCCAGGCTGCCTGTGTATGGCTTCATGAGCCATGGCATTAAGGGGTAGGCTGGGTCCCCAAGAATAACTATTGGCATTTCAACATCCCCAACGGTTATTTTCTGGTACGGGAAGTAAGTCCCTTGCTGCAGCCCTTTAAACAGAGTAGTGTTCCTGAAGACGCGAGCATCATGAACCCTTCCCGGCCAGCCCACGTTGATGTTGGTGAAACGTCCCTTGTGATCCACAAGTGCTTGCAGCACCATTGAAAAGTACCCCTTGCGGTTTATGTACTGGGTACCCTGGTGCTCCGGTGCCAAGATAGGGATGTGGGTTCCATCTATTGCCCCACCACAGTTAGGGAATCCCATTGCAGCAAAGCCATCCACTATGACCTGCACATCTCCCAGAGTCACTAGCTTTCGTAGCAGCACCTCAGTGATTGCTTTGGCTACTTGCATCACAGCAGCCCCCACAGTAGATTTGCCCACTCCAAATTGATTCCCGACTGACCGGTAGCTGTCTGGCGTTGCAAGCTTCCACAGGGCTATTGCCACTCGCTTCTCAACTGTGAGGGCTGCTCTCATCTTGGTATTCTGGCGCTTCAGGGCAGGGGAAAGCAAGTCACAAAGTTCCAAGAAAGTGCCCTTACGCGTGCGAAAGTTTCGCAGCCACTGGGAATCGTCCCACACTTGCAACACTATGCGGTCCCACCAGTCTGTGCTTGTTTCCCGGGCCCAGAATCGGCGTTCCACGGCTATAACCTGCCCCATTAACAGCATGATCTCCAAAGCACCGGGTCCCGCGGTTCGATAGAATTCCATGTCCATATCCTCATCACTCTCGCTGCCGCGCTGCCGTAGCCTGCTCCTCGTCGCCTGGTTTTCCAGGTTCTTGTTCAGCATAAACTGCACGATAAGGCGCGAGGTATTTACAATGTTCATGACTGCTGTCTTGAGCTGAGCGGGCTCCATGCTTGCCATGGTATGGCGTCTGCACTGTTCACCCAGGAAAAAGGCGCGAAACGGTTGTCTGCCGTTGCTTCCTGGAGAGGGGGGAGGATATACCCAGAACCACCCGCGACAATGTTTTTGGCCCCATCAGGCATTGGGATCTCAACCCAGAATTCCAATGGGCGGAGGAGACTGCGGGAACTATGGGATAGCTATGGGATAGCTACCCACAGTGCAACGCTCCAGAAATCGACGCTAGCCCCGGTACATGGACGCACACCGCCGAATTACTGTGCTTAGTGTGGTTGCATACATTCGACTTTATACAATCTGTTTTACAAACTCGAATTATATAAATTCGGATTAATCCCGTAGTGTAGACATACCCTAAGAGGCTCCAAGCAGTACAAAGGCAGAGGAAGAGACAGTCCCTGTTCCAAAGGGCTTACAGTCGAAATAGACAAGTCACATAAAAATGATTATCCCCACAATGGGGAAACGGAGGGACAGAGAGAGATGGAGTGATTTGCCCAAGGTCACCCAGAATTTGCATGGTAGAGCCAGAAACAGAACCAGATCTTCTGAGTCACAGTCCAGTGCCCTAACAAGACCATCTCCCAGACTAAGTATCTCCTGCTATTGCCTATGAGTCATGCTGGACAAAACTGATAATGCTATTGTCTGGGCAGTTCATGAGGTTCTATGTATATACTATATTTTATTAGTATTATCCATTTGTAAAAGTATCCAGAGCACGGGGGCACTTAGGATAAATTCAAAGCAATCAACATATGAAAATACATAATACAACAAATTCAGATGTGCTTTCCTAACACACACTAGATCTCTGCCTTCTGTGGAAAACCTGTGGGAAGGGGCTAAAGAGGAGAAATACACTAGGAGGGTCCTCTCTGGTGGGCAGGGTTCAGGGCCTGCAAATTTGAGTGGCAGGGTGCCTTCGTAGGCCTATGAATCTCAGGCATCCGTGGGGAAGGGCAAACTTTTTCATGCAGAGCCTGGAACCATCCCGGAGGGGCCGCTGAAGCCACAGTGGCTAGGTCCCTCTGTGGTGTACCCAGTTTGGAAGGAACCCAGAGGGAGGTAAAACAGGTCTGAGCTCTGCTGTCTCCTAAGGGGAGAGCAGGGGAACAATGCAGCAAAGAGTGGTGCCTCTTGTGCTCTAGCCCATCCTGCCCCTAGAAACCACAGAGACACTTCCAGAGGGGGTTCTGTGTGAGGTGGGGAAGGAGATCAGTGTTATTGCAGGGATGGCCTACATGTGGTGGGGGCCTTTTCCAGGTGCTATATCCAGGAGATGACCTGGGCCATGGGCAGAACTATTTTTTTCTGCCGACACAGGCAAGAATGTGATCAGGTCACAAGCTTACTTTCAGCAGTGTTTAAATGGGGGGGAGAAGGGGCATCCTAAACTGGTGTAAAGGGACACAGCTCCACTGATTTCACTAAAGCTGTGCCCATTTACACCAGCAGAGGATCTGGTCTGGTTATTTTTGTAGTGTTAATAAATCCTAACCAAACGTAGCAATTACCATTCTGAGTCAGAGCAATGGTCCATCTAGTCCAGTATACTGTCTCCTACAGATGTGGGGTAGTCTGTCTCCCAGGATGGTCTTGTCCTAAACCTCAATAGTTAGAAATTGACTTAAGCCTGAAGCAAGAGGTTTTAAATGCCTGGGTATGCATTTAATATCCACATCTGTGTAGCTGAAACTCTCCATACTTAGCTAGTGACCCACAAAGGGAAAGCCCTGAAGATGGCTGCTCTGCTGCATCCAGTCAAAATGCAATCCACTTCATAATTTTGAAAAAAAAAACAAAAAACAAAAAAAACCTAGCAAAAGTCCCCTGAGTTTTCAAGTTCATGTGTCATTTTGGCTTTGGCAAAAGTAAAATTCATGCGGAAATCAAGGGCTACAATATAGCTGAAACTGAAAAAAGGGAAAACGGCATTTCCACGTTCACACAGCACTGACTATTATCCCCTTTTTACAGCTGAGAAAACTGAGGCACAGACTGAGGTGACTTACCCGAGGTCACACAGCAAGGCAGATGCAGAGCCAGAAAAAGAACCCATCCCCCCTAACTTCTACTCCTTTCCCTTCCCTCTGTCCTCTGCTACCCTCCAGAATTATTCCACGTTTGCTTCAGCAGTCCTGAAATGCACCCCACTAGCTGGTGTTCTAGTCAGGAAGCAGGATGCAGAAACAGGTTTATGTAGTAAATATTAGTGACCTAGACAGACAAATGACCTCCAATTATAACAAGAGAGTTGTGGGATTAAGAAGACGGGAACCATGATTTTGGAAATGAGGATGGTGACAATCTGTAATTAAGGCGCAGTGGTGTCCAGGGCCTAGAGTAGGAGACTGCTATTCAGAAGACTAAGGACCAGATTGTCAAAAGAGTTCAACTCCCAGTTAGGCACCTAAATGAAGTTGTTGGGTGTTTAGCACTTATAAAATTCCTGCCACTTCATTTAGGTGCCTAAATGGGAGCCGTTGAGCGCTTGTGAAGATCTGGTCCCAGGCCCTGATCTTGCAAAGAGCTCTGTGTGGGCAGACCCATGCAGGGGTTATTGGACAATCGGGGTCCTAGGTTTTGGTTCCACCTTTGCCATAGAATTTGCTGTCACTTAACCTTTCTGTACCTCAGTTTCCTCACTGGTATAATGGGCATACGGTTATTTGCCTTTCTTTGTGAAGTACTGAGGAACCACTGGATGAAAGATGCTTAGAAAATAAAGGCTTTACCTACAGCATATGTCAACATGCTGATAACAAATGATTTTGAGAGGACTGGCATTTCCCCAGCAATAACTGAGGGAAAGAGATGGATCTGTTAAAATGAAAACAGGAGGAGGGTCATTAGCTGTCAGTCTCCATAAGTAAACAGTTATTTGATGTGGTTCTTTAAAATGAATAATTCTGAAAGCAACAATGTATGTTTGTTTTAAATGCACCCTCTAAATATTTACACTACAAAACTGGACTTAAATGGGAAGAATGGACTTAAAAATCCCCGGAACTTTTGTCAGAAAAACAGATTGTGAAATGCCTAGCGGGAACAGAAGATTTATTTGGGAGAAGGGGGGTGAGAGGTAGGAATTTTCCATGCTATTGTACAACATCAGCTCAAATTATATGATCCCCACAGCCAGTGAATTGCAAAGCTTCAATCAGCTGCCTTTTTTTTCTTTTCTGTAAAGAGAGAGAGAGAGGGAGACAGAACTGTTTCACCAACTTCTGTTGACTGTTCCTTTTTTCTCCTGATTGAAATGTGTTGTTAAACAAGATCCCACATAATCTCAGTAGAGGGTTTCTCTCTCTCTCTCTCTCCCCTTCTGGGAAACTGCGATCAGTGCCATCGGTATTTGATTATTTGCAAACTCCCTTTGCTTTTTCCCCCCCCCTCTCCCCCTCTCTGTCTCTGTCTCGCTCTCGCTCTCGCCTCCAATGCAACTTTTGCAGAAACCCCCAACACACACAGACATGTTGAGCTGAGAGCTAGGGGGATCGGCCGAGTCCCCCTTCCCCGACCCCAAAGTCCCAAATCTGGGGGGGGCCTCTAACCACCCCTCCTCCCACCCTTGACCTGTCCACTGTGCATCGACTCTCCCCACACCTCTTCCACTCCCTGCTCCTTTTTTTGGTGGTGTTTTTGTTAGATGGACAGGATCAAGGTTGGATTTTTCTGTCTCCCCCCTGATGAAGTGAGGCGGTGATGCAGGAGGCTGGCAGCTTCGACTATACGGAGAGACACAGGCTCAAGATGGCAGATTTGTATTGAGTTTGGGGGGCTGAGATCTCGCTTCATTTTTTAAATGTTTTAATATTTTTTTTTTTGCCATGAATAACACATTCTTGCACCGATGGCCCCTATGTACGAAGGTAAGGCAGCTTCTTTTATTTCCTTCCACCCCTCCCCATCCCTGTCCTTTGGCCATCTCTTGGCACCAGGCACCCCTCACCTCCCACCAAAAAAAGAGAAAGAAAATGACCACAGATCTGAAATCAACATTATAGCACAGCTCATTGTCGATGCTGTGAGGTTAAATTTATGGTTCTGCCTTTTTAAAAAATGAGTATTCTTAGTATTTGAATGGAGGTTGGTTTTAATTTGCTCTCCATTTCTTCCTCCCCTCCACCCATGGTTGTCTGTAAAATTCCTCACCCCTCTTTATTTTATTTTATTTTATTTTATTTTGATCATTTCGGTCCGTGGTCACGAAGGGAATGGGTGGAAAAGTCCATTTCAGTGCCGAGCCGAACAATGAAATTGACTAAGATTGCCCTGTAATTGCTCTCTGTGTGTGTATGAAATGTAGTTTAAATTCAAGGGCTGAACACCCTATTCCTTTAGCCTGTACTCCAGAAAGCATTTGCTTTGGGGTTTTGCTGATCAACTATATTCTTAGGTTAAAAAATATAGCATATCTAGGCACATATGTCAGGAAAAAAATCTAGCAGCAGACTGTCAGTTCTTTCAGTTTCTACTCAAATCCAACCTGGGATTGCAGTGAAAATTGAAAGTGAACTTTGTTTTTTCCAGTTTTTAAATCTCTCTCTTTCTCTCTCTATCTCTCTTCCTCTCTCGCTCTCCCTCTCTATTTAGGACTCGTGTTTAAAAATAAATCCGGCTTAATTTAAATCACCTAGCGTTGTATTTATGTCCTTCCTTTCCGCTACCCCCCCCCCCCTTTTTTCTGGTTGAGAATTGGTTAGAGAGCATTTATATAAATTGGATAGAAATCCCCAGTTTATTTTATTTTATACAGAAATGTCTTGACGATCGATTTATAGCAAGGGAGATTTTAATGTCTGGCAGGGGAAGAGGCATGCGGGAAGCAATACTTTATCTGTAGTGTGTCTGATAAAACTTATCTGAGAAGAAAATCTAGTATTAGTTGGAGTGTTCTAAATGAACCAGCTTTCCTGACGGTGTAAAGTTACCGATGTGCTTATTGATGGCTAGGATGCTTCAGGGTGGTTTAAAATTGTATGACCTGTAAATAATTTGAACTCTAAAAGAAACAAAGGGGATTGTTTGTAGGCAACAAAAATAAGTATTATTCCAGTCCTTTCTTCCCTGATCCTGAAGAGCATAGGTTTAATGTAGCCATTATTTTTTCCTGCAGTTTGAGCTAATGAAAGGCAAATGCAACAGAACTACTGAAAAAAGAGAGTTTGCAAAGCAATGAGGGACATTTATTATTAAACTGTATCTGTAAAAAGGGGCTACAGTCAGCTGGAACTGTCTGGGGTGTTGAAATGAAATGAAATAATGTTTCTCTTTAAACAAATCCTGAACTCGCCCTCTGCTGGACGCTCAAGGTCTGTGTTAGAAAATAAACTTGCCATTGAATGAAGAACTGTTAGGAGCAGGCTTTGCCCTTCCAAGGGAAAAGAAGTGTCTCTATTTGGAAAGTCTGTCTTTTGAAATGCTCATGTTCATGGTTGGATGTGAGGCTTGTGGCAGTGAGATGCTAAAAGAAATCAGTAGAGGCAAGTAGGTGCCCACCCTGCTCTGGCATTGCACCTCAATCCTGACCTGCATGATTCCCTGCTGTTCCTGTCCTGGGCTCCATACTTCCCAGCTGTGTGAGGGCATCCAAATCTTTACCTGCCTCACTTCTCTGCTAGTCTAGATTTGGGGCCCCACAAATGGTAGCACTGCCAGTGCATTTTAATCCTGAGCAAATCAGTTCCCTGCTGTTCCAGCGCTGGACCCCTTACACAGCTAGTCCAATGCACCTTAGGCCTGTCTTGCATCACAGTGCCTGCTGTCCCTATCCTGAGCCTCTCTGCAACAGAGTCTACTAATCAGGTTGGATTATGCAGTGATTTTGTGATGTGGACTAAAATCCACGGTGGGGTAGGATGAATCTACCAAGATCATGTTCATTTATGATGTCCTCCAGGTCTCCAGAAGAGGGACATTTAGTTTACTGTCCCATCACCCCCTTGATCTGAGGATAGAATAATGAACAGTGTCTATAGGGGTACAGTGAACATGATTTTTACTTTATCTCCTTTGTGGAAAACTGTGCTCATTTTTGTAAATGTTTCATTAAGCATTCTTTCTGCGAAAGTACATGGCACCATCCCCAATTGTGAAATATTATAGGAAGAATGAGTCTAATGGACATCAGCCTGGTGGGAGCCAGCATACGGGATTCTTCTCTAGATTCGTGGTGACGCATTGAGGCTTTTAGCGGGAGTTTACCAGTTACTGCACTCTCACTTCAGATGCTTCACGGCACTTGGGTAATTGAAAAAAACCCAACAACCTATAAAGAAGGCCTGTTTGGAGCCATATATAACAGTCTTGCAGCAGGGAAGGTCCCACAGCAAAACTTTGCAGCCTATTAAGACATCCCAATCCTTAAAGCTGGCAAATCTGCAACCTCCCAACTCTCAGGAGTCAACATAAGGTACAAAGGGGATTGAATTTTGCATTAAAATAGGTTTGTGGGTTGGACTGTTTTTGCAGGGTGGAGGGTATAATGGATATTCTGTCCTCCCTAATAGTCATGAGAGTTCTTCAGAGTTCCTTGACACATTATAAGGCATGGAGGGAAACTTGTATTTACTTGCATGTGGAATGTGAATCTAATCTTAAAAGGAGAGTGTGTGGTTCTGGTCTTTCCTTCTAGAAATGATAGTCTGCATATCACAGGCTCTCTGGAGCCTTCTTCCGGAGCATCAGGTACATTTAGGCCACTGATGGAAGCACAATAGCAGAGGTGTTGGATCAATGCTGTAGTATGTAACAGCTCCTCTGTTCCTATTGTTTGACTCTTGCGCTGTCAATGGATCACTATTGTAACACACATACCCCCCCACACCCACCACCACCACCACCAAAACGGAGGATGGAATATGTGAGAAGATATCTTTCCCAACAGTACGGCTCTTTTACAAAAACATGTTGTTAGAAAATGTGACACCCTAAAGGATTTATTAAACGATTCCAATACATCTCTGTTTAAATGAGCTATGTACAAAGACCTTTCTGAATACTGCTGGCCCAAGTAGCAGCTCTTGTGAGCCATACAGTGCATAATAAGTAAATACATAGGCCCCAGTGACATCGAGGAGAGTTTTGTCATTGACTTCAGTAGACCTAGGATTTCACCTGCCACGTTCCTGTTCTCCAGCCTTTCCTGTTCTTTTTCTTTGTTTAGAACTGAAAGGGTAAAATGAAGGAAATAAAATAGACTGAGCAGAATAAAAATAGAAAGGCAACTGAAACTAACGTTCAGCATCTGGGTTGGTTTTGAGTTGCTTTAATCTTATTGGAGATTGGAGAACATATTGAGCTAAATGCAGGAATCACTGGGTGAGGTTCTATGGCCTGTGTTAAGCAGGAAGTAAGACTAGATGAGCATAACGGTCCTCTCTGGCATTAAAAATCAATTGTCCAGTTTCGGAGTTGGTGTTAGCTGGTGTAGTTCCCCTGGCTTCAGCAGAGGTATCCTGAGTCACACCAGTGGAGCATCTGGCCCCATGACTCAGAGATGATGGCGTCTCACCCTATATCGAACTTACTGCTCAAATCAGTTGTGATACTCTTGCTGGGTGAAATTCTGCCCTGTGCAGAGGTCAAGCACAAAGCCTATGCACCACTGAAGTTCCACTCAAGCCCTATTTTAAGGGTGCATAAGCTGGACTTAAGTGGTGCACAGACTTTGTGCAGCCTTCTGCATAGAAGTGAATTTCACCTGCCCTTTCCTGGGTGGCTCACCAGCACCTGAGATTGGCAGCCTTCAGAGCACAGCATAAAGGGGTGTTAATTCGCTTTAACCTTTATTTTTAGAATGATTATTGCCTCCTGTTTTGGTGTTATGCTGTTTTGCTTTGCTTATTACTTATCTTTGACAACTTTGTTGCAATTTGCAGTGTATTAATAGCAGCAGTGTCAGTAGTTTTATGTGTGGGTGGCTTATAGAATTAATATCTGTATTTTCTATAAATTCTACCTAGCCACTACAGGGACATTGATGGAGCTTCATGCTGGCAGAAAGTCTGCCCACAGGGAGCTCCTTGCAGGATCAGGTCATTGGAGGCATGAAATTCTGACCCTGAACATGTCTAAGGTCAGATCCTATTTAATTGGCTAGTGTTTTCCCAGAGCTTCTGGGACAGGCACTTTATAGAGGCAACATGTGATCATTTTTAATGGATTAACCGCTGGCACTTTGTGAAGGGTTTTGCCCCAAAACTCTGTGCGCTGAGATAATAACTGAATGGCGCTTGCTGTTTATGAGGTAATAACCATCACCTGAGCTAAATCAGTGCTGGGACCAAAGTCACAGGTTTTTATTAGCTCAAGAGATGGTTGTTTCCAAGATAACAGAAAACCTCCTCCAGTTATAATTATTGTTTTTATCATACTGAAATGTCCAATGATTAAATATTATTGAGATGTAATGGGTGAGAGATGCTGTTTTGTTTTCTGAAATGGAAGAAACCCTGTAAGGGCTAGGATAGTGTGGGCCGATAGACAATGCGTTCTGAGGGGAACAGCCACTCAGAACGCAGGAATGTGCACACTGGCCACACTTCAGACTTAGGCTGGCTCCTGCATGGGCTTACACATCGGTTTAAGTTAACACAAGTGACAAACCCCATTGACTTCAGTTGGATTCCTCACCTTACATGTGCAGAGTTAAGCACATCCATAAGTGTGTGCAGCATCAGTCCCAAATTTGAAAATCATGTTCAGTTTGCAGAATGGGGGCTTAGGTGCCTAAAGGTTGACCTTGGGCAAGTCACCATCCCTCCCAGTGCCTCAGTTTCCCCATCTTTAAAATGGGGATAAAGATAGTGACCTCCTTTGTAAAGCTCTTTGAGATCATGGATAAAAAAAATACTATATAAGAGCTGGGTAGTATTATTATTCATTATTTTAGGCATCTCAATGATTGCCCTGATTTTCAGAAGTGGTGAGTATCCACAAAACCTAATTAACTTTCATGGGTATTTTGAACGCTCATCACCTCTGCAAATTAGGCCACTTACTTGGAGACTAGGCTTGGATCTAGGTGCCTACTTTTAGTTACCCAAGTTTATAAGTTTGGGCCACCGCACAGCTTTGGTTTTCAACCTTTGGCATATGGTAGCTGTGGAGAACCTCTCTGGTAGTCTCCAGAGTGAAGGTTTTTGAGAGCCAAGCCATTGGATGATTGGGGTGTTGGGAGTGGAGGTAAGTCCTTGTGAGAGTCTCTGTGTCTCACAAAGTGGTCCCCCACATGAGAAATTTGCAGAGCCCCTCACTCTATGGTTACTGAAAACTGTAGTTCAGATGTGAGTACAGCATCCCTGTGTTCAGACTCGCAGAGACTATTCCACGTCAGGATGAGGTAGCATGGACCAGTGGTAAGATCAAGTGTCTGGGGAGCTGGTTTGGTGTGTGACCTTGGACCTGACTGTTAGAGTAGGATTTTCCAAAAGCACTCGGTGTTGGCCTTACTCTGCCCCCACTGAAATCAATAGGTTTCTGTGCAATAGAGTTAGGCCAGGACTGTGTGTTTTGAAAATTCCACCCTTAATCTATGGCCTTAATTCAGGAAAGTACTTACATATGTGTCTAGCTTTAAGCACATGAGCAGCCCCATTGACCTAGGCTCTGTGCCTTTTAGTCCATTTGTAAATGGACCCACTCACCTTTACTAAGGAATTTGTATACTGTAAGTTCAGTGTATTACTATTATTATTGCTGTCTCTTATTTGTTGCTCTAGTGGAAGATGTATTTACTTTATCCACCTCTTTATTAAGGACCAGTCCAGCTACAAACATTCCTGCATAACAAAAAGAGAGAAGTAAACCCTAATTAGAAAAAAAGAGCCCCTTACCTATTTATATACCTAAATATGGATTTAGGAGCCTAACTTTAGGCATCCTCTTTTGAAACTGTTGGCCTAAAAATTATAGAGATTATTTCAGTTTTTTAACCTTTCTAAAAATCTACATTCAGACCCAAATGATAACTTTCCTCCAAGTCAGCAGCTGCTCAGTTTGTGTGTATATAGCATAGAAAAAGCAAAGGCACTTTATTTCCTGTGAGCATTTACAGCTGACCGGTGGAGAGAGTGGGCCCGATTCTCCTCTCACACCAGGGTAAGGCCCCGATTCATGAAAACTCTTGAGCATGGGTTTAGGCGCCATTCCCGAATATGGATGCTTTTCTGAATTGGGACCTGAACTAAGAGTAATTCCATTAAGGCTAGTGGAGTCACACTGAAGTAAATGAGCTCCCCGTGTTCCAATAGCATGGTGTGAGGTACATTTCCGGATCCACACTGATAACCTTAGAGAATCAAAAGTCAGGGTTAAAAAGAATAAATGAACCCTACTGTTTATTGGTATAATAATAATAATAATTAATAATACATTCCCACTGTGCACTTGTGTAGTTCTTTACATGTTCAAAGTATTTTATAAACTGGCTGACGACTCCAGGTGAATTTCAAGCCAGTGGAGGAATGTCAGCCCTGGAGAATGAAGTCCTCTACTTACCTACAATGTGGGTACAAAAAGGGCAGCAGCACTATGAACTTCCCCACGCCCAAGCCTCTTCAGCCAGTTCTGGGCTTGATTCTGATCTCACTGACAACAGGTGTAAATCAGCAGTAATGTCACTTAAACCAATGGAGTCACGCAGGTATAACGCTGGGGTAAGTGAGTTTAGAATCAGGCCCCCATAGACTGAATTCTGAAGTCAGTGGGAGTTTTGCTGAGTTGAGGACTACAGAATTTAGCTCTGTATTTTTAAGGTCTCCCCAGCAGTTTGATAATGTAGTAGTGTCTGTCAGGTTCCATTGAACGGGCCATTTGATTAGAAAAGTTGAGCACTGCTTTTAATCACGCCTCTTTCTCTTCCCTGGTCAGCTTCCAGTGTCTGCACTGACATCTGCCTCTAGAAGGAGAATGAGTAAAGAGATCACTTAAGGCTGCCACATTTAAAATGTGATAAAATAGTCACACCACAAGGTGATGATGTTCTGTCAGACCCAATGATATTCCAGGATGCTTGGCAATCCCAGGAAACTCAGGAGGGCAGCAATGTTTCCTGTTCATTACAGTCTTTACACTTAAGGGGATTAGCAAGGTTTGGTCATCTGGAATAACATTTCCACAATGCAGAGCTCCTCACTGAACTCCTCTAAAGACTGACAACTTCATCGGGACATAGTGGCTGTGCTTAAAGGGACATGCCCAAATTTCACGCCCCCATCAAAATATCAGCTTTGTTTCCCACTGTGCTCTCCTGATCCTGGAAAACTAGGGAAAGGCAAATAGGTTCACGTAAACTAGGAGCCAAACCTTGGTCCAAAACTTGAACAAAGTTCATTTAGCAACTTCCCTGTCCCGTTATTTTTCATTTTTGTACTTCCTGGCTCCAGCTGGGAATGGAAGCAAAAGGAATGCTATGGCATGAGAAATTCCAATCCCGGGAGATTCCCAATCCAGTTCCACATGATCAAGAAGTTCATATAATCTGGGTAAACTTTGGTGAAGTATTAGAATTTTTGGAGGTTTAATTGATCTGATTCCTAACACTGAAATTCTTGGGGTTCCCCCATCACTACTATTAGCCATTCCAAATCGAGGGCTCAAACACAGAAGCAATTCAAACAGACCCACTGGAAGACCTCTACAGTCCCTGAGTGCTGAATTTTTCTGCAATCTTCTGTGTGCACATAATGCGGCAAAGGCATGTATGGCTGTCACATAATCTCTCCTTTCCGTCTGTCTGCCCCATTCTCATGATCAGGCCAGGTGATTGAAATGTATAAAAATCTAGAGGTGCATCCAGTGTGTGTGTGTGTGTGTGTGTGACTTAGTAAATAGGTGTGCATGGCATGAAAGCTGGATAGCTTTAGACAGCATTGGTCCCAACATTCTCTTTTCTCTAACATCAGGTCAGCTGTACCAATGTATTTGCCATTGTATCAATGAGGCGCTGCTTTTATGCTTGCCTAGGAGGACAAGAAAGAGTCCTTCTTGCTTATCATTTTAGGTTAGTGAGTTTATTGCTATTGGATGTAATCCAATTGTTTTTTTCATAGATTCCAATGCTAGAAGTAACCATTCTGTTCATCTAGTATGATATCCTGTAAAACACGGGCCACAGAACTCCCCCAAAATAATTCCTAGAGCAGATCTTTTAGAAAAACATCCAATCCTGGTTTAAAAATTGTCAGTGATGGAGAATCCACCACATCCCTTAATTGTTCCAATGGTTAATTACTCCCATTGTTAAAAATTTAGGCCTTACTTCCAGTCTGAATTTGTCTAGTTTCAACTTCGAGCCATTGGATCATGTTACACCTTTCTCTATTAGATTGAAGAGCTCATTATTAAATATTTGTTCCCCGTGTAGATACTTATAGACTGTAATCAAGTCATCCCTTAACCTTTTCTTTGCTAAACTAAATAGATTGAGCTCCTTGAGTATATCAGTCTGAGGCATGTTTTCTAATCCTTTAATCCAGTGATACTCAGAGTGAGGCTTGCAAGCCATAAGTGGCTCTTTAATGTGTCCCCTGCGGCTCTTTGGAGCATATAATATTAAAACACTGTGTGATTTAATTATTAACCAATCTAAGTTATTAACCAATCAGATGCTTTTACTATGTTATTAATCAATTGCAGTTGATACAATAATAATACTTGGTCAGTCATTTTGCTGTGAGAATAATATATTTCCCCGTCATACTGTTTAAATATGGATATATAGTACTATAGTAAATGAAACAGTGCATTCACACTACTGTGGCTCTTTTGGATAATGTTGATTGCTGATTTGGCTCCTGAACCACTGAAGTCTGAGTATCACTGCTTTAATCATTCTTGTGGCTCTTCTCTGAACTGTCTCCAATTTCTCAACATCCTTCTTGAATTGTGGGAGCCAGAACTGGACACAGTATTCCAGCAGCAGTCACACCAGTGCCAACTATACAGGTGAAATAACCCCTCTACTTCTATTCAAGATTCTCCTGTTTATGTATCCAAGAATTGCATTCACCCTTTTGGCCATCACACTGGGAGCTCATGCTCAGCTTATTGTCCCCCATGATCCCCAGATCTTTTTCAGAGTAACAGCTTCCCAAGATAGAGCCCACATATCCTTTAAGTATGGCCTACATTCTTTGTTCCTCGATATACACATTTACATTTGGCCATAGTAAAATACATATTGTTAGATTGCATTCAGCTTGCTCCTAGCAATTCCGATTGCTCTGTATCAGTGCCCAGTCATCTTCATTGTTTATCACGCCCTCAATTTTTGTGACATCTGTAAACTTTATCAGTGATGATTTCATGTTTTCTTCCTGGTCATTAATAAAAATGTTAAATAGCACAGGGCCAAGAACCGATCCCTGCAGCACCCCACTAAAAACACACTCATTTGATGATGATTACTCATTTACAGTTACATTTTGAGACCAATCATTTAGCCAGCTTTTAATCCATGTAATGTGATCCATGTTAATTTTATATCTTTCTAGCTTTTCAGTCAAAATGTCATGTGGTACGAAGTCAAATGCCTTGCAGACATCTAAGTAGATTACATCAACACTGTACCATTATCAATCAAACTTGTAATCTCATCCAAAAAAATATATCAAGTTAGTTTGACAGGATCTATTTTCCATAAACCCATGTTGATTTGCATTAATTATATTACCCTCCTTTAATTCTTTATTAATCAAGTCCCAGATCAGCCGCTCCATTATCTGGCCCAGGATCAATGTCAGACTGACAGGTCTATAATTATCTGGTCATTCCATATTCCTTTTTTAAATATTGGCACAATGTTAGCTTTCTTTCAGGCTTCTGGAACTTCCCTGGTGCTTCAAGACTTATTGAAAATCAACGTTAATGGTCCAGCGAGCTCCTCAGACAGCTTTTTAAAAACAACTTTTCTGGACCTGCTGACTTAAAAATGTCTAACTTTAGTAGCTGCTGTTTAAAATCCTCGTGGACTGGAAAGAGTGTTAGCATATAATATGAGTACATCACTTGTTTTCCCCCTGCCAAAATACAGAACATAAATATTTATTGAACACTTGTGCCTTTTTATTGATATTTACTGATAATTCTGCCATTTCTGTATAGTAGAGGACCAATGCCACTGTTAGGATTCTTTTTGTGCCTAGTATATTTTAAAAATTCCTTATTGTCCTTAACACTGCTGGATATAGATTTATTCTTGTGTTCTTTTGCTTCCCTTATCAATTTTCTGTAATTCCTAGCTTCTTATTTATATTCATTACTATCAACTTCCTATTTTTTCTGTTTGTTGTATATATATATATATATATATATATATATATATATATATATATATATATATATTATTTTTTTACAGCTGCCTTCACTTGCTTACTACACCATGTTGATTTTTTAACCAGTATGGCTTTCTTCCTCAATTGTGGGACTGTGGCTTTTGGGGCATCTAGTAAAGTAAAATTCTTAAACAATTCCCGATTATTATTTACATTTTTTTCTGTTAAAATTCTTCCTTCCAGATGATTGGCTCATTTTGTTTTCAGCTGAGTAAAATTGGCCCTTTTAAAGCACCAAGGATATATATCCCTAGTCTGGACTACATTCTGCTTGCACAAGTCAAGATCATTGGTTGGTTTGAACTTGAGTAAATGGTGGGTTCTCTGGAATTTGAAGTCTTTAAATCAAGATTTGAGGACTTCAGTAACTCAACCAGAGGTTATGGGCCTACTACAAGGGTGGGTGGGTGGGTGAAGTTCTGTGACCTGCAATGTGCAGAAGGTCAGACTAGATTATCATGATGGTCCCTTCTTGTCTTAAGTCTATGAGTCACTTGTACCTAAGTTACTATTAATTTCTAGTTCTGTGATCAGTCCCTCTTTATCTGTCAAGACAAGGTCTAATATAGAATTCCCCTGTCTTGGCTGCAACACTTCTTGAGTTAGGAAATTCTCATCTATAATGTTCAGAAAGGATGTTTTAGTACTGGGTGCATGAGATCTCCAGGATATGTCACTCATATTGAAGTCCCTCAGGATAGCACGTTTTTTCCTACACATTATAGATAGGTGTCAAAGGAGCTGGTCATCCTGTTCCCTAGTGTCATTTAGCAGTTGGTAGCAGACACCAACTAATAGCCCACGTGGTGCTTTATCTGTTAGGACATTGTCCCATAAGTATTCAAGAGCATTTTCTTCTGAGTTATCAGTGTCTTGGAAACAGGTTCGGAAACAGCTTCTCTATTTATTTCTGATTAAAGATCAAAAGGACCCATAAGATGGCAGCCAACCAACAAGATCCCTACCGATCAGTCATATTGTTACAGGTGCATTATGCCAGCACTTTTGACGGGAGTTCTGAAACACACACACTGTAGTGGTGTGAGGGAGACCCAGCCTCAATCAGTCAGGCTGAGAGAATATCCTGCACAAGGAAACTTGCAAAGCATTTCTGAGAAAAACTAGTTTTTGAAAATGCTTAAACAGCTTTGCACAGATGCTTTTTGCTTCTTGGGGCAAAAACTGTAAACACTTTTTTATTTTGAAAATGATTGGCCAAATTTTATTCCCAATTACAGCGCCATCAGCGCCACTGGTTTGTTTATTTTCCATTTCACATTTGTTGTTCCTGGAATGTCTCCTGCTCAGCAGCTGTTTGTAGGTGTCTTTTTCTCTCCCATCATAATGTACCTTTTCTTCCTGTTCAAGGCATCCATAATCCTCTCTTTGTGACATCATAGTTGTTTCCGTAGCAACAGATTATGATACTAGAACAGAGGATAATGTCAAACAGGAGGAGGAAGAGATAAATTATGGTGTGTGTGTGTGTGTGAGAGCGAGAGAGAGAGAGTGCATGATTATATATTCCTACATATATTCCAAGGATGCTGTCTGTCTGATTTCTTTTCTGTCTTACTTTCCTTTGAAAGGTAGAAACCTCTTTCCCCCCCCCCACCCCCCCCCCCCACACACACAGTGGATAGCACAATATGTGCACATGTTATGGGTCAGCTCAGGTCTGGAGCTCAGGTCTGGTTTGCTGTGCTTTATTCTTGATATCAGCGATAGCCTCTCCTGTGTGTCTCCTGAAGGTGCATCTACACTAGGAAAAATTGGAAGCATAATTCACCACTGATGCAGCTTCACAATCATTATAACTATTTGTTCTGTGTATTACAATAGCAGCTAAGGACGTAAATCAAAGGTAATTGTGCTAGGTAATGTACACAAAGAAGGCAAGTATCTTTCCCAGATAGCTCACAATCTCATGTCAGAAAGAACACAACAGGTGGCCACATCAGACAAACAGACTGTGTGTGGTTGGGAGGATAAGGCAACAGAATGAACAGTCATAGCAGAAATACAGACATCTCACCAGTGGTATAAATGGTGGACGTTTCAGTGTAGACAGGGCTCAGATCTTGTTACCACCAGCACTTCTGGTCTAACCCACTAGGGCCACAACAGTGGTAAATATGTCCGAGATCTGTCTATACTTTAGCTTTCACCAGTACTATTGCTGGTGGCATTGCACTGGTGGTGAATTAGGTACCGGATTTTTGGCAGGATTGATGCACTTTTGGTGGCTCAAGAACATTACCTCAAACATCTTCTGGCTTTGCCCGCAATGTGATTGAAACTGCTGTAGTAATGTCTGTGGTGTTCTCTATTTCCATGGATAGAAGGGATGGTCATGTGCTGAAGGCTTGATGCTGGGAGTGAAGGGCATTTAGCCAGGTGCATTATGGACTTTTTTTTACCTTCCTGTGAGGCATTTTGCACTGATGGATTCCAAATACAGAATGCTGGCAGAGAAGGTCTTAATATTTTTAAGCAGGCCTGCAAAATGATCTCGCTTCTCCCTCCAAGCGCAGTCAACTGCTAGCCACCATTATCAACCCCACTATGCAAAGGACTGGCCTCAGAAGTTGGGGGGAAAGCTGGTAAGAAGCTTCTTGGGACATGTCCCTAGCTTACTGGATACATTTTACATTGAAAGTGTGTGTGAAAGTGTGAAAGGGGGGATATGATAGAGGTATATAAAATCATGAGTGGTGTGGAGAAAGTGAATAAGGAAAATTTATTTACTTGTTCCCATAATATAAGAACTAGGGGCCACCAAATGAAATTAATGGGCAGCACGTTTAAAACGAATAAAAGGAAGTTCTTCTTCACACAGTGCACAGTCAACCTGTGGAACTCCTTGCCTGAGGAGGTTGTGAAGGCTAGGACTATAACAGCGTTTAAAAGAGAACTAGATAAATTCATGGAGGTTAAGTCCATTAATGGCTATTAGCCAGGATGGGTAAGGAATGGTGTCCGTAGCCTCTGTTTGTCAGAGAATGGAGATGGATGGCAGGAGAGAGATCACTTGATCATTGCCTATTAGATTCACTCCCTCTGGGACACCTGGCATTGGCCACTGTCAGAAGACAGGTTACTGGGCTGGATGGACCTTTGGTCTGACCCAGTATGGCCATTCTTATGTTCTTATGTTATGTTCTTATGTGATCTTTAGATTCCCCTCCTCTCAGTCTAACAGCCACCTCTGGGTGCTGAAATAGCCAGACCAGTGGTCTGATTGGACATGGCAAGCCCTATGTGACACTCTCATTGTCCAAGCAATGGTGTATAGCAGGCATGGCCAAACTGTGGCCCGCAAGCCACATGTGGCTCTTTTACCATTAAAGTGTGGCTCGCAAGTCCCCCTCCCCCCGCCTCCCCATTCTCTGCCTACCAGACTGTGGGGGTGGGGGAGGTGGGGAGCTCGGTACCTCTGCCTTGCAGTGGGGGGTGGGGGGACAGGAGCTTCTGTCCAGTGGAGAGGGGTCTCGGGGCTTCAGCCCTGCGGGGTGCACCTGCCAGGGCTCGGGGCTTCAACGAGAGTGGGGCTGAAGCCTCAAGCCCCGGCTCCTGGCAGGTGTGCTCTGGCTCTTGAACTTCTGAAGATTGTTGTATGCGGCTCAGAGGGCCAGTAAGTTTGGCCGCCCCTGGTGTATAGGCTCTGTAGGCCAACATGTAGGCACTCAGATACCACAGCGATTAGTGCAAAATAAGAACCTGAATAGGATAGAATGTGGTGACCACTGCTGCATTACCGTTCTTAATCTCTCTCATGTAAACTGAATCATTTGGAAGGAAATGGGATTCTTTTCATCTTCAGGCTCTCTGTGTGCACCTCAGGAGCATGACAGTGTCACAATTTACTTAATATTTCAGTCGCCTTTTACAAACCATAACTAATCCTCACAACACCCTGATGAGGTAGGTCCGTGGGTAGTATTATTATTTCTATTTTACAGAGACTTTAAATGATGTTCCCAAGGCCTCATAGTAAGACAGTGGCAGCGCTGGGTTTAGAATTCTGGGATGCCTGGTTCTCAGCCCTGTGCTCACTCTACTAGACTACACCATATCTCTGTGACTTCTGAACTTTGGGTCAGGGATCTGGGATGCCCATAACATCTGGGAAGGACAGATTTTGCCAGCATGTCGAATGATGGGTTTTACTGAGCTGTTAGGGTGGAGAGGACAGACAGGGAGTTGAAGTGTCTCAGTCTGTGTGAAGTGTAGTCAGGGGTTAGAGCAGTTTGGAGTGTACCTGAGTACAGAGCACCTGACTGGGAATTAGTGGGGAGGACACCTACATGGGTCACAGAGAACACAGGTTTACATTGCCAAGTCCTGAAACTGTGACACCCCGCATTTGTGGGCTTCTCGTCATGAGTGGTATTTTAGACCAGCAGGGCCAGTGCTGAATGACTGTGGAGACTGATTTTTTTTCAGTCCAATTTTGATGAAAGCACGTAAACAAATTGGCCTAGTGGTGTCAGAGGGCATCATTACATGGGGTTCAAATTTGGGGATGAAACGTGGTCCTTTCTTTCCTGGTGAAGAAGACCAGGTGGGGAGTGTGGTGGAAGCAGCACCTCATGTCACTCTCAGGCAGCCCCCTCTGATTGAGGTTGCTGATGAGAGCCCTGGAGGGAGCTCTGTTTCTGTAAATCTCTATTGAAGCACTTCCTATGCTATGAGTGCCTATCCCATAGATTTAAATATGCAATACAATATAATGTGAAGGGCTGCCCATGCATAAATCAGTAACTGCCAAACCCAGCCCCTAACCTCAAAGTCCAAGAAAAACCACAGCCTTTTCTTCATGCCCAGTAGGTTAGGAAGACCAGGCTCTGGCAGACCAAGAGGGGAGTTCCAAGCTCCAGGATCCCTCATGGAGAACACCCTGGTAGAACCCCCTCCATTTATAGTGAGAGAGTTCTGGCTGGAGCCCCTTTACTGGACTTATTTCAGCTGTGTCAGTAGGCCCAGGTCCCAAGCAATATTGGTTAAAACCAACATGTTGAATTCTACTTATTGCTTATTGACCCAGCGTACTACTGTAATTTAATGGGCTCCCCCATGTGCAACTACATTTAATAAGCAGGCTATGTCGTGCTGCACTGACCTCAGTGTCTCGGTAGTCTCAAGATGTGGTCGCCCGTAGAATGCATGACACCAATCAAATCTCAAGGCAACTAAGGCGAGTGACAACTGTGGCAACATCCTTGCAAAGGAGGAAAGGTTGCACCTTTCTCGCCAGACTTAGCAGAAAACAAGCGCTCCTGGCCACAACCACTACATAGGCATCCAGGAGCAGCCCAGGATCTAACAACACACCAAAGTCACATATCGTGTGACAAATGGGCCATCGAGCTCACTCAGGCAGGGGTGAAAATCTGTGTTCCATCCACTTTTCTGGCTGCTTCACCATCCCACCAGAAACCTGCATCCCCATAAAACTCCCTCTCTGTGAACATCAGACTGTGTTTGTGCTCCGCAAAGGGGATGCAGTCGTTTTATACACCTGCTGGAAAGTAGCTGTGCAACATGACGGAGAAGTTTGTAACCCAGACCTGAGACGATCCCATTGGTGGTGACCGTTTGTTTTCTTGCACTGTCATTTTCTCATTGACTGGAAAGTGAGTTCCTGGAGAATGACGGCTGGCAGTTTCTTACAGCCTGAATGCTGGAGCAATTGGAAAGCACATGTGAGTAGGAAGAGGAAGGAGAGGATGCTCTGTGTGTGTGCAAACACAAGTGACCGTACATATGTAAGGCCCTGGCAGGGGCTGTGGGGCACGGGGCATGGAGGGTTCTGTTAGCTGTGTATAGGGAGGGCAATGTGTGCCTGATTCTCATTAGGACCTCTTTATACTGCACTGTCAGTAAACTACATTTGAATCCACATTAAAAAGTGCCAAAAAAGGAAGTGCCAGAATGCAGGGCACTGGGAGGCCTGGCATGGGAACAGAGGGAGCTGGGAAGAAGATAGGGCCAGTGGGGGAGCTGGCAGAGGCCCAGGGAAGAAGAGGCTGACTCCCCGCAGAGCCTGTCCTGTCCCTACCTTCTCATTATTTGTGCCTGTCTCCTGCTCTCCATGGGGGGGGCTCTGCTATCCAGGGAGCCCTGCTACCTGACTCCAGCTCTGCCCCGTCACTGGCTCCTAGTGGCTCCAGCTCCTATATTCCCCTCTACAATTCCGCCTGCAGCATCCCCAGCTCCCTCCTCACTGACCCACCACTGAGCGATGCCCCCGGGTCCAGTACTATCACCTGCTGGCTCAGGGGACGCTCTGCAGCTGGGGAGGGAAAAGAGCTGCCTGGCCCTCGCCCAGCAAAAGTACGGGAACACTGTTCTGGCCGCCCAAAAAGGTGTTGTCATGGCATTCCTGAGCGTTCCAGCATGACTCGAGCACTCACGTGAAGGCCCCCTTAGGCTGTCAGCGTGGTGCAAAGAAGTCCGAGTGTAAATGTGAATCAGGGCCTCAGTGTGTATACGTGAGGCTCTGTCAGGATGGGAGTTTGTGCCCAGAGGATCGTGTGTCAGTGTGTTTGGTGACTGTATCAATGTGTGCACCGGACGTGTGAGGTTGCTTCAGCGTTTCTGTATGTTGGGAGTGAGGTCAGTGTGTTTCTGTAGAGGGATGTTGTGACAGCGTGTGTGAGGATGGCTGAGTGTGTCTTACCAGTGAGAGCCTTCTTCAGGAGCGATCTGTAATCCTAGATCTGCCAGTTCACCTGGCCTGCAACTTCAACAGCCATAGGACCCTGCCTACTGCTCTGCTGATGCATATCAGCCTTCACCGTTGGCATCCCTATGATTCCAGTTCTGGGGTTCTTCTACAGCTCTGCTAATGCACCCTTCACTATTTCAATCCTGGACCAAATCATGCCGGTCATACTGAGTGCAAAGGTAGTTCAGCGATATAGACAAATGCAGTATCAGTTAGGGGATCAGTATTTATCTATCCACCCATACCATACCTTGTCGTGGCGTACCATACCATACCGTACCATACCATACCATACCAGTCACCATGGTAGCTGAGGTAAACCCATTTCAATAGAGGAGCTGAGTCTTTTCCAGCACACTCCTTAGGCCTCTGAGCCATCATTATGTTCCAGTTCCAGTGTGGATGGTTGCATTGCATGGACAGTGTGTCCTGTCTCTGGAGTCGCCCCCTTTAGGATTGGGTTTGGCCTTATACTCAATCCGATTTAAAAGTTTTTCCTTTTCTTCTGAAATCATTCCAGTTTCCCAGAGGAGCACATGACTCATTATCAAGTCCTACATTTCCTCTAAGCTATGAAAGACTGAAGGGATTTCAGGCAAAGGATGCTTTACGAGGGGATGTCTGCTTTTTTCCTGCTGTTCTCCATCACACACACAGCCTGGGCTGTCCTTGCCAAAGAGGCTCTGAACTTTGAAAACAGTGTGGGGAGAGCAAGGGAGGAGATGCTGGAGTATGAGTGAACTGCAGGCTAGGGCAGGTTTTCAGGTGAGATCCCTGTGACCGGAAGCAATAAAACAGATGTTTGTGGTTGCACTGGGGGTGAGTGGGGAAAATGTGCGTATGTCATTTGGCATTGCTGGAACAAGTCGCAGGTCATTGATTTTCAGTTGTGTTTAATTATATCCCCACAGCAGCCGTCAACAGCTGGAAAGTTCCCTCGAATGCTTTGCAGATGCAGTCAGTAGTCCTGTCCACTTAACTTTCTGTCATTGCATATCTTTGCAAAGTGGCCTGATCTTTTCCTTTCCTTTATTCCCATCATATGTTTTGCATGTTTCTGTGGCTCATTAGCACAATATTCTCACTCTTTCTCTTAGGGCAGGGGTCGACAACCTTTCAGAAGTGGTGTGCCGAGTCTTCATTTATTCACTCTAATTTAAGGTTTCGCGTGCCAGTAATACATTTTAACATTTTTAGAAGGTCTCTTTCTATAAGTCTATATATTATATAACTAAACTATTGGTGTATGTAAAGTAAATAAGGTTTTTTAAATGTTTAAGAAGCTTCATTTAAAATTAAATTAAAATGCAGAGCCAACCCCCCCCCCCCCCCCCCCCGACCAGTGGCCAGGACCCAGGCAGTCTGAGTGCCACTGAAAATCAGGTTGTGTGCCGCCTTTGGCACCGGTGCCATAGGTTGCCTACCCCTGTCTTAGGGTATGTTTATGAAGCGATAAAAAACCTGTGGCACCGAGTCTCAGAACCCAAGTCAGCTGACTCAGACTTGTGAGTTCAGGCTGCGGGGTTGAAAATTGCCATGTAGACATTCAGGCTATGTCTACACTGCAGTTAAACACCTGCGTCTGGCCCATGTGAGCTGACTCAGGTTTGCAGGGGTTGGGCTACTGGGCTACTGGGCTGTAAAATTGCAGTGTAGACATTTGGGCTCAGACTGAGACCTCACAATGGGGCAGGATCCCAGAGCCTGGGCTTCAGTCCTAGTTTGAATGTCTAAACTGCAATTTTGCAGCCCCACAGTCCGAGCCTCGTGAGTCCTAGTCAGCTGACACATGCCAGCCGCGGGTGTTTAATTGCAGTGTAGACATACCCTCAGGTGTGGGCTGGAGCCTGGTCTCTGAGACCTTTCCCCTTTGCAGGCTCTCAGACCTTGGGCTCCAGCCCAAGCCAAACATCTACCCTGCAATTTTATAGTCCTTCTGCCTGAGCCCTGCGAACCCCAGTCAGCTGACCTGGGCCAGTCACAGCCGTGCCATGGGTCTTTTATTGCAGTGTAGACATAGCTTTTCTCCGCTCGCTTGGTTGAATGCCACTGGCAGCCAGTCACTGTAAAATACATCAGGTGGTGGGAGGAGACAGGAGGAAAGGGGAAGCCTTGTGTCTGGAGATAGGGGAGTGTTAGTGAGTGACATTCTTATTCCCCAGTGCACTAGCCATTAAAGCAATAGCTGAGAGTCGCCCTGTGCTCAGCATGTGTGTGAATTTGTAGGTATGGTACATTGCACAGCAGCTCAGGTGGGGAAGGTCTGCCAGAGCCTTCTCCGTTACTAAACCCCAACTCAAACAGCCTTTTCAAGTCCCAGCCTGGAAGACACCATTTAAAAAAAGTTGCTAACACTAAAGTAGCCCATTATTATTATTATTTATTATGATTTTATTTATTTATGTATTTATTTATTAAATCATAGCAGAATAGGCACTCTCAACCAATTCTCCTCCTCCGACCCCACATTCAGCCATTCATGACCACTGCTCTTCAGGTGCACCCTGTGACAGTTTCTATAGCACTGTATAACTGGCACAATGCCTTATTGGGTGTTTCTGGCATTTGTGGCTGGTTGTAGATGGCTGAGCAAATCTACCCCAGCAGAAGACTCGACACAGAGAAAGCAAACAAGCTCCCAACCCCCATGGACAGCCAACTGGAGATGCACAACCCACAGCTTGGGAAGCAGTGAGGTAGATGTGAGGGCCACCCCATTCTGCCCCCTTGCTCCAGAAGCCACTGGGATTACTGGGGTTTATTTATGATTTTATTTGATTGCAGAACCAGGGTTTTGCAGACAGAAAACATCTCATCCCTACCCTCAGGGGTTTTCAATGTAAATGATAAGGACATTGCCAAAGCATTTTAACACATCAAGAGAGAGCTTCTAAAAATCCAGGCATAGATTTCTAGCCCATCCAGGGTTTTCATGGCAATGAACTGTGGATGGCATTTGCCAAGAGACATAAAGGACTCAGGCTTTCTAAATCCACTGATGTTCAGTGGGAGTTGGGCACCCAACTCCCATAGACTCCTGAAAAAAAATCAGCCTGTATGTATAGAATTGAATGTGTGTGTGTGTGTGTGTGTGTAAAAAAAATTCCTGGCTATTGTGAAATAAAGACAGTAATACTGGAAGACTCTAAAGCTACAGGGTTCAGGGGAGAGCCTGGGAATGTAATCACTTGGTAAACTGGGCACAAGCAAACAATATGTATTTTAATGTGACTAAATGTAAATATTTATATCTAGGAACAAAGCCTGTATGCCATATTTAGGGTGACCAGCTGTCCTGATTTGATAGGGACAATACCGATATTCAGGGCTTTTTCTTATATAGGTGCCTATTACTCCCTATCCCTGGTCCCAATTTTTCACACATGCTATCTGGTCACACTAGCCATACTTACAGGACGGGGGACACCGTCCTGGATAGCCGTTACTCTGAAAAAGGTTTAGGGTTATTGGTGGATAATCAGCTGAACATGAGTTCCCAGTGTGAAGCTGTGGCCAAAAGGGCTAATGTAATGCTTGGATACATAAACAGAGGAATCTTGAGTAGGAGCAGAGAGCTTATTTTAGCTCTGTATCTGACACTGATGTGACCACTGCTGAAATACTGTGTGTGGTGCCCACAAATTCAAGAAGGATGTTGATAAATTGGAGAGGGTTCAGAGAAGAGCCACGAGAATGATTAAAGGATTAGAAAACATGCCTTATAGTGATAAATTCAAGGAGCTCAATTATTTAGCTCAGCAAAGGAAAGGTTAAGGGGTGACTTGATCACAGTCTGTAAGTACCTACACAGGGAACTAATATTTAATAATGGGCTCTTCAATCTAGTAGAGAAAGGTATAACATGATCCAATGGCTGGAAGTTGAAGCTAGACAAATTCAGACTGGTGTAAGTGTTTATCAGTGAGCGTAATTAACCATTGGACCAACTTAACAAAGGGTGTGGTGGATTCTACATAACTGACAATTTTTAAATCAAGGTCTGTTATGAAGAGGACTGTACTCATTTGTTCTCCATGTCTTCTGGAGGAAGGACAAGAAATAATGGGTTTAATCTGCAGGAAGGGATATTTAGGTCAGATTTTAGGAAATTCTTTCTGTCAGGGTAGTTAAGCTCTGGAATAAGCTTCCAAGGGAGGTTGTGGAACAGGTTGGACAAAGCCCTGTCAGGGATGGTCTTGGTTTACTTGGTCCTGGCTCACTGCAGGGGGCTGGATTTGATGACCTCTCAAGGTCCCTTCCAGACCAACATTTCTATGATTCTATGACTAGCCAATTAGATCGCTCCTATTATCCAGCACATCTGCACAGATTTAGCTATGTATGTTACTATATTTATCTTCACAGAGAACCTCTCTCTCTCTCTCTCCCCCCTCCCCATCCCAATTGCTTCTCTCTACTGGCATTAGCAATGGACACAGCTAGTTGCTGGTAGCAAATAACACCCCCACAGATTCCCTCCCTGCAAAGAAGCCAGCCTTCTACAGGCAGCTTTGCTGTTGCAAGGAGCTCAGACAGAAGCAGCCCCTCTCTCCCCTCTCATGCCCACCTCCACTTCCCTCCCCCCTCCCCCCACAGCTGCTCTTTACACAGTCACCCCCTTCATCTGGCACCCGTGCAATCACAGCTCCTGACCCTGGCCGTGGTGCCAGGGGCTGGAGTTGCTTGTCTGTGAGAATACAAGGCTCAGCCCGTTGCTGGCACCAAGTGCTCTTCAGCTTATTGATAATCACCCCAGGCTTGGGCTGGTATCTTGTCTCTTTTCATTCTTATTTATTTAATTATTTGTAATGACTGTTCTTTGAATTTTTCAGCAAAGGAATGTTATAGACAGCAAAGAAAGAACCTTGCTGCAGCATTTAGGCCACATCCTCAGGTCTGGGCCTCAGTGAGCTCTGCACCTTTTCCCACCAGCTAAGGGTCTGGCTCCCCCTGTTCATCTAATTTCCCAGGACTTTTGGGGCCTGTAACAGTCAATTTATTTTACTTTAAAGGCTCTTCACTTATAGACACTTGTGCTGTTGCTTTAGGAGAAACACATGGAAGAGACACTAGGCAGGCCTAGTTTTAGAGAATGGAGGCAGGAGGTGTGCTGAATTACTGCTGAGTTGCTTTGGAGGCTGACTTGTAGTTTTAGTAGGGTGACCAGACAGCAAATGTGAAAAATTGGGACGGGGGTGAGGGGTAATACGAGCTTATATAAGAAAAAGACCCCAAAATCGGGACTGTCCCTATAAAATCGGGACGTCTGGTCACCGTAAGTTTTAGGAATGCATGTGATGTGGGAGTGCATGTATACATGCCTGTGTATATTTGGACAGGTGTGTACACATGTAGGGGGAGGAGCCTGTAGGCTGCTGAGAGCCTCCTGTGACATCCTGAGTCCCCTCAAACCTCATCAAAGCCTGTGGGAATTGAGAGCCATAAACATCTTCGCAGGATTTTGTACTATATGTCTAGAACTGGAGAAGGGATCATAGGTGACTGTTGACCTTTGTAGGAAGACAGATGGTTTATTAACCAAGGCTAAGAGAAAAACACAAACTGAAGGCTAGGAGATGGACGTAAATCCTGAATCCTGTTTGTGTAAGTGCATTTCGTTCCAGTGTTAAGGAGATTTCTCCTCCCCCCAACTATGCACTGACTTCACAAAAGTGAGAATTTAGTTTGGACTCATTCTGATATAATTTTGCAGTTTGGTCAAGGGAGGCTTTCAGTTTCTATTTTGCACATTGTTTTGGGAGTGAAGATGAAGACTTTGGAACCTCCTGGAACTAGAGATTTATGGATTTTTTGTCTTTTATATGTTATCAGAAGAAAAAAGCAGAGGGGACTAGTTGTCTCAGGGGAGTGAGAATATGGAGTCTAGGTCTACAGTTCAAATTCATCCCAGCCTGGTAGTAACCAAAGATTATTACCATTTTGTGGCCTCACCCACATGCTGGTGGGCAGGAGTCTCATCACAAGAAATAAGAATACCATTGGCACTTTTATTGACAATCCCTGCGGAGATATCTAGGACTGAAGATCCTTTTCACTTCTGAAAGGAGTCCCTCCAGAATGTAACTGCAATGCATTGGCCATGGGGCATGGAGGAAACTTGCAGTGCCCCTGCCTATGCTGTATCTGTTTTGGGAGGAGAGGACTTTCTCTGTCAATTATGTATCTTTTATCTACACTGATTCACTTGAAAACATTACAACTTAAAAACCAGGGCGAAATCCCATTTGTTATTTTTCATCTCCGTTGTCCCAGCATCACACCCCTCCCCCGGATGCTGTGTACAAAGCGGGGGGGTGGGGGGGGGGAGAAAGGAAAAGTCACGTGGTAGATTTATCTCAGCTCCAGTTCTGCAGCCAATGTGCTTGTGATGATTGGGGCTGTGACTTCCTGCCATGCTCTCTTGCCACACTGGTGGCTTTCCTGACACCACTTTTAGCACCTGGGGCTGGGTGTGAAGAGATGAGAGGAGGGAGGAGATGGTATCCACTGATACAAGACCCAGTGGGAGGCAGTGACAGCCGGTGTTATTTCAATAGGTTGAGTCAAAACTTTCTCTCTCTGGCTCAGTCGGTCTCTCTTCAAATTGCGTCTTAGTGTCACTAGCATTGGAAAAGAGGAATTTGGGAGCTGTTGTTCATCATCCAATCACTGATAATGACTATGCTGTTCGGTGCCATAGTCCATAGCCCAGCCACAAAGTAATTCACTCAGTATTTGCAGGGATGACATGGATGCTGTAAGAATTCCACTGTTAGCATTAGTCAAGCATTAGAGAGAGGATATGAAAATAAATGGTGAGTTGTAGTTTTTTATGATTCATTCCAGGCACATCGTGCCTTTGCCTACTTTTTTTGCCCGTTGGGGAAGGAGGGGCCTCTACATTCCTTCCACTTTCAGCCCCACGTCAATGTACAACTGTCATCTTCCCACAACTTCCATATCTCACACCTTGACCACCAGCTTCCTGGCTGAAGGGGATTGGCTGAGGCTGACACTGGAGCCCTCTCAAGGCTGCTCTTTAAGCGGCTGCAGGAGGTCATTGCTGAGTGACATGGTGCCAGAGCTGGCCTGAGCCTTTTGTGGTGGGCCTACAAAACAATTTTTTGTCCCCATCCCTCACAAAAAGTAACCAGCTCCTGTGCACCGTGATCTCACCTCTAGGCACAGGGTCAGCAAGGTGATTCTTTGGGGCACTTCTGAACTTTCAATGATTCATGTCCCATAAGAAGGGGAGAAGGATATTCAGACCACCACCAGTCTTGTGCTGCAGGAGCCGAGCTGAGCTGCTCGTGCTTGGGCCTGTTCATAGTTGCCAACATTACAAAAAACTTTTTCAAGAGGTTTCTGAGGGCCATGAGGTCCATAGCTGCTAGAGTAGGGTGACCAGGTGTCCGGTTTTTGACCGGTTTTCGACCTGGTCAAAAAGGGATTCTGGCAGCTCCGATCAGCAGAGCTGATCATTGACTGTCTGGTTGGCGGTGCCATGCAGTGGGGCTGGCAGGCTTCCTGCTAGCCTCCGCTCCACGCTACTCCCAGGAAGCAGCTGGCATGTCCCCCTTCCAGCTCCTACGTGTAGGGCAGGTGTGGGGAACCTAGGGCACACGGGCTGGATCTGGCCCCCCGGTTAATTTCATCCAGCCTGTGGCACCACCCCACGGGGCAGGAGCAGCGAGCGCTGGCTCGCCCCGTTGTGAGGAGGGCGCCCCCCCCCCCGAGGGACTGGAACGGGTTTTGTGTACATGCCAGTGGGCTTTTATTAGCACTTCTGTAGAACTTTATACACGTGAACAAGTTAATCATTATAGTGAACAAGGCGGTTAAGTATTATTATCCCTATTCGTATAGATAGGTAGGTGACCATTCCTCCTGTTTTGGCCGGGACAGTCCTTTTTTTAGGCCCTGTCCCAGCCATCCTGACTTTTTTGACAAAAAACTGGGCACTTGCCCCGTTTGTTCTTGCCAACTGATCATCAGTTGGGAGGGGAGTTGTGGTAATGTCAGCCCTATGCTGAAGGGAGGGCTAGGGAGAGCGGCTCGGGCCAGCTGGCCCACCCTGCATGGAGGGGGGCGAGGGTGACCTTAGGTAGCCCCGTGCACAAGGGAGGGTGTGGGGGGCTGGGGCTCCCTGTGCCAGGAGGAGAGGGGTCCTTTGGGAAAATATGGACACCCTAAGGGAGAATGGTTAAGACCAGCATTTTCAAAAATTATCACTGGTTCTGGAAGCCTCAGTGCTTGTGTGGAGACACACAAAAACCCTTAACCTCAAAAACAGTGTCCGCTTCTGAAAACCTCGGTCTAAGGGACTACATTAAATCCAGGGACAGAGTCAGTATCAACACTGGGATTATAACACAGGAGCCCCTTGCTCTTTGTCCCATGCTTAGTCCACTAGACCACAGTTTCTCAACCGGTGGGTCACGACCCAGTACTGGGTCACCAGAATATTTCAAAGGGTCACATGGCAGGTCCAGTCCCGTGGGGCTGGCTGAACTCAGTTGCCTGCTCTGCGTGTTGTGAGCTGGTGTGCAGGATCAGAGCACTGCTCAGGTTTGGCCCAGCTGCCCCTCCATCATGACAACTGCAGGGCTGGCCAGGCCAAATTTGAGTGAGTGGCGCTGTGACCTTGTGTGTCAGGTCACAAAGCCATTCACACAAATTTGGCCCAGATGGTCCCATATCAGGGGGCCTGGGCCAAACTTGAGCAGTGCTGTGACCCCCAAGGTCACAATGCCTGGAGTGAGGAGATTATCCCAGTCAGCCCCGCGGGACCAGAGCTGCAGCAGCTGCTGCTGTGGAGAGGGCCCTGCAAACTCCTACCACAGGACCCACGCCCATGGGGCAGGACCCAGCCCTCCAGAGGGCCTCCCCCACATGACGACAAGGCCCAATCCCCCCGGCCTGATTACTGGACTGTCACAGGTCATCCCACCGAGAGGGGCTGGACCCGACCACTAGAGCCCTGCAAATCTGTGGGTATCCACTTTATATCCATGGACCATTTCTGCGAATAGCAGCGCAGATGCGGATACAAATTTTGTATCCATGCAGGGCTCTGATGGTACGAGCCCTGGGCAGAGGGCCTGGTGGGCAGGGACAAGGGCCGGGGGCTGCTTGGGCCCCATGCCCAGGGCAGGTGGAGGGTCCTCTGCGGCTCCACACAGCTGCCCGCCCGACTCTTATTGTGGCTGGGCTGCGGCTCCGAGCCACCCCCCTCCCTGGGGAGAGCCGCGCGGGCAGCTGTGGGGAGCCTGCGTCACTCCACCTGCCCTGGGCAGGGGGCTGGAACACTGGGCAGGGGGCTGCTCAGGCCCCCAGCCCAAGGCAGGTGGAGGGCCCGCCACGGCTCCGCACAGCTGCCAGCGCGTCTCTCCCCTACCGGGCTCCGGGGGGGGGGGGGTGCCTCGGAGCCTCAGTCCAGGCCCCAGTGTAGAGCCCTGCAAATCCGCAGATAATTTTTGCAACTCACGGATCGGATGCGGATACATATTTGTGAATCCGCACAGAGCTCTACGACCACCCTCTAAAGCCTCCCACCCCTCTGGGGGCAGGACCCGACTCCTTCTCCTCTCCCCTATTTACTGGGTCACAACAGGCCATCAATATTTACAAATGCGTCCATCCAGAGCCCCAAAAGGTTGAGAACCACTGCACCAGACCAGTCTGTCTCTCACGCTGTTGAGCTGCCCCGAGTCTTCCATCCCTTGTAGCTACAGGCCACACTGACTGCTCAGCAGAAGAGTTGGCTCAGCAGCTGTAGGTGGCTGAGAAGCAGCTTCTGGTGACCCTGATGCCATTAAAGACACACTTCCCCTCAGCACTGCAGACTGGTCTGAGGTCCCCTTAAACATCGTCGACCCATTTCCAAACTCCCACAGGCCAGCCCTGGGTGATTGTAACAGGGGTCATGAATACCCCAATATCTGAAGGGGAAAGGAATGGTGACAGACTTTGGAGCACTAGCCACTAGTTAAACTCTCAAGGTTCTCTTTGTGGAAGAAGGGGCTGTGGCCTTTGTGGGCCCAGAAAGTCAGCTGTGCATGAGACATGCCCATCCTGGAGGGGCTGTGTGAAGGTCATTCCTTTTTGTCACAGTTTTCCTTGCTCCTTACCCCTAATGGGGATTTATCTAAAATGTCTGTAGGAAAAAGGAGCTTTCTTATTTTTCAGTTCGTTGGCATTGTGAAATCAAAAGGCTCTGGATTCCACCACCTCCCACAATGTGTGTGCTATGCGACCCTCTCCACACAGCAGGACTAATGCACCTCAGTGGGGAATGACCTATAGCATTTCCTGCCTTTCTAAGTCTGCCCCCGCTCCAGTTCTATCTGTGTGGCTCAGTCCTAACTTGACCTGCAGCACTCCCTGCTATTCTAGTGTTGATCACATAACCAGCCCTCATCAATACACTTCAGCGATGTCCTGCAACTCCCAGTGCCGCTCTAGGAAATGGGAACCCTACGTCGCTCTGCCAAAGCACTTCAGTCCTGATATGCAGCCCTGGTCCTAGGCTTTTGGGCCTGGGCATCTCTTGAGCCACAGACTGATGGCTGGCTGCTGTGGGTTGTGCTGTGGTTTTGCGAAGTGCACAAATGGGGGATGACACCATCCAGCTCAATTTCTCTTGTGATCCAAGATGGGTTTTTAATTCAGACCTCAAAGGGCAAGCTGTGTGATTTACCATGATGTTACCAGCAGAGGCAAATGACCTCATAGTATGAATAAGCAAGAGGAGATTAGCAAGGGGGAAGTAAGCATCTACTGTATATAAATGTCCACAGAACAAATCACTTAACAGAGGATTTAGCAGTCTGTGTAAAAGAAAGCTGGAAAAAGTGACTGACTTACTCCTTTATCTTACTTTGATTCTTCCAATTTGATTCCAATTGTTCATTTTTGATCCAGGTTTCCCTTCGTCTTGCCTTGGCTCTATCTGGTCTTTCAGGGAGAGAGAGGGAAGGAGAGAGAGGGAGGGCTCAGCAATGTAAGAGTTAATGGGATGCTCAGTGGGGATTATAAAACAGCCAGGCACAGGGAGATGTTTAAGAAAAGAGAAAGGGCTCTGCCAGGAGGGAGTGTGGAAGTGGAACTGGTGGTTTCTTTTTATGTCTCTCTACCCAGTACTGCAGAAGGTTCTCCTAGAATGGGTAACAAGGTGAGTAACTATGAGGGAATGGGGCAGATGGGAGTATGGGGGGCTTTAAAAGTGGAATGAGGAATGGACTCCCCAGTATTCCTGCACCCTTTCAACAAAAGTCTCACTGATCCCTTGGTGGTGTATTTCCTCTGGATGTGTGTCATTCCCATCAGCAGTGCTAGGAATTAGGGCCCACAGTGAGAGGGGATACTCGTATCCTGAGGATGAGAAATACTCTTGTGTATTCGATACAAGAGGCAGGGCAGTGTCCCACTGGTGTCACTAAGCTGTGTTTTGGAAAGGTGTGTGTAGTGAACTCAGTGCTTGTGAGAGTACAGAATGGGTAGCAGTGGCTTATGCCAGGCAAAATGCAGGCAGGTCCATGGAACCTGAGTAAGGGTTGTATCATGAGCAGTGAGTGGTGCTAGTGGTTGTCTTTTGTGAGTCTGCCTGGTTGCAGAAGCAGAAATGTTCCAGCATGACCTAATGACATTGTCACATGCTGCTATGACATCGCATTGATACACACGGTTAGTATTTTTATTTATATTACATTAGTGCCTAGATACCCCAACTGAGATTGGGGTCCTGCTATTTTAGGCACTAAACACGGCGAGATACAGTCTCTTCCCTGAACAACTTGCTGTGTAAAGAGACAAGATAGGCAAAGGGTAACACAAACTCACAGAGGTGAAGTGCCTTGCTCAAGGTCACAGAGCAGGTCAGTTGCAGAGCCAAGCGTAGAATCCAGGTCTCCTGAGTCCCAGTCTGGTGCACTATCCCCAGGACCATGCTGTTGGTGACATTTCACTGCTTCCAAAGGTAGTGGCACCATCTTGTGACATAATCATAGATTATTAGGGTTGGAAGGGACCTCAGGAGATCATCTAGTCCAACCCCCTGCTTAAAGCAGGATCAATCCCCAACTGAATCCCCAAATGGCCCCCTCAAGGATTGAACTCACAACCCTGGGTTTAACAGGCCAACGCTCAAACCACTGAGCTATCCCTGAACTCTGCTCAGGTGCTTTAACATCCTAAAAGCAAGTCATATGGCTTGCACTGTGATAAGTGGGGCTACCCCATGAAATACAGGCTCAGCATTCACCCTGTTCTTCACCCCTACCACACTGTCACAGGCCTTGAACATTACACTGGTATCGTGGAATGACTGGAGGCCCCAGGTACATTCAGCTGCGCTCTACTTGAATGTAGCTGGAGTGCATGTCTGCAATCATTCATCTATTGCAAACAGAATCATTTTCCGCAGAGGTAAACCAGATGTAGTGTGAAGGGAGGTGGGTCAGTCGCTTTACAAGTGTCAGGGATTCTGAGGAAACAGCAGGAATTTACTGGCTAACATCTGTAACTTAGTCCAACATACCATGGGACTGTGAAAGATAAATACAGATGTAAAACTCCTTCTTTGGTTTCTCAATTAAAACAAAATGTTAAGCAGAGAAAGGAAGGCATGTGGAGTTGCTAATCAGCCCCCCTCTCCCAAAGTCTTTGTCCCACAGCCGGGTAATTCCTCGTGAGCCAGCATCCCTAAATTAAATGTTAATATGAAAGAGTGGCCTTTCACCTCTAGAATACCAGCTCTCGCTTGTATGACTCTAAGCTAATACCAGCTGATGACTATGTAGTGGCCTACAGTACGTGCAGTGAATTGTGGTGTGTCTTCAGTCCAGTTTCCTATGGATAGGTATCCACACAAGCAGTACTAGCTAATACCTTTCAGGCCAAGAGGGCAAAGGCTGAGGTCTAGGCTGAGGCACACGGGCAGGACAGTGTGGAGGAAGCTTGCACAGCTACTACATATGCTGTACTTGTTCTGGAGAAAATATATTACTATAACTTGTATTACAGGAGGGCCTAGCCCCCAACCAGGCTGTGGGTTGTGCTAGGCACCCCTGCAACCTGCCCCCAAATCTTACAATCTAAGTCATTCAGCTAATGGGCTAAATTCATAGTTTTTGTTGTTAGATAAAATGGCAGAGTGAGTCTCCAGCTGTAGCCACCGACACCTCCATACAGCTCCCAGCTCTTCTCACTAACCCCACTCACCCCCGCCATAGACCCCCAAATAACCCGATTGCTGCAGCCCCAACCTTCCCCTCCCACAGCTCCCACCCCCTCCCTTCAACCCCCTCCCACAACCCCACCCCCAAACCCTCCACTGCTCACCCTTCCCCCGCGCCCCATTCCCCAATAAACCCACCTCTTAAAACCTCCCCTACTCCCCCATTCCCACCTTCACCAAACCACTTCTCTCCCCCACAGCCTCTCTCTACACCCCTGCTTCCTGCCACTCCACCACTCCCAGGATCTTTCTGCTGACCCCAACACTCAAGTCCATCTACCCTATAGATCAGCCCAAAGGCCCCTAACTCCTGGCTCTCTTCTTCAATTACTGTATTCCGGTCCCCTCTGGCTCACCCACAAACCCCCCACTCTTTTAGCCCTGACATCAGCGGCCTAGCTTCAGTTTGGAGTGTTTCGCGTGGCTGGTGACCTTTCCTCCCCTTCTCTCCTCCACTCCCGCTTCTTGTCTTCTTGGGGTGATCAGATGGCTAGCCCCACCTCATTCAGAGGAGCCCGCTACAGCAAATCTGCAAGTGGCAAGAGCCAACGAGCCAGAGTAGGGAACTGGGCCCAGCCCACGGGCCAAGAGCCATCGCTGTGGGGTGAGTGTGGAGCAGGATCTTTCTCCAGCCTACTCTCCAGGGCCTGTCCTTTCCACCAGGCCAGGATAGAGATAGTGACCCCGCCCTCCCTCCCTCCACACACCCACCCACACCCACACACCCACACCCACACACACACACACACACACACCCACACACACACACAAGCGAGGCCTGACAGGTTTACTCAGTCCCCCTCCCCCACCAAGAATATTTCCTTTGCCAATGAAGGAGCTAATCCTTGAGGTTCCAATAGCTGTATAGCGGGGGGAAAGGGAGGCGGGACCCAGCACTCAAGGGACTATGTTTAGTGCATCTGGATAATATTTATCAGTTTCCTCCCCTCTTCTTTTTTTTATGGGGGGAGAGAATACTTATTTTAATGGACTGCTACTGACCTGCTGTGTGACTTTGGGTAAGCCTTTTTATGTCACTGTACCTCAGTTTCTGCATCTGTAAAATGGGTATAATGAGACTTACCTTTCTTTGGAAAGAGCTTTGAGATCTCTGGATAAAAAATCTTAGATACAAGCTCAGGCTTAAATGTGACTAGTGATTTGGAGTGCCTTAATTTTGGGTGCCCAACTTGAAACCCTTTGAAAGGACCCGATTCCCAGAGAGTGTCGTCCTCAACTTTTTCTGAAAATCAGGTTCCTCTAAAGTGTCTCAAGTTGGGCACCCAAAAATTGAGGCAGATAATATCACAAGACACTTTTGAAAATGTAGGCCTAAGCATATTATGTAACCTGCTCTATGATCCTTCAAAGCCTGGCTCCCTGACCTGTTTACCAGGACAGCTCAAGTACCACATTCTTCCATCATAAATACATTCCACGAACCTGAACGGGACAGAAGCTGGAGGGAACAGGCTCTCTCAGCATGGGCTGCTGCTTTCACAATATTAGCATGTCTCATGCGGCTTGAAAAACTAGGTTATATAGCAGCTTTGATAGGGCTTTTTCCAGACACTGATTGACCTGATTCCTCAGACCAGCTGTTTTATTTATTAAGCAAAATAGGAAAAAAACATTTGTCTCTTACAGAAATTTGCTTTATGGGTTTGGGTTGTTTTTTTTTTAATTGATGTACATATCTTACTTTGTGGAGATATTAATTTATACTCTAGGAATGGGGAAGATTTGCATCTTGGTTTAATCCCATTTCTAGAGAGAGATTTATCTAATGTGCAGTGTTACTTGTGTAATATGCAACTCTGTATGTAGTGGATACCCAGATCCAGTAGAAACAGCGGGTATAATAAAAGAGAGCATTGTAGTGCACTGCTCTAAATCCCCCTGTAATTAAAAATAATACATTAGTCTATGTTAGCGGAGCCAGGAGACTTGTTGTAGCTGTGAGGCAGGAATATGGAGTGAGGTCTCAGAACAGGACACAGAAACTAAGCATGTGTTCATCTAGGGTGTGTGTGTGTGTGGGGGGGGGGTATGAGTGGTTGGGGTGGGGGAGCAGCACATAACGTCATTCACCAGGAATATAACTTGGGTGGCAAGAGGAATCATCAGGAGTTATTCAACGGATAGACCTTGCTTATTCATGAAGTGAATTGGCTCCTCCGCCAATTCCCTTGCTAGCACTCTTATCATCTCACTCCATCTCTGAGTCTCGCACACACTTGATGGACAGTTGCAAGGCTGGATTTTATGCATCTAATAAAGTAGTACTAAAAGTAATTTATTGTTCTGAAGAACGCTGGCACCTGGGGTCGGTCTTTCTTTCTTTCTTTCTTTCTTTCTTTCTTTCTTTCTTTCTTTCTCATCACCATGGTATCCAAAATGCTTTTTATTTAACTTCCTTTCTCTTACAAGCAGAACAGGAGGCTAGACAGAGGTAAGACTGTAAGCAGAAGCTGCTGTTCAGAATTGAGTAACAAGACTTTGTTACTGTGCATTAAGATTAGAAATAAATGATTCCTGTTTATCTGAACGGAACCAGGAAATAAAATAGAGCTTTATCTGCAATTTGCATCTCAGTTGGGCTTCATTGTGTCTGTGTAACATCTGGCATATGTGGTTTCTTCTGTAACTGGATAACACAGTATATGAAGGAAACTTTTACATGTCTATTTATATTATTTATAGGCAGGGCTGGTAATGCCACTTTTTATTAAGGCTGGCCAACACTTCCCATTATAAGACCTTGTTTTCAGATGCTTATAGCTTTGCCAAACTGTAATCATTTGGGCTCAAATTTTACATGCCGAGTGTCTGCTGCAGGCTGATTTTTCTGGGGAGAGTTCAGCGAAAATAATTCAACTGTTTCAGAGAACGAGGCTAGAGAAAAGTAAGTTTTTCCTCTCATGTTAAAAAATTCTGGCAACCTTTTCTTTGAGAAGCTCTAGTGCCTCCATATTTTGGAGCAGGGACTTGAAATATGGCAGGAGGGTAGCTTTTATGCCAGGGATTTTCCTTTTGCAGTCCCCATGAAAATCCACCCAAATTTGGCCAAGTTATAAGCCTTACATTTTTTTGCAGATTGAGCGTGCTCAATAGAGACGTCTTAAACTTTAGCAGCTAAATTTCCCCAAAGATTCCATCCCCACAGAGCATGCTCCAGCTTGGGGTGGAGCCAGACTTTCCCTGCAATTGCAGTTCTGGGCTGCTGCTTACCAGGCTGGGTCTGGATCCAGGCACCTGAACTGAAAGAAGGGAGCCTGTCTGTCCTGTTCCCTCAATGATTCTCCTGCTGGCACCCAGGCAGTATGGAGGAATCTGTCTTCTTCAAATGCAGAGGGGACAAAAGCAAGACCTGCAAGTGTGGTAAGGAAAGTAGACTGGGACAAGAAGTCAGGTGAGGAAGAGAGCCTGTGACTGGAGGTAGGTGGGGGTTAGGGTTACCATATTTAAAAAATAAAAAAAGAGGACACTCCACGGGGCCCTGGCCCCGCCCCTTTCCCACCCCCGGCCCTGCCCCAACTCCGCCCATTCCCTGCCCATTCCCCAAAGTCCCCGCCCTAACTCCCCCTCCTCCCTCCCAGCCACGTGAAAAGGGCTGCCCAAGCGCTACCGGCTTCACGGTTTGCTGGGCAGCCCCCAGACCCTGCGCCCCCGGCCGGCACTTCCCCAGCGCAGCTGGAGCCCGGGAGGGGAAGCGCCCAGCCGGGGGCGCAGGGTCTGGAGGCTGCCCGGCAAACCTGTGAAGCCGGTAGCGCTCGGGCTTCGGGAAGCCCCCATGCCTCCGGACCCCAGCCGCCGGCCGGGCACTTTTCCTCCCCGGCTCCAGCTGCTCTGCTCCTCCCCTGACTCAGACTTTGGCTCTGTTTAAGAGCCAAGCTGCCCGAGCCAGCGCTACGGGCTTCGGGCAGCCCCCTTGCCTCCGGACCCCAGCCGCCGGCCGGGCACTTCCCTTCCCGGGCTCCAGCTGCTCTGCTCCGGTGGCGCAGGGTCCGGAGGCACGGGGGCTGCCCGAAGCCCGTAGCTCTGGCTCGGGCAGCTTGGCTCTTAAGCAGAGCCGAAGTCTGAGTCAGGGGAGGAGCAGAGCAGCCGCGGGAGAGGAAGTGCCCGGCCGGTATTTTTCCCGGACATGTTCCGCTTTTTGGCAATTCCCCCCGGACGGGGGTTTGATTGCCGAAAAGCCAGACATGTCCGGGAAAAACCGGATGTATGGTAACCCTAGTGGGGGTGGGAGATGGAGACTGGGTAACTGGGCCTGGAAAACTGAGTAGGGAGGAGACTGGGACTGGTTAGGCAAGGAGACTGGGAGTCTGGGGGACTGTGATTAGCTGGACAAAGAGACTAGGTTTGGGAGCCAGGAAGGGAAATAAGGTGTGGGGTGGGGAGGGGTAATGAGATCAGATGAGGACCCGGGGGAAGACTGGGATTGGCTGGACAAGAAAACTGGAACTGAGAACCTGTGGAGCAGGGGGAAGTAGATGAGGGGGGATAGGAGACAGATCTGACAAGGAGCCAGAGTGCAGAGGGAGAACTGGGACTGGCTGGGCAAAGAGACTGGGACAAGTTGCTGGGGAGGCAGACACTGAATTTGGCCAAGGAATCTGGGGAAGAAGGAACTGGTGGGAGGTGGTACTGGAGGCCAGGGTAGAGGAGAGAAACAGATTGGATGAGGATACTGGGGGTACTGGGACTGCATGGGTAAGGAGACAGGAGAAAAGGAGCTGGGAGGTTGGGAGGGGAACTGGAAATAGCAGGGGAAGGAGACTGGGACTGGGGAGGACAGGCACGGGGATGGGGAGTTGAGAGGGTGAGACTCGGACTTGCTGGACAAGGAGACTAGAACTGGGATGAGAAGTCTGAGGAGTGGAGACTGGGACTGGCTGGGGAGGAGAATGGCACTGGGGTGAGGAGCCACAAGTGGGGAAGAGACAGGATCAGGGCAGGAACACGTTGCAGGGGATGGGGCAGAATAGGACAAGTTTGCTAGGAATGGGAAGAAGAGTCTGTGCCCACTACAGCACACTCCCCTCCAGAGGCTGGAAAGGAAGCCAAGATTCCTGAGTCTCATCATTCCTCTGCTGTCAGCCAATGTTTTTCAAACCCCACTGGCAAAATGTCCCGTCCCCCTTTACTGCTTGTCCACACAGAGTATGACAACTTACTACTGCTATCAATTACTTCATTAACTCAAGTGGCAGAGGTCTCTGTCATTGAACTAAAGGTTCCAACAGTGCTGACAACCCATGTGGGTGTCAGTATGATGCCACATGTTTTTTTTCAATTCGCTTTTTTAAAATTCAAGGAAGTTACACACAAAAATGACATTAAAAGAACATTATTAGGGTTGCAAAGTCAAGCACTCACATGTCAGGAAATGCCAGAATTAAGGTTGCCTGTGCAGTCACCTACTATTTTTTCCATAGTTCCCCTACCTTATTCAGTGCGTAACATGGACCTGCTCTGTGGATGAATCAGGGTGTAGTGAAGGAAACTGTTGTCTGTAGGACCTATGACTCATTTGTTGCAGAAGTTGGAGGGTGTGTCGAGAATACAGCAGGGGACTGCAGGAAGAGAAAGGAAATTCTCATGTGATCATGTCATTAAAGACTGTATCATAATGCATATGCACAAGGGGACTGAATTAAGGGTTAGACAGGACACCTTAATTCTGGCATTTCCTAACACGTGAGTGCTTGACTTTCAATCTTCATAATATTCCTTTAATGTAATTTTTGTGTGTAATAAATATATATATGGAACGTGTACACAAGAATGAGTAAACAGGTGTCACTTTTGGATCAGGAAACAAAAGGGCTATGCTAGGCCTTCAGCCTCTACAGCAAAATATTCTTGGTGAAGCTCTGCACCAAGAGATTAAGATTTTCAACACAGATGCGCCAAAAAATGGGGCAAATTAGAGGATGGAATAAAAAAATGGGATGCTTTTTTTTTTTTCTTATGGGGACTATTTAGTTCCTGCTGGCTTTCCAAAACTGTTCAACAGCATTATACAGTAATGGCCCGAATCACCACATTTGATCATTATTTTAAATCAGGATAAGATCAGAAATGTAGCATAAAACATATATATGTTATAGGAATGAAATCTTGAGTTTTATCCAGGGAGTACCGAATTCTGGTTTCTTCCCTCAGCTCCTGCCCTCTCGGGGGCCTGAATGGCACATGAATTAGTGTACTAGACTCTAAACCCTAGAGGTTTTAGCTCAAATTATGATCATGTCACTAATGAAAAGTTAGATGGCTTGATCATACTCTTTAGGAGATGTTTGCCCATGTCACAGAAGCACCACAAAGGCTGGTAAATTTGGCTGTGTCTTCTTTGTTGGCTCAGTACTGGAATAGCAGGTCATTATAAAACTCCGTGCCGGACTAGTAATGGAAGAGCATGGAATGCTACAAGTCAAGATTTAGATGCATTGCTACAGTTGTATGGATACCCACGCCTTCAAGTGCTGCAGTTCAAGTCCAAGGTGCATTGCAGAGCTGTATCTGAACAAGAGGGTTGCATAACCTCTGCCTTCGTTATGAGCCAAACTGGGATTTATTAGTTCCTCACATCCATAATCCCTAAAATCCATTCACAGTTTAAAAACTAAACTCAAATAACTACCAGGGCCTCTTCTCATTGTAGTCATCTGGTTATGCCACAGTCACTTTTTCCCATGGAGTTTCTGCATAAACTACATTTCTGTTTACTTGTTACCACTGCAGTTTTCAGAGCGCAAAATCACTCAAACTTCATTCTTTTTCAGAAGAAAACACCATCCAGGTAATTTGTATATTTTTCTCTCTCTTGTTTGTAATACCAGCTTGTAAATGAAATTAGTTTCCCTACAGAAACCTTTCCTTCTTCCTTTCCATGTGAATTCGCACATAGGTTTGTCATGGCAGTTGTGGGGCTGCAAACAAAGGTTTGTTATTGTAGGTTTCATTGTAGGGTTACTCATGAGTATTAGGCTACTGGCTTGGATTTTGCCCTTCAGCCAACAATACCAGTATTTTTTAATGGGAACCCCTTTGCATATCCCCACCCTCGCACACACTAAAAGAATGATATGGAATTTGCAAACATCTAAGGGGATAAAAGCAGGCATAGTTTTGAGCTAATTGACCGTGAGAATGGCCCATTGTGGCTTCTGAATGTCACTTGATATGTAACCTTGTTCTGACAATTGGAAGGAAGGCCCTTTACTAGTGGAATAACAAACTACGGACCCTGCTTTTCACAGGCCTCTGGCAATTTCTCACTGTACTGGGAACTTCCCATTGACCTGGATATTTAGAGAGAACACCGAGACACCACATCACAGTACCTCATTCCCCCTTCAGGGCCTATCACTGAGCCCCATGCATCCGTTGGCAGTCAGTGGACTACTTTACTTCATGGTTTCAGCCTGTGGCCAGAGTGGAAGTCAGAGTGCAGCACCATGGTGTTTGGTCCCACCAAGAAATGGTATGGGAAGGACTATGTGGTAGTGGAAGCTCGTTGTCTAGTGTCCCACTTCAAGAGAACTCTGGTTGTTCTTCTCTAAGAGTGCCCCATCCCTCCCCAACCTTTTGGCTCACAGAAGAGATCTGGGACCGTTTCTCAGCATCCTACAACCACTGGAGATGAAGAAAAGGGGAGGAGATGTCTGTTAGGGCTGGTCCACATTAACCACCCACTTCGAACTAAGATACGCAACTTCAGCTACGTTATTCACGTAGCTGAAGTCGAACTATCTTAGTTCGAACTTACCGCGGGTCCACACGCGGCAGGCAGGCTCCCCCGTCGACTCCGCGTACTCCTCTCGCGGAGCAGGAGTACCGGAGTCGACGGCGAGCACTCCAGGATCGATCCCAGAAGATCGATTGCTTACCGCCGGACCCGGAGGTAAGTATAGACGTAACCTTAGAATCTTTCTTACCAGAGAAAGGGTTGACCATGGGTCAGCTCCATGACAAGAGATAGTGAGTGGGTTTGTGTGTCTGTGTACTGCTGCCCCCTGCTGGAATGAAATTAGCTTCAGTATCTATCACTTCCTTTGACCACCTAAAGTAGCGAACTGCTTCTTTAGCTCACCAGCTGGAAGCTCAGGTTTTTTGGTGTTGAAAGGTGGTGAATTCTACTCCCCATGCTTCAGGTATGTAGTTGGTTGGTGACTCTTGTGTGAATGAATCACTCTAAATGCCTGATCTCTATTTGTCCGGGAGAGGGAAACCCAAGGTCATTCTTAAACCTGTTCCTGTTGCAGAGTTAAAGATGCAACGCCATGCTGGATTTTTGGGTTAGGCTGCTGAAGGGACTGGCCTCCTCTGGAGGGAGGCCAGCAAGCCCATCAGCCTGACGAACTCAGATTTAGAAACAGAGGCCCAGATCCTCAAAGGTGTTTAGGCATCCAACTCGCATTGATTTAAAAGGGAATTAATCTTCTAAACCCCATTGTGGATCTGGGTCAGAGTCTATAACAGCAGCCCCTGGAGTCAGTAGAGTATTATCAGTCCTTTGTTGTAACACTCCTGTGTATCACACCATTACTACAGGGTCACCATTAGCTTATTGTAAAAAGTTCAGTCCTAAGGGGTGTTGGGCATCATAAGTGCAGAAGGTGTTTTCCTCCTTTCCTATTTCCCTCTGAAGAGCTAATAAAATTCCAGAGGCTGAAGACTGAAGTTGGAAGGCAGGGAGGGAGCTTGTCCCCTTTGAAGATCCAAGTCCTAATGCTATATGTTAACGGTCTAGGACTTGGCCTTATGTAGGAGATATCATTTCATTACTGCCTCTTTGAAAATGTCTTGTGAACATCCACTCTCACGTATCTCAGCGTGCTAGTCAGGTGCATTGTCTGTCAGGTCAGAGCTCATGGCAAGGGCTGCAATGGATCTTCTTCCTGTCCTTTTCGTAAACATCCAGCAGGCTGGCACCAGTACCTCTTTGGTTTAATTCTGCTTCTGGTTATGGTTACAACCTCTGTTTTTCAGTACGTGTCTGGAGGGGGGTCGAGATGGAGGGGGTTGGGTTTTTAAAAAAAGATACATTAATAAGTGACTTATATGAAGAATTTCTTGCAGAAACATGGGCAGCATTGCCAGCTGCTTGTGGATTTATGAAGCATTTGGAAACACACCAGTACGTTATTTCCCGAGCGCTGTTTCTTTTGCACAGCAACAGTGTTTGCTCACTCTGGGACAAGGACAAGACACAGAGGTCTTAAAAACCAAATGAAAAAAGGGTAGTAAATATATATTCCAAAGACTGATGAAGTCAGTTTGCTTTCTTAACACAGTGGAAACAAAATGAAAGATCCTTCCGTGTCTGTTGTAGAACTTTGAAAAACATTCTGTGTAGCGAAAAGCGAAAACTCTGTTTATCATATATTTTCTGTATTTCTCTTCACATGACTTTTATTTTTGGTTTTGTTTTTTTTGCTACTGTGAGGGTTATTTACATCAAAACAGGATCTTTGTTTCTGAAGAGTTCATCTGGTCCTGCTGCTTATTTTCCAGTTGAAGTCACAATGGTCTGTCTGTGATATCACAATTGGCTGCAATGGAAACTATGTGTCATAAAGAGAGGATTTTGACTCCAGGTGGGGAATATGCAGCAGGAGCAGATGAACTTTTCAGAAATCAAAGACTGTGTTTTATACACATCGCTAATGATAAAGAATGAGGGGAGGGAAAAATAATATCAGAAGATTTATTTTTTACTCAGGAAAAACTACCTGCTGAGTCATTGGGAGTTTTGCCTGAGTAACAAGTGCAGAATTTGCAGCATTTCTATAGACAAAGCATTTCAGTTTTCCAGAATAAAGCAATGGCTCTTTAACAGCTTTAGCAGATCACGTGTTTTACTGCGCATACATAGTCTCTTTCCTCCGTTCCTTAAAGAGGACATTTATCAACTTGAAAACTATTCAGTTTCAAAAAGGGAGTTAAAGTTGTCTCAAGTGCTACTCCTGTCCCTGAGCCCCACCTGCCAATTTTTGTGGTAAATGTTTTTCTCTCTCCTGTTGCTGTGTGAAAGACCCACGCACACAACAGGGGAAGCTGACTAATGCCCTGATCCTGCAAACACTTATGCATGTGGTTAACTCTGAGCGCGTGAGTCGTCCTATTGAAGTCAGTAAGACAACTCATGTGCTTAAAGTTAAACACATGCGTAAGTGTTTGCAGTATCAGAGTCTAACTGACTATACACAGGGAAGAGTCAAACAGGATAGACAAAATCCTGTCAAATACAAGCACAGTCCCTGACCTGCAGCATTTGCTGTCTGAGGCCCCAGTCCTGCGAATACTTATCCTTTTCCCTTACCCTCGGTCTGTTGGTTCGTTTAATTTCCTACAATTACTGCAATACTGTGCTGTACTGTTAGGCATGTCTGTGAGTGTTTGCAGGATTGTGGCCTATGAGATTTTGCAAAGTTTTAAAAGAAGAGAAATATACAACTGTCTCCAGTTGCCCCTCCAGCTGGCTATTATTACTTGACTAATTTATTGTAGGCATCATCACAGAAGTGGATCTTCTGGAGGGATCTGTGCGTGGATAGGGTGGCGGTCTTATGGAACAGCTCAAAAAGGGTTTAGGGGACAGCATGGAAACCATTTAAACTGCTATCGTCATGCTGGCTGGCTCAGCCTCACAGCTGCATGAGCAAGTGTAGGAACATGATTAGGAGAAGGTCAGTGCTGCTTCTGCAGTGCTGCTTTCCTGCCTCAGCCGCCACAAATTCAGCCAGGGGAGCAGCACTGGGCAGACACCTCTCAAAGCAGCTAAATAAGCTCCAAGATGTGTTCCATAGAAACCCCAAGCAATCCCATGATCCTCTGTGACAAACAAGTAGCCCAAGACCTGAGTGTTCCATCTCTCACAAGCTCCTATGCAGCCCAGGTTTTAACTTGGCAGGTCTTAAAATTTTCAGTGGGATGAGTTCAGCTGTTACCCGTACCCCACTCAGCCACTTGTAAAAGTCTCCAAGTGTCAAAAGCCAGGGATATATATATAAAACACGTCATTGATAAAACATCTGACTCCTGTGATAGCCGTGGCAAAAACGCAGCCCATGGGTGGGATGTTTACATTAGTTTGTTGTTGCAGGGCTGGCCATGAGCATGAGGTTGCACACTCTGGTTTGTTGTTGTAGCAATACACATGAGTTAGAGGTTGCACAGTCTGTTATGCTATTGTAAGGTTGCTTTTGAGCAGTGAGCTGCATGCTCTGGTTTGCTATTGTAGTTATGATGAGCAAACTCTATGGTCCGGCGTGTGTTATAGTAGGGTTGCTCATGAGAACTGGGACCTGGATATTGATTCGTGGTAGGGCTGCTATGAAAATGAGATGCCACCACTGACTTTTTAAAATAGAAAGAGCTTTGAAGTATTGGTTTAGAATTTTTTAAAAAATAACACAAAGAATGATATGGACCTTGGAATGGATGGACAAAAGAGAGAAACCACCAATTTTGGGGCCTATTGATCTTTCCTGGATCCATTTCATATTTATTTACAATGTAGAGGAATAAAGTATAAAATCTGGTGGCTTCAGGGTCAGGATACTTTCCCTGTCAGGTTTTCACCTCCAATGTCTGGCTTTGAAACGTTGTGTTTGGTGTCAGGATGGAGGTGGTATTTGTCACTACAGGTACCAGGAGGATATTGTTATTTCATGTTAACAACTTAAAGACTTTCCTCCACCAAGCCTTTAAAAGTCTAGCTGTCCAGTCACACCTGCTCCTTTTTGATATCTAACTTCCCTAAGGCTTAAACACTATCCTGACAGTTTGGGTCCTTTAGTCACTGAGATGTCTGTGTTTCTTGCTCTCAGAGATCTTTCTTCTTGTAAATAAAACGAGTTTGTCAGGGCATCAGGAAACAAGACAGTACAATGCAGCACATCCTGATTCTTTCCGCTGATGCAGAGAGAGCAGATTGCAGATGGCTGGGCACAGAGAGACGGTGAGGGGGCTGCATCACAGTTCAACTGAAATCTGGAGGTGGGCTGGAGAGACGGACCCTCTGAAGTTCCAAAGAGAAGCTGTCAGGGAACTAATGACTGGTAAATATGGGTGGATTTGTTAGTGTGGAATATCATTGAGACCATCATATATTGTGGGGGGCTGTTTTTAAAAGGGATAAATGATCTTGTGTTTCAGATTTAAGATGGTCACATGTGGAGGTCAGAAAGGGACTCCGTCCGGTCCCTTCATGTGTAGCTGGCCAGTTGCATTATGAGGCACTATGCTTCAAGTATTGCCCACTACAGGATGCAGAATACCAATCTATACTTAATAAACTAATGGTCTGGCCTGGCATGGCAGATTCTTTATTCCTCCTTTCCTAAATTGGGAAGTGGCAACAGTTTTCAGAAAAGATTGTGAAAAGAAGAGATTTTAAATCCCTCAGCTCAATCACTTAATGCCACATACAGCAAAGACCCTAGAAATGAAACTGTTATATTAATCGAGACTGTTAGAATCACCAAAAGGGTAAACTGCACACTTGAAGCAATAGATATGCTTGGGACTGAGAGGCAGAGCAGTTTAGTGCTCTGAAGACCACTGAAGACAGATGAGAAATTTCACTTTTTTGGAAACAAGTGAAAATGTCTTTGGAGAGTAGGACTTGCCATAACAGATCTGATCAGTTCTCCTAGGTCAGTATCCTGTCTCTGACAGTAGCCAGCACTAGATGCTTCACAGGAAGAAACTCTGCAGTGGGCAGTTATGGGTTAAACTTACCCCCACCGACTGTGTCTTGATAACCCTCAACAGTTAGATGTTAGCTTATGTCGTGAAGTTTGAGGGTTTATATCACTTTCAAAACCTGTTTATTTTTAAATATTTATTATAATATGGGATATTCCCTTATCCATATAAATGTCTGTGATGGGTTGGATCACAGAAACCCCCTTGGGAGCTGCCACCTAATGTACCAAGACTACTTCTATTCCTGTTTTCCCTGCCAGCTCAGGACTCCGGCACCCTGTCTTGCCGAGCCAGACACTCCTGTCTGCTCCAACACAGACCCAGGGTCTGAATCACTTGCCCCAAAGCTGCAAGTTTACCTGAAAACAGCTCACAGAAGTTTGCTTGTCTTTAGCACTCAGATGCCCAACTCCCAATGGGGTCTAAACCCAAATGAATCCGTTTTACCCTGCATAAAGCTTATTCAGAGTAAACTCATAAATTGTTCGCCCTCTATAACACTGATAGAGAGATATGCACAGTTGTTTGCTCCCCCAGGTATTAATAACATACTCTGAGTGAATTACTAAGTAGAAAGTGATTTTATTAAGTAGGATTTAAGTGGTTCCAAGTAGTAACAGACAGAACAAAGTAAGTCACCAAGCAAAATAAAATAAAATGCGCAAATCTATGTCTAATCAAACTAAATACAGATAAGTTCCTCACCAGTTCCAGAATGCTCCCTTTTACAGGCTAATCTCCTTTTAGCCTGGGTCCAGCAATCACTCACACCCCCTGTAGTTACTGTCCTTTGTTCCAGTTTCCTTCAAATATCCTGGGGGGATGGAGAGGCTCCTTCTTTAGCCAGCTGAAGACAAAATGGAGGGGTCTCCCACGGGTTTAAATAGACTCTCTCTTGTGGGTGGAGACCCCCCTCCTCCCTCCTATGCAAAGTCCAGCTCCAAGATGGAGTTCTGGAGTCACCTGGGCAAGTCACATGTCCCTGCATGACTCAGTCTTTACAGGCCGAAGCCATTGTCCACATGGTATCTTGCATGTCTCCAGGAAGACTTCTTATGTGGATTGGAGCATTCCAAGATGCATTGTTCCCCAAGCTGCTACTTTGAAACCTGTTCCCCAAGTGTTTCCTGATCAGGTACTTAACCTGGCGAATTCCTTCCTAAAGAAGCTGACCAAATGCCTCACAAAGCTTACTTAGAAACCAAGCAAGCATACAGCCCATATTCTTAACCTCAAATAGAAAATGATATATATGTACAAATAGGATGAATAGATATAGTAGACCATAACCTTTATGGAGATATGTTACATGGCACAGGCAGCACAAAACATATTCCAGTTATATCATACATACATTTATAAGCACACACCCCCATAAAGCCTTATGGGGTACACTGTCACAATGTCCACTCCTTTTTTGAAGTCTCCTGAGCTCTTGGCCTCAATGATATCTTGTGGCAATGAGTTCCACAGGCCAATTGTGTGTTATATGAAAAAGTATTTCCTTATATTAGTTTTGAATTTTTCTTCAATGAATATCCCCTAATTCTTTTGTTATGACACAGAGAGAACAGACATTCTCTAGAGAGCTACCCTCTCTAAGCATCCATTATTTTGTATAGTTTCAGCTTGTCCCCTATTATTTGCCTCCTCTATAAGGTAAACAATCGCAATCATTTCAATCTCTTCATATGAGAGATTATCCATGACTCTAAATCATTCTCATCGCCTATCTCTGAGTTCCCTCTATTTTTGCTATAAATTCTACGAAGGTAAGGAGTCCTTTACAAAACATGGACAAAGACAAGATCTGTGTCCTGAGGAGCTTACTGTCTAAACCCCAGATTCTGCAAGCACTTATGTATGTTTTTAACTTTACACAGATAAGTAAAGATAAGCATGTGAATAAGTATTTGCAGGATCAAGGCCTAACCCAAATCAATACAATATTTTCATCTTAGTCCATTCAAACCCATTATAGAATTTGTCATATAGTGTGTCATGACGGGCAGCCTCTGCTCCTAAGGGTGGTGTAGCAGGTCAGGATCACAGTAGTGTGTTCAGAACTGAAGTGCATTGTTAGACGTATGTGTGGGGTGGACGGAAGCTTGCACAGCATCTGCTCCCAACATGTCTAGCTCAGGCCAGTTCTAGCCGTCACCCTTTTTCATGAGCACTACACTTGCTCACAAAACTTTTATAATAATCATAAAAGAGTCTGTAAGACAAATACATCTTCTGGGCACAAATGCAATTGTTCCTGCTCGCTTTTGTTCTGAAAACAGTAGACTTCTAAATTAAACACAGACCTGTGCTTTCAAAAAGGTGACAATTATCTGTACTCAGGGAGGTTGTATTTTGAACTTGAAACAGGTTTCGTAAAGATTTGATGGAAATGGAATAAATCGGTGCTTTGTCTGTAAAAGTGTGAAGAGAGGGTTAGCAGTTGCCAGAGATCTGGTGGACAGAAGAGGAGACCATTTCTGGGGTGGGGAGCTGTTCTGACTGGTGTGGGGAGACTAGGTGGAAAAGGGCCTTTTATCAGCTGCAGACCAGGTGGCCAGTGCTTGTTATCTATTCTGTTGGTTTCATCTGAGCTCATAGAGTCATAGAGTTTAAGAACAGAAGGGACCACAAGATCAGGTCCTACCTCAGCAGGATGAGGTAATGGCTAGCAGTGATGCCAACCTTCAGTTCCTCCTGTTTAATGCATGACTGGTTACTAAGAAGACTGACATCATCCACATTCTAATCGTGCAGATATTTCCAAGCCTTGGCTGAATGACTCAGCTGGTCCTGTCATGACTCATCTCAGTCCAGCATGAACCCAGGATGGGTTGAAGAAGGAGTGTGGCTGTTCTGCCCAAACCCAAGGAGTGTGTCTATCCTGGAATAAAATGAATTTGGGATTTTGACTGTGTGCAGACCTCAGCTCAGTGGAATGTCTTCCTAATTTGCTGAGTTCTCGTTGGACCTGGTTGCTTAGTTCATCTTGATCTGTGTCCACCTGGATTGTCACATTTTGGGAGAGATTTTCAAAAGCACCCATGGCTTTTGACTGCACAAATCTTGTTGAAAGTCAACGGGACTTTAGCTCCCAAATCCTTAAGGGTTCTTTTGAAAATCTCCCCCTTTGTGCATTTACTTGGGTTCTCATGATCACCATAGCAACAAACATGGGACTACCCCTGATGGTTTCTCTTTCATGTCATTCTTGTGGTAGGCAAAGGTAGGATGTCTAAGATTCTATTAGATCTATCAGTAGCTTCTGATATATGAAGTGTTGTTAACTTGTCTGCAGGATTTTGTGGGAGTGGACGATGTGGCTTTTCCGTGGGTTTGTTCTTCCCTGTCAGAAAAATCCCACAGAGTGGTGCTGGGTAATGGCTGGTTCTCCCAAAAGGCTTCCCAAAGATGGGAGTGGGGTTCTACGGGGTTCAGTCTTGCCACCCTTCCTGTTTAATGTTTATATGAAGCCATTGGGTGAGATTGTGGGACAGTTTGGGTGCAGTGTCACTAATATGCTGATTATATTTAGCTCTTTGTCTGTTGTTCATCAAGCCTAGATACTACAACTTCATTATTTTTCCGATGTCTGAAAGAGAGAGGGGTTCTGGATGAAAGGGTGATGCTTGTTGACAGGGATAAGCATTAGAGGAATGGGTGGTAGTAAGTGTCTGCCCCATCTACTGATGGTGTATGCCCACCTGTTGTTTAAAAGGGTCACGTTGGATCCATCACCGCTCCTGGTTTCTCAGATGAGAGTGGTGACCTGTTGTGCATTTTATCATCTATAGCTGGCCTGGGGACTATGGCTAATCCTTTCTAACGTGGATTTTGCAGTGGTCGGTCGTCCATGCTTTTATTATGGCCTGTGTTGTTCAGGAGGTCAGACTAGATGATCACAGGGGTCCCTTCTGGCCTTATAATCTATGAATTTCTAGGCTTGAGTGCAGTACTTGTGCTCTACCCGTGAACACCACCCAGAAACTATTAAAGAATGCAGTTGCCCATTGCTTGAGTAGTGCGTAGGTCTCTGCACTGGCTTCTTGTTCCATTCTGAGTGCAGTTCGACGTGTTGGTGTTGAAGCCCTGATTTATGGGGCCTGTTTATTTGAGAGGTGGTCTCTCACCCTACACTCCATTGAGGCAGTTAAAACGCTTACAATTGGTCCATAAAGTATGAATACCCCATGTCTGCCAGCAGGTCTTTCTCAGATGGGGGCCTTGCGTTTTGGAATTCACTCCCCTTGGTAGCCGATCAGAGCCTGAGTTTTGTAACCTTCAAGGCAAGCTGCAAAAGGTCAGTATTTTGCATAGCACTTGATTTTCTGCTTTTGCTTTCTTCCTTTTCAATTGTGTAATAGTTTCTGTAATGGAACTGGTCTAGCTGCCATGGCATTAAGCAGAACAGAAACGAGGAAATAAATATGTCAATAAATATAACTTGCATGAAAGAGAAACCTGGTGTGCAGATTGATGGCACCCAGAGAGCTCAGCTGATCCAGATGGAGAATTTTACTGTTTTCTTTCTCTTAACAACTTCCCTTCCTCTGCTTTCTTTTCCTTCAGAGATTTGAGTGGTAGTACTTACTAGTCTCCCTGAACAGCTTTTACTCAGCTGCTTCATCACACTCAAGGGTCTTATATCCTTTCTCCTCAAGTCAGTTATCCTTTCTTGATCTTCTGGATGTTTCCTCTTCAGAGCCCTGAAATCCATCCTGTAGTTCATCCCCAGCTCCAACTCGGGCTTTCTTTTAGGGCTAGAAAGAGCTTCCTGGATCCTCAGTTAGACAGGATTGTCCTCCACACTGAACCCTAAGTGACCGATGCCCTACAGTATCTTATTTCAAACAGAGCAGTGGTGGAGATATTTGGAAACCCATCAGTACATACCAAAAGACACAGGTCCAGTTTCACTAGGAGTACACAAGTCGGGTGGGGATAGGGGGCTTGTATTTGCGTGTGACTAGAAGTTAATCTGATGGGATTGCTCTGTTTGGCTGAAGAGTCTGACACTTCTTTCTGGAAAAGAGATATCACTGCATGCAGTGGCACTTCCCATGGCTCTGCAAGTATATGGGCAAGAGAGCGAGTGAGCTTACATTACCTAAAAGAAAATAAACAATTGGGATGTTCTGTATTACACATTAATAGGGGAACCCAAAGATCTTCTCTTTGCCTATAGCAGTGTGTAATGTTCTCACATAGAGTGTTTCACCTCACCATCCTTTCAGTCTCCCTTAAACTGCTCAACACACTCTGGTGGGAGAAGGAATTTTGGGGATCATTTAGTTAAGTGGAATCTTCTAGTAGGGCCCTCTTTTCAGCTGCTGCCTCTTAAATGAACAGCTGATTCCATTTTTGTGTTTTAAGGAGAAAAGGACCCGAATCAAAATCCTAGATCCTAAGCCCCCAGAATGTTGGGGATGTTTGGATCTGGCCTGACTGAATTTTGTTGTTCAGCCCCAGCTCTAGTTCTGAGTTCTCCAGGCCCTCTCCCTTCTCATCTCCAACCCTTTTGGGCCTGACAGTCTTGCAACAGTCACCTTAAAAGACACATCAAAACAAAGGAGATTGCTGAAGATTTGGCCATAATTTTTAACTGCACAGATTTTTTTTTTTTTTTTGGTAGGTTAAAGGCTAAGGAAATGGAAGGAGAGGGAGAAAATCACAGTTTAGACAGGTGTTTCCCTGTGGAGCCTAAGGTCTATTTTGTGTGTGTGTATGCATTTATAGCATTCTTTTTTTATTACTTAAAATGAAAGCAAGTTGACTAACCTGATGGGTTCTCATCCTTAGCTTCCCAAAGTATCCTGTATTTAGCAGGAGATTCTTTATGAGGGATTGTAGTAAGCCTTGTATTTAGCAGCTCTTATTTAGCTGTGAGGTGTTGATACAGTTAATGCTGATCATGTGACAGTTAAAAGTCTCTCTCTCTAGTTGTCTGAGGTATGTGTAGCAGGCTTGAAGTACTGTTTTCCCCCTGCAGAGTAATCCATGCCCATGTAGCCGGGTTCCTGTTTATCGTACTAACCTTACCCAGAGGCTTGTCTCTCTCCACCAGGTCTATTTCCTGATGGAAACAAACTGAAGGGAGGGACTCGCAAATAGGCAAACTGACCTTTTCAGCCCAGCTAATGGCTGATATGAGGTTCAGATCTCATAAACAAAATGCAATGCTGAATGTCACGCAATGGCCTCTTTGCAAATGAAACACGTAAAGCTCCTGAGCATAAGAGGCTCAGACAGGGACTGCAGAAAACTACCCACATCTTGCTTTAGCAAGGGTTCCTGCTGGTGACAGTGGCACATGGGAGGTGCTGTGGTTTCACTACTGTTAGGGGAGGGCTTTACAGGTGGAAAGTCACCAAGTGAGGAGGCTGTGGTGGGGGGGAAGTAGCCACAACATCCCCTTCCAGTGAGGACTCCAGAAGCACAAAAATGTGTCAGTGCTAGGCAGGGGAGGGGGCATGGGCAGGACAGAAGAGGGATGCACTGATGCAGTTCATCCCCGCTGTAGACTCTTCTGGAGCCCCTGATGGAAACCAAAGGCACTCTCTCCTCCAGATCAATCCCCACTCGTGGGTGAGGAGGGGGACCAGCTGGTGCAGTTTGTATGAATCTAGGCCATAAAATAATTAAGGATCATAACCTCCCAGTGAGATAGGTTAGTACTGTTAACCCTGTTTTGAAGATGAGAAACTGAGACAGACAGGTTAAGTGACTTGTCCAAGGCTACATAGAAAGCCCGTGCTACGCAATGATTCTTCTGTAGGGAATACTGAACTCCCAACCTATGTACAGGACATATCTCGTCTTCAGGATATCAGCAGATTAAATCTGCCAATCCATCCCCCAGCTGGGTAATGTTTAAGCTCCCATGCTCTGCCTTGCCTTCTCATTATGAAACTGAAAGCTGAAACTCTTGAACAAAACACCCTCATTGAGACTTTTTTCAGCGCACGCCAAGAGATATGACAATAAAGCTTCAAAACAGTTTCTGTCTGTCACAATTACCAGTCTATTTGGATCGGCAATATTCCCCCTTCCCATGCTATCTGTGCTAAGGGGAGTCTCTCGTCTCCCCTTTAGGACCTTGGAAATCCCAGTGTTTCATGGCAGCACTGGTTCCTGACTTCACTGAAATATGCTTTTCGAAAATGTCTTTGAACTAAGCTGTTTGTGTGGGACTCGCCACACCCCTTTGTAGATCTTGATTGCTTTCTGCTGCTGTTGTCCCCTCGTCCTTTACCATGCTTCATCTTCACCTGATCCTGGGATTCTGCTAAGTGCCTAGCTCCAGAGGTCATCACAAGAGCTGGAGGCTTCCTACCCTGGCTCTAGAGTTTTTTGCTCAGCAAGATAAATATGGCAAGACTTTGTCATTGTTAAGTCATCGAGACCTGCCTCAGGCACCGTGGACTCCTAGATATCCTCTATTTGTCTGAAGAGCACTTTGACGGCTTGGTGGATTTCCACATAATTTCCATGATTTTCACCGAGGTGATGGTCTTGCTGCCATTCTTGACAGATCTGCTGAAGAGGATTAGCTTTCCAGAGTCTAGCTCCATTTTGTCAGTGGCATAACCTATCTGATTTATGCACCTGCTGCCATCCTTTCCTTTCCTTTCAATAATATTTGAGGCAGACTGAGGAAAGGAAGGTGAGATGGCTTCTTATAATTTTCCATTATCCACACTGCCCAGCTCCTGTCCCTAAGACGGTAGCTAAATAGTTAAGGGATGTCCACAGATCCTGGGAGTGCATCTCTGAATGTTGGGCCCTTGTCAGTTTCCCCTCATCAAGACCTAGAAGTCTCTGGCAGGTCAAATGGGGAGAGTCTGCAGAGAAGTAATTAGGTAGCAGAGACTCTAGTGAGGCATTGTGACAGGTTGGATCACAGAAACCCCCCTGGCAGCGGCCACCTAACGTGCCAAGACTACTTTTATTCCTGTTTTCCCTGCCAGCTCAGAACTCCAGCACCCTGTCTTGCTGAGCCAGACTCTCCCGTCTGCTCCAACACAGATCCAGGGTCTGAATCACTTGTCCCAAACTGCAAGTTTACCTGAAAACAGCTCACAGAAGTTTGCTTGTCTTTAGCACTCAGATGCCCAACTCCCAATGGGGTCTAAACCCAAATAAATCCGTTTTACCCTGCATAAAGCTTATGCAGGGCAAACTCATAAATTGTTCGCCCTCTATCACACTGATAGAGAGATATGCACAGTTGTTTGCTCCCCCAGGTGTTAATACATACTCTGAGTAAATTACTAAATAAAAAGTGATTTTATTAAATACAGAAAGTAGGATTTAAGTGGTTCCAAGTAGTAACAGACAGAACAAAGTAAGTCACCAAGCAAAATAAAATAAAATGTGCAAATCTATGTCTAATCAAACTGAATACAGATAATCTCACCCTCAGAGATGCTTCAGTAAGTTTTTTCTGAAGCTGGACACCTTCCAGGCCTGGGCACAATTCTTTCCCCTGGTACAGCTCTTGTTCCAGCTCAGGTGATAGCTAGGGGATTCTTCATGATGGCTCCTCTCTCCCTCTGTTCTCTTCCACCCCTTTATATATCTTTTGCATAAGGCGGGAACCCTTTGTCCACCCCCCCTCACTGGAAAAGCACCCAGGTTAAAGATGGATTCCAGGTCAGGTGACATGATCACATGTCACTGCAAGACTTCATTACCCACTTGCCAGCACACACATATACAGGAAGACTAACAGGTAAACACAGCCATCTGCAGACAATGGTCCTGGTTAATGGGAGTCATCAAGATTCCAAACCACTATTAATGGCCCACACTTTGCATAATTACAATAGGCCCTCAGAGTTATATTTCATATTTCTAGTTTCAGATACAAGAGTGGTACATTTATACAAATAGGATGATCACACTCAGTAGATTATAAGCTTTGTAATGATACCTTACAAGAGACCTTTTGCATGAAGCATATTCCTGTTACATTATATTCACTTATCATATTTTTATCAAACTATTCCAGTTACATTATATTCACTTCTTATTATGTTTTTATAAAACCATATAGACTGCACAACGTCACAGGCATATTTTAACCTGCATCCTCAGGTGTTACATTAATAATTAAATAACATGTGAAACAGAAACATAGCCCCATGATTTACTTAAGAAATATATAAGAGCTGTTTCCATTGTGACAATTCAAATATGAAGTGGGGAAACCCCCGAGGAATTCTCAAAACACAATCCTTTGCTAAGTTATAGTTAAGTTTCCAAATATAAATATATTGATCTGCCCCTGGGATTCTGTGTTAAGTGCCTAGATCAAGAGGATGTCAAAAGATCCTGGGGCTTTGTACTTTGGATCTTGGGTACCTGGACCACATCAGGAGGATGAATACAAATAGTGATTTTCTAGTGTATATAGAGGGTAGATAGGATAGTTTGGGCTTTGTGGCTTATACTGTATTGTTTGTGAATTGTAATTAGATGATAGGATGTGACAATGTGGTCTCTTGACTCCAGTGGAAAGGTTTGATATGGTAGCGGCAGATCTTTGGCATATGTATGGAAAGAAAAATGTGAAACAGTGTAGATGGGATGAAGAAAGGGTGAACTGGAGGAGGGTCTGTGGTTGGGTGGGTGGCTCATAATTAGTAGTTACAGGTAAGTATTTAGCAGTAGTTACACCTAAAAGTGGATGTTCCATACGTTAGTAAGTAGAGCGTGGGACAGTTTGGGGGTGTATATTGCTCATACTGTAAATGCAGGAGAAGTCTGGTGTATGGGTGTAAGTATGTCACTGATATACAGGTGTCGGTCAAAGGTAGTAGGAAGGGGCAGGGTTACGGTTGTTTTTGGAATCATAACCGCATTTCCTGACTTTCCTAACTGCAGTATCTTAATGTGATTATTTTTGTTCTGGTACAGTATTTGTGTGTGTGTGTGCGTGTGTGTGTGTGCGCAAGTTAGATGTATTCATGTCATCAGGGCCTGATGAAATTCATCCTAGGTACTCTGAAGCAATCTCAGATTCCGTAACGATTATCTGTGAGAACTCATGGAGAACAAGTGAGGTCCCCGAGGACTGGAGAAGGGCAAACATAGTACCTATCTTTAGAAAAGGGAACAAAGAGGACCTAGGGAATTATAGACCAATCAGCTTGACTTCAATATCTGGAAAGGTACTGGAACAATCTGTTACTAAACAATCAGTTTGTAAGCACTAGAGGAAAGCAGGATAATAAATAATAGTCAACATGGATTTATCAAGATTGACAAACTAACCTAATTTCCTTCTTTGACAGGGTTACTGGCCTAATGAATGGAGGGAAGCTGTAGATGTGATATAGCTTGATATCAGTAAGGCTTCTGACACAGTCCCACATGACATTCTCATAAGCAAACTCGGGAAATGTGGTCTAGATGAAATTACTGCGAGGTGGACGCAAATTACTATAAGTAGGGCCCTACCAAATTCACTGCTGTGAAAAGTGTGTCATCTGGCCTTTTGTGTACTTTTACCCTATACTATACAAATTTCACGGGGGAGATCAGCGTTTCTCAAACTGGCAGTCCCAACCCAAAAGCAGGTGGTGGGGGGATTGTAAGGTTATTGTAGGAGGGATGCAGATTTGCTGCCCTGCTTCTGCCTTCAGAGCTGGGTGGCTGGAGAGCTGCGGCTACTTGCTGGGCACCCAGCTCTGAAGGCAGCGCTTCCGCCAGCAGCAGCGCAGAAGTAAGGGTGGCAATACTGTGACCCCCCCTTCAATAACCTTATGACCCTCACACATCCTCCTTTTGGGTCAGAACCCATATAGTTACAACCCTGTGAAATTTCAGATTTAAATATCTGAAATCATGAAATTTATGATTTTTAAAATCCTATGACAGTGAAATTGACCAAAATGGACCGTGAATTTGGTAGGGCCCTAAATATAAGGTGGGCACGACTGGCTGAAAAACATACTCAAAGAGTAGTTAGCAATGCTTCACTGCCAAACTGGGAGGCTGTATTTAGTGGGGTCCTGCCGGGGTCTGTCCTGGGTCCAGAACTATTCAATATTTTCATTAATGATTTGATAATGGAGTGTAGAGTGTGCTTATAAAATTTTCAGAGGACACCAGGCTGTGAGGGGTTGTGAGAACTTTGGAGGACAGGATTAGAATTCAAATGATCTTGACAAATTGGAGAGTTGTTCTGAAATCAATAAGATGAAAGTCAATAAAGACAAGTGCAAAGTACTACACTTAGCAAGAAAAAATCAAATGCAACTACAAAATGGGTAATAATTGGCTAAGCAGTAGGACTGCTGAAAAGGATCTGGGGTTTACAGTGGATCACAAATTGAATATGAGTCAACAATTCAATGCAGTTGCCAAAGAGGCTAATATTATTCTGGGGTGTATTAACAGGAGTGTCGTAGGGAAGACATGGGGGGTAATTGTACTGCTCTACTCGGCACTGGAAAGATGTGTGGACAAATTAGAGAGAGTTCAGAGGAGAGCAACAAAAATGATAAAAGGTTTAGAAAACCTGACCTATGAGGAAAGGTTAAAAAGCCTGGGCATATTTAGTTTTGAGAAAAGAAGACTGTGGGGGAACCTGATAACAGTCTTCAAATATGTGAAGGGCTATCATAAAGAGGATGTTGATCAATTGTTTTCCATGTCCACTAAAGGTAGGACAAGAAGTAAAGGGCTTAATTTGCAGCAAGGGAGATTTAGGTTAGATATTAGGAAAAACTTTCTCGCTATCAGGGTAGTTCAGCTCTGGAACAGGCTTCCCAGGGAGTTTTTGGAATCCAGGTCATTGTAGGTTTTTAAGAACAGGTTGGACAAATGCCCTGTCAGGGATGGTCTAGGTTTACTTGGTCCTGCCTCAGTGCAGGGGGCTGGACAGTATGACCTCTAGAGGTCCCTTCCAGCCCTACATCTCTATGATTCCATGAGTCTATATAGCTATTGCTGGGTCTGTAAAGTCTGGATCAGACACACAATCCTAAAACTGTGCAACAGCTCATCTGGGAATATAACTGTGATGGTGCAGCTTATAGACTCTATAGGGTAAATAAACTCTTCTAAAAACTATCTAAACACTAAGAAAACTACCAATACTGTTGCTAACTATTATTAATGACACAGGAAAGCATGATCTAAAAAACCAAATGAAGGATGTGGACGTGGAGTGGGGGTCCTGACACCCTCAGCTAGCCAGGGGAAAGGAGCTGAGGCAGTTGAGAACCACACTGCCCTTTGTGTTTGGCTCCAAACATTCATTGCTTCAGGGCAGGGTGCTCATGTGGTCTCATTATGCATAGGTGCTTTTCAAAGCTTAGCAGTACCAGGAGACATGTCTCACAAATTAGACCATTCAGACGCGGGCCACCTTAAAGAAGAACACAACAGATTCTCTATACCCTGCAGTTCCTTCCTTCTCTGCCTTCTTAACTGAGGCACAGAAAGGAGTATTTTAGCTCCTGCTTCCCCTGGGAAACTGGAAGATATTTATTTTCAAGTGTGTCTTGGGTGCATCAGTTATATGCTATACACAAGCCATGCACTTTCTACAGTTTCAGAGTGGCCCACCTTAATTGATTAGTCTCATTAGAGTTGGTATGGCAACACCCATTTTTTCATGTTCTCTGTGTATATATATATCTTCCTACTGTATTCTCCATTTCATGCATCCGATGAAGTGGGTTATGCCCAAATAAATTTGTTAGTCTCTAAGGTGCCACAAGTACTCCTCCTTCTTTTTACTTTCTACAGTATTATTCAAACAGTCACTGTTGTTCTCTCCGCAGTTAGCAGCCTCTGGTTTCAGTGAGTCAACAGCTCTGCAGGTATTGCAGAAGGTCTTATTGCCTGGTTAATACAGGGCAGGGTCTTACTCTCTTGCCACCTCTAAGGTCCTGGTTATACCATAAGCAGTCAGTGCAACAAATAGAGAGGAAAAACAGCAGTGTCTTTCAAATCATTCCTTGTTTAGCTACCAGCTGTAGTTCTTGCAATTTGGGGAGAGGTTTGGGGAGGAGGAGCTGTGATCTTTCCCATGTTTGCTTCTTTGGAACCTATTGGATTTGATATGAACTATTCAGAGGCAGGTCTATGATTTGTGTACGCATGAAGGAAAATGCTGTCTGAATTAGAAATTACTATTTAGTGAAGGCTGGGTAAGAAGGGGTGGTTGAGCCTCAAATCTTTCAACGAAAGCCCTTTAATTAGTTTTAGATTTGTCCCCTCAGTGCACTCTACATACGTTAACTCCTGTTAATGCTAGGGGGAGTTACACGACTCATATCAAGGACAGAGCAGTCCCCATTAAATCCAGTTACTATCTATTGTGTGAGAGCCTTAAATGACTACACTAAAACTCATTATTAAAGGAAAGAACTATCAGATTTATTTAATACATCCTATCTGACCCCATTTCTGCATAGGACTAACTAAAACTCTCACAGTCATGACCCAATATGCACAAGGTCTTATGTAAAACCAGATATTGATTTTCCAGGGGTTGTTTTTATATTCCAGAGTCCTGGCTACCTCTTGACCATCTAAATGGAGTGACAGGGAGTTACCCTGCATCTATGCTTGGAAAAAGGTCATGTTTAGGTCAGGCTTAGTTTGTATGTGTTAGGTAAGCCCAACCTAAAGGTGATCACTTTTCCTAGTCAAGACAAAGCCTCTGAGAACACAGGTGGAACTCCTGAGGCTAACCTCAAGGTAGCCAGAAAGCTCTGTAAACATGGCTGCCAATTCTGTGCTGTGAGAGAAAAAGGCTGCTTCTTAACTCTTCCCTTTCCTGTTCCTGACTGGAAAGTGTGAGAAAGGATGCAGCTGGGGACCAGCCTAAGTCCCCTTCAGCAATGAGAGGTGGCACCATAACGGCAGGATCCTTGTCTGAAATGAATTTAGAGGGGAGCCACAAAGGCAGTTCTAGTGGTGCAGCTACTCCCAGGAAGTCTTTGCAGGTCTTTGGGCCGCAGTTTGAGAACTCATGTTCCCTGTTTCCACAGTTTTTAGCCTTTCAGTCTCTTGAAGACCCATGGAATGATGACATTCCGCCAGCAGAGAAAGGCTGGGTGGGATGTTCAGAGCACATCAATGTCATATCTCGATTGACTGGGGGTGGGTCATCACATAGCAGCATAGGTTTGTTGCTTACTTTACATCCTTGTCGACCTAAGGAACTAATACGAGGTTAGAACTGTGAATCATAATCAGGTCTCTAACATGGAACTGGAGAGCAATAACCAAAGGGCCTGCCCCTATTCATGTTTTGTATTTTTAATATTATAATTGAGCACAGATCTTAAGGAAAAACCCACCATCATCCCCACAGTTTTTTAGCATCCTCCAAACATTTTGGGTTTGTGTTTCTCTCAAATTAGACATGCAGACAACATTACAATAAAGATTACTCTCTTTCCCACCCCTTGGCTGTCAGTCAGGCAATAATTTCTTGTCACAAACTACATTGAGCAGCTAGCCAAGCCATTCTCCTATGTCATGTACCCCCAAAATATCAGCTGTGAAAAAATCATCTCAGCAAAGGGAGGGAAATGTAATATTTCTTTTAAAAGAAAAACTCTTCTAGTGCAGTGGTTCTCAATCAGGGGTCTGCATACCCCTGGGGGTACACAGAGGTCTTCCAGAGGGTACAGCAACTCTGATATTTGCCTAGTTTTACAACAAGCTACATAAAAGCACTAGCGAAGTCAGTACAAACTAAAATTTCATACAATGGCTTGTTCATACTGCTCTATATACTATACACTGAAATGTAAGTACAATATTTGTATTCCAATGATTTATTTAATAATTATATGGTAAAACTGAGAAAGTAAGCAATTTGTCAGTAATAGTGTGCTGTGACACTTCTGTATTTTTATGTCTGATTTTGCAAGCAAGTAGTTATTAAGTAAGGTGAAACTTGGGAGTATGCAAGACAAATCAGACTCCTGAAAGGGGTACAGTAGTCTCTCAAGCCACTGTTCTAGTGAATGTTGTGCCTCATGGAGAGTGAAAGGTTCAGAGCCCTCTATTTAGCCAGAAGTCAAGTACAGTGTAGGCAGCCACTGTTCATTGTCCACAGTCTTTATCTGAGGGACGTGTTCTTGTGGTGACACAGTAGTTCAGTTTCTATGCTCATTCTGTGTTTGTTCTCTCTGTAGAGACTACGAAGAAGGGTGTCTGGTGCAGAGGGATTTTTAAATGTGGCTCTGTCTCCAGGGAAACGGGACTGAAACCACCAACTTATTTCACTAAGGGGCATATACAGTGATTTGACATCCGCAATTTTTCAGTGACCGCTAACCCTGGTTGGTATCAGGACAGATCCTCAGAGGATGTAAACTGGCATATGCCAATTTACACCAACTGGGGATCTGGCTATTAATGATGGCTATTAATTACAGTAGCACCTAGATCAGGGTTTCTGAACCCATGGGTCATGACCCATAATTGGCTCACCAGAATTTGTCAAAGGGTTGCATGGGAGTCCTGGGGGTGGGGTGTCGGGTCCTGCCCTGGGGGAGGGGAGGCCCACGGGCTTTATAGAACACACCCCACACTACTCCTGCAGTGGCGGCTCCTGCAGCTCTGGTCTCATGGGTCTGGTTGGGCTCAGCTCCCTGCTTCAGGTGTTGCAACCTGGTGCATGGGGTCACAGTGCTGCTCAGGTTTGGTCCAGCTGTCCCTCCATCATGATGGGGCGGGGGGTGGAGGTCCAAATTGGAGAGTGGCTCTGTGACCCCTTGTGGCAGGGCAGGTGACAGCACCACTCACATAAATTTGGCCTGGTGACCTCCCATCCACCAGGCCAAACCTGAGTGGCGCTGTGACCCCAGAGGTTGCAACGTTTGGAACAGGGAGCTGAGCCCAGCCTGCCCTGCAGGATAGGGATAGGAGATGCAGGAGATGCCACTCTGGTACACATGGTGTACTTATTTAGCACTTATTACATCAATGTGTATATTATTTATCGTGGGTAAGATATATTTAGTAAGCGAAATGTTTTTTTGCACTAAAGCTATTCACTGGGTTACGAGAGGCCATCAAGGTTTACAAATGGTTCCTGAGCCCAAAAAGGTTGAGAACCACTAACCTAGATAATTACAGCTGATGCGTTTTGTATCGCTGGCTTTAATTTTGGGGTGACTAGATCATTTAAAGTTATTTTTAGGGATATCTCTTATGGCTCTCTCCCCTTTTTTGTGTCAGGTTTTTTAACCTTAGGGATGGTGAGCAAGCAGACTGGAGTGAAAGCCATAAAGCTATAAATTACACCTCTACTAGATCCACAATATGTTACCAATTACCTCTGCTTTATTATTCATGTCCCGGGGGAAAACATGCATCCAACCACCCTACTACCCCAGAAAGGTCAGTACTAGAATGAACACTGTGACTCTTTTTCATTAGTGGAAAAACAAACATTGCCTCTGCCTCACATATGATATTGGTGTCCAGGATGACAAGTTGAGTAATTCTGCTGCATTCTCTGAGCTCATTGTGTACCACATGCTAAGTCATTCATAGCAACATTGTCACCCTGTGGAAAGTAGGGAGGAAAGCAGGCGCTGTGGGAGAAGGGTTGAAAGAGCCCAGGAGACTGAGTAAGAGGGACCTTGGAGGTTGTTTTTGTTATACAAGTGTCAGCAAACAGTGTAGAAAATCACATTAAAGCTAGAGGTCACATCGGTAGACGAGAGCCATCTGTACTGCTTCATCGCTAGAGGTTACAGGAGCTTTACACAGCAGGTTTTGGTGTTGGGGTGGGTGTTCCCCTTGTCCTGATTACATGTTTCTTTGACTTTGCTCTATCTTTAAAAGCTGCTTGGGGCAGCAGGGCTGAATATAGGCATTCTGGAGCAAAGTAGAGTGCTCAGCATGCTGGCAGGGGTGAAAGTAATTTAAAAGTCTTACCAGTACAGGGGCCTGGCTCCGGGCCCTGGAAGGGGTGGGGCCTCGGGTGGAAGTGGCGGGGCTATGGGTTAGCCTCCCCCAGCCAGCCCTTCAGCGCTGCCCAGCTTGCGCCGCCCGGGGCTCTGGCGGTGATTTAAAGGGCCTGGGGCTCTGGCTGTGGCAGCGGCGGCCACCAGGCCCTTTTAAATCATCGGGCCCCAGGGCAGCTGCCCCTTTTGCTTCCCCTCTCGGTGGCCCTGGGGGGGCAAAAGGGGCCACGACGTTAAAGCGTTGCCACGGCAGCGCTTTAACGTCAGCTGTGTACGGGCCTGTACCGGCGACCACTTCTTACCGGTACACCGTACTGGCCTACTTTCACCTCTGCGTGCTGGTCATTTACATGCAATTACACCGAATGCACTTTCAGCTCACCTCAGCTATTTCATAAGAGGTTCCTGGTTTCTGGCTCCTGGGAATTAACTGAAAGATTTGTGTATGTGTTTGCTTAACTGAGTTCTTTTCTCTGTGCTAATCAGCTTTGAAACTAGGAAGTAACTATATATGTAGCTACATATATATATGACTATATATACGCAAACATAAAAAGATTTTAGAACATAGCAACACACCAGGGAATGGGCTAGAAGAGAGCTGGTTTCTCTCAGCAATTATGAGGAAAAAAAGCTGAGCATTGTGCACTCTCAATTCCCCTTACCTGGGAGGATGCTTCAGATCATCTGTGTATGTGTTGATTTTGTTATATTTTTGTTAGTGAAACATTCACCCTTCAAATATTTTCCTTTTAAATTGAAAACAAGTCAAGGTATGTTTGCTCTTAACAATTCAGTGATGATGGAAGATCAGCATATTGGTTTTTTCCCCTCCCTTGTCATTCTTGGGGTTTATGACAAAACAAAGATTTGCAACACTTGATGAGAAGGGGTTGAGGAGGGGTATGGCTTTCTGCTTTAACTCACTCATAGTGTCGGCTTCTTAAATACAAATCCACACTCAGCTTTGTGCAATTCACTAATTCTTCTTGCCAGCCCTATAGTCTCCTCACTGGGAGGAGAAACCTGGGAGGAGTTCTGTACTTAGTCTTCCACCTTCTATGGGCTCTGGGGGGTTCCCACATTTGTGCCTTTCTAACCACAAGGTTTAGTTTGTTTGTTTTTTAAGTACCTGGGTAATTAGTTCTGTTATGTTGTTTTTATAAATATCTACAGATTGTTAACATTTTTAGATTCAAAGAAAAAGATTGCAGGAAAATAGATTTGTCTTTTTAAAAATTTTGCGTTAATTTAGAGCTAGATTCTGCTGCTCTCTTACTCATGCCAAATGTTACCTTATTCCAAGAACAGTCCTTTTAACTTTCAGCAGGATCTACTTTCCAGCTATGGTACTACTCATTGTGAATGTGAATGGAAAAAATGCGGCCCATTGTGATTTATGAAACCAAGGGAACTGATAGCAGGAGCTAAGGCTAATCTTTGCATAATACCTGTTTTCACTATCCATAAATGCTGACAAGCATTATGCAAGATTCTCACATACAGTTCTGGCAAGGGACTTCAATTATGACTTGAAACATCACCAGCTATTCCAGTCCTGGGTCCACAAACTTCTCTGTCAGCACACCTCAATTCTGACTTTCAACACCTCTTCCTATTCCCATCCTGGACTTCTACTAAGCAGAAAACATGAACTGTACACTGGTTTTATGTATACAGAAAGAGGACTTGAGTGAGGACCCTCCCCCCCCCCCCCAAAAACGATGTCATGTATGACATACATCAGGGGTTGAACTTTGGTCTGCAGAGGTAAAAGACTATTTCAGTACCCCACTACACCAGCTCTCCATCAATGCCAAGGCCTTGTCTACACTACAGGAGGAGATTGATCTAAGTTACGCAACTTCAGCTACGTGAATAACGTAGCTGAAGTCAACGTACTTAGATCTGCTTACCGCAGGGTCCACACTACGCTATGTCTCCTGTCGACTCCCCTTTTGCTTCTCGTTCAGGTGGAGTACAGGAGTCGATGGGAGAGCAATCTGCGGTCGATTTAGTGGGTCTTCACTAGACCCGCTAAATCGACTGCCGATGCATCGATCATTGCATGTCGATCCCTTGGTAAGTGTAGACAAGCCCTAAGTTGTTGCTGGAGATAATGGGACCAGAAGGATGTTTAGTTGCAAAAGGTAAACCTAATCCTTAGGTTATTGTTATTAAAAAAGGAGAGAGGGAGACTAATAGTCGCTATTAGTATATATGATTCAGTTAGTACTGACCCTTTGTTTTACTGTACTGCACTTTATTTGCAATGGATACGTCTCTCGGTTTGTAAGAGCCTGATCATTTTCTAGCTGTTGCTGAAGTTTCCCTCCCCATCATCCCATTTTCCCTTATTGCAACTGAAATGAATAAAAAGCTAGGGAAAGAATCTTGACACTGTTGTTTCTTTAAATGTTATGTTGCAGGTATGGCCTCGCATGTGCAAGTTTTCTCCCCTCACACCCTTCAGTCAAGTGCCTTCTGTAGTGTGAAGAAACTGAAAGTGGAACCGAGTTCTAACTGGGATATGACTGGGTACGGCACACATAGCAAAGTCTACAGCCAGACCAAGAACGTGCAGTCCTCTCAAGCAGCAGCAGCAGCAGTCAACGCCTCCCTCCAGATTCCCAACCCGAGTATCCCTTACGAACAGACCATCATCTTTCCAGCAAGCACGGGGCACATCGTGGTGACATCTGCCAGCAGCACTTCCGGTGTCGTTGCAGTGTCTGGGCAAGCATTGGGCGGACCTCACAACCTGATGCGTCGAAGCACTGTGAGCCTTCTGGACACCTACCAAAAATGTGGACTTAAGCGCAAGAGTGAGGAAATTGAGAACACAAGCAGTGTGCAGATAATTGAAGAGCATCCACCAATGATTCAGAACAATGCCAGTGGGGCCACGGTAGCCACTGCCACCACATCCACTGCCACATCCAAAAACAGTGGCTCCAACAGTGAAGGGGATTACCAGCTGGTACAACATGAAGTGCTGTGTTCAATGACCAACACGTATGAAGTATTAGAATTTCTTGGCCGGGGAACCTTTGGGCAAGTGGTCAAATGCTGGAAACGTGGCACTAACGAGATTGTAGCTATCAAGATCCTTAAGAACCATCCTTCCTATGCCCGACAAGGTCAGATTGAAGTGAGCATCCTGGCCCGGTTGAGTACGGAAAGTGCAGATGACTACAACTTTGTCCGAGCCTATGAGTGCTTCCAGCACAAAAATCACACTTGCTTGGTCTTTGAAATGTTGGAGCAGAACCTGTATGATTTTCTAAAGCAAAACAAATTCAGCCCTTTGCCCCTTAAGTACATCCGGCCAATCCTCCAGCAGGTAGCAACAGCCTTAATGAAGCTGAAAAGCTTGGGACTGATTCATGCAGATCTCAAGCCAGAGAACATCATGTTGGTAGACCCATCCCGACAACCATACAGGGTCAAGGTCATAGACTTTGGTTCAGCTAGCCACGTGTCTAAGGCTGTGTGTTCAACCTACCTTCAATCCAGATATTACAGGTAAGAGAGTTGTGTCAAATAATGTCAAGGAAGATGACCAAAAAACCTCTATGGTCAGCTGCTTTTTCTTGCCATCTTTTGTGTATGTACTGAATGCTGAATTGTGATGGCTGGACTCTCATGATGAGCTGTATGTTCATTGTCAAAGTGAAAGAAAAGTAATTTAACATCTTGGAGTGATGTGGATTAAAAACCATTGTTAATTTGCAAATAACCTTCAAAAATTGACTGATTAAAAAAGGAGTTTGTCAGTTAAAACTGACAAGATAATTTAGAAAAGCATCCCCCCCCCCACCGCCAATACTCCTGTGTCTGATTCCACAGTGTGAGCCAGATCCTCAGAGTTGTTGAGTTGGTGCATTTCCCTGCAAAGTCAATGCAAGCTACAGCGGTTTGGTTTTAGAAAGTTTTTTTTACCCCAAACAATGAATTAGCATTTTAAATATAAATAACCAGATTTACAGGCTTCTTTGTACAGCTGAAATGATGTACAGTAACTCCTCACTTACCATCCTCCCACTTAACATTGTTTCGAAGTTATGTCGCTGCTTCATTAGGGAACATACTCATTTAAAGTTGTGCAATGCTCCCTTATAACGTCGTTTGGCTGACTTTACAAGGGAGCATTGCACAAGTTCCTCTTCTCCGCCTCCTCCCCCTCCCTTCCTCCCTCCCTCCCTCCCAGCGCTTCCCCCGCCTGTTTGGCGGCGCTTAGGATTTTCTGGGAGGGAGGGAGAGAGGGAGTGAGCGAGCGGAGAAGCTGCCCCTCCCCCCCCCCGGCAGGCAGGGCCAACCGGAACGCAGGGGCTTTAGGGGCTGCAGGGCCCTGGGCTAAGGGGCCCCCGGGGCCCTGGCCTGCAGCTCTAAAGCCCCTTTTGGAATGTGGCCCTGCAAGCACCGGCCGGAGGACTCAGGAGGAGCAGGGGCAGCCGCGCAGCCGGAGAGAAGCGGCGTTTCCCCTTCAAAGCCGGCCGGAGAGAAGCGGCGTTTCCCCTTCAAAGCCGGCCGGAGAGAAGCAGCGCTAAAGCCCCTGCATTCTGGGTGGCTCTGCCTGCCGGGTGGGGAGGGGGCAGCTCCCAGAATCGCAGCTCCCAGAATTGCGGCCATGGGGGCGGTGCTGCGCTGCACAGAGCCACCTGCACACCCCCTTCACCAAACAGGAGCTGCCCCAGATAAGTGCTCAGCACCTCCTGCCTGCCCCAGCCCTGAGCCTCCTCCCGCATCCCCACCCTGAGCGCCCTCCTGCACCCTAACTCCCTCCCAGACCCTGCACCTCCAGTCCTGAGCCCCAGGGGTAAGCCAGGGGCACCTCCCCACCACTGTACAGTACTGTATATAATGCCTTTTGTCTGCCCCAAAAATATTTCCTTGGAACCTAACCCCCTGCATTTACATTAAATCATATGGGAAAATTGGATTCGTTTAACATTGTTTCACTTAAAGTTGCATTTTTCAGGAACATAACTACAACGTTAAGTGAGGAGTTACTATACTTTATAAAAATGATGTGCAACCATATAAAGAAGTTGTCCAAAGCCAACAGTTGCCTTGAAATAGTAGTTTTCCAGGTTGTGGGCCCCATGCAAACCCCATTGGAGTCCACAGTCAGAGTCTCATTGACTGCAGTGGGCTGTGGGTCAGGCCATACCGGAACACATTTTAGTATATAACTTTGTTTTAATGGTAATTTATTTTCAGTGTTTGAAATTTACTCAGTGTGACAGTCTGTACTCTTATGTTCTCACCCCTTTTACAAGACTATGATGAATTTTGTACAGAGTATGCCTTGTGAGGTATCATTTGAAAACTCATGATTTGCTGATCATTATTGTCCTGATAAAATATTTGTGGCAACATTGTATGTAAAGTTATAAAATTCTACTATATAACATTACTGAGATGTTCCAATTTTAGAAAAGCAGGCACAAACCAGTTCCTCAAAGACAAAAGGCAAACTGATGCCTCAGTCAGGTGTCGACAAAATCAAATGGACTATCACCCAGTTAAGAGGAAAAGAAACTGCTGGAAGTTCTCGTCCCCACAGACTTTCTCTCTCTTGAACCGCAGGCTGGAGAATTGAGGGGACACAGCAGTTCATCTGTCCAGATTGTACCCTGGATAATGTCACAGCCAGTAAGAAGGATGAATGAGTATTGTCTATATTTCTGGGTGGGGTTGGGACTGGCATCCTGGCTAAGGTTTATTGATCTCCATTCATTGTGCTTTTTACCCTTTAACCACAGGCAGGTGCTGTCTTAGGGTGAAATTCAGAATTGTGCAAAGGGCACACACAAGGCATATGCACCATTTAAGTTCTACTTAAGTCTGTAATATAGGGCTTTCGTAGTACCTAATCCTTGTGCATAGAGAGGAAAGAGGGTTAGGGCACTAGCCTCACACTTGGGTTAGATGCAATAGCTGTTTCTTATGTAAAAGCAGATTAGTTGCTCCACTTCTAAAGAGGATGTTCATCTTTTACAACAGGAGGGCTTTTCAAACCCCTTTTCCCCCAAATAACTCAGCTTTCAGACATTACAGGCAAAGCCCAGCAGAGCTGGGAGGTGGGGAAGAGTTAATTTTCACAGTAACAGGAATTTTGACAGCTGTAGCACTGCAGCAGCTGATTTTTATCTGTTTGTCCTTTCCTCTGAAGGAGGCCAAAAAAAGAGAAAAAAAGCCAGTTTATACCTCAGAAGAGGCTTACTGAATGAAATATTCCACCTGATGACAGTCCCGTCTTCCAGGGGAGACATGTTTCTGCTATAAATATGCAAAAGCTTTTAGAGTTGCAATTACCTTGCTGGGTGGAAGAAGAAAAAATATAATGATAATACGGGCATTTTGTTGTCGAGTTATCTGCACTGGCGGCCCAGGTCCCGAGCTGAAAGACAGAAGGGACAGCTGTAATGAAATGTGAGATAGAAAACAGAAATGAAAGCAAAAAACGGTTAGTTCTCAGTGACAGTCACAAAGTGTTTTTGTGACAGTCTCAGGGGAAGAAAAAGCTTAATAACATTCTCTTATTATGCTTTGAAATTTTATTCCTGCCCAGACTGAAGCTGCAACTTGTTAGATAATAATTCCTACTCAACTAATTCCTCTCCTGCTTTCCATTCCTGATGTGAGGGGGAAAGGACAGTAGTTCATCAAAAAAAAGTAGTTGGGATGAATTACATCGGCAGGGGGCTGCTGATGAAGCTAAATTCAAATAAAGGGCAAAATTCATATTCTTCTTCCTTATTTTCTTATGGGGGTGGGGAATAGCAGAAAATAAAGGCCTGCTCTAAAGAGAGGAGAGGCATTTTCATGCTGGGGTAAACATCTTGAATAATAAATCCATTTAATTTACGCTTGATTTTCTTGCAAGGGCTATAAAGAAGTGATGGTATGACAAGCCAGGTGCTTGGCTGGCTGGTTCTTGCTCACATGCTCAGGGCCTAACTGTTCGCTATAGGAAAGGAATTCTCCCCCAGGACACATTGGCAGTGACCTCAGGGGTTTTCCGCCTTCCTCTGCAGCATGTGGGTGTGGGTCTCTTGCCAAGATTTTCTGGGTATCTCTCACTTAATCATTTCCCTGCCATTGTGAGGGCCTTGAACATTGGTGCATCTTGGTCCCCCCCATTCTCTGCTAAGGTTGCCAGGTGTCCGATTTTCGACTGGAATGCCCGGTCGAAAAGGAACCCTGGTGGCTCTGGTTGGCACTGCCGACTGGGCCGTTAAAAATCCAGTCGGTGGCGCAGCAGGGGCCCGGGGCTAAGGCAGGCTCCCTGCCTGTCCTAGCTCCACACGGTTCCCCGAAGCGGCCGCCTGTGAGCGCGAGGGCAGCGCACGGAGCCTCCCTGGCCGCCCATGCGCCTAAGGGCCGCAGGGACCTGGTGGCCACTTCCTGGGAGCCTGGTAAGCACTCTCAACCTGGAGTCCCCTCCCGCACCCAAACTTCCTCCTGGATCACACATACCCATACACACCCCAAGCCCCTACCCCAGCTCTGAGCCCCCTCCTGCACTCCAAACCCCTCATCCCTGGCCCCACACCAGAGCCCGCACCCCCAGCCGGAGCTCTCACCCCCTCCTGCACCCCAACCCCCTGCCCCATCCCGGTGAAAGTGAGGGAGGGAGGGAGGAAGGGGGGATGGAGCGAGCAGGGGGAGGGGCCTCGGAGAAGGGCTGAGGCAGGGGCAGGGCAGGAGGTGGGAAAGGAGTGTTCGGTTTTGTGCGATTAGAAAGTTGGCAACCCTATTCTCTGCCTGCAGCACATATTAATCTAGTCTCCTGTGGGCTGTGATACTTTGGTCTCATTTTGGTTGTTGGGTTTAGTGAGCGGGTGCTGGGTGGTGTGGTGGCCTGATATACAGGAGGTCACACTAGATGATCTGGTGGTGCCTTCTGGCCTTAAACTCTATGAATTAAGAATTGGGAAATGTAAGTTGAGTGTCAAGAAAACAGAAAAACCCATTAGACTAAGAATAGTCTTTCCGGGGAAGTGACAGAAGTCCCCTTGCCTGAAACATTTAAAACCAGGCTAGACAAAGCACTAGAGAATAGACTGCAGAGGGCACTCCTGAAGTGGCAGGAGGAAGGACTCAATGACCTAGTAGGTATAATCGGGCCCTAAAAACAGTATAAACAGTCCAGGGACGAGCACCCCAGTGTGAGAGTGATCATCTGATGGTGTAGAGCTGACACAGGGGTTCTTACATCATTCTCTCTCCCTGTGGCAGGTGTAGCCGTGGAAAAGGGGCATGGCTGGAGGAGAGCAGGTATGGCCAGGAAGCCCCTGGGCTACTCTGATACTCAGCTGGTTTTTTGGCCCCTTCAGGCTACTGTAGCACAGCACAGGGGAACTGAACTCTGTAGACCTGCACCAGGATCAGGGGGATGAAAAGACGAGCTTTTTAAAACCAGTTTAGCACATCCCAGAGTCTGGCCCTTACTGGCCCGATCTTCAGCAACAATAGCTCTGACTGAAGTCAGTGGTTGCTGCCTGATGCTCATGACCTTTGAAAATCAGGCCATATGGCTGTAACGTTTCTGATTTGTGTCAAGTATCGGGGGTAGCCGTGTTAGTCTGTAGCCACAAAAACAACAAGGAGTCCGGTGGCACCTTAAAGACTAACAGATTTAATTGGGCATAAGCTTTCGCGGGTAAAAAACCCACTTCTTCAAATATATCTTTTAGCCTTTAAGGTGCCACCGGACTCCTTGTTGTTTCTGATTTGTGTGTTACACTGCCTCCTTTGGACCTCATTTTCTCCTCTTTTCTGTGGGGTCTTTTATAATCACCTGGGATGGGGGCCTCCAAGTTCCCCCTCATCTCACATTTTAACTACTTTTTCCCTTTTCCACTTCACTGTGGTATAACTGTGATTTTCTTTCCAGCTGAGGGGAGTTTCTTGGGACTCTGTTAGCTAAGGACAGTCACAGCTAGTGTTGACAGGCGTCTGGTTATGCCTGGTTGAAAAGGGACCCTGGTGGCGCCAGTCAACACAACTGACCGGGCCGCTAACAATCCTGTTGGCCGCAGCACCAGTCGGGCAGGCAGGCTCCATGCCCAGCTCTGCGTGGCTCCCAAGAAGCGGCCAGCATGTCCCTCCGTCTCCTAGGCGTAGGGGCTGCCAGGGGGACTCCGCACGCTGCCCCTGTCTGCAGGCGCCTCCCCAAGCGCCGGCTCTGCAGCTCCCATTGGCTGGGAACCATGGCCAATGGGAGCTGCAGGGGCGGTGCCTGCAGGCGGGGGCAGCATGCGGAGCCCCCTGGCCGCCCCTCTGCCTAGGAGCCAGAGGGACATGACACCGCTTACCGGGAGCCACTTGAGGTCAGCGCAGCCCGGAGCCCGCACCCCAATCCCCCTCCCATGCCCCAACCCCCTGCCCCAGCTCAGAACCCCCTCCCATACCCAAACTCCCTCCCAGAGCCTGCACCCCACACCCGTTCTGCACCCCAACCTCCTGCCCCAGCTCTAAGCCCCCTCCCGCACCCAAACTCCCTCCCGGAGCCCATACCCCACATACCTTCCCGCACCCCAACCCCCAGCCCAGAGCCCCCTCCCACACTCTGAATTCCTCGGCCCCACCCCCGAGCCCGGAGCCCCCTCTTGTACCCCATACCACTCATCCCCGGCCCCAGACCAGAGTCTGCACCCGCAGCCGGAACTCTCACCCCTCCCATACCCCAATCCTGTGCCCCAGCCTGGTGAAAATGAGCACGTGAGCGAGGGTGGGGGAGAGCGAGTGATGGAGGGAGTGGAGATGGAGGGAACGGGGGCCAGGCCTCAGAGAAGGGGTAGGCAAGGGAGGGGCGTCAGGGGAGGGGCGGGGCAAGGGTGTTCGGTTTTCTGCAATTAGAAAGTTGGCAACCCTAGTCACTGCTCAGGAACATAAGACACTCCCTACTCCCAGAGACTGAGGGCCTGATTCTGTGTTTCTGTGGCACAAGAAAGGGAGGGGTGGGGCAAAGGTGACATTAAACCACCTTTGCGCTCCTGGTATTGTTAGCCCGTCCAAGGCCTGCCTAGTCCTTAGCATAAGTTTAAGTCGCCTCAGGGCTGCTCTGGCTTGTTTTCAGTGGCCCCCTATGGGCTGTATGGCATGGCTGCAATGTAAAAAAATATTGGCCTTGCCTCCTCTCACCCCTGGCACATCCTTACAACATGGGCTGCAGGGGGAATCTTTGTAGGCACAAGCTGTTCAAGGTAATCTGCTGCTCTAGGCAAAACTTCAGTATGCCGCCCTCCTCCTATCCTCTTGTCTGCATGGCGCTGCAGACCGGTCTACGAGGGTGTGAACTGCAGAGTGCTCTAATGTGTGACTCTCTAACTGCCCCATGTAGCCCCTGCCGGTATGAGCTAAAAGGGACCTAGTGCGCGCTAACATCGAGTTTGAAACAGGGCTACATCAGCGGGAACTGTTAGTTTGTGCCAGCAGGGTCTACACGGGGCTGTTAAACTCAGCACAATAGTTCATAGTGCTCTATAATTCACACCCCTATAGACTGGTCTGCAGTGCTGTGTAGACAAGCCCCAAAAGCTGCTTCTCCCAGAAATCTGCCACCCTAGGCAGCTGCCTAGTTTATCTATAGCTAAAGTACCTGCTACGTGTGGGGCTGTTGTGGCACCCCTCAGTGATTTCTCTCCTTTTCTGTCATCCCAGCGGTATAAAGGTGCCAGAGTGCAGCCTCTAGGAATGCAGCCCTCTCTAGCCCTTGCTGTCCCAAATCCGCGTTTCGGTCACAGTAATGCGGAGGGAGCCCGCCTGACAGTGTCAGTGTAAAAGTGTGAATGCTGGGAAGTCATCTTGCCTATGTATTGACTCACATTTAAGCAATGGGAAAGCCCCAGTGTCACTGACACCCCTCAGCTTGCTCCAAGTGAAGTCACTGGCAGAACGACCTTTACTGGGAACAAACTGAGATCTTGAATGAAAAGTGAGGGCTCCTGGCTTGGTTGCTCTTTCAAATCTTAAGGGTTGGGTTTAAATATTTGGTTATGGCTGCTTCTGAAAGAAAGAAAGAAAGAAAGAAAGAAAGAAAGAAAGAAAGAAAGAAAGAAAGAAACCAGAGGCAAGAAGTCCCCTGTCTTTCCCACCCCCAGCCTGTGTGCGGGAAGCTGTATCTAAGCTGCTAACACTACCAGTTCATCAGTATAAGCCCAGACACCTGATGGTTTCATCGCCAAGGAGCAATTACACTTGCATACTTTTTTTTTCTAAATCATTGATCAGCCATTCAGGGACAATCCCACTTAGTTCTAATTTAGTTGTAAGCCTTTTACATTGGCCTTTTCACCCCAGGCAGAGATTTTGTCAGTGTTGTGGTCAGAGATGTCGGTGAAAAGAGGAGTGCGGTGTGGTGAGGAGAAGCCTTTTTTTCTCCCCCACTTCTTCACTGAGATATAAATCATGCCAGTTTCAATCAAACCAATATGCATCCTATATCACTCCTACCCTGCCTGATGCCTAAATGGTAGATAAAATGACACCCGTGGATGTGGCTGGGTGCTGCTTTAACTTTCTAATAGAAATGGTTCCTAACTTGCATCCCAATAACCAGGGGCTCTGTTTTTGCCAAGTATCACAAGCTAAGGAGGTTTGGGTCTGACCAATGAACCTTCAAAGAGAAGGTTAAGTGGTGACTTGATCATAGTCTATAAGTACCTACGCTGGGAACAGAAATATGACCAGAAAAATCTCTGTAGTCTAGCTGACAAAGGTATAACAAGACCCAATGGCTGAAAGCTGAAGCTAGCCAAATTCAGACTAGAAATAAGGTGCAAATTTTTAGCAGTGAGGGTCATTGATCATTGGAACAACTTTTCAAGGGATGTGGTGGATCCTCCATCACTGGACATTTTAAAATCAGGATCTGATGGTTTTCTAAAAGATCTGCTCTAGCTCAAACAGGAATTAGTTCAGGGAAGCCCCATGGCCTATGTTATGCAAGAAGTCAGACTAGCTAATCACCACAGTCCCTCCTGGATTGATAATCTATGAATCTATAAACAGGATATGTTCTAGAAAAACCTAAATTTTGTGGAGAGTGGTGGCCATGGTTCAGTAGGTGTCACTGCTCCATCTGAGTCAGCACTGACTCATTGGTGTTAGGGGTCACTGTACTCGTAGAAGTGCAATCTTTCGGATTACACATAAAACTGAGGTCTTGATTCCAGGCAGTCATTAAATGTCCCACGTTACTTTTCTTATGAATAGGGATGTTCACTCCAGTCAAATTCCAGCTTGGAGAATTACATTCTGCATGCCTAAATTCCCCTGCAGTTTCAATTGGATATGTTCTTCTCCATTTCTTGTCTGCCAAATGGTATTGCTGTGCCTTGCTAAAACAGCTGCTATGTTTCACTGCAGAGGTTGCTATATTTCACTTGTAGGGGAAATAATCACTTTATGAAGTATATATATATAACGCGTAACATGCTTTGCAATAATTTAGGAGGCAGAATACTACAAATGTAAGATTATGATTATCACCTCTGCCCTATAAACAAATAAAAATAACCGGAATGCTTTGTTTTAAAAGCATTTGGAATGTAGTGTAAGTGGCCAGGGCTTTGGATGCTTATGTTGGAGGTAAGTGGGAAATATTGAAATATCCAGGCTGTTGAGAATAATATTTGTGAGCAGCTTGGAAAGATGGTTTCATTGTTGCCATTATTTCAGGTGCTGTAGGGAAATGTATAGATATTGTGTGCAAAGCTTTCCTGCCGTGTCTGGAAATACTAGCAATATGATACTACACGCTTATTGGCTGACAAATTTCTAGACTATTTTAGTGGGTAAATGGCTTTCTGGCTATTTTACACGTTTCTTTTGCCTGAATTTGTTAGATTAGCCAGGTAAACATTGGTATTTGTGATGGCGAGAACTGGATATAGTATTTCCTGACCCTTAGCTCTGTCAAAGCCCCTTATTCCTGTCCTGCCACACCGTGTGCTCCTCTAATCTCCTCAAATGGCAAAGCTAATGCACTTAACTTGCAAAACCTTCTGCAAATCTGGGCTCCGAACACTTCTCTCCAAAAATACCTCAAATTTAGATCTGATGCACCTTCTGTTTTTCCAGTGGTGGGATCCAATAGCTCTCTCCCAGTGCGCTTCAGTCCTTCTCTGCTTTGCCTGTCCTGTGTCTCTGAGGTCCAGACCATCAATTGTGCAAGATTACCTGATGGTTTTGAGAGGATGTTCCCTCTCTCGACTAGAATGAAACCACCAAGCTCATCACTGGTAATTAATCGAAGGTCACAAAGCCTCCCTGAACTGAATTCTAAGTGCACAAACTCACTACCTACAGGGCACTTCCTGCTAAGCTGCCCCTCTCACTGCTGCATCACTGAATTTTCTTTGTGAGCCTTTATTTTCAGGTCCTCGCTTTAAAAAGTGAGAAGCCTGAAGAGCCATTTATCCTGCTCTGAAGGGATTAGGAAGGCCATGGGTTCTGCACCCGTTGGCTAGCTCCATTGGCTCATTTCAGAGCCGGCCAGCCTGCTTTCCTGCTTTTCAGAGCTGGACAGCCTGGACTTTTTAATTTTTGTTGAACTTGTGAGTATGAAGTGAAGGTCAGTCTAAGTTCTTCCATGAAAAGCATTTCCATAATCCCCTTTACCAGCATCTTATTGCAAGCTGATGGACACACTGGCATGCAGATGTGCTCCTAGATACAGGACTGTAAACATCTTCCTTTCCCATCTGTATTGACATGAATGGTCCCCTCATCTTTCCATACTGGTCTCTCACACTCCCTTGTCTCCATCCCAGTGGGTTGGCTGTGATATAAAGGTACTTTGGACTATAGTGTGTAGCAGAGACGATATAGACCAATACTGGATTTTATAAGGGGCAGTGCAAGATTGGAGTTCCTATTCGCAGTTGGTAAAGTCTGGTCTATTTAATTTCTCCTCCCATTTCAGGGATACAAAAATTCCAGGTGACTTTTGGGTGCCACAGTGTTGCAGAACAGCGAGTACATTTTAGAAGACTTGTGGGGTGGAGAGGAAACAAATATCCCATTTAAAACAATTCTGCATCTATACCAGACACGTACCAAAGAGGCTGGAGTTTGGATTTGCTTTTGCAGAACAAAAGCTAAGTTGAGGAAGTTTTGCAAAACCAATACCAGGGTTAGCTGAATCTTGGTTCCATTTTATCTAAACCACCAAAGTTGGGAGGGAAATTGAGGTTCCAGCTTGAAAGCTTTTGGCTTTCTCACAGCTCTTGATGGCCAAGCCAGTATGGCTTTGGTTTTGAAAAACCAAAGCAGGAGTGGTTCTAAACCAGGTTCCATTTTATCTAAATGACCACAGAATGGGGATGAAAAGCCAGTGGAGCTCCCACCCTGCTCTGAACAGAGGTTATGCACTCTGCATATTCTAAATTTACCCTCTTCCTGGGATTTGGTTTTATTGAGAATAACAAAACCTAGACCTCACCCTAAGCTTTCTCTTCAAGCCTGGCTGTCCCTAGGGTTTTCCCTGCAAAACCTCCTCTGTTACACCCCTAGTTCCCTCCACCGAGAGAGAGACACATTCCAGCTCCTCTTTTGTCCTGTTGGAGTTAACAAGCGACCCCTTTCTCTATGACTGAGCAGTAATTACACTGCATCTCTCAGCCTGGGGCAGGCACCTGACATCAGGAGAACTCAAAAAAAGGAGCCTGGTATCCATCCCTATGCAGACTATTAAAGGCTGCCGTTCTGTTCCAGGGAGGTTCAAGAAAGGATTGTTTATGTATTTATTAATTAAATGTATAAAATATGTCCAGTTATGCATATCACAAGATACACAATAATAATAAAACACACTATTTGTGTAGAAGAAAACAGAGGGACACTTCCCAGAACACTGCTGATCCGAACAGAGACACTTCTCATCCAAACATCCCCAACCCAAGCCCCTAAAGCCTGAGGGAAGAGAGCGGTCTTGTGCTTTGCTCTAAAGGTTAATCCATGCTTCTTCCTGAGCCAAAGAAGAAATGAATTCCAGAACTGAGGGCCCTCTACTTAGAATGCTGTATCTAATGGTCCCTAAGGCAATGGATGCACAGAGGTCTTCCAAGGGATACATCAACTCATCTAGATATTTGCCTTGTTTTACAATAGACGACATAAAAAGCACTAGCGAAGTCAGTACAAACTAAAATTTCATACAATGACTTGTTTATACTGCTCTATATACTATACACTGGAATGGAAGTACAATATTTATATTCCAATTGATTTATTTTATATGGTCAAAATGAGAAAGTAAGCACTTTTTCAGTAATAGTGTGCTGTGACACTTCTGTATTTTTATGTCTGATTTTGTAAGCAGGTAGTTTTTAAGTGAAGTGAAACATGGGGGTAGGCAAGACAAATCAGACTCTTGAAAGGGGTACAGTAGTCTGGAAAGGTTGAGAGCCACTGCTCTAGGTGACTAAATCTAGGGCCTCTTAGATAAAACACCCCAGTACATCTCAGCTTCCTGGCAGCTCATGGAGAGAGAGCCAGGCCCCAGACCAGTTACTCTATAGAGTTTGCTCTACAGAGCAAAGTCAAAAGCTTGAATTGTACCAAGAAGCAAACAAGAAGACAGCATAGTGGTTAGAAGACAGGTCTAATATGTTCCCAATGGCTAATACTGCTGTTCAGGTGAGCAGGCTCATTCTACAGTGGCTGTAGATTCCAAACATTGCAATAATCCAAGGAGACACAAAGGCATGGTTCACAGATCCGAGGAAAGGTTGCAGACATCCCATTGCACACACAGGTGAAAAAAGATTTTTGCCACCAAAGTCACCATTAAACGGAGGAGCAACCAGAGACCCAAAAGCACTGTACAGTCTGGGCTTTAGCCCATCTGTTCTCTATATCCTGTATTTTCTGTATTTCTTTCCCAATGTTCTTCGCTGCTAGGGTTATTTGCATTAAAAAGGATGTTTGTTTCTGAACAGTTCATAATTTCCAGCTGGTTATCTCCCTGACCTGAAGTCATAGTCCCTGCACGTTAGGGGCATCACAATCGGTTAATGTGGAAATATACAGAATTTCCAGAGTGACAAACAGAGGTGGATTAAGACTTCAGGTGTGGGAATGAGCAGCAGGAGCAGAGGAATTTCTAAGCAAAGATCCTGTTTTTATGAAAATGGCCATTGTACAAAAGAACAGGAGAAATACAGAAAATAAGAGAAATGCAAATTTGTTTCTAAAAAAAAATGTTTTCCCAAAGCATCAGCAGCTCTTCAAGTGTGTCAGTGATTTGCCATCATAGCAGGTGCAAAGCTTTAAAACAAGCAGTGCCTTCTGAAATATACCTTGCCACAGCTTTCAAATGTATCTGTGTATGTCTCCTTTAAATGGTCCGATGTTTTTGTGGTTCAGGCAGTGGCCTGGTACTAAGAGTTCAATTCCCAGCTCTGACACAGACTGCCCGTGGGAGCTTGGGCAAGTCACTTCATCTCTCTATGCCACAGATTCGCAATTGTAAAATGTTGGATAATAACATTTCCATTCTCCCACCCTTTGTCTGTCTTGTCTACTTAGATTTTAAACTCTCTGGGCAGGAACTTTCTCTTTCTGTGTGTTTGTACAGTGCCTAGCACAATGGGGCCCCAACCCTGGGCAGGACACTACAATTACACAAATAAATGTAGGGATTATTGGGTGATATAGGGAGATTCTGTGCCTGAATCGGGGTGACTAATGCAGCAGCCTCCGGTAATGGTATCATTTCAGCACAGAGGTACTTATCCTGGCAAAGCTACAGGGCCACCTTTGTATTCAGTGGAGTTGCAGAGCCCCAAAATAATTACAGAGTAACATCTTGTCATTATATTATGACATCTGCATCACTGTGATACAGCGCCATATTCTGAGCCGGTGCCAGGAGACATACACAGATACATTTGAAAGCTGTGGCAAGGTATATTTCACACACATTGCAATGTAACATCAGGACATAGCATCACAATTGTTTTGTGCATTGGCATGAGGCAGGGTGAGGATCCACCCTTGTGAATGCCATCTTTGCTGACCGCCAGACCAGGGCAAACACTGTAAACAAAAAACCCCATGCATCCCAGTTTTGAAACAAAGATGCTTCGGCAGTGTCTGCACACCTCTGGTATCCACTTTCCACCGATATCCTAGCAAATGAGTTTCCTGGCAGGAATGATTCCAGATTTTAAGGGCTGTTAAGGAGGAACCACAGAAAGCCAGTGTTGACTATGTAGACAATTTTGCATTGGCAACTTGATTGTAAATTACACTTACCCAGTCAGGGAATAGGACTGTACTGTAGGGTGTCACATCAAATCTAAGCAAGAGCTGACATTTCAAATATCTACAAGTATTATTCGCCAAACCTCATTGGTGAATAATGTCAAACACCACATAATTCGAGGAAAATTGTGATCTGATCAGATAACTTGTGAAAAGAAAAGAAGACAACAGTCAAATAAGCTTTGTTAGTGGTTTGCCCAGCTCCACTTACAGAAACCCAGGAGCCAGAGCACTAAGTGAATTACTCAGTGAATCATTCAGCCAGTGTTGCATCGTAGTGTAATACCTAGCATCCCTGCTTTTGCTGCCAAACTAGTTTTGGTAAAGCTGTGAGGAATGATCAGGATTTCAAGGTTACATTCCCCATACATTAGACTGAGTCACATTCTTTTCTGATATTCTGTCTCTGATATTACCACAAGAACGAGCAAGTCACGGGATTTCCTGCCTTCTGTTTTCTTCTTTCAAGCTCTATAAGCACAGCAAGTCTCTTCCTGGGTTGCAGACTGATAAGGTGATATAAAATTCAAGGTCACTGTGCTATTTACTGTACCAGGGCAGGCCCTGAAATGGCTATAAAGAGTTTGTTTTATTTAGCAGCAGAAATCCAAACCATCCTGTTTCAGCCCTTGGCTGGGGTACTTTACGGTATGGCTACACTACATTGTAAACAGACTCGGACTTGTGGAGTTGGTGTTTCCAAACCCATGCTCAAGCATTCACATTGCATTATAAACCTGGGCTTACAATTGCTAGACCAGGTCTCACAGGCATGCTAACGCGTCCATTCTGCATTACTCAGGCCTTCTGACTGGGATCTGCGGCTTGAGCTGCATCCCCATTGCAAAATGACAGGGCTTGGATCTGAGTCAAAGCGGGACTTAGGCTCCGACCCATGTCCCAGGTTCTGAGTTCTTGCTGATCCAAGTCAGACTGATTTGTATATGGACAGAAGGGAGGCGTGGGCTCAGACCTGAGTCAGAGCTTGGCTTAGTATGCAGCATAGACATACCCTTAGATTAGGGTTACCAACTTCCTGATTGCAGAAAACCAAACACCCTTGCCCCACCCCCTACCCTGTGACTCCGCCCCTTCTGTGAAGCCCCACCCCGTCACTCCAGGCCCCCTCCCTCCATCGCTCGCTGTCCCCCACCCTCGCGCATTTGCTGATTTCCATTGGGCTGGCACAGAGGGTTGGGGTGTGGGAAGGGGTACGGGCTCTGGGTTGGGGTTGCTGGCTCCAAGATGGGGCCAGAAATGTGGGGTTCAGGGTGTGGGAGATGGGCTCTGTCTGGGGCAGGGTGTTGGGGTTTGGGAGGAGGTGCGGGGTGAAGGCTCCAGGAGGGAGTTTGGTGTGGGAGGGGGCTCATGGCTGGGGCCAGGGTGTTGGGCTGCAGGAGGGAGTTCTGGGTGCAGGCTGTGGGCGGCTCCTGGAAGCAGCCGGCATGTGTCTCCAGCTCCTAAGCGGAGGCGCAGACAGGCAGCTCTATGTGCTGCCCCCATCCAAAGGCACTGCCCCTGCAGCTTCCATTGGCCATGGTTCCCAATGGAAAGCTGCAGAGCTGTTGCTCGGGGTGGGGGCAGTGTGCGGAGCCCCTGTGGCTGCCGCTGTGCCTAGGAGCTGGAGGGACATGCCGGCTACTTCCAGGAGCCACAGCTACTTCCAGGAGCTGAGTAGGGAGCCTGCCAGCCCCGTGCCAATCAGACTTTTAATGACCCAGAGCTGCCAAGGTCCCTTTTCGACCGGGCGTTCCGGTTGAAAACTGGACACCTGGCAACAATACCTTAGATTGCTGGTCCCTACTGGTGAGAGGTGTACTGCATGGTAGTAAATATACCCATAACCCTCCAGTGGATTGGGAAGGAACACGTTAAAATACACTGTGAGGTACTTTCCTATTCATTGTCATTTCCAAGTCACAGCACAATTAGCAGGGCCTAAACAGGAGCTGAGGTAGGAGTTAGCTCTAAACTGACATGTGAAAGAACTTGAGTTTGATTTTCTCTCTTGGTCCCTCAGGCCTAGACCCTGAAAAGTATTTAGGTGCCTGACTCTCATTGAAATCAGTGGGAATTAGAGGCCTAAATACCTTTCCATGGCTGGAAGCAGTACCGTTTTCCATCTCCTCCCTGTCAGGTCACTCCTTAAGCATGAAAAAGGGGGAGAAGGGAGAAAGGACTCATTTTCTCAGGCATTGTAACAGGGTGGTGGCAACTGTTCTTTAGGAACAGCAGAGCATGGCAACCCACAAGCACTGCTCCAGGAAGAGGTGGCTGATGAAGGAGAAAGTGCCAATATAACATGTCATTTCATGATTTTGTGTGTCATTTGCCACTTATTTCAACACTTGTGTCAGGTCACTGTGCTCGCTGGCGAATGGCCACCGAGAACCACAATGAGCTGACGAACCATTGGCACTAGATCAGCACCCGAAGTGTGAAAATAAGATTAGTTACTAGGGAGATTTGTCATCCATGCCTATTGAATAAAAAGGCAGCACTAAGGACACCATTTACACAGGACTTCAATGGATGTTTTACCCAAATTGGGATTTGGTACCAAATGTTTAAATACATCAGCCTGTACCTTAAGTGCCCCCTTTCCCCACAACATTGCTCTCAGTAATCAAGAGCTGCGTGTGTTATACAGAGGCAGGTGTATTAGACAGATCAGTTCTTTGATGAGGTCCATGTGAACTACTCCCCAGCACAGTGCATTCGGGAAACTAAATTACACTACCCTTATGATGAAGAGCATTCTGGAGTTGTGGATAGTATCTCCCACCCTATTGCTTAATAGGGGTGTTGCTAGGTAAGTGATTGGAGTTGGTTTATAAAAGGATGCATCAGAACAAGTAGAGGTAAATTACCTGAAGAGACCTTGGTCAATACATATATATAAAAAGAGGGTTAGAGAGTCACACCCTTCAGACTCCATCCAGACTCTGACTTTGGTGCCTAAAGTTTCTGCCTCGGTGCCTGCAAACTATTGCTGCACCTGTGATGCTTTAAATTAGTCCCAGCTGGAGGTAAAGGCAGCTGATTGTCAGGAAGTAGCTAACAGCTGCAGTGTCTTTCTCCAGGTCAAGCTGGAGGAAAAGAATATTCTCTATCAGGTGAGAGTTTCTACCTTGGCTGGGTAATACTTGTCTCTCTGCCTCATTTTAGCTGAGCTGTTAATTGTTTAAATAGGGAAATAAGGACAAAAAGTTTGCTGTTCCCTTTGGGGAAGGGTTGTGAAGAGTGAACTCTGTGGTGCTGTAAAAGAAAAAGGACACAGGTACCCTATGACAAACATTCAGTGCAAAGAGGGAATTAGAAATCGAAGAGGAATGTCTCTAGGGTCCTGGAGGGGGGAGACACTTGGCAAGCAATTTTCCCCCTACTATGTGGCTTCCTGAGAGCCTATCTTCCCTGGGTAAAAAAAGGTGTGGGGAGGAATTTAAGGCCAGATTTTACCACTCTTATTCACTGTGAGTGGTTCCTCACACTGTGAATCATTTCATTGATTTCAGCAGACTTGCTTGTGGATTTACCATAACTCCTGAGTGTGTAGTTGTGCTGCCCCAGGAGCAGATCAGGAACAACTTGAGAGCTAGGCAAAATATTTTTAAGTAAACAGTAAATTTGCTTTAAAAAAAGCAATTTGTGGGGCACTGAAACTATTCATGAATTTGGGTTGAATTTGGCTAATAGTTTTGCCGCTCCTCACACTCCCCCCAAAAATGTGAAAGCATTGAAAAGTTTTGTTTAAACATTTTCAACACAAACTTTCAATATTTCAGTTTGAATCAATATTTGAAGCATTTTGTATGGCCTGCATAACATTTTTTTTTCATCTTGGTGAAGCCCCCCTGAAAAAATTCAGTTTGTGTTTGAAACTGACAATTATTTTTTTCGGATTTTTTTTTTTTTTTATTTAGACATCAAAATGAAAAATCAGCTATTGACTCAGTTCTACTTGGGACTCAGTCACAAATTGGTCCTTGGTCCAGTCATTCTAGGGTAGAAGTAATCTGCATCAGACCCTTACTTGGCACAGCTTTCTGACCCCTTCATGCCAGCTTGGCTATCCTGGCTGGTGTGTTGAGGGTTGAAGTCAATGTTCTGCCACTTCCCATCCCTGTGTGCCCTCCCACCCTCCATCCATTTCCAGGGGAGGGGAAGTAAAAGCTTTCTATGCATTGCTCTGTCCCATAAAACCCTTTACACACCTCAGAGCTGTTTCTCAAAGCAATTTTGTGAGGAGGATAGGAGCGGTCTTGATGTATGAGTATTTACCTGAATCTTACTGAAGCAAACCTGAACCAAAAATTGTATAGTTCAGAGTCAGGTTAGTTCTTTCTCATTTTTCTTCCTTTTCACATGTCTCTGCAATTCCTAGTTCTGAGTGGAAGCAGAAGTTCCAAAGTACAAGAAAGAATTTTTTGTGCTGCTTCAAGCCTGGAGATCAGAGTTCTCAACAGGTTCAGATTAATTTCATATGCATATCCAAAATTTGGAGTGCTCATCAGAACCCAAACTCAGGCAGTTGGCTCACAAGGCAGTTTTTACCTTTGCTAAGTATTTAGAAAATAGAGAGAACTGTGTATGCTCCTGTAATTGATTGTAATGACAGTGCAGGTTTTGAGAACAAAAATCAGTAATGTTCCAGCTAAGTCTGATGGTGGTATTGTAATGAGCTGGCTGCTTGCATTTTAACTCTTAATAATTATGCTTAGTCCATTGACAAGTTTTCTCTTCTTGATATACAAGTTGTGCTTCTGTTAATAACATTTCCACTTCTCTTTCACACACACGATTTTTTAAACTTGAGAAACTGTGACAGACTAGGATTGCCAAGTCTGTAATATTTAAAAACTGGACACTCCATCATGAATGCCAGAACCTCCCCTTCCCTGCTCCTTCCCCCCGAGGACCCGGTCCTGGTTTGCCCCTTCCCCGCTGAGGCCCTGCCTCCCATTTTCTCCTCTTTTCCCCCTCCCTTCCTGCTCACTGCTTTTGTCCTCCCCGTCCCTGCGTGGGTCAGGAGGGACTCGCCTGCAGAGCCGGGGCTGGGAGCTGCAGCCACCTGATGCAGGTAGGAGGTGGCCCTGGATGAGTAGGGGCTGGCGCCTTGTAATGACTCAGTGCCTCCCTGCCTTCCCCACCCACAGTAACCGGACTTTGGGCATCCGGTCAGTAGATCTGACCGGACACCATCAGGTCCCCTTTTCGACTGGACTTTCCGGTTGAAAACCAGACACTTGACAACCCTATGACAGACAAGTGAGGGTGGCCTCTCTTCAATTAGAGGAGCGTAATCAAGGGACAGTCACAGCTATTTATAAACTGTTGCTCCATAAGGAAAAATTACATCTTTGTGTCTCTTCCTCTTGACACAACAATAAACATGAAGAAAACATATGTATAGTTGGGTTCTAAATAACTGTATTTATTAAATATACTATATACAAACATGGCAGGCCTAGCTGCACACATAGTGCTGCTCTGACTGGTTTCTAGCATCTTGTAAATACAGAACACAGTGAGTACCATCAGAGTGCTCACAAACTATTTAAAGTGAGTTTACCCTGTTCCTATTTGCTACAATCTTACGTCTGGCCTACACTAGGGTGGGGGATCGATCTAAGTTACGCAATTTCAATTACGTGAATAACGTAGCTGAAGTCGACGTACTTAGATCGACTTACCACAGTGTTTTCACTATGGTGAATCGACTGCTGTGCTGGAGTACAGGAGTCCACGGGAGAGCGCTCGGGGATTGATTTATCATGTCTAGACTAGATGCGATAAATCGATCCCCGCTGGATTGATCACTTCCTGCCAAAGAAATACCCTTAGAGAAAGTTTATCTGAGTTGAGGCTCTGTGTCTGGGGGGTGAATAGGACTGGAGTGGAGTTGTGTGAATGTATCTGGTGGTGTTTATATATGTGATTGTGAGGATTGGTGTGTACTTCTCAGTGTGAAAACTGTTACGGATGGTCTTTTAATCATGTTTAACAGGGTAAGCATTCAAATTTAAACTAGTTGCTGCTATTTACAACACTGAAGACTATGGACACAGAGGAAACTTCTGGTGGAAAAGGGGAGTATTTGGTCTCTTAGACACAATAAATGAAACTTTTTAAGAACAGTATTTTGACTGCCACTGGGGGACTAAAAAACATGGAATCCTCAATCAAGAGGAAAATGGAGTGTTTCATTTTGAGCGTCACAAATGCTATTAAGAAAGACAGATGAAATCTAAAAGGTAAATGGATACAGTTGAGATTGGCTGATTTTTTCCAAGCTACTACACTAAGATGTGGATGATGAAATATTACAAGTTGATTTCAGCAGGCAAGAGGCTGGGGGGCGAACGCCTCTATTAAAAATAAAAATATTACCCATGAGATATAGTCCCCCTAGTTGCCAAAATATAGCAGTTGTTGTTAGTATTGTAAATCAGTGGACCAGATTCATGGGATTGCCTGGGTACAAACAAAAGCAGAATTTGGCCATATAGCAGTTTTACAAAGGTCTCCTGGAGACTCATTTGATACCTTATCTCTTCTTCGCAGATGCAGGAACATGGGTCAGACAGTAATCTCAGTTACACTGACATACCTCTGGAGAATCTCACTGAAGTCAATAGAGTTACTCCCAATTTACTCCTCTGTAAGTGAGGTCAGAAGCTGGCCCCATGCATATAATAATGAAGGAAGACAAAGAAAGGCACTGTTATCTGGGCTGAAAGATAATAAAACTGCGTTCAGGAGACATAATGTTATTAGTGCTGATGTCATTTTCAGCAAACAATTATGATGTAATTACAGGAATCTTCCTTCCCTGCCCCCCTCCCCTTTTATTTAACTCTTGTTCTCAGTTTTGTTATGGCCACAAAGGGACATAATATATATCAGTGGTTGTTTTCAAACCGTGGGTCGCGACCCAGAACTGGGTCTCGGAATGGAAGGGACCGGGTTGCGGCAGCTCTGGTTAGCACCGCCAACCGGACTGTTAAAAGTCCCGTCGGTGGTGCTGCCCGGCTAAGGCAGGCTAGTCCCTACCTGTTCCGTGACACCGCGCTGTGCCCCGGAAGCAGCCAGCAGCAGGTCCGGCTCCTAGGTGGGGGGCCACAGGTCTCCACGCACTGCCCCCGCCCTGAGCACCGGCTTCGCACTCCCATTGGCTGGTTCCTGGGCAATGGGAGTTGGGGGAGCGGTGCCTGGGGTGAGAGCCGCATGGAGCTTCTTGTGTGCCTCTGCCTAGAAGCCAGACCTGCTGCTGGCCGCTTCCGGGGTGTAGCACGATCTGCGGTGCCAGGACAGGTGGGAAGTCTACCACCGTGCCGCTGATGGGACCTGCCAGACGTAAGCCTGCACCCCAACCCTGCACCCCAATTCCCTGACCCCCCAAACCGAGAGCCCCTTCCTGCACCCCAAACCCCTCATCCCCACCCCAGAGCCTGCACCTCCAGCCTAGAGCCCTGACCCCTTCCCGCATCCCAACCCCCGGCCACAGCCCTGAGCCCCCCACAAACCCTGAACCCCTCATTCCCGGCCCCAGCCCACATCCCTCACATCCGCGCCCCAACCCTCTGCCAGAGCCCTGAGGCCCTCCCAAACCCCTCATCCCCAGCTCCGTTGGGTCGTGGGCATCAACAATTTTCTTCAGCTGCCTCGCCAGAAAAAAAGTTTGAAAACCACTGATATATATGGACTAGCACCAAATTAGGTTTGCTGTATCATTTAGAAAAAGGTTTGTAGCCATGTTTTTGGCCTTTGGCAAAATTATAAGGGCTGTTCTTGAGAGTCTAAAAACAAAAAAAGCAAAAACCAAAAACCAAAAGAAAACACAGCTTTTTTGACTGGCATAATCAGTAACCCTTCGAGTTTGATCTGTGTTCTTGGAAGTAAGGAGACACAATATTGATACTAGAAAAGCCATAAAATGTCTGTGTGCATTTTTCTGCAAAGTAATAAAAATCTTTCACTTATTTTGATCTATATATTTATGTTCATATAAATACACAGTGGGTACGCTTAAAAAGTAATTCTGGTTTTGAAGCATTCCTGGTTCCCACAATCTTACCAGGCCTTAAAGGCCGCGATCCAGTGCAGCATTTACACACGTGTTTAACTTTAAGCATGCGAGTAACCCCTTTGGCTTCAAGAGCTGTGAATTAAAATTAAAGTATGTGCTTAAGTGCTATGTTGGATGGGGGCCAAAATAAGGAATCCTGGTAATACATCTGAAATGTGTTCACTGTACGTACGTATACTGGATGTGCATATCTGCGTACATGTAGATGGGTATTCTCTTAAATAAAATCGTGTTTATTATGTTGTTTTTGCCAGCCAGTGCCCAGACATAGTGCACAGTTTTCCTGTCTGCTGCGCACACATCCTGCATGTACCGCAGTGGAGACTAGAACCTGCCTAGTGCATGGAAGCCCCTCTGACAAGGGAACTGACAGCGAGCTTTGCCCTGGTTCAGCTGACAGAAGCTGTGCGAAGCTGGTCCCAGCTATAAATTGCATTTTGGACGTGTTCCTGTTTTTCAACGTGATTTTCGTAGAGAGACTGTTTTCTGGGTGGTCTGACATGTTGGTCAGGCTCCGAAGGGCGGATTTTTCCCTTAAACCAAAACAGAAGTTTGAGAGAGAAGCAGCAGGAGTACAGTGGGGAAGTGATAGGTCAGAGCAGAGGGAAGCTATAGAATGGCATGCCCAGGGTTGCTGCGGGGCTGCTGATACGCCTACCAGGAATGCAATATTCACAGCCCAGCTCTATGGGGTTGTCTTTTATACGGGTTTCTGGAGAGAGTCCCATCCAGTTTAAGGGGTGTGCTATTTAACAACCCTGGAGCTCCAGCATCTAGATACATCTACAGCTTTTACATTAGCCTGGGGCTACTGAAACTAGCATTCCCAGAAATGGATCACTGACATAGAAATGGGTATTTTAAGTTGTGTAAGGACCCTAAACACTGAGAATAATTGTAATCCTTAATTCTGTGAAGGACGACAGTCTGGCAATTGGATGGGAGTGGGAGACTGAAGAGGGAGCTGCTTATTTTACTGCCGAAACACCATCTGATTTTCTCTGTTTATCTCACTCAGGCAGATCAAAATAAATGGCTAGCAGGGGCTGAGTAGCGTTGAGGGGTGGCTGGCTTGGGTCTTCTGGCCTGTGGGGCCATTTGTCATTCCCAGGTGACTTTTCTGGATGCCCACTTCTATTTCATTTCCCCTACTCCCCTTTCAGCTCCAGGCAGGTGTCGTGTGTTCCTGAGAATGGATCGGAATTGTCATGCGTTCCTTCATCACTTTGAGAGTAATGTGTGTTTTATTATCCTATTGATTTATATGGATTTAAGCCTGTGCAGGACATACAGGATCATTATACTTGTTGTTCTGGCTCTTCTCCCAACAGCAGACAAGCTTTTTGTGATGGCATGGCTGGGCTGGGGTTCTATCACTTGCTGCTTTGTAATGGCTAGAAGCCCTTATTACCAACAAGGAAAGCATGTGCACGTGTCTATGGCGTGTGTACGTTCCTCCCAGGTGAGCCATAGCTTCTGTTGGCTGACCTGTAGGGCAGCAGGGACGTCAGCAGCTAGATTGCCTTAACGGAGGACTACACAGACAGCAGGACATGGGAGAAGAACCACATTGGAGTGGAAAGGGCAGGGGTTGCTGTGGCTTCTCAAGGGACAGCTAGATACATTGGGAATAATGGTGGCACAATGATTGCTGGAAAGGTGACGACACTGGGTCTGATTCTGTTGTCAGTGAAGTCAGCGGGAGTTTTACCGTAGGTTTTGGTGGGAGCAGGATTAGGCCCTTACCCTCAGGGCTGGCTCCAGGCACCAGCGAAGGAAGCAGGTGCTTGGGGCGGCACGCAGGGGCTTCTGCGGCAATTTGGCGGCGGGTCCCTCCAAATTGCCGCCGAAGAACAAAGCGGCGTAGTAGAGCTGCTGCCGAAGTGCCGCTGATTGCGGCTTTATCTTTTTTTTTTTTTTTTTTTTTTTTTTTTTCCCCCCCCCAGCGTAGCCGCTTGGGGTAGGGTTACCATATTTCAGCAAGCAAAAAAGAGGACGGGAGGAGCCCCGCCCCCGTCCTGCCCTAGCCCCGCCCCTGCCCCTCCCACTTTCCGCCCCCCTCAGAACCCCCAACCCTCCCCCCGCTCCTTGTCCCCTGACTGCTCCCTCCTGGGACCCCTGCCCCTAACTGCCCCCCAGGACTCCACCCCCTACCTAAGCCTCCCTGCCTCTTGTCCCCTGACTGCCCCCTCCTGAGACCCTCCCCCCACCCTAACTGGCCCCCTAGGACCCTACCCCCTACCTGTACCCTGACTGCCCCAACCCTTATCCACACCCCCACCCCCAGACAGACCCCTGGGACTCCCACGCCCCATCCAACCACTCCCCACCCCCTGACAGCCCCCCCCAGAACTCCCGACCCATCTAAACCCCTCTGCTCCCTGTCCCCTGACTGCTCCGATCCCTCTCCCCATTCCTGCCCTCTGACAGCCCCGCCCCCAGAACTCCCAACCCCCCCCACTCCTTGTCCCCTGACTGCCCCCTCCTGAGACCCCCCCCCACCCTAACTGCCCCCCAGGACCCTACCCCCTACCTGTACCCTGACTGCCCAAAACCTTATCCACCCCACCCCAGAAAGCCCCCCCCCGAACTCCCGACCCCCCCGTCTCTTGACTGCCCCCTCCAAAACCTCCCTGCCCCTTCTCTGACCCCCTGGCCCCCTTGTTGTTGGCCTTCGCCTAATGTCTCTGTGAACTTGCTCAGGAATGGCCGGAGCCGCTTGTCCCGGCACGCTGGGCAGCAGGGGAGGAGGAGCGGGGGAGGAGCTCCAGACTGCCGGAGGCGATCTGCGAATGCAGGGAGGGAGGGAGGGAGTGATCTCTGCTGCAGGGGAAGGGGAGGAGGGGCTCTCTCTGGCTGTCAGAGCCCCATGTAAGTGGCACCATCTGGCCGGCTGCCCTGTTAGCCGCGCGCGCTCTGCATGGGGGGGGGGGGGGGGGGAAAGTCCGGACATTTACAAATTCCCCCCGGACGCTATTTTTAGCTCAAAAAGCCGGACATGTCCGGGAGAATCCGGACGAATGGTAACCCTAGCTTGGGGCAGCAAAAAAGCTGGAGCTGGCCCTGCTTACCTGGTAAATAACTTGTTGTTTATCCCACAGGCCAGTGGCTCTTCATAAACAACAGTGATAAAGACATTCATTAGGGATCAGGGAATATTTGACAGAATCTGGGGGGCGGGGGGAGACCTCTAATGTAGTTGTTCAGCCACAATAAGTATCTGAAATACTGCGTTGGAACCTGATTATAAAATCCTTACTCACATTGGTGAGCAGTTCAATACCTATATAGTCGCATAGAATTCAGTGAGACTACTCATAAGAGTGATCGCTCTGCAGTGCGTGTACAAGTTCACAATCTGACCGTCAGTATTTAACTGAGATGCAGTAACTGTTGTATCAAATGTTATGTGTGTATCTTGTATACCTTATCTGCCAGGGTCCATGGTAAAATGTTGCTTTAATTAAAAATGTCCCCATGAATTGTTAGCCAGTATATGAAGATTTTGTGTGTGTATAAAACAACTAACATAACATAAACCAAAAGATCAAATGGTACTGCCTGAAAGAAAAAACACTGACTTGTTGTCCAAAACGTGCAGCCATTAGAGAATAATAATTTTTGTTTGCAGTGCAGCTGGGTCTACAGATGCAGAAGGAAAGACTTCAGTGATCTGTGCAATGGCTCAGTTTGTTTAATTTGCTAAAACTAAGGGCTGAAAAGCAGACAGGGTCTTTGCAAATATTCAGAATGATTCTCTCTTTGCCTGTGTCGGGGTCTCTCTCTCTCTCTGCCTGCTGCCTGCATGTGTACATGCTTCAAATGCAACTAATCTTAATTAAATACTCTTGAATGCCTTCCGTTCCGCATCTCTTGTCTAAATGCTGGAGCAGTCCCCCGTCATTGAGTTACTATTTGGATCTGGAAAATAAAACCAGTAATTTAAAGTCAAACAGATACATTTTTATAGTGAATTTTTTAGCTTTCTGTCCTTTGTAACGAGCTCTTAGTAGCTTGAAAATGACATTACTTTCCTTACTGACCTTAGTGTTTTTCTATCCACTTAGCAAATATTGCAGTTTTCTATGTTTCTAATGGGCAGAAGCCAATGTGGCTTTTTAAAATTGGATTCTCTGTATCTGCACAAGAAAATCAATGGTGTTATCTGGCATGTGCACAGAGCTGTGAATAGTCCGGAGCCAGCAGGGGTTGCTTTCACAGAGGGGTGTGGGGAAAGTCAAACCAAAATGATTGCTTTTTATTTTTACATTTAGTGACAAACTAGAGAGCATCTTGCTGCTTTTAAATTTAAGGTTCAGGAAGCATTCTTCATCTGGATATAAATATTTTTAAACTGGTTAAAATTTGGGCCTAGAAATGGGCTAAACCCAGAGCCATTTATCCTGCCTCCCTGAACTTTGGGGGTTCAAATAAATTGGGATCTGAACCATCCTCTGGCTTTGTATAACTCTGAAATAATAGTGTTTGCCCCACCTTACCCCATTGTCATTGTGGGCCCCTTAAAAGACATAGAAATAGATATCAGATATAGGCACAGCAGCTGGTAAAAGGATTCCTACTCTGATAAAGCTGAGTGTTTGTATGCAAACAAGTGAGCTGTGAACTTATCTGCCTGTGTTTATCTTTTGTGGGGGAGTGAACTTACTACTGCAGAACCATCATGGGAACTTATACTGCAGGAATTATTCTATGGCATGGGGGAAAAAAACACCCTTGTCGAGTGTTTCAGCACTAATCTATAGCTCTGGGGAGAACAGAATTTTATTGAATGGGGTGGGAGGGGAATTGACTCTTTCAGCATCTTTTCTTTGAGATATCAGGGTAGAGTCATTTAATTAAGTGAATGCTGGTGCTGGCCTGACAGCACTAGAGACTGGTCTCCTCTATTTATCCTCAAAGCAGGTCCACCACATGCAGTGCATGCTTTCCCTGCTGCACTGCCAACATGCCCTCACCTGTTCTGGGGGACCAACTTAAATGCTGCAAAGGACGTTCAGCATCCATTCCATGCTGTCCTTGGCCTGTCCACTAAGAGCTAAACTGAGACGTTCATCTCAGGCCATCAAACAACCCTCAGTTTACAACCACTTTCAGTTACTACCTGTCTGGATCAGATTCAAACCAGTGACATTCTTTCCATATGAAAGACTCCATAGCTAGAGCTGTGCAAAGAACTGATTTTTATCAGTCCACTGGCAATTTCAAAAACTGAGTCAGGTGGACCCAAAAATCACTGATTTTTTTTTTTTAAGTTAATTGAAAAAACAAATTAATTTGGGATCGAACTAAATACTTTGTTCAAATTTCAAGCATTTTAAAACATTGGTTTTAATTTTAAAACATTAAACAGAGGAAATTTCAAAACAAAAAATCATTTTGATCAAAACTTTGAAAAATTTCATTTAAAATATCAAACAAAATGTTAAGAATTTTTTGGATTTTGTTCTGTTTTTCCCCCCAATGTAAACAATTAGGCAAAACGGTCAAGAACTTGCAAAATGTTTCTATGCTGCCGAATCTGCATTTTCCTCTGAGAACAGTTTTGGACAAAATTATTTTGCTCAGCTCTATCCAATCTACTTGGCCATTCAGTCACCTTACACAAACACATGAGCCACTGCTGGTTTTAATCATATGATTGTGGGAAGGACATGAAATCAACATTCTGAATGAGAACAGTCATCTCTGACTGTGGAACGGGAAAAGTTCTCAACTTTCCTGCTAACCTGCAGACAACAAGCCTGCCTTGAGGAGCAGGAATGCCATGAAATGATGGCTTTTGTCCAACAATAGGTTTCACAAAATGACGTACTTCTGCTTTGTGGTGTTCTACCTTTCAATTGCACAATAAAGTTAGTATGTCAGTATATTTGGCCCTCAGTATGAATTACAGACAGATGGAAAGAGAGAGATGTATTCTAGCAGTCTTAGAACGGGACTGATAACCAGGAACTCTTGAGTTGTATTCCCGATCCTGACAATGACTTCCTCTGGTGTTGGTCAAGTGACTTAGTGCCAATTTTCAAAAATGTCTTCTAATTTTCGTTTTCAGTGTCCAACTTTAGACACCCAGGTTCTGATTTTCAGAGGTGCTAGCACCCACATCTGCCACTGACTTCAGATGGAGCTGTGGATCCTTGGTTCCTCTGAAAATAAGGCCCTAAGATGGGCATCTAAAGACTGAGACGCCCAAAATTAGAGGCCACTTTCAAAATGTGGGCCTTAATCTCTCTGCCTTGTCAGTAAAATAGGAATTTTGAGCCCTATTCTCAGCTACTGTAATTGGGCATAGCTCCAAAGACTGGGTCATAATATGTACCTGTTTCACAGGGGCATCATGAGGATTAGTTAGTTCATATTTGTAAAATGCTTTGATGACTAAGACCTAAGTGTTGCTAGTGGTAGTTAAGGCTGCAAAACTGCTTCCATTAATCCTCTGTTTTCACTTGCGCACAACTTTTTACAAATTTCATGCATTTGATTGAAATTTTCCTTGCCTGGTCTCTGCCCCCAAGGTGAATTTATGTATTGACTGTTAAAGTTTCAGCAGAGATCTTTTGGCTGTGGTTTTTTTTTTTTGTATTGGGTGATGGTGATTGTTGTGCCCAAAATGGTGTTTAGCAGAATCTATCTGTGTCCATAACGTATAGACAAACACACTAACGTGAGTTTACTCTGTAGCATATACAGTACCTATAAATGATACTGTATAGGCAAAATTCTTCTACATGCTGACAGTTTAAAATAGTATAAATATTTTTTTCGTTCTGTCCATTCAAAAAGCCCATGTAATCAAGTGCATTTCAGTAGGGACCTAACAATGTGTCTTCATTCTTCCCCTCCACACCACACACAAAGAATTTACTTATTAATTGCTTTCCGATGTTGGCACCGTGGGTTTTTCTGCTATTTACAATTCACATGTAAGAAGCTGCTTTTAGTACAAATGTGTCCAGTTAAGGGCTCACCTAATAGCAGTTTTAATAACCACTTAATTTTCATGTGCAATGCAGTTTTTAATCAATTTAGTGCTGTTTGAAATGTGCCAGAGCGACAGCCTTGGAGACTTAAGTGCTGCAAAGAACAGGTACATAATAGACAGGCGTAGTGTCTTCCCTCAGACTGCTTTAATAAGTTCCTAAGATGGATCAGTCATTTCCTGGGGAGACCTCCTTTAAGGATGAGGGCAGAAAAGTTTCCATGCTGCTGTGATATTAGGTCTCTGTGCGCAGGCTGTCAACAAGCTGGTCTATTGTGAATGCTGGCTAGTGAGGTGTTCAACTGGAGCAAGAATGAAAAACTTCTAGCTCTCTAAACAGCAGTATTGTGTGTTTAAAAAAAAATCACAAGTCAAGCCCCCCAAAATCATGAGACTGGCTTAAAAATCATGAGAGTTTAAAAATAATAAACAATGGGTTCTTTGTATTTGCCTTCTGTTTTCTCAGCCTTTAAGGTTCATGTTTTCAAGATCTTTGTCATAACCACAAAGGTTAGAAGCTAACTTTACATAAGCACTACATTTTTGAAAATCACATGACTCCAGGAGCTGAGGTTTTAAGAAACACTTGATAAAATCAGGAAAGCTGGCAATACAGAAACAGACATTGGATGTTTTGGGGGCTTACTGACCTTTGCTAGATGCAGATTAGTGACCTAGAGGTCAAAGATTCCACGTAGAGCTAGTTGGGAAATGACTTTTATTTTCCCCATGTAAAATTTTGCCAAAAAAAATTTTTTTAATCATTTTTGTTAAATTTGTCACCAAAACTTTTTAGATTTTCATGGAAAAAATGAAAACTGAAAAGTTGTTGAAAAATTTACATTTTCTGGTTTGAGGGTTTTCAATGAAAACAAATATTTTATCAAAAATGATGAAATCCCATTTTTGAGGGGGGGAAAAAAAGCTTTTTGTTTAAAAAAAAAAAAAAAATGAGAGAGAGAGAGAATTCAACCAGTTCTGATTCCATATCCTATTACCAAAGTCAGCTCCTTCACTCCCCTCCCCATTTGTTAATGAAATAGACATAAGGGTGAAGCTTGGGATACAATCGGATCACTTTTCAGCTTTCCAAAACAGTGAAGGAAAAAGGGAAAAATAAGGAGATTTAAAAATCAGCCACTTAGTTGTCTCGGGATATGCAACACTGTACTTTTTTCAGCAAAAACTGGATTGCAGCATTATAAAAATAGACTGGGAACCAGGTTTACAGTAAGAGAAACAGAATTCATACCAAGCAAAGGATGTGGGAAATCAGTATCACTGTGATGACTGCAAAACCAACCAAACAAAACCCAAACACATTAAGTAGGGGTTTTCCACCATGCAGCGTAATTACTGAAAATGACTAAAATCCATTTGTTCTGGGACCATGTAGTCCATCAACGGGTTAAAAGCTTGGGAAATAGCAGATGTAGAGCAAAGACCCTGCCACACTGATAAAGACTCAGTTATCCGGAGTGCAGCAATGCTTACTTATTACATTTGCAGGAAAATTAAAAGAAAGCAAATTAGCTGGGAGCTTTTCAGAACTCTTCCTCCTTTTGCTGATATTAATGAGATTTTCCCCCATACCACAGCAGCCCTAATAACTTCCACCAAGTGGCTTCTGAAAGCCAATGCTCACAAAATGAAACAAACTTGGTGTGACAGCACCTAAGTGAATGCCAAGGGGGAGGGGTAGAAAAAACAAGGGGGAGGAGAGAGAGCGAAAGAATCATTAGAGTATTTTGCAGTAGGATCTTACTTACAAACTCACATGCTAGGCAAACAGACGCACACTCATGAGAAGATACAAATTATCTGTGTGTGCATTACATGACACAGTCCTTTCATACACATAACACCCCCCCTAACATTTGATACTCCGTGCAGGCTTTGATTAGGATGATTCAGGAGGTAAAAGGTTTGCACACAACTGAAAAGAACGGTCACAAACTATTCCCAGGCTTGGATTCAGCCATGGAAGACTTCCAGGAAGATGAATTTCCTAAACTGGGGTGGAGGTCGGATGGGAAGGGAAGAAGGAAGGGCCTGCATGAACTCGGCTTGCTTAACAAGAATTCCTACATTAAGCAAGAATCTGATGCTTTCCAAGGGCAGGTCCACACTGGGGCGGGGGATCGATCTAGGAAACGCAACTTCAGCTACGAGAATAGCGTAGCTGAAGTCGACGTTTCCTAGATCGAACTAAATTTACTTACTTCGGGTCCACGCGGCGCAGGCAGGCTCCCCCGTCGACAGCGCTTCCTCCTCTCGGCGAGCAGGAGTTCCGCAGTCGACGGGGGAGCGCTTCTGGGATCGATCTATCGCGTCCAGATGAGATGCGATAAATCGATCCCAGAAGATCGATCTCTACCCGCCGAATCAGGCAGGTAGTGTGGACCAGCCCCAAGAAACAGAGACTTTCAACGTCCACTGAAGCGGAAGCAATCCTTCAGAGAATGGTGGTGGTGGTGGGGGAGGGGAATAGGAGTGAAATGATCCATGCATTGGGAGGCCTCATGGTGGGGAAAGCAGAGCTGCCAGGTCACTATGAGCAAAAGCATGGGGATATATGGACTTCTCTGGGCTGCCACAGATGGGAATGGCCGAAGCTCCTGTGCTGAAGGTGTCTCTTTAGAAGTGATGCACTTGAAAGTCTATATGGGTTTGGATTCCAGAGTGCTGTTGCAAAGGTGGTTGAGCAAAAGCTATTGGAATTCCAAGACATTATCGCTTGCTTCATTTTTAGTGTAATAATTCCTCTGAATAGATGGACATATCTGGCCTGTCTGAGAATGGGGAAAAAAAGAAACCTTTGCTTCCCTTAACAGGAGTGTGCTAAAATGTGTGCAGTGGGCATTTATACAGCATCTCTAGCTATATATACACAAATACAACATGCTATGTGGTAATATTATATTTGAATTTCTGAGGCCGGTGTCCATGAAGTTCTATAAAATATAACTGAAAGCAAAATCACCATGACCTAATAAACAATAGATATGTAGTTTGTGTCTCTACTATTAAACAGAATTTCTGTGTATTTTGCACTTCCTGATAATTATTGCAAGTTAAATTTCATGTTAATACTCTTACACTGAGAGTGCTCAGTTAAATTTCACTGAATTCAGAAAATTGTTCTAAAATTATTTTTAGAACTAATGGCACAATGCACAAATATAGCAAAGCTATATAGCAATTATAACTGATTTCCTGGTAAACAATACTTATAGGTGCAGTGACAATGGGGCTGTTTCCCTCAGCTGTTTTTTCTTGGCAAAGAAACCTCCCTGTTGTTGATCTAATGGTGACATCACAACTTCCAAATTATTAAAAGTTGAGTAGGATTCAGAACATTCTATTCCAACAAATTCTGAACACTCTAAATATTTCATGCCTGTCATCTAAAGCAGTTTCAGCTCTTCAAAACAGCAGGAGAAAAAATTATGCATTGTATATGTATAATACATGATGGCTGATCTCTTCTGACATTTATCTTCATTCTAGAGGAGAGACAGGATAACTCACTCGTGGCTATGAAGATAAATGTCATACCAAGATCCCATTATATATTCTATTTATTAACCCCTTGGATTATTTTTCAAACCAATTACATTGGTTTAACAAGTGTCATGTGACCAAAATTAGATTTGCACTATTGTCCTCCCAGCTGGAGGCATAAGATTCTCGCTAGGGATCAGGACAGAAATGTGCAGCTGCCATAGCATTGATGTCAAACACTGAGGCTGCTGAAGGATGGGTGAGAATACCAAGTTACCCATTCAGGAAATCAGGACCCCACTCACTGAGGTCAGATACAGTGTTGCCAGTTCTCGTGATTTTTATCATGAATCTCATATTTAGTGGAATTTTTTCCCTTAAAATCTCAGCTCCTGGAGTCCTGGGATTATGGGGGAATCTCATATTCCACTTTTTAAAAAGAAAAAATACATTTATATCCCTGTGATTTTTGGAGAAAAGCTTGAAAACATGACTTCTAAGGGCTAAAAAAAACATGATCACTTAAGACCCCAAATGTATAATGATTTTTCAGATGTCAGGAGTTTTCGGGGCTTGACTAATGGTTATTGAATAGTTAGGTGTTTTGCAATATTGGAAGAGGATATGCCTAGCCAGGTGACTTGTCCCCAGATTGTCCTTGTCCTCATCCTCCTCACAAAGCCTGCTTGCTTATTGTGATTCTGCCATTCTTGTTCACTGTTCTGAGTGCAGAATCCTGCACTCACTGCCAGTGATTGGAAGAGACTGGCATTCCCTCCCCCTCCCCCAGTCTTGATTGATTTGAGAAGAGAGAGCTTTAGCTTTCCCTTCTACTTTCTAACTTCCCCTACAGATAGTCTCTCAGATGTAGGACACCATGGGAAGAAAGGATTAATTAATACCATAATATAAAAATAATCCATTCAAGCCTCAAAACACAGATCAACATTTTGTCCCCCTGAAGTCTGTAGATGTTTTGATCCAGGGGTTTCCCTTAGCCCATTATAAGGACAAAAGCCATTTGCAAAATCCAGATGTGGATCAGGGAACCCCTGCAAAGTTTGTTAGCTAGGGGCCAGCCTAGTCCAGGGTTTTGGTTTGGACCTTTCTCTATTAACAATGTAATTTATTAAGTGCCTCCTTGCTTAGGGATGTGGAAGTACAACATACCATGGGTAAAGTACAATACAGCATATGCGTCTGACAAAGTGGGTATTCACCCACGAAAGCTTATGCTCCAATACATCTGTTAGTCTTAAAGGTGCCACAGGATTCTCTGTTGCTTTTTACAGATCCAGACTAACACGGCTACCCCTCTGATACAATACAACATAGTAAACCAGCCACATTTTAAAAAAAAACAAACAAAGTCAGTCAGGAATTGGGGAAATGGATGGCTAAATATAAGATACCAGCTCAGATCATCCTGTCCCATGGGAAAACCTGTGGGAGGGGATCCTGGGGGAGGAAATATCTGTGAGGCTGTCTGACATTGTTAAACTCAGACCTGATTCTCCTCTCAGTTAAACCAGTGCAGCTCCATTGACTTCCATGGAGTTGGTTCTGACTTACACTGGTGTAAGTGCAAAGAGGTCTAACTCACAGAGTTCTTGGTCCTCCAGTTCCCAGATAGGATCAGGTTGTGTTGAACCCCCCCCATAATATTATTAATATATAAAGGGACTTCCAGATTGGAGCTCCTTTGCAGTTATCTAAAAAAGCACATGGATGTGTTTCTGCTCACAAAACAATCCCCTCATGGAGATCCCCTTCATGCATTATTGCCTTGTATGTAGTAGGAGGGTAGGGCAGTGTTTGTCCTCCATGAAGACGCCCCGGGGGCCCATGCCAAACCTGGGAATCTCAAGTATCTACAGGAGACCAGAGTTATACTCTGAAGTCCCAGTGCCTCTGCACTGCCCTCTGGCAGGGTCTAACTCCCTGGCAGTGCAGCTAGGGTTGCCAACTTTCCACTCACACAAAACCAAACATTCTTGCCCCGCCTCCTGCCCCTTCTCCGAGGCCTTGCCCCTGCTCACTCCATCCCCCCTCCCTTTGTTGCTCAGTCTCCCCACCCTCACTCACTCGCTCATTTTCACCAGGCTGGCTCAGAGGGGTGGGGTGCGGGCTCTGGTGTGGGGCTGGGGATGAGGGATTTGGGGTGTGAGGGGGGCTCCGGGCTGGAGGGTGGAGCTGAGGGGGTTGGAGTATGGGAGGGGGCTGAGGCAGAGGGTTGAGGTGTGGGAGGGGGAACGGGTTCTGGGCTGGGGGTGTGGGCTCTGGGCCTGGGCCAGGGATGAGGGGTTTGGAGTGAAGGAGGGGTCTCCAGGCTGGGGGTGGAGCCGAGGGGTTCGGAATATGGGAGGGGCTCTGGGCTGGGGCAGGGGGCAGGGGTGATGGCTCTGGATGGGGGTGCAGGCTCTGGGGTGGGGCTGGGGTTGAGGGGTTTGGGGTGCAGGAGGGTGCTCCAGGCTGGGATCAAGGAGTTCGGAGGGCAGGAGGGGGATCAGACCTGGGCAAGGGGTTGGGGCACGGGAGGGGGTCGGGATGCAGGCTCCGGGCAGCGCTTACCTCAAGCAGCTCCCGGAAGCAGCAGCATGTTCCCCCTGTGGCTCCTACGTGGAGGCGTGGATGAATGGCTCTGCACGCTGCCCCGTCCACAGGCGCTAGCCCCGCAGCTCCTATTGGTTGTGGTTCCTGGCCAATGGGAGCTGCAGAGCCAGCACTTGTGGCAGGGACAGCGTGCGGAGCCTCCTGGCTGCCCCTACGCGTAGGAGCTGGAGGGGGGACATGCTGCTGCTTCTGGGAGCCACGCGGCGCCATGGCAGGGAGGGAGCCTGTTTTAGCCCTGCTGCGCCACAAACTGGACTTTTAATGGCCTGGTCAGTGGTGCTGACCGGAGCTGCGAGGGTCCCTTTTCGACTAGGCATTCTGGTAGAAAACTGGACACCTGGCAACTCTAAGGGCAGCTCCACTGGAGCTGTGTCACCATGGCCTTCCCCAGCCATGCTGGCCCCTACTCTTCCTGGTGGGGCTGTATGGAAAGCCTGGGCTGTGTTATCTTTTTTTTTTTTGGTCTGATTTCCACAGGCCGACCCCCTCTTCCCCAGGCTAACCCAGTCTCTACCTCTTTCCTCAGCACAGGCGCTGCGTGGTACAGAGAGGCCTCCATGAGGGATGCCATGGATGTGGCTTTAGCCCTTAGAACTTCCCCCTCAGAAGCAGGGAAATCTGCACATGGATGGTCCTCTCCATGCGCAGATCCAAGCAGCACTTTCTGGCCCCTTAAGGTTAGGAACAAACTTTCCAGGAAGTAAGCCAATGAAGAAACAAAGGGAGAACATAAGAGTCATGGAGGCATTACTGGCAAAGTGGCCAAGGGTCAATGCAAAAAGGAGGTAAGGATCAGGAAGGAAGGGAATATATGGCCATTAGATTTGAAAACAAGGAGGATAGAAAGGAAGTCCAACAGAAGGCCACTACATGCTTTGTTGTTTTGTTAGAAACATTTTTATACGGAAAGAATGTGTAAGAGATCAAAGCCAGAAAATCCAGAACTTGTCAATAACCACTGAGAGGGGCAGAGACGGAGGAGCGCCGATAGTCGGCGAGCCCGTCTAAAAGGAAGGATTTTGACAAAGTCCAGCTTTATTTCGTCGCCAACCTGGCCGGTGTCAGGCAATACATTGTTTAAAACTGAGAGGAGAAACACATAATGCAATGTAACTAACTTCTTTGTGATCTGTCTTCTGTCTGTAGACAGCTGCCACTAGCTCATGAAAGCATCTGAAGGGGACAGGTTGAAAATATCAAACTAATCCATAATCAAATTATAATTTTAAACTAATCAAATAGTCAAATTTGTATGAAGGTTTTTCTAGTGCTTACAGGAGATCTGGAATTGGGATCTATTCTCTACCTTCCCTATGAAATGATTAAATCTGGCAGCCATCTACTGGCTTATTAAGGCTTTCTAAAACTGCATGTTCTGGGCTGAAGCTTCTCAGACATCTCTACATACATTTTTAAAAGTGTACTGGTGGTGGTTTAAACCCAGAATGCATGTCACCTTATAACTGTTATTGGCTAGTTTACATCCTTCAGATTCTAAATATATATTAATGGTTTTTTTAAAAATCCACTCCTTTACATCTTTAGAGGATTTGTTTTTTAAAAATGTAATTCTTCATTTAGGACTTAAAAAAAATAATGTTTTATCCTCTTGGTTTCCTGTGTGATGGCAGTTAAATAATAAATAGTGTTTTCACAGAGCTGTTAAAGAAAGAAATGAAAAAGCCATGTTAATTTCAAACTTGAGTAGAAGAGGGAGGAATTAATGTTTGCCAAATGAAGAAGGGCTGAGCTGGTAGGAAGAGAAATTTTATTTTCAGGATTTTGAGAGGGTGTTACAGACAATGAAGGGTGAGGAGGGGTGTTTAAATCACAGCAGATTTCTACCCAACAGCAGGTAAAATTTTGCACTGATTTATGTTCATGCAATCCCACTGAAGTCAATGGAATTTTGTGAGGCATAAATCAGTGCAGAATTTGAACCAGTGATCTTATGGATGTAGGGACATTTCTGCTCTCAATTACACCATTGCAAATCTGAAGTCACTCCAATGTAATCAACTGAGTTATGGTGTAACTGACAGAAGAATTTGTCCCACACTATTTATCGTTGTGACTTTTCAGTTCACATTCCTGATTCAGTCATGAGGAATTCTCAGTACTCCGTTAGTTCATCGACTGTCTGACCAGATGTCCACATCAACTGATAGAGAAACGCAGACTGGCCTATGTGATCCATGTGCTTTGAGAGAGATTTCAACACAAGCCGATTGATGATGCAGGGCATAGTAAACTGGCTCCACTGAATATGTCTCTCATAGCCTGTTTTTTCATTTTAGTCTTTAATATATATTATACTTGACATGATTTGAAGTCCTGAGGGCCCAATCCTGGACAGACAGAGGCAGAACTGAAATTGGAGTTAACTGAAGTTCTACTGGTGCTAGGAGTGCAGGATCAGGCACCTGGAGACTTTTGGCAGTAGGCTAAGTAGTCTGAGGTGATCCCTGAGGAGTCATGATCATGTCTGGAGGTTGTGCTACCACCTTCCTTTTCTTTATGGTGAGATGGTATGAGGTCCCAAAACTTTTCTGTTAAAATATGTTGTTAGAGTATGGAAAATATTGAAACCCAAAGATCTAGAGCTGTAAGAACCCTTCTCACCACGGGTATAACTGGTAGCATGTGGGTATTTGCTTCCCCGTGCTTATTTAGCCATGGGTCTCTCACTGTAAATTAGCCTACCAATGGCAATTCTTCATCTCTCCAAGCCCTGGAAGCACCGAGGAAGGACATTTGTACTTGGCACTGTGGATACATGCTGCATGCCGTGCCTCTGCTGTACTGAAGATAATGGACTCCGCCTTTAAAAGACTTGGAGGCCTGACATGCAAGTGGCTGCGGGAACGTACGGAGGCCTGACACTCAAATGGTTAAACTTTCCTACGTGCTTTTTCCTGTGGAAGTGAAAGGCCTGAAACTCCCAAGCCTCCTGCCTCTCTGGGATTCAGAGATGAAAAGACAGAGAAAGCCTTCTGAAGCTATTGAGTAATGAGCCTCAGTTATGCTTAAATTAGCAGAATACCAGGCTGGGCAGCTAAAATATCAGAGATAAAATTAAACACCTTTATTGACTCCTGGTGTGGCATTAGGAGGATACAGGTAGTCTGAACTGAAATACCTCTTTCTGGGTGGAACAGCTCACAGAAACACCGCGGACAGGTCTGTTGGCACAGCTGCTTTGGGAAACTCTTCAGACCAGGCCTCCTGCAGGCTTTATGGGAGATCTGCAACTCCCCAGACCCTGGGCAAGAGCTGCTTACAGGTCAGTGTATTAGGCTGAGCTCTGCTTCAATCTTTATCCTCGGAGGAGAAGGGAGCCAGGTCTGTCTCGGTGGTGGTGTGAGGCAGAAGCATAATACTGATGCTTGCAGAAGATTCAGGGATTGCGACAGCGCTACAAGTTGGCTTGGAGGATGTCATCCTGGAAGGTGTCCTGCCTTGGTTTGCAATAGCTCCCTTGTTAGCTGGATGGGCTTTCTACCCTTCAGTGGACAGGCCGTTCAGTGCTCAACCCCGACTCTCCATACGACACTGCCATTGAGCGCAAGGGAAATGTAAGCCCAGTGTCAGTATCATCGGGCTTAGTGGATCTATACAGAATGAGGAAGACAAAGGTGAGCTCTATTTCTAGGGCAAGGTTTGGAAATCACCTTTTTGCCCACCATTGACGGTCAGTGATGGCCAGCAATACAGGGAGGCTTCGCTTTGGTGCTAGGTTTGAGCTCTTAAAGAGAGGAGAGCAATTTATCACGCTCTATCTCTGGGCTTTGTGGTGCTCACTGAACACAGAACACCAAACTTGTTTCACATGGTGCTGAGGGATGTGGGGAGAGGATGGAGAAACAAGTGAATACTGCATGAAATAATCCAAGTATATATTGGACTATGGAAGGATGTACTGAAATCTGCCCCTGACTTTTATCCATTAGAGGAAAGAGGGGAATAAAGCCGACACTGCAATTATAAAAGGTAATGGAGTCTGATTTACATTTCAGAATTTATTATCTCATTTTTAATTGGGAAATAATTTGAATTGCAAGTGAAATAATTAGATTAAGGAAAGCCACTCAGCAATTTACTGCTCATATTCCCCAGAACTGGACTCCAGATTCATTGAGTAATTGTTAATAGTTTGTGAGCTGTGCCTAAGTCTCCCCTATTCCCTTTGCCCTCTTTTCCTAATGAATTGCTTTCTAGAGGTAAAGGCACGTCTTCATTAACAACTGTATTTTGAATCAGGACTTCCAGGGGAAGCGGGGGTTACAAACGACTGTTTGGCAGTTAATTTTTTTTTTTTTGAGCTATGAAATTCATGAGAACTTGTCAGGGAGAGGGGTTGGGGTAGGTGTAGTGGATTTCTCCGAGCCATTAAATCTGTTCCAGAGCTATACTGTAGAGGGGAAGAATGTTCATGTCGGCTTTGGCATTTAGTCTTGGCAAGCAGTCAGAGGGATTCCAGGGTTGTTGAAAGGAGGGAAAATCTGACCTAGGGTTTTAATAAAAAGAAAAGGAAATAAAGGACCAGATTCACCAAAATGGAGGAGGAGATGTCCAGTAGCCCACTGGTTAGGACATTACTTGGGATGTCTGAGCCCCACTCTGGAACAAGGACGAGTCCAAGTCTCCCCCCCCCCCCGTCTGAATAAGCACCCTAACCCCCAGGCTATAGGCTGTTTTGGACCAGGTCCCGATCTTGCCATGGAGGGCCATTGGCTGTGCGAGAGAGAATGTGTGTGTGAGTGACTCTTCAGCGACTCTTCAGCCAGGTGTTAAGGCACGCACCCGGGAGGGAGGGTAACTGGGTTTTAGTCCCTGCTCCACTTAATATTTAATTAAGTGGAACAGTTTCAACAGGAGAGATTGAGAGCAACCCATCCCAGAACAGCCTATGGTCTGGAGGTTAGGGTGCTTATTGAGGAGGGGAGTGACCTGGACTCAAGTCCTTGCTCTAGAACAGGGATTCAAACCTGGGCCTCCCACAGCCCAGTATGTCCTAACCACAGGGCTATTGGTGGGGTGGGATGTAGCACCAGCACCACCCTCCCCCTTGGTTTTGTGAATGGTGCTTAAGTCTTCATGTGAATCTAGCCCAAAAAATTGAAATGGCTCATTGCTGATTTATTTCACCCACCTCTGTTTGTAGGGTCAGATCCTAGCTACCAATCCTTCATTTTACCTCCCACTCTCTCTCTCTTTCTCTCTCATTATATGTATGTAATATGGAAGAGACTCTTTCTGATTTGGAGAGTTACCTAGCAGTGCTCAGGGTTATTAATGTTATAAATCACTTTTTACTGGTTCATAAAAACAATCTATCGTAAATTATAGATCTCAAAAAGACAGTATCTTACAGCGCTCATCCAGAAAGCAATCCATTTACTGTTTACTGACTTCTTTCTCATTGAGCTAGTAGGCTGCTGATTATTTTTCGATTACTTCTCTATTGTACGCCATCAGCATGTGGCCATACTGGGTCCCATGACCTCTTTGCCCCAACTCAGACAGGAATCCAGTATTGCTCAGAAGAATAACTGAAAATGGAACCTATTGTTCTTTGGCTTGAAGAGTAACCAGGTGGCATTTTGAAAAATAATCTATTACTGTAATCCATCATATTAGCCACACTAGCAGCGGAGAGTGGCCCCTCACCTTTTTAAGTTTGCTGATCTTCGATAACAAATATGGTTGTTTTTCCAATATAAAGGCCCCTTTTTCATATCGCCTCTTTTCCAGCGTCCTCGGGTTTCCTTAATGACTGATGCAAAAGCAGATATTGTTAGATATGAAGCTATACATGATTCTGACAGCTTTGCATAAAAGCATGTGATAAATTCTGAGGCAGGTGTTTTGTGCCAGGGTAGTCATCACAGCCAAAATTTTGGTGCCAAACTAAAGGGGAAAAGTTTCAGAGTAGCAGCCGTGTTAGTCTGTATCCGCAAAAAGAACAGGAGTACTTGTGGCACCTTAGAGACTAACAAATTTATTAGAGCATAAGCTTTCGTGGGCTACAACCCACTTCTTCGGATGCATATAGAAGAAGTGGGTTGTAGCCCACGAAAGCTTATGCTCTAATAAATTTGTTAGTCTCTAAGGTGCCACAAGTACTCCTGTTTTTTAAAGGGGAAAAGAGTATTCCAGAAACTCATAAGAGAATTACCACTTGAGGCACTGGTTCCCAACCTCCCCCTTGTGGGTGTTAGTGAACACAAACCCATCCTATGTACCCTAGTCCAGTGGTTCTCAACCAGGGGTCCGGGGCCACGAGCAGATTTCAGGGGGTCCTTCAAGCATGACCAGCGTTAGACTCTCTAGGGACCAGGGTAGAAAGCCGAAGCCCCACCATGCAAGACTGCAGCCCGGGGCCCTGAGCCCCATCACCCGGGGCCGAAGCCTGAGGAACTTCGTTTCGCGGGATCCCCTGTGGTGTAAGGCCCCAGGCAATTGCCCTGCTTGCTACCACCTAATGTTGGCCCTGGCTTTTATATGCAGAAAAACAGTTGTTGTGGCACAGGTGGGCCGTGGAGTTTTTATAGCATGTTGGCGGGACATCAGAAAGAAAAAGGTTGAGAACCTCTGCCCTAGTCCATGCCCTGGCACATTTGCCAGCATCATTTTCTGTCGATTTGCTTCTCTCCTATCATTTTATGCCTCTGTTCTCTCTGTATATTCCTTCTCATTTTTCTCTTTTCTCTGTATTTTTCCCCCTTTGCACCTTTGAGTCCTGATTCTGCAGCTGAATCCATATGAGCTCGCCCTTGGCTTTGTCAGTGGGTGCAAAGGTCTGCCCACCTTCAGGATTGGGGCCTTGGTTTGTGCTTCCTGACTTAGCATAAGACAACATGCCACTTGGTGCGGGCTAGATTGAGCTCAGAGATGTGGGGGCAGAAGCATGAGTAGCCAGTTGCTGCCTGAGCTTGTGGCTTCATATGTGGGAACTGCTCCTGTGGCTGGCTGTGCTAGGGACCATCACAGGAGTAGGGTGGGAAGGCTTCTAACGAGCCACCTGCTGCTCTACACACAGCTGCAGGTTCACATTTGCATTGCTGTGGGCAGATGCAGGGTCCTACAACTTCCTCCACACCCTCTGGTTTCTCTTGTCCTATCCCCACCCCCAACAATAAGATACGCTGACTTGGGGGAATCATTAGCGCCGGTGGGTTAGTGCATTAGCCCTTCAAATCTGGTGACCTTTGTTCAACTCCTATTTAACCTTACATGTGAAGGCAAGTTTTGTGGTTAAATGTTTATTCCTATGTGTGATCTTCACTAAACTAATGACAAGACTTTGATCAGGCAAATCCAGGGCTGGCACAGCAGGGAGTATTGTAGGTTAGAACTGAGGTGCATTGACAGTGCTGGATAGGGGCCCAGACCTGGAGTAAGAAGGGATGTGACAAGTGACTAGGACTGGGGACCATTGGCAAAGCTGGGGTGAGGGCTGAGAATAGTTTGTACAGCACTTGCCCAAGCAAATGTCTCACAGTAGACAGTGATATTAGTCCCTAAATTCACAAACGTCAGATTCCTTCATTTTAAAGAAAAATGATTTGTTTTGTAAGTCTATTTATTTTTTCAAATCATGTCATCCCACTTAAAATTGAGACCAAGTGGATGGGGCCCTAGTAAAGGAACCCCACCTATGTGGACATTCTAGTTCCAAATGATGTTATCTTTTATTTTTAGATGGAAACATTTGAAAGGCACATAGGGATGAGCTAACCATGTAAGTAATAAGGCTGGGAGTGTAAGCAGAGGGGGCCATCCGCACTCATTATTTAAGAGCCAGCTTCCTTATTTTTGCTGCTTGGATGCTTAGCTTAGTATTGATGACATTTAAAGGGACTCTGCCTTGTAGACTAGAAATAACTGGCCAGGTTCCTTTCAGAAGGGAGCTCAGAGATTGGACATGGCTCTCAGGGAAATGAAAATATAATATTTTGCATTTACCTAGCACTTTTCAATGCTAAAGATCCCAAAGGATTTACAAACCACACCGTCTATACAGGAATCCCTTCACCTGCCACTAAAATGCAGCCACCTCTGGGGTCAAATATGGGAGCTGCTTAACAGCACACGGTAATTTACCCTGATATTTTAGGGCAGGAAATGAAGAATACTGTATCTATCTGAAACTACAAGAGGAATGTAAGGCCCAAATGAGCTCAGTTTTGCAAGGCACTATAAAACTGCACACACACAGTCCCTGTCCTGAAGAGCTGACAACCTAATGACTGTCTTCGATATACGTATTAACCATCTCTGACCCTGCTTAGCTCTTAGATGTGATGTGATCACAGTTTTAGGTGGACCAAAATATATTGGCTATCCCTGCTTTTCTTCTTTATGCCTAGGGTTATATTTTTTGGTGCAACTGTTAGGACTTATACCAATATTCTAAAATGAGTAACCATATTACTGTATCGCAGTTCCCTTGTCCTTCCTAGCCACATTCTCTTCCTTACTATGTATCACCCTCCCCTGCTGCCTATTGCGTACACTTTGGCTCTGTGTAAGCTCTGTGTGGGCAGACCCTTACACTTGCATGGAGCCCCACTGGAATGAGGGGGGAAGCACACAGGCTCAGGGGTCTGCCCGCACACTGCAATTTGAAGACTCAGGACCTCAGATCGTGAACCATTGGAGACAGGAGTGCGTGGCATGCTTCTAAGCATTATATAATAATAATTAATAATCCTGTCTGGTCTCCATTTCTGAGCATTGGTGCTATTTTATTGGAGCCCTTCTCCTGCCATCTAAAATTACCCAGAAAAATTAAAAGGCTCAGCAGCCACCTTGTCGGTGGGGGACCATTGGTTCTTCAGCAAATGACAGTGAATTAACTGAACCATACGTATCTCCAGGCTGCAGATGAAACGGTCTCACCTTATATGTTCTTTGTTTCCTGGCTACTCTGGCCTTTAGAGCAAACTTGTGCTGAGCTCAGGAGAATTGATTGCTGCGGCTGCCACCCTTGCGTGCAGTGCTGCTTTGTTGCCATGTCAACTGTGCATGTCATTTGTTTACATTTGATTTGGCAGAACATTCCATGATAAGAACCAAGGCCTCCAGTGACTTTGAACTGGGGGGGGGTGGTTGGCAGGGGATCTGAAGGATGGGGAAGGAGGAAGAGGGTACGTGTCTTCTGCTCCTAAGTTTCGTTCTGTGGCTATTTGGCCCTTGACTCACTAGCTCATTTCCTGGGAGGTGGGAGTGTGGGAAACAAACACTAATGCAACATGGTTAACCCAAGAGGTAAAGTTTTTCATGGTTGACCTCAGAGGCTATAAGGCTGTTTCCACAGCCTGTTTTACCTTCAATTTCCATACCTATTTATTCCAACTTTTTCCCAAAGTCCTCATTGTTTTCAGCATCAAACCTGATTAGTTTGGAATTTTTTAAGTGTACTATTGTAACTGGAGCAGCTAAAGATAGTGGGCCAAATTCTGAGGTCATGGCTCCAACCGGCTGCAGTGAGAACTTGACCTAAGTAAGAAGAATATTGGGATTTGACCCAATAACAGAGAGAGTGGGGAAATAATTTTTAAAGAAAACATGGGAATGGGAAAACATAATTTTTAAAGAAAACAAAAAAACCCTAACAGATGTGATGGTCTCGTTATGGGAAGTTGGGGCAAAAAGATTTTCAAAACTGCTGCTGAACTGTTTCTTGCAAGCCTTGTTTCTAAACAGGGAGCCAGCTGAGAAAAGATTGGTAAGAAAATACTCCAACGTCCTCTTAGCTGTTTGACAGAGACTTTTTTTTTCTATATTCATTGTCCCACTGGGGGTAATAATATCTCCATTTGCTTTTCCATGCTGTTCCCTACCATCCTAACCCTGTACTGTACTTCTAGGGTCAGCGGGCAATATATGCAAAACTCAAATGCAGGGGGAATGAGAGAAATGGTGATTTCCCCTCCATTCCTTGAAATCAAAGAGATGAATGTAACATATGTTGATAAGGGGAGGAGAGCTCCCATAGTAAATGTTCCCTATTCACACCCTGAGTATGGCGTATATGTACATGTTCCTATAAGAGGGGCATCCCTTTGTCAGCCCTTCATCTGAGTGCTGAGTGAGGCCTAGCAAAGACGTTGGAGGTTTTTTTAGTATTAGTGAAAATACCCTTCTTGTGTGATTAATGGCCAAAACGGTGAGTACCAATTAGGAACTAAGGCTAAGGGAAGGGGAGGGAGGGTGAGAGTTTTTGGGTGGCAACATATGCCAGTTGGATCTCGGTCTCTCTATTCATTGCATAGTGTGGCTTTAAATATTTGCATTTGACAGCTTGACCCTGTGTTCACTGGGTCAGATTCAGCTCTGTGACACCTGTGTGAGTCTCGGGGTTTAAGGCCAGATAGGGCCACCAAGGTATCTGGTCTGACCTCCGGTATTTATCACAGGCCACTAACCCCACCCCTCTTAGGAGATGTACACAGTGGTACTCAATTCCAAGATTGTGCTTTCCTTAGATGTAGGTTCTCCCACTTACCTCAATAGCAGTTTGGCACATGCTGGAGAGCCGGGTACAGAAGATGGGTATTACTGTGAGGTTCTGATGAGAGAATTTTGCCCTTTCTTCATATGTGGGTAAAGTTTCCTTTGTACTTTTCAATTTTTCATGACCTGGACAGACCACATCTCTAGTTGGAGTGTATCAATCTCCTGACCCATTCCGTTTTTAACCTCTCTAAGGCTGTCAGAAATGGTGCCAATTGCTACCAAATGTATTTGCTGCTGTAATGCACCTGTCTCCCGGAGGCTGAATTGCAGCCATCAATGCATTTCACATAGGTTACCCAACAGCCATTAGAGAGAAACAACTTTCACATGCTACAGACCTGGGTAGGATTTAAACTGGCAATCTAAAAGTGAAAGGTTCCATAGTCCATTAATAATCCATGTGGTATTATCTAGTTCCTCCTTGTCAAAATGCCACTTAATGGAAAAGTTAGGTGCTTTCCTAAGGTTGTAAGATTTTTTTTTTTTTCCAGACATTGGGTTTGCCAGATCTGCTATGGGAACTAGGCGTCCTCCATGTTTTTTGGAAAGTTCTTTCATTCTTCTGCATTGGAAATCGGTTCTTCTTTTCTATGTGGAAGCCCTTTGCATCTTGCAGGGCTCAGGTGGAGTAGAGAGAGAAGGGAAAGAGGGGGGGGGAAAGAGGGGGTGACACTTAAAAACAAAATAGCAAAATAGCTCTGCTTGAGCGTCAGAAGAGGATGTGTGAGGGCGGGTAACACCCACAGTGCCACATAGAAATGACTGTAGGTATATGTTTCCCAAATAAACAAGACATTGCCAGTGAACAGACATGGACCTATAGAGCTAGCTTCAATAATAATAATAATAATAATAATTAATAGCCTATCAGATAATGGTGCAGTATGTGATTCATAGAAAAGCAGTGCATCTTGGGCCTGATCCAAAGCTCATTGACGTCAATGGCAGTTGCTCCATTGATTGAGCAGCCTTTGGTTCAGATTCCTTATAAAGCAAGGGTCGGCAACGTTCGGCACGCGGCTCGCCAGGGTAAGCACCCTGGCGGGCCGGGCCAGTTTATTTACCTGCTGACGCAGCAGGTTCGGCCAATCGCAGCCCCCACTGGCCGCGGTTCGCCGACCCGGGCCAATGGGGGCGGTGAGAAGCGGCGCGTGCGAGGGATGTGCTGGCCGCGGCTTCCCGCCGCCCCCATTGGCCCGGGACGGCGAACCACGGCCAGTGGGGGCTGCGATCGGCCGAACCTGCCGCGTCAGCAGGTAAATAAACTGGCCCGGCCCGCCAGGGTGCTTACCCTGGCAAGCCGCGTGCCAAACGTTGCCGACCCCTGTTATAAAGACATCAACTGTGCAAGGACTTCAGTTGTTCTCTTGTTTCTCAGGCCCTTTTTTTAAAGAGCTATTTGAATAAATCTTCAAACACAATGGGTGGAGGAAGCACATGGAGGTCGCCTCTAGGAGGACAGAGAGAAGTTCTTTATATTCATTTTTCCATGGCTGCTTTGTCCCGAAGAACCCTTATTTGCTTCCACTTCTGTGCTTGAGTCTCTGCGTAACATCCCCCACCATCCTTCCATCTGACAGGTGGTGCCCCTTTGACGTCTTGCCAACCCTGCTGCTTAATCCTCTAGAAGTGTCACTGCTGAGTGACGCAAGGTGCTCCTTCTCTCCTAAGGGCTTGAATTCTTTCCTAAAATCCAGCTCTCTGGAGGTGTGCAGTACCTAATGCAGTAGCACGGACACTTTGCTTTTCTGTTTTATTGTAGGATTCCCAACTTTCTAATTCTTGAAAACCGGCCCCCCTGCTCTGCCTTTCCCCCCGCGGCTCTGCCCCTCATTCACTTCTCTCCCATCCCGCCCCCCATTGCTTCCTGCTCTCCCCCATCCCTTTCCTTTTCGCTCAATCCTCACCACCTCCCTCTGCTCCAGGGCTGGGATGGGAGCTGCAGCCTGATGCAGTGCCTGCTGCCTGCCTGCCCACGTGATGCAGAGAGGAAGCAGCCCTGACTGAGCAGGGACTGGCATGGGTTAATGACCTGGCGCTTCCCCCACCCACGGTAACTGGACTTTTGGTGTCGGTCAGTACATCTGACTGGCACTGCCAGGTCCCCTTTTCGACCGCACTTTCTGGTCGAAAACCGGACACCTGGCAACCCTAGTTTATTGGTCAAGGCACATGCCCTGATTCCCTTGTCACTTTCAGCAGATGAGTTTTCTAGGTGGGAACCTGGCTTCCAAACAGTTCTTCACCAAAGGGGACACATCTTAAACTGTTTGCTCTCAGGAAGTACTCGATATAACCTTACAAATTGCAGTCTCTCTTTAAAGTATCATATTTCTGAATGTGATGTTACAAAATGCAATGATAGCTATTATTAATAAAACTTAGCTCTTGTATAGCATTTTTATATAGGGGTGGTCTTGGGGTTGAGGCAGAAGGCTGGGAATCAGGAGATCTGGATTCTATTATTGTGTGCGTTACACATTTCCTGGGTGGCCTTGAGTAAGTCACTTAATCTATACATTTCCTAACTTTCCCATCTATAAATCAGGGATAATATTTACCTACCTCACAAGGCTGTTGCCAGCTTACATTTGTTAATGTTTATAAAGAGCTTCAACTTTATGGATGGAAGATGCTATAGAAATGTAAAACATTAGTATCTTCATAGTGCTTCTCAAACATTAACTCATCCTCACAATACATATCTAAACAAAGCCAATTAATGAAGGTAGTTGGCTGCAACCATAATCAGTATATTTAACAAACACCCACAGTCAAATTCTGCCCTGGTTTATACCCGGTGCAATGTTATTGACTTCAAAGGGGCTGTGCAGAATGCAAGTCAGGGCAGAATTTGAGCTCTGTTAGCTATCTTTAGATATGCCTAGCTAGATATTTATCTGGCCCTCTTCGCTTTCATATCTAAGCACTCTTGCAACCACACTGATGACCAGTAGCATAAGTGTGGGTAGAATTTGGCCTGCAGAGTCTTTATTACTGGTGATGATGCATGAGAAGAAAAGAAACTGGCTGGCTCTCAGATCCCTGGTTGTATTTGCAGGACTAACTAGCATGTGGGAAAAAGCAAAACAAAGAAATATAACCTTTTATCTGGAAACTGAGCAAATCTGATATGGAATCAGTGAAACAGTATAAACGTAGGATCCCATGATTCCACTTTTACAGAGTCACTTTGCAGAACAGAACCATTTCAGTTAGTTTCACAAGACAGAGCCTTACAGAGGCAAGCTCAGGGTGCAGTTCTCACACAGCAGTGTTGCAACCTGTAATTTAAAAGGATTAACTGTTATGTCTTTTGATCACAGCACTTTCCACGATACAATGTATTGCCTCATTGTGATGCCAAAAAACTCCCTCTTCCCTGGTGAAATTCAGTACCTTCGGCCCTAGTACATGCATGCGGGTGTGTGCATACGCACACACATTTCTCCCTATAAACTGAAGCTCTTCAAGACATGTTTTCTCCCTCACTCATAGGATTTTTCCTCTAGCTGTTCCCCTGGAGTTGAACTAATGTGCTAAAATAAGATCTACTGTCTTTGCTCTGAGCCTTATTTGCATATTTGTTTATGCCCAGTGTACAATATTAAATGGAGAAGGTGGAAGGGGGGAGTAGCATGTTAGAATTTCAGTGCTATCTAAGCACGGAAATGCAAATATATTTCTTTTTAAGCAAAAATTAATAGGCAATGTGTTAACTGCCCTCAGACTGTCATTTTGCTTGCCCCAGAATGTCAGGATTGTGCAGTACCTCCGGTTTATTTTTCATGTCATATTACATACAATAGAGCCTGCCCTCTTTACACCTTGAGCCATGTTAGCAACAACCCTGCACTGCCAAAATTGTGCCTGACAACTATTTTCCAGCTGTGTTGTTGCTAATATGGTTGTAGCACAGCTTCCCTGTAGACAAGGATTTTTTTGAATAACCATAGAACGTGGGTGAGGTAACCCTGAGGCTATGTTCCCAACTTGCCGTGAAGACAGTGGGAGCTGCGTAGCTGCAAGTACAGGAGCATCTGTCCCCATGATGAGAGTGGGCACACATCATGCTACAACTATGTCCAACTGTAACTGTGTCTGGAAAAGATTTCAGCCCCGATGACAGGTCAGAGCGTGGAAAAGGATCGGAGGGAGACAAAGACAAAGGATCCCTAAAGAAATCTGAGGAAAAAGATAAAGGGAAGAACGCAAGCTCTCTACACAAGCCACAGCCCTCAACTTGGACCTGAACTGCGCTTACCTGAAAGAACGCATTCAGTGAGCACTAACCACCCCCAGGGGGTGTCAGGCTGAAGAGTGCTGTTACCTACCTTAATTCAGAGTGGCAGGGTGGTTAAAATTCAGATCATTGCTTATCCTAGGCATTAGCCCGCCTTGTACATCTGTTTTGTGTCGTGTGTAGAATTCAGCGGCAGCATATGCTAATCACGCTAATGTTGTTATCACATTATCTTAGGCAGCTATCTGGGGGCTTATCTAATAAATCTGTGACTTTGGGAGGTGGTGGCGAGGGAGGCAGGATGATAGATTGGTCGCTCGGCAGGTGGATTACTGAAGGCTGGGAGATAGGCAGGAGTGGCGACTTTGGAGTAAGAATGGGGTGGGGGTGGGAGGACCTTGCAGAAGGAGGCTCACCATCTTGCATGTAGTTAGCTGTTAGCAATTGTAATCTGATTACTAGACCCTAGGAGCTGAAATACTATGGTTATTGTGGTGGGAGCTGATTATCATGACCCTGGGAAAGGGATTGTCTTTAAGGAATAAATCAGCCACTCCTGAATTCATCCTGAGAACAGGTGGCTGGTCCATGTGCACAGGGCTAAGTGCCAACGGCAGGTTAATTGGCAGAAAGGAGAAATTTCGTAACTTGCTCACCCGCTATCCATTAAAGGCAGCCCTGAAATGGCCGCGAAAGGAGAGGGAGCTCCTTGCGTTTACTTACTGGGTTGTTCTACCACTGATATTAGAGGGAAGAAGGGAGAGAGAATCCCTTCATTAGGAGAACTGTGTGATTTATCCCTTGGAATGTTTGCATTTGGCCATCATTGTGAACACTTTACTTTCAATGTTGCCTTACTGGAGGGCCAGAAATCCATCGAGTTTGATCTCCCCATTCACGCAAATGGCTCTTGTACTAACTCTGAGGCCTCAACTTTCCCCAAAGTGCCGCATAGATGAACTGAACTCCTCTTTGCAAAGTCCCTGTTTGCACAAGTGCTTCCACCCACCAGGACAGAACAGGCATGTGGTAGCTAATATCCGGTCTGCGTTCTAGGCTCAGCCATGTAAGGGTCTTGGTTAGAACATGGTAATCCCAGAACATGGCTAAAAACCAATTTGGTCTCGCAGTGTGGATGGGACCAAGTTATATGTGAGCCATGTTCCTGATCTGTGCGGCAGCATCATTTGGCAACACAGTTGTTATAACATGGTTTGCTTCTGTCTGCACTGCAAGACTGAACTATTTTACCCAGGTGGTGGGGCTAGTGTGTTTGAACGGAGTCCTCCTACCCTTTCCCTGTATGGTTGAATTTATAGAGTGGGCAGAATCTAGCAGCTGTGGAGTTCCAGTGCTGTGTTGACCGCATGTGAGGTGAAACAAAGCTTATAGGTCAAAGGCCCAATGTAGAAACCACTAGCCCTAGTCAGTGGGGAGGTGTGTCTGAAGTTGGGCATTCATTATTACTAGTAATACAAATAAAATATTTAGGTTATAGTAGCACCCAACAATTCAACTTGGATCTAGTGTGCTGTATCTTTACAAAAAAAAAAGTGAGTGAACATAGTTGTGAAAACGTGATAAAAGCACTGTTGGGAGGAAGGTATAACGTAGCAGACACCAGGCAAACTTCCCTGCCCTTTCCCTCCACTGCCAACATGCTTCAGTCCTGATCTGTGACTGCCCGCCTTCTATTCCTGTCCAAAGCCCCAAACATAGCTCTGCTAATACATTTCAATCCTGATCTGTCTTCCTTTGCTAGTCCAGTCCTTTTAGGGCAGGGTCATGCCCGGCACATGAAGGATCCACTTGTAAACTTTGTTTTTTCCACTGAAGTTGCCAAAGGATTATTGTGCGGCACTGTAATACCACAGGTATCTTTTTGTGTTATGGCCTGTTTGAGTGGAACTCCAGTGCAGCATTCGGCCACTCCTGTGACACAGTGCATGGGAGATAAACCAAGACACTGTAACTAAAAGGAATATACTGAAATATCAGCAATTAGATGCCAAGTGTGTAAAAAAGCCCACTTCTGTAATTTCCCACATGAATGGGAAAACCATCCCCTGCCTCTGAAGAATTCAGAGCTCCACATTCATATTAAAACTGCTTTTTAAAAAAAAAATAGGGGTTTTGTTCTTGACCTTATTGAGGAACTTGAAAATGAAAATAATATTTAGCACTTTCCATCTTCCAAGGGCTTTACAAACATTAACTAATTACTCCTCCTTGTAGAGGGGCACTAGATGATGTGAGCAATGTCAAAGCAGGGATTTCTTAAAAGTAAGTAAAATGAGCTCCCAAATTGCCTGTCTGAAAACTGAGCACTGTGCCTCTCCTGCTCTTACCCACATCACACAGCTTTGTATGGTTTGGTTGTTTTGTTCTTGTTTTGGGGGGGAGTTTAAAAAAAAAAGATTTCTAGTTTAGAAAATTAAGATACTTCCAGCACACACTTTGCAGCTTAAAGGTACACTGTATACTTGATTTTCTTTTAAGCTGACTAATTAGACAATACATTCTTAGACAAAAGAATTCAAAAAAATCTTTGGGGGTTACTAGTAACAGCAGTAGGTATAATGTTTTCAGATGGAAATTTGGGGCCAACTCCTCTGCAAGTGTCAATAGGTGTTGCTCCATTGACTTTAATTGAGCTACAGTTGTTTACACCAGCTGGGGATCTGGACTGTGATTTGAGGGTACAGTCGTTTAGCATATAGCAAAGCTCAGTACTCTTGACACCACTTTTAGTTGTCAAGAACCACCACAACAAAGGAAGGGCATGTGATGATGTCAACAAAAAAGGTCAGGCTCAAAAAAGAGTTGTGTAGGGTTTTCTTTTTAAAAAAAACTGGAAACAAATCCAAATCGGAGCCTCTAGTAGGTTTTGCTTTTGATCTTGGCTGGTTGGCAGACCTGACAGACATATGAGGATCACCTTTAATCAGCAGTGGTCTCTGTAGAACAAATAGAAGTTTTAATAATGGGATCCTCCACTGAGTAAAGCAGGGAGCTACAAAGGTTGTGAGGGGAGGGTCTGATATGGAGATGCCCCTGGTATGTACTTTATTGCCACAGTCAGCATGAAAGACCAGAGGTAGCTCTTGTACTTACTCCTGCAGTTCTTACATCTTTAATGCATTTTCAGCTAAAGGCAATCTTCCCTCTTTGTATGTTTCATGTGAATGCTGTAGAACTGTACATGCAGTTATAAAAAAAAAAAAGGCCTTGGAAAAGAAGGAATTTGGTCGATGAAGGCTTAGGATTTTTCGGGAAGTTGGGAAGGGGGAGATTTTTCAAATTTACCTAATTGTTTTAGGAACCTAAGCCCTGTTGATTTCTAATGGGACTTGTGCTCTTAAATCCCTTAGGCACATTTGAAATGCTGTCCCCAGACAGACTCCTTGGACAATTTGCTGCCAAAACTTAACAAAACAAAGCAATACAATAATGCCCCAGGACACTTTAGGCATGCACTCGTACCAGCGACTACTGGGGAGTGTGGGAAGAGAGGCTGAAGATATTTGGATTACAGAATCCTAGCAATTAGAACTGGGGAAAAGCTGTTTATTCCCATGCCAGTGCAGGACTTTTCCCTGCTCTACACTCTCTAGTGCTTTATTTAGACTAGTTCTAAATTTTTCCAGGGATGGGGTTCTAGGGCTTTGTGTGGGAAGTTGTTCCACAATCCAGAGGATCAAGACACTTTTCCTGACCTTCAGCCTATTTTTTCTCTCTCTTTTCTTAACTTGACGCTATTAGTCTGGTAACATGGTATCCATGCCAGACAGTTCCAAGCTGTCCATGGGGTTTACACCCTTTAAGTATTTGTAGGCAGTTCCATCTCCCATCATTTATGCGAAGGCTCAGATATTTAGATCTTTTAATCTTTCTTTATAAGTCAGTCCTTCCAAATCATTTCTGTTTGCTGTGTTCTGAATTCCCTCCAATTGCTCTTCATCTTTCGTGAATGGAGCAGTGCTTTAAATTAAGTGTGTGATTACAGGGATTGCACACATTTGAAGCTTCCTAGGCAAAGAAAGGAAAACGGGAAAGGGAGAATGGGAGTGGGAACAAATATAACTTAAAGAGGAGAGAGAATATAATATATAGGAAAGGTCAGTTGTGCATAGTAAACTCTCTTTCTCTTAAATCTAAAGGATGGAAGGTTGTCTATAAAGAGAGAATGCAGTACTTGGGAAAGGTTGTTTCATTTTCTTGTGTATTTCTGGTTCACATTTCATAATGATTTCCACAAGCATCACCTTTTTATGGCTTAATGTATGGCAGTATATGAGTGATATGCCACTCGCCGTGCTTTCCATGTTAAACCTCTACAGGCATTGGTTTGAGAAGAGGAATCACTGTAGTTTGAAAGCAGGGTAATCCCGTTTGGTGCCAAAGAGGCTGTCTGATAAGCCAATGTACATGGGAAGATTTATATACTGTGTACTATTGTAAGATTCCCCTTTTTCTGTTCCCTTAGATGCAAATTTGTGGCATTTTGTATTCCTGTATGTTGTGTGTTGTCACGGGATTCACTCCACTGAACCACTGGGGCACCTCCTTGCGGCTCATGTGAGGATTACCTCACTAATGGTTTGATGCCCCCTCTTGTGGTTTCTCAGTCCCTGTCCTAATCTCTCACTGTGCAGCCTCTCATGCCCCCCGAGCTGCAGTGCTTCTTCGGGGCTTGGCCCTCTGGCCATCGCACTATAGTTTCCATGCCACTTTTGGGGTATCAAACAAACTGCCTCAGGCAGTTTTCAAAGTCCACTGCCCTGTACATGCCACTCCCCCAGTGGCTGGTAGGGGAACCCAGGCCTGCCCTTTACACTAGGAGCCAGTCGAGGGACCCTACAATCAGCAGCTAAGGTACATGCCATCTCACCTTGCTGCTGTTTTCCCTAGACTTCTTCCTACTCCTTTCTCTCAACCTGTGAGTGATTGCTGACTCTCTCCCCCCGGCAGTCCTTTCTGCATGCCTCTCTCTGACATAAGAACGTAAGAATGGCCATACTGGGTCATACCAATGGTCCATCTAGCCCAATATCCTGTTTTCCGACAGTGACCAATGACAGATGCTTCAGAGGGAATGAAGAGAACAGGCCGTCATCGAGTGATCCATTCTCTGTTATCCACTCCCAGCTTCTGGCAAACAGAGGCTAGGGACACGAAGAGCATGAGGTTACGTGCCTGCCCAGCTTGACTGACTTCATGCAAGCCCCTCCTCTTCCTGCCCAGCTGGGCTTCAGGTTCAGTTAGGGCTGTATATCCAGCCTACACCTCACCACGTGCAGCACATCCAGTCAAGTAACTCCTTCTGAGCCATTTTAACCCCTTTGGGGGTGGTGTGGGGTGAACGCCACATCATAGCGGTCATGTAATGAAAGATGCTGTTATAACACATGTAAGGAAAGGGGCAGAGCTAAGATTACGTTTGGAATCTTAATTCTGATTTTCTTGACTTTTTTTGTGCAATTAAAATTTTTAAATTTAACTTTGCATTAATGTAGGGTTTGCTACATAAATGTATTTATTAAAATTGGAACATACTAATGATCCTACATTTAACACTGTTGGAGAACTAATTGAATGCTTTTTTTTCTTCTGATGGGGTAGAACAAGGGGCAGCTGAGGAAAATACTTTCAAGGTGGTAGAGTGCATACCAGTGTTTCTGTGCATCAGTTTATTTGAAAGGTAGAGGAGCTTGAAGTATCTTTGTGTCGCTGCTGCACAAGGAAGTTCTCTTATTTTAGATACAAATTTACCTCTGTCCCACTACAGGGAATGTTGGATCCAGAAATATTGCATCATATAGATAAGAATAGAGCAGGGGTAGGCAACCTATGGCACGTGTGCCAAAGGCGGCACGCAAGCTGATTTTCAGTGGCACTGACACTGCTCGGGTCCTGGCCACCAGTCTGGGGGGCTCTGCGTTTTAATTTAATTTTAAATGAAGCTTCTTAAACATTTTAAAAACCTTATTTACTTTACATACAACAATAGTTTAGTTATATATTATAGACTTATAGAGACCTTCTAAAAACTTTACAATGTATTACTGGCATGCAAAACCTTAAATTAGAGTGACTAAATGAAGACTCGGCACACCACTCCTGAAAGGTTGCCGACCCCTGGAATAGAGTATAGATTCTTAAAATAGCTTCTTGTGAGCCTTTCCAAAGCAACAGGAAAAAATCTTAGGCTTCTTATATCAGAAACACTGAACCATACTTTGAAACAGAAATTTACTGAGTCCCCTCCATCATTGTCATTGAATTATGCCTTGAGTTTCACTTGTCTATCGCCATATAACACTATGTTGCACAGGCCTGAGAACATAATTTAGCCTGAATAAAGTTTATTCCTAGTTGAGAATGTGTGAGAAGAAATGAGCCCAGCTTGACTTCAGAGCCCAAGTTGAGTTTGCAGGACTGGCACTGAGAAAAATCATATTTGATTGGGCAACAAAATGGCAAATGAAATTTAATGTGGATAAATGTAAAGTAATGCACATTGGAAAAAATAACCCCAACTATACATACAATATGATGGGGGCTAATTTAGCTACAACAAGTCAGGAAAAAGATCTTGGAGTCATCGTGGATAGTTCTCTGAAGATGTCCATGCAGTGTGCAGAGGCGGTCAAAAAAGCAAACAGGATGTTAGGAATCATTAAAAAGGGGATAGAGAATAAGACTGAGAATATATTATTGCCCTTATATAAATTGATGGTACGCCCACATCTCGAATACTGTGTACAGATGTGGTCTCCTCATCTCAAAAAAGATATACTGGCACTAGAAAAGGTTCAGAAAAGGGCAACTAAAATGATTAGGGGTTTGGAACGGGTCCCATATGAGGAGAGATTAAAGAGGCTAGGACTCTTCAGCTTGGAAAAGAGGAGACTAAGGGGGGGGGATATGATAGAGGAATATAAAATCATGAGTGATGTGGAGAAAGCGGATAAGGAAAAGTTATTTACTTATTCCCATAATAAAAGAACTAGGGGTCACCAAATGAAATTAATAGGCAGCAGGTTTAAAACAAATACAAGGAAGTTCTTCTTCACGCAGTGCACAGTCAACTTGTGGAACTCCTTGCCTGAGGAGGTTGTGAAGGCTAGGACTAGAACAGCGTTTAAAAGAGAACTAAATAAATTCATGGTGGTTAAGTCCATTAATGGCTATTAGCCAGGATGGGTAAGGAATGGTGTCCCTAGCCTCTGTTTGTCAGAGGATGGAGATGGATTGCAGGAGAGAGATCACTTGATCATTGCCTGTTAGGTCCACTCCCTCTGGGGCACCTGGCATTGGCCACTGTTGGTAGACAGGATACTGGGCTAGATGGACCTTTGGTCTAACCCAGTACGGCCGTTCTTATGTTTGTAATCTGATTACATCTGTTCTAGCATCAGTGAGGGACATGGTGCCATTTTCAGGTGGGCACTGTTCAGAGTCCAAGTGAACTTTCAGAGGCTGCTGTATGTTCAGCAGTGGTCACAGTGATTTCATCTGGATGAAAACCTATAGATAACTCTCAAACTTCCAGGAAGGAATTGTCTTTCCCCCCCACATCTTGATTTGCCTTTTTACATTGCATTACAAACATCAAACCCCGTTCTCATGCTTTCTGAATCCCATATATTCCCACGCTGGCCTTTCTGAGTGTTTTGAACCTCCAGTGTTGCATGCTAGGGGGAAAAAAATCAGACCCCTTTCCACATGTCCCTCTGGAATTAGCAGGAGTTGTGCTGTTTAATCCTTCAGCCACTGGGCCATGCTGCAGGGCAGTAGCAGCAAGTGTAAACAAAATGCATAATTAATAAACCAGTGGTGGGTTGTATTCAGTTCTTGGCAAGCGGTAGGATGTTGGGGAGAGGAGGGCGGGATGAGACAGTGAGGTAATTATAGATTTGAAAAATGAGTTTGGAACTCACAGTAACCTTTCTAGGTTAGCCGTCTCTGTGATAGATGGCCTGCATTGTTTTCTCTCTGACCTTTTCATGAACTTCCCCTTAGACTGAGAGGGGAAATATAGTTATTCCCTTCCCAGTATTGTTTGTGAGTAATGCGCTCAGGTACAGCCTTATTTTTGTGCTCTGAACACTGCTGTTTGTGGGTAGCAAATCATATTGCAGGGAAATAGAAATTATGCCTTTTGAAGAGTCCTTATAGTCGTACCCCGCCCCATGCAAGGAAACAGTTTATGATACTAGAGATTGTTTGCCTATTCAGGTAATGATCGCCAACTCTGCTGAAAATGATATTGACCTGGCAGGGTTGCTGTTAAACCAAATGGAACAATCTGTAGAACTGAAATAGACACAGGCGGGGGGATTTTAACAGAAATGGAGTCGGGTGTTATACAGTGAGAGAGGTGATGACACCTAAACTGTGCACTAAGATTAGTGGTTCAGGACAGTGAAGTTGCCTAAGCTAAGATGCTGAGGCGACTAATGTATGTGCCTAAGATTTATGTCATGGGCCTAGAAAAAGATATTGTCATGGGGAAATGATGCTCCAGTTGTTTCACCTGCTGCTTGACCTTGCCACCACTTGACCTTCCCAGTCTAGAGCGTGTCACTTTCTCTGTCTGTCTAACTGATTGGAACCACAGCCCCCAAGCAATCCACCTGGTGAGGGTCACCACGATGTTTTTAAACTCTGAACTCTTTGTAACCACATGGACGCTTCAAAGCAGCATACACAGGATAAAAACAATGAGTTTGGTTCAGGCACATTAGAGTAAGGAGTTTGTGACTTTCAAACAAAACTTCCAGCATGCCAGAAATTTTGGAGCATGCCTTTGGCAAGTCTCCAAATACACAATGGGTTTGGAAGAAGGGTGTGCAGATACTTGTCTGACATGCAATCATAGTAATTGCATGACCCAAATGCACACACAAGTGGGTCTCTATCTTATAGAAAGGATGGGCCTTTGTTTCCATGTCCTGGAAAGTTCCTTTGATTGTGGCATTTGTATCCCTAAAGTAACTATGGAATTCCCATCAGCCAAAAGAATTTCTGTTAAAAAGGGAATTTCTTCACCATTTACAAGCACTGTATTGGCTATTTGAAAAACAGTCAAATTTTAAAAATGACATCCTTATTGCAGCGAGAGCCAAAGACAGATTAGAAGTTAAAGTAAGTCAGATGGGAATCTTTCCAAACTCTACCATTGGCTGGTTAAGAAAAATAAAAGTTTAACTTGGGGGGGGGGGGAGTGAGGAGGAAAACTACCAAGTTTCATATCTCCAGTGATTCTGTATCATAGTCACCTACGATTTTAACATGCAGGAAATGTTTATATTTTTTACAACACCAAAGTAAGTTCAAAAATTTGTCTTGGCAAGAAAAAAGGAACCTGGAAAAGGAGACACTGGAAGAGTCCCAGAAACTAATATATGACTATGTGTTGACATGTTATGAAGGTGTTGGTAGCAACTCCATAGTTAAGATTGTGTTAAAATTTGCACTTATAGCAGGACTTAAATCCCTCTGTTTCACACTTGAATGATTGAATTTAGCCTCCAGATTTGGCACAGTATCTTTTTGGAGGACAACTGAAATTTCTATGTATTATTATACTTAAAATATTAGCTAACTTTTTCAGAGGAAACATTTAAGAATGCTTTCTTTTTAAAATTTGCCCGGTTTCTCTCACATTTCTTTGGGTTTTTCTTGAAAAGGAGCCACAGGTCCTACAAACTATATGCACACAAACAGTTTTTGAATGTACAAAGGTTGTTCTTGAACTTTAGAAATTAAATACATTCCCCTTTTTCTTCACAACCAACTTTACCCCCAAGCCAATAGAACTGCTCTGATCCATCTGTTATGTCTGTTCTTAACAAAAAAAGTGAGAATTTTCTTTTCCATTTTTATCAACATTTTCTGACAAAGTATAGAGAAAATGGGGGAGCGGGGGAGAAAAGTTCATGAAGAATGTTGCTCTTATTGATAATATTCTACCTGCACTATCTCTGACTTCCCAGCTGTGCTCTGCACACACTGGGGAGTGAGGGAGGCTGGTTGGGCATTGGAAGACATTAGAATGGTCTCTGGGGGAGACTGTAAGCAGATGAGCAGTGATGTGGAAGGGGGCAAGCAGAGTGAACAGGGACATGAGGAGTAAAGCAGGGCTTTAGAGAGATGGGGGTGATGTTAGCTGGGATTTGTGGGGGAGTGAAGGGGGAGGGCTTTGGTGCAAGGGACCTGAGGGAGGATGGGCAGTAGTTATGCATAGAGTCTGCAGTGGAAAGAGGGAGCCCCACATCTCTGCATTTGAGGCTTTGGCTGTTCGAGGGCTCTCCCAGCACCTAACCTCTCCAGTGTCATGGGTGCTCTTAAGCACTGATGCCTTAGTGCAGAAAAGATGGTAGATAATAGTTTGTTTCCATACTTTGTTGCAAGTTCCAAACACTAGATTCTAAACTGAAGCATATTGGAAGCAGGTTTGTGTGCTGTCTTATTCTGGGCAGCTGTATGCTATCAGCAGCCTGAGATTCCAGAGGGGACCCTTGATCTCGCCTGGAGATTTGCCTACCCCTGATTTTATTATTTGTGTTAATAACTTACTGTGGAGTGTTAGTTGTCTACATAAGACCTATTTGGAACTATTCAGTGGGACATAAAGTTACTAATTAGGATCCAGGCCTTAGATTGTAAGATCATTGGGGCAGGGACTGCATCTGCTATGTCTTATATAGGCTGACTACATAGTCAGTGCTTCGCAAATAAGAATACGTGGTACAGGTAGGTTCCATTTACCCAAGTGAGTGGGATTCTATCATTAGACTGTAAGCTGTTGACTGCAGGGACTGTCTTTTTCTTATGTATTTCGACAGCACGTAGCACAATAGGACCCAGATGGGGGTTGTAGGTGCTACTGCAATACAAATAAACAATAATAATGAAATAAAGAGGTGATTCATAATTAATGTGTTCATTTAATTCTGTAAAGGAGAATAATTTTTCTCAGCACTGTGCCCAATCATTTGTACTGAGAGCTTTCATCTCTGTTTTGTATTCTGCGTTGTGGTATAATTTCATCCTAGTTGGGTATGATTGGAGTTCAGGGTATTTAAGTGTTGTTTAATGCTATTATTAAAATTTAAAGTTTAATGAAAAATCCTTTTAGCTAGGTCTTAGTGTTTGTAGACCATCATAAATGGGAGGGAAAATGGTCTAGTGTGGACACAGTAGAGATCATGCCCCACCTTCTTTGTGTTTGTTGTAGTTTACTCCCCCCCGCCGGCGCCCAGCCAGCAGTCGCCACTCTCCGGCCACCCAGCTCTGAAGGCAGAGAAGAGAGCAGCAGCTACTGGCCAAGCAACCAGCTCTGAAGGGAGTGTTGTCGCTAGCAGCAGCACAGAAGTAAGGGTGGAGTGGCATGGTATGGTATTGCCACCCTTACTTCTGTGCTGCTGCTGGCAGCGGCGCTGCCTTCAGAGCTGGGTGCCCAGCCAGCAGCTCTCGCTCTCTGGCCACCCAACTCTAAATGTGCACAGTAACCTTTTTTTCCCCCTAAAGCTTCTCACGCCCCCCCACCCCCAGAATACATCCCGCGTGCCCCCCAGTTTGAGAACCTCTGGGGTAGAGGACTGGAAGTCAGGAAACCTGGATGCTGTTCTTGGCTTTGCCACTGATCTGCTGTGTGATCTTTGGCAAATCCCTTCACCTCTCTGTGCCTTTGTTTCATCTCCTGCCATATGTCTATTTAGAATTTAACTCTTTGGGGCAGAGCCTGTTTCTCTCTCTGTGTTGGTTCAGTACCTGGCGCAATGGGGCTGTAATCTTAGTTGGGGCCTGGGTGTGTCACACTAATATAAATAACATTAATATTAAATATGCCTAGCTTTCAACAGACAAATACATAATGGCAACGTCCCTGCTCTGAAGTGTTTGTAGTATAAGTATATTACTTTTTTTTAACTTTCAAAAAACAAGCACACATAGATAAATGAAAAAATTAGAAAAACATGAAATAATTTGACATGTTTAGGTCCACATCCTGCCAACTGCTTTACTTGGGCACAGTGGTCTGCCTGCATTGGGCGAGTCACAGGATCGTGGCCTGAGTCACCTTTTTATAAATGTTTCCAAGGTAGAAAGCCTCTGGGTTCTCTTTCTATTGGCGATCGCCTTGATAGTCAGTGTAATCCAAGGTTGCCCAGATCATAAAACCACCACAGCCTAGTGTGTCTGGCAGTGTCTGCTCTGGATGGGAACAGCATTGAGAGCTACAAGTCCGAACTGAGAACGTTTGTTGGGCTGATCAGGGTAGGGGCCCAGGACTGGAATAAGAAGGGGCTGGGGCTAGCTGCCTTTGCAGAGCTGGGAATGGAAGATAGGGAGAGTGTAAGCAACAAGATGTCAGCTCCAGTGACTGAATCTGTTTTTTTAAATTTCCTGTCTAAAGAAAAAAAAAGTCTTAAATATTTAACAGTGAAAACAATAGATGAAAAAGGGGGCGGGTGGAGTTAGAGCCAAAGCTTGGCACTGGTGGGTGTTTGGCTCTGAGAGAAGCGAGAGCGGCTCAGATTTGCATAAATTGCATAGTGCGGGTCAGAAAGTGGAATCAGAATTGTGCTTTCATTGCAGTGGGATGAATGGAAGCACATAATTGACATTCTTCCCCTTCTGATCAGATGTCTCCTCAAGGGGAGCTCACCACCCAGTACATTGTGTCTCATCCATTCAGGGCCGGGCTTGGACAGGGCTTTTGTTTTCAAATTATTATTTTTCTATTATGTGATTTCTTCTATCACCTGGGAAAAACCCTGGCATGGCCCGTTCCCCTACTCTGTGCCTCCCCCCCTTTGTGTCACACAACAAAAGATCACATTGTCTTGAATATAGCTGCTGTTTCACATCTTTCTTCATTTCTGGATCATCATGCAGCTGAACATGCATTACGGGTAACAGCAATGGTACTTTCCATTGTGTGTATCCTCATGATCAACTGGGTGAGGCTTTCCTGAGAGATGCCCAGGGAAACTCCCAGCTGAGACAAGCTTAGCACAGCTACTGGCTCAGCCAAGGCACAGTTTCCTTTTGGCTCACCTGAGATAATTGCTTCTTGTGCATCACAAGGTTCGCAGTTCAAGCGTGAGTAGGACATGCCCATAGACTCCAATTCACAAAGCTTAACATTTTACCATGTACTTAAGTCCTAATGGGACGTAAGTACTTGCTTATAGGTAAGCACGTACTAAAGTGCTTTGCTGAATCAGGCCCATAGCCAGTCCAGATAGGAATATTACTAAGGACATAGGGACATAGGGTGACCAGATGTCCTGATTTTATAGGGATAGTCCTGATATTTGGGGCTTTTTCTTATATAGGCTCCTATTACCCCCCACCCCCGTCCCGATTTTTCACACTTGCTGTCTGGTCAGCCTAGGTCAACACTACATATTTACATTGGTGCAGCTGCGCCACTGTAGTGCATCGGGGAGGAAGTAAGCAGAGCTGGTGGGCATGGGACAGAGCCAAAACTTGTGTCGAAGGGGGAACAGAGCAGAGGCCGGGACTGGGAGCCAGAGGGACCCCATGCACTGGGTCATAGAGCCACTCAATGGCCCAATCACCTGTCTACCACTCATACAGGTGTGGGATTCTGTCCCACGCCACCCAGGTCTGGGTGCATGTCTGCCAATGGGGAGGCAGTACCTACAGCTGGGTGGTGTAATGGCAGACCACCTTCCCTGCTGGCAGAGGCGGGTGGCTGGGCCAAATTTGTGTGGCATTGCAACCTGGCACACAGGGTCCTGCTGCTTCTAGTCTCTGCCTCTGCTCTGCTCTGCTCCCCCATAGACACAGGTTTCGCAGAGCCCTGGACTGGGAGCAGGAGCCCATGCGCCAGGTTACAGTGCCAGTGAAATTTGGTCCGGCTGCCCGTCACGCCAATAGGGAAGGGGCTCTGCTGTTACCCCACCCAGCCCTGGTTACTGCCTCTCCACTGGCAGAGATGTGCCACATCCTGCCCATGGCTGGCCACAATCAGTTATGCAGTAACATAGAATAATATGTAACATAAATGATTTGCTGTGACGTCAGACCTTTGGTCATTGCTTGTCCACCATAAGCTGGGGCCCGCCCAAATTTCCACTCCTAGCTATGCCACAGGCCACCAGGCAACAGACTTGCATCCTTTCAGTTCTGGATCTCAGATTTTCCTCCATCCCCCACTTTCAGCCATGTGGGGCCTGTTACCAACCACAATACTGTCTCCCCATTTAATAAGGGGTGTGCATTTTCTCACTCTATATGTCCAGCCACTGGAATTGCATCAGAACCCTTTGCTGTTCCTGATCCCCTCAGACAACAAGTGTATTGCACCTACAGTGCAACTGAACTATGCCTTGCCATGTGGGAAGGGCAAGGGGGAATCTGTGGCTACTAATGCATGAGCCCATCGTTCACTGTATCTACAGAGGCTCGCTTAACTCTGTGGCCCCCTGAAGATCAGGACAATGATGATGATTTTCATAATCACAGGAGTCGCTTTGAACTTCCAGAGTCTTGGTCTTTCCATAACACCCCCCATCCCCACACACTGTAACTTGCTGGAGAGGTCTCTCATGTCCAAGGCACAGGGAAAAATCAAAATGATGTTTATGAAGTATAAACCAGGTGATTTTTGATTTCCCCTCTGGCTCTAGAGGAGGGGAGCAGCTGGTGGAGAGTGGATGAAAAATGCTTTATCTGCTGTATTTTGGTTACCAGGAGTTGAGTGATAGGTTTAATAATTGATAGAGCAATTTAGCAGTGGTCCATAATCCTGAAAGAAGCCCTTGCTCCCCTCCCTCCGAGACTGACAGGCTGCTCTCAGTGGCTTTGCCTGCAAAATTTCAGTCCTTGGTTTCAGTAAACAACATGAGGGGTGGGTCGGGGCGGGGAAAAGCAACTGTTCTGAACCTTTTGTCCTGTTTCTGCGAACAGCTGTGCTGTTTTCTCCAGCTCAAAGCTTTCACTGTTTGTTTGCATGCTCTTTCTCGGTCTCTTGTTTGAAGTGAGCAGGAGGTTTCCTTTCAGACCCTGTCTCTATTAAAGGCAATTCCCACTGGTGTACGCATGGATGTAGGTTTATCCCTGTAAAACCCCAAATGGAGATGTGCAGCACTGGCCCAAAACAAGTCTTACACCCCTGCAGCTTGCTTGGATAAGTTACAGGGTTAACCAGTGCCAATTTCCTTAATGTAAAGAGGCCCTCTTTTAAATCTGGTTCAGCTGTTTTCAGACCAAGTGGATCCCAGTGTAGGTCATATTTTTAGTCAGCTCCTGACTTGTGCGTCCACTTGTGGTGCTTGTAAGTGACTGCACCTGCGAAAGTGGATGTGCACAATCTGCACTTGTGCAGCCCACTGCTTTAGTAGCACATCCATGGTTCCGCTTGTACACATATTTTTCTGCATGCATAGGATGATGTACACCCGCGTTATGTGTTTAGGGCTTAATATTTCCTAGCTCTGTGTGTTTAAGAGGATGCAAGCATGGGGGTTGTGGGGGAAGAGGGGGGTTAGAAAAGAGACATGGAGATAGAGAGTTTGGAGGGAGAAGAGGGAGAGTTTGGAGACACCAAAGATATAGAGGAGGAGGTAGAGAAGACAATACAGGAAAAGAGAGAGAGAAACCGAGATAAGGGGGTAGAAGAAGAAAGATAAGGTAACAAAAAAACAGTCACTGAAGACCAACAGGAAAAGAGTTGTCATGCTCTTTTATAAGGAAAGGGAAAAAAAGTGGAGTGAAGCCAAGTAGGGAAAATGAGTACAAACAAAGGCATAATAAAGATATAATAGTAAGTTACACTTTTCCACATGTATTATATAGATATTGGATTGACAATATGTCGCAAGTAAGCACAGTAAGCACTAGGCAATACTCGACTGTTTTATTCCATTTAATTGCAGAGGGACGAGCCTTTGGGGATGAGGCAAGGCAGGTATTTTTCAGCCTTACCTATCAGCATGTAGCTAGGTCATTAATAGTCCGTCTCAGGCGGAAGTTGTTTTAGTCCCTGATTCTGAGATTTATTTGTTGTTAAATACCCTATAATAACTACAGGTTCCTGAAGCTTACTTGGTAATTACCCATACTGGGTCCAAAAGTAATTCCCATGTAACATGCCCTCTGTTCTTAAGACGGATATAACTGTGCATGCACTTGGTAAATACACAGTAAGATCTGCCCCGCCCTTCCCTCCAGCACTCCCAGTTGCATGCTACTTAGCACAGAAATATAGGGATTGCCGTAACCATGTCATTGGCAAGTATACATGTTCTGCCCATTATATTTATGTCCTGTAACATAAACCCTTACCGAATGCTGAGTTGATACAACCTTCATTCCTCTTAGTTCATACAGAGTTTGGAGAGCTGAATGTCTGCCTTTTTTGGGGGGAGGGAATGTCCTGGAAACTAATCTTGTGGGATTCATCATGATGATAGGTGTGTGCATACTATTATGAGTGCTCTCTAGTGATGGATATGACGACAATACTACTTAATCCAGTCAGAATCCTTAGCAGGAAGTTGGGTGTGTGTGTGTATTTGAAGAAAAATAAAGCATGGTGGATTGTTAGTGGTGCCCGTCACTCCGTCCTCCGTTACAAGCATAAACAAATTAAACATTTTCATGGGTGTCCAATACACTATGTATCTGATAGAATTGGTGGCATCCCTATGTTGTGCCCTTCCCTGCCACTTCACTGTCCCCTGGCCTGGCTGAAATCTGTCTATGACTATTGATCATTTTAAAATGCAACATTTTTCTGGCCTAGTGCTTGTTGTAATGCTCTGTTTTGCTGTGTGAGAGACTCTGGTCTCTTGTGACTGGAGCTGGGCAACTACAGGGATAGGGTGCTACTGTTTTTTGGTGAAAAATGCCGATTCAGTGGCACCAAATTCATGTTGGTTTTGTCAGATTGTTTCACCTAAACGAAACAAAAAAAATCCCTGAAAAAATCAAACTGTTTTGTTTTGATGTTTTCAACACAAAACTTTTTAATTAAAAATTTCTTTCAATTTTAGTTAAATAAAAAAAAAAATTTCAGAAACGTTAAATGTTCAAAATTGAAATGAAATGTTTCGTTCAACTTGCATGCAATTTTTTAAAAATGTTAATTACAAATTGAAAAAATCTGTTATTCACCTAGCTAGTGTTAAGCCCTGTTAGGTCATGAGGAATGTCTGCTATTTTGTAGGGATTCCTCTGGCTGGGTAAGAAGCTGCTTAGACAGACTCTGAAGCCAGCCCCTCCAGAGCTCACTTCAGTGAGTCTATATCTTGAGAGGGGGCATTCCCCCGGTTAATTGTTTATTCCTCAGACTCTGCAGCTTCCACTCCGAACTACAGTTCACTTTGCTATGACCTGAAAAATCTTACAGTGGAAACTTGGACAAAGAAACAGCGTTATCTGGCTAGTAAATAATCAAAACAATTGCCAACTCACTGAAGAGAAGGTCGACTGCCTTTGATGTGCAGGCTGGGAATAGCTGCTGTGTTTCATAGTTTGCCTTTTCTAGAGGCCACTGAAAGATATGAGATGCACAGCCCTGGATACCGAAATACTTTATTCAGCTACAGAATGGGAAACATCAGTGAAAGTTCCCCCTTGCTTCCCACAGCCTTCTGGTAGAATGGCCCCCATTGGGGGTGAGAGGGTAGCATAGTCTAGTGAGGGTGCCAGTCAGTGTCAAGGGTGTGGTGATGGTTTTTTGTGATGTGGGTAGCTGTCCGCTAGGAATTGGACGGAGACAACCAATTTCGTGTTCGTGTAGGCCACCAAGAGTAGTAAATAATGTCCACCGGGTTTGGCAAGTGCGGGGTGAGCTGTGCAATGGGTTGTTAGTAAGTTCCACCTTCAGTTCTATCTAGTGGCTGGTAATTTTGCACGTTATCATGCCTATGTATTATGACCCCCACCCCCTCCTGCCCAGGATCTGGTATAAAGGCATATGGGACCTAGACAGCACCCACATTTCAAAGGGGGCGTCCCAGGCAGACAAGAGTGACTCTCTGTGTCTTCTGATGCTCCACCCCCCAAGGTCAGTTTCCCTTTCAGGATAACAGAGCAGCAAATATATCGGCATGTTCCTCTGTACACAGGCTTTCCTGGAAGGACCCTCACTGGGATCCTCTGCCCTGAGGAGCCAGCTGCCCTGCCCAGCCCTGCATTAGGGATATATTTACTGAGACTTGCAACATCGGCTCCATCTGTCCCCTTCCCCCCCTCCCACTTGGGCTGTGCCTGGTGTCAATCTGAAGGGCACCCTAGGGTGCAAGGAGCTGCCCCAGACTAGAGGGGATATTCCTGACATGAAGTGGGAGGAAGAGGGAGGGACATTCCATACGTGGGTGGAACAATGTAGGGGATAATACAGGTGGGCTGGAGTTTAGACACAGGGTGGGGATGGAGGTCAGGACCCGAGGAGAGACCAGGACATGGGGGACAGATGGGGTGGGGTCCAGGATGCAGTGGGGGACAAATAGGATGGCAGGGACTAGGACATGCAGGGCAGGTGGTTGGGGGGGAGGCTAGGAAAACAGGGAACAGATTATAGGGCAGATGGGGTGAGGGGATGGGATACAGGGGCAGATGGGGCAGGACGCTAGAGAAGGGGGCTGATGGCATGGGGGGCAGGACCCTGCTGGGTAGGGAGACTGGAGATGGGGCAGGCCCTGGGGAGCCGAGGGGCAGATGTGGGGGCAGGACCCTGGGTGGCAGATGGGCTAGGACACAGAGGGGTGATGCAATGGAGGGTTAGGATACAGTGGGAAATGAAGGGCAGGCAGGTAGGGTTAGGATGCAGGGGGCAGGCCAGGACCCCAGGGACAGCTGAGATGGGAGAGGACATGGGGAGATGGGGGCAGAGGTGGCCACTGCATGTCCTAGTCCCTACCATCCCATCTGTTCCTCTGGTTCCCACCTGCCCTGGGGAGCCACTCCTGCTCGAGCTGGTCCAGGGAGAGACCACCAGGGGCCAGCCAGGGCTGTGGGCCCCCCCAGGCTGGACTTGATCCATGCAGAGGCCTCTATGGGTGTGTTAATGATGATTTCCCGTTGCAGAGAGGACTAAATCAAAGCTTGTTAAGAAACCATTAATACGAGTCAGGGTGCACATAGTTAGTCCACACCGCAGCAGGCTCATGGGGTAGAGCACATCCCAGCTTCCTGCAAATCTGTTGCCCTAGCCAGCTGCCTAGCTTGCCTATGCCTAAAGCATCTCTGTGCATAATGTGCTTGAAAAGGTACCACACGTGACACATACAAGTGTGGTCACCCCATCTCAGGTCCCTGTTAGCTCCACCACTGATCTGAGGGTGGGCATCCTATGGGGCAGTTTTAAAATTCAGAAGGAGCCCAGCTGTCAAAATCCGACTCTGTGGAAACGAAACTCCTTGGCGGTCGCTTTCGACGTCCTGTGATAGGTGGATGAAAGAGCCAGCAAGCGAGACTGGTAATTAATTTTCCTGACAGAAACACCAGACAATGAAATTACCCTGTCGCAGAGCAGGGTCACTGAAGTAAATATTCTGCCGGAGGCAGGCCTAAAAGCGGCATAGGGTCACGTGGCGGGAGCGAGCAAACAAAAGAAGCAGCATTTCCTCATTTGGGGAATTGTGGGCAACACAAGCAGGTTTAGGATGCTGGCATCCCTGTTGAGTGGACAGAGAGAGGGCGAGTTCCCATGCCAGCTAAACCAGCTGTCTAGCAGATGGAGTTCTGCTGTAGTTCAGCTCCAAGGAAAGGGAGGGAATGGAAGGAGGCAGCACTGAGTTCCCACTAACATCACAGACACTTTAATGCGGCTCACCTGCGGCGGTAATTAGGTTGGGAAGGGGGGTGAGAGTGCCAAGAGGTGGGGGCAGGGCTGGCTGCTGTTATCTCAGAGGCTTAAACCCTTTTGGCTGCCTTTGACCTCCTCCAGGTTGGCTGCAGAAGGCTTTTACTTTCTATCCCCTAGTCACGCTACTCAGATTTTGTGTCCTTTAAACCTGGTTCATTCCTGTGGGTAGGGAGCGGAGGGAGGTGTCTTGTTGGAAAGATGTTTGAGGAGGTGTGTGGAAGAGGAGGGCAGGGAGTGTTTTTTCCCACGGAGCTAATGACTAATGCTGGAGCCACAGACTGTACTGCAGCAGGGCTTTAAATACACAGTCGTGCATTGCCAGGGCAGAGATTATAAACTTGGGACATTCCTGCACATGGTGGGGTGTCCAGTGAGCTCATCCTGCTACCTCACTAGCTCCCGAATCTCCTTTCCTACAGGCCCTCAGCTCTAATGCCCTTTCCTGAAGAGTGGGATGCTTTTGGCAACAAAAGCTTGAAGCTGGTTTTGTTTTGTTTATCCAAAATACAAAGTTTGCTTTTCTCTCTTTTTCCCTTTCCCCCACTCCTGGCCCCTTAGGGCCTGGGATAGAAAAGTGTGAGTCACCCAGACCGGGTTTTGTGCTTTTAGACAGGGATAGTAGAGAGAGGTGGGAGGGGGTGGAGGGAATTAGGGCTGGAGTGTGTGGAGAGGGGTGTGGGGGGAGGGGGGAGAGGAGTAGGGATGGATGTGGGAGGTGCATTTGTATAATCCTAAAAATGAGGAGCTCCAGTTAACCTCACTGCAAAGGTGGCTCCAGAAACTCTGTTGGCTGCTTTTGGTGTGCGATTTGCTACCCATTATCTTCTACTTGTTTCTGCTGGGCCTTCCTGTGGTATTGAAGAACCTTCCCCTTTTCCTTACAAACTCCTGACCTTGGGAGGAGGTTGAAATTCTCCGTCAGCAGAGGTTCTAGGTCCTCATTGCCTTAGGTAGGCTGGGAGATACTTCTCCTCACAACGTTTCCCAGCATTGGCAAGCCTAGAGCAGCAGTCACTGCTTAGGAAGTCAGGGAATCACAGTGCTGTTGGAGCACAGCATTCGCCACGCACACAGCAGATGTCACATGAACCTTACACTGCTGCACTAGCCTGCACTTTAAAGTCTACACTAGGTCCCCCTGCAACACTGGTTCAACGCAACCTCAGCCAGACTTACTTTGAGCAGATTGAATTAATTCTGTGCTGAAAATGGCTGGTAGTATGGTAGTAGGATGACCAGATAGCAAGTGTGAAAAATCGGGGTGGGGGGTAATAGGAGCCCATATAAAAAAAAGCCCCAAATATCGGGACTGTCCCTATAAAATCGGGACATCTGATCACCCTACATGGTAGAGCCACCTGTGCAAGGGCTCCTAATGTTGCTAGACCCTGGTGCAGCTGACATGGTGCTTAAGATATGACAAACTTTTCCTTTCTTTGGAATAAATTATGCCACTCTTTGAGTATCTGAACCAAATTTGAATGATCTAAGAATAGAAGGATAAACAAAGGGGTGACTCAAGGTCTCATACTAGAACCAGAATGTATTACATATATTTATTCATCATCTGGAAAAAATAGGGAAACGTGGGGTGCTAAAATTTGCAGATGCCACAGAATTATGTAGGTGAGTCAAGACTACCAAAGACAGCGAAGAACTTCTCAGGCACCTAACCAGGGAATAGGCAGAATGGTGGCAGATGAAATTCAGTGTTAACAAATATAAGGTAGTGCACATTGAAAGGAAAAAAAAAATGGAACTACTCCTAGATATTGTTGAGTTTTAAATTAATTGTAACCACTCAGGAGAAAGACCTGTGTGGCGATGTACAGGCTAAACATCTGCTGAAATGCACAGTGTCGGTCCAAAAGCAAACAAAATGCTAGGATCAGAAAGGAATGGGATGTAAAATAATTCTGCAACTGTTATAATACCATTATGTAAATTGATGGTATGCCCCCACTTTGAATACTATATTCACTTCTGATCACCCCATCTCTAAAAAGTTATAGCAAAAATAGGAGTTTAGAATCGGGTACGAAACATGATTGGAGGCATGGAAGGACATTCTCATGATGGAAACTGAAAAAGACTGGAACTGTTTAGTTGAGAGAGACCCAGAAATAAGAGGGAAATGAGAGAGGTCTAAAAATAATGAATGGCATAGGAGAAGATGAATCCAGGGCTCCCTTTTAACCTTTTGCCCAATATAGTAACAAGGGAACGTGAAGTGAAAGGCAACAAACTTATCCTATAAAACCAAATACACTTTCACACAACACATAGCCTGTGAAACTCATTGCCACAGTTTATCATTAAGGTCAACGGCGTAGTGAGATTTAAAAAAATGATCCTGCCCCTATAGATGGATAAGGAGAATATCCCTTGTTAGATTAGATTATATAAAAATTCATAAAGCAAACATATGCCCACACTTCAAGACATAAACCAACATCTAACAGACAGTGGTTAGGAAAAAATTTCTATGGGCAGGTTATTCCTTTACAAGGTTTCTGGCCCCCTCCTCTGAAGTACGTGGTATCGACCGCTGTGCAAGAGAGGCTACTTGACCAGATGGACCAAGACCTGATCCAGTTTGGCAACTCCTATGCTCCCAAAAATAGATATGAATTTTAGCCCCGTAAAACACAAAGGAGGTATCCAATGGCAGATAATCTGGAAGCACATGTGGAAGCTTGTTCTTTGGGGAAACAGAGGACTGCAGTGTCCAGGGCTGTCATTCTAACTCCTTACAGGAACCGTAAATAAATAAATAAGAATGGTCGAGATGGGGAAGTTGTTGTGGGTAGTGGAAGGGTGATATCTGTGTATGGCAGCAGTGGAGGTGATTTTTCATGGGTGGGGAGGCTTCTGGATAACATTCTATCTTCTCCCTGACGCAGGGAGTTAGTGGATGGGATTTCAAGTTCAGACAGTGCAAGATTGAACTCTCATTAGTGACCAGGGAGGCTTCATTCATAACATGCAGGCAGACAGGGAGAGGCAGATGGCTTTGAATGCAGGATTTACATAGTAATGAGATTCAGGTCATCCTAGCTGTCTTCTTTCTCTTTCTGCATTTTTGTCTGGGTGTCATCCAGTGTGGAAGGATTGAAGAAGCGGATGAGGAAGGGAGGGGAATATAGATGATAGATCTGGAAATTAACCCTTTTCCATTCTCCTGACTGGCGCTGTAATATTGGAATAAAAAGTTGGCAGTGACAGGCATGCTAATGCAAAGGAATGGTGGGTATAAAAGCTTATAGCAATCACAAAAGAAATTACGAGCGCTGATGGGGGATGATTGTTTTTTTTTAACTCAGACGCTTCCTGGCTCTCCGAGCTCTGGTCAAGTGAAAAATACTCTGTGTGGGGATGGCAGAATCAGCCCAGGCTTACGGTGCCTTAATTTTCAGATTCTGGGTTGCTGGGTTTGGAGCCAACAGTTTGTTTTTATCGCTGCAAGTCAGCCCAGTGTTGAAGAGGGTTTTGTGCTGAGACTGGGGTACGGGTTCTCATTGCTGTGTCTTTGCTTGTTTCTTAAATAAAGAAAACCTCCCTCATTTTCACAGCTCCTCTCTGAAGTTATGTCTCTTCATGAGTAAGCAATGGCATTTGCTGGAAAACAATATATTTTCAACTGCAATTAGCAGGTCTGAATCTCCTGCTGCCATTGGTTGCTATCTCGATGAAAAATGACATACTTCAGGAGACAGTATAGTGGTTGGAGAAGGGGTTTGGGAGTCAGGACTCCTGGGTTCTAATTCTCACTCTAATATGGACTGAGGCATTTGATCAATATTGCCAACCCAAAGCATTTGAAAACCGTGAGTCAGCCCCACTCCCCCATCATGAGATTAGTTTAAAAATCATGATACTTTAAAAATAATATATTTGGGGAGCTTTATTTTTCTGATGGTGTTTGAGCCTTTAGGGTTCATGTTTTTAAGCTTTTCTCTGCAGGAAAGGAAAGTTGAGAATCTAATATAATCACCTGACTCCAGAAGCTGGGGCTTTAAGGAAACATCAAGTGGTGTGATACTCAGGATAAAATTGTGAGACTCACAATAAAAATCACAAGAGTTGACAACACTATGTCCCCATCTGTAAATGGGGATAATGATATTTATCTACTTCACAGGGGTATTGAGGCATCATAGGGGTGTTGAGTTTTCATTGTTTATAAAGTGCTTTGAAGCTCTTGGACTAAAGTTGCTAGGAAAATGAAAGTATTTTGGGGACACTAGTGGTTTGCGGAAGCATAATGTAAGTTTTTTAAATGGTCTCAGTTTTAATGCTGGAAGTCTGTGTTTTAAAAACGGGAAGAAAAGCATTTCCCCTGTTACATGGGTGTCTCTGCTAGTGCTGACCGGAATGGACCAAAGCTTTGAAGATAGTAGATGGCTTTTGCTCTTAAGCACTTAATTAAGTTAATCATTAAATACAGTATCAAACAGCCTCAGGAGTAAGAGACTTTAGTGCCTCCTTTACATTTCCTAAGCAGAGCTAATGTTAAAATGTACTGCGCAGAAGTCTGCTTTGCTTCAGTTGGCATCTGTTGGAACAAACGTAGAGTCATATTTGGAGAGACATATAAGGAGACCCTAAATATCCCCTTTCTCCCTTCCGTAGCTGAAAGCAGATGGAAAATGTGGCCAGTGCCTACAACACAACCTTGAGAGCCAGGACTCCTTGGTTCTTTTCCTGCCATTGCCCATAACTCCATGTAGCTGTGGTATTGTTGTGTTATTTTTCTGTTCTACAGTACATTCATCTGTAAAATAAAAGCAACAATGCTTTTGTACCTTACAGGACTGTTGTAAAACTTAATTAGTGTATAAATATTTGTAAATCACTTTGAGTTTTGCACATGGACGGCCTTATGTAAAAGAGAATCAGCATTATGCCATGACTAGGGCACTGAGCAGAGCATCAGGAGACATGGGTTCTATTCCCAGCTGCAGCACCTTGGGCGAGTCACTTCACCACTGTGCCTCAATGTCCCATCTGTAAAATGGGGATAGTGATACTTATCTCTTTTGTTAAGAAAATTCAAATCTTTAGATGAAAAGTGAAATATAAGAGCTCAGTATATGGTGTTATAGGAGTGTCCTATAAAGATGATGTCTGTATGTGTGTTAGTAGTTGGTTAACAGATTAGATGCCAGAAGACAGCACTCAGGGCTTTGTGGGACCAATAAAACTTGTTGTTCTCTGCAAATAGCTTCTTGAGGGTCGCTGGTTACATGGAATTCTGAACAAATGCCTGTGTGTGTTTTACAATGGTTAATGCTTCCTCATCTGTTCTTTTGCAGAGCCCCTGAAATCATCCTTGGTTTACCATTCTGTGAAGCAATCGACATGTGGTCCCTGGGATGTGTTATTGCAGAGCTGTTCTTGGGCTGGCCTTTATACCCGGGAGCTTCAGAGTACGATCAGGTTGGTATGGATGCTGCACTTGCTTTTAACAAAAACACAGAAACTTTTTTCCTTCTTGTGTCAGAAGGGTCAGATTTTTAACTTTCTATTCTTTGCTGATGGAAGATATGTGTGTTTGATTTTTAATGTCCTAAGACTACTTTTTATCCACCTGTAGTGTTCTAGGTAACCAATAAGATATTTAGTACTGTGCCTTTAAGAACTGACTGCCTAAGTGAACTGTCAATCAAGAGTATAAGTTCCTGTTGACTAGAAAGCTCTGTAGATGATCTCTAATCACTGAACAGAGCTGCCATCCTTACTCCGCTTAACAGCAAGTATTAAATGAAGATTTATTTCTTATAATATAAGAAATGGTATGAACTCAGATGCTTTTTATAATCCCCTAATGAGGACGTATATTAAAATCAATGAAAAGAAAGAGAATGGTCTTTGGGGCAGATCCTCAGCTGGTGTCAACTGTCATAGCTCCATTGAATTCAACTGAGCTGTGATAATTAAAGCTAACTGAAGATCAGCCCAATAGACTTTAATGTTCCTGGCCTATCTCTATAACAGGAGACGCAGCAACCTCTACAGTTCAGGTTAGATAACAGTTTCTATTCTAACCACCTTTTTTCAGTTCCTCATTCCTTTCTGAAACTGTGGGCTTGGGCTCTGTCTGAAAGTGATCTTTCTGGGGGAAGCCTAAGGGAAAAGGAGAGTGATGAAAAGAAATATAGTACACTTTTCCCATTATGAAAACATTCCTGAGAGTTTTCTTTTTTTAATAGTATTTCAGCCACGGCTTTAAAAGTGAAATCTGGCATGGAAATAGCCCTCACTGAGATTCAGTGCCTTTAGCTGTTCCAGAGGAAATCAGTTTTGTGCCTTTGAAAATCACATACTGAGCATGAGCAGTAGACTCCCCTCCAGAGATAAACTGACAAAGTACACGGTTGAGGAAGGACTCATCACACGCATGTATACGTTTGACTTATAGTAGTGCAAAGTCTGCTCTAGTCAAGTATATTGAGGGCTCCTGTGGAGCTTGTGAAATGGGCTGGCACTGAAACTGAGTCTTTGCTTCAGCCTGTGTGGATTTGTAAGGTTGGGAGTGGGCTGAAGAGGGGCTATTGACGTTTGTAAGGTGAGCAGGAGGGAGCCTTGCTCGGATGTACCTAAGGAGCTCCACAGCAGAAGTGGGCACTTTGTATGGGCGAGGGCCAGCAGCGTTTTGAAGTCCTCAGGACTGCAGCTGCTGCTTATGATTTTTTTTTCTTTCCGTCTTTTCTTTTAAAAATACCTAGTGTTTTGTCTGTGGCATTTCCTGCATTAGAAGAATATTAAGTTTTCAAAGTGAAGCAATCAAGAAGTCAGGAAATGCTGAAGTTAAGGTTTCATATGCCACTCTATGTCAACATTATGTCAGCCTTTAATTACATGCTCACATACTTTTTCTCTACTAAATGAAAAAAAGAATTCTCTACTCTTAGACACATATGTGTAACATCCTGTGGTTCTGTGTATGCCAGCTAGGCAGAGTCCATGAAAGTCATTGACATGACAAATTCAGTAAGCTATATAAACACTGCGGATTTAGTACGTGATACAGAATGAGGGTGTAAATTTGCTTCAGTACATAAGCCGCTTCAGTTCACCAATATTGGCTTCATCTGCTTTATCCTCTGAGCTGCTCCGAAGAAAATAAAAGAAGTACCAAATTATGGAAATGACATACCTTATAGAGACGAGAACTTACCATGAAAAGCTCTAAGTCAATAAAAACACACCATTAAAATGTGTGGGCATTCTCTTTTACCTTGAAAGTCTGAAGATAAAGGGAGAAATTCCCACAGACTTTAGAAGCTAAAGGAAGAATGTTTTATAGACTTTCAGGGTAAATGTCCTGAGACATTAATGATAAAGTTGGAAATGCCATTAAAGTCTATGGGAATTCTCTTTCTCTCATTCCTTTTAGTATATCCTTGATAAAGCCCAACTTGACACCACCCTTTTCTCTCTTTCTTTGTTCCAATGTTTTAAATGCCTCCTGCCCTCCTGAAAGGAAGACCACCACAGATCTTCACAGGATGAACAGTGACCTCTCATCCTTCTCTTACAGATTCGCTATATTTCACAGACACAGGGCTTACCAGCAGAGTATTTGTTAAGTTCAGGGACAAAGACAACAAGATTTTTCAACAGGGATACAGACTCACCGTATCCATTGTGGAGGCTAAAGGTAGGAAGATATTTCCTTGTTTCCTTCATCTTGCAATAGTAGACTGGAAGTAAGGCGACATTCTGTTAAGTCGGAGCGTGGGTCTCGTCTTTTCGCAATGCATTGAGATGCTTCCAAAAACTGAGATGTTGGGATGGGTCTGAGCTGAGGTAAAACTGTTGTAACAAAAGTATGCAGCCCTTGGCTGGCCAATGGCTTTGCAATTAGTGCCTGGCACTGCATTGTAGAAGCTTTAAGTCCAAAGTGAACCTTAAAATCTCTCCAATCAGGAGCTGCCCAGCCTGGGGATATTGCAGACGGGACTATTTTAGTTTAACTAAGGGCATATCTGCACTGCAAAGTAAAACCCCTGGCAGCAAGTCTCAGATAATGGGTCCACTGACTTGGGCTTGTGCTCTGGGGCTAAAAATACCGGTGTAAATGTTCCCACTTGGACTGGAGACCAGGCTCTGAAACCCGGCGAAGGGGGAGGGTCTCAGAACCTGGGTACACGAGCGCAAACATTTACGCTGCTATTTTTAGCCCTGTAGCGCAAGCCCCATGAGTCCAAGTCAGCTAACCCAGGCTCTGAGACTCACTGCCACAGGTGCTTTTTTTTTGCAGTGTAGACGTACCCTTAGAGAGAGAAGTACTATCCTATCAATTTAGGGTTGTTGTTTATATCTTCCCTATCTATGGCTGATAGTTGTAGTTGATGAAGTGATGTTTAATTTCACCTGCCCCTGGGTGGAATTTGTTTTTAATACCTGTCTAGTTGAGACACACATTTCCATTTTAACAATTAAAATAGATAATAGTACAAAAAATGGTTCCCGGATCAGTGATAGCAACATGTTCTGCTGCCCTGTGTCTGGTGTTCTCAACAGGGAGCCCTCTAGCTTAACAATGATTGTGACCATCTTAGTCAGTAAAGCACTTTGGGATTCTTTAGGCATGAGAGGTGCTATATAAATGTATTTGGCTACTATTTTGGTTACTAGTTCAGGGAAGAGACAGGCGGCTTTGTCCATGGTGTAGTTTGGGGGGGGCACGGGGAGCGTTGCCCCCCAAACTGCAAGCCTCGGGTAGGCACGGAATTTCCCCTCCACGTGCAGCCCCATTGGCCTGACTGGAGCTCCCCCCACCCCAAATATAGAAGTCAAACTATGCCTATGGCTTTGTATAGAGGTGGGCTTTGAGGTGTCCGTCTGAGCTGGCATATCACCCTACATAGATGCAAGGGCAGCCCAGGTAACTGCCTTTCCCCTGTCTTGAGCAGACACCAGATGATCATGAGGCAGAGACGGGGATTAAGTCGAAGGAAGCAAGGAAGTACATTTTCAACTGTTTGGATGATATGGCACAGGTAAGAATGTTGGTGAGCAACTAGCGAGATTCTCCTTGTGCTTCTGCGCAAGGCAAAGAAATGGGGCATGACATCATTTCTGCATATATGCTGCTTTGGGCAAACCTCTGAGAAACACCAGGTCTGCACCAATCCAGCCAACTCCCAGTTGTCATGTGTTGTATTGGATTTCTCCAGAAAAGACCAGATATATAGTCATAAAAGTGACATAAAGCAGTGTGGTTGAGTAACTAGGAGTTTCACAAGTGCTAGGTTCTCTTCCTAGGGCTTGGGATCAGGCAAGATTTTAATATGAAGGCTTTTCCTGGCACCTGATATATAAATAGTGATGTCCCGCATAAACTTACTGAGATCTTTTTTTGTTTGTGGGGGTTTTTTTTGTCGTCATTGTTGCAGGACACAATTCAGTAGTCTAATTGTATAGTGCTTTATGTGTCAGAGCTTCTCTATTACCACACAGAAGCTGTTCAAAAGCTGCAAAGGGTGACTAAGATCTTCAGTAGCCATTGACCCAAATGAGCTAGATACTTAATAGCCTGTGTAGAGATTTGGCTTGCACTCGCCTGAGGGTGATTTGATTTGCCAGCTCAGATTCTTCCTTGTGACCTCAGCAGCTACTCTTCCGGAGACAGAAACCTGATGGAGTCAGGAGAGAGAAAATGATCTGCTAGAGACCTGATTATCTGCGTCTCCCTTCTAACTGTTGCCCCTTCTTTTCCAGGTGAATATGACAACGGATTTAGAAGGAAGCGATATGTTGGTGGAAAAGGCAGACCGGCGGGAGTTTATAGATCTGTTAAAGAAGATGTTGACTATAGATGCGGATAAGAGGATAACTCCGATTGAAACTCTGAACCACCCCTTTGTCACCATGACGCACTTGCTTGATTTCCCCCATAGCACACAGTACGCTTCCTTCTCTCTGCCTTGGGCTGGGTTTTCAGAGAGAAAAAGTAGATGAAGAGGGTGGGAGGGGAGACTGGGCTGTAGGGTGGACATTTGGGTTGATAAAAGGGCCTAGCAACAGTATTTTAAAGGGACACCATTAAGGAGTTTAGGCCCAAAGATTTTAATTTTTGTTTAAAAAGACCCCAAACCTGATATGAATAAGAAATGTGTTGCTGATGCAAGGCATTCAAAAGACTGCAGAATATATTACGTTCATTGTGTAAATATTCAATAATTACACACATTCATATTAAAATACCGAAAAAATATATGCATATGATATAGTATCAACTCGACTTATGCATGTGGCAGAGGAAGCATAGCCCAGGGGTTGGTGCTGTGGTTCTCAACATTATCCACAGTGGAATCCATCCCCTCCTCCCAGAAACCCTTTCCCATCTATCTGGAGTCTGGTCAGGACCATTCTCTGTTTAACAGTCTGGAGAGAGGGCAGAGTTGTCATAACCCCAACACTTGTTTGCAGCCCCCTTGTTGAGGATTCCTGATTTAGAGCAAGAAACTGGAAACAAGAAATCTCAGTTCCATGCCCAGCTCTCTCTCAGACTTGCTATGTGACCTTGAACAAGTCACTTGAACCTCAGTTTCCACATCTGTAGAATGGAGAAATACTCCCTTGCCTGACAGAGATGTTATAAGGCATGGTTCATTAGGGCCTGATTCTCATTCATAATAAGGCCTGAACAGCACTATACACTAGCCTGGGACTTTGGAGACCTGGGTGCAGTTCCCTGCACCACTATGGACTTCCTGTGTGACCCTGGGCAAGTCACATAGGGCCAAATTTTTAAAGATATGTAGATGAAGGTAGGTGTGAAGTGGGATTTTTAAAAGCGTCTAGCTGCCTAACTCATTGATTTCAAAGTGAGTTAGGCACCTGGTTTTGAAAACCCCAGTAGGTGCATATCTGCATCAGCACGTACCTACAAATCTTTAATAATCTAGCCCTTAGACCAGGGATCAGCAACCTTTCAGAAGTGGTGTGCCGAGTCTTCATTTATTCACTCTAATTTAAGGTTTCGCGTGCCGGTAATATATTTTAATGTTTTTAGAAGGTCTCTTTCTATAAGTCTATAATATATAACTAAACTATTGTTGTATGTAAAGTAAATAAGGTTTTTAAAATATTTAAGAAGCTTCATTTAAAATTAAATTAAAATGCAGAGCCCCCTGGACCGGTGGCCAGGATCCGGGCAGTGTGAGTGCCACTGAAAATCAGCTCGCATGCTGCCTTCGGCACGCGTGCCATAGGTTGCCCACCCCTGCCTTAAACTGTCTGAGCCTCAGCTCCTTGTCTGTGAATCGGGGATAATAGCACTGCCGTAACTCATAGGGCTGGTGTGAGGACGAATACATTACAAATTGTGAGGTGCTCAGACCCTGTGGGCCATATAACTGCCATAGATAGATAAATAGATACTGAGGTGATGAATGCAGTATGAACACAAGATAATTGCTAAAAACAGAGAGAAAATAAATTCTACTTTCATTCAAAGTTGTTCATAAATAAGTCAGTTTTATGAAAATATTGAAATAATATACAAAAATCTACTTTTATATTTGCAACCACATGCTCTCTTTTGCAACAGTCCTTCCTACATGTGCAGTAACTGCTTAAAATTTTAAGAGACTCAGGGCCCAGTCCATTGCCATTTGGAATTGTTCCATGGATCAGGGCCTCATTTCTGAAGTTCTTACCCTTGCCTTCCTTGGGCAAAACTCCTAACAGTTCTTATTCAGGAATAACTCAGTGGAAATTTTTGTATGAGTTAGACCTTCAGGATCGGGTCTCTAGATGCTAAACATCCCACCAGCTCAGTGTGTAACCTCATTCTTCCTCCGTTGGAAATGCTGATTGGTCAGAACTGCAACAAGCTCTAAACAATGTGGGTTGGCTGATTTGAAGTCAGGCCTGTGATTGTCCTAAGAATAGGAACTTCAAAGCCTCCAGGAATGCTGGGGACTGTAATCTCTCTTGAAAGTAAATCAGGAAACAGATGCAAATGTAGAGAAGACATAGTTGCTGGAAGCAGTTTTTACTGTGACATGCTTTAGAGAAAGACTACAAGTCCCAAGAACCCTTGAGGCTTTGTACTTGTTAGTCCCAAACCAGCAGCAAAGCGAGTCCAGTGTCCAGCTTTGCATTTCTGATTGCATGGATATTAAATTATGGGAAACGCCAGTCTTTCTGACCTGATTGGTCACCTTTCCATGCATGTTTTTGCATACACAGTATATTATTTCACTAACTTACAGGGAACAGGTTATATTTTGTAGTACAGATGCCCCCTGACTTACGCAATCGTTCCGTTCTGGAAAGCCTTGCGTAACTCGAATTTTGCGTAAGTCAGAAACGTATACCAGTACGTTATGCAAATATTTCCGTAACTCGAAAATCCTATTTCTGGCTTATGGAACTTTTTCCATAAGTGCGAATTTGTGTAAATTGGGTCTTGCGTAACCCGGGGAGCGTCTGTACTCTTTTGTAACATGTGCAATGGTAGTATCGTATGAAATATAAGTATGCTGTTTTCAGTGTTTTACGATAAAGTTTTTTGAAAAATAGTTGTTAATTGCTAAAACCTACCAAAAAAAAAAAAAAATCCATGCGATAGCATTCTACATTTGTCACATAGATTTTTTACTTTTATACAGATTTCTAAATATTCTACAGATTACTTGTCTTTCATAGATTTAAAAAGTATGTACATAATGAAATTAGATACATATTCTCTTACATCTAATTCAACATTGAGTAATTATTGAACAGATATAATCATAACCAAATAGCTATTGAGCTTTTGAGAGAAAGCATAGTCTCTTCATTAAGGGACGGGACTGGGTGGTCAAGGGATCTGGATTCTGTTCCTGACCATTCTGTGGTCAGGGGCACGTTTCTTTAAATGGACACTATCACCTTAAAAATAAAGTATCATAAATAAACACTCATCTTTACCTATGTTACTGATAACAGCTGAGATTATTAAAAGTGAAATAATTTTACAAATTCAAACCTGAGGCACATTATTTATTTTAAAAAATTTCTCTCAGTTTAGCAAATGAAAATCAAGGAAATCAATTTCATTTTTGTTTTCTTTATAGTCAGTCTCACTGTCACGTTCTTAGTTTCAAGTTTGGGTATCAAACTCTGGGAGAAATATTGGATGAAAAATAACCATTTGAATTGGATTTTAAAACAATATTGAAAAGTACCTGATTGTGGACAGTGTTCAGCTGGTTGGTAAAGGTCATGATCAGGCAGTAGATTTTGCCCATACTTAAATTGATCATGTCCCTTTAACCTCTCTATGCCTCACTTTCCCAGCTGTAACAGTGAAATAATAATAGTACTTACCTACCTCACAAGGACTGTGCTGTAGTAGGGCAGCAGTGTTTACTATATTGCACTGTCAGTATATTGCTGCATTCTGAGGATGAAAAATATTTTTCAATACTTCCATTGCCATATAATATATATGTGTGTGTATTTAATAAATAGGGTTTTTTTTGGTAGTGTGGAGGGATTGTGGGGGAGGGGATTTAAACATTCCCCCACTGTTGGCTCTCAGGCTGGGACAACCTCAAGGCCCGATCATGCAAGATTTTGAGCATTCTAGCCCTGATTCAGCAAAGCCCTTGAGCCATATAACTTCAAAGGGACTACTCATATGCTTAAAGTTAAGCACATGCTTAAGTGCCATGCTGGAGTAGGGCCAATGTGTTGAGCATCTTGCAGGATTGAGCTCAAATGACCAACTTTTTTTAAAGTGCTGAGCAAGATTTCAGATATCTCATTGACCACACACAGCAAAATTTTCCTCCAAAGAGGGAAAGACTTTGAAAACTGCCTTAAAAAGAATCCCAAATGAGCCAAGACTAGCCGGCCCTTCTCCCCACCTCCCCATTCTCTGTCGTGTTACAAAAGAAGACCCACTATTGGTTTGATTTTTCTTCCCCTCCTGTCTGTCTGCTGACAGCTTTGGCTGCTGACTATGACTTATGCTGCAGGACTGAGGCTGGATGGGGCACTCAAGAATCCTAAGCCAAAGCAGTCTTCTATTGACTGCCAGCTAGTTCCCTTTCATTACAAACAGTGCGAACCTGGGCTGTGGGGAAAAGGGGACATTCAAACACTGATTAATCTAGCAAGTGCCAAGTGTGGCCTGATCACTTGTCTCGGCCATCAAAGAAATGCTGACCTGAAGCTAGGCTTCTATAGCTGACTGTTAACTATGCTCATTGGGGTTTTTTTCCTCTCTTTCTCACCCTCTCATCCCTTTTTCTAAACAGTGTCAAGTCCTGTTTCCAGAACATGGAGATTTGCAAGCGGCGGGTGAATATGTATGACACGGTAAACCAGAGCAAGACACCATTCATCACCCATGTGGCCCCGAGCACATCGACCAACCTGACCATGACCTTTAACAACCAGCTGAACAGTGTCCACAACCAGGTATGGGAATTGGCAGCAGCTGGGGCCTGAAAGCTAGAGAGCCCTAGAAAATGGAGAGCAGACCTAGTGCTCCTCTCAGCACACACCCAGTAAGATGGTTCCTTTCTGCCTTGTGACTAGAACATGCCACCCTCCTCCTTGAATCCTGTCTAGTTGCGTGGTATTTGATACAGGAGAATTAATTCCATGGCACTTGTGTGACTGTGAAATATTGGCTTCTTAGTCTATCTTGTTGGAGATGATTCGCCCCGTCTCCCTGGAAAGTTGGTATGAAAAAAAAAATCTGGCGGTATCCCTTTATGCAACAAGTAGGATTGCGCTCCGCGATAATCAGGCCGACACGAGTGATTTATTAATATTACTGCTGAGGTAAAACTAAATCCTCATATCACAGACACAATACTCTGCTGCAGCAGCAGCAAAATGAAGTGCTCTGACTTCTTGTCTTAGCATTTGGTGGTGGTATTTCTCCTTGTGTATTATTTGTCTTTACAATATTGCCTGCAGGCCCTCATTGAGATGGGGACCCCATTGTGCTAGGCACTGTATGTACACACAATAAGATACAGTCCTGACCCCGAAGGGCTTGCAGTCGAAGTTAGTAGATTCAGGTCTACTGCCTACACTTTGATCTCCTGTATCATCATAGGCGGGTTTTTAAAGATTTTAAAAGAGGGTGCGTGTGCACGAGAGTGGGACCATCACATGATCTTGATATGTACAGTGTTGGCGTATTTTAAACAAACAGTAGCTTAAATTGTTTCCCTTGGAATTGTGTTATAGTAACTAAAGGGAAGGGGAGGTATTCATGGATAGGACAGTAAAAGACTGAAGCGTGGTGAGGCTGTCATCCTTAGGGTTTTGTAGAGCTCTTTGGTGCAGGAGCCGCCTTGTTTTGATGTTATAACAAGAAGATTTAAGGGTGATGAATATAACTGTGGCATGAGGGACTGGTGCCACAGGAATAGAAGCTCCGAAAGAGTCTATCCAGGTTTGCAAAGTGATCCCATGTATCTTAGAAATCTAGATTTCATGCTGGCTCAGTTTTTTGTCACGTATGGTGAGAAAAGGCCTCTTTACATTATTCATAAAGCAGTGGGCACCACAATTGTATGCAGTGATAGGTCATTAGTGTGTCATGGTTAAATGTGGTGGGTTGTCAGTTTAAAAATACAGGTATCCTTGTTTGCTTGCTTGCTTTTGGAACTCAGACTGGAGACTAAGACTGCTTACAAACTCCCCAAATTCCTGCTGCTTAACCTCTCCCAAGCACCAATTGGCAGCATTTACTATAACCAAACACCATCACCACAACTGGAAGGGCCAGACTCTGTCACCTTTACTCACACTGAGTAGTTCCTTCCTCCACCAAAAGTTCCTTCCAATGAGACTGTTAGCACTGCTTAGCTTGAATACGGGTGGAAGAATCTGTCCCTGCGTGTCAAACAGTAGCAAAGATTTGGGTGAGGCTCTGCCAGTATCAGGAAGTTCCAACATTCTTACTGTAAGTCAAAAAACAGACCTATGGGCCATTTCTCCTGTTTCATCTCCCATCCCGAGGTTAGGTTTCCAATTATCTCTTGTGTTTCCATCATCTAACGCCTGTTGTTTTTGTTGTTGTTGTTGTTTTTTAAGGGGTGGGAGGGAAGAGCTGCCTTGGGTTCTCTCAGCAAAAGAAATGTGTAGTTGTGATGGGCGGATGAGTGGGAATTTCCAAATTCTCCTAAAGGGTTTGTGTTGGGGGCAGAACTGATCTTGCCAAGTTTCCCACAGGAAGTGCCAGAAATATTTACAGAGCAGCTTGACTTCGTGTGACCAGTTCCTTTTGAGCCCCTTTCTCTTCCTGTCTCCTCCCTATTCTCCCAAATCAAACCCATCCTCAGGAGACGTGCTCCATTCTGGAGACTCCTTGGACAACAAACTGGGATGTGGGGTGGTTGGAAGCAGCCCCAGTTGATAGAAGGCCTCACTGATCATGCTCAGTGTGCTCCTTTTGCCCACCCACCCTTACCTCTGCGCTCCTCAGTTTCCTATTTTGCTCCTGCTTTATTTTTTGTTTGCTGGTTTTATTTAGATTCATTTATTTTTAGATTTGCTTCTTCCAACATACCATCTCCCTCATTTTTTTTTGTTTGTTTAATTCCCATCATTCCTTTAGGCCACCAACCTGGCTCCCACCTCCACCAGTGCCACTATTTCCTTAGCCAACCCTGAAGTCTCCATACTAAACTACCAATCTGCACTCTACCAGCCTTCAGCAGCATCCATGGCCGCAGTGGCCCAGCGGAGCATGCCCCTGCAGACGGGAACGGCGCAGATCTGTGCCCGGCCTGACCCCTTCCAGCAAGCCCTCATTGTATGCCCTCCAGGTTTCCAAGGTAAGAAACAGGCCTTCCCCCTCGCAGCCAGCCCTTCTGCTGTTTGATTGGGTTCTCATTTGAAAACTTCCTCCAGTAAATCTTTCTGAAGGAAGAAAATCGGGAAGTGAGAACCTCTGGAGCAGTTGGGTTGCGGCTGATGACTCGGGGGTGGAGGGAGGGAGGTGCGATTGTGATGCTCATTGTTCATTGCCCTGATCCGCGTATTTGAAGAACCTCCACCATGTTTTGGCAAACACGACAAGAACGGAATATTTTACTGACCAGTCCCCAGGTTGTTCAGTGATCCAGTTTCCACAGGGTGACTCAGCAGGTTAATGAGCTGGAGAGTAAGATGTCTAGCCTGGAAATTTGCCCCAATTATGGCCATCAGTGGCCAGTCATCAGTACAGCTGCACCCCTGCAACTAGTATGGACGGGCATAGCTGCTGTTTGCCCCAGTGGACAATACTCCTGCTTGAAACCAGGGGTAAGCTGCACTGGGGCACATAGCAGCTTTGCCCGTCTATGATAGGGGCTGTTCCTGCATAGTTATACTAATAGCTATATCAGAGGCAAATCCCCAGGCTAGACAAGACCTGAGATTTGGTCCTGGTAGGGCAAGATCTATCAACAATAATACTTGGCAATACTCTAACCCCTTTTATACAAGGATCTTGCAGTGTAACTTTGACACCAGTTGAAGCCTAGAGTCCCCCAAAGGAGACAGGGCATTACTGACACTATAGCTTTGGAATGTGTTGACCAATGTGTTCTGGTGATATGCCTTTAAATCCTAGTCAAGTCTAGAGTTACAAAAGTGAGTCCGTGCAGAGTGGAGTGTAGAACCCTGTATTCTTGATTCCCAATCTCCCACTTTCATCAGCAGGCAGCACTCTCACCCTGGAGTGTATTTTCCTAGCCATCTATGGTGGTTGTCTCTAGCCAGACTGGAGAATAACAGACTTAATTCGAAAACAAACCATTAACTTCTGCCTTCTTGTAGAATTGCCTCCAGATGTAGGTTACGTTATGATGTCTCTGCTAAGTTTAAGACATTCTAAAAGCGTTCACAAGGTTTAAAGAGGGGTAATCTCCCGGTGTCCTTGGAAATGTCTTGTCTTCAGCCTCGTGTGTGTCATGTCTGCCAAAAGCTGATAGATCTCCTTGGGCCTGGATGTAATAAGTGGGAATCGAGGGCCTGATTTTTCAGAGGTGCTGAGCACCTGCAGTTCCCATTGACTTCAGTTAGAGTTGTGGCAGTAGAACACCTCTGAAAATCAGGCCCCTCTTCTGGGCGGTGCTGATGATGATTAACTCTGTCCCTCTCTGTTCATGGAACAGGGTTACAAGCCTCCCCTTCAAAGCATGCTGGGTATTCTGTACGGATGGAGAATGCTGTTCCGATTGTCACTCAGGCTCCCGGAGCCCAGCCTCTTCAGATCCAGCCAGGTCTCCTCGCACAGGTAATTTCCTTAGTCTGGGTAAATGTGGATTGGGCAAGTATAGGTGACACTTGAATAGTCCTATGCAGAGCAAGTCTTTTTCATTTAGTTTAACTACGTGGAGTGGGGGAAAGCGTGAAGGTTTTTTTCCCCAGGCCCTCTGTGGCTCAGTTTTAGAGTGGGACACCCAAGTGAGCATCTCTAACTTTCCATGGAGCATCTGTCTTTCCTCAATCTCCCTTTCATCTTGCAGGCCAATTTTAATTTCTGAAAGTCTCTAACAATATAACAGTTAATAGTGCCACTCTCTTTCTCAATCCTCCTCTTCACAAGGCCTGATGCAACTCCAATTGAAATCAATGGGAGATGGCAATGGGAGTTGTGAGGCCGATGGTGAGAATTAATCATTAATACTTTTCTGAATCCTACTAAGCTCTTGGCCCTATGGCATCTTGTGGCAACAAGTTCCACTGGTAAATTGTGTATTGTTTAAAAAATGTTTTGCTTATTTTAGTTTTAAATTTGTTTCCTTTCAGTTTTATTGAATGTTGCCTTGTTCTTGAGTAGTGGGAAAGGGTAAATAGGCAGAAGGGAGGGCCAGGGCAGCTGAGTCAGTGAATCTCTGCAGCAGCCTCTATTGGCACAGTTCTTGAGGGGATCCTAGTGGGAGATGCAACTTGTACCTCCTTGTGCCAGCTTCCGTGAATCTGGCCAACTTTGCTTTTTTAAATGGTCTGAGACTTATTGGTTCCATTGGTATCAGGAATGTCTTTGATGGAGAACAAATATACTTAACGTAAGGCACATAGAGCTTCACAATACCTCCTGGAAAAGGTGGTCCAGAGGTAAAATACATGCCTACTGTGCACTCATTAATGCCAGAATGTTCATTTGCATTCAGATCTCAACAGACTTTAAAATCATGCCCAAGCATTGGATTCCCTGGGTTACATGTGCCATTGAGTGTTGTTGTGATTACTTTCCTGTGCCAGCTGCCAACTGAGCTTATCTGGTGAAGACAGAACGAAACACAACCTAAAGCCTGTGTGTTTTTCACTAGCTATGTGCCCCGCCCATTCCCAATAAAAGAGTCTTTGTTACAGAGCTGCCTCTTGGCGTAAGTCTGCCGCAAAATGGAATCCATCTTTGCTGATGACTGTCATAACCTTCAGCACGGCAAGGTTGGGCCTTGTATCCCATTCAGTACAAAGCAGGTATCTAAGAAGCAGAGCAGTGGAAACGAAAAGGACAGATTTTCAAAGTTATGAGCAGGAAGATGTGCAAACTGAAATTAGGTGCATGCAATTGCATTTGCACAAATGCTTGCCCCCTGCAAGAACCTTTCCTTGACGCAGTGACAGGCTCCAGCAGCGGGGAACTTCCAGACCCTTTCCCCACTGCCTCCCACCTACTAGAGCCTTTCATAGCTGCAGGGAGCTACACACCATAGTGACAAGTGTGAACGCAGCCTGCCTTCACTGCAGCGTGTAGCACATGCAATTATGGTTGCACAAATGCCTCTCCCTGCCAGAACCTTTTGTGGTAGTGGGGAACTGCCAGATCTTTTTCTTGCTGCCTCCCCCCTGCCAGAGCCTTTCACAGCTGCAGGGAGCTACACGCTGCTGTGACAAGTGAGAATGCAGCCTGCTTTCACTGCAGCATGTAGCTACACATGTACTGTCTGTATTCTACATGCTGCTGTGAGTGTGGACAATGCATACGTCTGGGAGCAGCCATTGGTGCTCATCCCCTCTTCAATATACCCCAGCACTGGTAGTGGCTGAGACCCAAATTGGACCCTTCACCACTTATTTTCTATATACTTTCAAATCCAGGAAACAGGGCCCTGCAAATGACTGCAAGTCCCTCACCCTGAGGCCCTTGGATAAGCTCTGCCGTCACGGTGGTGATGGATAGGGGTGTATTTTGTATATTGTCTCTGTAAGCTGGTTCTTGCAGAAATGAAAAATTAGAGCAAACCACTGACTGCAAAGCGGGTGGTGAAAATAACCCTTACACCCGACCTTACCGGGTCCATTTTCACCCACATGAGCAAGTATACCCACCTGCAGCAGGGAGACAGGTGAAAGGAGGCTCTGATTCCAGTCTTTAATAGTTCGGCAACTTCATATCTTAAAGGGGAAGGGCACCATGTGTTTTTGTCCAGCCTGAAACTGATGTTGTCATGCATTGAAAAGCCTGATCCAGTGCTTGTCCCTTCCTTCCCTTTTCCCTCAGGAGCGTTCTGCATTCCTGCATTTTCTCACTTTCACTCCTTCCCAACAGCACTCCTAGGCAGGAAACCCTGCTTGACTGCCACCAGCCCCTTCCACGTAAATAGGCCACCTCCATTCCTGCTACTCCCTGATGCAGCTGATAGGGCTCACTCCCACTTTCCTCATCTGGACCTAGGATCAAGACACCAGGGGCCAAAGTGTGCTCTGTTACACCCGGGCAATCTTACTCAAAGCAGTGGACATGGCAGCACTGTGCACTGTCCCAATGGACCAGCCCAAGCAATCTTTTCCTGCCGATGAAATGATTCCATGGTCCTTACCTGATACGTAGAGAGTTTGTGCCTGGGCCCTGACACTGAATCTAGATTCATGCACTAAAAGAGGTGGAGATCTGAACAAATCCAGGCTACCTCCCCAAACAGGGAGGAAGTGGCTTTAGCATGTAAACTCCGGTAATCTCTTGCAGGGGAGCAGCAACAGTCCAGTTACCTTTTTTAAACCAAAGCTGTAAAAACAAAAATATCCCCACCCCCTCATCCACCTGCCTGCCAGTGCTAGTCCTTTGTCATAGCACAGTGTTGTGAACAGCTCTCCGGGGCCGTGTGACTGAGTACCCTTTCCAGCCCTGGTTCTGCAGCCCACCATAGCAGCCCTTTCATCTGACTCAGCAAGGCAGAAAATTCCAAGACAATCAACATTTGGAGCTGGGCTGGAAAGCGTATTTTTGGTGTGGTTTTGTGGGGGGGTGGGGGGAGGGGCGAGGGGACGGTGGCTGGAGGGTCTACAGGATGGGGAGAGGTTTAGTGTTTTTGTGTTAATCAATCTCTGAATCTGGCTTAGGAAGGAACAGGGTGAAATACCTTCAAGCAGAGACTCTATTTATAGTGTAGCCCCCTCACTGCTTTGTGGCTACACAATGTGGACCCAGCACAGTGGCACCGATATGACCCTAGAGAGGGATGTAGCTGATGCCCTTGAATTCCATGGCTCAGTCTCTGAGCACGCACGCTCTATATGCCAGCATTCGAGAGGTTAAGCTGCCCTGCTGTCACGTTGGTGGCATCTGACTATGACCAGGTTGTAAAAGATTATATGATTCCTAAATTGAGATGTCAGAGCAAGATGACCCTGGGAAATATCTGTAATGGTGTGCCGGGACTGATGCGTACACAGGGCTGTGCTTGCTGAGCTTGCAGGGAGAGCGTCTAGCTCTGGCACTAACGGGTACCAGTTTAGAAAATACCAAGGAGGGTACGGAGAGGACAAATGTAATTCACAGACTTGTTTGCTAGACTGAAATACTCCTGTCTGCTGTGCACGTGGAATGGATTTTGGTGTTAAGCAGTGTCTGTCACACTGCAGCCATTCCCAAAGCAGTGACGTGGGATGCTGTGCCGGGCAGTGGCTAGGCCAGGGGTAGGCAACCTATGGCACGCGTGCCGAAGGCGGCACGCAAGCTGATTTTCAGTGGCACTCACACTGCCCGGGTCCTGGCCACCAGTCCGGGGGGCTCTGCATTTTAATTTAATTTTAAATGAAGCTTCTTAAACATTTTAAAAACCTTCTTTACTTTACATACAACAATAGTTTAGTTATATTATAGACTTATAGAAAGAGACCTTCTAAAAATGTTAAAATGTATTGCTGGCACGCGAAACCTTAAATCAGAGTGAATAAATGAAGACTCGGCACACCACTTCTGAAAGGTTGCCGACCCCTGTGCTAGGGGAAAGCGCACGAGCCACTCGGCCTGATTCTGCCTTCAGACGCACCCGTGCAACTCCCCCATTGAAATTGGTGGGAGATCGGCATACATATTTGAGGGCAGAATCTAACCCATTATGCTTTAAATACTAGCTCCTACACAACTTTGGACACTAAGGCTGGGTTTTCAAAGGAGTCCAACAGAGAATTAGAATAGGATAGTCTAATAGTATAGAATGGAAGAGAATTTCTGTGGGATTTGGGCATCTAACTCCCCTAAGGCTCCTTTAAAAATCCCAGTCAAAAACATGTCTGATTAAGAGGAGGAATCTGATCTAGGAAAAATGGCAGGGATTGGTTCACTTGCAGCTCACCTTTAGATTCTCCTCTGAAGTACTGATCAGAAACTGAGACAGAAGGAGGCAGCACAGAAGAAGAAAACAGCACAATCAGCTGCCCAGTAAATGCCCCACGTGGAAGACCTCCAGCCTCCCGCTATGGAAATTGTCTCCTTGGGTGCTGGATGGCTTAGCTAATTGGTAATGAGCTGGGGAACATTTTTATCCCTGTCCCTGTTTTGAATTCAGCCCAAGTAAGTAATCGCTGAAAGTTTGTTCCTACTGGGAGCTGTTAAATGATCTATGTGAAATGGGATAACGGTCTCAGTCCAGTTCCCAGCAGTCAAATGTTCATGTTGCAGAAACCACCATCCCAATAGACATCAGCTGCCAGCCTTTAGAGGCCTCAACAAAGAAGTTGAGGAAGGACGGTTCCAAAGACATCCCTAGGGGTGATGGCTCCAGGTCCAGCTGGAGGAACGTTGGAGGGTCAGGGTGGGGGAAGCTTGCAGTGGCACTGCCTGTGTTATACAATACCTGTTGTGTGGCTAACCAGAGGAGTTCACTCCCCAGGGAGGTCAGTCCAACGCTAAATTCACTTAATGTTTTTTGTAAAGGTTATTCGAGGAGGTAAGAAGTGATTTTGTCTGTTCTCAAACCCTTGCCCCTATCACTTCATCTGCCATTTGTTCTCATGTGGTGCTCATTAGGTCTTGATTTGAAAATATAGGGTTGTTTCGGACAGGGCAGGCTCATAATGGACTGAAAGCCCCATTCATGTAGGGGTAGGTGATTAAAGAATAGGACTGACAAGGCTACAAGGCTCTGGCATACTGTGCACCATTGGGTAAGGCTGTTCTCCGTAAAAGTGTTTGTGACTCATGTGTGCAGCTTTAGGAAGGAAGGATGAACAGTAAAGGGGGCACAAGCAGAAACTATTAGGTTTTAACAAATAGATGATATTCCTTTTATGCGCTATAAATCCACTTTTGTATGTTAATGACTAGCACTGGTGATAATGGCCAATTTCCTCTGCTTATAGAAAGCAGCCCTTCATGAATACCAAGCAGATACCACTGTCACCTCTGTTCATCAGCCATAGGAATTCAGTGATTATCAATAAAAATTGAAATTAGAAATAAATTTGCAACAGGGAGGCAATTACACAAAAAATCTATTCTGTGCTGTGATCTCATTGAGATCTCACAAGCTAAGCAAGGTTGGACTGGGCCACTGTGGATACGTCTACACTGCAGTTAAACACCTGCAGCTGCTCTGTGTCCGCTAACTTGGGTTCGCGGGACTGTAAAATTGCTATGTAGATATTTGGGCTCAGGCTCCAGCCCCAGCTCCAGGAGCCCACGAGGAGGAAGGGGCCCAGAGCCCAGACTCCAGCACGAGCCTGAACGTCTACACTGCAATTTTACAGCCCCACAGCCTGAGCCCCGCAAGCCCAAGTCAGCTGACACAGGCCAGCTGCAGTGTTTAATTGCAGTGTAGACATACTCAGTGTGGATGGGAGTCCCAGGTGCTGAAGAAAATTGACGTTGGTGATCTATTAGATGGTACTTTCCCCTCTGAGTTACTGTTGAACTAATGTTGGAGGGACACTGATTCTGGAGGTGTCACCTTTCAGATGAGTTAAAACCAAGATCTTGACCACTTCCAGGCCTTAAAGATTTTAGAGAACTTTTTAAAGAAAAGATTTGTTAATGCATTTGCTCTGGGCAAATATTAACTTAGTAACTCGCACTGAATAATACTTTACCCCACAAATATTCCCATTGGTTTCAGTGGAACTGCTTGTGGAGTAAAATACAAATATGCATGAATAGGGATGGCAGAATACACCCCTGAGCAACTTGCATTTTGGCTCCCTAGGATTCTCTTTGCAGTTTCACATGGATACAGTATTCTCCTTCGCTTCCTATCCTGAATTGTTGGGAAATGTTGCTATGTGCTGTTAAACCGTTTCTGTGTTTCACCCCACTGGTGAATGAGCTAATCCTTGTGTATTGTTTGAAAGGTGCTACATCAATGTAAGTTGCTATTACTAACAACATCTCTTCCTGTTATCCCTTTCCATGGATTAATCACGAGCTGACGTGAAATGGTCTTTTGCCAAAGATAAACTATTTGGCCCTGTCAACTCTAGAGCTTGCGACTATGTTTGAAGCCATTTTCAAACACAATTACAGTTGCAACATGTTTGTGTGTGTTTTGTAACTCAACACAATTACAAAGCGTAGTCCAACCACTTTAAAGAAACTTGCTTGAACTCTGCTGGTGGGCATAGTTTATGCACGCTTCTGGCTAGCACTTTTCTGGGAAAGAAATAACTAGGTGTATCCACGCTGGAGCTGTAATTTCCAGCTCAAGCAGACAAACCTGCACTAGCTCTAATTGAGCTAGCAGTGTGGCCCTGGCAGTGGGAGGGGCTCACCACCCAGATTACGTGCCTCGGCTTCCAGACACGATCATACTTGGAGCAGCTAGCCCGTCCCCACCATGGCTGCCTTTCTAGTTTTAGTGCACTAGCTTAATTAGAGCTAGCGTGGGTATGTTTGCTTGAACTGGAAATTGCCCCCCACCCCAGCTCCAGGCTGACACGGTCTGTCCAGATTGGCGCACCAAAGCCTGCTGGCTGGCAGAACTGTGCTTCCGAGCAATTTTCCAGCAAGGTGGCGACTCTTGTGCTTTGTATTCCAGCACAGACAGGCTCCTAGCATATTTCTCATTCTCAAATCCCCCAACTCTCCTTTACTGTCTGAGCAAGTCAGTGAAAATGGGCATTAGCGCTTAGAATCCACTGTTTTGCAATCAGTGTGAAAACATGATACTCTCACCTTTCATGCACCAGAAATTGTTGTTGTTTGTGTATTTGTGTAAAGTAACCAGCTGCTTTACACCCGAGTGACTTGCACATACTAAAGCTCCTTTAGCTGAAGTGAATTCAGGGTCAGATTTTGATACTTTTACTCGGGCTGAATAGCACTTTCCTCCATGGAAAGTCCAATTGACGTCAGTGAGACAGTTTGGAGAATAAAGTACTACCCATGTCAGTAAGGGGAGCACAATCTGGCCCTTAGTCATCATAAATGTGTTAGGATTGGGGATAGGGAACTGACTCTTTTTTGTCTCTGGTAATATATGTTTGAATTTAGTTTTTAAATCTCACATTTTTCCATGTGAACTAACTGGAACGAGTGAAGTAAATTTTGTGTGGATACGCCTATCTGAATCTCATGAAGTATCCATTTTTCTACCTGACCTGTTCCACATCACATCCTTCACATTCCCTCTCTCCAGTTCAACTAGATCCTTCCTTCATTCTTCTCTGATCCCATCCTCCCACACCCCTGACTCTCAGTTCCTTCCCTCCAACTATCCCTTTTCTTTCTCTCTCCTTCTCTATTGCAAGACTCCTAATACACAACTCCCTCTTTAACCCTTAAATCCCTCTTGCTTCTCCCACCAATCCTCCTAGCCCATCCTTTCCCTTTCCTGATCCTCTTGAGTCTCTATATTCTGTTCAGTTCTGTTTGGGGTGGCAAGGAAGAAAATATTTCGGATTTGGCACACTCTCTGTTGGCCTTTAACCAGCTGTTTTGTTTCAGGTTTAGTAGCCTAGGGTGTCCCTAGCTCAGAGGTGACCCAGGTTTTATTGACCAACCCTTAGGAAGCCCTGGAACTAATGAGATTTGAAGACAGCAACCAGTCCAGGAAAATATGCCAGGCCTGCTGAGACCCCAAGATGCATTTCTGCAAAGGCAGAAGGCCCGATAGGGGGAGAGGGAGTGAGTGTGATGGGGCCTCTGAGCCAAACTGATCTGAAAAACAGAAATAAAAAATTCTGGTTCTAGTTGAAGTTTGGATTGAGATTCGGGCCAGTTCTCATTTTCCTATCCCTAACTGGGACCCAGCTGCTGCCTGGGAATACATTAGCAGGGATTTCTCTACTCCTTTGTGTGCTCTGTACTGAAAACTATTTTACTGTAGTTTCCTGAAGGCATTAACCCCCCCTCCCCCCCCCCCCCCCCCCGGATGGGCTGACACCAAAGCAATGAATCGTGATTCTTTTTAACCACCATCTTCTCTTCTGTTCAACAGCAGGCCTGGCCTAGCGGGACCCAGCAGATCCTGCTCCCTCCAGCCTGGCAGCAATTGACTGGAGTAGCCACCCACACCTCAGTCCAGCACGCAACTGTCATACCAGAGACCATGGCAGGGACCCAGCCGCTGGCAGACTGGAGGTAAACCTGGAGTATTGTGTGTATATCTGTGAGACACCCACTATATGTCAATGTCTGTCTGACAGCCTCTGTGTCTGAGTAGTTTCTAATATCCCAGGCTGTGTGTATGGGCTAACACTGAGTGCACAATGGGCGCAGGCTTTGCCCACATAGCCACTGGACTCCCAGCATCTGACTTGGTCTGTAAGGTGCTTTCTGATATTTTGAGTATGAAGGGAACCATCCATCATAAAACCAAATTCAGGTCTAGTCTCTCTTAAGCTGCTCCATATAGCTCTGTCCTTGTGACAGGATAACATCTTACAAGAAAAAAGATACACGCTCCATTCTTGATCCCAGCATCTTCTCCCCGACCATCCACATCTGCCTTGGCTTGTTTAAAAAGCCAAATAGCCCTATTGTTTTGTGCTGTGTTGTATCCCAGATTCGGTTTGCAGCACTTTTTGCGCTGGTGAAAACGTCCTGAGAGATGGGATAATTCTGTGTGTGTGTGGGGGAAGACACATCTGTGGAGAGTTATGCAGGAGAGCATTGGCTCTTTGCAATCTCAGTGCAGGCATGGATAGTGGATCTTTGGCGTTTTCAGGCAGAGTGGGAACGGAATTCTGGCCGGGTCCTGTCTGTGCTGCAGCTGTTTGTGAAATCCTGACCCTTGTCAAAGGATTAGGGATGGGGAGGCACTTCTCAGGCCAATTACTTTGAACCCATTTATCACAGTAGACCCTTCCCTAAATCATTCCATTAGTGGTTTATTTCATCTCTCCTGGAATGAGGGATGCAAAAGGTTAACTGGTAAGCATTAGATTTACCCTTAACTGTTAACCTCAGCAGCCCCGCACCAGCTGGAGAGACTCCAGCCCAGGCAGCCGCGCCCGCTGGGGGAGGGGCCCCGGCCGGGCACAGCCGGGCCTGCGGGCCTTTAACCAATATTTACATCCCTACCTGGAACGTCTCCAATGATGATGTCTTGACTGTCTGCCTTTGATAGTCTTTCCACTGACAAGTTGCTCTTACTTCTTCAAAGGGTCAGTGTGAGTAGGCACTGAAAGGAGGCAGTAGTGAGGATGGGAGCTGCAATGCATGGCCTTGAAAGTAACAGGATTAAAGTGGCGGGTAAATAGGGAGTCCCGTAAGGCCAAATCCTTTGCCCCTGAAGCAAATTCATATGAGATGTCAGATTGGCAAGTCCCCTTGTCATTTTCACCCTTTGTACTCTATGAAAACAGGTACCAAAGAGGTGCTAACTCTGCTCTTGTAGTCTCCGAGACAGTCAGTCACAAGCACAGCATAGTTAAGGAGTTTGAAATCTGTGCATCATTGTCCATCCCCAAAGGAACCTGGTCAGATTGTCACTTGCTCCATTGCTGTGGTTTATTCCAGAAAATAAAGACATCACTACTGCGTCAAAACATCAGTTTCTTTCCCGGAGGGTTTCTCGGTGAACAGTTGGTGGGTGGAAGATTTTGTTTCAGTAGGCTGTCTCCGCTCCTTTTGCCTGGGGGTTGTGCAGATCATCTCTACATTGAACCTTATTTGGAAGAGTGGGCCTGATGATCAGGGTTATATGCCATACCCAGGTGGTCCACAGAACAGCACTGGTGGGAGATTGCTACTCCACTGTGAGTTGGCACCTCACTCCAAAGTCCTTGTTCTACTGGGACCTTAGGGAGTGTCGGTTATCGTTGGGACTCGGAGACTTCTTCTGGCTTCCCTGATAGTCTATGTGATATCTGAGTTGTGGGGATTTGCTTTTGTGAATCACACCTGAAGGAGCTGGAGGAGGTCTTCCTGAAGGACAGAGGCGGGATTGGAGCGTGTAGGTGGATACTGTGGGCAGAACAACAAGCTATATAGCAAAAGCTACCCAAGTGGTCAAAGTATGAATGTGTGTGTGTTACAGTCTGATGACAGGACTTATACTGCCACATAGATGGTTTGGTTTGGTACTGAGCTGAGTCCCTTGTTCCTCAGGCAGAGGGGGGATAGGAGAACTGCAGAGGCAGTGAATTCAGCACTATGGGAAATGGCAACATGCATCACTCTCAACTGCCCTCTTCTGCCAATGCAGCCAATGGCCCTGAGTGGCTCCAGTGGGAAATGTGTCCTGAATATAAACTAGGGGCATGCCCCCCCCCCCCCCACTCTTGTGAGAGAATGAAGCAAAGGCCTCTGAAAAACAAAGGGAAACAGCCCTTCATGAGAAAAACACCAACCCTAGCTTGATGCCAGGACTGGCATGCCCAAGGTCACCTTTAGCTGGGGGCATTTCTGAGGCTAATGGAAGCCTTTTAAAGAACTGATACGCATTTAAAATGCATTTATCTCCAATTTCCCTCCTCTTGCAGAAACACACATGCTCACGGAAGCCATTATAATCCCATCATGCAACAGCCTGCGCTTTTAGCTAGTCACGTGACTCTTCCCGCAGCTCAGCCCTTGAATGTGGGCGTGGCTCATGTCATGAGGCAACAGCCGACCAGCACCACTTCCTCCAGGAAGAACAAGCAGCACCAGTCATCTACCAGGTAAGTGGCAAGAAGCATAATGGAAGCCTAAGGACTCCGAGGGCCAAATTCACTGCTGAAGTTGATGGAGCTGCATGCACTTGGGCTAATGGCAATTTTGGTGGAAACTGTATAAAGAGAGGGGAGGAAATGCCTTTTCCCCAACATACGGCTTGATTCTTCTCTCATGTGTACCGTGTGTAAATCAGGAGGAACTAGGTGGACTTGAACTAGTTGTAAGTGAGAGAAGGATCAGGCCCATAGTATTCTGATTCTCTGTATATATGTACTGTAGTAGGGTTCTGCTCAGCTTTCCGTGAGAGAGGCGAAGTCACTCAAACAGAAGGCCATGCAATCGTGCCTATTTAAATCCATTAAATTGATGTCTTGGCAGAATTAGTGGATATTGAACCACTTAAAAGCCCCGTTGCTTCCACTTCAGTGCATATATATAGACCAGAGTAGGTATAAATATAGACTGCATGATGAAGTGAGGTGGCATACAATTTTAATGCCCTGTGTTTGGGATGACCACCACACTGTGAGCGGCAGAGCCACAAGTCAGTTGTACAAGTCTCCGCAAATTAATGCCAATCAAAACTCTTATTACCTCCCTCCCTCCCCCCACAAAAAACGATCTGTGTTCTGTTTATGCAATTCAAATGTACTGATTCAGTAGGCCCCAATCCCAACATATCCACAGACAAAACGTGTGACCGTCTCCCTCTATCTGATCTCAGTGACACTCCTAAAAGTGGCCACATTTCCTCAACATTGTCATCCCCCCAAAAGGCCACATTTTCAGAAACAATGGACGTTAGGTGTGCATCTAGAATATATCCATTCAGGAGCAAATGGGTGATTGTATATATGCAGGGATAGATCCACTGGTCCAACTGTGATGCACTCGACACAAAGTGAAGGGCAAAGATAGCCCTAAGCCGCCTGTACTCTTCCCTCATTCTAGACGTGTCCTTGGCATACATTAGAGCAGTCTTCTGGCTGCCCTAGCTTATGCTCATCTACAATGGTCCCAAGGGAATCATGGGGGCATAAGGACATCTCTTGCGCCAAGGTCTGGGAGCGGAGGTAGCATAGGGGCCACTATGAGAGTTTTGTGCCACCCAAGGATTCTCCTACACAGGGGAATTTTGGGGGGGCTGGATCCATCAGTTTTATGGATGTTTTGTCCTGCAGGCATGGGGCCAGGTTCTGGCCCATAGCATGCAGTTGCATGAACAAAATGCAAGAATGCATGTGCAATAACCCTCTCACTCCTGTGGTAATCCCTGTGGGTGGGGCACACTGGCAGGGTGGGTATGTAAGAAGTATACTTTGCTGCTGTGTGTGCTGTACCTGGTTTGTGGGCAGAAAGCTGAGGTCTTTAGGGCTGTTAAACCAGCACCTTTAGTGAGCACTGAATTTTTCTAAGAAAAGAAAGAGCAAGAAAGAGAGAGAGATCCAGAAATGGCCCACTCTTACAGGGTATGTCTACACAGCAAAAAACCACCCGCGACAGCCAGTTTCAGTGCCCGCATCAACTGACTCAGACTCATGCTACTTGGCTAAAAATAGCAGTGTAAAACGTTCGTGCTCAGGCTGGACCCTGGGCTCTGAAACCCTGCAATGCGGGAGGGTCTCAGATCCCAGGCTCTCGCCAGAGCAGGAACATCTAAACTGCTATTTTTAGCCCCATAGCACAAGCCTTGTGAAACCAAGTCAGTTGATCTGGGCTCTGAGACTCGCTGCTGCAGGGTTTATTTGATTGTGTAGCTGGACCTACAGAAGGGGAAAAACAGAGGAGCTCACAGCTCTTAGGTGACCAGATTGGGGCCACAGAAACTGTACTGAATTCACAATCAGTTCCACTGTATTTAAGATGCCAGTGTTCAAATCCTTCCCGTTTGTCTGCTCTCTAATGTGTAATGTTTCATTTACTTTGGGAGGATTCCAGCCGTCTTACCCCATTTGTAATATAGAACAGAGCCAGTTAAGACCCAACAAGCCAGTAAAACAGGGAATAAATCACAATGCATTTGGACATACAAAGTGTTTCCCCCGCCCCCACTAATCTGCCACCAGGGCACAAGGCGTCTGCATCAGGAAGGAGTCCGACACTTTCAGAGCAGCTGCTTTCCACAGTCCTCTATTTTATGTTATTTGTGATGCTTTTGTATCCAAATGAGGGATATGCTCCTTTTGAGAAGAGGATACTCCATGTTTCTCATTGGTATTCAAAAGGCACTGCAAATGCTACTGTGCAGTCATTTGTTATGCAAAGGACCCTGTGTAAGTCAGTGCAGTGTGATATGTCCATAATTTCTTCCCTTTGATGCATGCCACCTATTCCTTTTGTTAGCTTTCGGGCCAAACCAAAAACAGTCAAAACCTGCCTGTAAAATGGAACCAGAACCAGAACTTTGCTGCTTCTTCGAGTGCTTGCTCATGTCCATGCCATATTAGGTGTGTGCGCTCGCCACATGCACCGGTGCCGGAAGTTTTTCCCTCAGCAGTATCCGTAGGGGACCAGCTCTGGCGCCCTCTGGAATGGTGCCTGCATGGCGTGGTATAAGGGGCGCTGCCAGCTTCCCCCTCCCTCAGTTCCTTCTTGCTGCCAGTGATGGTGCTGGAACGTCTGCTGCTTTGGCTAGCATTGATTCCTTCTCTGTTCTTGCGAACTTTGAAATCTTATAAAATGGTTTCCCTGGCTTCTATTATCCCCTCCTTGGACCCGGGAGACTGGTATGCCGCCCTCAACTTGAAGGACGCATACTTCCACATAGCAATCTTTCAAGGGCACAAACACTTCCTCCAATTTACAGTGGGACCCCACCACTACCAGTTAGCGGTCCTCCCATTCGGCCTGGCGACAGCACCGAGATTGTTTAACAAGTGCATGTCGGTGGTAGCGGCTTACCTCAGGCGCCGGGGTATTCAGATCTACCCATAGCTCGACAACTGGCTCGTCAAGGGCAGCTCCAGGTCTCAGGTCCAACGGGATGTCGTGGTGCTTCAGGCCATGTGCCGCTCTCTGGGCCTACTGGTAAACGACAAAATCTCGACGTTAGTGCTAGTGCAGAGGATAGAGTTCGTCAGAGTGGTCCTCGACTCGACCAACGCCAGAGCGTTCCTGCCGCTGGAAAGATTCCACACGTTGATGAACCTCATCGCGGAAATCTCCACGTTCCCTCTGACTACAGCCAGGGTCTGTCTGCGCCTCCTGGGTCACATGGCAGCATTCACTTACGTGGTCCACCATGCCAGGCATCGGAAGGGGCCCCTGCAACAATGACTGGTGGCGGTCTATTCCCAGGCCAGAGGGAAAGATCATTACCATTCCCCAGGCGATACCTACCTCGCTGCAATGGTGGACCTACCGCAGAACAGTCCTGGAAGGGGTTCTGTTCGACGACCCCCCTCACTCCATTGAGTTGGTGTCGGACGCCTCAGACCTTGGCTGGGGTGTGCATCTCGGCAACCTCCAGACACAGTGGATGTGGTCTCTGGAGGAGGCGAAGTTGCACATAAACGTCAAAGAGCTCCAAGCAGTCAAACTGGCGTGCGGAGTCTTCCTGCCCCACCTGTCGGGCAAGGTGGTACGAGTCCTGATGGACAACACAGCCTCGATGTTTTACATCAACAGGCAAAGGGGAGCGCGCCCGTCGGCTCTCAGTCAAGAGGCACTCTGTGTATGGGACTGCTGCATCAGCCACGAAATCCACCTGGAAGCTTGTCACCTTCCCAGCGTCAAGAATATGCTGGCAGACCAGCTCAGCAGGGACTTCTTCTTTCACCACGAGTGGTTGCTCCATCCAGAGGTAGCCTGCATGATCTTCCAAAGGTGGGGAACTCCTGAAGTGGACCTGTTCGCCACCAGACAGAACAGGAAATGCCACTGATTTTGCTCTTGGCAAGGTCTGAGCAAAGGCTCCCTCTCCGATGCCTTCCTCCTGTCATGGTCGGGGGGCCTGATGTACGCGTTCCCTCCGATTCCACTCATCAGCAGGGTCCTGGCAAAGATCAAGAGAGACAAAGCACAGGTTGTCGTGATTGCCCCGGTGTGGCCTCGCCAACATTGGTTTGGGATGCTCATGAGCTTGTCAGCGGCCGCTCCCTAGCCCCTGCCCAACCGCCCGGACCTGCTGCCACAGGACCGCAGCTGGCTCTTACACCCCAACCTCATGTCCCTCAACCTCTCGGTGTGGATGCTGCGTGCCTGAACCTGGAGGAGTGGACCTGTTCAGAAGAAATCCAACAAGTCCTCCTGGGGAGTAGGAAGCCCTCAACTAGACTGACTTATCTGGCCAAGTGGACAAGGTTTTCCCTCTGGGCATTTCTGCCTCGCGTTCTTCCATACAGGCTGTCCTGGACTACCTGCTCCATTTGAGGAACCAGGGTCTGGCACACTCTTCCATTAGAGTGCATCTAGCGGCCATCTCTGCTTTTCACTCACCGATCCAAAGACAGACGGTGTTTTCCCATGACATGATGGTCAGATTGTTGAGAGGGCTCGAGAGACTCTTCCCGCAGCTACGGACTCCTGTCCTGCAGTGGCATTTTAACTTGGTCCTCTCTAGGCTCACTGGCCCACCCTTTGAGCCGCTGGGTTCCTGCTCCCTTTCCCACCTGTCATGGAAGGTCGCGTTCCTGGTGGCGGTGACATCGGCAAGACGGCTCTCTGAAATTAAAGCCGTGACCTCAGAACCTCCATACACAGACTTCTACAAAGATAAGATTCAGTTGCGGCCCCACCCGGCCTTCCTGCCAAAGGTGGTCTCCACCTTCCATATGAAACAGGACATCTTCCTCCCAGTGTTCTGTCCCAAACCACACAAGACCAGTGAGGAGAGGCGTCTTCACGCCCTGGACATCCAGAGGGCCTTGGCTTTCTACTTAGAACGTACCAAACCTTTCCGAAAATCGACTCAACTCTTCATCACTACAGTGGATAGGATGAAGGGTCACCCGGTATCCTCGCAGAGGATTTCCAATTGGATAACCTCATGCATAAGGACTGTTACAACCTGGCGGGGCTTCCGCTGCCGCCGATTGTCAGAGCCCACTCAATGAGAGTGCAGGCATCTTCGGCGGCTTTCCTGGTGCACATCCCTATCCAGGACATCTGTAGAACCGCAATGTGGGCCTTTGTTCATACGTTTACTGCTCATTATGCCATCACTCAGCAGGCCAGGGACGACGTTGGGTTTGGCAGAGCTGGGTTCCAATCGACACGTTCGTGAACTCCTATCCACCTCCAGGGGTACTGCTTTGGAGTCACCTAATACAGAATGAACATGAGCAAACACTCAAAGAAGGAAAGAGTTACCTTTTCCTTATCTGGTGTTCTTCGAGATGTGTTGCTCATGTCCATTTCATGACCCGCCCTCCTTCCCCACTGTTGGAGTTTCCGGCAAGAAGGAACTGAAATGGGGGGAACCGGCAGCGCCCCTTATACCGTGCCATGCGGGTGCCACTCCAGAGGGTGCCAGAGCCAGTCCCCTATGGATACTGCTAAGGGAAAAACTTCTGTCACCAGTGCATGTGGCGAGCACACACACCTAATATGGAATGGACATGAACAACACATCTCGAAGAACACCAGTTATGGAAAAGGTAACTGTCTTTTTTCCTTTGACTCTGAAAATGTTCTGCTAGGGGGGAGGGGAAAAAGGCTTTAGAGAATAATGACGTGGATACTAGAGAATATGCGTTCCTTCTTCATTCAGGGCTTTTTGTTGCCTCCACCCTCTGATAGGCAGGCACTGTGTTTAGGGTCCTGATACAAATGAACCCTCATTTTCCTTATTTACTTTTAGTGCAGGGGATTGAACTAGGAAGACAGAAAGGAGGGAGTTGAGAATATTTTCCCTCTAGTGAAGAAAAACCTATTTACTTCTCCCACCCTGCACCCACTGCCTTTGCCACCCCACATCAGAGCCAAATGAAACTGAGTGTCTCCCCCTCTGGAACATCTCAGTGTTGCTCCACAATGCTGTTGATATAAGGAAGGCTGGGCAAAAATTTTCTGTCAAAACTTTTTTTTTTTGGACAGGAAATTGGATTTTCAACTAAACAACAGGTTTTTTGTGAAAAATGTCTGATTTCCGTGGAAAACTTCAATTTTTGGGAATTAAAAAACTGAAATATTTTGGATGAAAAACCAAATATTTTGATTTGGAAATGCAGCAGTAGTACCGCATGGGAGTTGTGGTGCCTTGTGCTCCCATTCTCTTCAATGTGGTGGGCTGCTTGGCTGGACTACATCTTCCAGGATGCACCATGGCCAGGCTTTCCCATGAGGCAGCATTTCCAAATTGAACTATTTTGGTTTTCAGACCGAATTTTTTTTTATTTTTTTGCCAAAAAAAAAATCTAAATTTTCCACAGGAAAGAAACCCAAACATTTTTCAGCCAGCTCTAGTGATGAGTGATGTGAGGCACTCCCTTCCTCCCTCCCTTGAAGAGGCGAATACACCAGTTTTGTAGTGTGCCCAGCCCTCACCAACAAAGAATGCGAGAGAGGTTGACGCCAGGACTCAAAAGCCAGTAATATCTGAGCAATCCGAGCTTTAACCAACTGATTGTTTTTGTCATTTTCAGAAACGTGTCTACATATGAGGTTTCGTCCTCTCAGGCCATCAGCTCCCCTCAGCGATCGAAACGCGTGAAGGAGAACACCCCCCCTCGCTGTGCCATGGTGCACAATAGCCCCGCCTGCAGCACTTCTGTCACGTGTGGGTGGGGAGACATGGCTTCCAGCACCACACGGGAGCGGCAGCGGCAGACGATAATTATTCCCGACACACCCAGCCCTGCAGTCAGTGTCATCACTATCAGCAGTGACACAGATGAAGAAGAAGAACAGAAACATGCACCCACCAGGTGAGCAGTGATTCTATACTCCATTGGGGGTTGGGGTGTGGGAAACTCCATAGAGTCTTAGGAAATAGGGTTGGAACTCAAAGACCACCTAGACAATCTAGTCCATTGGTACACAATGTATGCTGTATGGGCCAACAGTGGCATGGAAAGCAATTCCTGGCAGTTGCCCTAAAGAAACTCTGACAGGAAAGTTGGCATGGTTCAGTGATGAGAGTGCTAACCTGGGGCTCAGGAGAGCTGGGTTCAATTCCCTGCTCTGCCATAGACTTCCTGTGTGACCGTGGGCAATTTACTTGATCCCTTTGTGCCTCAGTTACTCCATCTATAAAATGGAGATAATACTTCCTCATCTCACAGGGATGTTGTGAGAAGAAATATATTAAAGATTGAGAGGTGCTCAGATATTAAGGTAATAGGGGCTATATAAATACCTAAGATAGCTACACAGATCAAAGCAGTGAGGAATTGGGGTTGGGAGAGCAGATAGTTCAAGATCAGATCTCTCTTTCTAGGTGATCCATAGAATGAAAAGGTTGTAGAATATCCTATCTAGTCCAATCCTCAGCCTCTGTGAAGAAGGCTACCACACTATTACGTCCATATACAGTGCTTCTCCTAACTTATTCTTGAAAAACTCTAATGATTGTGTGTCATGAATACCTCATTAGGTGAAATAAATTGTGAGGAGTATCTGTTCAATTCTCATTGGTGGTCATATCACAAAAAATATCACCACTTTTGGAACTAATTGGCACCCCATTGGTTGCCTCAGCAGGGAGGCAAAAAACGAGTGGACCATGAAGACTGAACGTCCCTCTTCTCATAGAATTGATCCACCCAGTCACAGTAGATACAGTGGTACAGGGAAGCTGCCTTTGCTGTTCTTGATCCATGAATAAAGAGAGGACTTCTTTCTCCAAGGCTCTCATTTCAGCACCTTTCCTCGCATGCGCACAGTCAAAGCCTGAGCACTCCAGGTTTCCCCGTCCTACACCAGTCACAAAATGTCAGTCTGTTTTAGGAGCTGCAGAGAAGTAGCCTTGCAAATAGCTGAATAATTACAGAATCTTTGAGCTACTAACTCAGCTGGGAATTTTCTAGCCCTGTTCCTTCAATAATAAAAGATAAAATTAAAGCATCTTTATTTAGAACCTGCTCCACAGCAGATTGGCCTTCAATCATCTGAGATATCTATATCTCTGAATCTCAGTGCTGTGATGATTATTAGTGGTGCACTGAAAATGTGTACAGAACAGACGAGATGGTGCCTGCCTCAATGAGTTTACAACCTTGTATAGAGAAACTAGGCACAACAGGGCTTTATTTTCAGAGGTGCTGAGCACTCATATGTTCTCAGTTGGATTGGTGGAAGCTCAGCACCTCTCAAAATCAGGCCTGTCATGTACCAGATGACCGGAAAGATGGAGAGATCATAAAGCAGCGCAGGATATTTTACAATTTTTTGTTGCAAATAATTATTATAACACTTCTTTGGTCGGTTGGTTTCACAGAAAAAGTGTATTTCAAGAAAGGAGTTGGAAGAGAGGGTGGAAGCCAGGTGCAGTAAGAGAAAGGTATTCCAACTATTGGTGATATCATGGGAGAAGGTATAAAGATGAGAATGGGAGAGGGATACAAAGGGAAGCTGAGAGGCCTTGCCGGGGGAACAGAAGAGATCAGAGAGGTAAAGAGGTGTGGATTTCTGCAGGGCCTAGAAGTTTAGAACAAAAAGCCTGTGAAGGGATGGTTAAGAGGACAGCGATCCACAGAATGAAAAATCTGAGAGAACCCCTCACCTAGTCCAATCCCCAGCATCTATCTAGAAGAATGCTACAGTCTCCCAGGATTATTGGAATGGCAGAGCAGAAAGATTATCTGGATTGGAAGGGAACAAGTTGGAAGGTGGAGGATGAAGGGGAGAGGTGGTTGCAGTAGTCAAGGTGAGAGATGATCAAGGTGTGGACAAGGAGTGGAAAGGAAAGGATGCATTTTAGAGATGGTGCTAGATTCTGCCAGGTTTTTTTGTTTTGTTTTGTTTTTTTGCAACAGCTAGTATTGTGGGGACAAGGAAAGAGAAAAGTTGAAAACTAACATTGTGAGGCTTGGTGAATGGGAGGATGGTGGGATCGTCAAGGATGGAAAATGGGGAGCTCCGGAGAAAAAACAGGGATTGAGTTTTCATCATGTTACATTTTGAACTGGAAGCACAGTATCCATGCTAACGTGTGAGGGAGACAGAGGAGAGGCTGGATGAAGAAATCAGAGGTCAGGGGAGGAGAGGCAGTGTTAGGAGATGCCAGCATGGAAGAGTGTATGAAGTTTCCAAGGGATAACTTGTAAAATGAAGATAGGAGTGGGCTGAGGACAGAGGCCTGAAGGGCACTGGCCAGGGAGCCGGTACAGGAGAAGCTCCAAACTAGGGCTAGGTGAATAATCAATTTTTCTGTTTGGCCATTGAACTCCAAAAAAAAAAAAAAAAAAAAGGGTTTTGGATTGGACTGTAACATTTTTTTGTTTGTTTTTCTCTATGAAATGAAAAATTGGAAAAAGTACATTTCAGATCAAACTAAACATTTTGTTCAACCCCAAATTTGTTTTTCTTTCATTTTGGTTTTAGGGTTTGAATTTTTTTTTTTTTTTAAATTTTTAAATTAAATTAAGGAAAATGTCTTTCTCAAATGAAAAATCAAAATATTTCATTTTGGAAATGCTGTAACAAAATGTATGGATGTTTCTGATTCAACCTGAATCTGCATTTTTTGTTGAAAAAACTATTCATGTAAAAAAATTCACCAGCTCTGCTCAGAGCAGAATGACTGGAGAGACAGGGAAGGGCCAGAGTCACAGAAGCAGAGGGAGAAGAGAGTCCAGGATGAGGGTGTTATCTTTGGTGAAAGCATCAGAGAGATTGAAGTCAAGTTGCTTGGGACCCTTTGACATGGCCAAATCTAGGGCCAGATCCTCAGCTGGTGTAAAACAGAGTAGTTTTATTTGAGTCAAGGGAGCTGCACCAGCTGAGGATCTAATCTGTAGTGTGCTATCTGAAGTTTGCTACCTTTAGCTAAGTTTCTCATCCTTCTTGTGCCTCTCAAAGAAAGATGGGAATTCAAATTAAATATATGTGTTTGATGGGAGAGAATGGCCAACTATACAGGACTGTACAACAGGGCCTGCAAATGAGCCTAAAATAAAATTGTAACATTTGGAAATCATGCAAAGACTTTACTGGACTCATACATATTTGTGGAAATTTTAGCCTGTTCAGCAACGATGAGTGCTGGTAGCGTGAAAGCCACGGGGGTAACTTGGCACATATTATTTGTCAATGTCCTACTAGACACTTTTGGTCAAATATTACAGAATTAGTATGGGATCATAATTTGCTAATTGAGTCAGAACTAACAGTCTGTCCCAAAGCTCAGTGATGTCAGTGGAGCCTTTCCACTGTCTTCCCTGATTTTGGATTAAGCCCTAAATTTATTTACATGATTTTCCTTGAGTCCCTGGGACTAGAAAGTCGTCTTCTTCCCCAAAATAAATAAATAAAATGCATTTGCAGTTGTCCATGGTTATGCAAAGAGATTGCTCTTTAGCAGATAAAAAAGTTCTTCTGTCCCACTCACAGTTTTAAAAGACCGGTAATATTGACATGGACAAAATTGTCCCACCTGCATATATTGGGCCTGATTCTCAGCTATGCTAAAGCCCCTTTACAGTGCTCTGGCAGAATAAAGGAGCCTTAAAGTGAGAGTTTACTCCTACTTTAAGGTGCTTCTGCAATGCCAGGGCAGTACAAAGTGGCTTTCTAATAAAGGAGGGTCAGACCCTTTATTTGTAAGAATAAGGAGAATTCCACATGCTATGGGAAGAATTTCTTTCCTATCTAATGGAAAATACAGGTGTGCAAGTGAAAGTTTTGAGAAGTCGCCAAGGTGGTGTAACAGGCAGTCCAGGACTTTGTTTAATTCTTCTGTGTATTTTACATTGTTGATATGTATAGCTTTGTATAGCTATTTTAAAATCAACAGATATTTTTAAAAATTGCCAGTCCCCCATTCTCAGAAGCAGCAGGGAGCTATAAAGTTTCCATGGGAAGTCCTATGGGTCTTTGGAAACATGTGGTTTCCAATGTAGTATTACAAAAGCGTGCCACCTACTGGAGACTGGTATTATCGTCCTTGCCATAAATTGCAAAGGGGAGAAGAGTAACGCTTGTACGATGACTTTACCACCAAGAGATCTCTAGACGTCATTCTCAGTTCATTGTCTTTTCCAAAGAAACTCCCCTGAGCTCAGCATCCTTAGGCCAAAAAAAGATGGTCTCTGCTGTGCTGAAGAACAACACTTCTGTGAGTTATTTCTCTGGAGAGAGAAGTTTAGGTCCCACTGGTTTCCCTGGAGGTGTGAGGAAGTTCAAAACAGAATTTAGATTTTACAGATTTCTTATAAATTGAGAGACTTGGCATTTTTGTAAGTTTCTGTACTAAAGTCCTCCAATACTATGGCAATGGGAGCCAGCCAGCCAGATTGATTGCTAGCATTCCTCACTCATAGTCACCTGAGCTATGTAGCCCCTCCATAACTTTTCATTTTATAGGTTCTTTTTTTAGGTGTACATACTCAGCTGATTAAATACTTCTGAAGTTAACACGGGAAAAATAAAACAGCTTAAATATAGAACAGAAGCACAAGTGCATCTTGGGATGAATAAATTATGGATATAAGCGAGTGAAAGAATGTGTATGCTGCTCGTGAATGAATGACACACAGGACTGGGCCAGCGGTAATAGCAGCAGGAGGTATAATTTCACATGCCGCTAACTCTAGCGTAGCAGAGCATGGCAGGAAGAAGTGATTGAAAGGAGGGCAGTGAGGAGGTGCCCTTCGTGACTTTATAACAACAGAAACAACAACCCCCACAACAATTTTCTAAAAAGAAAACACTGATGATTCCTTGGCTTAGAAGGGGACTTTTAAAAGAGAAAAGAAGCAGCGGTTGTACCCACAAGGAAGCATGAGATCCTTTCACCTCCCAGTTGTCATCCATAGCCCTGTTGGTGCCCTAAAGCAGTGTTTCCCAAGGTGGGTTTTAACCCACCAGTGGGTTGTGGGAAGGTTATAGATGGGTTGTGGGCCCGGTGTGGAGAGGAGGTGGGTTGGAGGGTGAACCCACCCCAAAATAGTGGCTCCTGTCCCGTGGGGCTGTGCCTGGCTTCCCACTCCAGGTGATATTACCTGGTGCACAGAATTGCAGTGCCACTCAGGTTTGACCCAGCTGCCCCTTCATGGCCAAACAGTTCTGTGCGTTGGGTCCCAACACCTGGAGTGGGGCCAGCCCCATGGGACAGAAGCCCCCGTTGCAGAGTGAGGGGCAGACTCACTCTCCAACCCCTCTTCCCCTGGGGCCTCTCCTTAAGAGTGGGCTGGGATTAGGGTTCTGGTGCAAGAATGGAGGAGCTGCTGTGGGTGGTTGGTGCCCCCCCAGCACGGTGAGGAGGAGGCAGAAGACAAGGAGAAGACACTGGGCTATGATTTTGGGCCCTCCCTCATGAATTTGGACTCTGAGTGGATCCCAAAAAAAACCAAAATGCAGCTGGTGGGTTGCCTTACTAAAAAGTTTGGACACTATTGCCTTAAGGATCACCCCTCTCCCATCTCCATTTCCCGTTTCTACCCCTCAAACTAAAGGCTCCATACAGTAGCCACTATCCTTCTAGGCAAGGCAGGCTGAGTGTAAGTGTGTCCTATAGACCTGTCAGGCATTGGCACGCTTCACTATCACAAAATTCACCGTTAGCTTAAAAAAGAAAAACTATATGAGACGTATCATTTATACAACTGATTGTGAGCGGATTAATTTGTTATTCACACTTACTATATTACATAGATTGGGCCAGAGTCTTGCTCCTCACACCGCAAAGGCAAAGAGCATTTCCTTAGAAGGGCAGCTGGGTTTTCTTCTTACATGGGGGGAGTCCTTGGGTGGCATAAATTCAGTGTAACTGAGGAGCTAGGGCGTTGTTTCTTTGTGTGTGTGTATGTCTGTGCTTGCAGTGCAGTAATGTTCAAAGAGCCCAGTCAGGAGCAGGGCCCATTGTGTCGTTTACAAACACACAGGAAGCATAAAGCATAGTGTATAAAGCAGGGATCGGCAACCTTTGGCACGCGGCCCGTCAGGGAAAGCCCCTGGCGGGCCGGGCCGGTTTGTTTACCTGCCACGTCCGCAGGTTCGGCCGATCGCGGCTCCCACTGGCCACGGTTCGCTGCTCCAGGCCAATGGGGGCTGCGGGAAGCAGTGCGGGCCGAGGGATGTTGCTGATCCTGGTATAAAGCAAAAATAGTACTGTCTAATTTATATACACATAAGCACTTGGGATGAAATTGTATCCCCATTAAAGTCAAGGGCAAAACTCGTATTGACTTTAATGGGGATACGATTTCACCCTTGGTATTTAATATATAATGGTATTATTAATGTTGTTATACATAGCCATCACACTGACTAATCACAATCATCAGAGAACAAAGTTAGAATTCCCATCCTTTCTCTAAAACAAGTAAACAAATAAACCACCCCAGGCAGCTAGTGCTTGGAATAACAGACAGCAGAAGCTCTCCCACCAGGCCTGCAGTAGCAGAACCGTTTCACACTGCTAAAAGCTTTAGCATGTCTGACTCCCTCCAGTAGAGGGCAGTGATGAACACACATACAGCTCATTCTGTATCAAGTTCAAGTTCCGGGTTGGGTCTCAGACAAGTGAAAACAGATCCAGTGGGCTCAATATCGTTTCTAATGAATATTTCTCATTTTCATAAGCACTGACTGTGCAGTTCTGTGTGATGCACAAAGAGAGGTGAAACGAGAATAGCAGGACATGTCAGAGGTCAGGTGAGGAGGTGGAATGGCAAAGATACGTAAGGTCCCAGCACTGAAATAAGCGGCAAATCATGTTTCAGTGTTAGAGATTTCAGCCTTCACATGGGATTTCCTTAGTTTTTGTGGGTTTATGTGGGTAAACTTTCTTTGCATAGGGTTTATTGTGGTTCATTCTGAAGTGGCAACAATTCAGAAAGCTGCAAGTTATTGGGCCTTGAGAGCCATAGAAGAGAGTGTTATAGGCTTAGCCCTCTTCTGTGCATTGGGCCATGTCAGAATGCACTATGATGTGGTTTCTAGAGAGGTAAGGTGGTATGGTATAAATGCCTGTGAACCAAAAGTTCTGTTTGTAAAATGGCTGCCGTTTTTGTCAGCCCTAGGGCCTGAACCAGGGAGCCTCCACAGCTGGAAGTATGAGTCGCTACAGTTTGAGTTAAGGAGGCAGACTCTCAAGCTGAGAGCTGTAACAGGCCGTGACATATACTGACCAACGTGTTAAATTCGCATCTTCTAGGACTTGATATTTTCAGTTAGGAAAAGAAGATCCTGGTCATGAAAAACTGTCAGTCCTAAAAGACTTAGGGCCCTCAGTGGGTAGAACTCCGCTTCTATAGAGCGATGTCGATTTACAAAGGCTGCAGTGCCAGACCTTAGTACAGTGGTCCCCAAACTGGGGGCACGCCCCACTAGAGGGGAGTGGAGGAACATTCAGGGGGGTGCATGGCAGGGCCAGGGAGAGCCTCCATGGGGGATGGGGAGGGTGTGCCACGCTTCCAGCCCCGCTCCAACCACAGCCTCACTCCTCCCCCAACCCCATTCAGCCCCCAGTCCTGCTCTGTCTCCAGCCCGGTGCCAGCCCCCATGGTGGGGCAGGTAGGGAGCACCATGCTTCCAGCCCTGTGCCGCTCTGTCCCAGATCAGCTCCACCCCCAACCCCATTCAGCCCCCCAGTCCTGCACTGCTTCAGGCCCGCTCTGCCCCCCAATCCCGCTCTACCCCCAGCCACAGCTCCACTCTGCCCCCTGCTCCACCTTCATTCCCTCTCCACCCCCAGCATATCCCAGCTTCACCTCTAGCCCCAGCTCCTTCCTCCCTCATCCCCAGTTCTGCCCCCAGCTCCACCTTCAGCCCAGGTTCCACTGCTGAGGAAGCCTTGGTAGTGCAGTAATGGAGGGGGGGAGGCGCAGACAGATTCTGTTACTGGTAAGGGGGGAGCACAACTGGAAAAGTTTGCGCACCACTGCCCCAGAGCCAGATCACAACACCATTTGGCCAGGCCGCCCCTCCGTCTGGCTTCATACCTTCTCCCATTGCACCAAGCGTCTTCCCTTTCCTCCTTCAAATCCCGTCTGAAACCCCACAAGCCTTGCTATGCTGATCTCCTCTTGGAAAAGGGGCCCAGTTCTTTCTCTCAGCTGCACCCAGGCCATTTTGATGGAAGTCACCGAAAGCTGTCCATGCATGTTTGAGAGCACAGACATGCTCAGTGCCTCCATACCTCTTGGACGTGAACTGTTCTGTGGTCTGAGTTTGATCTCAAGCTCTGTAGGGCAGGGCACTTGTCTTTCTATGCACCTGGTAAAAACACTAGGCATACATATAGAGATTTATAATTAATAAAGAATAATCATCTTAAAAGGCATTTTTTGCAGATGCTACTCTAAGAGCAGCTTAACAGTGCAGTTTGGAGTCCTGGCTGCAGAATGGATACTTCGTTAATCTGTGAGGGTGGACTGCCACCCCTCTCGAGACTGCATGCATGGGCTACTATGACTGCAGCAGGGAGAGCTGCTGTCCAGGCAGCAGCCATGAATATACGCAGGTGTAATAAGAAGGGTGCAGGCCACATCAGTGTTTTTAACTATGTTTCTGGATAACCTGGAACTTCCGCAGAAAGCTGCAGCTGTGCTATAGAAATACAGAAAGCCTGCCAAGTAGGCTACCTTAGCGCTGTGTGACAGGATGCAGAGGCCCTCTGATTTTCAGTGAGCCGGGAATTAACACCCCTTCCCAGATTCACATAGGTCTGCCAGGTCTAGTCCTGTAACACAGCAGGCCATGGACTGAATGCCCATATCAGACTTTCATGGGAAATCAGAAGGGAGAATAACCACTTGCTAGTTGGAAGGCTTTGAGAAGGGAGAGCTCCTGTGTGGCTTTGGTTTCAGGGTGGGATTTTCAAAAGGCCCGTTGAAGTAGATGCCTAACTTTAAGCCTGAGAGTAGTCACACTGAAATCAATTTATTTTCAGTGCAAGTTGGGAAGCTAACTCACTTAGATGCTTTTGAAAATCCCATCCTGAATCTCTTTGGCCCCACTTCAGAAAGGTACTTAAGCAGGTACCTAGTTGTAAATATATGAGTTGTCCTACTTGGCTTCTCTGTTCTCTAGGGAGAGATGTATGGGCTCTAACACTGATTATAGTTATTAACTTTTATAAAGAAAATCAACTTGGATTTTCAGTGGGACTACTCATTTTCTTAAAGTTAGGCACCTTGCTGAATGGTTAGGCCATGATCCTGGAAACATTTATGTATGTGCTTAACATTACTACCTGGAGTCGGCCCATTAATTACATTGGCACTACTTATAGTGGTAAAGTTAAGCAGATGCATAAGTATTGGCAGGATTGGAGCTTTAGTCTTGCTCAGTTCCCCATCTGTAAAATGAAGATCATAATACTCCTCCCTCTCTTTAGAGGGCTGGGGTTTTGTTCATTTTATATGTTTGATTTCTAGTGCACTTGATTTTCTTATTGTAACCAACGCACCTTGAGGAGGAAAACTTTGCTGATGGAAGCACAGTTCTTTCCTTGATGATGCCAGCTTACCTCCTGTAGCAAAAGAAAATAACTAAACATTGTCGTTGTTGTTGTTATTTGTAATAGGAAGAGGCTGGTGGCCCCAGCCCTGTTCTGCTAGGCAACGTACAAACATCTAACAACAAGATGACCCTGCCTTCAAGATCTCTCAATCAAAATGGCATAAAATATGAAAATTCTAGAATAATAAAACACCCAGATTTCATGTTTAGGAAAAAGTGCTCTTCCACTCCCACAGCTGAGCCCCTTGCATACCAAGTATCAGCCAGGAACAAATGTTTACAGCTCAGCCTCTAAGCCCCATATGTAAGGAAGAGGCTATAAAAGAAACACAGTCAGAACCTTATCAGTTGTCAGAGCACAGTTCAGTGACTTCATTTTTCTTTATAAAAGGTAATAACACTCAGTGTTAGAGAACATACGTCTCTCCTTCTCAGGCAGCAGAGGGCAGTTGCAAAGGGCAAATATTACAGATACTCGTAAATGTGAAATTACGGCATTTCTATTAGGCAGATGGAATATTGATGACAGAGTCATTTTTATCAGCTTAACGTTCTTTCTTGCAGCACCATATCAAAACTGTTACATCTTCCTTCAAATAAGGCAGTTGTCATTCTAAGACACGCCATTATTCTCTCCATTTCAAACACAGCACCCTGTCCGTCTCGTGATGGAAGAGGGGATTAAATTGAAGAATAGAACAGTCTGTTACTGCAAGCCCTTTAAAAGAAGTTCTTTACTCGTGGGAGGAGTGGATTCAATTCTGTGCTCTACTCCAGGCTTCCTCTGTGATCACTTAATCTCCCTGAGCCTCAGTTCCCCATCTGTACAATGGAGTCACCATTCCTCCCACCCTTTATCTGGCTTGTCTATTTAAATTGTGGCACCTTAGAGACTAACACATTTATTTGAGCATAAGCTTTCGTGGGCTACAGCCCACTTCATCCGATGAAGTGGGCTGTAGCCCACGAAAGCTTATGCTCAAATAAATGTGTTAGTCTCTAAGGTGCCACAAGTACTCCTGTTCTTTTTGCGGATACAGACTAACACGGCTGCTACTCTGAAATCTATTTAAATTGTAAGTGCAGAACAGGGACTGTCACTATGTATTTTGTACAGTTCCTAGAACACTGAGGCTCTAATCTAGGTCTGGGCTTCCTATGTGCTCCTGTAATAATCATAAAGCCTTTGAAATCTGTGCAGCTCCCGGAGTAAGGACTACTCGCCCGAGAAAGCGTTGCAGAATCAGGCACTGGAGAAGTTGGTTTTTAAAGCAGCACATTAGTGGACCTTTCAAGTGAAGGACAAAAAATGAAATAAAAGCTTTTCAATCCCAAGAAGCATGGGGAAAGCTGGACAGTTGCCACCCAGGAAGGCTGCTGGAAAGGCTCTTTATCAGGAAAATGTGGTGAAATCAATAATGCTGCTGAAGAGGCATAGCTCACTTTTTCTTGCACTGTAAAAAAAAAATAATAATAATAAATGCACAAATAAATAAAAATGGCCTGAAATGCAAACTGGTCTGGAGGTCTGCAACATTTGCCTACTTTAACTTGGATAGCTAGTCATGCTGAGATGAGGGCAAAATGCCCACCAGTGGCTGAATCCAGAATAATCAGATCCTCTCTTGAGTTAACGACATGTCGGAGGGAAGGAATTGAACTGAGCTTCAATGGGGAAGGGAATAAAGGGGGGAAAAAGAGTGGCGCTCAAGAGGTTAAGAGATGTGCTGTTATTTCTATATGGTGTTTTTGTTCCTGTTGGGACTGTTTCCACTACTGAGTCTAATTACTTAGCTCTTTATGTGCTATCCATTTCTTTTCATCATTTTAAAAACTTCAGTTGCCATAACAACATAATGCAATCAGTGAAACATAGCAGCTATTTTCTGTAGTCAAGGTCTGTGCGCTGTCAAGGATATGAGCCATTTAAGCAAATCTTCCCCCTCTCTCCCATCCCCCACCTCTCTCTCTTTTTTCACTAAACAAGCTCATAATGGGAAGGATAAACCATCAGGAATAATTAGACACAGTAGTGGAGCGAATCCCAACAGCGCGGGTGCAGTCTAGCCTAATGAACTTCTAGCAATAATCCTGGAAATGTTGATGTTGATGTTCCTTTTTAATCACTTCTTTGATGCCATAGATAGATTAGGTGCAGCAGGACCTCGGTAATTCGCATTAATGTCAGGAGACCTGTTGCGAATTACTGAATGTTGCAAATTAACGAGTAAGAGAATAAAACCCAAGGATTCTGCATAGCAAATATACATTGTTGATTTTCTTCAGCTGTCCTTTCATTTCAAGTATTTATGAATATATATGCTCTATAGTGCATTAGTAAATATAATGTATATTTTTTAAAAATGGAATTTGAATCATATGAAACCTCGCTGTAACATCTGTTATTAAATCTTTGCTGGGGGAGAGGGGAGACGCTGCATTTTTGTGTGAGTGGTAAGAAATGCAACTTAGTATAGTGTGCTCTGCTGAGCTTCTCCTGCCGAGAGATAGTAAATAGCTTGGAAATAAGTCGAGCAGTCTGTCTGAGCACTATTCTAAGCTGTGCATGTAAGGTCAATTATAAGATCCCTGCTCAGGATTTTACTCAGTCCTTGCTCAGACAAAACTCACGTGACTTCAATGAGGGTTTGCCTGAACAGTAAAAAGTCAGTTTAGGAGCACAGGATTTGGCTTAGGTGGCCCTGATCTGGCAAAGCACTGAAGCACGTGCTTAACTTTAAGCCTGCGAGCACCCCCATTGTTAAGGAGCAGGCTGAGGATGGAATGGAATGTTGGTATTCAGACAGTTCTTGCCTATTCACTATCTTCCATGTTGTTTGATTTTCAGCACCGTATCCAAGCAAAGAAAAAACGTCATCAGCTGTGTCACAGTGCACGATTCGCCCTACTCCGATTCCTCCAGCAACAACAGCCCCTATTCAGTGCAACACCGTGGGGCACACAATAATGGGAACACCTATGATACAAAAGGGGTACCAGAGACCCACTGCAGCGGGAACCCCCGAACTATAATCGTGCCACCGCTGAAAACCCAAGCCAGTGAGGTGTTGGTAGAATGCGATAACCTGGTACCAGGTAAATTGCACCTCTTCCCTCAAGAAAATAATCATAAGAAATAAACATCCATCTTGGAAGAATCTCACTCTTCAGGTTCTTTAAAAAATAGATGCTGTGCGCCTTCTCTTCCCCAGCACACCTTGCACAGCTGTTCTTGGGAGGCGTCGTGCATTATTAACGTGTTGCATGGAGGCACTTCAGTGTAGCTGGGAGTCATAAGGGCTAAGTTTTTTCTCGGTTACATCAGTGATCACCCGAGAACAGAATTTGGCCCCTCCTGCAGACATTGATATCAGGGCCCTTACACCAGCTTGAGCTGCCATGTAAGGTTATATATTTACTTTAAAATGGGCAAGAGTTACTTAGATTGAAAGCCCTGTTTTTCATCCAAACCTGCTAACGTTTCTGGGGGAACAGGCTCCCCTGGACTGGGTGTGTCAGGTTTGCTCACCTACCTTCGGAGCCTCCACCGTTCTGGAAAACACACCGGATCAAAAAGGGCCCTCTTCTGCAGTTCCCACCTGCAGCGCTGGGTTCTGCGCTGTGTGATTGTCCTTTTGTTTCATACATTGCAGTTGCGAGATTGTGCACCAAGGCTCAGAGCTTGGGCTCTCCCTTGTTCTCCCTCCCTATTCACAGTGAGGATGGCCAGGCTAAGGGCTTTCCTTGCTTTGCATTCCAGGCCTCTATCTTTTCCTTTCTCTCCTTAGCATCTGCCCACTCGCTTCCTGCCGTTCCCCAAGCAGAACACTTTCTGGCACTTATGAGAGTTCTGTAAACCAGCCTCCAGACCCAGTTAGCGATTCACATAGAGGAGTTTGTATTGTTGCCTTGGGGGCAACTGGCAGGCCCATGTTTGTGAGCTCCCAGAGGTACTGTTAGGTAAGTACCTTCCTATAGCTAGGAGGAGCCATTTCCAATGCACCCTTTCTTATGTGTCTCCTTCCACAAGCCACCCAGAGGCGATTCAGTGAGGGAAGGGTTGGTTAGATGATGTAAGACATTATTTAAGAACACGTGTTTTCTTTTCTGTCACAGTCACCACCAGTCATCACTCATCCTCCTACAAGTCCAAGTCCTCCAACATCGTGACCTCCACCAGCGGTCACTCTTCAGGGAGCTCGTCTGGAGCCATTGCCTATAGGCAGCAGCGGCCAGGACCACATTTCCAGCAGCAGCAGCCTCTTAATCTCAGCCAGGTAAGCAACCTGGGAAGGAGGCAGCAAGTAGGCCCCACAAAAATGTGCCATCTAATGTGTATTTTGACATAGCAACTTCCTTATGTAACCCACACCCACTCAGTGTAGTACTCTCTTGCCCTCTAGTGGTGTGTTACATCTTTCAGCACAGAGAAGAGGGGCTCATGCTTTTAGAACCAGAAGTCCACAGTTCAATTCCCACTGCTAACAAACCACGCAGGGTTGCACATACATTGCACGTACAAAGTATCTGAAAAGTCAAAACGTTTAACCTTGAGAGAAAAGAGAAGTAACGTAGACAGGCAGGTCTGTGTGCTGATTATAGGGGAGAATAGAGGGGGAGGGTATAAGAAAGGGGTGGGGATTCATCTCAATGATAGTCAAATGTCAAGACAAAGCCTTTTGAGTGAGGTTTGAAGGGAGGGTGTGACTGGCTGTCGGAATGGAAGACATTTCCAATCAGAGGTGACAAGTGGAGTGGGCATACAAATTGTGGCCAGCCAGAGATGTAATGTAGTCAGAAGTCCATTTCAAGATTGCTTAATCTGGGCCAAGATTTAGGCAACCCCAGTTGGGTGACAGCAGGCTGCACCAGATGTGTTTCTGAGTCAGAGCCAGAGAAGCCCAGTGCTGCCCAGCAGTTTCAGTAAGAATATTCTTTGTGTTTATTACATCTGAGACCCATCTCTTCTCTATTGTGAGGTAATGGCCGTCAGAAGGGGACAGCAAAGATGCCAAGATTTCAGGAGTGGGAAGCTCTGAGAACTCAGAGGGCAGTGTTGACTTTGATACAGAGCTTAATAAAAGAGAAGCTGTTCAAAAAATGATAACATTTTCTGGCAAAACCCGTGTTTCAAAATTTAGCTGAACATTTGAAAAAAATTGACCATCTCTAAATTAAAAGTGAGGGAATAAAAGTGAGTGAAACTGGTGAAAGGTAGAGATGATGGGATCCTGCTTCCAAGAATGAGAGTGTAGTTTGGCTGCAACATTCTGGACCCTAAAGATTACAGGGGGAGGATTTAGGAAAATGATAAAGGGGAATTGGAAAATAGAAGTAAGAAAGATGGGGCAGTGTCATTCTTGTTTGACAATTGTTTTCTAATCCCTGTTTTCTTGGTTATTTAATACTTTGACTGTCAGATTGCACAATAGTCATAACTGACTGAGGAAACACTTTGGCACCATCATGCAATGTAAGGAACCAGTTTAGGAAATCCCTAGTGTTTGGGAAGAACATATCTTCTCTCCTAAGGCAAGAACAGAAGTTACCTTTGTTCAAGAAGTTACAGATGATTACATGAAAGTTCTGAGAGAGGAAAGTCTTCAAGACTTGTTGGGGCCCGGGGTTGCTGGGGGAGTATATTAGGCTGCCAACCTAGGAAGTGAGATTATCAAAGACCACCGTTATTAAATCAATACAACTGCCTCTGCCCATGCTGGACTCCAGGGCTTTCAGTTCAGCAGCTTTCATCAGTGTTAAATTCACTGTCAAATTTTAAAAAGGCTTGTCTGAGCCTAGCCATGGATCTCACAGCAGAAACTCTTACTGCATCTCTGTGATGCAAGGTTGTGGGAGTCTTCATGTTAGCTGCCCTTCCAGGCAATGAGTGCAGTCCTGTAATGTTCTCTAGAGAGCTGCTGTGGTGGCCCCATGGAACATAGGTTTTTGAGGCACCCTGTGCAGCCCTGCTGCTTCCAAGAGAAGTTTACTGTGACATTGAGGATTTGAGGAGGAGGGGAAAAACACATGGGAAATTGTGACCCCCAAACCCCTCAGAATCTCCTGATCCAGGTGTGTCCATTCTGGTTTACCAAGGAATATCATGTGAGGTCTTAAAAGAAAGCCAGGATTATGATGGTCATTAATATTGTTGTGAAATGTATGTACAGACACTGTATAAGGAGTTATGTCCATATACTGGAAATATGTTCTGAAGTCTGTATCAAGGCAGATTTGACAGGTTTTCTGTCAGACAAAAGATGTTTATTGACTTATCTCTCTGTCTGCATGTAAATTAAGCATTGTAAGCCAACACAAAGGAAGCCCTATTTACATATGAAATCAGTGGGGTGACGCACTGGAGAATAAGTCACAGGGGTTTATCCTGCCTCTGGGTAGAGACAATGAACTTTGGGAGGCATAAGGAGAAGGCTAGAAAGGTTAGCCTGTTAAATTTAATCTCTAGAAATCTGGTAGCCCTTTTGTTTCCATTATCCTTACTGTCTCTCGCTCTCGAATCTTTGATGATAACCTTACTGTTGTTTTCTATACAAATATCTCAGTGCTGTGGTATTATACGAGGAGCTGATCCTGAGTTTAGGGTTCAAAAAAGAACTAGCTAAGTTCATGGAGGATAGTAGCCAGGATGGCAGGGATGGTGTCCCTAGCCTCGGTTTTGCCAGAAGCTGGGAATGGGTGACAGGGGATTGATCGCTTGATGATTACCAGTTCTGTTCATCCTGTCTGAAGAACCAGGCGATGGCCACTGTCAGAAGATAGGATACTGGGCTACATGGACCTTTGGTCTAACCCAGTGTGGCCGTTCTTATGAGTTGAATCATTCAAGCTGGTGTGCACTCTGTTCTCTTGGGGACAGCAGACCTGGTATTTCTGTGGGTGTTCAGTGGAGAAGGGGCTGGACTCTACAGGGGAATGCTTCAAAGGGGCTCAGAGACTGGGGTGCCCCTATTGTTAATCTTCAAGGCAAAGGAAAGGCTGGCATAGCCCAGAGGAGAGTGCATGGATGGTGAACAGGCTGGAGGTGTGAGGGAGCAGACTCCCACTCAAGCATAAGAAGGTCTCCCCCCTGGAGGCAAGGGGTTAACAAGGTGACTCTTACTCCTTGGTGCCCCGAGCACCATCACAGAAATCACCTTGGCTCTGGAAGGAGCTCACTCCAGGAACTAGAGGAAAAGAACAACCTGTTGTCTTCTAACTGTCCTGTATTGTGCTCTCTTTGTGCAGGCCCAGCAGCACATCACGACTGATCGCACAGGGAGTCACCGGCGACAGCAAGCTTACATCACTCCAACAATAGCTCAGGCTCCGTATTCCTTCCCACACAATAGTCCCAGCCATGGTACGGTCCACCCCCACCTGGCTGCGGCAGCAGCGGCTCACCTCCCCACCCAGCCCCACCTCTACACATACACCGCCCCCGCTGCTCTGGGCTCCACAGGCACCGTTGCTCACCTGGTGGCCTCCCAAGGGTCTGCTCGTCATGCTGTGCAACACACCACTTACCCGGCCAGCATTGTCCACCAGGTTCCTGTCAGCATGGGCCCTCGGGTTCTGCCATCACCCACCATCCACCCAAGTCAGTACCAGGCTCAGTTTGCCCATCAGACCTATATCAGTGCTTCTCCCGCTTCCACAGTCTACACTGGATACCCGCTGAGCCCCACCAAGGTCAACCAGTACCCTTACATCTAAACACTGGAATGAGAGAGAGAGAGAGACCCGCAAAGAGGGAGTGAGGTGGCTGTTTTTATACTGAAGAACATGACAAACAATGCAATGGGAGGCTCACTTGAAACTTGAACGAAGGAGACTTTAAGGGAGAAATGAGAAAGGAAAGAAGGAAAGAACTAATTCTACACTTTTTATTTAAAAAAAAAAAAAAAGGAAAAAAAAAAAGAGTGAGAAAAATAAAACAAAAACACAAAATACAAAACCATTCTGCACCAAACTGGGGGTGGGGGGGTGGGGAGGGGGGAAACAGATGGACCCAAAGTGGGTCCTGTTTTTGGAGAACTTCACCAATAGACTTTTAAAGATTATTTTAATCTGATAATGAGCTACATTTAGGAATTTGTTGTCCAGAACACCTAAAACAAAATCCATTAGGTTTTTAACCCAATAAATCTACGGATTAGGGATTTATCCAGAATTTCAAAGGGATAATGCCCCATTTTTGCACTGGTCTCTGTAACCCAAAGGTGTGTGAGGTGTTTTCCATGGGGAAGGTAAAAGGAGGGGAGCGGACGGGGTGGAGGAGGGGAAGGGAAGGAATTTTTTCCATCACTCTAAATTTCAGACCTAGCAATATGCTTAAAAACGTGTACACACGAACAAAAATACACACCATTTGTCAAGATCAGAAGCATTTGGGGCTATTTTTTCCTGTCTCTGAGCACCCTGGATAAATCCCTGAGAAATGTTATTCTTAAAAAATGTCTTTAATAGTGTATGTTGGATTTCAGTTTCTTTATTTTATTTTATTTGGAAATTTTCTTTTTAATCCCCAGCTCTTTTAGTGTAGGAGTAGAAAATTTCTCTGGCCCCTTGGTAGAATGTAGCACTATACAGTACATACACCCTTTTTACTATATTGTGTTGAACTTCAATGATACCAATAGACTATTCCTCAATGTGATTGCACAAAAACAAAACAACAACAACAAAAAGAAAAAAAAAGATATAACATAGGCATGTAACAAATGTGATTGTCCAGGTATGTGTGTGTGTGTGTGTGTGTGTGTATGTGTGTGTGCGTGCGCGCGTGCAGATGCTGCCTTCTCTCTGTGGTGTGTTCCTCAGCACAGCCATTACAACTGTCACAGTCTTAGTTTTACATCATTCCCTCGTAGTGCCTTACCGAACTACAGATGCGGTTTAAGGGTTTACTTCCACTGGTACGCCTAGAAACTGACTGAGGCTAGTCAGAATTTCATCTGAGCTCTTCTTCTTTTGCGGTGGTGTTGATTTTGTGGTGGTGTTGATTTTCTTCTTCTAGGTTATTTTTCCACCCCTGTTGTTGCTCTTTAGTCATTTGCCGATGTGCAGGTGTCAGGAAGGCTTGTGGGGGCTGGAAGGACGTACCCCCAGATATCTGTTTAACAATATATGGGCTAGAAGTGACCAGATTGGTCATGAGACCCTAATGTAGCTTCCCAAAGGGTCAAAGGTTTTGTTTGTGGGTCTGTTTTTTTTCCCCTTTGGGAATAAAAAATGTCCCCATCAGAAGTTTAATTCTCATTCTGCTGTTTGCTAACATTCTTAGAGGATTAGAAGGACCGATTCCTCCCATCCTTGCTTTACAAACATCTAGAGCGTTACATTGCCAGAGTACTATGTCAGAGAGAAGGGGGAGTGGAGATTTGATCCATCAGAGGGGGAACGCTTAAGGACACTTCTAGTAGAATTCCAAAGATGGGAAATAAAGAAAGCAAGAGAATGAGAGAATTCAGTCTAGAGAGTCAAACTCAGGTTTCCTGAGTGAAAAGAGAAAATTTTGAGACATCAAGGCCCTACCCGTTGTAATGTAGTTCTGACCGTGTTCTTTCCCCTCCCTCATCCCATTTGTATAAAAGCTGTAGTAGAATGCTGTTTGAACTTGGTGAAAAAATTCTTGCTCTGGGTCCTCAGCTCCAAAGGAACTCTAAACAGTCTTGTTTTCGGGTAGTTTCCAAAGAGAGATTTTCTTACAGCTGCGAGGGTTAAGAGGGAAAAGGCGATAAAAATGGGTGCACCATTGCATCAATACTTAGAATTTTATATGTACTTGTGGGGGAGGGGAGAAGAGCCCAATAAGAAGAAGGTTTGGTGGCGTGTTCCCATCAAAGATGGTCTGCATGGCCATTCAGTGCCACTATAGAATCTACCTAAACCTAGAGCAAGGAGTGTTTCAAGGTTTACTGCAAGATGCTAGAAAATGGCAGGTCAACTGGCAGAGTGAAGAGGGATGGATCCCATGGATGGAGTTAAGGAAAAGGTCTCTCAAGAGAGAGAGAGAGAGAAACTGGCAAGAGACAAGCACAGCTGTAATATCTGATCATGAGCATTTGTCCAGCCTTGAAGAAGGAAGGGATCTCCATATGCATAGATTGGGCAAGATTATTTTATTTTGGGAAACCATCAAGTATCCCTCATGTTTGCCATTTCAGATTCATGGGCTATCCTTGCACAGTTTTATTTTCTCATCTCTCCCTCGCTCCCACTAAATATAATGTAAATCAGGATCTGATTCTCAGCAGTCCATGCACCTTACATTCTTCCTTTAGAAAGACCATACTTTCCCATTTATCAAAGCCAGGAAATTCCCTGTTCTCCCTGTACTTTTCCGTTGCATTCCTCTCATGTCCCATTGGTTCAGGTATGAAAGCGTCATGCTGCTTGTGTCATTAAAAGGAATAATATTGTTATTTTACTGTATGATTGTTCTGATTATTATTATTTTATTATATTTTACTCTGGGTTTTAATTGCACATGCATTCCTGCATCTTTGTGTTATTTTTCTCTTAGTATTATTATTGATGTTGTTGTTTTGTTAATTTTATTATGAATAGTTTCTCTTCATCAGTGGCATCAGAGGGGTGACTGTGTCTGTGAGAACTGCAGGAAGAGAGGAAGATAGTTTTGTTCTGAGAAGACAAACTGCAGAGAGCATAGAGGGGGCAGAGAAAGGACATGCCGTGAGGACGTGTCCTTTAGGGATGGACCATTATCCCCCATTGCACCCCTGCATTTCAGCACAATGCCAGAAACTTTCCCTTGGAGGCAGAGACCAAACAGCAACCTACGTCATTTTCTAGCAGCAGGGCTGGATTAAAAGAGCATGAGGGCCTGGGTCCATAAGGTCCAACTCACCATCACATTGTAGCAGCTAATGTTTGGTGAGGCACTTGTATGAGACCAAGACCAGGCCATGTCCCCATAAGCCCTTTAATTAACCCAAGCTGGGGCTAAGTATTAGAGCTCAGTTTCCCAGAGGGGAAAACAAATGGTTGGCTCCTCAGAAGGTGCCCTATCTACCCTCCAAGCTCTGAATGAGAGAACCCGAATGGAGGAAAGAATGTGACCCCCCAGTCCAGTCACTGGATAAACAACACTGGCAGACACTGAAGATATTAGCTTGTTAAAACTGTGCAGCAGGAATAGCAAGGTACCTGTCCTGTTCTACCATTTTTGAAGACTAAAGGTGAGTCCATATGACCATGGTATTTGGCTTGTGTTTCTTCCTCCTTGATATAGCTGGTCTTTTAATTATTACTTATGCAATTTTATTAAGCTTTTTTGTTGTATGGAATTATGTTTTCAGTTACATCTCCTTATTAAAGCTGTGGGTGTAGAGTCTGTGTAAAGGCCCTAATTCAGAAGCACATTTAATCACATGCTTGAGTGCTTTGCTGAATAAGGATGGACTTTAAGCACATGCTTAAAGTCAAAATATTTGCTTAAGTGCATCACTATATTGGGGCCAATAAAGCAGGGAAGAGAGGAAGGGTTGGTTTTAATCTCACTTACCAGAATGTTTGATTTATTTATTGTGTTTTGCCTGTACATGGGTCTGTTTCGTTCCTCCACTATGCGCAACTCTGATTTCTGTGGCAATAGGGTGACAGAGCTTACGACGGTGCATTCTGTGGTGTGAAGGAATGCATTGCAAAGTGGAAGGGGCAGTTGTTTGTCCTGTTCGTGCTGAGAACAGAGCCGCGCTAGCTTTGGTTCTGATCCCAGTGCAGTCAGAGTCAGTGTTGCTGGAATGGGTTGTAATAAGGATGAACGATGTATCCGTAGTTTGAACTGTGTTTATGTTGCAATGCTAACTGAGGACTGAGTTTTCTGCTCGGTAGGGGGATGCAAAAAAATGCCTTTCCCTCCCTCTCTCTCTCTGAAAATATAGTATGGTAAGTGCAGTACTGTTAGCCACACAGGAGGGCAGACAATGTTAGTAGAGGAGCTAAATTCTTGGCAGGCACACTGTTGGTGCTACACAAGTAACAATAGCTGAATTATTTAGCTTGCAGAGACCTTTGGAGTTGAAAATAGGATTGATGTGTTTTGGAATGAGCTTGGGGTTCTTTGTGTGTGTGGAGCAAACTGCTTGGAAACTTGAGTAAGGAGGTGAATGGTTCAGTACTGGAAGTATTACCGGTGGTTCCTGGTTGGCACAGTGTAGAAGTGACCCCTTTCCCCATCACAATGTCTTGCTTTCGTCTGATGCTGGAAACGGGAGAGGTGAACAGACATTGCCTCTCTTACAGCTGGACATTCAAAGAGCTGCTATGAAACCAGAATATACAGAGAGGTGGAGGGACTAGTTACCTTGAGCGGAATGAAACAGCATAATGGACGAGCTAGAACTTTTCTCAGTGTAGACTGGGCCAAATCCAGCTGTTTGAAGAAGCAACTGCAATTGCATTCCCCAAACTGGAGTTGCACCTGCTTATACCGGGGTTGCATTTGACCCTCTGGGTAGATTTTTACTCCCTTGCTCTCCATAATAGTTCTGTCAAGAAACATTCCAGCAAAGGGACGCTTCTGTTTCTGTCATACTTCTTTTTTATATTCTCAATCCCTCCGAATTTGGTTTGAAAGAAATTCCATTACCAAACCTGAAAGGAAGATAAAAACCCATGTCTTTCTTTAACCAAAGAAGCTTAATAAATAAATTTAAATAAAGAGAGAAAGAGACCCTACCCATTACAGATACAGAATAAAGTCACAGGCCCTGACTGTCAGGCAATAATGACACGCTATGGAATTCTTTCTTTCTTTCTTTTTCTTTTTCTTTTCTTTCCGTTTCTGTCACTTGTTTATGTTTTGATTAGCTAGCTTGTTGAGTGGAGAAATTCAGTCACACTAAAATATTGCTGCTATCCTAAACTTTAGGGGACATCAAAAATGTTATGCTTCTTTCACTGTTGTTGTTATTATTATTATTTATTATTATTCATAGTAATTACAATGTATCTTATCACTGGCAACAACGCAGTGTTGAAATTGTGAACTGTGTAATGGGAATAAGCTTCCGTAAGCGCCCTGTGCTTCTGTAGCATTTAACTCTCCTGCTTTAGGACTCTGTTTGCAATCTCTGTGTGTCAATGCAATGCTGTAACTCCTGTAATGACGAAACCTCCTCAAAGTTGGGCAAACGCAGAAGAATTGTTTGTGGAAGTTTGAGCAGGTTTGCCATGGGTTGGCAATCAGCCCAGCAAAGGGGTGTGTAATGCTCCTTACGGGCCAAGTTCTGGACCTGTGAGTGCAGGGTCTGACTAAATGTTCCTTGTTCGGGGAGTTCTGCAGGCATTGGGGGAAATAATCCTCTCCTTCCCTGCCAGGGTGCAAAGCACCAGTGTGACCCAGGCCATGGGCTGCAGTAGCATCTGTACCCACTGTGTTCCCCTTCCCCCGTGTGGATGTTTAGGTCAGTGGATCCGCAGTTGTGGACACTCTGGCCATACCCCCACAGATCCCCAAATCTCCTCTGCACTACTGTAGAGACAGCCTCTGAAGATAACTGCTTTGCAATGTGCATGATGTGTGGAGTCCTCTAAATTCCCTCTCTGGAGTCTGGTCCTGTGCATTAGGATCACTTTAGTTCCTCTGCATTTAAGGCCTCAGTTCTTAGAGAAAGGAAAACGGGACTGAGCCCTGTGCATCCAGTCCTTGAGTCCATATGCTGTCATACTCTGGCAGAGCTCCCTTTGAAGCCAATGGGAATTTTGCCTGAGTGAAGACCAAGTCAAGACTGTCAGTCGCATTGAGCAAAATACCCTTTATACACACTATTTTACAGCAAAGGTCACCAATCTTGCAGTCACACTACCGTAAGCTATAGTGTCTTGGCTCATTGCTGTAGTATTGTCTTTAAGAAGAGGTACAGCCCATGCTGCCTGCCCCGGGTTCTAGGTACATAGTATGTCACCACTAGATGCCAGCCCTTCAAAGTATGCCATTGTGTTCCGTTCCACCCAGCGGCTGCAGCATAGCCCAGCCCTGAGGCTGCTTAATTGCATTAGGCAGGGTTAGAGTTCAGACCAGATGGCTAATTTGGAACTCAGTCCTGCAGGTGCTTATGCCCTTGAATAACTTTACTCCACTTTGGTCCCAGAGTGTTCATGGACCCATTCACATGTGTAAAGTTGCTCAGATATGCAAATATTTGCAGGATCCAGCGCTAGATAAGCACACCAAGACTGATTTCAGCAAACACAAGATGCTCTCATTGGAGAAGGAAACACCATGTATTGCATCAAGTGTGAAATTTGAATGGGAAATTAGCTTGACCTTTCAGGAGTCTTCTGAAGCATACTATGAGGCTTTGCTTTCTGCGTCTCTAGAATCAGATTGAAATTTACATTTCTCACGTACGGGTTAGCTTGTCCTTCCAGTTTTAGCAGTGCTGCTATAACAGACTCTTCATGTGTATATGAAGATAAAGTTTTTGTTTTTAATCTTTTGCTTGTCATAGTTAATCCAAGAAAGGCAATACTAAAGGTATATTTTTTCCAAAAATGATATTTTTTACTGCACTGATAAATATTGTGACATCTCTGATCTTAACTCTTTAGCTGTAGGGGGAATTATGTGCAGATTCACATAGATCTTGTAAATACTTGTGTGTGGGTCTGACAGCCAGGGACTTTTTTCTTTTCTTTCTTTCTTAAAAAAATAAAATAAAAATAAAAATAGAACGGTTTCCTCTTTGAGACGGAAAGAGATGGACAGCAATGCTGAGAGCAAAAGAAAAAGCTTATCCCACTTTCAGAACATAGCCAAGGAGCTTTTGCAGTGCTGGCATGGAGTTGATGATAATGCAGATGTGTTTTAATATTTTTTTTCCAGCGAATTGATTGGAAAGGAGAAAGTAAGTTAGAAAAGCTTTGGTCTGGAATTCTGATCAGAAATGTTGTTCATCAGCCACATGGCGCCTCTTAGGGTTTTGTTATATTTTGTTTCTTAATTCATCTTTATCGACTGGTTAGAGGCTTGTTTGCCTGGGTTCTAGGTTGGTCTATATGTGTTCTACTGTTCTAGAACTCATTGACTCCATTGGAAGCAAACCCCATCTGATCAGGATTCTGGATTCTGATTGGTTTAAAAGGTATTCTGGAGCTATGGTGGAATACCTTCCGTTTTTTAAAGAAGGATTTAGATACACTTATATTACACAAACTGTGACCTAATGGCAATAATTACCTCAAATGTGGGCATTCATCCTGGTTTTAGCCTTTTTGAAAACATGTAGCCAGCTTGAACTTGGGTTTCAAAGACTATAAACTCTGTATGGGCGGAATAATGATAAATGCCCACCCTGGTCATTGTTGCTTGAGTGAATTCTGAAGACCGTGATTCTTTAAAACAAAAACAAAGGAAACCAAGGAATAGATTACACTTTTATGTATTGTAATCAATTGTTAAAATGCACATGTAAGTATATATGTTTATAGCTACTGTAAAATGCTTTGGCCTTCTAGAAGATATTTAATGAGTCACATTGTAAACCAATATGAACTGAATAATAGACTGTGGCTACTTAAACAGTTTTCTGGCTACATTTTATAATTATTACAGTGTTTTATAGTTTACATTTAAACTGGTACTTTTTAAGGGAAATTTCTGTTTGTAAATGACACCTTCAAAAACTCAATACAGCTGCCTCTATTTTTTAATTTTGCCCTTTTAAAACAGAAAAGTACAGGTGTGTCTTTATTATGTATATTCTGTTTTGAGTTATAACATAGTATTGGAAAGTGAGTTCAGATCAAAGAATCCACCTTATTCCAAAGTATGGTTAAGAAACTGCTCCACATACTGAAGTATAGTCCAACACATGAGCTATTTATTTTTTAATAACAAACTTTAATGAAACTCCTTGGGTTGAAGCATGGAGCACAATACGTCCAAATCAACTATCCTCCGTAGGACCATAACCTGGATGAAGATACCTGTATAATGAGAAAGAAGGATATTCAAAGGAAGGGATGTACTGTTTTGTTCATAACTCATTAGCTGAACTATTGATTCCTGAGCTAGTGAATCCCCATTTTGTTTTGGAATTGTTGTGGGTTTTTTTTGTGTGACAGCCACTCAGAGAGGCAATGCTGTAATTTGGCTTTCATTCTGTTCATCCCTTTATACAAGTGACTCCACCCTAGAAACATTTTGAACCAGTGAACTAAATACAAAGTCCATTGACCATTTCTCTGTAAACTTTATTAGCGAATGGTGGTACCGTTTGGTGCTGTTTCGTTGTTATGGGTTGTCGTATATTTTGCATTTTGATGTAACCTCTTTTTTTCAGTCTCACTTCACCATGAGTATCTGTCTAGTTTTGTCTTTGTTTTCTTTCAGTTGAGTAACCAATGAACACAGTGTAAATGTCTTGCTGGGCAAAGTGGTACTTTTAGATAATAAAAGTACATGAATTGGCATTTAAAAAAAATTTGTCTGAAGTACTGAGCTTCAGTCGTGGAGCTCAGGTAATCTCAACAAAGCTCCTTGCATCTTTCAGTGAGGCCTGCCACAGCTTCCCTGTTGATCTTGGCAGTTGAATGAAGTTACTAGAAAACAACAGTGATACTTTACAGTTAGGCCCCTGTGCTGCTGCTGGTAAAATCTGTGTCAGAACTCCCCATTGACTTCAATGGGAGCAGAATTGGTCCCTAGCCCCTCCAGTAACTCCATTCAGTGCCAGGTACCCTCACTGTAACTCACATTACCAAAGCGATAACTTATGGTGACTGGGGTTGCCATTTGGTGAACTAAATAGAGGACTGTTAGCAGCCCTTGGGCAAACTGGAAAATGTCCACCCCCTAACTGGCCACAGTCACAGAATCAACAGCCACTAACCATTTTGCTGCCCTCAGCAACAGCCTGTTCTGCCTCTTTATGGCACGAGCCAGTCCTGGAAATACCAGCTCTCTTGGTTGAAGGAGCTGCAGAGCTTTTTTAATACTTTGGCTTGGAACTTGTAAAGCAAGAAGGGGTTTCTAATACTGGCAATGCACATCCCTTACAATCTGAATGGTTACATGTAGCACTTCTGTCCTCCAAAAGGAAATACAATATTCTTCAATGCTTCCACATTTGGTGGTTACATACAACACTTCTGTCTTTTTTTTTTCTTTATTCCTTATTTGTTTAGTTTTGGTTTTTGTATTCTTAAAATGATACTTCCATGGATATTCCAGGGCACAGCCATTTCAGATGTAGAAAGTATCTGCTCATCCCATGTGTTTCACCAACAAAGTAAACCAGGCATTTTGGGGGTATCGGATTCTACTTGGACAGAATTGGAATGTAGCTTGTATATTCTATACCAAACCAAATTTCTGAAAGGAGAGGAAGTGTAATGAATAGCTTTATTAAAAGGAGAGAGAGAGAGAAAGAAAGAAAGGGGCATCTTGGAAGTTGAAGAGTCTAGACTAGGGTAGCTAACTAAAACTAAGAGGTGAAACAGTTTTTCTAAATAGTGAAATCCACTTATAAAAGGGGGAAAGTGAGAAAATGTTTTAGATCTTTTGACTGTCCACAAACCCCAATGTACTCTAGATGGAAAGTGGAAGTTAGCATACACTGTGCCAGAATTGTAAAGAGGAAGAGAGGGAAAAAACACATGAAAATATCAAAAATGCAAGGGAAAAGATGCCCTCTGGCCCCCTCCCAGTATCTTGGATGGTTCTTTCTCTACAGTGTCATCTCAGCCCAGTAACCCCATGAAAGCCCTGATCTGTTGTGTTCCTCCACTGTACGGTTTCTGTAATATGAGTGTTAATCTTTGTGAAAATTGTATGCAACAGTATTTTCTTGTGTACTGCTTTTTTCCTATGTGAATTGTCTCTCTTTTTTTCTTTTTCCTTTTTGTCTTTTTCTTTTTTCCCCACCCCTTTTTTTTGGTAAATATGTATTTCTTCTTTTTAAAAAAACAAACAAACTGATGTGTTGTAGACCTATATGTAACCTATTCCTTAGGCTCATATTATAGGTATGTTATAAGAATGGATATTTTACTTGGCTTTAGAATGTTTTACAAGAAAACTAATTCTTAACCAATCAAGTTCTTGCTACTAAAAAAAAAAAATGCTTGTGTTTTTCATCATGACGTTGTGTGCTTCTAATTAATAATCATTTTCGTTGTAGAAAAATGGAGTGAATTTATATTAGTCTTGGAAACTAATAATAGCATTGTAAATTTATGAGATGATTTTAACAGAAAATACATTATAGAAGAATATAGTTATTTTAATTGTAATATTACTAACCGTAGGGTGAGAAAGGAGGTCCCGTTGTGGTGAACTATGTTATAGCTTGTTATTCACGGTTTCTTTTTGATCATTTTTTCGGTCTCTGAGGTGAAACGAGTTATTAATCAGAATTTGTAAACTCACATATGCATATTGTATATGTGTAGAAATGTAATCACACTTTGTCTTGGAATTACATTAAACTGTTTTAAGTCACTGCAAAGTCCATGTCTGTGTGCCTGTCTTCCCACTGGCTAGGATTTGGTGTGAATATTCTAGGGGCCGGGGGGGGGAGGGGTGTGTGTTGGTTGGTTGTTTTTTAACAGCCCATGGAAGTCTTTAGAAAAGAATAACTACAAAGGGAAGTGTTTTTTTTTTTAAGTGACAGTTTTTAGATTTGCAAGACAAGTTAGATAAATATGATCTTCAGTAGCAGTGCACTGAGCTCAAGCTTCACTATACAGATCTAAGCTTCACCAAAATGTGAGGGGATGCTCAGGTCTGAGGTTTGGATTCAAATCCTTCTCTAGTTCCCAGGCACTTCATATTATTCTTATTGGTCTGTGGTGGTTAGAATTAGTTACAACAGTGGGGCTCAAACTTTTTTACTGGAGACCCCTTTCACATCGCAAGCCTCTGAGTGCGACCCCCTAATAAGTTAAACACACTGTTTAATATATTTAACACCATTATAAATGCTGGAGGCAAGCCGGGTTTGGGGTGGAGGTTGACAGCTCGTGACCCCCCATGTAATGACCTCGCGACCCCCAGTTTGAGAACCCCGGAGTTACAATTTTGTTTCTTCTCTTTGTTGCCTGTGAACATTTTATTCCTCTCCCCTCTCTAGGGAGTTCCAGCTTCACATTAAAGAGATCTTCTAGACCATAAAATGTTTGAGTGATCACCTCTCTCCTAAAGCTGCTTTCCACCAATATCTGACATCTGGGCTGGGTCGGATTTCATCTCTAGCTTCAGTAAGGAGCAGCCTGGTGCCAGGATTTGTTCAGTAAAAAGTCATCTATTGCAAAACATCATCCTGGAGGCGATCAATCAGCGTCCCCTCAACAACTTGTTACAGTACAAAACCCGCCTGTTGGGGTTGGTGCCATTTCCTTGATACAGGGGTTGATTTTTGGAGGCTATTGGGTTTCCTTGCCTCTATTTGTTTTGTTTTGTCAGGCTACATATTCTAGCTAGTGGCTTCTTTATTTAAATGGTAATGTTGTATATTCTGGCCTCTCCTGAGGGGTGCTTATCTGCCTTGCCATATGTATCTGATCAACGGGTTTAACAAATAATGTCCCTGGAATTGTACAACACCAAAGGTCAGTGGTCTTGAGCTCCTAGATAAATCCTGAGGCGACACAAAAGGTGTTTATCCACAATAAATGTTTTGGGGCAAAGCCAAGACTCTCATTTTCATGGCTGACCCTGGGACAACATTCTGTCCCAGAGATTTTATTTCTAGAGCACCAAATGAGTGGTGTAGCTTTTGTTATCTTATTGGTAGCTGTTGGTGCAGGTGAGCGACAGGAGCTCACAACATCATTCTACCGGCTGCCTTTTACCTGGTGTAGATTCTGTTGCAGCAAAGCAATTAAAGCAAGTCTATCCCTACTCCCTTACCTTGAAGCATGTGCTTAAGTCCCATTAAAATCAATGGGATTTAAAAGCATGTACTTAAAGTTAAGCATGTACCTAAATGCTTTGTGAATGGGGATGGTTTACTAGATTGTGGTCTTAAAGAAGAGACCGGGGCAGATTCTGATCTCAGTTACATGGGTGTAAATCCAGAGTAATTACATTAACTAACAGAGTTGCTCCATATTTACATTCATATAACTTTAATATTTGTTTTAATAAAACATACTTATGTAATTTTAAAAACGTTGGAAACAAATAGAATTAAAATGCGTTTGAGTCTAGGAGTGTGATTTTTTTTTTATTATTTATTTTTTTGATCAGTTGTTCCTTATAGCGGGGTGATCACCCCGCTCCAGCCCTGGAAGGGTAAAAGCAGCCCTGGAGAGGGCTGCAGCAGGGTAAGAGAGATTAAGAACGCCTGGGGAAGCTGAGTGGGTAGCTGACCACAGCTGTGGCTGGCTTAATGAGGGCCCAGCTGGCCTTTATAAGAGGGCTGGGGCCAGAAACTAAGAGTCAGTCTCTCTCTAGCTGTTGAGAGGGATGGGCCTGGCTGCTGGGAGCTGAGCAGGGTACCTAGCCTGGAGCAGGGCTGGGCAAAGGCCAGAGGAGCTGGGGAGCTCTGGCTTGGAAAACCCCCAGGCTGCAGGCCTTGCTAAAGGCCGGAAAAGGTACTGGGGTTGCAGAGAGCAGCCCAAGGGGAGGCAGCAGGTCCAAACCCTCCTTGCCGATGATAAGTGGCAATTATACTGCAGTCCGCCCCAGTGAGTGGGGGCTAGATGGTGACTGGCAGTAGCCAAAGACTGAGGCGAGGTGGGGATAGAGGGTTGGGGGTTCCCTGGGGACGGGAGACCCAGTGAGACTGTGGGGTACTGCAGGGGGCAGAACCCCAAGAGAAGGGGCACCAGCGTCTGGGAGGGACACGGGGGGGGCCAGTGACAAGGCGAGACACCCGGCCTGCAGAGGGCGCTCCGGAGGCTGGCAAGCTAATTCCCTGGACGACCAGCAGGAGGCGCTGCCGGGTGAGTTGTTGCCCCACCACATTCCCAGAGGGAAAATAATTGCCATAGCTCAGCAGGAATACCTCGAATGCACCTTTTCATGACTCTTGGGTGGGCAGGGAGGAAAAGACCAATGAGTTTCTAACTCACAGAGAAAAGGGTGAAAGTGTCTTTAAAGGACAAAGAACAAAGACCCGAATTTGGTCTGTAGACTTCCTACCACTAGGGCGTAAGGATACCTTGGGTATAACTTCCCAGGCTCATATTTTGATCACTAACTTGCTCTCATCTCAACTTGTATGTGCCTAGGTTTATTTAACATTCACTGGCTGAAATTCTGACCCTGTTGAAGTCAATGGGAGTTTTCTCCATTCACTTCTAAGGAGACAGAAATAGTGGGTGAAATCCTATCAGGATGGCTAGCTGCAAGGAATTGATCCTGACTTGATCTCCCTCCTCCCAGTGTGTGTGCTGTGCAGGGTCAGGGATGTGGAAGGTCCAGAATGCATAGGGACCACCATGTTTGTACTGTGCAAAGAGAAGGCCATGCAGGAGCTTGGAGATACCCTCCCCCCAACACACTACTGAGTGGTGCTCAGCGATGGCTCTCTCTGTGGCACCATAGAGGGGGAGATTGTATGGGTGAGCCAGAGATGTGGACCTTGGGTCCATAAACTACCTGGATCCACTGCAACCAATGCAGTGGGAGAGTGACAGGTTGTGAAGCTGTTTCTGTATAACTCAGGGACTGTAGTATTGAGCTGGTCAGGTGCTTTCCAGACTGGGAAGAGTCTATCCCTCTACTCCCATGCAAAGCTGGTTTATTCAGGGTGGGAAAGGTTTTCTCCAAAGACAGAAGGAGGTGCGTGTACGCACACGTATGTGCTAGGGTTGCCAGGTGTCCAGGTGACCGGAATGTCTGGTTGAAAAGGGAAACTAGCAGCTCCGGTCAGCACCACCGACCGGGCTGTTAAAAGTCCGGTTAGTGCGGGGCTGGCAGGCTCTCTACCTGGCTCCGTGTAGCTCCCCGGAAGCGGCAACAAGTCCTACGTTCCCTCTAAGCTGTGCGGCTGAGCAGCTGCCCAGCAGGCTATCAAGTGCCACACAGTTCAGGTGTCCCTCCCTCAGGACCGGCTCCAGGGTTTTTTGCCACCCCAAGCGGCAGGAAAAAAAAAAAAAGCCGCGATCACAATTGCGATCGGCGGCACTCTGGCGGCAGCTCCACTGCGCCGCTTTCTTCTTCAGCGGGAATTCGGCGGCAGGTGCTTCCCTCCAAGAGGGACCCGCCGCCGAACAGCCCGACGTGCCACCCCTTCCCATTGGCCGCCCCAAGCACCTGCTTGCTGGGCTGGTGCCTGGAGCCGGCCCTGCCCTCCCCCCACTGCCGCGCTGCTCCTGCCCTCAGCCTTGGAGCTGCTCCCAGAAGCCTCCTGCTTGCTGTGCAGAGCGGGTGGGGGGGAAGGGAAGGACGAGGGGAGTGCTGATGTCAGGGTATCCCCCTCCCTCTGTCTCTGTACCCCATCTCCACAGAGCAGGGAGGGAACACGACAGGGCTCTGAATGGAGGGAGCTAGCAGGCAGCTGCTGCCGTGTCTGAACGTGCTGATCTACTTAAAAGAGCAGTGTACTTAAAGGGGCAATCTCTCACACACACACGCGCACACACACACAGTCTTTCACACTTACCTCCTAACACATACTTGTGGTGGTGTTGTTACTACTTTCAAAGTGTGTTATTTTAGTTTTTTAACTGTTCTATGCCTTTCATAATTTTTATTTCTCTTATGCTTAAATTTAATTCTTTGAGTAGTGAGTCCTAAAATGCCTAACCTGTCCTGGCTGGAGTAATTATCCCTATGGTAACTTTTTAAAAATATATATTCTATCTATGTTTTTTGTTTCTACGGGTGGTGCACATGTGCACATTACCTCGATATGGTGCACATAACAAAACTCATTCCGCACATGGATGGAAAAAATTAGAGGGAACACTGGACAAGTCCCTCAACTCCTAGGTGTAGGGGTGACCAGGGGGGCTTCGCATGCTGCCCCCACCCCATTAGCTGGGAACTGCAGCCAATGAGAGCTGTGGGGGTGATGCCTGCAGATGGAGGCAGCGCGCAGAGCCCCCTGGCCACTCCTCCATCTAGGAGCTGGAGGGACATGCCAGTTTCTTACGGGGAGCCACCCGAGGTAAGTGCTGTCTGGAGCCTGCACCCCACACCCCTTTCTGCACTCCAAACTCCTCAGCCCCAGCCCAGAGGCTCCTCCTGTACCCAAGCCCCTCATCCCCACCCATAGCCATAGCCAGAGCCCTCACCCCCCCCTTGCATTGCAACCCCCAGCCCGGAGCCCCCTCCTGAACCCCTCATTTCTGGCCCCACCCTGGAACCTGCACCCCCAGCTGGAGCCCTCACCCCCTCCTGCACCCCAGCCCCCTGAGCCAGCCTGGTGAAAACGAGTGAGAGTAGGGGAGAGCGAGCGACAGGGGGTGGGTGGAGTGAGCGGGGCCTCAGAGAAGAGGTGGGGTAGGGGGCGGGGCAAGGGTGTTCTGTTTTGTGTGATTAGAAAGTTGGCAACCCTAGGCCACGTGAACACACACACACGCACATGAAAGTGACAAAGATTAGCATGAAATGATGCTTTAAAGACAGAAGCCAACATTTTTAAACCTGGGTGTTTACAGTGGCCTGACTTTCATAAGGGCTGAGCACTCTCAGCTCCTACTGGCTTCAAGTGACATTGTAAGTGCTCAACACCTTTGAAAACCAGGCTTCTTCCCTTTAGGTTTCCAGTTATGGGGTTAGCAACATTGCTTCAGACACCCAGTTAAAAAACTTTTAAACTCTCTAATCCCTTGCTTTCTGATTGTGAAGCTAGATTGGTGGGGCCAAACAGCCAGCCTGCCCCCCACCCCCTATCTGCCCTCCCGACCACTATCCACATCCCTGCCCCCTGACAGGCCCCCCAGGACTCCCACTCCCAACCCTCCCTGTTCCCCATCCCCCTGACTGCCCCCCCAGAACCTCTGCCCCATCCAACCGCCCCCTCGTCCCTGACTGCCCCCCAGAACCTCCTGCTTCCTTACCAGCAGCAGGAGCTCGCAGCCGCGACACCTGGCCAGAGCCAGCTGCGCTCCCCACGCTGCCCAGCGGGAGCGGCGGGCCAGAGTGCGGCCTGCGTGGCTGCAGGGTAGGGGGGACAGTGGGGGAGGGGCCGGGGACTAGGATGTGGCCTGCGGGCCGTAGTTTGCCCATGTCTGAGCTAGATCCAGCTTATTATTCTAGTCAGCCCAGGGCCAGTATGCCTAGGTCAGCGTTTTTCTGTAATGCAGCTTGCTTTTCTGTTTTCTGCTGTGAGGTTATTGTGTAAATAACATGCAATAACTCTAGAATTTAAGAGCTCCCTGACTGCACTGTACATCAGGGTCTGTGCTATCAGTGCCTGAAACATTCCAGTGTCAATCCAGTTCAGGAGGTGGAGACCATTCCAAAGCAGTGTCACCACATTGCTTGCAAACGTCAAGCTGAGTCATGAAGACCACAACAGACCCGGACACCGTATTCTTTACCAGTGTGAATTACTAGCCTGACTGCATGTTATGTATTAGTCCAGGAACAAGGCCTAGTAATAACAAATGCCAGATGTTTTAAACATGCTTAACATCAGCTTGTTTTGAAAACAGACATTCAGAACTTACTCCGACACGTACATCCCTGATGCAATCCAGGTCTAGCAGACAGTCATGCAGGGACTATACCCTTCAGTTCCATTAAAACAAGCACAGTTACGTTGCTTTGTGAGCTTGTTAAACACAAAAGGGTCATTTACTTTTTCCCTTTTATTTACAAATTTGCAGAAATTACAAAGTGTAATGTCACAGGAAAAAATAGTTGTAAAAAGAAAACCACTCCCACAATGTGTGTTTCAAAAACACACTGATGAGGCCTTGTCATAAAATACAAATCCCCTTTAGACACACTGGGCAATTTAAAAACACGGAGAAAGAATTCATAAACAAACAAAAAATAAAACTTCAGTAAGAAAGAGTTAAAACTGGAAATAGGGATGTTGTTCCTGGTGTCAGCTGGGCTGTCTATTTAGGGGCTCTGGCCTGAGCCTAAGGAAACCTGAATTCTATTCCCAGCTCTGCCACTGACCCTCTGGGTGACCCTGAGCATGTCACTTCACCACTCTGTGTCTGTGTGACCCCTTCCGCCCTTTGACTGGCCTATCTATTTTGGTTATAAACTTTTCAGGACAGGGTCTGTGTGTGTACAGACCCCATAAGTTCTGGAACTAGGGGCGCTGGCATGCTGCTGCACCTCCTGGCTTGAAGTGGTTTCCATTTTATACAGGGTTTACAGTTTGGTTCAATGGCTCTCCGCACCCCCACTATACAAATTGTTCTAGCGCCCCTGACAGAACCTGTCATCTTGGTGGTGGCCTCTAGTAGCTACCATAATACAAATGCTCTGAAATGCCTCCAGTTCCATGCACAAGGCCAGTTAGACAGGCAGAACTGCGGGGTCTCAATGCATGGATGAGATGATAGTGTAGGGAGGAGGGATTTAGATTTATTAGGAACTGGGGAAACTTTTGGGAAAGGGGGAGCCTATACAGGAAGGATGCAGTCCACCTAAACCAAAATAGAACCAGATTGCTGGCACTTAAACTGCTCTATGACCTTTTTAATTTTAAACTAAGGGCTGGGGGGAAACTAACAGGTGCAGAGGAGCACATGGTTCGGACAGAGACATCCCTGAGGGAAGAATCTACTAATGGAGATTCTCTATGTCCTAGTAAGGAGGAGAGGATGGAAGATGATAAAATATGGGTAGGATCTGATGAGAAACAGTTAAATGAGAAAGCGTCCCATTCAATTACATCATGTAATGGCAGACAGCTTAAAAAGTAACAAGTTTTTAAAGTGCTTATATACAAATGCTAGAAGTCTAAATAACAACATGAGTGAACTAGAGTGCCTCATATTAAATGAAGATATTGATATAATAGGCATCACAGAAACTTGGTGGAATGAGGATACTCAATGGGCACAGTAATACCAGGGTACAAAATATATCTGAAGGACAGAACAGGTCGTGCTGGTGGGGGAGTGGCACTATATGTGAAAGAAAGTGTAGAGTCAAATGAAGTAAAAATCTTAAATGAACCAAACTGTACCATAGAATCTCTATGCATAGTAATTCCATGCTATTATTATAAGAATATAGCTGTAGAGAGAGATTACCGACCACCTGACGAGGATGGTGATAGTGACTGTGAAATGCTCAGGGAGATTAGAGAGGCTATAAAAATAAAAAAAACTCAATACAGACGCTCCCTGACTTACATAAGTCAAATTTTGCATAAGTCGGGAACGTATACCCAACAATTACGTTTAAAAAAAAAAAAAAAAAAGCTTGCTTTTTCCGTAAGTGCAGATTTGCATAACCTGGGTTTGCGTAACCCGGGGGGTGTCTGTAGTAATAATGAGGGATTACAACTATCCCCATATTGACTGGGTACATATCACCTCAGGATGTGATGCAGAAATAAAGTTTCTTGACACCTTAAAGGACTGCTTCTTGGAGCAGCTAGTCCTGAAACCCACAAGCGGAGAGGCAATTCTTGATTTAGTCCTAAGTGCAGCACAGGATCTGATCCAAGAGGTGACTATAGCTGGACCAATTGGTAATAGTGACCATAATATAATTAAATTTAACATCTCCATGGTAGGGAAAACACCACAGCAGCCCAACACTGTAGCATTTAATTTCAGAAAGGGGAACAACACAAAAATGAGGAAGTTAGTTAAACAGAAATTAAAAGGTACAGTAACAAAAGTGAAATCCCTGCAAGCTGCATGGAAACGTTTAAAAGACACCATAATAGAGGATCAACTTAAATGTATACCCCAAATTAAAAAATATAGTAAGAGAACCAAAAAAGTGCCACTCTGGCTAAACAACCAAGTAAAAGAAGCAGTGAGAGACAAAAAGGCATCCTTTAAAAAGTGGAAGTTAATGCCTAGTGAGGAAAATAGAAAGGAGCATAAACTCTGGCAAATGAAGTGTAAAAATATAATTAGGAAGGCCAAAAAAGAATTTGAAGAACAGCTAGCCAAAGATTCAAAAAGTAATAGCAAAAAAAAAATTTAAGTACATCAGAAGCAGGAAGCCTGCTAAACCAGTGCAGCCACTGGACGATCAAGATGCTAAAGGAGCACTCAAGGAAAACAAGGCCATTGCAGAGAAACTAAATGAATTCTTTGCATCAGTCTTCATGGGTGAGGATGTGAGGGAAGTTCCCAAACCTGAGCTATTCTTTTTAGGTGACAGATCTGAGAAACTGTAGCAGATTGATGTGTCATTAGAGGAGATTTTGGAACAAACTGATAAACTAAACAGTAATCACCAGGACCAGATGGTATTCACCCAAGAGTTCTGAAGGAACTCAAATGGGAAATTGCAGAACTACTAGCTGTGGTATGTAACCTATCATTTAAATCAGCTTCTATACCGAATGAATGGAGGATAGCTAGTGTGATGCCAATTTTTGAAAAGGGCTCCAGAGGTGATCCTGGCAAGTACAGGCTGATAAGTGTGACTTCAGTACTGGACAAACTGGTAGAAACTATAGTAAAGAACAAAATTGTCAGACACACAGATGAACGTAATTTGTTTGGGAAGAGTCAACATGGTTTTTGTAAAGGGAGATCATGCCTTGGCAATCTACTAGAATTCTTTGAGGGGGTCTACAAGCATGTGGACAAGGGGGATCCAGTGGATATAGTGAACTTGGACTTTAAGAAAGCCTTTGACAAGGTCCCTCACCAAAGGCTCTTAAGCAAAGTAAGCTGTCATGAGATAAGAGGGAAGGTGCTTTCATGGATTAGTAACTGGTTAAAAGATCGGAAACAAAGGATAGAAATAAATGATCAGTTTTCAGAATTGAGAGAGGTAAATAGTGGTATCTCCCAGGGGTCTGTACTGGGCCCAGTCCTGTTCAACATATTCATAAATAATCTGGAAAAAGGGGTAAACAGTGAGGTGGCAGAATTTGCAGATGATGCAAAACTACGCAAGATAGTTAAGTCCAAAGCAGACAGCGAAGAGTTACAAGAGATGGATGGCAGGAGAGAGATCACTTGTTGATTGCCTGTTAGGTTCACTCCCTCTCCACCCTCTGACCAACAGAGGCTACGGACACCATTCCTTACCCATCCTGGCTAATAGCCATTAATGGACTTAACCTCCATGAATTTATCTAGTTCTCTTTTAAACCCTGTTATATGAAAGGATCTTCCCTCTTATCCCATGACAACTTAATTTACGTAAGAGCCTTTGGTGAGGGACCTTGTCAAAGGCTTTCTGGAAATCTAAGTACACTATGTCCACTGGATCCCCCTGTGCTACCTGTTCTGTTCATTCCCTCTGGGGTACCTGGCATTGGCCACTGTCGGCAGACAGGATACTGGGCTAGACGGACCTTTGGTCTGACCCAGTATGGCCGTTCTTATGTAAAAAATTAACAAAATTTCGACCCCATTTTAAACACCCTAATGTCAGGAAGCCTAGAAATGAAGATTCAAGGGATCCTGAGACTCGGCTGCCCACTGTTGCATAACCCTTCATCGCTCATTGGCATCTCACCCAAGCTGCACCATCCACCCAGCCCTAATGCTGCCTGCTAAAATATACGCAGAGATCAGAATAACAGAGAGAGAGAACGCAAGGGGCCAAGAAGAATAGAGGGGGGACACTTGAGACAGAAGAAGTAGGCGAAAAGGAAAGAAAACTGCTTGGGAAACAGACACAGAGTGAATGACAAGTAGAAGTGAACGACACAGAAGAAAACAGTGCAGTGAAGGAAGACCGAAACAGAGAGGCAGATTTTCCAAGGGGCCAAGCATCCACAACTCCAGCTGAAGTGGATTGGGAGCAGGGACCATGCAGCACCTCAGAAAACCAGGTCCTAGGTGGGCCAAATTTTTCCAACCAGCCTCTAGCTTCACTTGTACCAACGGATGTTGGGGAGGCAGGCTAAGGGTTTTGTTTTTATACCTTACACTAGTGCTAAAATTTGGACGAACAGTGACCCTGATACCATGGCCTTTGGGAATGAGCTCCTTACAGTTCTTATTGTTCATGGGGGTGGGTAAACTTTAATTAAGTTTAAAAAAAAAAAGAGGCTTAGACGATTATTTGAATGAGAATAGTATCTGTAGTTGCACCAGCTAGGATAAAATTACAAGGGCTTCCAATCTGCATGATTCAGAGTACAAGATAATCACCATGTGGCAGTAAAGAAGAAATAACTTTCATGCATGACCATTGTATTTTTATTGCACAATTGGCCAGGTGCATTCACTATATGCAGATTATTATTTTTTTGTCTTCCTCAGTAGCATTTGTAAAGGCAATTATCTAACATAGCACCCTGAGCTACTCTAGAAGGGCCAGTGGCCTGTTCTAGGAGGACACGTCTTTGTTTTTTCCATTGCTCAGTTAAAAAAAACAAAAACAAAAAATCTTCTGATGGAGAATGTGGATTTTGCATAGGGTAAAATGTAAGAGTACATTCTGCCCCTCTTTCCACTGTCATGCACAAGCATACTTCAGGTAGTGGTGTCATTGATGAATGCTGCACACGCTCAGAATAAAGCCTACAGGTACAAAGGATTCCTCAATTTAGGCTGCTGGGGAATGAAGACTTTGTCTACACACACAAATTGTGCCCCTTTAACTATACCAGTATAACAAAAGTGGTACAACCCCTGTACTGTGGAGCTCTCTCTAGGAACTTACTTGGCCCTCAGCACTGCAGTTTTTGAGCTCCTATGGCTGTTGTGTTGAAACACTCTTAGGCCTGGTCTCCACCCAGATTTTGTACCAGTGTAACTATTCTGGGTATGTGTGTGTGATTTCCCCACCCACCCCCAAAATAGTTGTATCGGTAGAACCCCTTATTGTGGATGCAGTTAGTACCAGGAAGCTTATGCTGCTTGATTGTAAAATACATCATGGTGCATCTGCCCTCTGGTTCTATATATTTTAAAGTAAACATTTAAAGGGTTGTTACCAAACCCACTACAAAAGATCTAGTATCAGATTGGAAAAACAGACAAAGATGTATTGTGGGATCAAAATCCTGAAGCAACTGTGTAAAACGGGGGTAGGCAACCTATGGCACGCGTGCCAAAGGCAGCATGCGAGCTGATTTTCAGTGGCACTCACACTGCCTGGGTCCTGGCCACAGGTCCAGGGGGCTCTGCATTTTAATTTAATTTTAAATGAAGCTTCTTAAACATTTAAAAAACCTTATTTACTTTACATACAACAATAGTTTAGTTATATATTATGGAAAGAGACCTTCTAAAAACGTTAAAATGTATTACTGGCACGTGAAACCTTAAATTAGAGTGAATAAATGAAGACTCAGCACACCACTTCCGAAAGGTTGCCGACCCCTGGTGTAAAATGTATGTTCATTCTTTGCTCTGCAATCTCTTCCTATGTCCAGCAGAGGGCTCCCAACTTCTACATCTTGAAGCAAGGATGAAAGATTGCTATACAGTACTGAGGTTATTTATTATTAATACATATGCATGCTTTTATTCATCACTCTTTTACTGAGGGTGGTATTTTTATTTAAATATCGCCTCCCTCCCCTACTTCCTTCAATACACTTCAGGATGCTGTGCAATATCACAGCACCATAACAAAATCCTTGCTTAAAAAGATGAGCACATAAAAACGTGAGCTCAGATTTAAAAAAAAAAAGGATTTAAAGGGAAGATAGTAAATATAATCTTTATATTAGTGTTTATGAGTGGTGAGGGAAAGCGCCGAGCCTGGAACTGGGTCAGACTTCAAGAGGGAGTGAATAGGTGATGGGAGGTTAATGAGCTAGCCAATTATCTAGTTTTCTAATACAATAAAAAATAATTGCCTTCATTGTATTTTAGTTATTATCTGTATCCCAATAGCACCTAAAGACCGCAACTCAGGTTTGGGATGGTAAGTAAAGTACACATAGAACAAAATACAATCTTCCCCCCCTCTGCAAAGAACTTACACTCTAAATATCTGAGATAAGTTTGACTATCATAACAATAGACTAAGATTGATTTGTTATCTTTTACATCACACAGATAAGGTGGGAGAATGACAATGAAATACCACATCCCTTCATTGCCATGTACAATGCAGTTTTTGAAACTCAAGCCACTATGTATTGGCTTAATCCACAGTAAAGGAGGCTGAGGTTAGATATTAGGAAAAACTTTCTAATTATAAGTATAGTTAAGCACTGGAATAAGTTACCGATGAAAATTGTGGAACCTCCATCATCAGTGGTTTTTAAGTACAAGTTAGACAAACACCTTTTAGGGATGATCTAGGTCAGGGGTAGGCAAACTACGGCCCGCGGGCTGGATCCGGCCCCTCAGGGCTTTGGATCTGGCCCGCAGCGCCACCAGCACCATGTCCCTGGGGCCCCTGGGCGGGGGGGCACATGGCTCCATGTGTTGCCCTTGCCTCCAGGCACCGACCCCCGCAGCTCCCATTGGCTAGGAATGGGGAACCGCGGCCAATGGGAGCTTCGGGGGAGGTACCTGGAGGCGCGGCAAAGGCAGTGCACGCAGAGCCCTCTGCCCCACCCCTCCAGGGGCCGCAGCGCTTCCTGGAGCAGAGCGGGGCTGGGGCCGGGGCCAGGGCAAGCATGCAGGGAGCCTGCCCTGGCCCCGGTGCGCGCCGCTGCCATCCCGGAGCCACTTGAGGTAAGTGGGGCTGGAGCCCGAACCCCTCCTGTACCCCGCCCCCCAACTCCCTGCCCATAGACCCTGCCTGCACCTCGCACCCCAACTCCCTGCCCTGAGCCCCCCATACACCCCACACCCTTCCTGCACCCTAACCCCCTGCCCTGAGCTCCCTGCTGCATCCTGCACCCCTGTGCACCCCAACCCCCTGCCCTGAGCCCCCTCCCGCAGTCCACACCCTTCCTGCACCCCTGCCCTGAGCCCCCTGCCACACCCCGCACCCCTCCTGCACCCCAACCCCCTTCCCTGAGCCCCCTCATACACCCCGCATCTCTCCTCTGCCCCAATCCCTTGCCCTGAGCCCCTTCCTGCACACCGCACCCCCTCCCACACCCCAACATCCTGCCCCGGCCCTGCATACTATTTCCCCAACCAGATGTGGCCCTCGGCCCAAAAAGTTTGCCCACCCCTGATCTAGGTAAACACTGTCCTGTCTGTGTGGGGAGGCTGGACTAGATGACCTCTTGAGGTCCCTTCCAGGTACCCTATTACTGATGGAACAGTCTCACCATCCTGAATCTGTCTCTTGATTGTAATATTGTAGCTGGGGGTGTGAGCCAATGATTATAGGAAGCAAATGCAGCTGAGGCAGGTATAAATGAGCAGTGTGACCAGAGGGCAGGAGACAGCATACAATAGACGTTCTCAGGCATTGCCTGCAGAAGATCTGTAAAGGAGAAGCTGAGCATCAGTACCCTGAACTGTTACAACAAATGAAGAGTATATTGGTAAAATTCTTTGCATGAGGTTAGGGTGACCAGACAGCAAATGTGAGAAATCAGGACGGGGGTGGGAGGTAATAGGAGCCTATATAAGAAAAAGACCTAAAAATCGGGACTGTCCCTATAAAATTGGGACATCTGGTCACCCTACATGAGGTGGACAAAAAGAATGAAGTGGAAACTTACCAAGGACATATGCTGCAGATCACCAGGACTGGCAGAGAGCAAGAATAGGAAGTTCCCGGACCAACTCTAAAACGTGCCCTAAACTTCATGACATGGTAATCAAGAAGGATTTTGATAATCTAAATTGCATTTGTTATGCAACACCTTTCAAACATACATCACTAAAGAGGTTCCTATATTTGGTAGGCAACAGAAAGCAGAGACTCCCTATCAGAGGAAAAGCCATCTTTGCTCATTTTACATACTGCACTAAAAAATTACTGAAAATTTGAAAGGACATACTATGAAAAATTAAAATCAGAGATCATGAGTTACTTGAATTTAGCTTATGAAAGAATAAATTCACAGAATACAAGAGCATTAGATTTCAGGACAGAAAATTTGAGGCATCACAAAATCTATTATTTGTCTTATGGTAGCACCTAAGAGCCCGAGTCGTGGACCAAGATTGTGCTAGACAAACACAAAATAAAAAAACGGCCTCTGCACCAAAGAGCTTACAATCTAAGTGCAGATGCCAAAGTATAGTGAATTACTACCATCCAAAATGTTTGAAGGGAAATAAGGGTTTTTACAAATATTCCCAAGGAAAAAAATAGTTAAAGAATAGTTAAGGCTGGAAGGATGTTCAGTTCTCTCTCCACAACAATCCCAACAAAGAACCTTTTAAAAAAAAGAACATATGTGGTTCAAAACTTTGACTGTAAAGCTTGTGTGTGAGTGTGTGTGTGTGTGAGAGAGAGAGAGAGAGAGAGAGAGAGGATTCCTGCCCTTGCTAATTTATACCTAAAGAAATCAACAATCTGACCCCAATGAGCTATGTTAAGAGGAATGAGTTGGTACTATGGTTGGGACTTTTTTTTGAGAGAGAGAGCTATCAGAGACTTCCTGCCTAATTCCTAACCATAGCAAGTTCTATCCTGCCAATTTCTTCTCTCACTGAGAACAAAGGAATAATTTCTGAGTGCTAAAAAGAAAATTACAATCAAATATGATGTCAAGATTCAGAGTGCATCAGCAAAGTTAGTCCTGAGCCAGAGGAGGCCCGGATGGCGCACTGCTGCAGCTCAGCAAGACTGTAGACCTGACACCTGAAGTGATTCATTATATTATTTCCAACCAGACCACAATTAGACTGACATGCAAAATTCTGTGCAGTTAAGTTCTTCCTACAATCCTCTTCATTAGAGCAACTCATCTCTAGCGTGAATGAGTTTTATAATGAGATCAGAGCTGTGGAACTGAGGTTTGTGTGACGTTGCACTCCATAATGTTTTATGGAAATATGCTTATGAGTGTGAATATAATGTAACTGGAATATGCTTTATGCAAAAGGTCTCTTGTAAGGTATTACAAAGCTTATAATCTACTGAGTGTGTTCATCCTATTTGTATGAATGTATCATTCTTGTATCTGAAACGAGGAATATGAAGCATAACCCTGAGGTTCTGTTGTAATTATGCAAAGTGTGGGCCATTAATAGTGGTTTGGAAGCTTGATGGCTCCCATTGACTAGGACAATTGGTTGTAAATGGTCTGTTTACTTGAAAACTTTCCTGGGTGCGTGCAGGCCAGCCCTGGAAGAATGGAAGCTGGGGTCTCAGGACATGTGACCATGTCACCTGATACTGGAATCCATCTTAAACCTGGTGCTTTTCCATTTAGAAGGAGAGCTGGGGACCTAGAGAGACAAAAGATTCCTGCCTTGTGCCAAAGATATAAAAGGGGGTGGAACAGAACAAAGGAGGGTGCCAGTGATGAAAACACCCCTGCTTTCCACCTAAGATGCCTGCTGGAACTAACAAGGACTGTACCAGGGGAAAGGATTGGGCCCAGACTAGGAAGGAGTCTAGTCTGTGAAAGAAGCTTATTGGAACATCTCTGAGGCTGAAATTTACCTGTAATCAGTTTCTTAATGTATTAGGTTTAGATTTGCGTGTTTTGTTTTATTTTTCTTGGTAACTTACTTTGTTCTGTCTGTTATTACTTGGAACCACTTAAATCCTACTTTTTATACTTAATAAAATCACTTTTGTTTATTGATAAACCCAGAGTAAGTAATTAATACCTGGGGGAGCAAACAGCTGTGTATATCTCTCTATCAGTGTTATAGAGGGCGAACAATTTATGAGTTTACCCTGTATACGTTTTATACAGAGTAAAATGGATTTATTTGGGGTTTGGATCCTATTGGGAGCTGGGTGTCTGGGTGCTGGAGATAGGTGACCTGCTGAGCAGTTTTTGGTTAAAGTCTGCAGCTTTGGGGGCATGGACCAGACCTGGGTCTGTGTTGCAGCAGACTGCCATGTCTGGTTCAACAAGGCAGGGTTCTGGAGTCCCAAGCTGGCAGGGAAAATGGGCTCAGAGGTAAATTCAGCACAACAGGTGACAGTCCCAAGGGGGTCTCTGTGACCGAACCTGTCACAGTTTGCATCCACTGAAACTGCACATGCTGCAGCTCAGTTGCATCTGCAGCCTCCTAAACATAAGGTGCCCTTTTTAGAGAGCGAGCAGGGAAGAGGATGCAGGAAGCAGAAGTCTGAAACTCAGGCTATGGCTATAGGAGGAGCTGGGGGTGTGATTCCCAGCTCAAGTAGACATACTTGCGCTAGCTTTCATTGAACTAGCACTCTAAAAACAGCAGTGTAGCATGGGGAGTAGCAAGTGACAGCACGGGCTAGCCACCCCAAGTACAAACCTTCCGGGACCCCATCAGTACATATCTGAGGCAGCTAACCTGTGCCGCTGCTCACCACTGCCCATGCTATGCGGACTGGTCTATACTACTGTTTTTAGGGTGCTGGGTTGATGAGAGCTAGTCCAAGTATGTCTACGCGAGATGGGACTCACACTTCCAGCTCCAAGGGTAGACGTAGCCTCAAACTGGTTGGGTTTCCTGAAGTTGTGGTCCTCTGGCATTTTCTTCTACCTAGACTCCCCAAATACTCAACCTTGAACTCAAGAAAGGGAAAAATCAAGAAGGCTCACAAGGCCCCGAGTACCAGCACTGGCAATGGCTCTTGACCTAAACCTATAATCAATAGGTTTCATAAATCCATCGACTTCCAGAGCATCTTGGCTGTGGCCTAAAGCTGAAGACTATCACCTATTGGGGGAGAAAAACTGTTTTTCTTTCAAGACTTTTCCAGGCAGCACACAGATTATACCCCGCAAAGAAGAACCTGAGAGGAAAAAAGACCTCCATTTTGATTCTCCAATCTGCCACCCTCAAAGTTTTCTAAGGCAGCAAGGCCTTCACTTTTAAAGATTCAGAAGTGTTGAAATATGCCCAGAGTCTTGAGAGTGGAAGATCTAATTAGGAGTGCTGCAGGACTAGAGTAACTGCTAACTAAACTCTATGCTTTCCCCTTTCTGGTTTACATAACATCATGATGCTTGAGCCTTTTCATAATGCTGTATTACTACTTATAGTTAATGCAAGCTCTGAAAGCACTTTCCTGTCATCAGTTTTGTCTTTTATGACCTTGCTCTCCTGGCAAGGTTCTAGCTGAAGGGTTTAAAAACTAACTTTTTAGTTGGGCATGTCTTTTCTTGCCATCTAATAAGATCCCGGCAGGGTCATAGTCTTCCATTTGGCAACACCCACATTAGCTCTGCTTTCCATGATTTCCCTCTCTTCCCACTTCCTCCTCCTCTTTTCTTGATATTTCTTTCTTTTTTCCACCATCATAATCTTTCAGCTTATATCTGAGCAAGGATAGTAATGGCCTTAATTGGTCTATGATGACCACTGTTACTTGAGCTACACAATTTGCTAGCCTAGGACACTATATTTACTTTCTCTACTGTGAAGCAGTTGTTTCCTTATCTTTAGCTTATTGCGGCCTCTGTCTCCTTTTATGAATAGGACTCCTCAGCAAAGAGCACTTGAAGTATGTTATTTAATACAACAGAGACCATTTGAAACCAGCCCTGCTATAACACAGTGCAACTTGTGTTTCTCTCTACTCGATGTGGCCTGCTGTATGCTCACTGCACAGACTCATACAGTCGGCTACCATCTGTGGTGGACACCCTAGCACTAAAACATCACAGTTTTGATTTGCTTGCTTTCCTGGTAAATTAACACTGGTTTCTTTCATGACCCGAAGGAGAATCTCTTTTAATTCCCTGGGCACTACTGCATAAATAGTCTCTCCAACATGCTGCTGAGCAGCACTACCAGTCACTGTGAAATTCTACACATGGAATGTCAAGAGGTTCCATAAAATGTAAAAGAAAATGTAACCCATCTGAACAAAAGGACTTCCTGATACAACTCTCCTACAGGGGAGACAGTTTGATCACACTGAGTACCCCCAAGTTACCAAGAGACTGAATGTACGCTTCTTTACACCTCCTGGGAAGTGCAATCTTAGGGTCTACTTTGAAGCCCATTGAAGTCAGTGGAAAGATTCCCATTGACTCCAGTGTACTTTGGATCAGGCCCATAGTGCACAAAACCTATCCATCCTACTGGAGACATCGATAACTGACCTGGATGTCTATTATGTGCTCTTCTCAGAAACTGTGCATGTACTTGCACGCAAAGTTCCTAAAAGAGCTGGTGGAGGAGATTTATGGTCCTCTGATGTTCATTTTTAATACATCTTGGAATACTGGGGAAATTCCAGAATACTGGAGGAGTGCTAATGTTGTGCCAATATTTAGACAGGGCAAGTGGGGTAGCACGAGGACCTATAAGCTAGTTAGCCTGACATCAGTCCAGCTCAAAATAATGGAAAAGCTGATACAAGAGTCAATTGATAAATAATTAAAGATAGGAATATAATTTAAATGACAGTCAACATAGGCCTTGTCAAACAAGCCGGATTTCATTCTTTAATGAGATGACAAGTCTGGTTGATAAAGGTAACTGTGCAAACGTAGGCTTTTGTAAGGTGTTTGACTTCGTGCTGCACAGCATTTAGATTTAAAAAAAATAGCAATACACAATATCCAAAAAGCACATGTTAAAGGGATAAAGAACTGGCTACCTGACAGTTCTCAAAAAGTAGTTGTCTATGGGGAATCATCATTTGAATAGGGGTGTTTCCAGTAAGATTCTGCAAAGAACTAGCCCTGACGCTACTCGACATTTTCATCAATGATCTGGAAGTAAATATAAAATCACGGTAGATAAACTTTGTGGATGGACGGACAGAAAGATTGGCAGAGTGGCTAAATAATTATGAGGACAGGGCAGTCATACACAATGATCTCAATCACTTGGTAAAATGGGCCCATTCAAACAAAATGCTTTTTAATACAGCCAAATGCAAAGTTATACATCTAGGAACAAGGAATGCAGGCCATGCCTACAGAATGGGGGGCTGTATCCTGAAAAGCAGTGACTCTGAAAAGGATTTAGGGGTCTTAGTGGACAAGCAACTGAAGATGAGCTCCCATGCTCTGCCTTAAAGGGCTAATGCAATTTTGGATGTAGAAATAGGGTAGTAGTGAGTACATGTAGGGAGGTGATTTTACCTCTGTATATAGAATTGGTGAGACTGATACTGGAATACTGCACCCAATTCTGGTGCCCACATTTTAAAAAGGATGTTGAAAAATTGTAGTGGGTGTGGACAAGAGCCACATAAATCATGCAAAGGCTGAAGAAAATGCCTCAGCGAGAAACTTTAAGAGCTCAATCTGTTTAGTTTACCAAAAAGAAGATTGAAAGGTAACATGATTACAGTGCAAGAACTTTCCTGGGGAGAAAATACCAAGTACTAAAGAGCAACAGAGGGTCCTGTGGCACCTTTAAGACTAACAGAAGTATTGGGAGCATAAGCTTTCGTGGGTAAGAACCTCACTTCTTCAGATGCAAGTAATGGAAATCTCCAGAGGCAGGTATAAATCAGTATGGAGATAACGAGGTTAGTTCAGTCAGGGAGGGTGAGGTGCTCTGCTAGCAGTAGAGGTGTGAACACCAAGGGAGGAGAAACTGCTTCTGTAGTTGGATAGCCATTCACAGTCTTTGTTTAATCCTGATCTGATGGTGTCAAATTTGCAAATGAACTGGAGCTCAGCAGTTTCTCTTTGGAGTCTGGTCCTGAAGTTTTTTTGCTGTAAGATGGCTACCTTAACATCTGCTATTGTGTGGCCAGGGAGGTTGAAGTGTTCTCCTACAGGTTTTTGTATATTGCCATTCCTGATATCTGACTTGTGTCCATTTATCCTCTTGCGTAGTGACTGTCCAGTTTGGCCAATTTACATAGCAGAGGGGCATTGCTGGCACATGATGGCATATATAACATTGGTGGACGTGCAGGTGAATGAGCCGGTGATGTTGTAGCTGATCTGGTTAGGTCCTGTGATAGTGCTGCTGGTGTAGATATGTGGGCAGAGTTGGCATCGAGGTTTGTTGCATGGGTTGGTTCCTGAGTTAGAGTTGTTATGGTGCGGTGCATGGTTGCTGGTGAGAATATGCTTAAGGTTGGCGGGTTGTCTGTGGGCGAGGACTGGCCTGCCTCCCAAGGTCTGTGAAAGTGAGGGATCATTGTCCAGGATGGGTTGTAGATCACTGATGATGCGTTGGAGAGGTTTAAGCTGAGGGCTGTAGGTGATGGCCAGTGGAGTTCTGTTGGTTTCTTTTTTGGGCCTGTCTTGTAGCAGGAGGCTTCTGGGTACACGTCTGGCTCTGTTGATTTGTTCCTTTATTTCCTTGTGTGGGTATCGTAGTTTTGAGAATGCTTGGTGAAGATCTTGTAGGTGTTGGTCTCTGTCTGAGGGGTTGGAGCAGATGCGGTTGTACCTCAGTGCTTGGCTGTAGACGATGGATCGTGTGGTGTGTCCGGGGTGGAAGCTGGAGGCATGAAGGTAGGCATAGCGGTCGGTGGGTTTTCGGTATAGGGTGGTGTTAACGTGGCCATTGCTTATTTGTACTGTGGTGTCCAGGAAGTGGACCTCCCGTGTAGATTGGTCCAGGCTGAGGTTGATGGTGGGGTGGAAGCTGTTGAAATCGTGGTGGAATTCTTCCAGGGTCTCCTTCCCATGGGTCCAGATGATGAAGATGTCATCAATGTAGCGTAGGTAGAGAAGGGGCGTGAGTGGACGAGAGCTGAGGAAGCGTTGTTCCAGGTCAGCCATAAAGATGTTGGCATATTGTGGGGCCATGCGGGTGCCCATAGCGGTGCCACTGGTCTGGAGGTATATATTGTCACCAAATTTGAAATAATTGTGCGTGAGGATAAAGTCACAGAGCTCAGCAATAAGTTGTGCTGGGTCATCATCAGGGATACTGTTCCTGACAGCTTGTATTCCATCTGTGTGTGGGATGTTTGTGTAGAGAGCCTCTACATCCATGGTGGCAAGGATGGTGTTTCCTGGGAGGTCACCAATGCATTGTAGTTTTCTCAGGAAATCTGTGGTGTCACGGAGATAGCTGGGAGTGCTGGTGGCGTAGGGTCTGAGTAGGGAGTCCACATATCCAGACAGTCCTTCAGTGAGAGTGCCAATGCCCGAGATGATGGGGCGTCCAGGATTTCCAGGTTTGTGGATCTTGGGTAGTAGATAGAATAACCCCGGTCGGGGCTCTAAGGGTATGTTGATTTGTTCCTGTGTTAGTGTAGGGAGTGTCCTGAGTAGATGGTGCAGTTTCTTAGGGTATGTCTACACTACAAGGGTATTTCAATTTCACTTAAATCGAATATGTGGAATCGATATTGCTAAGTCGAACTTGTGTGTCCACACTAAGGACAGTAATTCGACTTTGTGAGTCCACACTAACGGGGAAAGCGTCGACATTGGAAGCGGTGCACTGTGGGCAGCTATCCCACAGTTCCCGCAGTCCCCGCTGCCCATTGGAATTCTGGGTCGAGCCGCCAATGCCTTCTGGGTAAAAAAAAAAGGGTCGAGGGTGCTTTTGGGTAATTGTCGTCATCCGTCTGTCAATACCGCCCTCCCTCCCTCCCTGAAAGCGCCGGCGGGAAATCAGTTCGCGTGCTTTTCGGGTCAGTGACAGCGCGGACGCCACAGCACTGCGAGCATGGATCCCGCTGCGACCATCGCTGCAGTTGTGGCACTTGTGAACGCCTCGCAGGTTATCATCCACCTTTCCCAGAGGCAGATGCAGATGAACCAGGCGAGGAGGCTACGGCACCGCGGTGAGGGACTGAACTCTGAGAGGGGCACAGACCTCTCACAAAGCACGGGACCCAGCTCCGAGGACATCACGGTGACAATGGGTCATCTGGATGTTGTGGAACGGCGATTCTGGGCACGGGAAACAAGCACTGACTGGTGGGACCGCATAGTGCTGCAGGTCTGGGACGAATCCCAGTGGCTGCGAAACTTTCGCATGCGGAAGGGGACTTTCCTGGAACTTTGTGAGTTGCTGTCACCTGCCCTGAAGCGCAATGACACCCGGATGCGAGCAGCCCTGACTGTCCAGAAGCGAGTGGCCATAGCCCTCTGGAAGCTTGCAACGCCGGACAGCTACCGGTCTGTCGCGAACCAGTTTGGCGTGGGCAAATCTACTGTGGGGGTTGTTGTGATGCAAGTAGCCAAGGCAATCGTCAAGGTACTGCTCTCAAAGGTAGTGACCCTGGGAAACGTGGAGGTCATCATAGATGGCTTCGCCGCGATGGGATTCCCAAACTGCGGTGGGGCTATAGATGGAACTCACATCCCTATCCTGGGACCGGACCACCAGGCCAGCCAGTACATCAACCGAAAGGGCTACTTTTCAATGGTGCTGCAAGCACTGGTGGACCACAGGGGACGTTTTACCAACATCAACGTCGGATGGCCGGGCAAGGTTCATGACGCTCGCGTCTTCAGGAACTCTGGTCTGTTTAGACGGCTGCAGGAAGGTATTTACTTCCCGGACCACAAAATAACTCTTGGGGATGTGGAGATGCCTACAGTGATCCTTGGGGACCCAGCCTACCCGCTAATGCCCTGGCTCATGAAGCCCTACACTGGCGCCCTGGACTCTGAAAAAGAATTCTTCAACTACCGGCTGAGCAAGTGCAGAATGGTGGTGGAGTGTGCTTTTGGACATCTCAAGGGGAGATGGAGAAGCTTACTCACTCGCTGTGATCTCAGCGAAACCAATATCCCCATTGTGATAGCTGCTTGCTGTGTGCTCCACAATCTCTGTGAGAGCAAGGGGGAGACCTTTATGGCGGGGTGGGAGGTTGAGGCAAATAGCCTGGCATCTGATTACGCCCAGCCAGACAGCCGGGCGATTAGAAGAGCACAGCGGGACGCGCTGTGCATCCGGGAGGCTTTGAAAGCCTGGTTCCACACTGAGCAGGGTGACCAGTGACTTTAAAGTTTGTGTACAGAGAAGCTGAACCTGCCCCCGTTTCTTTACCCAGTTAAGGATGACTATCCTCTCCAGTTACAGACCCCCTCCACCCCCTTCCAAAAAAATAAATTTAGTTTTATTTTGTTAATGAACACCGTTGTCTTTATTACTGTTTTCGCGGGAATGTTTTAAACCTGGGACGCAGACTGTGGTGGGGAGCGGGTGTAGTGTACTGATGCAAATGATCCTTCTAAACTCCAGGAATGACAGGAATCGCAGTGGCGGATTGGTTGTTTCCACGGAGCCTGCCAGCCCTCCTGAGCGGGACTGCGTGTATGTGGGGGCTATGTGACTTTATGGCAGGGGGAGGAGGGTTACAGATCCCCTGCTGCGTGGCTCTGTGATCCAGGACAAGGACCGCTGCATAACATCTGTAACTACCCTCCCCCGCCACAAAGTCACAGAGCAACACCCCCCCTCACCCCACGCACAGAACATGAAAACCACCTCCCAGACTGACCAGGGTAACTAGTCAGTGGACTGTGTATGTGCCCTGCTTCTGGACCTGCCCCCGCCTCTGTAGCCTGCTAAAGGTGAATGTCCTGTCCAATTACCAAGCCCCTTCCCCCCCTGCAGACAGACTCTCCCTCAAAACAGCATGACTGAAACAGTAATGAACAAAAACGTATTTTTTATTAACAACCACACATGAAACTGGGGGGTGAAACTTGGACGGGGGCTTGCTTGAGGCGGCCAGGAAAGGACTTTTCAAATTTTGGGGAATGACAGCCTTCTGGTGCTTGAGCAGTCTGCAGGGGTGGAGTGAGAGTTTTCACGGACTCTCCCGCCCCTCCTTCTTTGGACTTTGGGCGAGGGGGGTATGGGACTTGGTGGCGGGGGAGTGCGGTTCCTGATAGACTGCAGCGGGGCTCTGTCCTCCTGCCTCCGTTCCTGCAGAACATCAACAAGGCGCCGGAGCGTGTCCGTTTGCTCCCTCAGAAGTCCAAGCAGCGTTTGAGTCGCCTGCTGGTCTTCCTGCCGCCACCTCTCCTCACGGTCCATGTGTATCCGGTGCATTTGGGACAAATTCTCCCTCCACTGGTTATGCTGTGCTGCCTGGGCTCGGGAGCAGCCCATAAGTTCAGAGAACATGTCCTCTCGCGTCTTCTTCTTCCTCCGCCTAATGTGCGCTAGCCTCTGGGAGTGTGATTCCAGGCTGGGTTGGGAGACAGTTGCAGATGTGGCTGTGGGAATGAGGAAAAGGCAGTGAATTCCTCCGAAAGATAAATGTAGTTGTGAATCAAGAACCTTGATTCACAAGAACATAGTCTTTCTCCGTGAACAAGACCATGAACCACACCTATCACATGCGCACTGAGGACAAGGTCGAATTTTCGAACCTCGCCTTCAGTGCCTGGGCTTTTGCACTGCCGATCTGGGAACCGGGGCAGGACACGGTACTCTCTGTGGCAGGCAAAGATGGTAAGCCGTAGACTTGTTGCAGATTAAAACTTTAGGAGTACCACTGGCCACCTTTCACATTGAAAGCAATGCCAGTCTGTGCTGCCATCAGTCGGCCAAGCAAGAACTGTGGCCCTGTCCCACCCCCTCGCGGATGTGCCAGGGAAAGATCCCTGGATGCTGACCCTCTCCTGCCCCCACCGCGTGGCTGTAAACCAGCGGTCACAGTTCTGTAAAGGAACTTGTTGCAAGCAGTCCCAATACTAACAGTCCCCTACCTAATTCAAAGCAGGTTGTCATGACCGACATCACCCTCATGAGGATACCGGACAACGAGATCCGGAGGATGCTTCGAGAAAGCATGCAGAGACCGGGGCCCTATGCCGCCATGATCTGCAAGGCACTGATTCCCGAGTACCTGCTTGTCTCCTGGCGCGGGAACGTCTTTTACTTTGGAGGACCAAGTAAAGCCGCTCTCCCAAGGAACCTGATGAACAGGCTATCCCTTTACCTCCAGGAGAGCTTTGTTGAGATGTCTGTGGAGGACTACTGCTCTATCCCCGGACATATAGACCGGCTTTTCATATAGCTGCAGTAGCAGCGACAAAAGAGTGGAGCAGCTTGGACAGCACAATCATGCAGAACCGGACACTGTTTAATTTTTTTACAAATACTTGTTACTGATTATTTAAGCGCCCAAGGGGAAGAAATCATGAATCAAAGATTGTTATTAGTATTAATATTCTAGTTTTGTACAAAATAAAGGTTTATATGTTTAAAGCACTTACCGCTTGATCCTTCCCCTGAATCTGTGTCCGGGTTACATGCTGGGGAGGGTTGGTAGGGGATCTCTGTAAGGGTGATGAAGAGCTCCTGGCTGTTGGGGAAATCAGCTTGGTAAGCGCTGCCGACTGCCTCGTCCTCCTCATCTCCTTCCTCATCTTCCCCGTCCGCTAACATGTCCGAGGAACCGGCCCTGGACAATATCCCATCCTCAGAGTCCACGGTCAGTGGTGGGGTAGTGGTGGCGGCCGCACCAAGGATGGAATGCAGTGCCTCGTAGAAACGGGATGTGTGGGGCTGGGATCCGGAGCGTCCGTTTGCCTGTTTGGTCTTCTGGTAGCCTTGTCTCAGCTCCTTGATTTTCACGCGGCACTGCGTTGCATCCCGGCTGTATCCTCTCTCTGCCATGGCTTTCGAGATCTTCTCATAGATCTTTGCGTTCCGTCTTTTGGAGCGCAGCTCGGAAAGCACGGACTCATCGCCCCACACAGCGATGAGATCCAAGACTTCCCGATCAGTCCATGCTGGGGCCCTCTTTCTATTCTGGGATTGCACGGCCATCTCGGCTGGAGAGCTCTGCATCGTTGCCAGTGCTGCTGAGCTCGCCACGCTGTCCAAACAGGAAATGAGATTCAAACTGCCCAGACAGGAAAAGGAATTCAAATTTTCCCGGGCCTTTTCCTGTGTGGCTGGTCAGAGCATCCGAGCTCGGACTGCTGTCCAGAGCGTCAACAGAGTGGTGCACTGTGGGATAGCTCCCGGAGCTATTACCGTCGATTTCCATCCACACCAAGCCTAATTCGATATGGCCATGTCGAATTTAGCGCTACTCCCCTCGTTGGGGAGGAGTACAGAAGTCGAATTTAAGAGCCCTCTATGTCGAACTAAATAGCCTCGTGGTGTGGTCGGGTGCAGGGTTAATTCGATTTAACGGTGCTAAATTCGACATAAACGCCTAGTGTAGACCAGGCCTTAGTGTATTCCTCAGTGGGATCTGAGGAAAGTGGCCTGTAGAATTTGGTATTGGAGAGTTGTCTGGCAGCCTCCTTCTGGTAGTCAGACCTGTTCATGATGACAACAGCACCTCCTTTATCAGCCTCTTTGATGATAATGTCATCATTATTATACTGACCTTGGGAGGCAGGCCAGTTCTCGCCCACAGACAACCCGCCAACCTTAAGCATATTCTCACCAGCAACCATGCACCGCACCATAACAACTCTAACTCAGGAACCAACCCATGCAACAAACCTCGATGCCAACTCTGCCCACATATCTACACCAGCAGCACTATCACAGGACCTAACCAGATCAGCTACAACATCACCGGCTCATTCACCTGCACGTCCACCAATGTTATATATGCCATCATGTGCCAGCAATGCCCCTCTGCTATGTACATTGGCCAAACTGGACAGTCACTACGCAAGAGGATAAATGGACACAAGTCAGATATCAGGAATGGCAATATACAAAAACCTGTAGGAGAACACTTCAACCGCCCTGGCCACACAATAGCAGATGTTAAGGTAGCCATCTTACAGCAAAAAAACTTCAGGACCAGACTCCAAAGAGAAACTGCTGAGCTCCAGTTCATTTGCAAATTTGACACCATCAGATCAGGATTAAACAAAGACTGTGAATGGCTATCCAACTACAGAAGCAGTTTCTCCTCCCTTGGTGTTCACACCTCTACTGCTAGCAGAGCACCTCACCCTCCCTGATTGAACTAACCTCGTTATCTCCATACTGATTTATACCTGCCTCTGGAGATTTCCATTACTTGCATCTGAAGAAGTGAGGTTCTTACCCACGAAAGCTTATGCTCCCAATACTTCTGTTAGTCTTAAAGGTGCCACAGGACCCTCTGTTGCTTTTTACAGATTCAGACTAACACGGCTACCCCTCTGATACAAGTACTAAAGGGCTCTTTGATCTAGCAGAGAAAGCCATAACAAGCACCAAATGGCTGGAAGCTGAAGTCAGACAAATTCAAATTAGAAATTAGGCACAAATTTTTAACAATGAGGTTGACTAACCACTGGAAAAACTACCGAGGGAAGGTTTCAGAGTAGCAGCCGTGTTAGTCTGTATCCGCAAAAAGAACAGGAGTACTTGTGGCACATTAGAGACTAACAAATTTATTAGAGCATAAGCTTTCGTGGGCTACAACCCACTTCTTCGGATGCATATAGAGTGAAACATATATTGAGGAGATATATATATATACACACATACAGAGAGCATGAACAGGTGGGAGTTGTCTTACCAACTCTGAGAGGCCAATTAAGTAAGAGAAAAAAAAACTTTTGAAGTGATAATCAAGATAGCTCAGTACAGACAGTTTGATAAGAAGCAAGTGTGAAAATACTTACAAGGGGAGATAGATTCAATGTTTGTAATGGCTCAGCCATTCCCAGTCCTTATTTAATCCTGAGTTGATTGTGTCTAGTTTGCATATCAATTCCAATACCAAGGGAAGTGGTGGATTCTTCATCTCTTGAACTTTTCAAGTCAAGACCAGGTGCCTTTCAGAAAGAGAAGCTTTAGAGAAATACAAGTTATTGGGTCAATATGGGGGCAAATGGGGGAAATTTTAAGGACCTGTTGTATACAAGAGGTCACTCTAGATAATCTAATAGTCCTTTCTGCACTTAAACTCTGTGAATCTATGACTCGGATATAAGTTTGGCTGCCTCTAAAGAGACATTGCAGTTTTGGCCTGAGAAATATCCCCACTTGACAGAGAGTGATTTTTTTTTTAAGTTGTGTGGGGATTTTAATATAGTATCTGACTTCCTGTTTGACATGTGCCCCAACCTCTGTACACAACAAGCTCATAGCCATGCTGTCGAACGTGGAGCAAGACCACAAGCTGGTGGTGACCTGGAGGCGTCTGTGCCTCCAGAAGGAGTTTCTGTTCTAAGGTTCAGCGAGGCCCTTTCTGAGAGAGAGAAAAGATTGTTATGAAACCAGAATAACCATTGAATTGTTTGGGATCTAATGTGAGAGCTTATTCTACATCCAACCACTGTATCAGATAATGCAACCACATGCAATGTTGTTGGGGATTGTTGTATTAACTTTATTAATATTATAAAGGCTATTAAATTTCCCGGCACATCCTTGCAGTACACTTACTGCTCATTGCTTCAGAACATCCCAGAATTCTCCTTGGAGCAAGAAGATCCTCATTTGATGAGGGTGTGTGTAGCTGAGGGTGTGTGGAGAACGCAAAAGCTAAATGACACATTGACATGTTAGGCTCAGCTGAAATAAGTTTCTACACGAGAGACTTCTAGATGTTTCTCCAGACTAGAGGTTTGCTATGCCCTATAAGCAATTGACATACTTTTCTTGGGATCAGACCACTTGGAAGAGTCCTTGCAGTAATAGCCAGAAACTAAGCATTTCTCAGCCAGGTTATATAACATACTTCTTACCAAACTCTCTCAGATCTCCACTCTCACGGTGAACATTGCACCTGGGATCTTAGTATTACATTAGATCCTGTTGGCTGTCAAGAATCTCTCAGATATTCTTTTTCAGTCTTGATCTGCCACACATATAAATAAACGTTGCACTACATAGTGCACAGGCTGTATTATTCTCCCGCTATTTTAAATAAAATCCACCTATTATAAATGTGTATTGCCTTAAATGTGGCCACAGCTCAGCCTCTGTGACATATCACATTTCAGATTGCAGACACAATTCCAGGCTGTAGTCATCCATACACCACTGAATAAGCAACAAACTGACTGAACTCCAGCCTAAACCCAGCTACAAGCTGAACCAGCCTTAAAAAAAAAAAAAGTTATTCATCCATAATACCACTTCTTTTGTTGGCAAAAAGTTTATTGTAAACCTATATACTACTATAGTATTCCCGCTAGGAATTTGGGATTTGAGTTTAAAGCCAATCTTCATTTTGCCCACTGTACACACATTATATTAAATAATGTTTGTAAAATCCTGGGTTCTTTACATGGTCACCCTTGAACTGGTCTGACAGATCCCCTTTACAATGGGCTCCACATTTCTCCCCGTCCCCTTATTTACTTTTGAGATCCCATAGCTAATGAGATTGCAGCCATTTGCAGGATTACTTTACTTATGCTGTAATAAAGCTAATTTCAGTTTAAACTTTAAATACAGGCACAGTCACCATTACACTATTGTTAGCTATTTCTCTGAGGCTGTGGCATTCCCTGTATATAAGCTTGCTGATGCCACAATTTCACTACCTCACCATGGCCCTGCTGTGAAATGCACTGTCTCCATGTCACTTTACATATCTCCTTGTAGCTCTCTGGCTGAAAGCCAATGCAAATAAGTTATTCTAAAAAGAAAAAGGCTTAGTTAAAATGTTATATGTAAACAATCTCCCCCAAAATAGGGGATTCAGAGTCAAGGTGAAGAGCAGGTGAACTCTGAGCATCCGAATGACTTGGAGGGGTATCCAAAATCTTCAGAGAATCAGAGTTTGGCTAAGTGAAATTTGGTTTTTATTTGGGGGACATAAACGAATTTCAGATCACTGGGATTTATTCATAGTCTTATTTCAATAGGGCCTCAGAACGAGGCATAATTAGCATATGAGCTACAAAACTTAGTAGCAACTGCCCTTTGTCCTCAGGTCCCCCAGATGAGAAAGCATCCTTCTCTCTAGAACTGTGACATTTTCAGCATAGTAAGTGACAGGGGTTTTGCTGTGCAACAGCTATTGACATCAATTCTAAGCTATGAATAGGAGAGGGGTGGGACTGTAGTGAAAGCCCCAGGCAAAGCACTGAGTATATAGCTCTTTTGATTCTGTCTTCCAGTGTTGTTTGCTGGATTAATATGCTTACACCTGCTGTAAGTAAAGACTGCATCATTTCTGCACTGAGTGGGATCACTCTGCCACTGCAAACCAAAATGCAGTTCCTTACAATAAGCTTTGTGCACATGGGCAGAAGCAGTGTAGCAGTTGCCAGGCAACCACTCTGAGCAACCAGAGGAATGAAGAAATACACCGGTCAAGTGACAGTATCACTTTCAGGTTTACCTGATCTTTTCTGGGGGGTTGCTTTTCTTCTATAGGAAGTAATGAGAGCTCACATTTATATAGCACTTTTGATGCTGTGAATCATAGACATTAGTGATGGAGAAGACCTGTTAGGCCATCTTGTTCATATCCCTGCCAAAGAAGGATTTCTTCCTATAGTGTATTCTGCAGGGCTCTGTAGTCCATCACAAAATGGGAGACAATTCAAAAGTCCTATAGATCTCACTAGTAGGAATTATTTCTTGGTACACCGCTACCTCAATATAATGCGGCCCGATATAACACGAATTCGGATATAACACAGTAAAGCAGTGCTCCGGGGAGGGGGGCTGCGTGCTCCGGCAGATCAAAGCAAGTTCGATATAACGCCGTTTGACCTATAACGCGGTAAGAGTTTTTGGCTCCCAAGGACAGCGTTCTATCGGGGTAGAGGTGTATTCAAGCTAAGTTTTCCTTTGCCCAGTTTCACATGTACAGGATTAGCTGCAAATTAGACCCCGTTTAGTTCCTCGTGAGTGCACCCTCTGGTGACAAGTTTCACTAGCTTCACCGCTTGCTAGGTGGAACCATGTGGTCCTACCAATCTTAGATTGGGTCTCTGTACAGCCCCACTGTTTACCAACTGTGTTAACCTGACAGGCCCAACTGTGTTTGACACCTGTAAGCCCTTTTCATTTGGGAGCCTGGGACAATGGCTGATTAAAGGGACTCAAAACAGCTTCTTCATAACAAACCATTATTTTTTCACCTAAACATACACAGCACACAGAGCAAAGGGATAAAACAACAAAAGGCCTATACACCTAGGACTTACCTAAACTTTATTTTTACCTTGCAAGTTTGGGGTATGTTCCACTCACCCCAGTCATCCCTACTGCTGGCCTGGGACAGAAAGACAGCCGCTGCTGCATTCTCTGTGTAGCCCTGGCATAGACTCATCTCCAGCCACCTCTGCCTCCTCTTCCTCTCAAGGTTGGGGTCTTTAACAGGTTAGTGCCACTTTTGCTCCTAGCCTCAGATCTGGGAAAAATTAACCTGTTGGCTTGATACAAGCCAGGTAGGTGGACATTCCCCAATTAATATCTGCCCGTTGTTTCCTTAAGAATCCTTGGTGTTCTTCCTGATGTTATCTTATCTCTGCCCGTGGTTTTGTTTCCCCCTATGTGATTTAATTCCATGCAGTCAGGTAGGATGCCTTGAACAGGTAAACTGAGGTGCATATGATATTAAAAAGAACACAGATATCTACCTCATTCTCCACACATTGTCTCATTGCATTACTTCTGATTATACCCACCTCAGCTAAATGAACTCAGTAGGAGTAGTGAGGATCTGGGGATACCTAAAGCATGCAGGACTACCCTTCAGTGTGACACAGTAAAGAGAGAGAGGCTAAAAGCTAACAGGTGGAATGGTCCGATTTCCCAAAGCTCAAAGTGGACTGGGTCACACTCTCAACCAAAAAACCCAGAGAGTTCTATGGTGAGTCTCGGGAGGTCAGTCACTGGTCAGGAGATGAAGAAGGAACTGGATCTGAGGTAGCACTCCCTAAGTGGGAAACAGGGTTTGCACCATTAATTATCCTCCACTTTATTTCTCTCCCCAAGATAGCTGTGCCCAGAAGAATGCTTTAGTTATCTGCAAAAATTAAGATGTTTGTACACCAATGTGAGGAGCCTAGGTAACAAAATGGAGGAACTAGAGTTACTGGTGCAAGAAGTGAAACCAGATATTATAGGGATAACAGAAACATGGTGGAATAGTAGTCATGACTGGAGTACAGGTATTGAAGGGTATGTGCTATTTAGGAAAGACAGAAATAAAGGCAAAGGTGGTGGAGTAGCATTGTATATCAATGATGAAGTAGACTGTAAAGAAATAAGTGATGGAATGGATAAGACAAGATAGGGCAAAAATCACATTGGGGAAGAAAGCTACTAGAGCCTCCCCTGGGATAGTGCTTGGGGTGTGCTATAGGCCACCAGGATCTGATCTGGATATGGATAGAGACCTCTTTAATGTTTTTAATGAAGTAAATACTAATGGGAATTGTGTGATCATGGGAGACTTTAACTTCCCAGATATAGATTGGAGGACAAGTGCTAGTAATAATTATAGGGCTCAGATTTTCCTGGATGCAATAGCTGATGGATTCCTTCACCAAGTAGTTGCTGAACCAACAAGAGGGGATGCCATTTTAGATTTGGTTTTGGTGAGTAGTGAAGGCCTCATAGAAGAAATGGTTGTAGGGGACAACCTTGGTTCGAGTGATCATGAGCGAATTCAGTTCAAACTAAATGGAAGGATAAACAAAAATAGATCTGTGACTAGGGTTTTTTATTTCAAAAGGGCTAACTTAAAAAAATTAAGGAACTTAGTTAGGGAAGTGGATTGGACTGAAGAACTTGTGGATCTAAAGGCGGAAGAGGCCTGGAATTACTTCAAGTCAAAGTTGCAGAAACTATCAGAAGCCTGCATCCCAAGAAAGGGGAAAAATTCATAGGCAGGAGTTGTAGACCAAGCTGGATGAGCAAGCATCTAAGAGAGGTGATTAAGAAAAAGCAGAAAGCCTACAAGGAGTGGAAGATGGGAGGGATCAGCAAGGAAAGCTACCTTATTGAGTTCAGAACATGTAGGCATAAAGTGAAAAAGGCCAAAAGCCATGTAGAGTTGGACCTTGCAAAGGGAATTAAAACCAATAGTAAAAGGTTCTATAGCCATATCAATAAGAAGAAAACAAAGAAAGAAGAAGTGGGACCGCTAAACACTGAGGATGGAGTGGAGGTTAAGGATAATCTAGGCATGGCCCAATATCTAAACAAATACTTTGCCTCAGTCTTTAATGAGGCTAAGGGGGAGCTTAGGGATAATGGCAGGATGGACAAATGGGAATGAGGATATGGAGGTAGATATTACCACATCCGAGGTAGAAGCCAAACTCGAACAGCTTAATATGACTAAATCGGGTGGCCCAGATAATCTTCATCCAAGAATATTAAAGGAACTGGCACACGAAATTGCAAGCCCATTAGCAAGACTTTTTAATGAATCGGTAAACTCAGGGGTTGTACCATATGACTGGAGAATTGCTAACATAGTTCCTATTTTTAAGAAAGGAAAAAAAAGTGATCCGGGTAACTACAGGCCTGTTAGTTTGACATCTGTAGTATGCAAGGTCTTGGAAAAAATTTTGAAAGTAGTTAAGGACATGGAGGTCAATGGTAATTGGGACAAAATGCAACATGGTTTTACAAAAGGTAGATCATGCCAAACCAACCTGATCTCCTTCTTTGAGAAGGTAACAGATTTTTTTAGACAAAGGAAACACAGTGGATCTAATTTACCTCAATTTCAGTAAGCCATTTGATACGGTTCCATGTGGGGAATTATTAGTTAAATTGGAAAAGATGGGGATCAATATGAAAATTGAAAGGTGAATAAGGAACTGGTTAAAGGGGAGACTACAACGGGTCATACTGAAAGGTGAACTGTCAGGCTGGAGGGAGGTTACTACTGCAGTTCCTCGGTTTTGGGACCAATCTTATTTAATCTTTTTATTACTGACCTTGGCACAAAAAGTGGGAATGTGCTAATAAAGTTTGTGGATGACACAAAGCTGGGAGGTATTGTCAATACAGAGAAGGACCGGGATATCATACAAGAAGATCTGGATGACCTTGTAAACTGGAGTAATAGTAATAGGATGAAATTTAATAGTGAAAAGTGCAAAGTCATGCATTTAGGGATTAATAACAAGATTTTTTGTTATAAACTGGGGACTCCTCAGTTGGAAGTAACAGAGGAGGAGAAGGACCTCAGAGTATTTGTTGATCACAGAATGACTATGAGCCATCAATGTGATATGGCCGTGAAAAAAGCTAACGTGGTCTTGGGATGCATCAGGTGACGTATTTCCAGTAGAGATAAGGAGGTGTTAGTACCATTATACAAGACACTGGTGAGACCTCATCTGGAATACTGTGTGCAGTTCTGGTCTCCCATGTTTAAGAAGGATGAATTCAAACTGGAACAGGTACAGGGAAGGGCTACTAGGATGATCCAAGGAATGGAAAACCTGTCTTATGAAAGGAGACTCAAAGAGCTCGGCTTGTTTAGCCTAACCAAAAGAAGGCTGAGGGGAGATATGATTGCTCTCTATAAATATATCAGAGGGATAAATACCAGGGAGGGAGAGGAATTATTTAAGATCAGTACTAATGTGGACACAAGAACAAATGGATATAAACTGGCCATCAGGAAGTTTAGACTTGAAATTAGACGAAGGTTTCTAACCATCAGAGGAGTGAAGTTCTGGAACAGCCTTCCAAGGGGAGTAGTGGGGGCAAAAGACATATCTGGCTTCGAGACTAAGCTTGATAAGTTTATGGAGGGGATGGTATGATCGGAAAGCCTAATTTTGGCAATTAATTTATCTTTGACTATTAGCGGTAAATATGCCCAATGGCCTGTGATGGGATGTTAGATGGGGTGGGATCTGAGTTACTACAGAGAATTCTTTCCTGGGTGTCTGGCTGGGGAGTCTTGCCCACATACTCAGGGTTTAGCTGATCGCCATATTTGGGGTCGGGAAGGAATTTTCCTCCAGAGCACATTGGCAGAGGCCCTGGGGGTTTTTCGCCTTCCTCTGCAGCGTGGGGCATGGGTCACTTGCTGGACGATTCTCTGCACCTTGAAGTCTTTAACCCACGATTTGAGGACTTCAATAGCTCAGACATAGGTTAGGGGTTTATTACAGGAGTGGGTGGGTGAGATTCTGTGGCCTGCATTGTGCAGGAGGTCAGACTAGATGATCATAATGGTCCCTTCTGACCTTAAAGTCTATGAGTTTATGAATCCTATTTTTGCCTTTTCCCTCTCGACTTATTTTTTCTTCTTTGCATTTTTATGGCTTGTCTCCTCTTTTTCATTCATGCTTTTGCGCTTCAGCTGTACAGTCTTACTAAGGTACACTATTGCAATGGACCTATGCGCTGTAGTGGGTTTAAGACTTGGACTAAAGGAAATATGCTAACTGACCATTCCAGAAAATAAATCAAGAGAAACAGCATTGGTGAGAGAGTACTTAGAAAGCTATGGTACCTAGCTCTATCCAAAGAGTGCATCTTCTTTTACAAGATAACTAACATTGAAGAGAACTCTTAAAAACACTCAGACACTTGCGGCAGGAAATCAAGATTTGACATATCTAAGAGATATGCTGTAGTTTACATTTACATCTCAACAGGCTCAGGGTGTCTTAACAACTCTCCTTTTCTTTTTTGGCTGGAAATGAGGGTATCCTTAAATCTATGTGGGGGGGGGGGGGGGAGTTCTGATATTTGTTTGTGTTCCAACATGGGGCTGCTGTTTGGAAAAGGAGGTTGCCGTATGGAAAAGATTGATAGCCATGGCTCTAACTCGAACACAAGTTATTGGGCTTGAAGCAGGAATCACTGGGTGAGGTTCTATGGCCAGTGTTAGGCAGGAAGTCAGACTAGATGATCATAATGATCCCTTCTGACCTTACAATCTATGATGTTAAAAGATTATGGGCCAAATCCTCAGGTACAGCCGTAATGCATAGAGCACAAGTCAGAGACTGATGTGCAAAGGTAGCTTCAAGCTCTCATTTATGTTGCCCCAATCCTAGGACTGCTTTTTGCATACTGTTCCCCCTGTTCAGTGTTAGGGCAGCATTTAACAGCTACAGGGGGCTGAAAATGCAATATTAGACAGATGCAACATAAATGATTCACCAATGACACTCCCTTTTCTATAGCCATGCCTCTTTCCCCCACTATGCCAGGACATAATCTGTCTATCTAAGATACTTATAATGGTCTCCATTATCATATTATGTAAGTGATTCACAGTCTTTACCCTTGTAAGGTAGGAAAGTAGTAGTATTGTGGCAATGGGAACTGAGCACCAACTGAGTGCCTTGCACAAGGTTATACAGGAAGTCTGTTGCAGAATAGGGGATTGGACCCAGATCTCTCACGTTGCAAGCTAATGCTCTAACCACTGGATCATCCTTTCTCCCCAGAAGGAACATTTTTCTTGCAGATTGTTTAAAAAAAAAAAAACGAGACTCTCTGAAACTGTTCAGGGGTTTGGATACATGGATTAGTGAGCCAAGGGAAGCTGAAGAATTCAAAGTTTAATGAATGCAATTTATCTGCCCCATTGTTCTTCAATATATGGATATGAGCACCACAAATAGACCCTCCCAATCCTGCACTGGGATCTACTAGCACAAACCCCATGCCTTATGCAACGTACCACTGAATTTAAAGATTCTATGTATGAGCCCAGGGCTTCTCTCTAGTGGATTTAAATGCAGTATCACGATCATATATATAATTTTTCCTATTGTAAGAAAATTCCAAGTCACAAAGCGTAGGTTGTAGATCTTTCAAATGCACATAATTAAATGTGATATATAGTCTATGATTTTTAAGGGCATTAAGAATGTGTTTTTCTTAATTTTTAATTCACTGTTTAATGTTTATATAATTCCTTGGACGCATGAAACTGAAATCTGCTTACTTTCTAAAGCTTTTCTTTCCTTTGTTTTTTTCCTCCCTGTACCCTGATTTGTTACTGAAGGACTGCTAGGCTGATCATTCTGGTTTGTTGTCACAGGGTTGGTCTTAAGAAGCTGTTGGTATTGATTTCTATTCTAAAAATAAAATAATGAAGTATTTGTGTATACATGTGCATGATGCATGCGTGTGCGCACACACACATACACACACAACATGAACTTGGCAAAGGTGAGATAAGAATTAGGACTAATAATCATACAGTTTCCATTTAAACTTCACTATAACTTTGTGAGGAAAAAGATAGATTAAGTAAATGGCATTTGATTAGAGCTTACTGCTTTTTGTTGTGTAGTAAGTTAGTCAGGTGGCCTGAAAGGGATCCCAAAACAAGATGCTTTGCATTCCTATTAATACAGTGGAAACCAGAGATTCAGTTTAACAGAACTCCCAGACTGTAATGTGAGAAAGAAGTGCTGCAGCATCAGGACAGCCAGCCTGTTTGTTTCTGTCTGATCTTGGTGTTAAATAATTGCTGTGGCCGGTGTCACAATCAGTCAGAGTCTCAGAGCAGTTTTATGACAACCAGCACCACAAATGATCCCCTGAATGACTAAAGGGAAGTATGTAAAAGTTCGTTTCTGGTCCTCAGAAAGAGAGGTTTGTGGCAGTGTTATAAAGCACTATGGATAAAGGAGGGTAGCAAAAAGAGGAAAATGGAGCGGGATGAACAGTTCCTTGAGCGTAGGCTTCAAGGACCTGCTGAAGACACCTTCTCCAAACACTGTTTGTTTACTCTGTCTTTTCATTTGCAGTAGTCTGGTACCTGTTATCACTCTGTGACTGGAGACTGCAGGAGTCTAATGGTCATCACAATGTCACAATGCAAGTTTTATGAGCATTGGTGCAAAATAAGATTTACACTCTTTGCGTATGTCTACACTGCAATTAGACACCACAGCTGGCCCGTGCCAGCTGACTCAGGCTAAGGGGCTGTTTAATTGTGGTGTAGATGTTCAGGTTGTAGTTGCAGTCGGTGTTCTGGGACCGTCCTACCTTTCAGGGTTCTAAAGCCCATGCTCCTGTCCAAGCCTGAACATCTACATCGCAATTAAACAACCCCTTAGCCCGAGCCCCATGAGCCCGAGTCAGCTGGCACAGGCCAGCCAGGGGTTTTTAATTGTAGTGTAGACACACCCACTAAAACCCATGTCCTGTACTAACAGTAAGTATCCATTACAAAGATATAGCATGCAAGAAAATCACCAATATGAGCATTATCTCCAGTGATGTAAGAGAGAAGCACAATAGGAGCACACTCAACAAATTGAGGTAGAAGAATTCTACCTTTTTGGCTAAAGTCAGCCTTCAAAGTCACCAGTTGCTGATGATGTAGAGCAAACATGATTCAGTTATATTATTACCATGTTGAAGGTGAAATGTAAAGCAAACACATAGAAGTGAGCTCTCTTTTTTTCCACAGAAAATTTCCATTTTTTAGCAAAAATTCCAGTACTGAAATATTTTGGCCCCAAACTGAAATATTTAGATTCAGAAATACTTCTGTGGTGCCTCATGGGAGTTGTAGTTCAAGTGTCTCACATCCTCATTCTCATTTCTGGGTTGCCCAGCCAGACTCCATCTGCCATGATGTGCCTTGGCAAGGGATTCCCATGGTGCACTGTCTCTCCTCTCCAAGAAGGGAGACCATGGTGCATCATAGGACATATGGTCTGACTAGGGAGCCCAGCCTATAGAGGAAATGGGAGCATGAGGACCCAAACTACAACTTCCATGAGGCACCTTGGCAGCATTTCTGAAACCAACTATTTCAATTTTTGGCCAAACTATTTTGGTACTCAAATTTTTACCCCCAAAATTGAAATTTTCTACAGAAAAAAACCTCATTTTTTTACCAGCTCTAGGGGTTAAGTTTAGTTCTTCTGAGGTCTTCTTCAGAGATACATAATACATTCCTTTCAGCATAATAAAACGCAGCGGTCCCATTGTTTGTACAGATCATGAGATACGTACAGTTTTTAACTAAAACTCCACAATAGGTAAGGACTTTATCAGGCTCAGACTGAAGTCAATAGCAAGACTCCATTAATTTCAACAGGACCTGGCTCAGGTCCTTGGGCATCTGAAATCCCAGATGCAGAAGAATTCATCACAGGATGTGTTTGGGAGACTGACTCCTAGATGAGCGATTCCTTTGGAACAGCATTCTGATTAGAGATGGGCTGAATCTGAAAAATTTAGATCTGGATTTCAACTCCCTCCTTCTGCAAAGTTTGGGCTTGTTCATGCCTTGGGTTCTAGTGCAGCCATTATCCCTATTCTAAAATTTGAATCCAGGTTTGGATTATAATCCCCTCTTTGCCCCCAGACAGAGTTTGAGTGTACAGATTCAGGATTCTAGTTCAGGGTCATCTCTAATTCTGAGTGATGACTCCTGCATTCGTTTAACATATAGATTCAAGAATTAACAACCTGTATGAATGGTGCACTTGTGTTTGCACCATGACCATACAGATGAAGAGTGGAGGCTTTCAGTCATTAAATATAAAACTGATGGGAAAAATACATGGTTGAGGTCAATCTAGGTAAACTAGCTTGGCTCAGTAATGTAGAGGTGGCAGGAGGGAGGGATTCTCATAGCTCTTGGAGGATCTTGCCCCACACAGAGTGAAAAGTCATATGCTGCAAAGAATCCTGCATGGATGCCTGTAAGCATATATGATGGGCTAGAAGACCAAAACAGCATTCAAATGGCACACATGTGAAGTCAAATAATAGATATGTAGGCTATGACTAGGGTGAACAGACAGAAAGTGTGAAAAATCGGGACAGGGGGTGAGGGGTAATAGGAGCCTATATAAGAAAAAGACCCAAAAATCGGGACTGTCCCTATAAAATCGGGACATCTGGTCACCCTAGCTATGACAAACAGTTGTAACTAAAGGATTGCGCATATTGTGGCTGGACTGTCCCTTTAAAGCCCCACCATGCACTGGGGAAGGGGTGCAGACACAGATGTACTGCAGCGGGAGTCAGCCAGGAATCCTCCTGGGGCATCAGGAAAGTGCACATTGGAGTGAAAGTTCCCCTACCCTTTCAAAAGGCAGCACATGTGCCAGGTTGGGACTGCTTCCTAACTTTATTTGGGGGGAAACTAGCACAGTGCTGCCATCGCTCATGAGTTTTATGATATTTGCTGTTTTTCTGAAAGTCCCAGATCCTAGAATCATTTGACTCTGAGAGAAGCTGAGCTTTCATTTAAGAAAAATTAAGTTTCTAGCCCTCATGGATTTGGAGAAAAGCTGGAAAACATGAACCTTAAAGGCTCAAAAGCCAGACGGTAAATAAAAAAGAGCCCACATTTATTATTTTTAAGCACTTCTCAACATTTTTTAAGACTTGGGATTGGAAATACTGCTGGCATCACCACAGTGCTAGCCTTGTGCATCGCCTGCACTCCAAAGCCACACTGGATATGTCTACACTGCAAGGTATACTGGGAGGTGTGATTCCCAGCACGGTAAACAGACTTGCGCTAGCTCAGCTTCATCTAGCATGCTAAAAATCGCAGGGTGGATGCTGCAGCATGGGCGGGGGCTAAGGCTAGCCATCCGAGTACAAGCCTGCCTGACATCCTGGGTCCAAGTTCGGGCAGTTAGCCTGAGACTGTGGCAGTGCTATGCTGCAGCATAGCCATAGCCATTGTGGCTGGCCCCTACACAGGAGCATAAAAGTGGGGAAATGCTCCCTCTGCCTTTTCTCCTCCCTCCCCTTGTGTACCCATGCAGGGACAGCCACACTCTGGTCTTACATATGCAGCACAAGAGACATTTATAGATGCAATTATGGTGCAAGTGGATTTGGGTCATTACCACAATAATACAACAGAAAACCTATCTAAAATATATGCACTGCAGGCCTATGATGCTAAATTGGATTTCTTCAGTGTGCCTCTGGCTGCAGACAATAAAAACAGTTTGTATGGTGAAAGATGGTGGAAAAATAACTGGGGAAAGGGTTTCATGTTACAATAACAGCATTTTCTCTGATGTGCAGACTTTAGATTATAATCTGAAAGTGAGGCAGCCCAGAGAATTAGGATGTAGGTAATGGGGATTCAATTTAACGATGTTTTGCATTAGTATAATTGCATAAAATTGGGCTATTAGTGTAATTTTTTCAAATTGTAACACCACAAAATGAAGTAAAATATTCCAGTGAATAAAATACAATGAATGTATTTAAAAGGATGCAGAGTTGGTCTAAGTTTCGAGACCTCTAAACACTAGTTGCACAGAGAACATTTATTAAAAATATGGAACTGTGTCCATATGCTATTTTGAGAAATTCTGAACTCATCAGTGACTCAAATGGAATTTAAAAGTGAAGCTTTTCCAGAAACAATAACCATGTAGAATTTAGTGCCTAAAATGTAGTTTTCACTGAGAGGGACATTCATTAACATATCCTTTACCTGACCTTAATTGTATGTTGTGTAAAATATCACTGAAAAGAATCAGAGGGGGAAAGCCTTTTTGTTCAGAGAATGCAGCTGCTCATTTCAGTAAACCTTCTAGCTGTGACTTTGAATGTCAGCCGAAGTTGCACCTGGTGCCTTCTTAACTATTCACATGGGACAGGCTTAGTCTCTTTTGTGACTCCCCCATGGCCCAGCTGAAAAATTGTAATAAGGGACTGTACCAGCCCCTCCCTTGCTACCTAGCAGTTGCAAATGTGGCTCAGCCAGACTACTCCAGGCAACTCAGAAACAGCAGTTGAAAATATAGATCCCTACTGGATGAGAATTTTAGAGCTGGCCTGTGTGCACACCATTCTAACTTTTAAAACAGATAAGTCTCAAGCTCTTAGATCCACTTACATTCACTATTAACATGCTTAGGCCCTGATCCTGCAAATGCCTACTTGAGTTGTCCCAAACAAGCAGGACTGAGAATAGATGCACTTTGTCATGCTTTCATCTTTATTTTAACATTTTGAATATAATCAAATGCTCAGGAGGATATGCCAGACAAATGCTTTACAGAATTGCTTAGGAGAATATGTATGACAGTAGTGTCTCTGAAGGGTTAAATCAATTTTTGCTTTGCTTTTCTCTACTCTCCCATTTTAAGGAAAGAAATTTATTTCCATTATTTCTGTTCCTTTCAGATTATATACACACAAAGAGAATACTACAATACCTGAATACATATTTCATTTATCTGCAGTCAGTAGTTCTAGTCATATACTAATATTCGTCAACATAAAATCTATAGGAGAGTAATGACAAAACCACTGTGTCGGTAGCATATTTCAAATGCATATACAGTTCACAATCCGGTTGTAGATAAGAGGTGATTTAATAACACTATAGGTTTTGGTTAATTTTTATAACTGAGTCATTCAAGTTAGAGAGGAAAACCATCTTTCAGGTCATCTAGTCTTGCTCCCTATGACACATTTTCTAGTGTTCTATCCAGTCTAGTATTAAATGTCCCAAGAGATGACGTTCCCATCACTTTCCTTGAGGAAGCTATTCCACTGCTGAATATATCTCACCGAGAGTCCCAATATTCAGACTGTATTTTCCATTTCATAGTTTCATTCCATTATTACTTGTTATACCCCCATGTACTGCTCTAAATAACCCTTCTCCTTCTTCACAATTAATACTTTTCAAATATTTTATTTATACTGTTACCATGTCTGCTTGTAATGGTGTGTGTGCTGGTCCTTTAAAGATTACTTAGCTTGTAAATTCTTTGGGATAGGGCTGTCTTTTTGGTCTGTGTTTGTACAGAACTTAGCACAATGGGGTTCCGCTCCATGACTGGGGCTCCTAGGTGCTACCACAATACAAATAAACAAAAGAAAGAAAGAAACAAGGCTACAACACAAGGATAGCTCCAGTCCCAGGTTCAGCCCTGAACAAGGGTATTCTGGGGGATGTTGTTTGGAGGGACTAATGGGAAGGATAATGCAGGAACCATGTGACTGGGCTGGGAAAGACTAGACTATATAAAGCAAGTTTCTTGCTTAGTCTAGAGAGACTGGGGATAATGTAAGACCTGGAGTAGGGCTCTCCATCAAGAATGCTGGGGAAACAACCCAGGGAGAACCTGTGAGGGAGAGCTTGTAAGGAGACCTAGAGATAAGCAGGATGGAAGGACTCTGGGGAGGGGGAAGTCAGTGACCATGGGCAATGGGAGCATAGATGGTTTGGGATGGGAACTGAGTGCTGATATCCTGTTTTGGGGCACATGGATGGAGCTTCATGAGTGCAAGGGAGGAAGTCCCTCTTCATCCCCCGCATCACCAGGGGAGACCAGGACAAACTCTGGACAAGGGTGAAAAAGGCTATTAAACTGTTTAGCTCAGAAAGGCCAAACTACTAGTAGTATCGCGCAACCCTGTGTCAACAGGGCTAAAGTACTAAAGGTGAAAATTATAGGCCAGATTTTCAAAAGTGCTCTGCTACCACTGTCTCTTATTGAAAGTCTGGCCATAAATATAGTGATTAGATGTGGGCTTTTTTAATTCTTACTTTGAATGCTGGTAGGGAGAAGCCACTGATCCAAGGATCTCCCAGATCTATTGCTTTATCCAGTGAATTATGTGAATTAACACGGTGTTTGATTAATCTTTGATGTATGTTTTATTTAGGGGAAATCTTGTCTTTTTGTATGAAGTCAAAGTGGCTTCAGGAATGGACGATGTACATTGGATTCTGTCATTAAGATTGGAAACAGATGTGAGGAAGGATTCTGCAAAGTTTGGATATTTGCTGCCAATATTTATTGACTTCAAAAAGGCATATAATATAATGTGGTGGGAGGGTTTGTTTACTAAATGGTGTGGGAAGGAGATTAAAGGCAGCATGTATGAATGGCTACAGCACTTTCTCAGTGAGCAATCTATCTAGGTGAGGATTGAAGGAAAAATTTCGTAGTAAATATGTACCTAAAGCTGATTCCTCTTAAGGGTGACATTCATTATCAACTAGGTCTGGCAGCTTTGCATAAGCTTCCATAGTGCAGGAACTGATTCTAATCCTTATTGAAATCAACTCTCTGGTAGTTTGATCGCTACTCTTTTCCATATAATAGTTGTGACTTCGCTAAATATGTATAGAATTATTTTCAGTTTCTCAGTATACATGGATGATAGGGCAACTTGGTGTCCTGTAATAATGTATGAATATTATATGTTCTTTCTGTCTACTTGACTGTTGTAAAGGAGGTACTCTATGGATACAAGGCATTAATTCAAGCAAGGGTTGGTTGTATATTGGAAAAAGGACAGTAGCTTCAGATAGCCACCCATTTACCTACAGCTGAGGGACAATGCTAGCATTCATTTTGATGTCCTGCTTCTGATCCCCATTGAGCTCAATGGAGCAGTTTGTAAACAAAGAAGAACCAAAGAGCTGGAAACATAAGACAAAGGGCTGGGGGTTAGGCGGAGGGATAAAAGTGACATTCTTGAAGGAGAGGGATTGTGCGGAGTTGCTGGTGAGAAGCAGTTCTCACAGACACACCTCCCAGAGGTCTGGAGTAATGAGGGACCTGCCTACGGTCTCTGCCAAGGGATGGCATGGCAAGCCTATAGGTAAGATAGACATGCATACAGGCTTTTGGTGTTTTAAAATTCTCTCTCTTATGCTAAGCTTTGTTCCTAGTGCAGAAAAACATTATTTTATTTGGAGAAAGCTACCTGGGTCACAGTACTTGCCATTGGTCGCAGCTCCTGAAGGGAAGATCCATTCAGATGAGCGCAAGGTACAGTAGTAGCCCAGGGCCTAGTCTAAGAGAAGAAACCTATGAACATTATTTATGACATCATAGAAGAGATTCAAACTCAAAGAGCGTAGTTCTGATTTGATTTGTAGTAAACAAGCATAACAACATTCATTTCAGCACAGTTACTCCAGATTTACAATAACGTGAGATCAAAATTAGGACCACTAGGTTGAAAGCTTGAGAGTTTAGTAATAGAAGCTGAGGATGAGGGTGGCTTATTGGGAAACTAGTTTGGGGAATATATGAACTTATTTTGTAAAGAGGAAAGTTTTTTGGGCTAATTCTGCTGGGTCACTTCTATAACATGTCTATTTTTGTCCCCAGTTTAGTAACTTGGAATGAAAATACTACTTAAGTGGCCTAGAAATGACACTTTCTAACCAACTTAGTTCCCCTTTGCCCAGAGAAAAGCTGAGTTGTTATATTAATCTGCTATTTTGAACAGAGTTTTTCTTTTGTAGCAACAGCAGCTGTTACCACAACATCTGTCTTCCAGGTTGGAAGGAACAGGAGAGGCAAGTAGCCTAGAACCCACCTAAGTGTTGCTTCTGGAGTTAGCAAACAAAGGTGCAGCAGAAACAAAAAGTAATTACTCAGTACTGGTTGCGGTTGATATAGGTCTTGATTTTGCACATACCTTTCAGCACACAACAAATTCTGTAATGAATAGCTTCATAGGGAGTATCTGGGAGCTTAGGGCTCATAAAAGGATGGTTTCCCCACATACACTTCCCCCTTCCACCAAAATAAATGTTAATGAGGGAACTGGATGGGTGAAAGGATTGGTAATAGCTTACAGAACTCTCCATCTTCAAAGTCACCAATAAAACTAGATGAAAACTTTCCATCAAAATGTCTTTTCAACAGAAAATGGTTTTTCAACAAAATGGAAACTGTCAGGAAGAACTTTGTTTTCAGCCAAAAAAAAAATCAGGTTTTCACTGAAAATGTCAAAAAACGAAATTCAATTTTTAATGAATTTTTTTTCACTGGGTGAAGGGAATTATCATTTCCCAAACAGCAAGTTGCCCAGCTTGAGTCCCAGGCCAATGGTAATTGAATGTTGCTAGAATCAAACAGCAGCTTAAATTAATTTGGTGGTCACTCTGATGCACCCACATATCATCTCTGAACTGGATCCCTGACATGAAAGTTTGAGAAACAGAAAAGTTCTATGTATTATTTATAATTACCTAATTATATTATATTAGGTACCATAAGCAAGACAATTAGAGGACCAAAATTCTTACTTTTTACTTTTCTAGCAGGATTTCCCTACCCCTTCCACCAAACCATGTTCAACTGTAATAATTGAGAGTATGGCAGGTTTCCTGGGGGCAATATTGTTTCTCTATCGCTGAATTCTGGGTGTTTACCCAAGATACTGAGCTTCCAGGCTTCAAGTGTCTTTGCGGCACTACCACTTGGGAAATTTCTACCCAAACAGTGTCAACTATTGGAAAATAACATTAGGAAATTGTTGTTAACCTGTTTAATTGTGGCTGTGCAGCTGGAAACAAGGCCAGGCAGCTCAGTGTTCCAATGAGATCCCTTTCAGCCAGCTGCATTTGCTCCGTGACTATACTGAGATTATTGTTGGACTCCTCTTATCAGAAGCTGTGGTGAAATGGCCTTTTTAATTTTGTTAGTGAGGGTAAGGTACTGTGTTCTTTGGAGTTCCTCATGGTTTTCCTTACAAGGGCAGAGTTAAGTTTGTGTGGGTGTCCTGTCAGATAAATGTAACCTTAAAGATGCACAGTCAACCTGTGGAACTCCTTGACAGAGGATGTTGTGAAGGCCAAGATTATAACAGGGTTAAAAAAAGAGCTAGATAAATTCATGGAGGATAGGTCCATCAATGGCTATTAGCCAGGATGGGCAGGGATGTTGTCCCTAGCCTCTGTTTGCCAGAAGCTGGGAATGAGCAACAGGAAATGGATCACTTGATGATAACCTGTTCTGTTCATTCCCTCTGGGACACCTGGCATTGGCCACTTTCTGAAGACAGGATACTGGGCTAGATGGACTTTTGGTCTGACCCAGTATGGCCGTTCTATGATGGTTTTTTTTCTCATGTTTGATGTTTATAATTTCAATTCTAAAACTCTGTACGAGATGTAGATGTGGATGTACATGGCAATAGAGTGACTTTCACTCAACATTCCCTGCTTTTTAACATTTGGATTGAGGGATTTAAGCTCTCACTTTTGGGAAGAGTATGATGCCCACAAGGCATGGCTGTGGGACTGCAACTACTAACTCCACCACCATAAAGTATTTTGTGTTTTCTGAATATGAATCCTTCTGGTGCTGTCAGACACCATTTAAGGGATGAACAAGGCTTTGCCATCCCTGTCTATCCCACTGTTTGTTGGAATGACTACGGCCACATCTATGCTACAGCCACAACAGTGGCACAACTTTGGTGCTGCAGCTGTGTGCTGCTCTAGTGCAGATGCTTTCTACATAGACTCATAGACTTTAAGACCAGAAGGAACCACCATGATCACCTAATCCGCATGGTGCAGGCCCCAGAAACCAGGGCCGGCTCTAGGCACCAGCAAAACAAGCTGGTGCTTGGGGCGGCACATTTTTAGGGGCGGCATGGCCGGCGCCAGAATGCCGCCCCTAAAAATGTGACGCGGCCGCCCTAGCTCACCTCCGCTGCTGCTGCCGCTCGCGCGCCGATTGGAGAGCCTGGGAGGGAGGGGGAGCAGTGGCGCGCGAATCAGCTATTTCGTGCGCCGCGTCCGCTCGGAGTCTCCCCCTCCCTCCCAGGCTCTCAAACCTGGGAGGGAGGGGGAGATCCCGAGCGGCCGCGGCGCGCGAAACAGCTGATTCGCGCGCCACTGCTCCCCCTCCCTCCCAGGCTTGAGAGCCTGGGAGGGAGGGGGAGACTCCGAGTGGCCGCCGCTTCTCCCCCTCCCTCCGTCCCTCCCTCCCTAGGCTTGAGAGCCTGGGGGGAGGAGGCAGGGCTGGGGATTTGGGGAAGGGGCGGAGTTGAGGCGGGGCCGGGGGTGGGGTAATTAAAAAATGGGGGGGGGAGCGGCCAAAATTGTTTTTGCTTGGGGGGCAAAAATCCTAGAGCCGGCCCTACCAGAAACTCACCCACCCATGCCCTAACGTCTGGCTGAGTTACTGAAATCCTCAAATCATGATTCAAAGACCTCAATGGAAGGCATTCTTCCATCAAGGTAGCTGATCCACCTCTCTGACCTAGCCGTGCCTACACCAGTGGTTTAGGTCACCTAACCACCCCTGAGTAATACAGTAGCCAGAAGCAGTTGCATCTGAAGAAATGGGGTTTTTACCCACAAAAGCTTATGCCCAAATAAATCGGTTAGTCTTTGAGGTGCCACCGGACTCCTCGTTGTTTTTGTAGTACCCAGAGCAACCTACGTTTCTGGCACAGACCAGCCCCTCCTTGTCATGTTTCTGTAAGTTAACTTTTTCTTACGAGGAGGACAGGTTGGCAACCCAACACCCCACCCCAGCCTGGAGGGCAGGACGGCTGCTTCTCACCTCCCACCCTTTGGAGCCGGGTGCGATCTCCATTGGGCACAGCCACGGGGCCACCTGCGTCCCCACCCTGTGAAGGGGCAGCAGCGCTCACGCGCTCCCTGCGCAGCGCCCGAACAATTCCAAGGGCTGCAGCAGCAGGAGACGGAGCCTGGCGACGTCACCAGCTCCTCCCCTGCATCCCCCAGTGTGGGCCTTGCCCCGCCCCCTGCGCGCGCCAGGCTGCCCGGGCCGGTGGTGCGCGGCGTCCCCGGCTGCCTCTGTGTTGCGGCCGCGCGCGGGGAGCAGGGGCGCGAGCCGGGCCCGGTGCAGAAAGCGGGCACGCACGCGCGCGCTCCTCCTCCTCCCTTTCACACGCTCACGCAGGTGCCGGGCCGCCCCGCTCTGCTCCCCGCCGCCGGGCCGGCCCCCGGCGGGATCTCAGCGCGTCTCCGGGAGGAGCTGGGGCCCGCCGCGGCGACTGGGATAGAGCAGCCGCAGCCGCGCCGCCCCGACCCACGTGAGGAGCCGAGACGGGCCATAAGCAGCAGAAGCCAGGAGCCGCCTGCAGCTGCTGACACCGGGAGCCACGGCCGGCAGGAGGCGCCCCTCTGCCCCCGGGGCTATTGCTGCGCCGCTGCTCCGAGCGCTCACTGCCTGCGCCCGGGGCTGCCGTGCTACCCCCCTTCTCCCTCCCCGTGTGAGACTCTCTTTTCCCTCCCCCCGTGCATCCCCCCGCCTGTGCCCCCCTCGCCCTACACCGCTCCTGCGGTGGGCAGCTGCCCTGGTTATCTTGGGGGGGACAGGGGGTGCTGCAGCCCACGCACGTGAGCCCTGCGGGGTGAATGTGCCGCGGAGGAGGCGCCGAGCCAGCCCAGCCTTGGCTTTCGGGGGATGCCCAGCAGGGCAGCGATGACTTGAGGCTGCGCTTTGCCATGGATGGGTTGACATGCTTCATGGTTGCTTTGGTGACGCTGGTGTTCTGGTGCCCGGGTCAGCCTGGGTGCATCGCCCGCCGCCCGGCCCTGCGAACGGGTCTCCCGGTGCTGCTGCCTCTGCTGCTGTCCGTGCCGGCCTTCCTGGGCTCCCCGATGGCAGGTAAGGAAACAAAAGGGAGCCGAGGCTTCATCCGTGGGCTCCTCTGCCTTGCACAGAGCAATGCTGTGCCAGGTTGCCTTGCCCATGGTTGCAGGTGTGGTCCCTATGGGGAGTGCTGTACTGAGGCTTCTTTGTACTGAGGACTCATGGCAAAATATGCCAGGGCTCTAATTTGTTCTGTGCCATGTAATAATAATAATTAATGGAGATATCCCATCTCCTAGAACTGGAAGGGACCTTGAAAGGTCATCGAGTCCAGCCCCCTGCCTTCACTAGCAGGACCAAGTACTGATTTTGCCCCAGATCCCCAAGTGGCCCCCTCAAGGATTGAACTCACAACCCTGGGTTTAGCAGGCCAATGCTCAAACCACTGAGCTATCCCTCCCCCCCACCACTGAGCTATCCCTCGGCCCCCCATGTACCAAAGGCCTCTGTGAGGTTGTGTTCTAGGCTATTTTGTGACTGATACTTCACTTTAAAAAAAATCTTAGAGCAATACTGCAAGCGCTTTTGGGATACAGGTTTGTCCCCCTCTCCCAGAGAGGACCGTGTTTATGTTAAAGGTGAAAGAGGGGAGAGAAACCGTATCTAACTACACTTGAATATGGTCATTCCTGTTCTACTGTGCCAAAACCCTCCTGCTTTGTGTACTGGGAAGACTGAAAGCAAGTCATTGTAACAAATCTCTGTACAGGGAATTTAAAAATATTTTTTGGAGATTAAAAAGAGAATGTGCTTCCCAAAAGGTTTTTTTGGAAAACATTTTTTTTTTAATTTTAATGCATAATTTCTTAAAATGCGCAGATAGCCTTATTTAAAGCGAGGTAGCTGAGTGACTGCCTATTAGCATAGAATTAAGGATGTAATTCATATGGAGTGGTGTCGATTTCCCCCCAACCTTCTAAATCTGTCTGGTAATCAGGTGTTTCGGTCTTCTATGATGTCATCTGAAAGCTGATGTGCTCTTGGAGTCCATGCAGCGAATATATTTCCCACAGCTTGCATGCTTCTGAAGGGATTGTTGGGCAGTCTGTGCATGCGTGTTGTTGTGTTTTTTTTTATATGTACTTGGATATCCTGAATAGTATTGACATTTGGAAATGTCACAGCGTCAATCTGTAATAGCATTTGCAGGATTCCAGATATATTGTTTTGTTTTCTGAGTGGAACCACAAAGTGCTGAAATTAGAAATCCTTGCCTAGTATGAAACTATTTGTAAAACAAACAAAAAATGTAAACATAGCAGTGAGACGACAACCGTCTGAAGCTGATTACTGTTAATACTTTATATGGAAAGTTAATATTTTGTCAATGCTTAAATTGCCAAGGACCTGGGTTTTTAATCCATTTTTGGCTCTAGCGGTTTAAATGAAACTGTAATGTAGTTGTTAAATTATATTACAAAGATGTGTCATACACACAAACTTCTTATTGTATCACTTTTATCAGTAGAAACTTGTGCCTACTTGAATCAACAGATAACATTTCATAAAACAGACACCTTGTGTTGATGTATATTTTTGTTGAAATCCAAGTTAAGATTTTTATTTAAACACCTTCTTAGGTGATAATAACATAATAAACAGTAAGACTTGCCTTAACCAACCCCCCCCAATGGACCAGCCAAAGTTTGACATCTAGGAAAGGCTGATTTTCTTTTAATTAAGGGGTAGCAAAATTGAAGTGGCAATGACTGATGTATTTGTAAGTGTTGGATATATTTAAAAAAACTTTTACAGATGGGAGGGTTACCCATTTTTGGTGATTGTGCATTTGTATATGTTCATTTATTGATACTTTATCTTCATCTTTGATATTAGTTCATATTGTGGTATTGCATGTTTAAGGTCTGATCCAACTCCTTTTGCAGCTGTTGGGGGATTTTCCACTTATTTTACACAGTTGGATTGGACTCCTATGAAGGTTGAAAACCTTCAGTAAATTTCAGAGATGCTATATGTAGAATAGAGTTTAGGTATGATGTCTTTAGGGAGGTGTCAAAGCAGTCTTTTTCTAGAGGATAGTAAAAATATTTTTAGCTTCTTATGACTTTAGATAGTAAGTGGAGTGTTACTTTTGTTTTAATTAGCAGCCTTTAATTGCAATGTCTCGGGGCCTCTGGACATAATATTTGTGGTGCTATTTTTATAATTAAACCAGTGTCTAGCCAGTGGAAGCTAATACTCAGAGGACATATGGCTCATTCACTGTGATGATTTTAATGTTAAAAGGTTTGGGGTTATTCAAAGAACACTGCAATAACAAAAATAAAGTTAGTCTGAAGTGCTTTATAAAAGATCAATACAGGAATCTGTCAACGACGTCTTATCCTTGTTCCCTATCCTAATCTTTGCTTTTGGTTTCACTAAAGAGTGTATGAAAACAAGAGAGGTGGTCATATGCCCCTATTAATATGCAGTATACTTTGAATATTCTCTTAGGATTGCCTGACAGGTAACACTGCTTCAGCATCTCTTATTGGGTACAAATTCTTCTGATTGTCAGTGGCATTCATTCTTTAATAGTTGAAGAGCCACTAAAGCAAATGTACCACGTAAACTGTACAAGAAAATGAAATAACTGTTCTTTAGAGCAACTTGCTTACAATTGAAGTATCAAAGTGTAGATTACTTTTTCTTAATTTACTTTCCGCAAAACTCTGACTTCTGAAAACCAGGAAATAGAGTGTTATGGTAAATGCCCACCCAACCTTAACTCTGCCCTCTTTGAGCAATACCCTATAACACACATACTCACTCTGCCTTTTCACTACAATACACAGATGCTACCTGCACCTGGCTTACACTCAAACACTGAACCTATTTCCCCCTGACAGAATACCACACTTGTAAAATTTAACAGCCACTTCACACTCTTTTACAACCCCGTCACAACTGCACATAGGATACCACTTAAACCTATATCATTCTCTAGCTGTCATTAAACCACAGACTGCTTTCCTATCCCACCTAACTAATGTCAATATCCATGGCAAGAAGATCCTAGGGCCCTTCTATTGACCCAAATTGCACAATTATGTGCTGACATGATGCAGACTGGAACCTCAAAATACACATGCACCTCTTTTCTTTGATTCCCACACATTGGGGTCCGCAGGCCCAGTTCTCTTCATATCACAGTCACAATTTGGCAATCCTCCTCAAATTAATCGCCAGATTTCCTCATATCACAAATGCACTTCCACCAACCTGCCCCAACTATTGCTTCCGCCATTCAGTTCAGCTTCATTTAACACCCTGAATGCAGCTGGAGTGCATGCAGATAATTCCCGGTGGCTATTGCCAGCTCCAGGGGACAGAGTTAATGTGGTTATGTGTACCGTAATTCTGCATTTCCAGGTTTTCAGAAGTTGGAGTTTTGCTGAACTCAATATTCTGGAAGGGCATGAGCTATCAGTAAGAACCCTTAATTCTGTGTTTAGTGAGGTTTTTTGGCCATTTAATTATTACAAAAGTTAGGGATTAACTTTTTTCCATGAAGTGGGGAGAAGTCCTAACGGATCCTGTGCATTCAGGTAGCAGATTAGCAAAGAAGCAAACTTAGACCCAAATTTTAGTCATCTGTGTTTCAGACTTCCCTTTCTCTGGAGGCTCCAGCATATTTGAGGTGCTAAACAGCAGAAATTGGGACACTTGAGTGAAACATGTTTGAATGCTCACTTAAAAATAAAAGAGAAATGAGGGGTCAAGAGGGCCCAAGTTAAGTTTAAAGCTGTTTGGTGCCTATTAATGTACATCTGAAAATAATATAAACGTGCAGATCATCTCATAGAAGGGCATAATTTAGAAATAATGACACTTTCTATTGCTCGTGCTCAGTATGCTGCAATTTTCAAATGCTTCCAGCCTTTTTAGAAATCAGACTTTCATGGATGGTGCTCTTGATTGAGGACTACTTGCTTGCTAAATTAAAAAGGTAAGCTGTTGAGTGTGTGTGTGTGTGTGTGTGTGTGTGTGTGCTTTGTAGCAGAAAGAGGAATGGTCCCCCCACAAAAAAGCCTGAAGATAGTTTGACAATTTCAAAACAAAAGTTTTTGTATTTTGTAGAACAGCAGACTTAACTTACAGTATAGTAAGTTCTGATCTTACAGTATAGCAAGATGACATTTTTGGCCTCTATTTACTGGGATGTAAATGTTTCCAAGGAGAACGGGGTGGCCGAGTGGTTGAAACACTCTCCTTTTGTGTTTCTGACTATGTCTTAAACTTTGATTGTAAATGAAATGAGTTTTGTGTGTGCAGCTTCCCATGGGCAGCACTCTAAATCACATAACTATCGCACCTGGTTTGGCACAACTTGGCAGTGTCTGGAGACCAGAATTGAGCATTTATTGAGGAGGTCCCTGTAGGCTTGAGATAAGAATATTGGTGGGGCAAAAAGGGAAGCTTGCATGTCAGCTGCCCTTGCTTCCAGTCACTTAACTTTCCCAAGTGCACATACTCATTTTAAATCTGGAATTAATGTTGCATCAGGGAAGCTCGTGTGTTATAGCTGGGATAGAAGTCATGCATCACAAGAAGACATAAAAATCCTGATCCATGTCAGAAGTCTGGTTTGAAGATGTTTTCAATTAAAAGCTGACAGTGACCTTATATCCTGTCCTTATGCTAAAAGATGAAACCGATTTGGGCTGCCAGCCATGGACTTCCAATTCTGCAAAGACGTAATATCTTCCATTCTTAAAGAACAAAAAAAAAGTTTCCTTTGTCTTTCCAGCATGCATGTGCTTTTTATAGTAACATAGTAAAAACTTATTTAAAGGCATATAAACTTAATTGCACTTCTATCAGAAAATGTTTTATCTAAGATTATTATAACTGAAAGAGGCTAGAGAATATTGTGTTTAAAGCTATCACTGGTCATAGAGAGGTAATATTCAGTCCTGGGTCACGGGCAATGTGGCTTTTGGGGTGAGGGAGGTGGAGAGTGGAGAAACTCATATGGAGTGAAGAAAGAAGGAAAACATACCAGGATTTCTTTTAAAAATGGCAGTTGTTTGAAGTCTTTTGTGGGTTTGGACTAAATCCTGGTGAAACTGTATTAGTGGACAGAGGGCAGGTGAAAGAAAATCAGAGGTGCCTGTTAAATACAGTTCATCACACACAATCACCAACCACCACAAAAGTGGTGTACATATATTTTAAAATGTTTTTAGCAACCCTATACAGGTCTGTCACATCTTACGCGCATTTAACATGCACGATTTCAGCTTTACGCGGTCGGCAAAAACAAAACAAAAGAGAAAAATAACAATTTTAATACTGTACCTGTAGTGCCGGCGATTCCGCCCGCCATTACACTCAATGTAATTTTGACTATACGCAATTTTCGCTTTACGCGCTGACTGCGGAACGTAACCCCAGCGTAAGATGCGACAGACCTGTAGTTATGAACTACTACATTTGTCTGATGGGAAGAAATAAAATTAAGGTAAGGAGCTTCACCTGCTAGTTTTCAAGAGATTATAAATGGCTAAAAAACCCAAGAATTTTGAAGGAACTCAAATGTGAAATTGCTGAACTACTAACTGTGGTATGTAACCTATCTTTTAAATCAGCTACTGTACATGATGACTGGATGATACCTAATGTGACGACAATTTTAAAAAAAGGCTCCAGAGGTGATCCCGGTAACTACAGGCCGGTAAGCCTAACTTCAGTATAAGGTTGCCAAGTGTCCGGTTTTTGACTGGAATGCCCGGTCGAAAAGGGACCCTGGTGGCTCCGGTCAGCACTGGTGACCGGGCCGTTAAAAGTCTGGTTGGTGGCGCAGCGGGGCTAAGGCAGGCCCCTTGCCTGCCGTGGCTCCGCACGACTCCCAGAAGCAGCGGCATGTCCCCCCTCCGGCTCCTAGGCATAGGGGCAGCCAGGGGGCTCCACGCGCTGCCCCTGCCCCAAACGTCAGCTCCGGTGCTCCCATTGGCTGGGAACCACAGCCAGTGGGAGCTGCAGGGGCGGCGCCTGCGGATGAGACAACACGCAGAGCTGCCTGGCTGTGCCTCCCTGTAGGAGCCAGAGGGGGGGACATGCCGCTGCTTCCGGGAGCTGCCTGAGTGTCACCCGGAGCCTGCACCCTGATCCCCCTCCCACGTTCCAACCCCCTTTCCCAACCCTGATCCCCCTCCCGCTCTCTGAATCCCACAGCTCCAGCCCGGAGCACCCTCCTATACCCCCAATCCCCTCATACCCACCTTACCCCAGAGCCCGCACCCCAAGCTGGAGAACTCACACACCCCCTGCACCCAAACCCCCTGCCACAGCCCAGAGCCCCCTTCCACACTCCAAACCCCTCAGCCCCAGCCTGACGCCTCCGCCTGCACCCCAAATCCCTTATCCAGAGCCCCCCAGCCAGAGCCCTCACCTCCTCCAGTGCCCCAAACCCTGGCCCCAGCCCTGATCCCCCTTCTGCCCTCCTACACCACAAACCTCTCATTGCCAGCCCCACCCCAGAGCCTGCACCCCCAGCTGGAGCCCTCCCACACACCAAACCCCTGCCTCAGCCCAGAGCCCCCTCCCATACTCTGAACCCCTTGGCTTCAGTCCCCAGCATGGAGCCCCTTCCTGCAGCCCAAACCCCTCATCCTTGGCCCCATCCCAGAGCTCGCACCCCCAACCGGAGCCCGCACCCCCTCCTGCACCCCAACCCCCTGAGCCAGCCTGGTGAAAATGAGTGAGAGAGAGTGGGGAGAGCGAGCGGCGGGGTGGGATGGAGTGAGAAGGGGCGGGGCCTCAGAGAAGGGGCAGGGTAGAGGGCAGGGCAAAGTTGTTTGGTTTTGCGCAAATAGAAAGTTGGCAACCCTACTTCAGTACCAGGGCAAATTGGTTGAAACTATAGTAAAGAACAGAATTATCAGACACGTAAATGACCATGAATTGTTGGGGAAGAGTCAACATGGTTTTTGTAAAGGGAAATCACGCTTCACAGTTCTACTAGAATTCTTTGAGGGGAGTCAACAAGCATGTGGACATATAGTGTACTTAGATTTTCAAAAAGCCTTTGACAGGGTCCCTCACCAAAGGCTCTTAAGCAAAATAAGCTGTCCTGGGATAAGAGGGAAGGTCCTTTCTTGGATCGGTAACGTTAAAAGATAGGAAACAAAGGGTAGGAATTGATCCTCTGCAAGGCCTAAAATTCTTGTGCATGGTGCCCAGACCAGGATTTAGATCCTGCCCTCCCATATGGTGGTGTAATTTCAGGTTGCCTCAGGTGGAGGCCTTTCTTGGGCTTTAAAGGAGCACAAAATGTTACGTGGTGAGGGAGAAGACGACGTACAGGGGAGATATGGGGATAGTGGATGGGATACTTCTGATAAGTTCTGCTATGTGGGGAGTGTGTTAAAGATATTCTTATGAGATTAGGAAGAGCAAACACCACTTTTGGAAGACTGAACAATATTTGGTCAAACAGGTCTCCACACCAAACAAAAGGTCAGGTTATTCCATGTGATTGTACTGAGCATGCTACTGTATGGAGAAGAGACCTGGCCGATGACAATGGCTAACAAAGAGGTTGGAGGCTTCCCATCACAGATGGCTGAGGATGACATCATACATTGCATTGAAAGACAAAATAGCAAATGGGAGAGTCAGGAACTGACAGAGTAGGACATGTTAGAAAGTAAGAAGGCTCAGGTCGCTGGGACGTGTACACCAAATGGAAGATGGGAGCCACATTAAGCAAGCATTGTGGGAGGAAAGTGAAAATGAGACAGGCCAAGGAAGAACTTCCAGAAGACCGTGACCGATGATATTGAATGTGCTGCAGTCAGCTGGGAAGAAGAACTACAACTAGTGAGCGACCATAATCAATGGATGAACTGGACTGATCAGTGCATTGGCTGCACAGGCAGAACTAAGGTCTAAGGTAAGGTGTGGGGTGGGAAACCTTCCAGTCAGAGCCATGATTAAAGGAAGAGACATCTTAATTATTCAGAAAAATGTAGGTATTACCTCAGATTTCTCAGTCCTAGTAAACATTGAGGTAGCTTTGGTGGAGCCTCTGTGACCTGGCATCGCCTACAACTTTAGGTTTGGCAACATCTGAATTAGCCCAGAAAACTTAAAAAAAATAACATGTTTTTTAAAGCTGTAAGGGTGGAATCCTGGCCTTATTGAAGTCAATGGCAAAACCCTCATGACTTTGATGGGGCTATGCAAGAGAGTTTATAGTCAATGTTCACCATCCTCTATCTTCTACTGAAAACATTGGAAAGTTTATTAAAACTAGAATAGAAATATCAGTTCAGGTTTTAGCACTTATTGATGCTAGTTGTTTCTGGCAAAGGAATATCCAATACCAGTAAATCCAACCAGGCTGGGTGTGTCTCAGAGTAATAAGTTCATGTATTTTATTTTGTGTGCATTGTGTGATTCAGAGTTCCTGTTCACAAGTTTTATTTTGGGAAAGAAACATTTTTGTGATAAGCATGCAGGGATTTTTTTAAGCATTATTTATGTGCAAGTAGAGCAAATGAAACAGTAGTTACCAGACTTTTCATAAAGTGTTTTCAGTAATTGTTTTAGGTTCAGTGGTAATTTTAGTTGGCCTAGCGTAACCCCCCTTGTAATGATGTAAGCTCAAATAGTGTTACTTGATAGAAAACAGACTATTCATATAACTTGCATCATTTTTTTAAAACGAACTCTTCGCACAGTATTCCTTATTGATTTATATTCTGGATAACATATTTTAAGTAAAACTCAGGTCTCTGTATAACGGGCTCTTTAAAGCAAACCAGGTGGTTACTTCAAACAAGTAAATACTAGAGTTTTGTGTGTGTGCATATTACAGAATGTATTGTTTTCTGACTTCAAAAATGCATGGTATTGAATTTAAAGTTGGTATTTTAAGCTCAGTCTCCCTTCCTCAAATCAGTGCTTCACACTTTTATTTCTCTGGAGAGTATTTCTCTGGAATATTAAAACATCTCTACGTGTGTGCATATTCAAACATGGGGAAGATCTAACAAACACAACCTCCACAAACGTTTCTCAGCTGTCAGTCTGTGTCCTAAAGTGTAGTAGTAAATTTCTGCTTTATGTTTTTCCTCTCCATCTATTTTCTTCCCTTCTATCTTGTGGGATTTTTTTTTAATGTTTTCATCTCTCTTCCTTCTTTTGTGTGTGTCCTCTGCTCCCCTTTCCTTTCCTATGTGCGGTCCTCCCCTCTGTCATGCTTCAGCTGCTACACTGGAGTGAAACTGACAGGAGCCTGGTCAATTTCATGCTTCCTCTTATTGGATCACAGAAATGCTATGTAAACAGGAGGATAGGATTCCAGTCTTGTCAGTTTTACACTATTCACAGCTTTTCCAGGCCCTACTACTACTACTAATAAGAATGAAACTGTCTAGGCTTGGGTCAGTTTCTTTGGGAATACTGTGGTCCCACAGGGAATTTTTAGAAAGGAGAGGAAGAGCAAATGCCGGATATCTGCAGTCCCTTGCCAAACTTAAACTTTTCCCCTTCTCATCATTCACTGCAAGTCAGTTTGTTAAGGAAAAACTACATATAAATTTGTCTAAATAACCTTTGCTATTCGTAAATGTTATACAAGCAAAACTTATACTGACACTATATGAAATGACAGTTCTGTGACATCTGATTAACTAAATTGGGTTGTAAAGTAGCCTATATCAGGTAGTATGAAATGATATTTTGAGTAGTTTTCTGTGACCTCTAAAAGATGTTGCCATCCAAACTAAGTTTTTTGGCACTAAATGGAAATTGAAAGCACTCAGTACCATGTATGACCTACAATATATGACTGTTGAAAAATCCATTTGTCAGTACTGGGGATGAAATTTTCTCTAGTGAGTAGAGCACCTAAGCCATCAACTTCTGCAAAATGTAAGGTTTCATTTAAAAAGAACAACCACCACCAAACTTTTGGTAACCTTTTATGACACTGAAATAAACCTGAATGTGAAGTTGGTCTTTACAGCTGCTGGCACTTTCCCCATCAGCCAAAGAGTGAAACTGACAATGCTGTGGTCTGTTTTGTTGTTATTCCAAACCCAGTGGGCAGCAGTGAAACTGACAAATTAGAAACAGCTGAGGTGAACTCACCTGTGATTAGGAAAGCTGAACTGAAGCAGGCAAAGGGCTTACTCACCATGGAGAAAATGTAGGTTTTTCTTGGAGTTGATTCCTGTCTGTATGGCTGCTTGCAGTAAAGAGTACTATTTTAAGTAGGGGGGAAAAGTGAACAGGTATGTCTCTGTACATAGAAGGCACAGATCTGTGAAATAAGCAAGTACTATTCTTACGTAGTAACTTCTCGGAGTAGAATGGCACTTACCTCACAGGAGTGCTGGGAATTAGGTAAATCTTCTTACCCCATTAATTTAGCTTTGGAAGAATCAGATAGGGAGAAGAAGTCTCTCTCTCCCCCCCCCCCCCCCCGGCCAAAAAAAAAAAAAAAAAAAGAATGCAGAAAGCATGCCAGAAATCCTGAGCTGTGGTAGGTTATGCATTCTGCCCCTCAAGTTTGAGACACTGCACCGTGAACAGTTCCAATTATTATAAATTGATACTATACTAACATGCAAAAATAATTCAAGAGGTAAGACTTCCCATTTTGTTTGTTTACCCTAATATGACTCTAATTAGACCTCAAATTTGACAAGCAAAGCCACCCACTCTGAGAAATAATTCAGTCTCTGGGCTCAGGCCATAATTTTCTTTTAAGCAAAGATTGTCAAACAGTAATGAATTATGATATGAATATGATGTTGTGTTTATATCGGGCATTGTTCTACCAAAATCATACTACAGTTGAGTCTCTTGTTTAAAACTACATAGTAAACTGGGGGAAAATATTCCACTACAGTTCATAGCATCTATCGAGGTGGAACAGTCTCCTTTGTGACTGCTCTAATTATGATTGGACTATCACATGAGTTTAAGACATGCGCAAGTAACATATACCAATTCTAAAGCAACTCTGGGAGTCAGGACAAAAAAAGTGAAGACAATGTCAGTATTGCCAGATTCAGCAGTAGAATACTTACAAGGAAAGAAGGACCTTGCCAAAATAGGCTTTCACTGAAATGCATGGTCCTTCTGTCATGTTTCTTTACTCTGGTTTAAAAGACTCAGGCCACTGCTTTGTGTTTTGGATCATTAACTGATTACTGAGGATTTGTACTGTCATTAACAATATAAACAGGAAAATCTCCAGCAAGTGTGCACTTTAGTGTATATAACCTTAGTCATATGTTCCATTCAGTTTTGGGTTTTTATCCACACTGATATGAGATGAATGAATATCTGTTCTATTTAATATTGAGTTGAAGGTTAATATTTGTTACTTTTCTCTCTAGGCTGCTGTTTAATCAGGCAGAGGTGCTAACGTAGTGGTCTCAGTGAGGTACTGTGATAAGTGATCATGCCAAGATCTTGCCTGACACTGACTTTAGCTCTAATTATGGATGGTTTATGTAAAGCACTTTTGGAGCTGACTGGTCAGGCTTTTAATGCTCTTGTTTCTGTCACTTTAAATGCAGAATCTTCTGTTTAAAAAAAAATTGGCTCAAGACTTTTATTTAATACAGCACCGTATAAATCTAAACTTGCTGGTGTACAGAAAATCTGTAAGTATGGGAAAGCAGCAGTTTTTGATAGATTTTTATCATATGTATATTTTGGTGATCTTATCAGTGTCACTACTGGCAAGAGTAAATTGGTCTCTGTTGTTCATATCTTACTATTTGGGTTTTCTCTGAAATCCCTTAAATTTCAAATAATTGTCTAGACATATGTGATATGGGGAGTGTTACTTAATTTTTATCAGGTATGAATCATGTAAAGGGTTTGAAACCCAACTCCATTAGCCTGAAAATTATGGAAGTCAGCCATGGGTGGGGGGCAAATATATAGATCATGGTAGCAAGGTCCTTGTCTGAGAGGAAAGGGCATAATCAGCTGGCATGCTTGAGGTGGTTTTGATGAGCCGCCTCTCCCCCGCCCCCGGTACAGCCTGGAACTGGGGTAACACTGAGCCCTCTGACTCACCAGCCTGGTTTCCCTCTCTCACTGTGCTGCTGTGACAAACTGCAGACCGCTCCTGGTCCTACACTTCCACCAGCATTCACACAGGCAGGGACACCTCCAGCTGCAGTTACTGAATGAACCACCAGTAGAGAGGCTACAGCCAAAATACCCCCAGCTCCCCATCCCAGGACCCCAGAGCTGTACCACCCTACTCAGGTCAAAAACCCGACCAGTATGAATCATTACCCAGTTCGCCCCTCCCTTGATGTGGAAAGGAATATGCACAACAAACGTGTGTTAACCAAGCTGAGATTTTCCCAAACACGTCACTCAAAAACACACTGGTTAAGATAAAACATAAAACAAGTTTATTAACTACAGAAAGATGGATTTTAAGTGATTATAAGTGATAGTAAACAGATCAAAGCAGATTACCTATCAAATAAACAAAAACGTAAACTAAGCCTAATATACTAGATAGATAGGATCTGAATTAGCAATTTCTCACCCTGACTGATGATACAAGCAGGCTTACAGATTCTTGAGGTACAAGCTTCATCTGCTTCGCAGCCTGGGTCCCCCTCCCCTGTTCCAAGTCCTTTGTTTTCCAGAGGTTCTTTCAGGCATTGAGTTGTGGGGGAATGAAGACAAAGCATGATATCACTCCCCAACTTATATAGTTTCTCCATATGGCGGGAACCCTTTGTTACAAGCTAAGTTCCCAGCCTAGTTTGTAGAAAAATACAGGTACCAAAATGGAGTTCAGTGTCACGTGGTCTGGTCACATGCCTTTGCATGACTTGCTGAGTCATAGCAGCCATTATTCATAGGCTGGCTGAAGCGTTCCCAGATGAGGACAAACCTATTCCATGGAGGTCCATTGTCTTTGCTGATGGGCCATTAGCACTGTCTAGCTCAGGGGTGGGCAAACTTTTTGACTTGAGGGCCGCATCGGGTTTCGGAAATTGTATGGAGGGCCGCTTAGGGGAGGGGGTCGTGGCCTGGCTCCCACCCCCTATCGACCCCCCCCCCCGGGACTCCTGCCCCATCCAATCCCCCCCACTCCCTGTCCCCTGACTGCCCCCCTTGGGACCTCTGCCCCATCCAACCACCCCTTCTCCCTGTCCCCTGACTGCCCCCCGCTGGCCCATCCAACCCCCCTTCTCATTCCTGACTGCCCCCCTGGGACTCCTGCCCCATTCACACCTCCACCCCCACCCCCACCCCCGAACTCCCCTGCCCCCTTACCATGTTGCCTGGAGCACTGGTGGCTGGCGCGCTGCAGCCGCGCCGCTTGGTTGGAGCCAGCCATGCTGTCGCCACTGCGCAGCACAGAGCACCAGGTCAGGCTGGGCTCTGCAGCTGCGCTGCCCCAGAAGCTTGAAGCCCACCACCCAGAGCATTGCGCCGGCGGCGGGGCGAGCTGAGGCTGCGGGGGAGGGGCTGGGGCTAGCCTCCCAGGCCAGGAGCTCAGGGGCCGGGCAGGAGGGTCCCGTGGGCTGTAGTTTGCCCACCTCTGGTCTAGCTTCTTCATTGTTGTACCTGAAAGGCTAGTTGTGGGTGTTTCCAACTTCAACATCTTTCAGTAACACATACATAGCAAAACTTCATAACTTCACATACAATTATAGCACCTACAATCCAATGAGCTATTAATGATTAGCAGATCAAGACTTTTAGAATGATACCTCACAAGGCATACTTTGTACAAAACATATAATTATATGACAGTGTTGAATATGGGGGTGCCAGGGTGTTGCTTTGCGGCCCAGGGTGTCACAGTGGTAAAGGACTTTTCTTGCTACTGGTGCTTCCTGAGATGCAGGGAACAGGAATGAATTACAAACATCTGTTATGGCTGGTCTAGATATACTTGGTCCTGCCTCAGTGCAGGGGGCTAGATTAGATGATCTTTTGAGGTCCCTTGCAGCCCTACACTTCTGTGAGTCTGTGAACCTGAAGTAGTACCAGACCAGGGGTTCTCAACCTTTTTCTCTCTGAAGCCTTCTTCAACAGGCTATAAAAACTCCAGGGGCCAGTGCTGGGGGTAGGGGCGGCTCCAGGCACCAGCGCAGCAAGCACATGCCTGGGGCGGCAAGCCGCTGTGAGGGCAGCAGTCAGGCAGCCTTCGGCAGCATGCCTGCGGGAGGTCCACCGGTCCCGCAGCTTCGGCGGCAATTCGGTGGCGGGTACACTGAAGGCGCGGGACCGCCAGATCACCCGCAGAAACGCCGCCGAATCCGCGTGACCAGCAGAGTGACCGCAGGCGTGCCGCTGAAGGCCGCCTGACTGCCTTGCTTGGGGCAGCAAAAAACATAGAGCCGCCCCTGGCTGGGAGGCTGGGGGGGCCCTCAGGGCAGGGGCCTTGGGCATAGGCATAGTTTGACTTCTGTTTGGGGGGGGCAGGGGCCAGTGGGGCTCAAGCCACCTCTGCATTGCGGGGTCCAGGGAGGGAGTGTCACCTTCACCCCTTGACTCACCTCAGCAGGCCACCGAGCCTGTCTGGGTTGGGGGCGGGGTGCAACCAAAAATTATAACTCAAACGTGGGGGGGCGTAGCTCAAAAAGTTTGAAAACAGCTTAGGGTGCAGGGAAGGGGGTAGCTAGGGGCTGTGTGTGGGCAGGGGGGTAGCTCAGGGTTTAGGGAGAGGGGTATTAGGGGCTGTGTGCTGGGAGGACTCCCCTGCGGTCCCTGTTCCCGGAGGGATCTGCCAGCCGTGGAGCCGGGTCTCCCCACCCGGGTGGCTCTTACCGGCTGCCTTTGTGGGAGCAAAGGGGGCTGGGAGCTGAGGACCAGCTTCCACCTGGAGCACCAGCAGGCGAGGAAGGAATGCTGCCTGCTCCATAGTACCAGCCAGAGCAGCAGCTGCCCCGCACTGCCCGGCTCCAGCTTTCTACCTCCAACCTGGTCAGGGGGTGGGGAGAAGAGATGGGGAGGGGACTGGGGGAGGTGTGGAGATGCCACCGGGACTGCCATGATCTTGTGTTGCAGTTTGGGGGGGGGAGCAATGCCCTCCATGTCCCCAACTCTGGCCATGGGCTCAGGGCTTCTGCCCTACAGGGAGCATCAGGGCTCTGAGATTCAGCCCCGCACCTCCAGGCTTCAGCCCCGTGGGGGGCACCGAGGCTTGGGGCTTCAGTCCTGCGGCCCCCTTGAAAGGGCTTGCAGGCCCACAGGGGGCGGAGGACCCCTGGTTGAGATGACAGCATTGTCTTGATAACTGGCAGGCAGATGCCCTGGATGAAGGTTGGGGTCAGTGCTAGGACTGGCTACTTGAAGTGTTTGCTTCTTCCTAATAGCATCACTTCCCTCCTGAATTAAGCCTGAGCCATGTATGGTTTTTTTTTAATCTAGGTGCCGGTCATTCAGGTAGAGTGATATCTATGATTACTGCATCTGCTTATGACATTTAAGGCTAAGTGTTGTCATATTGGTGGGATTTGAACTTGAGGTACCTCATGACTGCTTGTAGAAGCTTAATGTACAAGGGATATGAATGATACCTGGTTAAATGCATGGATTTAATTCCTATTTAAAATAAATTTCAGTTCATTATATTAATACTCCAGCAGAACAATGTACTATTTGGGTGTTTAAAATCATGCAGACTTGAATGTTTTGCTTTAGCGTGCCTTGCAAGGCATGCAAGAATTTTGTCATGTTCTCCCTAAGGTGTAAAGACAGAGTGAATTTAGAAAAAAATCTTTTTTTAAAATTTTTTTTTAACTGTTTATATATCTATATCTTCTGTTATTTCTTAGAATTGCAAATGTAATTTGACTGAGGAACAAAACAAGAGAATTTTTTATCAACTTGGATTAGAACTGGTTAAATCAGGAGGAAAAAAACGTCAGCCTTAACATACTAGACTGGCTTAACATACTAGAAAGTTAGTGGACCATCGTTTGAATCTTGGCATTGCAGCTGGATAAAGAATTGCAAGCATATTTAGTGGTGGATATTGAGATTTTAGGTCTATAATAGCTAGACAAAGGAATTGTTTTGTAAAAATGCTTCTTGTGGAAGGATAGAAACGGTGATTAATTTACATGAGTTGATAGAGCAAAACTACTTAGATGATCAGCACTAAAAATCAGTAATGTTTGAGGCTTCAGTATTGGGGAATTTAAATATTAATCTGTTAAATAGTAATTTTTGATAGATAAAACCAAAATTTAAGCAAGCAAGCCATTAAATGATTTGCTTGATCAACTTTTTTCAAACACAATTTTTTGTTGAAAAATGATTTTTTTAAAATAGTTTTTCTTGACAAATTGTTAACATTATCAAAACTTCTTGTTTTAATGAAAAATTGTGACATTTATCACAATTGTTATAAAAGCTGTCGAGGCATTTTTTTTCATTTACTGAAACCCATGCTTTTGGTAGAGAAAAAGCTTGAATTAAAAAAAAAAAAAAAAAAGAGGAGGGGGGGGGCAAAAAACCAAACCGTGGTTCTGCTTTGAACTCTTAAAAGTGAAAACAACTTCAAATTATTTAATAAAACTGTATTCTTGACCAGTTCTAGAAATCAGCTATTTAATACTTGATGTAAACTATTTTTAATCCTAAAATGATATTAATAGTAGCATTGAGATATGTAAATGTCCTAGAATGTTTTATTTTGTAAATAAAAATCAGTGGAATGAAGCAAACTACCTTTTTTTGATAATTTAGCAATACTATATATGTTCTTGTACTAGTTTAGTATTTCATAGGTATTTAGTATTTCATATTTTGCAACACACTCTCTGCAGCTGTTTGCCATGCTAGATGATGCAATAATTTTTTTGTCATAGAATATTTCAGATTATCACATAGTATATTGCAGGGTACAATTCAGGGAATTGAAGTGTACATCTTAAATTTGAGAAGTACTAAATGTGTCACAGATGTTGTTTTGCCTGGCCTTGCAAGTGAGACTTGAATTGACTTTCTCAGCTGCAGGGACATCACTGGGAGTTGGTTACAGTGTGTTTTTATGGGAGCCAAGTCATTGGAAGAATACGCTAACAAAGCGCATGCTGTGATTAAGCATTCACTTTAGATTTAAAAAACAACAATCCCCAAACCCTAATTAGACTCAATTAAAAAACTGTATCTCAGTGTAGCCACTAGTACAGCATGCCTGCTCTTTATTTATTCACTAATATGCATAAACAAAGAAGCCAAACATCAGGTTACGTAACTTCTGGATGGTTATCAATAACAGTTGCTTGTTAGGAAGCACCAATTAAAAAAATCGATCATTTGATCCCCAATTGTATCTGAAGTTACCCAAACTGAAATACATGAACTGGGTAAGATACAGCTATCTCCCTGACTCTTACAGAAAAATCATTTAAAAAATATGTTAATATATAGCAGCCTATCAAACTCCTGCTTGGAGGCTGTAGGAAAAATGATGACCCAGAATCTAATAATTATGCTCTGTTTGGAACAGCTGTTATGCTTCTCTTGAAATAAATGGCAAAACCTCCACTGACTCAAATGGAAGCAGGATTGAGCCCTCTGTCTCTCCTTTGGCTTGGGAGATTACATATAAATAAAGAGTTTTAGTGATGGAGAATGTTGGTCTGTGTGATAGCTGGCTGGGAGATAACTTGTGAAAAAATAAATCAAGATAGTTGTTTCTCTGTCTCTGCAAAAGAAAAAACACCATGTGGAGTATGACAACTGGAAGAGTAACATCCTGTCTAATAAATCAAAAAGCTTTTGGTTGACATCTCACACTCTTGTAATATAGTTTTGGGACTTCTCCCACCCACAGAAATCTACACAGTCAGGGGAAGGCATTATCACTTGCATACAGGCAGCCTGTCTGAAAAGGCAGCTAGGTGTAGGTTTAAACATGGATTTCTGCAGTGGTGAAAACTTTCTAATCAATTCATGTAGTCTGGTATGAATATTAATATATTAGAGATTTAATCCTAACATGTTTCATAAATTTCCGTGCCATGTTTGCCATTTATGTTCTAAATCTGAGTTGAGCTGGGAGGGAACAAATCTCTCAGTAGTTCTGTTAACTCTATTCTGAAATATAATATTTTGGTTCTCTGTATTCTGTCAAGTGAAATGATGTTGGCACCATCACAAGAAGAGAATCATACTGACATTGTCCTTTCTGTGGTTACATCAACTAAACTACACCTCATTTTCTTCACTGCTGAAGAACAAAGCAAAACCAGTTTATGCCTCGGTTTTCTTTTTTTCATGTTTTATTTCAGTAGTGTCTAGAGTCCCTGCAAAGTGCCATATAAAGACATCGGAGAGAGTCCCCAGTCCAAAGAATTTACCACTTTATTTATTTGAGATTTTACACAATGATTATGACAAAAGCAGGGAATGAGGAAGGGAGGATGAGGTTAATGGAAATAAGATCAAGGATTTAAATAGATAGCTATTGAACAGCCACTACCAATATTTAATACCAAATTAAAAAATAGCTGTAGCTGACTTTTTTTTTTTTTTTAGGCATAATTATTGAAGTGGGTCTTGAGGAGAGGGTAGTGAATTTATGGATTTATTCAAAGGGTGTCCTCTGCAGGATGGGCAGTTTGCTAGGAGGTGCAGGGATGATTGTGAAAGAACCTGATGAATAGGTAGAGAAGGCCAGCATTAATGGCAGAGCAAAGTGGATTGTGACATAAGAAGTGAGAGGTCACATAGCAATGGGAAGACCTGAGAAAGCCTTGAAGGTGAAGACAAACTTGAATCTGAGCCCGTGGAACAATTCAAAGAGGGGAGTGATGGCCTATTTCTGGGGCCTTGAATGACCAAGGTTCCACCCCTGACACCAGGTGCAAGTTTTGTCCTGGCATCCTCATAAGTTGACAGTATCTCGGACAGTTTTACTCTCCATTTTCAATGCTCCAGCTGACAATTCAGCAAAGACAGATGGTAGGGAATACCTGTACAGGTGGTTAAATGTAGATGAGATCCTGAATGAAACTGACTGATTTACTGAAAGGTGCTCACAACATATAGGATGCCTTTATGGTTTAGTCATTTGAATCTTCCTCGCTGCTGACATATGACCAGTGAGCTGTATTTGGTAACTTTGACTCTCATGGAAAGTGAGGATTTCTCACCAAACCTCATTTATAAAATTGATGGATTGGGCAAAATCCTAGGTTTTGGAAACCTAATCACATAAAACCATAGTGAATTAGGAATGGAATCGAACATCTACAACAGCTTGAATGAAGGCAATGCTGTGTTCCAGTTAATGCTCTTGACTTGTCCAACTAAATTGTGTTTTGAATAATTAAGTTTTTGACCATTGACTTTTGGGCACAAATAAGTTTTGCTGGTACCCAGACAAAGATTTTTAGTACAGTGACCCAAGAGCCTATTTTTCTACCAACCTGGAAGCAGATGGGAAGCACTCATTTCTTCGTGATTCTATTCCTTAGATATGCAAGATAAGGAGATGGCTTACATTGGGTGATATTGCTAAAGGCACCAGGCAATTTAAAAAGTATATCTTTAGTCGCCTATCTACCGATGTTACTTGTAACATTTGGTTTCTTGATTATCTTGTAATTAAAGTTAGGATGACACAGTTCCATTTTAATTTTTTTAAGAAAGCTGTGACATTTTATAACAAGGAGATAAAATTACAGGTAGAACAGCGTGCTCTGAAATAGTTACGTAGTAGACTAACTTCGAGTTTACCTTGCTATAATAGTGAATGTTGTCACTTCGCTAGAAGTCTCTCAGGGAAAGCTTCTAAGTAAATAGCTACAAAAACTACTGGGTTGTTTGTGCCAAAGTTTGCATGACTACCATGAAGAATGGTCATTTTTATTAACTAGCTGCAGTGTTCTTAAAGCAGTGCAGGATTTCAATCCTTCAGAGATTTGCTATACTGGTGTTATAGGATCAGATCAGTTCAACATACTAGTCTTGGAGGAAAATATCTCTGTGAAAGCACAACTTTAATTCTATCTCGATGGAAATTAAAGAAATTGGCTTATGGGGACTGAATGAAAATAATAGTATCTAGTTTAGCTGAGATCGTCCAGATTTGGCAATTATTGTTTTTTGAGTGCCAGACCATAGTTCAGGTGCTAAACGATCTTTCACATGGTGCTGAACTGCTAAGTCGAAACCTGAGAGCGTACACCTGGAGATCTTGTATCTCAACTAACTACTGCAACTGAGAATTTGCTCACTGAACACAATTTTTTGCACAGTAGAAATTTTATAACTTAAGTTATTTTATCTGTTATGTACAAGCTATCATTTGATTCATTGAGATTTTAAAGGTAAAGACAAGTATTTACAAAGGGATTTTTAAAAAATGTTTGTTTTGTTTAGGTATGTATTGAAAATTTATAACACTTTTTTTAAAAAGCATCATTTGGGAGATCCTCTCTGTAGCTAGGTGGCAGGGTCCTTCTGCTAGCAGCTGTTGAAACACTTCATGAAGATGTAACAGTAATTTAACAGTAATCAGTAAACAAGTGTAGATTACTAACTCCGTCCTGGGCTTAAGGGACATGTGAGTAGCTTTTTCGGGCAGAGGGAAATGTGTCTGGGACAGAAGCCTCTGCAGGGAAACCCTAGGATCAACAGAGAGAGCTCAGGCTGAAGTTCACATTTTTGTTTTGAGCTATCAGTAAAGCCAACCCCCAGGAAGGGTGTATGTTCGCACTAAACCTAGTGTGTGCAGATGTTTATGAAGTGTTGCCCCATGAGATTTGCCATTTTGCTCCTTGAAAAATGGCTGCTTTGATTTGGGGGCAGGGAGGAAGCGGTATTCAGCCTTCGTTGCTACTTCAGCTTTGTTTAGGACTAGCAGCTATGTACAGGATCCAAGTGTGGCTTGGTGGATTCTGAAAAAGTTCATGGAACAAACTGTTGGTTTTGTCAGCAATCTGGAATCAATTGCACCACTGTATTATGTCTGGCTGAAAGGCATTGTTTTTATTCCCTGCACTATATGGAAAAAGTAAGGAAGCCATCACATTTAAGATTCTTGTTCCCAGTGGGGTGAACGGCATATTAAGGGATTTAGAAAGCAGCTGAAAACTTAAAAGAAAAAAATTAATTGAATCTTATTAAGGTAACGCTAAGGCCATGTCTACACTCCTGCCTATGTCAGCAAAACTTATGTTGCTCAGGGGTGTGAATATTCCACCCCCCTGAGTGACATAAGTTACACCAACATAAGAGCTAGTGTGCACAGTGCTATGTTGGTGGGAGAACTTCTCCCACCGACACAGCTTATGCCGCTAGTGGGGGTGGTTTTTTGTATGCCAACGGGAGAAATATCTCCTGTCAGCATAGAGCATCTTCACTACACACAGTGCAGCGGCAGAGCTGTAGCACTGTAAGTGTACGCATGGCCTAATTTCAGATGCATTTTCTCTCCATTCCTGAATACAGTATGTTCTTTAATTGTTTTTTGTGTTGCTCAATTATAATATAAATGTATGTATTACAAGATCTGTGAATTGCTTCTATTTATTTCTGTGCACAGTGCATTTTTCTCATACTGTTCTTAAGCTGAATCTCTCTTGGAAATTGTTGGTGTCCTAGTGTGTGACATTGAAGACATGGGAAAGGGTAAGGAATCCATCAATTAGAACCATGTTTTGAGACCTGTGAATGCAAAATCCCACAGAATGAAAAGCTGTCTACTGAAAACTCATTAATTTTAGACATATCCTGACTTCGCAGCTTTAAATGAAACTCATAGTATTATCTGCTTAATATTCCCCATCTCCCTCTATGCCCTGCTAACCCAGTGCTGTTGATCACCTTTTTCTAAAATTGTTGGATATTGGACTGGGATAATTTCTCTGAAGATAATTTTTGAACATTTTCTGCAGTTGCCAAGTGGAACCCTGGATGTAGGAAAATGTTTAACTATGGCATGTACAATGCATACATAACCTATAAAAACTCACCAAGTGAAGGTGTGGATGGACAGTTTAAACTTTTTTTTATGGAAAGTGTCTTGAAGGAGTTAAATCATGATTCTATGCATATTACAGGATTTTGTTTCATTTTTGTAACAATATTGCAACAAATTTTTGTGCTGTACAGGAATGTCTTATGGCATTGCTGGCTTATTAATGCATAGGGTAAAGTAAGGTGTAGCAAAAGCTGTGAGGGGATGGGGGGGACAGAGTATCAAAGATTAAATAATTTGTTTACCATTTTAAAAAGTCATTTTATTTGTCTGAAATTGCTTAATTCTCTGAGGAAACCGGAAGGCTTGTTGATTAAGGGGGTGAACAGACTTGTTGACTTTAACACGGTTCTTATTTAGTGGTCACTTTCATCTGTTCTTATTCACTAGCAGAAAGGCAGTAAGAGTAGTAGCAATCCCAGCCCTTCTGCCTCCACTACCCCTGTCCACATTCCCCAGAGAAGGAGCATGTAATTTCCTTTTGACACACACAAAACATCCCTACCAAAGTCATCAAGACTTACAGATGGCAGTCCAGCAGTAGGCTGATAAGCCATGCAGCTGGCTCACAGAAGGCTTGTATTTTAGTCAGAGCTCTTAAATTATGTCTGACTACGTGGTTTGTGGGTTGATACTGCATAGTGAGCTAAAAATGGGGATCTGTTGTCTTCTTTAGAGGGACTTTTCAAACTGGAAAGCTATCTCTTGCTGTGTTTAATTGACTGACTTCTTTTAGTGTTGTCAAACAGTGGTTCTCTGTAAATAGGCCATATTCCCTTCCTCTTGATTTCCTGAACTTCACTCATAGTGTTGAGATGTGACACTATTACCTGAGAGTTCAAGACTGTAATTGCCTGTCAGAGTCAAGGAGCAACTGTATCAAGATGAAAAGTTACTTTTGAAATAAGTGTCTGAATAGCAAAGGGGATATATATTTTTTGGAAGTATAGTAAATGTTTCACATTATTTTTCCTGCAACGTGCTAGTTTTCTAAACATCTGCCCTCTGAAAATCAGGCCCATTTAAGTTGTCCCAAGTTGTGATTTTGGGTGCCCTAGTCACTTTTGAATAGTTCACACCTTGGTCTTGTGTTGTGATACAATTCACAAGAACTATCATTTTGGCTGCTGGTGTACAGAGTTCTGAAAATTTTGGGCAACCTTCTTTTGTATCATTGCAATATTCATTCAAAGCATGTAACAAGTGGAAAGTTTTCGCTTGAAATCAATCGCTCTTTTGAGTAAGGAACCCATTCATGGCCACAGCTGACTATGTGGGACATACTTCATTTCATGATTTGTATGCTGCACATAGAATCTTATGAGATTTGTAGAATAGCAGCACCAACTGGGAAATGTCCTTTTAAAAAACAAACAAACCATAGTATCTATCAAGGATTTAGGTAAGTCCTCCATTGAAATGTATTGTGCCTAAATTAAACTGTATACAAGAACTTATTGTCTCAGATGTATTCTAGTTTTGAAAGTGCACACAGACATGAACTGAAGCAATGACTCTCAGTATCTGTTACACTGTGCATATAGTGTATCCATAGAGTGAGGTTTCCTTGTTTAAGTGGGTAGAAGATTATTTACTCCTGGGGGAATTCTGTGCCACTGCGCAGTGCAGAATTTGCGCAGAAATTAATGTTCTGCACAGGATTTCCTCTTTCTCCCACATATATGGGCTGCAGAGCTGCTGGCTGGCAGAGCCCAGCTTGCAAATAGAGGACACTGCCGGTGGGAGGGGGAAGGGAGTTGGCGGTTTCCAGGCAGCAGCAGTTCTCAGCTCAACCTGCAGGAAACTCCATGCGTGCAGGAAACGCCACGTAAGCCCCGGACCTACCATCAGGCTGTTTTTCCCCTCTGGATCCCTGGGTTCTGGGGGGGAAGGGGTGCAGGTGTTTAGGCTGGGGGGCACCCCGTGGCTGGGCTCTGGAGGGGAGTAGCGGGGTGCGAGTTTCTGGGTTGGTGGGGGGCTGTAGTTGGACTTGGGGGGGGTAGAAGGTGCAAGTGTCTGGGCTGGGGGGATGCCCCACAACCAGGGCTGGATTAACCTTTTGTGGGCACCCATGTGGGCAATGGAGCATGGTGTGGGAAGGTCGGTATCCGGAATGAGGGGCTGGCCAGGGGCAATGGGGCTCCGCCCAGCCCAGTGCAAGGCACTATTCGCCAGATGCCCACCCAGCCCTGCGCTACCAGCGTACCCCTTCCCCTCTGGGGTGGGCCCATGCCGTGCCACACAGCCCCTCCGCCCAACACCCCCTAACTCCCTATGCCCAGCCCCCTGGACTCGCTATGCCCCGTGCCCCCCCCCACAAATGCACAGCACCCTGCACACCACCATCCCTGCCCAACGCCCTCGCACCCACAGCCCCACCACAACTGCCCAGCACCTCACACAGACCCCGCCCAGTGCCCCAACACACACAGATCTCCCCCTACCCTGCACTACCCAGTGCCCTTCCTCACAGCCCCACCACCACAACTACATCACTCCACACTGATCCCTCCCCCCCACTGCCCAGCACCCTAACACACACCGGCCTTCCCTCATCACCCAGCACCCCTCAACAACCCCCTCCCCACTGCCTAGCACTCAAAAACACCCAAACTTCCCCCCTGCCCCTGGCCACACTCACCAGCCCTTCTGAACCAGCGCAAAGGAGGAATTCCCCCCCACCCCCCCAGCACAGTGCTACAGGGCAGAATAGCTGAAGCTCGGGAGCACAGAGCGGCCCCATCCCCCAGGGTCCCACCCAACCCTACCTACCTGGCACTGGTGCCCATGGTGGAAAGGAGGCATTTCCTTGCAGGGGTGGGGCAGCCCCACTGACTTCCCCAGCCTGCCGCTTCTGTCTACCCTCAGCTGGCTGGCTGCTGGCCGACTCGGATAGAGAGGAGTGAGCAGTGGGTGGGGGGAGGGTCCAGGGATGGGAAGGAGCCAGCAGGCAGGCCTCGGGTGCGGAGGGAAGCCCTGGGCCGCCGGCCAGCAGAGAGGAGCAAGCGTGGGGAGGAGGGGCCAGGGGTGGAGAGGGGCCAGCCGCTCTGGGCACAGCGCAAGTGGAGTGGGCTGGGCCGGGCCCCCTTTTGAGCATGGGCATGGCACCACTGGCGCCATTGTAAACCCAGTACTGCTCACGGCTAGGCTCTGGGGGCAGAGGGTGTGGGTTTCTGGCCCCCTGGCTGGTGAGGGTGGGGAAGGGGAGGAGCAGAGAAACAGGAACTGAGTTGTCTGTAGGGCAGTGGTTTTCAAACCTTTTTTCTGCCGACTCAGTTGAAGAAAATTGTTGATGGAGATATCCCATCTCTTAGAACTGGATGGGACCTTGAAAGGTCATCAAGTCCAGCCCCCTGCCTTCACTAGCAGGACCAAGTACTGATTTTGCCCCAGATCCCTAAGTGGCCCCCTCAAGGATTGAACTCACAACCCTGGGTTTAGCAGGCCAATGCTCAAACCACTGAGCTATCCTTCCCCCGTGACCCAACGGAGCTGGGGATGAGGGGTGTGGGAGCGGCTCAGGGTTGGGGTGTGGGGGTAAGGGCTCTGAGGTGGGGCCGGGGACTTTTAATGGCCCGGTCGGTGGTGCTGACCAGAGCCGCCGTGACCCAGTTCCGTACATTCCGTGACCCAGTACTGGGTTGCGACCCGCAGTTTGAAAACCACTGTTGTAGGGGTTTCTTTAACTCTTTACTCCTGGGGGAATTTTTTTGTGTCTGTATTGTTACAAACGTACTTGCTGGCAGGTATTTTGAAATCAATTACCAAAATAATTGATACTGGTGTGGTTATATAGAGTTGTTTTGACAAAGTATGCAGAATTTTGCAGAATTTTTTAATGTGTGCAATTTTTTTATTTTTTTGGCGCAGAATTCCCCTAGGAGTAATTATTGTATGTCATTTTGCATGCTTTTGTTCCTTTCATGACTTAAGGTATACACAGTTACCTAAAAGAACAGAAGTTATTCATTTGTGTTTGGGCAGTGGACCAGTCTGCAAAGTTCTGATTGATAATTGGGGTAGCCGGGTTGTGGGTGGTAAGAGGATAGTGTTCATATTCAAAACATTTCAACTGTTTTAGCTATGCACCTCTTGACTTCAGACTAACAGCTTTAGAAGTCCTAAGAAAGGGGTTCTTTTAATTAGAGTTGTTTTTAAAAAAACAACAAAAACCTCTCCCTTACCCCTCCTTCAGCAGAAAATCAAATTATGCAGGAAACATTTTAAAATTGCATATGAAGTTTTCTGTTGGACTTATAAAGAAGAATTTGTGAATTTCACATGATATTTCCTATTTCTAAGCTTCCCTTAATAGATGATTGAAGAGGAGGTTACGTGTAAAACTTCTGATTATTCACAAGATTGGCCTAGGAGAATTTTCACCATAGATCTCTCAAAGTATATTATATGTACCAAATATCCCTGATTCATACTGAATTGCCAACCTTTCAAAAAAAATTAATTTGCATCTTGAATACTTTTTAAAACAAGCTCAATAGAAATTGGCCATATTTAAGGTACCATGGCATTCGTGTCTTTCAATTTTTAGGTGGCTGGCTAGTAAAACTCAGATCTTCGCTTCTGGCAACTCATCTCATGCACAGAGCAAGCCGAATGTTGCAGTCGAGGAGTCATCGAACTTTCAGAAGAATTCTGTTATTCTGTCTTCAAGACCTCATTAGTTTAGGAATGAATTGTGACAAAAAGAATTATACATCTAGTAGAGGAAAGATTAATTCAGCCATACAACCTGTCATCAGTTTTTTCATCTCCCACACAACAGTCAAATGTTGCCTTCCACTTCTGGGAGGATTATTGGTGTGTGAAGACATAGTGCCTTGAGCTATTTTCCCATCTGTGATCTTACTGGCTTCCCAGAATTAAAGATGTACATCAGAATATAGCACCTAGCCTAATCACTCCTTTTATCTGTTTAGGTGGTGGGTGGAATCTGGGAGAGTGTTAATAGCTCCGCAAGCCATTCATGTCACAATGGATGCTGAAAGGATGATATGCTCATCTGAAGGACTAATTCTGTTGCAGCCTGTGGAATAGCCAGGAAACACACAGGAATATAGATTTCCTGGAGTGTCAGGTGATAGAACAAAGCTCTCAGGTTCTTTGATGCAGTGATAATAAGCAAGCGAACATCGATAGTGTTCAACAGAGCGGCAGTATTGTGCATTGGAAGGCACAAAAAAAGAACTTATACCCAAGAAGCCCTATGCATTTTAGTTTGGGTGGAAGTAAGGAATGTGACAATACTGGCCACTTACATTGAGGAGAAACTAAATCTTGTAGCTCACTGGATCAGGAGGTAGCAGGTGGTTTGTAGGAGAATGGTAACCTGCTCAAACAGTGTCCATCAGAAACTGAAAATCAGAACAGAAACCTCAGCCGTGCAGAACACAACGCCATCCACAGCCTCAGGAACAACTCTGACATCATAATAAAAAAAGGCTGACAAAGGAGGTGCTGTCGTCATCATGAATAGGTCAGAATATGAACGAGAGGCTGCTAGGCAGCTCTCCAACACCACATTCTACAGGCCATTACCCTCTGATCCCACTGAGGGTTACCAAAAGAAAGTACACCATTTGCTCAAGAAACTCCCTGAAAAAGCACAGGAACAAATCTGCACAGACACACCCCTAGAATCCCGACCAGGGATGTTCTATCTGCTACCTAAGATCCATAAACCTGGAAATCCTGGATGCCCCATCATCTCAGGCATTGGCACCCTGACAGCAGGATTGTCTGGCTATGTAGACTCTCTCCTCAGGCCCTATGCTACCAGCACTCCTAGCTATCTTCGAGACACCACTGACTTCCTGAGGAAACTACAGTCCATTGGTGATCTTCCAGAAAATACCATCCTGGCCACTATGGATGTAGAAGCCCTCTACACCAACATTCCACACAAAGATGGACTACTAGCTGTCAGGAACAGTATCCCTGATAATTTCACGGCAAACCTGGTGGCTGAACTTTGTGACTTTGTCCTCACCCACAACTATTTCACATTTGGGGACAATGTATACCTTCAAGTCAGCGGCACTGCTATGGGTACCCGCATGGCCCCACAGTATGCCAACATTTTTATGGCTGACTTAGAACAACGCTTCCTCAGCTCTAGTCCCCTAATGCCCCTACTCTACTTGCGCTACATTGATGACATCTTCATCATCTGGACCCATGGAAAAGAAGCCCTTGAGGAATTCCACCATGACTTCAACGATTTCCATCCCACCATCAACCTCTGCCTGGACCAGTCCACACAAGAGAGCCACTTCCTGGACACTACAGTGCTAATAAGCGATGGTCACATAAACACCACCCTATACCAGAAACCTACTGACCGCTATACTTACCTACATGCCTCCAGCTTTCATCCAGACCACATCACACGATCCATTGTCTACAGCCAAGCTCTAAGATACAACCGCATTTGCTCCAATCCCTCAGATAGAGACAAACACCTACAAGATCTCTATCAAGCGTTCTTAAAACTACAGTATCCATCTGCTGAAGTGAAGAAATAGATTGACAGAGCCAGAAGAATACCCAGAAGTCACCTCCTACAAGACCGGGCCAACAAAGAAAGTAACAGAACGCCACTAGCCGTCACCTTCAGCCCCCAACTAAAACCTCTCCAGCGCATCATCAAGGATTTACAACCTATCTTGAAGGACTATCCCTCACTCTCTCAGATCTTGGGAGACAGGCCAGTCCTCACTTACAGACAGCCCCCCAACCTGAAGCAAATACTCACCAGCAACCACATACCACACAACAAAAACACTAATCCAGGAGCCTTACCTTGCAACAAAGCCCGTTGCCAACTCTGTCCACATATCTATTCAAGGGACACCATCGTAGGACCTAATCACATCAGCCACACCATCAGAGGCTCATTCACTTGCACATCTACCAATGTGATATATGCCATCATGTGCCAGCAGTGCCCCTCTGCCATGTACGTTGGCCAAACCGGACAGTCTCTACGCAAAAGAATAAATGGACACAAATCAGACGTCAAGAATTATAACATTCAAAAACCTGTCGGAGAACACTTCAGCCTCCCTGGTCACTCAATTACAGACCTAAAAGTCACAATACTCCAACAAAAAAAACTAGAAAAACAGACTCCAATGAGAAACTGCTGAATTGGAATTAATTTGCAAACTGGACACCATTAAATTAGGCTTGAATAAAGACTGGGAGTGGATGGGTCATTACACAAACTAAAACTATTTCCCCATGCTCATTTCCCCCATACTGTTACTCACACCTTCTTGTCAATGGTTGGAAATGGGCCATCCTGATTATCACTACAAAAGTGTTTTTTTCCCCCCCCTCCTGCTGATAATAGCCCACCTTAATTGATTAGTCTCGTTATAGCTGGTATGGCAACACCCATTTTTTGTGTGTGTATGTGTATATATAATCTTCCTACTGTATTTTCTATAGCATGCATCCGATGAAGTGGGTTTTAGCCCATGAAAGCTTATAAATTTGTTAGTCTCTGAGGTGCCACAAGTACTCCTCGTTCTTTTTGAAAATCTGTGTAACCGTTAACTCTGTTCCCTTCAGTACTTCAGGAATTAGATATATTTTTCCTTATTTTGGATTTATTTACACTAAAAGTGTGAAGACTGTTAGAGACACAAGGTGGGCGAGGTAATATCTTTTATTGGACCAGCTTCTGTTGGTGAGAGAGACAAGCTTTTGAGCTACACAGAGCTCTTCTTCAGGGCTGTGTAGCTCGAAAGCTTGTCTTTCACCAACAGAAGTTGGTCCAATAAAAGATATTACCTCTCCCACCTTGTGTCTCTGGTATCCTGGGACAAACAGCTACAGCAAAGCTGAAGAAAGTTAGTCAGTTTAGGGAGTGGGGATTTTGGATGACAAATGTTTTTGTTTTTTAAATAAGAATTTCCTCTCCGTTCTCTTGTGTCCAAGATAGAAAGGAAATTTCCTCTTTGGATCGAGCCATATTAATTCTATTGGTATCATATGGACCTTACAGCTTCTCTTGGAGTAGGGACATTTCTATCAACCTACTTTGGAAACTTCTTATCAAAAGAAACATACTGAGCCAGGCCGCTATGCATCATCCTGACAAGAGCAGAGTTCACTTCACTGCATGCAAATTGAAATAACAAAAAGTTACCTACCCATGAATATTCATAAACTTTTGTTGATCTCATCTCTAGGTGAGTTCTCTAACTTTATATTCCTATGTTATCAGGCGGCTTATTGCTGACACTTTTTTCATCAGGCAACATTGGAATTTTAATTCATTTCTTAAAACATTAGCCTTCAGTAGCTCTCCTTTTAAACCTTTGGCTGATATAGCCTTTGACTTTCTCTCAAAATGGCATTATCACTGACACCAGGGAGAAGAATTAGCACTTCATGTAAAATAATATGTATGTATGTATTGACAATGTTTGTACAGTGGATAGCCACAGAATTAGTTCCAAAAAAAGCAATTTATTTTGTTTCATTCTCCATCTTTTGCTACAGACCGTGTCATCCTAGGGAAACGAAGCTTCGCTTCCTTAGTGTTACAACAGCAACTAAATATCTGAGCAGAGTCTCAGCACTTACACCGCAAATAGAGCTTTTTATGGCAAAATAAACAGGGACAACAATGTCTTTAAACAGGGCAAAATGCCAGGTGCATTAGAAAAGCAAGTAAAAAAGTGAAGAAAAAAAAATTCCAAGATTGTGCCACAAGATCTGTATCTTTCTGGGCGGAGAGCATACCATGTCTTCCACAGTTCAAGAACCTTTTGTAAGCAGCCCAGTTCTCTTTTGGAGAGGCTCCCATTGGTCTCAACTGCCAATGGGAGCACTGCATGAGTAAAGACTGCAGAATTAGGGATTTAAGTGAATATACATTCATGACAGAAATCTGTTTGACCATAGACTTTTAATTTGTTCATGTTAATCAAATCCCACCACCAGGCCCTCATGCACTTCAGGTCTTACTCTACTGCATTCTTGGGTATAAGACTCTGGACTGATGGCAAGGCCATGAGAGTGGCTATTTTCTCTTTTTATAGGGATTTCTCATACCCCGATAGCCTCTACTGTTACACATTTGCTTATAAATGACTCCTCCAGCATGCATCTGTCCATCAGTTTGGTTGCACACCTTCTCCATGGAAATGGCAATTGCATGTATGTATTCAGTTTGTATGAATGTTGTGATCTTCTACTTGGAGAAGACAAGTGGTTGGTGCTAGAGTGTGCTACTAGTCTTATCAGTCTGAGATACGTGCTATTTTGTAGATGGAGGAAAATCCTCCATATTGATGAAAGTGGAAGGCACGAGTAAGCCAGTTGTGTATGTAAGCATTAATATCAAAACCAGAACATCTAGAGTTCCAATAGTAGATCCAAACCCCCAAAAGTCGTGGAGGAGATGCAAGTCTTCATGGAATAAGACAAATTCTACCTAATAGAGGCTCAAACTTACCATGTGGGCCAGAACTGCCTGCTGCAGAGTTTCTTGCAGCTTCCTCCAAAGCTCTCAGCTGTCAGAGACAGGGCACCAGACTGGATGGATCATGAGTCTGTCTGAGCCAGGAAGACAATTTCTCTGTTCTAAAAAATTACTCACTTTTAAGTTTAGTCCTGAAAAATGAGAAAAAAGGGAGCTGGAAGATATTGTTTGCTCCCTTTATTTTGCTGAGTTTGCTTGCCTGCTTGTTGACAACACACTTGATCTTGCAGCATTAACGTGCTACAGTTTTGTGATGTACGTTTGATCTTTAGGCATTTATATGTGTTCTGTTTAATGAGAACTTTGCCTTTTGGGAGCACCTTTGCCTATAAAATTCTGAAATATTTCATGGTTCCTCCTTCTGATCTTTTGTTAAAATATAAAGTTAGATGAACTTTGCACCTGTCTTTAGAGGTAATTGAGTATTAGTTTTACACCTGGAGAACCTAGGACAGAAGGGGGTTGCGAACCAGGAATAGCACACCATAATTCTTGCTTTCATTTCCCTGGCCTGGTGAAAGTACCACATCTCTTGCTCATGAAGAGAATCAGATTTTAATTCTGCTCTGCAGGTTTCCCTACTGAGGAGGAAGTGGACTGAAGATAAAAATATATTGCACATAAACAAGCGTGCATGTACGGGGAGAAACCTTTTCTTTGTTTTGTACTATTATAAAAAATAACTTCCTGGGGTCTTGGAGATTCTTGATCAGTAAAATAAGGGGTTGCCTAGGGAAAGAGTAGGACTATGGCTACACTGACTAGAGCAGAAGTTCTCAAACTCTGGTCTGTGGACCACCAGTGGTCTGCGAGTTCCATTCAGGTGGTCCGCGGATAGTTCCCTCTAAGGTGTGCGCCTGGGTGGCTGCACACGAGAGAATGAAGGGCCACCCACTTAATTGGCTCCACTAATTAGGTGCCTGGACCCTGAAGAAGACATACATGTAAGGTGAGGTGGTGGCCTTGAGGGAAATAGGGGGTAGGTGGGAGGGGGCAGTTGGGTGAGAAGAGGAGGTGGGGGTAATTTGGGATGTGTAGGGCTGCAGCAGTCAGAGAAAGAGGCGACTTTCCCCAGCTCCAGGGCTGTGGCTGCTGGGGAGAGACGGCCCTTTTTCCCAGCCTCAGCTCTGTGGCTGCTGTGGTGGGGGAGAGAGGGGGAGACCCCACTCCTTCCCGGCCCCAGCTCGGGGACTGCCGCGGTGGGGGAGAGAGGGCACATCCATCGCATTAGAAAGGTAAGACTACTGATATTAAAATATGAGTTGTGTGCTTTTATTTATAGAACAAAAAATGTTTATTATTAAGGTTTTTTTCTATAGCGCTTTTATCCAAAGCGTTTTACAATAGTTTGCTAATGGTACAAACAACATTTGGAAAGATCATTAAGTGGTCTGCCGAGACCCTCAGCAATTTTCAAGTGGTCTGCAAAAAAGAACCACTGGACTAGAGAGCTTATAGCAGTGCAGCTGCATTGGTGCACCTATGCTGCTGTAAACTCTCTAATGTAGCTGCTCTAAGCTGACGGGAGAGAGCTCTCCTATTGGCTTAACTACTCCAGCCCCCGCGAGCAGCAGTAGCTATGTTGGTGGGAGAAGCTCTCACGCTGACATAGCGCTGTCCCCACCAGTGCTTATGTTGGTGTAACTTATGTCGCTCAGGGGGTTAGTTTATTCACACCCCTGAGCGACATAAATTATGCTGACATAAGCTGTAGTATAGACATAGCCTAGGACTGTTGTAGAGGTTCTAAAGACTTCAGCACCTGCCCTCCAGCCAAGTTAAATCTGCAAAGAGTAATTTTGCATTGCAAAAATTCAACTTGGATTTGATACTATGTCATTTTAAATGAGTCATCTGCCTAAATCTAACTTGTTGTTTTTAGTCTGCAGAGTGTTGATACTGCAGGGGCTTTCATTTTAGCATTTCATGGAGTTTTTACAAAGGAGCAATTCAAAACTGAGTGCTGGCTGTCTGCGTTAATGGAATGCGTCAGTTAAGTCAATTTCCAGTTAAGTCAATTTCCTGTTGCGTGGGGAGAAAACTCAAGCAGACTTACTGAATGAGACAGGAGAGGTATAAAAAAAAAAGGCAATTATTTGGTGGTTTGCAACAAGATAATTATGTTTCTTTGGAAGGTTTGACTGAACGACATGTTACATAACAAGTAATTCTGTAAGGTATTAAATATGTCAGTTATAGACAAATTGTATACACAACCGTTCCAGTGGTTTAAAAATACAAGGTTTAACTGTTACACAAATCAGAGGCAATTCTGACACTTCATTTTCTTTGTTTCTTCCCCTTCACGCTCCTACTCCTAAAATAAAATTATTGTGGATATGGAGGAGCACAATAATGCTATATGGAGACTAACACCTCTCTAAGTAGCCACTGAAATCCAGTTCTTCCCCTTTTTAGTACCTTGGCTACAATAGTAATCTTCTTGTGAAAGCAGGTACTTGCCCATTGCAGTTTGATTGCCTGCTGCTGCAAAGGTGCATTAACTCTTGAGGTTGCTTCTGAGTCTGGTTTTGCTTTTGAAAGTGATTCCCCCCCCCCCCCCCCCCTCGTGATGCCACCTTGGATATATGATGTTTTCTTTCTAGAATCAAAAGATATTGTATGGCATTATTAATTCTAGCGCAAGGGGTTGTAGGGATTAGTTTATGAAGAAACATGGAGATAAATATGCATAGCTCGTCTAAGCAGCAGCTAAGGAAGGGATGTTAATTGTCTGCAAGAATTGGAAGGGTTTAAACACCAAGGATGGTGGTGAATGCCTTAGCATATTACTCTGTGTGTGTGTGTGTGTGTGTGTGTGTGTGTAAGTAGGAGTAATTGTTTGAGACAAAGGGTTTGTCTACACTTACAGCACTGCAGTAGCACACTGGTAGAGTTGTGCTTCTGTAGCACTTAGTGAAGACGCTACCTGTGCTGATAGGAGAGCTTCTCCCGTTGGTGTGGGTACGCCACCTCCCCAAGAACTGGTACTTATGTTGATGGGAGAAGCCCTCCCGTTGATATAGTGCTGTCTAGGCTTGGCCTACACTACCAATTTATGTTGATATAACTACATTGCTCAGGGGTATGGAAAATCCACACCCCTGGGTGACCTAGTTATTCTGACCTAACCCCTGGTGTAGACAGTGCTATGTTGTCAGGAAGGCTTCTCCCATTGACGTAGATACCTCCTCTCTGGAAGGTGGATTAACTACACTGATGGGAGAAGCTCTCCTGTTGGCATAGGCAGTGTCTTTACTAAGTGCAACCAGTGGTACAGCTGCACCAGTGCTGCGCTGTAAGTGTAGATAAGCCCCTACAGCAGGGGTTAGTTTGGAATAACGACATCCCTCTGGGATGTGGATTTTACTCCTGGGGGAAATTCTGCTCCACTGCGCAATACAAAATTTTGCCAAAATTAATGTTGGGCATGCAGAATTTCTTCCCCACCCCCCACAGAAATGGGCTGCAGAGATGTTGGGCACCACTAAGGGCCACTGGACCTGGCATAGCCCAGCTCGCAAATAGAAAACACTGCCAGACGGAGGTGGAGGGAGCTGGAGGGTTCTCAGCAGCTGCAGTTCCCAGCACGCCCTGAAGGAAAGAGGCGGGTGGCGTGCAAGAAACTCCGTGCAAGCCTGTGACCCAGTATCAGCCTGTTTCTCCCTCTAGATCCCTGGGCTCTAGGAGGGTAGGGTCTGTGAGTGTCTGAAGGGTAGAGGGTCTGGGCCGGGGGGGCTTTGCAGCTGGACTCTGTAGGGGTAGGGATATGGGGTGTGAGTGTCTGAGCTGGGGGGGGACACAGCTGGGCTCTAGCGGGGAGGGGGTGTGAGTGTCTGGGCTGGGGGAATTTGTGTCTGAATTGTTACAGACATACTTGCTGACAGATATTTTGAAATAAATTACCAAAATAATTGAAACTGGTATTATTATATAGTTTTATTTTGACAAATAACATTTTCAGAATTTCACAGAATTTTAAAATATTGTACTCAGAATTTAATTTTTTGGTGCAGAATTCCCCTAGGAGTAGGATTTTCCACACCCCTGACTAAAATAATTACATCGACCTCAATTGGTTGTGTAGGCTGAGCCAAAGTGACGAGTGGAGGGGGCGGAACAACCCTGGATGAATAGCAGGAAATACATTCCAACAATGAGATGTATTAAGCTGTAGAGTAGCCTCCCAAGTGAATTAGTCACAACGCCATTGTCTGTCTTATTTTAAAATCAGAATGAACAAACAAATAGAAGACATTCTATAGGGATCAGAGCAATACACTGACCCTGGAGTAATGGAATAGATGTCACTACTGAAATACATTGGGCTTTAAGACCTCGTTTACAGCTTCATTTAATCAAAATCTTAGTGAAAGAAGGGAAAATTTTACTATGGTATAGATGGAAGTTCTTGAATGTGAGTGACATTTTGAGGACAGATGGAATAACTTGATTTTTATGAAAGATTGTTAAATGGTGCTCTCTCTTTTTGTTCATTTTTTAAAAAAAATAGACTATGACTTGAGGGGTAAACACAGTGCTATTTGTTATGTACATTTTTATAAAGATCTACAATAATGTGACAGCTCAGAGGTAACTTTCGGGGCATCCATTATACATTAGTTCTGTCTGGGTGCTTCTGGCATAGTTTTGGTAGATCAGTTTTTAAAAAAATCTAATTCCTTGTATAACTTTAAACACTGCCATAATATTATAGCTAGGTATTTATAAGGTGCCAGTCATTATGGTATCTTGGTATTATGTAATTTAATACAGTTTCCTTCTTTTTAAGGACACCCTGTATCTTGGCACTCTGTCAGCAAACATTATTTATTCTGCCTTCATAATTACTACTGTTTGTATATGTAGCACCTAGGAGCCCTAGTTATCATAGAATCGTAGGACTGGAAGGGACCTCAAGAGGTCATCTAGTCCAGTCCCCTACCCTCATGGCAGGACTAAGTATTATCTAGACCAGTGGTTCTCAAGCTAGGGCCGCCGCTTGTTCAGGGAAAGCCCCTGGCAGGCTGGGCCGGTTTGTTTACCTGCCGCGTCCGCAGGTTCGGCTGATTGCGGCTCCAGGCCAGTGGGGGCTGCAGGAAGTGGCGTGGGCCGAGGGACGTGCTGGCCGCCCTTCCTTCCAAGCGGCGGCCCTAGTGTGAGAACCACTGATCTAGACCATCCCTGACAGGTGTTTGTCTAACCTGCTCTTAATCTCCAATTATGGAGATTCCACAACCCCCCCAGGCACAGTGGCATGCCTGGCCCTGTGCTGCCAGCATGCCCCCTCCCCTCGGGGGTGGGCCTATGCTGCACCACACAGCCCCCCCGCCCAACACCCCCTGACTCCCTATGGCCAGAGGCCCCCCCCGGACCCACCCACAGATGCACAGCACCCTGCACAACAACACCCCTGCCCACAGCCCCCCCACACAGAACCCCCACTCCCTAGTGCCCCAACACACACGTCTTCCACGCCCCTTCACAGCCCAGCACCCCCCCCCCCCCCGACTCCCCACAGACCCACTCCCCCAAACCCTTTTTCCCGGCCACACTCACTGGCCCTGCTGGGAGGCGACTGTCTGCCGGGCTGAGCCAGCAGCACAGCCAGGGCTGGTCCCAGGGCCGGAAATCGCTCCGGCCCCTCGGGAGTGGCATGATCAGCCAGGCCAGGACCTGCCCCGGCCGGAGTCCCTCAAGACGCACTTGCCTGGAGGGGCCCAGCCAAGCCCTCCACACTGTTCCCTCTCCCCCCCCCACCCACACACCTGGCTGAGACTGGCCAGCTCTAAAGGCAGCTCAGAAGTAAGGGTGGCAATACCGCAACACCCCTAAAATAACCTTGTGACCCCTTTGCAACTCCCTTTTGGGTCAGGATTCCCAATTTGAGAAATGCTTGTCTCCCCTGTTAAATTTGTATAGTATAGGGTAAAAACCATACAAAAGACCAGATTTCACAGTCCGTGATGTGTTTTTCATGGCCGTGAATTTGGTAGGGCCTTACTCATAGGTCATGTTTTCTAGAGCTTTAATCACTTTTGTTGCTCTTCTCTAGACTTCCTCCAACTTGTCCACATCTTTCCTGAAATGTGGTGCCCAGAACTGAACACAATGCTCCAGCTGAGGCCTAATCAGCATGGAGTAGATCAGAAGAATTACTTCTCGTATCTTGCTTGAAACACTCTTGCTAATGCATCCCAGAATGATGTGGTGGTTTTTTTTCTTTGCAAAATCGTTACACTGTTCACTCATTTTTAGCTTGTGGTCCACAATGACCCCAGATCCCTTTCTGCAATACTCCTTCCTAGGTAGTCATTTCCCATTTTGTATGTGTGCAACTGATTTTTCCTTCATAAGTGGAGTACTTTGCATTTGTCCTTATTTAATTTTATCCTATTTACTTCAGACCATTTCTTCAGTTTGTCCAGATCATTTTGAATTTTAATCCTGTCCTCCAAAGCACTTGCAACCCCTCCCAGCTTGGTATTGTCTGCAAACTTTATAAGTGTACTCTCTATGCCATTATCTAAACCATTGATGAAGATATTGAACAGAACCAGACCCAGAACTGATCCTTTTGGGACCCCACTCGATATGCCCTTCCAGCTTGACTGTAGAACACTGATAACTACTCTCTGGGAATGGTTTTCCAACCAGTTATGCACCCACCTTATAGTAGCTCCATCTAGGTTGTATTTCCCTAGTTTGTTTTATGAGAAGGTCATATGAGACCATATCAAAAGCCTTACTAAAGTCAAAACTACCACATTTATCACTTCCCCCCATCCACAAGGCTTATTACCCTGTCAAAGAAAGCTACTAGGTTGGTTTAACAGGGTTTGTTCTTGACAAATCCATGCTGACTGTTACTTATCACCTTATCTTCTAGGTGTTTCCAAATTGATTGCTTAATTATTTGTTCCATTATCTTTCTGGGTACTGAAGTTAAGCTGACTGGTCTGTAATTCCCTGGGTTGTCCTTATTTCCCTTTTTATAGGTTGGCACTATATTTGCCCTTTTCCAGTCCCCTGGAATCTCTCCTGTCTTCCATTTATTTTGAAGATAAATTGCCAATGGCTTAGATATCTCCTCAATCAGATCATTGAGTATTCTAGGAAGTATTTCATCAGGCCCTGGTAACTTGAAGACATCTAACTTGTGTAAGTAATTTTTAATTTGTTCTTTCCCTATTTTAGCCTCTGATCTTACCTCATTTTTGCTGGCATCCACTATGTTAGATATCCAATTGCTTCTGACCTTTTTGGTGAAAACTGAAACAAAGAAGAGCCAGGTTATGAGCTAGGACCCCATTGTGTTAGGCGCTGTGCAAATACAGCATTAAAATGGCCCCTTGTGCCAAAGAGCTTACACTATAAGTAATGGGTTTTTCACTCTTAAGCATAGATAGAACTGAGGTAGGAGCAGAGAGAAGTGACTTGTGAGGTGAGTAATGCAGTCCCATTTGTTACAATAAACCAATTAATTTAATGCAAACTTTGTGGAAAGTAAAAAGAACGAGGAGTACTTGTGGCACCTTAGAAACTAACAACTTTATTTGGGCATAAGCTTTCGTGGGCTAAAACCCACTTCATCGGATGCATGCAGTGGAAAATACAGTAGGAAGGTGTGTGTGTGTGTGTGTGTGTGTGTATATGTATGTATATATATGTATATGTATATATATGTATATGTATATATATGTATATGTATATATACATATACAATCTTCCTACTGTATTTTCCACTGCATGTATCCGATGAAGTGGGTTTTAGCCCATGAATATAAATTAATAAATGTGTTAGCCTCTAAGGTGCCACAAGTACTCGTTCTTTTTGCTGATACAGACTAACACGGCTACCACTCTGAAATTTGTGGGAAGTAGCATTGCCCTGAGCCAGGGAGAGCAGAGTGAACAGTCCTTTCCCCCTCAGCCTCATCCTCCTCTTACTTTAACCCCTGAAAGCTTTACAGGCACATGGTCAAACCTGGCCTGTGCCAACATGAAATATGACCCAAGGGGGGTCCCAAATGTTTTTGTTTTTAATGGTAGTTTTTCCTTCACAGTGTGACTTCACTATGGAGAAGTAAATCAGCCTGTGAAGTGAGGGCCACAACAGACTGAAAACTGAATTATTGAAGATAAGAACAAAATAAAACTAGGAGTCTAAACTTCGAACATATATAATGCACACTCTGTACCCTGTCAGTGGGAGAGGGTCTCGCATACTGAGACTTTTGGGGGAGTGATTTTGTTTAGGTAATATTTTTTTTCTAAAATTGTAAGATTTTTGCAACCCTTCTTTTTGTGACTTTTGGCCTTTGTGAGGGACAGATTTAAAGGAAAGCTGTCCTTTCAGGTTCTAGTGGATAAGGGATTATTACTGTTGGGGGCTGACAGCCCAGGGTCTCATTTGAACAGCCCTCTCTGGGAGCGGAATGGGAAAGTGAGTTTGTATTTCATTTGTTGCAGAGTTGTTGTAGATGTATTGGTCCCAGGATATATGAGAGACTAGGTGGGTGAGGTAATACAGTTTATTGGACCGACTTCTGTTGGTGACAGAGACAAGCTTTTGAGCTACGCGAAGTACTACTACATCTCTTTTTCCCAGACCCGAAGAGGAGCTCTGTGTAGCTCAAAAGCTTGTCACTTTCACTGACAGAAGTTAGTCCAATAAAAGGTATTACTTACTCACCATGTCTCTTTTTAATTTGTTGCTCAGTTTTGTGGTTCTTTGTGAGGAATAGAAAGACTTATTGTGTTAGTAACTTTGTCTTACCTCTTTACATAATATGAGGGCTAAAGGAAGAGAGACTTTCACAGATTGTGGGATGAATAAAGTAGGAGTGTACTTAGAGAAAATTTACTTTTCCATGGCAGTCTAGAACAATATCTTGATTTGTGGTGAGGGCTGATCCCTGTCTAGTGTTTGTGGTTCGAGTAAAGAAATACAAACTGTGTTGAGATTTAAAGGAGCCCAGTGATCTGTACCACCAGGAGGTGCTCTCAGGGTAACATCTGACAGGGTCATATCTCCTCTGTATGAGGCAATGGAGCTTTCATTTCCTCTGACAAATGTTAGACATTTGACATAGTGATTCCCCCCTTAGGAGGGGACCTAGAGCTGTGTATCATTTGCCTGAAGACCAGTGATTCTCTCTCTTCCATAGTGCCCCTCCTCTCCTTAGCAGTATGGGAAGGGCAGGGTACTTGTGACACTGTGACACCAGTTCAATACCTCTCTGGAGGTCACAATGCCCAGACTGAGAATCCCATGCTATAGACTGAAACAGATGTCCCTTAAAATGTATGGAAGAGTGTATGAAGCCTAGTAACCTGTAGCTATTACAAGATTCACTCATGACCATACTTTAGCGTTAACCCTGCTGTGTCTATCTGGTCTCTTAACATGTGGGGAGAAGGGATGTAAATTAGCTTGCTACTTCATGTGGAAGCCAAAAATTTAGACCTGTAATTCACTATGGTTCTGATACTGCTTGAAATACTTTATACCTAAACACAGGAATGTATTGGCCTCTCTGATGTCCAGTTATAATTCTGTTACTTCATATTTTTGTGGCTATCCCAGTTTAAATTAGGATCAAACTTCATCTACACAGAACATGCAGTTTCTTTTCTTTATAAGTGTACATTATAGTAATGGTAACTCTGGTACAATAATTTTACCAGGTTGTTTTGAGACATGTGCCCTCTGGATTTGTTTTTTAATGGAATGATACAGTTTTCCCCTCTTTTCATAATAATTCCATTACATGGTCATAGTTTACGGCTAACTTAAATAGCAGGGAAGAAGAATGCTGTTGTTGAATGAGTAAGGCTTAGATGACGCATGTGTCCCAGCAGTTCATTTTGTAAACACTGAAGAGCATTGCAAAATATTTTTTTACGATGCTTGTAAAGTTGATTCACTGAAACCAATCTGCTCTGTATCTTTTTGAACGTTCAAAATAAAGGATTTGCCGTTGTGAATTTATCAAAATAACTTACTAGTGTCAGTCTGCTTTTTGTGCGGGTGTAGATATTCTCGTTGCTTGTATTGCCTTAGTTATGTGACTCAGGTATCAAATATCTACATCATAGAGTCATTGCTGGCCCTTCCCACAATCCCCAGTCTGGGTTTAGAATTCTCCTGTGAATCAAAGTGGTGCGTAAAGGTTTCAGAAATGCAGTCACCCCTACCTCTGAACTTTTACTCCTTTCAGCCCTGAATTCATGTTCTGGTGGTAGTGGTTCTTAAATTTCTTTTGTTCTCTTTTCTTTCTATTTCATTAATTTCTGTCTCATTCAGTATGCTGCTTTCTCATGATACGTATTTCATATGTGATTTGTTCTTGCAGATAACATGCTATTTTTTATTTTTTTTTTAAAGAATTAATTGGTGGTTTCTTAGGCCTGGTCTACACTAGGCGTTTATGTCGAATTTAGCGCCGTTACATCGAATTAACCCTGCACCCGTCCACACCACGAGGCTATTTAGTTCGACATAGAGGTCTCTTAAATTCGACTTCTGTACTCCTCCCCAACGAGGGGAGTAGCGCTAAATTCGACATGGCCATATCGAATTAGGCTTGGTGTGGATGGAAATCGACGGTAATAGCTCCGGGAGCTATCCCACAGTGCACCACTCTGTTGACGCTCTGGACAGCAGTCCGAGCTCGGATGCTCTGACCAGCCACACAGGAAAAGCCCCGGGAAAATTTGAATTCCTTTTCCTGTCTGGGCAGTTTGAATCTCATTTCCTGTTTGGACATCGTGGCGAGCTCAGCAGCACTGGCAACGATGCAGAGCTCTCCAGCAGAGATGGCCGTGCAATCCCAGAATAGAAAGAGGGCCCCAGCATGGACTGATCGGGAAGTCTTGGATCTGATCTCTGTGTGGGGCGATGAGTCCGTGCTTTCCGAGCTGCGCTCCAAAAGACGGAACGCAAAGATCTATGAGAAGATCTCTAAAGCCATGGCAGAGAGAGGATACAGCCGGGATGCAACGCAGTGCCACGTGAAAATCAAGGAGCTGAGACAAGGTTACCAGAAGACCAAAGAGGCAAACGGACGATCCGGATCCCAGCCCCACACATCCCGTTTCTACGAGGCACTGCATTCCATCCTAGGTGCGGCCGCCACCACTACCCCACCACTGACCGTGGACTCTGAGGATGGGTTATTGTCCACGGCCGGTTCCTCGGACATGGTAGCGGACGGGGAAGATGAGGAAGGAGATGAGGAGGACGAGGCAGTCGACAGCGCTTACCAAGCTGATTTCCCCGACAGCCAGGAGCTCTTCATCACCCTTACAGAGATCCCCTACCAACCCTCCCCAGCATTTAACCCGGACACAGATTCAGGGGAAGGATCAAGCAGTAAGTATTTTAAACATGTAAACATTTATTTTTAACAAAACTTGAATATTAAGAATAAGAACAATGTGTTCTTCATGATTTCTTTACCCTGGGCGCTTAAGTATTCAGTTCCAATAATTAAAAAAAAATCTAACAGTGTCCGGTTGTGCATGATTCTGCTGCCCAAGCTGCTCCACTCTTTAGTCCCTGCCACTGCAGCTATATTAAAATGCGGTCTATATGACCGGGGATGGAGCTGAAATCCTCCAGGGACATCTCGACGAAGCTCTCCTGGAGGTAATGGGAAAGCCTGTTCATCAGGTTCCTGGGGAGAGCGGCCTTAGTGGGTCCTCCGAAGTAGGAGACGTTCCCGCGCCAGGAGATCCTCAAGTACTCCGGGATCATTGCCTTGCACAGCATGGCGGCATAGGGCCCTGGTCTTTGCTGGCTTTCCCGAAGCATCCTTTCCTTCTCGCTGTCCGAGATCCTCATTATTGTTATGTCGCTCATGATGACCTGCTTTGAATTAGGTTGGGGACTGTTAGTATTGGGACTGCTTGCAAGTTCCTTTACAGAACTGTAACCGCTGGTTTACAGCCACGCAGTGGAGGCGGGAGAGGGGCAGAATACAGGGATCTTTCCCTGGGACATCCGCGAGGGGGTGGGAGAGGGCCACAGTTCATGCTTGGCCGATTGCTGGCAGCAGAGACTGGCATTGCTTTCAATGTGAATGGAGGACAGTGGTACTACTAAAGTTTTAGGCAGCCACAAGTCTACGGCTTACCATGTCTGCCTGCTACAGAAATTCCGGTGTCCTGTCCCGCTTCCCAGATCGGCAGTGCAAGACCCCAGGCACTGAAGGCGAGGTCCGAAAATTCGACCTTGTCCTGAGTGCGCATGTGAGAGGTGCGGTGCATGGTCTTTTTCACAGAGAAAGACTGTTCTTTGTTCACAACTACATTTATGTTTCGGAGGAATTCACTACCTTTTCCTCATTCCCACAGCCACATCTGCGACTGTCTCCCAACCCAGCCTGGCATCACACTCCCAGAGGCTAACGCACATTAGGCGGAGGAAGAAGAAGACGAGAGAGGACATGTTCTCAGAACTAATGGGCTGCTCCCGAGCCCAGGCAGCACAGCATAACCAGTGGAGGGAGAATTTGTCCCAAATGCACCGGACACACATGGACCGTGAGGAGAGGTGGCGGCAGGAAGACCAGCAGGCGACTCAAACGCTGCTTGGACTTCTGAGGGAGCAAACGGACACGCTCCGGCGCCTTGTTGATGTTCTGCAGGAACGGAGGCAGGAGGACAGAGCCCCGCTGCAGTCTATCAGCAACCGCACTCCCCCGCCACCAAGTCCCATACCCCCCTCGCCCAAAGTCCAAAGAAGGAGGGGCGGCAGAGTCCGTGAAAACTCTCACTCGACCCCTGCAGACTGCTCAAGCACCAGAAGGCTGTCATTCCCCAAAATTTGAAAAGTCCTTTCCTGGCCGCCTCACCCAAGCCCCCGTCCAAGTTTCACCCCCCAGTTTCATGTGTGGTTGTTAATAAAAAACACGTTTCTGTTCATTACTGTTTCAATCATGTTCTTTTGTGGGACAGTCTGTCTGAAGGGGGGGAAGGGGCTTGGTAATTGGACAGGACAGTCACCTTTAGCAGGGTACACAGGCGGGGGCAGGTCCAGCAGCAGGGCACACACACAGTGCAGTGACTAGTTACCCTGGTCAGTCTGGGAGGTGGTTTTCATGTTCTGTGCGTGGGGGTGGGGGTTGCTCTGTGACTTTGTGGCGGGGGAGGGCAGTTACAGATCTTATGCAGCGGTCCTTGTCCTGGATCACAGAGCCACGCAGCAGGGGATTTGTAACCCTCCTCCCCCTGCCATAAAGTCACATAGCCCCCACATACACGCAGTCCCGCTCAGGAGGGCTGGCAGGCTCCGTTGAAACAACCAGTCCGCCACTGCGAATCCTGTCATTCCTGGAGTTTAGAAGGATCATTTGCATCAGTACACTACACCCGCTCCCCACCACAGTCTGCGTCCCAGGTTTAAAACATTCCCGCGAAAACAGTAATAAAGACAACGGTGTTCATTAACAAAATAAAACTGATTTTATTTTTTTGGAAGGGGGTGGAGGGGGTCTGTAACTGGAGAGGATAGTCAACAGTAACTGGGTAAAGAAACGGGGGCAGGTTCAGCTTCTCTGTACAGAAACTTAAAAGTCACTGGTTACCCTGCTCACTGTGGAACCTAGCTTTCAAAGCCTCCCGGATGCACAGCGCGTCCCGCTGTGCTCTTCTAATCGCCCGGCTGTCTGGCTGGGCGTAATCAGATGCCAGGCTATTTGCCTCAACCTCCCACCCCGCCATAAAGGTCTCCCCCTTGCTCTCACAGAGATTGTGGAGCACACAGCAAGCTGCTATAACAATGGGGATATTGGTTTCGCTGAGATCACAGCGAGTCAGTAAGCTTCTCCATCTCCCCTTGAGACGGCCAAAAGCACGCTCCACAACCATTCTGCACTTGCTCAGCCGGTAGTTGAACAGTTCTTTTTCTGTGTCCAGGGCGCCAGTATAGGGCTTCATGAGCCAGGGCATTAGCGGGTAGGCTGGGTCCCCAAGGATCACTGTAGGCATCTCCACATCCCCAAGACTTATTTTGTGGTCTGGGAAGTAAATACCTTCCTGCAGCCGTCTAAACAGACCAGAGTTCCTGAAGACGCGAGCGTCATGAACCTTGCCCGGCCATCCGACGTTGATGTTTGTAAAACGTCCCCGATGGTCCACCAGTGCTTGCAGCACCATTGAAAAGTAGCCCTTTCTGTTAATGTACTGGCTGGCCTGGTGCTCCGGTCCCAGGATAGGGATGTGAGTTCCATCTATAGCCCCACCGCAGTTTGGGAATCCCATCGCGGCGAAGCCATCTCTGATGACCTCCACGTTTCCCAGGGTCACTACCTTTGAGAGCAGTACCTCAACGATTGCGTTGGCTACTTGCATCACAACAACCCCCACGGTAGATTTGCCCACGCCAAAGTGGTTCGCGACAGACCGGTAGCTGTCCGGCGTTGCAAGCTTCCAGAGGGCTATGGCCACTCGCTTCTGGACACTCAGGGCTGCTCGCATCCGGGTGTCATTGCGCTTCAGGGCAGGGGACAGCAACTCACAAAGTTCAAGGAAAGTCCCCTTCCGCATGCGAAAGTTTCGCAGCCACTGGGATTCGTCCCAGACCTGCAGCACTATACGGTCCCACCAGTCCGTGCTTGTTTCCCGTGCCCAGAATCGCCGTTCCACAACATCCACATGACCCATTGTCACCGTGATGTCCTCGGCGCTGGGTCCCGTGCTTTCTGACAGGCCTGTGCTACTCTCTGACTTCAGGCCCTCACCGCGGTGCCGTAGCCTCCTCGCCTGGTTTATCTGCATCTGCCTCTGGGAAAGGTGGATGATAACCTGCGAGGCGTTGACAACGGCCACAACTGCAGCGATGGTCGCAGCAGGATCCATGCTCGCAGTGCTGTGGCGTCCGCGCTGGCACTGACCGGAAAATTGCGCGAACTGATTTCCCGCCGGCGCTTTCAGGGAGGGAGGGAGGGCGGTAGTGACGGACGGATGACGACAAGTACCCAAAGATGGAAACATTTATTCATTGCTGCATCAGAAATGTTCTCTAATGTTAAACAAAGTCCTTACATGCACTTAGAATTGCCTGGTGCCTGAAGTACCAACAATGCAACTCAGAAACAATCTATCATCAAAGTTAAAACGGAGGTAGGCTGAAGACATGCTTTACCTTTTCCCATGTCCTTTTGAAAGGCGGCTTTGGCCTCTCAGAAGCACATCTACAGTGCTTTTAGGCATGTTGACCATCTGTTCTTGTAGCCTCTCTGCTTCTCTCAGAAGATTTATTTTATTTTATTTTATTTTATTTGGGTTTTTTGTAGAGTGGGCTTTAGATCTGTTTTGCAGAACTAGGCCATCCAGTTTCCTGGCTCAGAGATTCATCAGATGGTTGCAAGGTCCCTGAGAGCTAGAATTCCTCTAGTAGAAGACAGAATTATAATTTAAGGAAAGAAGGATGGAAATTGGGGGTCGGCGAATCCCATTTGAGACTGTGCAAGACTATGCTCTTTCAGCCTGCAATGTGAGGACATCTTGGAGGATGGAAATGGGGTCAGATTGACTTGTTTGGTTCTCTCAAGCCAGGCAGAGGCAATAAGACAATAGTCTCCAGATGTGAACTGATAATTCTGAGGAAGATCTGCTTTTCCTGAGTTGCCAGAAAACATACCTTCCTTACCCTCCTCTTCCTCCCTAATCAGTGAGTGTAAGGCACATGAAGTGATGTCCATTGTCCTGGCAGATGGTCTAAGTGAGAAAACATTGTCTGACCATCCTGTGGTTAGTTGATGGAAAATTTTCTGCTTCTGACAAGTGTTACAATCTGTACAACATCCCCAGAAATAGCAGCTCTCCTTGAAGGGCTTTTCCTAAAGTGGATTGTTAGATTGTGTCTTGATCTAGTAAAGGTGAAATCCCCTTTGGGAAGGCAACAGCTCTCTAGGAATGGACGCAACAAGCAGAATCTCTCAAACCATACTAAGAAGGAGGTGGAGCTAGTATTGCTAGAACTATTCTGCACAGTCCTGCTGACAAGTCCCAAAGAGTGGGTCTGTCATCACAAGACAGGCACCTAAACAAGGTGGTGCACCCAATGATGAATGGGGGTGGGGAAGGAACAGTGTGGTGAAACTGGACTACTGAATCAGTACTTCTCCAGGAAAGACAGGTCATAGGGTGTCCACATCATAGCTCGTTGGTGAAGGGACATTGACGCATATAAAGTCGTCATGGGAATGACTCACAGTTGGCCATCCCTGCCTTTCATATTAATCAAGAGGTTTCACTTCTGACCTTTGAGCCCATACTGAACAAAGATTTGGGCGTTCCTTGGCAGAACTCTAATATCGTATCCAACTAAGAAGATTGAATATTTTCAGAAAACAAGTAGGCTGAGTCTTAAGATCCTTAGGAAGGTTGCATAGTTCTTAAGGTACTTTAGCTGGATGTATGAGGCAGTGCATTATAGAAGCTTACGCACACTGTGTGTTTAGTGGGTCCAGTGCGGATTCTGAGCTAAAGGCAGCAACTTGGTCATCCCTTCATGAATATCCCAAACAGACTTGTTTATGCTCAGATTCTGCTTATAGATAGAAATGCTAGAGTAGTCCTCCATTAAGCTTCCAACCTTGTCCTTTCCTTTCTGTGGGAATAAGGGGATCCCAGGCATCTCAAACTAGTGTCCCTGGGGAGAGAAATAAGAACGTTTACCTATTAATTTCTTTCTAGCATTAGGGGACACCAATTTACGACTAGGGCTGGCTGGCTGGAGAACATGAAATTCCATTTCATGTAAAATTTTAAGACTTTGAGATTTGTTTACTTTCACATTAGAAGGAAACGAGACCTAGACAATAATCTGGCGGTTAGGGCACTACCTTCTCTGCCTTCAGGGCTAGGACCTGATTCCGGGTCTTCCATATCCAAGGTGAGTGGCATAATCACCTGACTATTGATTATTATGGGCTTGTGTTTCTCCCTCTCTTCCTCCTCCTTCCCCTCTTCCCCCGGACCAAAAATTGCATCCTGGACATTCCTGATGAGTGTTGCTGTTCCCCCAAAAGTTTCAGTTTTGACAAAATGGCATTTTCTGATGAACAAATGAAGCCCCCCCCCCATCTACCGGGGTTACTCAAAAAACAATCAAAACTCTAAATGCAAAATAGTCTTCATAGAGTCCTGAAAAGGAGGATTCTTGTATCTAACTTTCTAACACTTGTTTCCCCTCCTTTGCTCCTTTAGCACTTTTAGATTTTGAGAGGACACTAATGAACAAGTTAAGAGGGGAGGAGTTATGGACTGCTTCAGTAATCAGTCAGAAAACTGGAATTTTGGGAAAGCCTTAAAAAGCAACAAGGTGGGTGAGGTAATATATATATATTTTTTAATTGAACCTACTTCTATTGAACTTTACAAGCCTTTGAACTGCACAGAGCTCTTCATCAGGTCTGGGAAAAGTCACAGCAAAATGCAAGATGGAATAGATTGTTTAGCATAAGTAGTTAGCACATATTCTAAGGGATGATTCGAGGTAGAGAGTCCGGTTAACAATTCTGCAGTCGTAGGACAAAAAGAAGGGGTTTAGAGGGTTACAGATTGTTGTAATAAGCCATAAATCTGCCTTAAAACCACCTTCACCAAACAAGGACACTCCACCCGAGAAGTAGATCGCATCATGGAACGGGTCACTCAAATACCCAGAGAAAACCTGCTTCAATACAGAAATTAAAACCCCCTCTGACAGCACAACCCTAGTTGTGACCTGTTACCCCACCCTGGAACCCATATGGGGTGTCCTCAAAGAACTACAACCCATAGGCCATGGGGACCGCATCCTGAAAGAAATCTTTCCTGAACCCTCTCTTCTGGCCATCAAACTCTCCAAGCTCATTATCAGAAGCAAGCTCCCCACAGACCAGGACACACCAACTCAAGTTTGGCACCAGACCCTGCCAGAACAACAGATGCAAAACTGGTAGACATTATCTCCACTGCTACATTGATCAACATTCCGCACAGCACACCTTTCAAGATCCATGGATCCTACACATGCCTCTCACAACATATGGTGTACCTCATCCAGTGCACTAAATGCCCCAATAAGAATTACGTGGTTGAAACGAATCACTCTACACTTGAATGAACTCGCATAGGAAAATGATAAAAGTTAAAAGCATTCTATCGCCTGTGAGAGTGAACTTTTCACAAGTGAACACTCTCCATTTGACCTCAGAGTCCTCATCCTCAAAGGAAATCTGTACAACACTTTCAAAATACGAGCCTAAGAGCTTAAAGTCATAACTCTGCTATACACCAAAAATTATGGACTGAACAGAGACACTGGATTTACGGCTTAGTTAGTACGGATTAGAACAATCCATAACTCACTAACCTCCTCTTTGTCCTATAACTGCAGAATGAAGGATCCCTTAGAATATGCACTAACTACTTATGCTAAACAATTTGTTCTGCTTTGCATTTTGCTATGAAACTGGGAATTCCTTTCCCAGACCTGAAGAAGAGCTCTGTGTGGCTCGAAAGTTTGTCTCTCTCACCAACAGAAGTTGGTCCAATAAAAGATATTACCACACCCACCTTCTGGGACTGATAAGGTTACAACTACACTGCATATGACAATTAAGGAGCCCCAATTTTGAAATGGAATAGAAAAAAAATAGGGGATAAGATTTTTATTTTTGCAAATAAAAAGCCTGTCACTTCACTGAATACTCAAGGTCGAAAGAAGAAAAAAATCCTTAAAACTATTGATAGGCAGCCCAAGTAAAGAAGACTGTTTTCATTATGCTGCAGTAGTCTTGGGCTATGTCTACACTACTGCGGTAGTGTACACTACGCAACTCCAGCTACATGAATAACGTAGCTGGAGTCGATGTACCTTAGGTCGAGTTACCGCGGGGACTACAGCACGGGGGGAGGGGGGGGTCGACGGGAGAAACTCTCCCATCGGACTTACCTTACTCTACTTTTTGGGGGTAGAGTACAGGGGTTGACTGGAGAGTGATCTGCTGTCGATTTGGCAGGTCTTCACTAGACTCGCTAAATTGACCGCCGGTGGATCGATCTTAGAGCGTCGATCCCGGCTGTAGTGTAGATATAGCCTTGTTGACACAAAACACTCAATGGTGTGAGTTCATTCATATGGAAGAGTAAATTAGGTGGTTGTATTGAAAGTTATTACTTGTATTCCACTAGCAATCTCATTCATTTCCTTGTTTTCGATTTATATAACTAGCATTCACCCTTTTAGGAAATGCTGATGCCCTGTTCCACGTCACCTGAGGATTTTTTCCATTCTCTTAAAGTCTCTCACTTTTTTCCAGCTGGCAGGACTGGAAACATTCACTTGGAGCGACAGCCTTTCAGAGCTGTTAAACATTTTAAACAGGTGAAGTTTTAACTAGGCTCAGCTTGGTCTGTGGCCAAGTCAACTATAATGCAAAGTAGTGATTTATATAGAAATGTTTACTATACTATTATAATTATATTTATGGCCGTTTTTATGTAAAGTAGTCTTTGTGACACTTGAAATGCCCAACGAGCTTAGAGCTTGAGCTTGTTTTCAATGTAGCAAGAATACAAACACTGCTGAATTTTTTTTTTTTTTAAATATTTCTTCCTAGCAGGAAAAGAGGACACAGAAGAGAGGTTATGGGGAATTTAATTGTTAACAAGGACACTGCTCCAATGCAGCTATAGAAAGAGGGTATATAAAAAAACTCAAACCCTTAGTCCTCAGTGAATGCATTCTGCTTTCCTACAGCTCTTAAACCATTTCAGCTCTGTCTAATGTACCAGCAGTGCTGACTTGTAGCTGGTGTGTGCTTATGGTGGAATGCCACCTAGTGTAATCCTGTAGCTACTGGAATAAGAAACTTTCTGTCTCTTATCCCTTCCAGAACCATAGATGCCAACTCCGGGGGTGCTCCAGGGCTGGAGCACCCACGGAATAAAAATAAGTGGGTGCTTAGCCCCCACCAGCAGTCAATTCCGCCATCCCCCCCAGTGCCTCCTGCCCTCTGGCAGCCCCACTGATCAACTCCTCCCACTCCCTCCCAGCTGTTCTGTGGTGTGCAGGAGGCGCTGTGGGGCAGGGGAAGGAGTGGGAACAGGGCATGCTTGGGGGAGTGGGTGGGAAGGGGCGGGTGTAGGAAGAGGGTGTGGCCTTGGAGGAAGGGATGGAGTAGGGGCAGGGCTGGCGGTGGGGTGGGAAGGGGGGGGGGCGACTACACCCTGGGTAGAGAGGAAGTCGGCACCTATGTCCAGAACCACCTGCTGCTGCAAGGCAGGGGCAAGATCTCTGCTACTTTACCACATTACTGTGTTCCTGGCTGCTGTGAGGATAGGGTGTGGGGTCAAAGGGGGAAGAGGTCTCCGCTATTCTACACTTCTCCTTACATGTGTTGTCTTATTCTCTTGTAAATAACTCTCATATATCTATTTTGGGCTACGGAGTATTTACACTCTTCCACTTGGGAAGCTGATACATTTCTTGTCCATTTTGCACTGTTGAAAGTCTTTGAATTGCATCCCAAAAATGGAGGCTCTTTTTAACTTCACTTTGGCTGCTGCTTTGCAAATACATAGGCAGCAGCAAAGGCCCTGGAGCGTCAGGGAGACTCAGGAAGATGTCACGTCACTAGCTTATATTGAGATGGTTATCTTTGCAGCCATAAGGGATATAAAAACTGAAACTGATTTTTTGAAAGGCTCTTAAATTCTCCAAAGCTTATGGCTTAGACCTGAATGCTCTTGAGGGAAATCTTTCCACTCATCACAAGTGAGTGAACAAGTAACTTCAGTCTTGGTGACTTAAAGCGATTTTTGAAATAATTTCGTTTGTGAGTAATGCAAGAATTTGAATGCAGATTTCTGGAGTCTGAAAATCAGAATGACTTAGTTACATTTTCATTGTTTTTATTCATAAAAACTAAAAATTCACAGATGCCTAGTTAATCTGTCTTGTTTGTTCTGTGTTCTCTCAGTGGCAGACACACACAGCGGGAAGTGAATCAGGGCAACAATAGGTCAGCAGCATGCCCCAGATATTAATGAGAAATTAGCATGAGTAACACAAACAGATGTAGTCCATTGACTTAATAGCTACAAAACCTCCTTCCATTAGAGACATTTACGTTTGGAGGGGACCACCATAGTACAGTGGCAGTTCCTGTATAAAGATGATCCAAAGATTGACTTGGATATAGAAGAAAGCATTGTTCTTATACTGTCAATGGTGACTTAATATGAATCTAGGGATCTAACACGGCTAGAAAAATTGGGGAGCGATGCTGTTTAAACAGTAGATTGTGCAGAACTTTGAAGGATTTGATCTCAGAAATCCTGATTTCTGTATTATTCTCTACTAAATGTCCTTGAGTAGAGATTATGGAAGTGTAACCTTTTCCTCCCTGTTGCTTCTGTTGCTTATTCTCCTCCTGATGTGTGATATCAGAATCTTTTCCAGCTGAAGCAGTTTTGGTGTTGAAAGCAGAGGGTTGTGATGGTGAAATTGTTTCTACTGCTTCTGACAGACTAACGGCCTCTTAAAATAGAATCCTCAATTTTCTGCAGTTGCCTTTGGGATTAAAGAAATACAGAAAATACTGACCAAAAGTATTTTTTATGCTGAAGTGTGAAGTATGAATAGTTTAGTAAAAATAGTAGAAACTGGTTATTTAGGGTATGTCTACACTGCAATATAAGCCATGGGTTAGTGGGACTTGAGTCAGCTGACCCGTGGTAGGGAACCCTGGGTGTGACCATCTACATTGTATTTCAATCCTAGGTTAAAACTTCTCTAACCTGTTCTCAAACCTAGGACTCCCGTGTCCATGTTGCAGTGCACAGACCTGAGTCAAAGTAAGTGTATCCCAGTGTCCCTAGCATGTGCACTCCCCTCCTCCGAAATAAGACTGCTTTAACCCGTGGTGCACTGTGGGAAAACTTTACTGCCTGCCCTGCACCCAGGAAGCAGCTTGCTTTGCAAAAGGCTTGATTGGTTTCCTCTCCATTGCAAACCCAGGAGGCTCTCTGATAGTGTTGCTTGCAGAACAGTGATGAGAAGAGAATGGGTTAACACTGACCTGAGTTGGTGACGTTTACAAAGGGAGGATGGCTTCCGTTTTCAATAGAGTGGATTGCAGATTGATAGGATAGAGAGGACTAAGGAAGTTCTCCCATGGAATTGTGGGATATTTCCAGTTTACTCCTGGGACCCAAGTCAAGCGGGGCTGTGTTTACACTGCAAAGCAATAGGGCTCTGACCCTGGGTCCCAGCTTAATTCAAGCTCAGACCCTCCAGCCCTGCAGAGTCCTGGAACCCTGGGTCAGCACAATTGCAGTGTAAACGCAAGTAGGGGTTAGGCTTAACCCCAGTCTCAATTACAGACTTATACTGCAGTGCAGACATACCCTCTGACCACCTGTTTCTGTATGATGTGTTGTCTGAATCTTCAAGGAAAAAAATGTAGGATCTTAGCTTTTTAAAATCCTTTGCAGTTCTACAGACAGTGCTTCTCTCTCCCCCACCCCCACCCCCAAAAAGCTAAAGAGCTGCCTTGTGATCACTTATGAAATCAGTGTGGGATTTCCCTTCCCCCCCCCACACGTTTTAGTAATTTCGTATTTCAGCTAGGCAGCCCTAGTAAGTAACTGGGTGGTTTAAACCTCCAAGAAGGGACCTCAGGAGGTCATCTAGTCCAACCCCCTGCTCAAAGCAGGACCAATTCCCAACTAAATCATCCCAGCCAGGGCTTTGTCAAGTCTGACCTTAAAAACCTCTAAGGAAGGAGTCTGGTGGCACCTTAAAGACTAACGGATTTATTTGGGCATAAGCTGTCGTGGGTAAAAACCTAACTTCTTCAGATGCACGAAAGCTTATGCCCAAATAAATCTGTTAGTCATTAAGGTGCCACCAGACTCGTTGTTTTTGTAGATACAGACTAACATGGCTACCCCCTGATACTAAGGAAGGAGATTCCACCACCTTCCTAGGTAACCCATTCCAGTGCTTTACCACCCTCCTAATGAAAAAGTTTTTCCTAATTTCCAACCTAAATCTCCCCCACTGCAACTTGAGACCATTACTCCTTTTTCTGTCATCTGGTACCACTGAACAGTCTAGATCCATCCTCTTTGGAACCCCCTTTCAGGTAGTTGAAAGCAGCTATCAAATCCCCCCTTATTCTTCTCTTCTGCAGACTAAAGCCCAGTTCCCTCAGCCTCTCCTCATAAGTCATGTGCTCCAGCCCCCTAATCATTTTTGTTGCCCTCCGCTGGACTCTTTCCAATTTTTCCACATTCTTCTTGTAGTGTGGGGCCCAAAACTGGACACAGTACTCCAGATGAGGCCTCACCAATGTCAAATAGAGGGGAATGATCACGTCCCTCGATTTGCTGGCAATGCCCCTACTTATACAGCCCAAAATGCCGTTAGCCTTCTTGGCAACAAAGGCACACTGTTGACTCATATCCAGCTTCTCGTCCACTGTAACCCCTAGGTCCTTTTCTGCAGAACTGCTGCCTAGCCATTCGGTCCCTAGTCTGAAACAGTGAATGGGATTCTTCCGTCCTAAGTGCAGGATTCTGCACTTGTCTTTGTTGAACCTCATCAGGTTTCTTTTGGCCCAATCCTCTAATTTGTCTAGGTCCCTCTGTATCCTATCCCTACCCTCCAGTGTATCTACCACTCCTTCCAGTTTAGTGTCATCTGCAAACTTGCTGAGAGTGCAGTCCACGCCATCCTCCAGATCATTAATGAAGATATTGAACAAAACCGGCCCCAGGACCAACCCTTGGAGCACTCCGCTTGAAACTGGCTGCCAACTAGACATGGAGCCATTGATCACTACCTGTTGAGCCCGACGATCTAGCCAGCTTTCTATCCACCTTATAGTCCATTCATCCAGCCCATACTTCTTTAACTTGCTGGCAAGAATACTGTGGGAGACCGTATCAAAAGCTTTGCTAAAGTCAAGGAATAACACATCCATTGCTTTCCCCTCATCCACAGACTCAGTTATCTCCTCATAGAAGGCAATTAGGTTAGTCAGGTATGACTTTCCCTTGGTGAATCCATGCTGACTGTTCCTGATCACTTTCTTCTCCTCTAAGTGCTTCAGAATTGATTCCTTGAGGACCTGCTCCATGATTTTTCCAGGGACTCAGGTGAGGCTGACTGGCCTGTAGTTCCCCAGATCCTCCTCCTTCCCTTTTTTAAAGATGGGCACTACATTAGCCTTTTTCCAGTCATCCGGGACCTCCCCCGATCGCCATGAGTTTTCAAAGATAATGGCCAATGGCTCTGCAATCACATCTGCCAACTCCTTTAGCACCCTCGGATGCAGTGCATCCGGCCCCATGGACTTGTGCTTGTCCAGTTTTTCTAAATAGTCCCAAACCACTTCTTTCTCCACAGAGGGCTGGTCACCTCCTCCCCATACTGTGCTGCCCAGTGCAGCAGTTTGGGAGCTGACCTTGTTTGTGAAGACAGGCAAAAAAAGCATTGAGTACATTAGCTTTTTCCACATCCTCTTGTTACTCTTAACATCTCTTGCTAGCTGCAACTCCAAGTGTGATTTGGCCTTCCTGATTTCACTCCTGCATGCCTGAGCGATATTTTTATACTCCTCCCTGGTCATTTGTCCAATCTTCCACTTCTTGTAAGCTTCTTTTTTGCGTTTAAGGTCAGCAAGGATTTCACTGTTAAGCCAAGCTGGTCGCCTGCCATATTTACTATTCTTTCTACACATCGGGATGGTTTGTTCCTGCAACCTCAATAAGGATTCTTTAAAATACAGCCAGCTCTCCTGGACTCCTTTCCCCCCTCATGTTATTCTCCCAGGGGATCCTGCCCATCAGTTCCCTGAGGGAGTCAGTCTGCTTTTCTGAAGTCCAGGGTCCGTATTCTGCTGCTCTCCTTTCTTCCTTGTATCAGGATCCTGAACTCGATCATCTCATGGTCACTGCCTCCCAGGTTCCCATCCACTTTTGCTTCCCCTACTAATTCTTCCCGGTTTGTGAGCAGCAGGTCAAGAACAGCTCTGCCCCTAGTTGGTTCCTCCAGCACTTGCACCAGGAAATTGTCCTCTATACTTTCCAAAAACTTCCTGGATTGTCTGTACGCTGCTGTATTGCTCTCCCAGCAGATATCAGGTGATTAAAGTCTCCCATGAGAACCAGGGCCTGTGATCTAGTAACTTCTGCTAGTTGCCGGAAGAAAGCCTCGTCCACCTCATCCCCCTGGTCTGATGGTCTATAGCAGACTCCCACCACCACATCACCCTTGTTGCTCACACTTCTAAACTTAATCCAGAGACTCTCAGGTTTTTCTGCAGTTTCATACTGGAGCTCTGAGCAGTCATACTCCTCTCTTACATACAATGCAACTCCCCCACCTTTTCTGCCCTGCCTGTCCTTCCTGAACAGTTTATATCCATCCATGACCGTACTCCAGTCATTTGAGTTATCCCACCAAGTCTCTTGCGTCTGATGAAGTGGGCATTCACCCACGAAAGCTTATGCTCCAATACTTCTGTTAGTCTTAAAGGTGCCACAGGACCCTCTGTTGCTTTTTTACAGATTCAGACTAACACGGCTACCCCTCTGATACTTGACACCAAGTCTCTGTTATTCCAATCACATCATAGTTCCTTGACTGTGCCAGGACTTCCAGTTCTCCCTGCTTGTTCCCCAGGCTTCTTGCATTTGTGTATAGGCACTTTAGATAACTCGCTGATTGTCCCGCTTTCTCGGTCTGAGACAGGAGTCCTCCCCTCTTGCACTCTCCTGCTCGTGCTTCCTCCCGGTATCCCATTTCTCCACTTACCTCAGGGCTTTGGTCTCCTTCCCCCGGTGAACCTAGTTTAAAGCCCTCCTCACTAGGTTAGCCAGCCTGCTTGTGAAGATGCTCTTCCCTCTCTTCGTTAGGTGGAGCCTCCTCCTTGGAACACCATCCCATGGTCGAAGAATCCAAAGCCTTCTCTCCAACACCACCTGCGTAGCCCTTCATTGACTTCCACAATTCCACATCTAGCACTTGTATGTACTTTGGTTTTTAAAATACTTTTTTTGAGTTTGTTTTAAGGGAATGCTTAAAACATGTGTCTTTAAAGGTCTAGAATTCCAGTTAATATCAACATTAAAAAAGGGAGAACTTTTAAAAATCCTTCAGCTCTGGATGCTACTGGAAACTGATTTGAATTTGTGCAACAAATGATGTTTGCGGTCCATACATATTTGATTTGGTTTACCCTCCTCCTCACTGATATATTAGTGCTTTAAGAATGTGTCACTCCATGATAAGACATCATAAATCATCAATACTTTCACTAATGGATGTTGATGCAGATCTCTGTTGGAATGTTGATATGGGGTATATTTATACTGCAACTGGGAGCATGCCTCCCAGCCCTGGTAGAAAGATATGTGCTAGATCTGTTTGAGTTAGTGTGCTAAAAATAGCAGAGAGGATGTTGTGGCACAGGCTAGAAGCCTGTGTGTGGACCCAGGGAGTGGGGTTGAGTGGGCTTATAGTCACGGCGGCTAGTCTGTGTCACATCATCTACACTGCTAGTTCTAGCATACTAGCTCAAGCAGAACTAGCATGTGTCTGTTTACCCTGGCTGGGAATCACACCTTCCAAATGTAGACGTATCCGTCAGATCTGAGAACCTGACATGTGGCACACTAGAGGTCTTCATTCTACTCTTTGGAAAGGAGGAGTATTGGTAAGCAAACACTCTTTAAAGTGAGCATATATTTGCTCCACATACAGCCAATGAAGTGATCTCATCCCGATCTCTAGGTAGCAGAGGTAAATCAAAAGAAGCACATTCTATGTCAAGACCTCCTGGTACTCCATAGCAAATCAGACTTCAATTCTGTGGTCAGACCTCTGAAGTGCTGCAGCACTCCAATACAGAGACTGGAAATCTTTTGGGCACCTCAAATAAATTTTAGCTTTCATGACATTAGTACAATAATTCTTTTTTATTTTCATATTTAATCTGTCTTTAATTTGATATATTCAATTGGTTATGCATTTTTAATTTTCAGAGTGCTGTAAATATGCTGTAAATGTTGTGAAGGTGGAATCTGCAGACATTGACAACTGGGTAGGCACCAGTTGGATCTTTTGGCACTTGGCAATGTGTGGGATGCAGTTAAAGGTTGTGGGGTTACGGTTGTTAGCTGGTTGTTAGCCTAAGTGTTCAGCAGAGAAATAGTTGACTCTGAAACCTAATTCTGACCATTTTAAACGCTCATTGATATCAATGGGAGCAGCTCACGCTGTTCTTGCAGCTATTTTAGGAAGTTTGCAGATTCAGAAGACAGCAGTTCATTGGCTTACACTTGGTTTATGTTTGAATGTTCTCTTTTCAACCAAACTGGCTACAAATCATTTAAAAAAAAAAAAAAAAAAAAAAAAAGCCAGAAGGCTTAGATTTTTTGGAACACAGTTATAGAGCATGCAGGGATTCTATAGCAAATCTTTGTGGCTGCAGAATTGTCTGATATCTTAAGAGAATATACCTAGCACTGTTTGTAACTTTTTCCCCTTAGGTTGAAGGTATCCTTGGAATACTGCTTTGGGTACCTGTGGACATATTTCATTTTTCTTGCCCACCTCACTGTAGACTGTCACTAGTGGAGGAAGGCAAAAATGCAACTGTCAGTCATTATTACCAAGGAGATTTTCACAAAACATAAGATGCTGGCTGCCTCTTGCTGTCCCAGAATACAGCAGCACACTGTTTCTCCCCCCCCCCCCCAGTTTTAAATGTATATCTCAGAATTTTTATACCATTACATTGATATTAAAATGCACTGTTTATAAGCTGTATTTTATGTTTAGTAAATACAGTAGTAGGAAAATTCAGATGCAAACTTCCCATCAGTACACTTTTTCAATCAAAATGGGTTGGATCTCAGTCTAGACTGGCTGAGTTGCAGAGACTTGTCAATAAAACATTAATGACTTGCAACCCAACCCCATTTAATGAAATATTTAAATTAAACTTCTCTATGCTGGCGTTCACATAAATGTTGTAGAAACAAACCCCGGAGGTTTTAAGTTGTTCTTAATTCAGATTGGCTAGGGTCTCATTAATCTTATTTTACAGCCTGGCTTTAAGAAGCTTTTTTTGTTCATGTAATTCTTTAATGATGTAAACTGATTTGACTGAAGAAAACAAAATGAAACCCCTTTAAGCACAAGAACTTCTTGTTTTCTTGTGAAAAGCCGCTTACCCACATTGTTTTTTCAATGTGAAATAACCTCAGTAAAAATCTGTTCAGTATCGTCTAGTGCAGACTTGAGTAGGGTTAAGTTTCACTGAAATAAATAATTACATCAGATGTCATAAGGAAAGACCTGTTGGTTTCAGCTAGTTATTACTTAAGTTTAGAAGCTTTTTCTTTTGAGAAACCTTATGTACCGGATTTGGTGGGAAAAAGTTAGTTTTCATTTAACAAAGTAAATGTTCCCTTTTCATTTGTGGAGATAAGATGGAGGTGCAAGGACCGTCATTTTGTTCTGCGTTTGCACACAATGGAGTCCTGGTCCATGAGTAGTGATCCTAGGTGCTACAGTAATACAAATAATTGGTAACTGAATCTCAGGAGATGTGGTCTGATATGAATTTAATTATTTTCTGTTAATGGGGGAGTGAATCTAGAAGGAAATGTCTTCTGTGAGTAAGGTCCACTGTTGGTATAAGCCAAATGACCAATTTTTAGGCATAGTAAATCCAATAGCTGACTGGGTATCCTTGAGATAAGAGGTGGGCATATTTTGCTTTGTCTTCCCATAGTAAAATAATCTGGTGACATATGAAAATATTTCCTTATTTAATATCCACCATGGCTTTCAACAGGAGGCTTGATTTTTATAGTGTTGCTCCTGATTTGGTAATACAGCTGCCTGTCATTTATTCCCTAAACAAGGGGGAAATGGTGTGGAAAAAGCAAACGCAGATGACATTCAATCCCCCCAAATGCCAAATGGGTAGAAGATACAAAGAAGCTTAGTATGATCTGGGATTAATTTCTTCAGCCTGTAAAACATTGTTACAACATAAGTTTTGAGGTTCATCATTTGATACCCCATTGATGTGAGTGAGAGAAGAGTGTATTTTGCACTTGGCTAAACTATTTGAATACCAGTCATTTCTCTAAATCAAAAGTGAGCAAACTGCAGGTCCTGGTGGGATAGAGATTAATGTTTGGATTCAGAGTAAGTTTGACGTGCCTCTTAATCAGGTTCATTTGAGAAAGATGTTAAGTGTATTATTGGCTGGAAATAATACACTGGAAAACTTCAATGGTATAAAGTTACTCAATTTCCAATTTGGTTTTCTTCCTGACCTTTGCTTAGGTCTCTGTAGTTATTGCTGCAAATCCACATGGAGCTGCTCTAAAGTGCAGTACACAAAAACATCTGGTTGCTTAAAATCCTGATGAAAAAGGGGAAAATAATGGAAGTAAACTCAGTGTAGTGCAAGACTTAAAAAAAGCTCATGTCTGCAGTGTTTAAAAGTAGCATGAATTACTTCAATTTAATTTTTTTAACCATTTAAAAATGTATTTTCTCAAACATATATTCCACTAACAAGTACTCTTTTCTTTGTGCGGGTCTTGAGTATTTTGCTCTTCAGAGAGAGAAAGATTACTTGTAAAATGGTTCTCCCCTTGTGTTCCCCACACCTCCCGGCCCTTACCCCACAGCTTTGAAGTCTTCAGTTCTTCCTGTGCGTGCAGGAGCATGCAGCGTACACGGGGCTGGTGAGTCTGTGAACATGCAATGGCAGAAACTATAAATCGAACCATCTGTGGAAGCAAAGCCCTTTAGACTATATTAATATCAAATTATTATTGTGGAACCATTAAACTGGTTGTGTGGGTGGAGAAAGGCAGACAGTTTTCTCTTGGTTAACTCATCAGGAAATGATATCATTCTCTGGGCAGTAATTTGTATGACTCCCAAGAGGCAAAGCCACAGTGGTACTTGCTCAGTGTCTGACCTATTAGTAACTGGATCCTGGTAACCAAAGCTTATCACAACTTTTTGAGTGTAGTAACAAGGCTTGATGTGTGTGTATGCACCTCTCTGAAGAAAAGACCATAGAAAAAAGTTTTATTCAAGACCATATTTGCATGACTACTCAACAATATCCAGTTAATAGCAGAAGTGTACAGGTTACGAAAATTGTACTAAATATTTTTTAGCTAAATGTGACTAATGGTAATTCATTTAAGTAACTGTGTTTCAGGAAATTATTAATGTACTTTACATGGAATATGCTACAATATGCTTCCATCCAAACAAATAAAGATTCTAAGTGAAAAGGGAAAAGGGAAAAGGGAAGCATATTGTAATATCTTAAATGAAACAAACTGTACCATAGAATTTCTGTGGATAGAAATTCCATGCTTGAATAATAAGAATATAGCAGTAGGAATAGATTGTCGACCAGCTGATGAGGATGGTGATTGTGAAATACACTGTTGGAAATGGGCCATCCTGATTATCACCACACGTTTTTTTTTCTCCTGCTGATAATAGCCCACCTTAACTGATCACTCTCATTATAGTTAGTATGGCAACACCCATTTTTTCCATGTCCTCTGTGTAGATATATCTTCCTACTGTATTTTCCACTGCATGCATCCGATGAAGTGGGTTTTAGCCCACGAAAGCTTATGCTCAAATAAATTTGTTAGTCTCTAAGGTGCCACAGGTACTCCTTGTTCTTTTTGCCGATACAGACTAACACAACTACCACTCAAGCCTGTCAGGGAATTTAGAGAGGCTACAAAAAAAAAAGAAAAAGAAAATCCAGTAATAATGGGGGATTTGAACTATCTCTTGATTGATTGATTTATGTGTCACCTCATGACAGGATGCAGAGATAAAATTTCTCCACACCTTTAATGACAGCTACTTGGAGCAGCTGGTCCTGGAACCCACAAAGGGAGAGGCGGTTCTTGATTTTAGTCCTAAGTGGTGCACAGGATATCATCCAAGAGGTGAATATAGCTGAACAGCTTGTTAATGGCGACCATAATGTAATTAAATTTTACATCTTTGGGGGGAGAGGGAAGGGAAATACCAAAGCACCCCACCACGGTAGCATTTAACTTTGAAAAGAGGAACTACACAAAAATGAGGAAGCTAGTTAAATGGAAATTAAAAGGACCAGTCACAAGAGTGAAATGCCTGCAAGCTGCATAGGAACTATTTAAAAACACCGTAATAGAGGATCTAACTAAATGTATGTTCCCAAATAAAAATAAAGGACAAAAAAATGAAGAGGCAAAAAAGCATTCTTTAAAAACTGAAAGTCAGATCCTACTGAGGAAAATAGAAAGGAGCATAAACTCTGGCAAGTTAAGTGTAAAAGTATAATTAGGCAGGCCAAGAAAGAATTTGAAGAGCAACTAGCAAAAGACACACAAACAGCCATTTTTTTTCAAGTACATCAGAAGCAGGAAGCCTGCCAAACAATTAGTGGGGCCACTGGACGATCAGCGTGCTAAAGGAGCACTCAAGGAAGAGAGGGCCATTGTGGAGAAGCTAAATGAATTCTTTGCATTGGTTTTCACTGCAGAGGATGAGGAAGATTCCCACATGAGCCACTTTTTAAGGTGTCGGTTCTGAGCAACTGTCCCAGATTGAGGTGTCATTAGAGGTGGTTTTGGAATAAAATGATAAATTAAACAATAAGAAGTCACCATGATCAGAGGGTATTTGCCCAAGAATTCTGAAGGAACTCAAATATGAAATTGCAGAACTACTAACTGTGGTATGTAACCTATTGCTTAAATCAGTTTGTGTACCAGATGACTGGCGGATAGCTAATGTAATTCTGATTTTTTTAAATAAAAGGCTCGAGAGAGAATATTGGCAATTACAGGCAAGTAAGGCTAACTTCAGTATCAGGCAAATTGGCTGAAACTACAGCAAAGACGACAATTTATCAGACACGTAGATGAACACAATATGTTGGGGAAGAGTCAACACAGCTTTTGTAAAGAGAAATCATGCCTAACCAATCTATTAGAATTCTTGAGGGTGTCAACAAGTATGTGGACAAAGGTGATCCAATTCATACAGTGTATGTGGACTTTCAGAAAGTCTTTGACAAGGTCCCACATGAAAGGCTCTTAAGCAAAGTAAGCCATCATGGGATAAGAGGGAAGATCCCCTCCTGGATCAGTAACTAGTTAAAAAGATAGGAAACAAAGGTTAAGAATAAACAGTTAGTTTGCATGGTGGAGAAAGATAAATAGCGAGGTCCCCCATGGATTTGTACTGCGACTTGTGTTGTTCATCCTATTCATGAATTATCTGGAAAAAGGGGTAAACAGTGAGGTGGAAAAATTTGCAGATGATACAAAACTATTCAAGATAGTTAAGTCCAAAGCAGATTGTGAAGAGTTACAAAGAGGTCTCCAAAAACTGGGTGAGTGGGCACCAAAATGGCAGATGAAATTCAGTGTCAAGTGCAAAGTAATGCACATTCTTGGAGTCATCGTGGATAGTTCTCTGAAAACATCTGCTCAGTGTGCAGAGGCAATCAAAAAAGCTAACCATGTTAGGAACCATTAGGAAAGGGATAGACCGTAAAACAGAAAATATCATAATGCCACTCTATAAATTCATGGTACACCTGTACCTTGAATACTGCATGCAGTTCTAGTCACCCCATCTCAAAAAGATATATTAGAATTGGAAAAGGCACAGAAAAGGTCAACAAAAATTATTAGGGATATGGAACAGTTTCTGTATGACAAGAGATTTTAAAAAGTGGGACTAAGGAGTTGTGATAGAGGGCTATAAAATCAGGAATGATGTGGAGAAAATGAATAAGGATGTATTATTTACCCCTTCAGATAACACAAGAACCAGTGTCACACAATGAAATTAATAGGCAGCAGTTTTAAAAGAAACCTAAGGAAGTACTTCTTCGCACAGCGTACAGTCAACCTGTGGAACTCATTGCCAGGGGATGTTGTGAAGGCGAAAAATATAATTGGATTAAAAAAAGAATTAGATGAAATCATGGAGGATAGGGCCATCAGTGGCTCTTAGTCAGGATGGCCAGGGATGCAACCCCATGCTCTGGGTGTCCCTAAAGCTGTGACTGCTAGAAGCTGGGCCTGTACAACAGGGGGTGGATCACTTGATAATTGTGCTATTTTGTTCATTGCCACTGGAGCTTCTGGCACTGGACAGTATCAGAAGACAAGATACTGGGCTAGCTGGACCATTGGCATGACCAAGTATGGCCATTCTTATGTAATAACACACTTTAATAAGATAAAATCCTATTTAAACCCTGCTGTGTTTTAAAATTGAATAATTGTAAATGGTAGGAGTGTCGTATTGATAAATATTCAGATGGAACCCAGGTGAATAAATCCAAATTTGTGTATGTCGTGACTAGAGTTGGCTGAAAATATTGATGTATATTTTTGGATTTTTTTTCCTCTGAAAAAATCTCAGTTTTGCTTGGTTTTGACCAGGTTTTTGAAAGTTAGAAATTTTGATGAAAAATTTGAACCACTTTTTGTGAAACAATTTTTCTGCATATTTTTATTTTTAAACCAGCTTTGGTTTTGAACCCTAATCTTATGATGGGATGGGAGGAGGAAAGGAAGAGGGCAGAAGGCACTGGGAGCATGTGGTCTGTTGTGTTTTGGGTAGAAGGTGAAAATCCCACAAGTAGCAAGTCCAAATCTCTGATAATGTTGACCTCTGTACATTAATAAAATAGTGACACTAGAAATCTGTGCATTAAGTCTAACACTGTGGTTCCATCTAAGGCTTTCATTAACTTCTATAGCAAATTTGCTTAGTTTACAAGTAGAATAGTATTTTTTCCTAATTGTCAGCTGTGCAAACTAACTCTGGGATCTGAAAATCAAGGTGTTCTCTTTCTGGCTTGTGCATATTCAGAGTAAGGGATTGTCTACACAGTGTGGTGGTAGAAGTGTTGAACTAGAAGTGTTTAAACTGTACAGCAGAGGTTCTCAAACAGTGGTTCACGAGCTCCATTCAAGTGGTCCGCGGATAGTTCCCTCTAAGATGTGCATGAGAGAATGAAGGGCCACCCACCTAATTAGTGGAGACACGCAGGTGTGGCTCCACTAATTAGGTGCCTGGACCCTGGAGAAGATGCACATGTAAGGTGAGGTGATGGCCTTGGGGGGGAATAGGGGGTAGGTGGGAGGGGGTGGTGGGGTGAGAAGAGGGGGTGGAGGGAATTTGGACATGCAGGGCTGTGGCGGTCAGAGAAAGAGGCAACTTTCCCCAGCTCCAGGGCTGCAGCTGCTGGGGAGAGACGGCCCTCCTTCCCAGCCTCAGCTCTGTGGCTGGGGAAAGACCCCCCCCCCCCTCTTTCCCAGCCCCAGCTTGGGGCTGCAGCGGCAGGGGAGGGCACATCCATCACATTAGAAAGGTAATATTAAATTTACCTTTAAAATATGAGTTGTGTGCTTTTATTTGTAGAACAAAAAAAGTTGTTTATTATTAAGGTTTTTTTTTTTAATATAGCGCTTTTATCCAAAGCGCTTTACAATAGTTAGCTAATGGTACAAACAACATTTGGAAAGATCATTAAGTGGTCCACTGAGACCCTCAGCAATTTTCAAGTGGTGTGTGTGTGTGTGTGTGTGTGTGAGTTTGAGAACCACTACTCTAGAGAACTCTAATGCATGGAGCTTTAGCTGCCCCCATAAACCCTGTTGGTGTGCTCTAAAAGTACCTAGTTTGCATTGATGTAGTCAGTCATGTTTCAGACAAAACTAGCTAACATGCACTAGGTGCCTTTCAGAGTGCACCAGCAGAGTCTACATGGGGTAGTTAGTGCTCTACAGCCGAAACCCTTTTGGTTCACACTGCACCATGTAGACAAGCCTTAGAATCATAGAATATGAGGGTTGGAAGGGAACTCAGGAGGTCATCTAGTCCAACCCCCTGCTGGACTGATCCCCTGACAGATTTTTGCCCCAGATCCCTAAATGGCCCCCTCAAGGATTGAACTCACAACCCTGGGTTTAGTAGGCCAATGCTCAAACTACTGAGCTATCCGTCCCCCTTCTATCCCTTAGAAAGTATGTAGTAGCAACTTTGTTAAAACTTGCACTCGACATTCAAGAACAGTATTAGAATCCATCTTATTGTCCTAGAGCAGCGGTTCCCAAAGTGGGGTTTGCGAACCCCTTGGGGTTCACAGAACGTTTCAGGGGGTTTGAAAGAAAAATTTCATTAATGGCGGCCAGAGGACTCTGCTGGGACCCAGTTGCAGGGCAGACAACCCGAGCCCCAGGGAGAGCGGGGCCGGGCAGTTTGAGCAGGCAGCCCGAGCCCTCCCCTGTCAGCCAGGGAGCCGGCAGCCCAAGCCTCGTGGAGAGCGGGCAGTTTGAGCCGGCAGCCCGAGCCCCTCCCCTGTCAGCGGGGGAGCGGGCAGTTTGAGTCGGCAGCCCCAGCCCTCCCCTGTCAGCGGGGGAGCCGGCAGCCCGAGCCCCAGGGAGAGCGGGGCCGGGCAGTTGGGGCAGGCAGCCCGAGTCCCGGCGGTCAGTGGGGGAGCCGGCAGCCCGAACCACAGCGCTCCGCGTAGGGCTGGCAGCCTGAGCCCCAGGGAGAGCGGGGCCGGGCAATTGGGGCCAGCAGCCCGAGCCCTGCCCCCGTCAGCAGGGGAGCCGGCAGCCTGAACCCCAGCGCTCTGCGCGGGGCTGGCAGCCCGAGCCCCAGGGAGAGCGGGGCTGGGCAGTAGGGGCTGGCAGCCTGAGTCCCGCCCCCGTCAGTGGGGGAGCTGGCAGCCCAAACCCCAGCCCGAGCCACAGGAATTTGCCAAATCTCATCTAAAGCCAGAACCACAGCCCTCCTTGTTACCACCAGCTACACAACCTCACCCTAAACTAGAGGTGGGTGAAAAATACCAAGCATTTTTCACAGAAAGTTTTGAATTTTTTTCACATTTTTCAAAATTCCCCAAGAAAAATTTACAAAAAACTGAAACGGAAAAATGGTCCATTTCCAAAAACCGTTTTCATGAAACATTTCTCATTTTTGAAAACCAAAAATGAATTTATTTTTATTCGAAACCATTTTTTTTAAAAACAAAAGCTAAAAAACCATTTTACAGAAACATTTTTGGTTTCTGGTTTTTCTATGTTCGTTAAAAAAAGTTTCAATTAAAAATATTTTTCATAGGTTCATAGATTCCGGGCCCGGCAGTTGGGGCATCCATCACACTGAGGAAATTTAAGTTTAAATCCCTGAAAATATTCATTTTTAGGAGGGGGTTCACGAGATTTCACAATTAGTGAAAGGGGTTCGCGGGGTGTTAAAGTTTGGGAACCACTGTCCTGAAAGGTTGCCAACCCCTGCTCTAGAAGTGGTGTGCCGAGTCTTCATTTATTCACTCTAATTTAAGGTTTCGCATGCCAGTAATACATTAACGTTTTTAGAAGGTCTCTTTCTATAAGTCTATAATATATAACTAAATTATTGTTGTATGTAAAGTAAATAAGGTTTTTAAAATGTTTAAGAAGCTTCATTAAAATTAAATTAAAATGCAGAGCGCCCCGGACCCGTGGCCAGGACCCGGGCAGTGTGAGTGTCACTGAAAATCAGCTCGCGTGCCGCCTTCGGCACGTGTGCCATAGGTTGCCTACTCCTGTCCTAGAGCTTTGACTCTGCAGGGCTAACAGGAGTAAAATGTAGAAAAAGCTTATCATTCTTTGAAAAGTAATCAGCTGTGCTTCAGGTGAAGCATATCGGAAATAAAAGGTGCTTTTTTTAATATAGTCACTCCTCTGAATGTAGCCACACCTGAAGAGTAAGCAAGAAGTCAACAACCCTCTGCTTTTTCCTTCATATCCAAAAGGGTGGAGAGAAAAGAGGATCTAGAGTTTGAATGCCTCTCAAGGTGTTCTGTAAGGCCCTCCTCTTTTTTGAAAGTGCTATCTCACCACAGCCGGGATGATATTAAAACACTTTTTAAATGTTTAAATGCACATGTTACCTGACACAAAACTAGGACATAAATAATCCATGTAATAGTAAATACCCTCTACTCCTCCATCCTCTTAAGGCAATGGTCACCAACCTGTCGATTGTGATTGATTGGTTGATCCAGGAGCCTCTGCCAGTCGATCACGATCTCCAGGCCGCTAAAAGTCCGGCAGCGCATTGGCTGGGAGCTGCAGGGGTGGCACTTGCGGGCGTGGGCAATGCACGGTGGCCCGCTCTCCCCCCCCCCCCCCCCGGGGCCGCAGAGTCGTGCCAGCAGCCAGCTGCTTCCAGGAGTGGCGTGGGGCCATGGCAGGCAGGCAGCCTGCCTGAGCACCGCTGCGTTGTGGACGGGGTGCCGCCTGTGTTAAGCACCTCCCGGCTGGAGCCTGGACCTCGCACCCCCTCTTACACCTTTGCCCCAGCCTAGAGCCCCCTCCTGCACCCAAACTCCTTCCCAGAGCCCACACCTCTCGTCCCCTCCTGCACCCAAACTCCTTCCCAGAGCCCACACCTCTCGTCCCCTCCTGCACCCAAACTCCTTCCCAGAGCCCATACCTCTCGTCCCCTCCTGCACCCCAACCCCCAGCCCAGGGCCCCCTCCTGCACCCCAATCCCCTGCCCCAGGCTCAGCCAATGCACACCCCACAGTTGAGAATGTTACACTGATTTGGGACAATCCCTGAAGGATTTTGGATCTATAAACCACAAATGACACTAGTAAAAAGTAAAAGTCATGAAATGTCCAGTGGATTCTATGAGATTAGGTGCAGTGTGACCACATGACCCCGTGCCCAAACTCCCTCTAAGCTTGCACCCGTCACTCCTGCACCCCTGCCCCAGGCTCAGCCCGGAGTCCCCGCCCACACTCCGAACACCTTGGCGCCAGCCCAGAGTCTGCACCCCCTCCCACGCTCCAGCCCAGGGAAAGTGAGTGAGGGTGGGGGAGAGCAAGCTACGGAGGGAGGGGGGAATGGAGTGAGCAGGGCAGGGCCTCGGAAGGGGCAGGATAGCTCCTGGGTTGATCTTAAATTCAAAAAGTGATCTTGGGCATAAGAAGGTTGGAGACCACTGTCTTAAGGTATGTCTACACTTACAGCAATGTGTAGAGAACAGACACTGCACACCCAGCTAGCACAGGTATAAATAGTGTAGACAGTGAGGCATGGCTTAGGTGAGTTGAGCAGTGTGCCCTACACGCCTAAACCCCCAAGGCATATATCCTACTTGACTTTCTGTGTACCCAAGCGGCGGCTCCTATGTCTACACTGCTGTTTTTTAGCAGTGTAGAGTCCTGCTGCTTCTTGTTGCTGGAGCCTTTCCCTGCCCCAACGAAAGGGTCTGCCACATCCCCTCTGCCTTTCCCTGCCATGTGTAGCTACACACAGCTGTGAGAAGTGTGGATGCAGCCTGCCTTTCATTGCAGCATGTAGCTAAATGAGTAGTGCCTGTACTCTACACATGACTGTAAGCACAGACATAACCTGACACACAACTTAACACTACCAAAACTACTGTATAGCAGACCCCACATGATAACCTTAATTCTTCCTCCTATGAAGGCCAGCCTTTCATCAGCCTTCTACCAAGCCAAATACCAAGACAATACCCCCAATCTTCTCTTTTGTATCTTGTCATAGACTTTAAGGTCAGAAGGGATCATTATGATCGTCAGTCTGGCTACAGGCTACAGAAATTCTATTCCAATGCAACATCCAACATCTATGGGTCAGCTACATACACCAATTCACCATCCCCACTCCTTATAATTAGTCCTTTTGAGCCATATTCCACGATATGCCTCCATATTTCTTACTTGCACCTGGTTTATGTATTTGCATTCATGATCAATTTTGTTTGAAAAAGTAGGTTGACTTTCTTCTTTTGACTTCCCAAAGTGTCAAACAAATGCATTATTACCACCTGAACATCTTGATACTGCATCTCTTGCCATTTCTGACAGTCCCCTGATGAGTTAGTGAAGATAACATGTGGCAGCTCTTTGCAGATGTCCTGTGGTGTGCAAAATGATGTTCAGATGCCTCGCTGTATTGTTATAGTTCAGTGGCATTTCTTCCAAAGCTGCTTTTCGAGGCTGTGGAAAGTATTCTTCTAATATCTGGTCAAACTGAATGTCAAATAGGCTAAATATGCCAACTTAGAAAGTAAAAACACACTAATTTGTAGCAGTTTTCAAATTAGTGTTAATACCTTAATACAGTGGTTCTTAACTTGGGGTGCATGATGCCCTTTCTGGGGGTGCAAGACATGCCAGATATTTTTTAGAAGGTAAATCATCGAAAACACAAATTAAGCACAGGCACATAAGTACAACTACTTTGTTTCATAAAACCTATGTATTTATTATTATAGATTTTTTTTAACGATTACTGTAATATATATAAACAAAAATATATCTAGGTTTAAGGGGTGCAATAACATTTTTTAGGTTTAAGGGGTGCGAGAACATATTTTGATTTTTGATAAGGGGTGCGAGAATGTATTTTGAGAACCAAAGGGGTGCAGGCTGCAATAAAGGTTAAGAACCATCTCAGTTAACCTCACCTTTAAGGTCTGAGTACAGACCACAAGGTACAATAAATATACACATGCTTCATTTTTTTTTTCAGACCTTAATGTGTAACAAACCAGAGTGAGGCATAAAACGTCATTTACTAGATTTAAAGCCAATGAAATTTCTTCTTAAAATTGAAACTAATGCTGATGGCACCAAATGGCTCGGTTATTAGGCTCACCAAATCCCCATGTATGCAACAGGGCAACAGCAGTGGAGAATTCCTGTTCTCTGGTAGTATAAGTTACTTTTTTTTCTAATAAAGGTTTTGAAATTGCAGTGGACATGAGACCGCTATAGATCTGTGTTAAAATGCAGTATGTAATTGTTCATGGGCATGGCATAAAATCTTGTTTATGTTCAGGTGTTCTTTTAACTGTATGCTAAATACTGGAAAGAAAGAGGCACTTCAGTAGTTCCCATGAAGTGTAAATTCACAGATTCTTTTTTTGCCCAAGAACATAATATAACTCCTATGAAGTGTCTCATTGTTACTAAATTAAATATGTTAGTAGCATAATTGCCAAGAATACTGTATAATGTTTTTAATCATAGAAATACTATCAAAAAGATACCAAAAGAATGTACTTGTTAACTTGTAGGAAAATATTTAAAAAAAAAAAAAAAAAAAAAAAAAAGGATGGTTCAGTGATTAGGGCACAAGCCTAGAACTTGGGAGACCTGGGTTCAATTCCATGCTTTGCCACATGTTTCCTGTGGGACCTTGGGCAAGTCATTTAGCCTCTGTGCCTCAATTCCCCATCTGTAAAATGGGGATAATATACTTCCATACCTCACAGGTGTGGTGTGAGGATAAATATATTGAAGACTTGTAAAGTACTTTGATCAATTGATGAAAAGTGCTGTAAGAGTTAGGTATTATTAATCTGGATGTTAAGAATAAAAGATTCTTTCCATAGCACTTTTCCTCAAGAAACATTACTTATAGTATACAATAGCTGTACCAAACGGATGCATGTCTGAAACCCCGAGATGTTCTCAATCCTTTATGGAGGCGAAGGGAGAGAAGAATGACATTTCTTGAAGGATACTATCATGGTGTTCCTAGTCTTTTAAAAACATACTTATTCTCCTATTCTGTTACTACCACATGGATATTTTAAAGCTGAAATCTGTTTCCTTAACTGTTCCTTTCTCTCTCTGATGTACAGACACTGTTTTATTATCCATGGGGTGCTAATGAATGCTGAGCTGCTGTCATTGATTCTTTTTAAAACAAAACCTTTTTTTATTTAAAGGGGAAAAAACAGCACGCCCACAAGCTCACAGGATGATTTTTACTTTGTAAACATAGGGGAGAAGAGAGAAGCAGATCAGATTTAGGGACTAGTCTGTCTCGAAAGCATTCTTTCAGCATCATAAATTCAAAATGATATTGGCATTGGGATTATATATCTTACTTGACATCTCCCCGCAGGTTGAGCGTAAGCCAAATAGATTTTGATTAATTGCTTTATTAAAGGATACAGGCTTCAGTTTAACTGTTGTTGTCTTTTTCTCTTTTTCTATTACAACTTTGCTTTTTTATCTGTCCTGCATTACTGGTTGCATCTTACTCTAACACACTCAAACCTGTACCCAAAAGTTGGCCCTTAGGGCTTTTCTACATGAACATAGTCGGCAGTAGGCATGGGTGTGAATCTAGCCTGCCATGCAGTAACTCTCCCTGTGAATCCTGCTGCTGCACACTAACAGTTCTTTAGTGTCCTTTGATTTAGTTCAGTGGCTTACAACCTCTTTTCATTTGCGAACCCGTAAAAATTTTTTTGAATGGAAGCACGGACCCCTTTGGAAATCTTAGATAGTCTGCGGACCACCAGGGGTCTGTGGACCCCAGTGATCTAGTCCTATTTTAAAGTGTGGTACTCTGAGTCCTATGAACAAATCACAGAGATTCATGGACCTTAAAGTTTTGCAAGGTTTCACGATTTAAGGCTGATTTTATCCCGTGGATCGTTGATCACCTTCCAGATGAGAGAGATTTATGATTCCACTTTCTTGTATAGGTTGTAGAGTACAATACTCTGAAGTTGCAATATTTTTCATTTATTACACTCCCAACATTCCAGTTTCAGTATTTGACATTGACACCCTGTGACAGGGTTGGGAGAAAACCCCTGTCACACCGAGTCAATATACTCACCCTTTTTAGCAGGGTAATGAGGCCTAATGGCCCCTAATAGCTGGGCAGTGTGGCCCAATGGCCAAAGTCAATAGGTTTGCCCCTCTTAGCAGGGCATTAAGGCCTAGCGGCTATAGTTAGTAAATATGCCTCAGGGCGACAGGGTAGTAAGGCCTAGCAGCCAGAGTCCATAGATTCGCCCTTCTCGGCAGGGCAGTAAGGCCTAGCGGCCAAAGTCAGTAAATTCACCCTGGTTAACAAGGCAGCGTCACCCAATGGTCAGATTCAATAGATTTTATTCCTGGGGGAATTCTGCGCCATTGCGTGTGCGCAGAATTTATGTCCCCCACAGATTTCTTTGCTTCCCCGCAGAAAAATGACTAACAGGGAAGCTGCAAGAGCAGTCACACACCACTTCCTAGCTGTGCAGATACATTTTTTTCAGGCACCTGGAGCAGCCGGCAGAGAGGTAAATCACCGCAGGACAGGGGACACCCCAGCCATTAGCTCCTACCCTGCACCAGGATCAACCCGGCTGGGCTGGAGGCAGGAGAGAACAGGACTTCCTCTTCCCCTGCAAGGAGTGGCTGAGGCTATGTCAGATCCACCCCCAGAAATCTCCCCCAGCTGCAGGAAGCTCCGTATCCTCCTCTGCTTCCTGCCCCCATTGCACCTCAGCTGCGGGGGGAGGTGTCGCTGTACAGGGAGCTGCTCCCCTATCCCCCCAGTCCCTGTGCATCTGGACCTCCCGTACCTAAACACCCCTGCCAAGCCTTACCCTGTACACCCAGAATCCCCCTAGCCCTCCATACCTGAACCCCACCCCATCGAACCTCAACTCCTGCATCTGGAGCACCCTGGCCCCAGATCCCCTGCCTCCAGACTCCCATCCCTATCCCAGATCACCCCCACTGAGCTCCCTGCTCTCAAACCCCCACCCTGACAAGCCCCACCCTGAACCCCCCCATCCAGACTCTCACTCCACTGACCCCCAACTAGCTGCACCCAGACCCCCCATGCTGAGACTCCAACACCCAGACCCTCTGCTGAGCCCCAACCACTTTCACCTGGAAGCCCCTGCAGAGTCCCATTGCCCCTGCACCTGTAACCTCCCCAACGAGCCTCTGTGCATCCAGATCCCCCCCCCTTAGTGAGCTGCCTGCACCCAGATTGTCCCCCACACAATCCTCTCACCCCACACCTGGATCCCCCCACACTCAGATCCTGCCTGGTTGAGCCTCCCTGCTCCACACCTGGTGCAAAGGGGCAGGGCCCTAGGGTATTTCTGGGGCAGGGGCAGGCACAGGCCTTGTGCTGTGTCAGGGTCGGGTGCAGCCTCACCACTGAGTCCGTGTCCTGGGGGTGGGGGGGCTGCTGGGTGATCTCTCATGTTTGTGCAGCCAGTGGCCTGTGCTTCCCACTGCCATACTAGAGCCTCTGCATTTATTTATTCACAAATAAAACTTGCAGAATTTTAAAATATTTTGCGCAGAATTTTTAAGTTTTTGGTGCAGAATGCCCAGGAGTAAGATTTGCCCTCAGCAGGGCTGTAAGTCCTAGCAGCCAGAGTCCATAGATTCGCCCTCAGCAGGGCAGTAAGACCGAGTGGCCAGAGTCAGTCAGGAAGGGGCTCGCCACATACAAAGAGGGGGTGGCAGCCCGGGTAGGGTGATTCAGGCCCTCCATCTCCACTGGACCCCAGCCCAGGGCCCTGGTAGTGGCAAGAGTGCGTGCCACTGAGTCAGTGTTGGGGGTTCTGACCGAAACACGCTGACTCAAAAGTCCGGTTCACTAACCGGGCTATTATCTAATTCCCCTGGGCTGCTTCCTACCATAGTTCCCGTTGCTGTGGTCTGGGCTTCTCTGCTGTCTCCGGGTTCCCAGGTCTGTGCTGGCCCCGGCGATTCCTGACACAGCGACATCTTCATAGGTACCTTGGCGTCTGCCTGGGTTACGGTGTCTCCGGCTCCCACGGCCTCGGGCTTTGGCTGGAGCCAGCGGAGTACATCCTTCCCTCCCAGCAGTCAGCCCCAACTGAGCTGAGCTGCTCCTGTTTATACCAGTGCACCTGGAGCATGCCCAGTAAAGTGAAGGGGCCGTGGTTTCCTCAACCCACAACGTAGGGTTAACCCTTCCCCGTCCAGTGCGGGGCGAGTGCACCCTAATAAATATTTTTGTGGCAACCTTTCCTCTCCCCCTCATCTCAGATGTTTGCTAGTCATCCTCAGTGTGTAAGGGATTAGATGAATAGTACATAACCTCTTGAATATATTTGCTGTTGTGAATTACCTGATAAATATTGGGAAAGAGTCAGCAGCTCCTGGTCCTATTTGCTCAATGTGAAATTTAAACTTGCTCTGGGCGAGAAGGATAAGTATATTTTAAGGGACGAGGCCTTTGGGCTATTACCATAGGGATAGTGCTAATGTAGGCTGTCACCTCTGTGTTACTTTACAATAGTTGTTTGCATCATTATACAGACCAAAAAATGTTAGATGATCTTGTGAGACCAAAGGGTTTAATTTAGTGAAAGAGCCAAGTGGCTCTTAACTACATTGCCTAAGTTACTGGCATTCTTGAGGTTTCTGACCCAAGTTGCTTACTTGAAAGATTAAATCAGTTCTGTGCATTTATTTTATGGGATTTATGAAGAAATAAGCAAACAGATAAAATTAAATGAATATATTTTCAAATCAAGGTAACAATTGGAATTAAATCAATAGGTTAATGGCTTAACAATTGGTTTAAGTCTGTCAATCGGTCAGATCATCAAATAAATATAACAGGTAACCAGATCATGGGCTGACACAACAAATAATTACTCTTACTCCTGCAGCAGGAGACTGAAGGGGGTGACTTTTGGTTTAGTCTAATGCACCCCACCTCTACAAAGAGATTCTGCACATGATTGTGAAACTGCTCTAGTTGGTATAGGTCGTAGCTGTCCATTTCAGTTTTAAGAGATTGCCTGCAGTGGTCAAATCAGCTAGTCTTAATGAAACATATAGGCCGAAGTGGTTTCTTAAGCTATCTCTCAATGCTACTTCATGCTTCCTCTCACTGTTATAGTAACTAATATTCTCCTCCTCTTATTCCCCTGCCCACAGAGCTTGCAAGTTATTTCAAACAGAAGTAGGTATTAATATTAATACCCATCCCTTTTATATAGGTATTTTCATGAGTAGATCTCAAAGTGCTTAACAACTGTTAATGCTTAGAGTTTGCACTACAGCAACTCTGAATTACACTGTTCCTCAACTGAGGAAAAATTTGTAACGATTCAGTGGCAGAATTAGGATTTGGGATTAGGGAATCATTATTGGTGCTGTTTCCCAAAAAAGAGAGAATCTCACATACTCACATTCATATCACAAAAGTGGTAGAGAAAAATGATAATGGGTAAGGTTGCAATTTAGGAGGTCACGGAAGTCATGGAATCTGTGACTTCCAAAGACCTCCATGACTTCAGCTAGCGCTGGCTGGGGGAGCTGCAGGGTCCCCTGCCAGCTGCAGAGGCAGAGAGCTGCGGGGTGCCCCTGCCATCCCAGGTGGTGGGAGCCCCCTGCAGCTCCTGGCCACCAGTGGCAGCAGGTGGACTCTCCACAGTTCCTGGCCGCCGCCAGCAGAGGGGGACCCTGAAGCTCCAAGCCCCCGTGGGTGTGGGGGGGCCCTGGAGCTCCCAGCCCACGTGCAGTTGCCCAGGGTTCCCATTTTGTCATGGATATTTTTAATAAAAGTCAGGGACAGGTGACGGGCTTCCATGAATTTTTCATTATTGCCTGTGACCTGTCCCTGACTTTTACTAAAAATATCCGTGACAAAATCTTAGCCTTAATAATGGGCTATGTCTCCTCTCCACTCTCCCCCCGCCCCCATAATAAAATAGGAAAAAGAGAACAAGATAATTAAGGTAAAAAGAGATGGAACTTTTCAGCTTCGTTGTCTTGTGAGCTTTGTCTCACATATTACTGGGTTGTAGCTAGTATTACTAGAAACAGGTGATGGAGTAGCTTGGTGATAGAGCTGGATGCCGGCAGGGGTCTCTTAAACAGTAGCAGACAGGTCTATCTGACTTAGACAGTGAAAAGCCTTTATTACATCTTCTCTTAGGTAGCCTTCCAAAGGAGGGGTATTCCTTTCAGATGTGGGACAGAGAGAATGTAGTGCCTTCTTCATGGTTTTGACCCTTATGGGGCAACTCCCATTTTGTTTTAGGCACTACCTTTGTAGTTTCAGGGCCAATTAGGTGGTCCGTGTGCTCTGGATACAGTCAACATGGCCCAGTCCTTATTGAGGTGGGCAGGCTTCAGCTTGAGGTCACTGTGGAGAGGCCTGGTCAGGAGGACGCTGTCTGGAAAGCTTTGCTGTTGCAACTGCATTCCATGTATTCTTTCAAAATACAAAAACAGGAATTGTATGGGCCCCACCCTAAGGAATCCCTTTCCAGCCTTCTAGTGAGGGATAATGGCTATGTGGCCTATTCTTGGCACCTCCATACGTTATAGGCCTAAGCTGTTTCTTAAAAATATCCATGTTCTCATACATTCTTTCATCAGACTGGAAATAAGTTTAACTAGTCCATGACCACTGCCACATCCTTGCATCAAGCAAGAAAATTAGGGTAGTATAATGGTAGGACCACAACTGGCTACAAATTTGATTTATACTCCGTAACTTTTGATCTAAAAACAAAAGAGCTGATTTTACATCTTAGTGATGTAAATTCTATTTTAGTAACAACTGAAGTTTTTATGCCAACCCAAAATCTTCACTAGGACTCCTTTTTTCACATTTTCCATCGGTGTGTGTCTGGTTTTTTTTAATTTCACCCTAAAAACTGAATTTTAGAACTAAAATGTATTTGCCAGCCCAAAATTTTACTTGTGAAAATCTATTTTCTGATGTAGTAGAATTATAAATACTGTACTGTCTTGCCCTGCTTTCCCCTCCCCCCCCCCCCGATCTTCCTTTGTTCTGTGCTGGGTTTGATCCTTTTTTTATTTCTATGATATGCAAAATATGATATAAACTCATCTTCATATAGTTCCACTAGTTTAAACTAAAACTAGAATATAACAAATAGAGCCATTGTGGCTTTCCACTTTTTTTCTTCCTCTTGCTCCACTAAAAAGGTCCTCACAAGAATGGAGAGAGAGAGAGAAAGATGCACACACTCAGGATCCAGAAATTAACTGTATCCAGCTGTTTTGTTACTCTCAGACTTCATAATCTGCTCTGGGAGTCGAAGCAGAACTGTAGGGCTGAAGGGTCACCACCCTGGCATCGTTGATGCAGTGCTAATAAAAAGCCACTTTCAGCTGGCATGAAATTGGTTATTACTGGATCGTGCATTGGGAGACAGAAAAATTCACTGTCCTGCTTAGTCTTGAAAGAATATGTATACAGAGTCCCAGCTTTGTGAGCAATTGGATATTATCAATTATTAAAGCTATAGTATCACTTTTCCTGTTACGGGCCTTGTTTTGTATTAAATCATTTTTAGAACAGATGGCTAACAGAAGTTTAGTGTGTTGTTTTTTCTTTCTCCTTTGTCATAGCACATTCTCTGCAGGGATTAGTTTAATTTTGCTTCTGAAAGTGTTGACAGCTCAGCCTCTGATATTACAAGGTTAAAATGAATGGCTCTTTTAAAAACGAAAACCAACTCTCTTCTAAATGCTTTGCACACTCTCAATGACTTTGACTAAGCTTACAAGTTTAGACATATTCACCCAAATCTTTTGTCACAGGACCTCTGTCGGGGTCTGTGTGACCTGAATATGTGTAATTCGTAATTAGAGGAGCAAAACATATTATGGCAGGAGTGCCAAATATCCAGTTTTCAGGCCAACTCTGGCCTGCTTGGTGTGTTTATCTGGCTCCCATGACAGATTCAGATTCTTCAGAATTTAAAGTTTAGTGTCAAATAGGAATAAGTTTCTAGTCCTAGAGGCTACTAAGAACTTTCCAAATGTAAATTAATACAGCACTGTCTTGGGCACCCTGAAAGGATAACTCTATCTGAATGAACTGTCCACAGTCACCTCAATAAGTTCTTGGCTATTAAGCCTAATGATGATACTGTATAGGCCACATTTTATCTTAAATGAACAATTTTGTGCCTAATTTATTTACACAATTATTGCAGTTGTGTACATAAATTGGGTAATTGGATAAACAAATAGACAACAGGCCGCAATAGTGGTGGTCTTAAAAGTGCCCTACATCACTTCTTTTCCACTGAGTGGTGCTGAATGCAGCAGTGAATGTTGCTAAAAGTTGAGTTATTTCACCAGGCCCCTGTTCTGTCCTCAGTCTTTGTGCAAACAATCCATTGTTGTCAGTGAGAGAGCTGCAGAGAATTGAGTTCTAGCTCAGTAACCCCAGTTTGCAGCCCATTATCAAAAATGTAATTCCGTCATTCCCATAGAATCCGTTTCATGCCCCTGTAAATGAACTCTGTACCCTTCCTAAAAACACGGACAGTGTAAACACTATTCTCTCCCCCCACCACTAACTGCTTCACCTGTACACAGCATGACACATCTGCTGCTGCCGGATGTACCTAGATCGGGGTGGGCAAACTTTTTGGCCTGAGGGCCACATCTTGGTATGCAAGTGTGGTGGGCCATAAATGCTCACAAAATTGGGGGTTGGGGTGCGGGAAGGGGTGAGGGCTCTGGCTGGGGGTGGGGGCTCTGGGGTGGGGCCAGAAATGAGGAGTTCAATTTGCGGGAGGGGGCTCCAGGTGGAGGCAGGGGTTTGGGGGAGAGGGCTCTGGGGTAGGGCTGGGGATGAGGGGTTGGGGGTGCAGGAGGTTGCTCTGGGCTGGGACGGAGGAGTTTGGAGGGTGGGAGGGGGGATAAGGGCTGGGGCAGGGTGTTGGGTCGTGGTAGGGGGTCAGGGGTGCAGGCTCAGGCAGCGCTTACCTCAAGCAGCTACCAGAAGCTGCCCCTCCGGCTCCCATTGACCGCGGCTCCTGGCCAATGGGAGCTGCGGAAGTAGCACTTGGGATGGGAGCAGTGTGTGGAGCCCCTTGGCTGCCCCTACATGTAGGAGCCCGAGGGGGGATATGCCACTGCTTTTGGGAGCTGCACGGAGCGGGCAACCCCAGACTCCGCTCCCCGGCAGGAGCTTGAGGGCTGGATTAAAACATCTGGTGGGTCGGATGTAGCCCCCGGGCCGTAGTTTGCCCACCCCTGACATAGGTAGTCACTGACAGTCTGTCATTTCAATGAAAAAGTGATTTGTGAAGCTCTCACAAGGGGCGGAAAGCAATCTGAAAGGATTTGAAGTGGCACACAGAGGTAACTTAAGCTATAGTTGACAATGCAGTGATAATACAAATAGTAAAAATATTGAAAGCAGCAAACTGTATTTGCTGGCTGGGAAGCTTGTTTAATGTTTCCAGCCAGGGAGCAGAATTTAGAGTGGGGGAAATATCCATGGAGTCTACAAATGGATTCCTGCAAAGGGACTGAAGTCTATCAAAAGAACCTGCGCACAGATATGGGATTAGAGTCTTAGCACAGAGGTGGGGTAATGTTTTGGTGCTGGCTGTAAAATTTCCTTACTGTTCCTGCTGTTTTGTTGTTCCCAGCAGCACTGCCAGATTTTCATGTGTCCATTGTGGTCAGCAAGATGACTGCTATCATTACTGGGTGAGGTTCAGGAATGACCACTGTAATTAGAAACCTCCCTTTCAAATATTGCAGTTTACATATGTATGGTTAAGGAGGTTGCCATCTTTTTGGTAAAACTCCGTGTAGGACACATAGTTGAAGCAAAATTTAACAGGCTTGATAATCTTAGGGTATGCATACACTGCCGTCTGAGGTGTGATTATGGCTCAGATGGACGTAGCCACGCTAGCACAGCTAAAAATAGCAGTGTAGATGTCATAGCCTGGGCTTCAGCGCAGGCTGTACAAGCAAGCTAGGGACCCTGGATACATGCTCGTGTAGGTTTGGGGAGGGGCTCTGCTCCTGGCCCCCCTTCTCGCGTCCTGACTGCTGGCCCGCCGGCCGCTCTGCTCTTGGCCCGGTGCTGGGAGTCCCAGCTGCTGCCCGGCCCTGTGTGGTGGCAGGGTATGGAGGCGGATCCTGGCTGCTGCCCAGCTCCCGCACGGCGGGATTTGGGGTCCAGCTGCCCGTCCCACACCCAGGGCTCCACTCCTGGCCCCGCTCTGGGCGGGGGCGCTGGGCATAGGGGACTGTGGGCGGTTTTAGAGTGGTAGGTGCTGCAGCCCACAATGATAAACAGGTTGAGAACCACTGAGTTAGAGTAACAGCTCTACTTGCCTGATAAAGCAGTATTTTATTTGGGTAGCATTTTTACAAAATCTCAACCTGCTCCCCCAATTTTAGTCCATATTTACCATACTACTACTGAAAAATTGTCAAGCCTGTGCATGTGCTTGAACTATTAATTGGCTCACTGTAACAGCTTTGCACTTTCAAACTACTCAGGTGGGTGGGTGTCAAAAGTAGAGATCAGGATCGAAGACCACTGATGAAACTCATGCAGCTTTCGGAGCAGTTGGACATCTTCAGAGAACTGCTGCAGTCATCGGGTGAATTTCTGGATTGCAGCACAGAAAAAAATTGGGCAAGTGGAGGGGTTCATCTTTCTTTTAGGGTTTTAAGTTCCATGGTATGGGGGAAAACTCTGCATTGAGCTCTCCCTGGCCATTTACAAATGATTAATTAGCGGAAATGTAATGTAAAAGAGACTTGGGGTAATTTAGCTGCTAATAAAGGTGACTGTTTCCTGCTGTTACGAGAATACTTATGCTGTTATGTCTTTTTATTTCTAGAAGGCTGTGGTCTGCTTTTAGTGCACACTAGAACTGAATATTTTAAATTTTAAATTTAAAAAAAATATATATCTTGGATCGATACACTTACCCTCACATCCTCTGGACGGGCATACTCACTACTGAATAATGCATTGCAGCCTTTTTAAGTGCTTCATTTGAAAATGTAATAAGCAAATTTACTTTAGCGACATGCTAAATGATTGTGTGATTTGAGACTTCCTAATAGAGCAGAATGAAAAATATAGCTCAAAACAAATTAATACTCAATATTATTCACAGTGCTGCAAAAAGATTACATGATAAGATGCTTAGGTTTTTGCAAATCCTAAGCGGTCTGTAATGTGTAAGGTTATGTTTGTTTACTTTTTTTAAATGACTGTAACCTAGGATTGTATACCTGTCCTAAAGCAAACAAGAACTGCCTGGTGGTGGGGTTTTGGGGAGGGGAAAAGGAAGTGGTGATGGAGAATAAGGTGGTAGACATAAATTGTTGAAACCACAGATAGGTTTTTAAAAATGACAAATGCAAACCAGAATCTTTGACTTGCATAAAACTATATCTACCCTCCCCTACTGTATTTTCTTATAGGCAGAGAGTTTCGGGGGAGGGACTGTCTCATTATTAAGTGTGTGCAGTGCCTAGCCCAGTGGTCCCTGATTGGGGCCTGTATACAAAGCAGTGATTAATAAAGCAATATTGAACTAAGGTGACTAGAAGCATCATCTAGAGTCTCCACTTCTGGTATTCTCTCCACTGGCATCAGCATACAATACAAAAATCATGTGCACAACCCTTCTCAACAACAGCCAGCTCCTTTTTAATAACCCCGGCTCTATAGGGGGCAGACATCGGGTGGACAACAATTGTCATTCCTTCTAGTTTCTCTTTATTTGGCACACTAAAAGTAGAATTGGTAGGTGGTTTTGGTGCCAGGTACTCATTGGGCCCCATTCTCAACTGTCCCTGCCAGGGCCGGCTCTGGCTTTTTTGCCGCCCCAGGCAAAAAAGCCTCCGGCTGGCCACACCCCCCCCCCAGCGGGGGCGGCCGGAGCCCCGGGGGTAGGGCGGCGAGCCCCGGCGGGGGCTCCGCTCTCCCCCCGGCGGCCGGGGGGAGGGCCCCGGGGGGGAGGGCGGCCGGAGCCCCGGGGGGAGGGCGGCGAGCCGGGGGGAGGGCGCAGGGGGGGAGGGCGGCGAGCCCGGCCGGGGCTCCGCTCTCTCCCCGGCGGCCAGAGCGCCGGCGGGAGGGCGGCGAGCCCCGGCGGGGGCTCCGCTCTCCCCCCCGGCGGCCGGGGGGAGGGCGCCGGGGGGGACGGCGGCCGGAGCCCTGGGAGGAGGGCGGCGAGCCCCGGCGGGGGCTCCGCTCTCCCCCCGGCGGCCGGGGGGAGGGCGGCCAGAGCGCCGGGGGGAGGGCGGCGAGCCCGGCCGTGGCCCCGCTCTCCCCGGTGGCCGGAGCGCCGCGCCGCCCCCCTCCAGGTGCCGCCCCAAGCACAAGCTTGGTGGGCTGGTGCCTGGAGCCGGCCCTGGTCCCTGCATCTTGTGCAGTCATTTATGCCTGGGCAAGGGTGTACAATACTATCAAATCAGAATATTAGCATTTAGGAGTCTCTTTGCACAGGTGTAAATAACTACACAAGGTTCAAAGCAGTGGAGGATCAGGTTCAATTGCCTTTGGGGGTAGCTGTGTCCTTCATATTCCTTTAAACTCTTTTTAGGCTGAAGGCAAATACTATAGCAATATGTGGATGCATAGGGGGACTCAGAAGTTCATTAGCATCTCTTTCCTTGTGGTTCCTTCTACTTTTGCAACAGGCCAAAAAGGAGCTCTTTCCAAATTTCTCATGCCTCTCTCAACAAGATTGAAATCTTTTCATGAATGTTAAAAACCCAGGCTAAGAAACCTTAATCCAAACTAATTAAGAGAGAGGATTCCAAATGTAAGAGATCTCTAAAATGGGAGGTCTCTAAAATATTTTGTCATCTTTTTTCTGCTGCATTTGTATTATCACCAAAACAATACTGTAAAACTCTTTGGTGGAATAAATTAGTTCACGTTAAACAGAATCTGGAAACTTCCCTGTGCTTCCAAAATTGATCGTTACTGCCTTAGTGCTTAGCCAGGGACATCCCTCCCAATATGATTTTATTTCTGGCAACTACCTGAAAGGGGGTTCCAAAGAGGATGGATCTAGACTGTTCTCAGTGGTACCAGATGACAGAACAAGGAGTAATGGTCTCAAGTTGCAGTGGGGGAGGTTTAGGTTGGATATTAGGAAAAACTTTTTCACTAGGAGGGTGGTGAAGCACTGGAGTGGGTTACCTAGGGAGGTGGTGGAATCTCCTTCCTTAGAGGTTTTTAAGGTCAGGCTTGACAAAGCCCTGGCTGGGATGATTTAGTTGGGATTAGGTCCTGCTTTGAGCAGGGGGTTGGACTAGATGACCTCCTGAGGTCCCTTCCAACCCTGATATTCTATGAAATGGAGCAGGCGCTCTCAAGGTCTCTAGCAGATACTTATTTGCTGATCTTACAGAATACTGAGCTTTTCCTTTAAAATTATTAAAAGTTTTTAAATTTCTTTTATAGTCAAATTGCCAATTGTAGCCAATGTCCTAGATACCCTCTTTGCCTTATTGTGGTCCAATTCAGTTGCCCATCTTACAAATTGAAAGATTGAGGGTGAGTGGAAGGAGAAAGGACATCTGAGATGCATACACTGAGGCCCCAAGGCTCAGAAGTGATGTTATTCAATGGAAATGTGCTAGTAGGAGATTTCCGCAAGGAAAGCTGTCATGGTTGCATCCAGATTTAACCTGGTTCCTCAGTTCAGCTCTTCCATCAAGGAGGGGGAAAATCCCAATATATAGGAACTAAGATGAGCTCCTAAAACATGTCTGGCTAGACCTAACATGCAGGCCTCTGACCATATCTTCATTTGGAGCCAAGAATTAATTTTCCAACTTCACAGGATAGAATCAAACAACTTGTATAAAAGGTAATGTAAATCTGCCATCTCAAGAGTCCCTAAGCCTAATGGAGAAATTAAACATTTTTCTTTCTCTTTCCTTTGTACCAGTTCAACTTCAGATGGGTGGGTTCTAGGTAGAAATGTCATGAAAAAGGAAGCAATTTTGTGGAATTGTAATATACTTTACTTATTTACATTCTATTCTCTATCCCAAGTGATACAGAATAAAATAAATATAATTTCTGAATAGAGAAATGATAATTCAGATACTGTCATTCCCTTTAAAAGGAGCATATTGGGGGCCTTTAAGATTTGTTTTGTAAACAATGAATTTCTAATCAATACATGGACAGTGCAGACAAGAGTATCTGAGCACTATCATTGCCAGGAGGCGTTGGAGATTGATCAGTCTTTTGCTTCCATCACCAGAGTAGCAATAAGATGGACACCTGAAGGCAAGCGAAAATGAGGCTGCCCGAAAACAACATGGCGAAGAGCTGTGGAAGCTGAGCTGAAAAACCTGGGACACAGCTGGGGAACCGCTGAAAGACCTGACAGAAACAGACAGGAGTGGAGGAGCTTTGTCACTGCCCTAAACGCCAGCGGCGTAATAGGAACATCATGATGATGATGACACGCAAAGTGGTTTTTATGTAATTTACTCTTTAGGAAGATCATCAGGAGAATCTAGCCTGGCATTGGATTACTTCAAGATTTAGATTTACTGAGCATAAATGGTAGGTGGGTGGTGGGTTTTTGTTTTTGTTTTTTTGTTTTGTTTTTCAAGTTTCTTGGGTAGAAAGTGTTGTAAGACTAATCTGATCTTTATTTTAGAAAAAATTACCCATTTAGTTTATTTGGATTTATACAAACACACAAAAAGTGAGTACCCAAAACACACAAATTAGAAGAATAAAACAGATAATTAGTAACTAATACTACAACACCCACTAAAATTAAACTTCCTACATCACACTCACAATTCCCCCCCCCCCCCTCCATCAAACCATTCTCTCTGCTCAAGCAAATTGCACCTTGCATAGGGCATTGAAGGACAATGGGCTATTTCAGACAGGGTAGGGAGATGGTTCCAAATCTGAGGATCCCTCATGGAGAGCATTACTTCCAGTCCCCCTCCCCCTTTTAAATTGAGGGGGATCCAGCCCAAAGCCCTCTGCTGTTTGCAGTTGTGATAGGGCACAAAGTGAGAAGCTGTCTTTCATGTAGGAAGGTCTTAAGCCATTTATGGTTTTCCAGTATAGATCAAAACCAACACTTTAAATTCATCCTGGAAAGGAATAGGCAGGCAGTGCAGGTCACAGAACATAGCTATCACATGCTCTTGCTGAGAAGTATCATTTAGCAGATGAATTAATGCATACTGCAAAAGGTTAAGTTTTTGGATTGATTTAAGGTGTAGTTGTGGCAGTGTGTATCCCAATGTTCACCCCTTTTACAGGATTATGATACATTTTGTACAAGTATCCCTTGTGAGGTATCATTTGGAAATCCATAATTCGCTGATTGTCTTGGTAAAATGTGTTCCAAATCTGGAAGCAGCCACAAACCAGTTCCCCTGAGACAAAAGGCTAGCTAATGCCTCAGCCAAGTGCCAGCAAAGTCAAATGGACTATCACCTGGATAAGTGGCCATTCTTTATCAGGAAAGAGGAGAGGGGCAGAAATCTACATGAAGAACAAAAGAAACAGCTGGGGGTTCCCGTCAACACAAACTTTGTCTTCTGAGCCTCAGCTTTAGATGATTCTCAAAGAAGAGAAATGCTATAAGAAAGGAGAGCAAATGCCCCAAGATTATCTCTCACCTTCCTCTCTATCCATGGCATCAACAACACTTGAAGAGTAAAGGAAACAGCATTGGACTGGGAGAAGGATCCTGACCGAAAGAGTTCAGCCAGTAAGATTGCTAAAACGTGGTGAGAGAGACTTTTGTTTTGAATCTGCTTAGCTTGTTAAGTTAGGAATTAGTTGCAATTTACTTTTGTTTTCTTGTACCCAATTCTCACTTTTATGCTTCATTACTTGTAATCACTTAAAATCTGTCTTTCTGTAGTTAATACATTTGTTTTAGTGTTTTATCTAAACCAGTGTGTTTGTATAGAAGTGTTTGGGAAGCTCCCGTTGGGACAACAGGATTTGTGCATATAATTTTCTATTAATAAAATGACAGACTTTCTATGAGCTTGTATTGTCCAGGAGAGTGCTGGAAGTACAAGACACACATTTCTGGGGGAAAGTCTGGGACTAGAAATTTGCTGGTGTTGCTCTGCAGTGTAATTCAAGAGTGGCTGGCCATACCACTCACACAGTAAAACTGGGAGTAATTTAAAGGCTGGAGACTGTCTGTGAGCAGACCAACAGTGGTTGCTGTCACAGCTAAGCAGTGTAAAAGGCACCCCAGGTTTGAGAACTGAGGGGACACAGCTGTTCATCAGTCCAGATTGTACCCTGGCTAATGTGATAGTAGTACTATACAAGGTTCATTGCCGTTCTCTAGCTTTGACATTACAGAGACCTAGATCATGGTAGCAAGGTCTGAATCCAAATGAAACGGTTGTATTCTCATAGCCAGAACTGTTCCCTGACATTGCTAGTATTGTAATCACAAATGGAGAGTAAACACCTTTGATACATCCTGGCCATGTCTTTTGGTGGCTTTCCCCGGCCTACTGGCTTATCCAGACTGAGATGCAGCCAGCTAGTTTTTAGACATGCCCCAAGCTCACCAGACACTGGAGAAGGAGTTTAACAGCTCCAGCTGGGTGAGGTGTTGTCAGCACACTGAACAGGTTGCAGCCTATACCCCCATACCAGCATTGCAACTCTCCCCATAGATCCATTGAATATTAAGAAAGACAATTTGGAACCCTGTGGAATGTCAAATGATAGCAGCCTTAGAGAAGAGGAACGGCACATCCTGAGAACATCAACCCAGGAAAGAACAGAACCAGCCAGTAGCAGCAGTCCTCAGCAGAGTCAACAATACCTCATGGTCTATGGTTCTGAAGAACTACTGAAACATCTGTCATCCGCATCCTTAACATAGCTTCATGGCCAGGAGGCTATTGTCTAGCAGCCTTACCAGTGCAGTTTCTGTTCCATATCCAAGTTGGTACCCAGATGGACAAAGATCAAGAATATCTGAGGTGGTTAGTCACTCAGTTGTCCTGACACAACCTTCTCTAAAATCTTTACCAGAAATGGAAGATGTGATGGTGGGGGGATAGCCGGGTTGTCGGCATCAAATATTGGTTTCTTGAGCAAAGTACCCACAGTAGCTTCTTTAAGAGAAGCCAGCACCCTGCCGTCCTTAATGTAGGCGTTAACAGTTTCTTTCAGCAATAGATCCAATATTCCCCCACTAGTCTCCATCACCCAGAAGGGATGCAGAGCCTAAGAATAGATTGTGGGATGGCATGTGTCCAGTACCTCTAGCACATCAGTGAGCATTGCTCATCCAGAGGAGACCTAGCATTTTGTCCCTTCAAGATTCCTTTCTGTAAGGATAGAGGCAGACAGACTGTTGCTTCTTCAAGAATGGCCCCATGCCCTCAAATTGAAGTATACCTCGATAACATTTCTAGATTTTCCAGACTGATAGCTAAAGTTTAATCTGTTGGGAACAGAGAATAAAGAAATCTATCCCCCTCCCTTCTTTTTCCTTCCGCTTAGACCAGTGCAGCCTGGCAAAGGGGCTAGTACTCTATGGGTTTGTAGAGAGAGGATAATTTCCAGTATCACTTAATTCTTCTACACAGCAGATAAATAATTAAAATGCTGCTGCAGGAAACCCTAAACGCAAGGTCACACAGGGCATGGCATATGCAGTGCAGTGTAAAGAATAGGCAGCAGCTAGAGAAGAGTGTGAAAAGGATGATTTCCGAATTCTTCAGTGTGGTTGTTGTCAAAAGCATTTACATGATACCTTGCCCACCCTCTTTGCTCCTTATTGTCCTGAAGAAGAGGCTATTTTGTCTCACCCTTCCAATAACCATCTGTCACAACAGAACATCTTTCCCAAGGATAACAAGGCAAAAGTGAGGCACTTCAGTCTCTTTAATACTTACTGTCCTGACACCTTTTTCAATGAGGCTACATTAGCATTCCTTTAGGAAATTTGTGTAGACTGATCCATTTCCCAACAGGCCTCTTCTCTTTCTCCTCGTACATATTAACTTTTGGTGAGACTGAATGTTCTGCTCCTCTCCGCTCCTATTTTTTAGCCTTGTAAGTACCTGTTGATATAATAAACTATTGGAAATTCCCTCTTTGTAATATTCGTAAAGCCCTACTCTTTTAAACTTGAGGCAGTCAAGAATTCTGCAGCCAGAATGTTCTGTAAAGAAGAACCATGCAATGCTTTCTAGTTCTACTCCCACATCCCCCACACAAATCCTTTGTTGGTTTCTTCTCAATCTCTGAATCAAGTTAAAAAACAGCCTTTCTGATTTTTCCCCAAGTATGGACTCATTCCGTCTTGCCTCTCTGCCTTCATATCCATTGAGTCCCAATTTATTCACACCACTGATGTTGGCCTCTCCCTTTTATTTCCATCACTAGCAGACTGATTGCCTTTGCAAAGATACTGTGGACCATTCAGAGCTGTCACTCGGAATCTTGGGCTGAAGTCTTGTCCAGTCCTGTTCCCACCAGGCAAGATAATGAAGGCAGGAGTTGGGGATGCTCCTGCTTTTTAACTTACAATGTATTGGTAAACTGTGAGAAGTGCATTCACTCTTAGCTATTAAAAAGACCAAGAGATGTATTAGGATGGATAACATGTTAGTACCTTGCACAGCAGTAGCTCTATGGAAGAAGGTGAACTTTTGGACTCTGAGGACCAAGTTCGTCACTGGAATAATCGGGTGCATTCTATTGAAGTCAACTGAATTGAACTTTCTTAGCCCAGCAATGGATTCTGCTCAGCTCAGACTCATCCAGAATAAGCTGTTTCTAGGAGAATACTCTGGCCTTGTTTTCACTACCGCGCTAAATCAGCGCTGCTGCCATGGATGGGAGAGCGTCTCCCATCGACATAGCGCAGTGTAGACACCGCTTTGAGTCTACTTAAGTTACGTAACTTACATAACTTAACTAGCGTAACTTAGGTCGATTTACAAGGTTAGCATAGAGAAGGCCTCTGACAGAAGTGATCAAGCCTGTTGTAATGCATTAGGTATACAGGAGGAATAAGAAGAGAAGGCTTCAGGCAAGTTTCTTTGCTCTGAGATAACAAATATTCTTTTTATCTGTCACCTTTGAGGATGCAATCAAAGGAGAATGAGAATTCTGATAAAAAGACTAGAATTAATTGCTAAATGTTGTGACTCTTTGCTGCAATATTTGCACAGTTTGATTGTCCAATCCATCCTTAAAGTGAATGCACTTCTAGTGTCTCTAGCAAAGGTGATGGTTATGCCATCCTTTGGAACAAAACAATCATCCCATTGAAGAAACGTTAGGAAAACCTTTTGAAGCAGTATCTGTATCTCTGTCTTCTTGTTATATGTTTACTACAGAGGGATTACATTGATGTAAAAAAATATTTTGCTCTTTGGTATTAAGACTAGCTTTTTGAGTATCTACTGTAGTATTTTGAGGTATTTCTCTTTCCAGTTAAGGTCCACACCAGGCAAAAACAGATTTAAAAGAAAAAAAAATTAGCCAAACTTATTTGCTACTCAAATATTTGGGTTTCATTTCACTTTTGGGCTAAGTTTTGGGTGGACTGTATTTTGTCTGAACCAGTTTGCACAGTACTGTTGGCTAGAGGTGCTGCCAAGCAGCCGTCTTTTCTGTGGGAGGAACTCAGCTTTGTAGTGTTGTTGAAATCAGTTACAGTATATTTGTGAGTAAAGTTAAGCATTGTGACAGGTTCCTCTCCCGGGGTGCCACCTGCAACTGGGGTACCACTGAGCCCCCCTGACTCACCACCCTGGGCTCCCTCTCACACGGTGCTGCTGTGATAAGTTGCCACGCTCTCCAAGCTTGCTCTTTCACCAGCGCACACACAGGTAGGGACACATCCAGATGCAGTACATACAGGTCGCTGTGATCAGCTCTGCCTGGGGAGGCTACAGCTAAGGAACTGCCCAGCTGCTCAAGAGCACACCCCTCTCTGGAGTGTAAACCCCAAATTATACCGTTTTGCACTGCACAGAGATCTGTACAGCATAAGCTCATGAAAGTCGCCCCCCTCCCTCAATGTGGAGAGAGACTATACAACAGCTTTTTGCCCCAAGTTATAACTCCCACAAACTGGTTTGTGATAAAGCAAATATATTAACTACAAAAGATAGATTTTAAGTGATTATAAGGGATGGCAAACAGATCAAAGCAGGTTACCTAGCAAATAAACAAAAATGCAATCTAAGCTTAATATACTAAAGAGATTGGATATAAGTAGCAAATTCTCACCCTAAATGATGATTTAAGCTGACTGCAGAGATTCTTAAGAGGCCAGCTGCCCTTGCTTGCAGCTTTAAAACCCCGGGTATTCCTTTCACAGGCTAGAAATCCCTCTAGCCTGGGTCCAGCACTTCCCCCCAGTTCAGTCCTTGTTCCTCAGCTGTTTCCAAGGTGTTCCCACAGTCCAGCTCAAAACCTTCTGTCGCTAGGTGTTGTGGGAAGGCGGAGTGGATCGGGGCGCATCTTGGGACTGGGCTCAATGTCCCATGATGCATTGCTTTTTGTCCCAGCACTCCTTGGGCTTCCAGCTTCCTTTCACAGCATTTTTCAATGGCCCTTCTTTGCTGTGCACCCCGGCATCTTTGTGAGAAGGGGTGGATCCCGCATTGCTCTCCTATGCTCTGTTAACTGTCATGAAGACATCATGGACAGCAGTGCAGTGAATTTTGAAGTTCCCAACTGAAGATGACTCCCAGTTGCCTGACATGCTGAGTGATATGAATAGGAGCAACTTTAGATTGCTTTTGGCATTCACAGAACAGCTGTATAGGGTAGACCGTCACTTTTGGGCTCGGAAAACAAGCACTGAATGGTGGGATCGTATCATCATGCAGGTGTGGGATGACGAGCAGCGGCTACAGAACTTTTGGATGTGGAAAGCCACCTTCCTGGAACTGTGTGCAGAGCTCGCCCCTGCTCTGCGGTGCAAGGACACCAGAGTGAGAGCTGCCCTATCGGTAGAGAAGGATGTGGCAATCGCTGTGTGGAAGCTGGCAACTCCAGACTGCTACCACGAATCAATTTGGAGTGGGAAAGTCGACCGTTGGGGGGTGTTATTGCAAGTGTGCAGGGCAATAAATCGCATACTGCTACGAAGGACCGTGAGTCTGGGAAATGTGTGTGAAATAGTGAACAGGTTTGCAGAAATGGGTTTCCCTAACTGTGGAGGGGTGATAGATTGCATACATATTCCAATTTTGGCACCAGACTACCTTGCGACGGAGTATATCAATAGGAAGGGGTACTTCTCTGTGGTGTTGCAGGCGCTTGTGGATCACCGTGGACATATCACTGACATCAACACGAAGTGGTCCAGGAAGGTGCATGACGCATGCATCTTCAGGAACACTGGCCTGTACAGAAAGCTACAAGAAAATTTACAGTGGGGGATGTTGAAATGCCCATAGTGATCGTGGGAGACCCGGCGTATCCCTTACAGACGTGGCTAATGAAACCGTACACTGGACACCTGGACAGCAGTAAGGAGCGATTCAACAACAGGCTGAGTAGATGCTGGATGACAGTGGAATGTACCTTTGGCAGATTAAAGGTGTGCTGGCGATGCCTTTATGACAGGTTAGACCTCAATGAGGATAATATTCCTATGGTCATAGCTGCGTGCTGTACGTTGCATAATCTCTGTGAAACTAAGGGTGAAAGGTTTGCTCAGGGGAGGAGTGTTGAAGCAGACCGCTTGGCTGCTGATTTTGCGCAACCAGATACCAAGACTATCAGAGGGGCCCAGAGGGAGGCAATGCGAATCAGGGAGGCTTTGAGGCAACGCTTTGAAAATGAGAACCAGTAATGTATATCTCTGTGATTGGTTTTGCAATGTTACATTACATGTAGTTTTCCTAGGAAGCAATGGTGACATTTGGGGCCTTACATTCCAGTAAGCAAATGATTTAAAATGCCTGTGCATGTATTGGTAGTGCCTGCTATCTCAGTTTGTAGGAAACAAATAAATATGAGTTGCTATTTAAAAACTTTGCTTTTATTGCACAAGAAACAGTACACACACACAAACACACAAAGATGCTTGGTGGGAAAGGAGGTACCAGGGAAGGGCAGACTTTCACAGCTGTGTGTAGGTCCAGCTATCATTGTGAAAGTTGTCCGAGGGGATGGAGTGAAGGAGAAACAGAAGTCCCGGAAAGCGGAAAGGACTGTGTGGGTGGAGTTTTGTGGGGCACAGAAAAGATTTCTGACTGTGCTGCAGGGGTGGGCGAGCACGGATCTGCTCAGTCTTCAGCAGTACTAAGGACTGTAGCATCTGCGTTTGCCCCTCCATTATTTTAATCATCCACTCAGTTGCGTCCTTAACAAACTCTTGATTCTCTTTTCTGTCCTGCCATTCAGCTTCCCAGCACTCCTTGTGTTCCCTTTTCTCTGCATTGGAGCAGTGCGGTACCTCCTGGAACATGTCTTCTTTGCTCCGTCTTGGGCACTTTCTTATCTGGCGGAGATGCTCGGCTGGGGTGTGTGGGGTGTTCCTGAAGGCCACATCTGCCAAAGCACAAGGGACAATGCACAGAAGCAGGATTGTTAAATTCACACACAGCATTGAAACATTTCAGTTAAATGCACCCTTGGCGACATAATAATCACTGTCTCACTGACCCTTGGCAGGCACACATCTCTGCGAACACCCAAAGCATGGTGAGTGTTGGCCGGCTCGGGGTGGGGGAGGGCAGGGGCAGGGAGACTCTCCACATGGGGAAAAGACCACACACTCTGCAAGGTTCATGGTGCAGCCGACTAGGAAAAAAATAAAAAGTTCTCTTCCACTTTTCCACAGGCGGGGGGGTCATTCTAGCAGACATCTCACTGCTAAGGGTAAGCAGGGAAACGAGGGTACATCTACTCCATGCTTGTGGCTTCCGTCCTGCTCCCTATGCTGCTCACCTGTGTGCCACTTTGGTCATTGCATAAGTGATTGCCCAATGGCGCGGGGAAAGTTTCCTACAATGGGGGAAGGAACAAAGCTGTTCTGCCACAGAACCTTTGGCAGAGGATTACCGATTACCTCCAAGAAACTTTTATGGAGATCTCTCTGGAGGATTCCCGTGAGAACTCGGTGTGCAGCAACACCCTGTTTCGCCGTAACAACTAGCTAGACAGGGAAATGTCCACCTCACAGAAACACAGCCAGCCTTCCACATTTCTATACCCTGAACCCACCTCCGCACTATACAAACCACAGCCACTTACCAGGAGTCTCCTTTCCTGCTTCTTGCTCACCGGAGAGCAACTGCTGAGACTGGCTAGACATCTCTGGAGTGGAGAACAGTTCCTGGCTGCCTGCCCTACCGGATGACCCTGCTGGGAGCTCCACATCATCGTCTAACTCCACCTCTTCATCAGTAACTTTGTCCTCCAGGTTAGGTCCTCTTTCCACCGCCTCCAGGCCCTCCGAAGTATCCATGGGGCTTTTGGCGATGGAGGTGGGGTCGCCACCAAGGATAGCATCCAGCTCTTTATAGAACCAGCAGGTCTTAGGTGTAGCATCGGAGTGACAGTTTGCCTCCTTCACCTTATGGTACACCTGCCTCAGCTCCTTTATCTTCGCTCTGCACTGCAGCATGTCCCAATCATAGTCCTTTTCGCGCAAACCTCGAGAAATGTGCCTGTAGGTATCCCAATTCCTATGGCTCAAGCACGCAGCCTTCTCTTTCCATATACTGATCAGATCCAGCAGCTCTTCAGTGGTCCAAGCGGGAGAGCATTTGCTGTGATAACCCGCCTTGATCACCTGGGAAGATGTGATGAGACCTCTCCAGCAGGAAATGGAATTTCAAAAATTCAAGGGGCTTCTAAGTGGTGGATGGTTGTTTATCTGGCTACAGGGCAGTGGAGTTCAAACTGCTGACTAGAGCGGTCAGGTTGAGCATTGTGGGACACCAATTAAAGCAATAAAATCAAGCCTGGTGTCTACGCTGACACTTTGTCGAGAAAAATTTAGAGGAAAAAGATGTATTTCTCTAGTCGGGGTGGTTGTATTTTGTTACCAAAACTGGGCATTTTTCCCAGTGACAAAAGTCACATCGCAGTGTGTACACATTCACTCTTTTGTCAACAAAACTTGGTAGTGTAGACAAGGCCTAATAGTACTTAGCAGAATCAAAAGATACTCCTTAAAGTTCTGTCTTCTAAAACTTTAATCATGCCTTGCCTAACAACTGTCTTTTAAATTAAGCTCACAAAGAGGATGATTGAGGCCCTGAATGTTTGGGTCACTTGTATAACTTGTATACTCTGAGTACTAAAATTAAATCCTAGATAGGATGCTGCTCAGAAGGAAAAAAAAAAAAAAACATGTTAGCCAAACGGTTTAAAGCTCAGTGAAGGTTATTTATTTTCTTCTTTGTCAGCATAGTTAAAGATCTATGTCAGTGAGAAGTGTCTCTATGGATAATGGGGTTACTAAGATACAGAATAAGCTTAATTTTAATTAGGCAGTTACGTTTGTTTTTTGGGCTGCGTGTTACCTCACCCCTAGAGTTTTTTTACAGCTGCAACACAGTTTTTACAAAGTGCATCTTTATTTTAAAAAAGGATGTGTTAAATCTGAACAAAGGGATCTAAAACACTTGTATCTGGTCTAGGTAATCTCTGTCAAAGAGGAGGTTAATATAAATTTAGTTGCTGTTTTCAGTGCTTCTAGTATCTGCATTTTAGAGGAGACCAGAACCAGAAAGCGTGTCAATTGTATTTTGGTTGGATATCAACTGACACAAGGTCTTTAGAGAATAGAACTCAAATCACAATGCAGGCTGTCTTTAATTTGTTAAGAAAAAAAAGCATTTTATATTTTTCTTTAAAAGTGTGACCTAGTTATCACGATGAGCAAATGTAACTAGAGTTTTTCTTAGAATTAACTTTTGTAAGTCCAATTCAAGTTGTGTGCACTTTTTCTCTCACATATAGCTTCCCACACAATGATGTCATGTACAGCTAAATGCCAGAAAAGTGTGAATGCTCCCAGCAAAAGCTAGATTTTGAACTGTGACTTGCAGTTCTATGTGTGTGCGCGTAAGCTGAAGCAGAGCTTTGGGCTTGTACAGTGTAACTGCCTTTATTTTTCTTAGCACTCTGGGTTTTCTTTTTATGTATCTGCAGTATTCTCAGGAGACTGTGATTAGTTCTTTAATTCAGTCTTCTCTCCTGACTTCTCCCGCAAATGCTCCACAATACCCTGGTTTTGAATAATCACTGTTATCTTGTTTTCACATCTGGATCATGGCAAGTTTGTTAGGAGGAGTTACGGAATGTGAATGCTCAGGGCGTCCATTGGTGTGAATGTTTTTTGGACTGCCATAAAAGAGGATTTCTCTTATAATCAGATCCATGGGTGCTCTGTCTTCATGGTTCAAACCTCCCCACCCCCTTCCAAAAAAAAGAACAACTCTGTGTAATGTGCATCTATTTTGTTCACACAAGGCTCCTTAATATGCAAAATGTCCAAAGGCAATAATGTTGCACAGTATGGTTCTACATATGTTTACTGTTGTTTTTTAAATCCCTTCCCTGCCCTCTTTTCCTACTTCCTGACTCATAAGTCTGTCATTATTTTTGCTGTATTAAAAATTTAACTGAGATCACAAGTTTCTCAAAGCAAGGATTATTTTTGTTTTGTTTTTTGGGCTTTTTAACTTGTTTATAAAGCAGCATGCACAACAATGGTGCTAAATAAATAAAAGCTGCATTTTTCTTTATCTGCCAAGGACTCAGCAGAGGGTCTTAATTCCACTCCAGCAAAGGATGTCATTACAACAAATTCCTGAATCAGAGTAATGACTGCAGCTATTTCTATCAGCTACTGCAGAGGAAATACAGAATCCTGAACTAAGTCAAAAGCTTTTCTCCCTTAAAATGAGTGGGGCCCTTTCTGTCAGTCGCTATGGGAAACTATTTTCAAGCTGGAGGAGGAGAAAAATGGCGAATTTAATCATTTTGTAGTGATAAGTCGTAAAAGTAGAGCTTGTTATGGGCCTGATCGTGTCTTACAGGATTTTGGCCCATGTTGAGGGCAGTGTGCAGGTGCAGTACCCCCTAAGTATCACCATGAAACAGGGGTGGCCAACCTGAGCCTGAGAAGGAGCCAGAATTTACCAATGAACATTGCCAAAGAGCTACAGTAATACGTCAAAAACAACGAGGCGTACTTGTGGCACCTTATAGACTAACAGATTTATTTGTTAGACTATAAGATGCCACAAGTACGCCTCGTTGTTTTTGCTGATACAGACTAACATGGTTACCACTCTGAAACCTGTCACCATGTAAGGCAGCCCCGCATCAGCTCCCCCCCACTCCCAGCGCTTCCCGCTCATCAACAGCCCCGCCAATCAGCGCCTCCCCATCCCTCCCCTCCCCTCCCGATCAGCTGTTTCGTCACGTGCAGGAGGCTTGGGGGGGGAGGAGGAGGAGCGAGGGCACAGCAGGCTCAGGGGAGGGGGCGGGAAGGGTTGGAGTGGGGGCAGAGCCAGGGGTTGAGAAGTGAGCACCCCCTGGCACATTGGAAAGTTGGCACCTGTAGCTTCAGCCCCGGAGTCGGTGCCTATACAAGGAACCGCATATTAACTTCTGAAGAGCTGCATGTGACTCCGGAGTCACAGGTTGGCCACCCTTGCATGAAAGATTGTGCTCAGAGAGGCAGGATTTCTGCCTAGGCTCTCCAGCATGCAGTGAGAATTCATCTGCTGCTACACCTCTCGTGTGAGCCTGGCCATCTCTGCTGGCAAACATGAAGAGAGAGCCTTGCTACCTCTGTCTCCTTTGTTGTAAGGAGCTTGCTCCCAGAAAGTCTGCAGTTGTGTCTAGCTGCCGCACAAGAGTGCAGTCTACCAGATGGGTAGCTTCTTGTACTGTCTGCACCTGTGGAGCAGCTGGGCACACTCTGAGCCTACATGTATAAAGAGAGACTTCAGGATGTCCTCCTTTTGGAAATCTATAGAAACGTAAAGGGCACTGAAAGTGTGTGAATGTTATATACCTTCTCATGCACTTTATACTTGCACTAAAGTTTTGAAATATAACCATTTATACTTGGCCTGGTATTTTATCTCCAGCTTTGTATACTGCTGAAACTTAGCATAGGCTTCTGGACTTTTGCCTTATTGAAAGTGGACTGAGCAACTTAATTCATCACAATTAAATTTCATAAGCACATATGTTAAATAATGTAGACATTTTGGATCTTTTAGAATAAAAAAAATTTCTCAGAGAAATAGCTATTGAGCATGGCCTGTGTGCTTTTCAAAAGTGTGCACTGGTGTCGCAAATATAGTAACCTGTTGTGATTGGGATTCCCGGGGGGTCACTCTGAGATCGCTCAATTAGGGCAAACTGCAAAGAATGGGGCAGACAATTCCCAAAACTGGTGGTTATTCTAATACTTAGATTCTCCAAGCCAGCAACAAAAAGCTTCTACAATACCTTACTGGTTACCCAGAAGCCAGAAATACAGTTCCCTTAAAACAACCCAGCCTTGGGCTTCCACCCAGACAGCCAAGTCAAATATGATGAGGATTACTGAAAATCTTGTTCATCATATAAAAAGTTCTACCAATCTCAAAGGATCGGACACATTACCCTCCAGATTAATGAATATTTCAGATCTTACCCAAATACATGATTACAGCCAATTCTTATTAACTAAACTAAAATTTATTTAAAAAAAGAAGAGAGTGAGTATTGGTTAAAGGTAGGGTAGGAATAGAGTTCTTAAGTCAGTTTCATAGTAGAGATGGTGAGCCCTAGAGTTGCAAAGAGCCCTTTTCAGAATCAGTTCATCAGGTTATAATCCAATGTCCAAATATTCAATATCAGGGCAGTCCAGATGGGACTGGAGACTTCCGTCTTGCGACTTAAACTTCCCTTGCATGAAGCTTAAGCAGGTCTGAGATTAAAAGGATCGGGGCATATGATTTCTTTATATAGATCACTGGCAGTTATAATAGCCTCTTGACTGTAGATATTCCTTTGGTGAAGAACAGCAGCTTTGAAGTAGAACTACCTGTTTCCTATGTACACACAAGTAACTAGTTGAATTCATCAGCATAATGTAATTATCCATTAAGCAGTTCATAGACCATTTACTACAGACTTCAAAGAGAAATATAGACAATGACATTATTACACCCAAGTTTCATCTAAATGTTAATATTTCCTTTTGATCTCTGAATCAATAGCTCTAATAATAGCCAGGAACCATTTGTTTACATGGTTAACATCTAACAAGATATAAGTAACTCATACAATTAGTATTACCTCTAATTTTCTAAAAATACATTTCAAAGCTATAGTCTGTCTAACATGAAATGGCCCTAATTACCATTTACATACTTTTCTAACATGTCTCTAAAGGTTGAATCTGGTTCAGTTAGCCTGCTAGTTGTGTAACCCTTTCTGGCCCTGTCACACCTGTGTATTATATTGGTCTAGTATGACTTTCTGTGACATTTTATAAAGATTTTGCCATACTTGTGGTTCAGTTATATATGTCCCCAAGCAAGGTAATAATATTCTATCAGTATGCATGCCACTATATAGAGATCAAAAACTTAAAAAGACTCGATCCACTCTCCTGGTTAGTACATGCTCTCTAAATTAGTGGGTGCACTTAAAAAGTTGTTCCATATTCTGTCTTAATATAACTGCTGTAGTACTTTATGATTTATAAGAGAAAGAAGCAAAGCAAGCTCCCTTCTCAGTCATTCTTTTACTACTTTTGTACACCTCTCTACAAAAAGTCCCAGGCATCCTGCTTTTCAAGTGCAAATGCCACTATAACTTGGTATTTTCTCGTGAGCCAGGCATCCAAGTAAATTTGCCCACAGACTTGATAGGAGAACTGTGTAAATGGTTTGTGAGGACACAGCATTCAAAGACCTGCTTGACCACAGCTAATCCAGAAAGGACAATGTTAAATGATTAAACAGTCATAGAGTCTTTGAGTTTTTGACCCTTTGAGGAAGACTTTATGATTCTTCAAATGCATTTGCCACTATCATTGTGGTGAGGATTTCTCTGCACCAGGCACACAGATGGTCCCCTCCTGAGCTGCATTCAGGCATTTCCATCTCCTTTTGCTCCCTGTGGCAAGTGGGGAAAATGTTGGCAAATGTCTTTTTGAAACGGAAGGCATGCTATCCCTCAAACATACCGACATTTAAGTAATTGTGTGACTTGTACATTGCATGCAGAGTGCTTTACCATGTCATAATTTAGGATCCATTGTTATGTAATGCATTAATCATAATAATTTCCTCATAGACTCATAGACTCATAGACTTTAAGGTCAGAAGGGACCAATATGGTCATCTAGTCTGACCTCCCGCATGATGCAGGCCACAAAAGCTGACCCACCCACAACAGAATCTTCCAGCCTGCGACCCCTGCCCTATGCTGCGGAGGAAGGCGAAAAACCTCCAGGGCCTCTGCCAATCTACCCTGGAGGAAAATTCCTTCCCGACCCCAAATATGGCGATCAGCAGAACCCCGAGCATACAGGCAAGATTCTACAGCCGGACCCTCATTTTACCCGCGATGGCACGTTAATGCCTAATTGACTAAAATCACGTTATCCCATCAAACCATTCCCTCCATAAACTTATCAAGCCTAATCTTGAAGCCAGAGAGGTCCTTCGCCCCCACCGTTTCCCTCGGAAGGCTGTTCCAAAATTTTACCCCTCTGACGGTTAGAAACCTTCGTCTAATTTCAAGCCTAAACTTCCCCACGGCCAGTTTATATCCATTCGTTCTCGTATCCACATTACTACTAAGCTGAAATAATTCCTCTCCCTCCTTGGTATTAATCCCTTTGATATATTTAAAGAGAGCAATCATATCCCCCCTCAGCCTTCTTTTGGTTAGGCTAAACAAACCGAGCTCCTCGAGTCTCCTTTCATAGGAAAGGTTTTCCATTCCTCGGATCATCCTAGTGGCCCTTCTCTGTACCCGTTCCAGTTTGAGTTCATCCTTTTTAAACATAGGAGACCAGAACTGCACACAGTACTCCAAATGAGGTCTCACCAGCGCCTTGTATAACGGAAGCAGCACCTCCCTGTCCCTACTAGAAATACCTCGCCTAACGCATCCCAAGATCGCATTAGCTTTTTTCACAGCCACGTCACATTGCCGACTCATAGTCATCCTGCGATCAACCAGGACTCCGAGGTCCTTCTCCTCCTCCGTCACTTCCAACCTATGCGTCCCTAACTTATAACTAAAATTCTTGTTAGTCATCCCTAAATGCATCACCTTACACTTCCCACTATTAAATCTCATCCTATTATTGTTACTCCAATTTACAAGGTCATCCAAGTCTCCCTGCAGAATATCCCGATCCTTCTCCGAATTGGCAATACCTCCCAACTTTGTGTCATCCGCAAACTTTATCAGCCCACTCCTACATTCGGTTCCGAGGTCAGTAACGAATAGATTAAATAAAATCGGACCCAAAACCGAACCTTGAGGAACCCCACTGGTGACCTCCCTCCAACCCGACAGTTCCCCTTTCAGTACTACCCGCTGCAGTCTCCCCTTTAACCAGGTCTTTATCCACCTCTGGATTTTCATATCGATCCCCATCTTTTCTAATTTAACCAGTAATTCCTCGTGCGGCACAGTATCAAACGCTTTACTAAAATCTAGGTAAATTAGATCCACCGCATTTCCTTTATCTAGAAGGTCTGTTACTTTCTCAAAAAAGGAGATCAAGTTGGTTTGGCACGATCTTCCTTTCGTAAACCCATGTTGTAATTTGTCCCAATTGCCATTCACCTCAAGGTCCTTAACTACTTTTTCCTTCAAAATTTTTTCCAAGACCTTGCATACTACAGAAGTTAAACTAACAGGCCTGTAGTTACCCGGGTCACTTTTTATCCCCTTCTTGAAAATAGGAACCACATTAGCTATTTTCCAGTCCATCGGTACCACCCCCGAGTTTACAGATTTATTAAAAATTATTGCCAAGGGGCTTGCAATTTCTCGCGCCAGCTCCTTCAATATTCTAGGATGAAGATCATCCGGTCCGCCCGATTTAGTCCCATTTAGCTGGTCAAGTTTGGCTTCCACCTCTGATACTTTAATGTCAATTGCCCCTCCCTTATTCCCCTCTGTCCCGCTCCCTCTATTCTATTCCTGTATTGGTCTAAGTACTACCATGTGGTTGTCTCTGTTTAATGTTATTGAGCATGGTAACAGGAGGGAGCTTTGTTCCTTATCTACAGAATAAGAGCATTAAAATAGGAATGTACTGTTACAAATACAGGTAATAAAAGTTTATTATCTAAGCCATTGCACTTGTGCCGTCCGTTACTCATCTGCTCATAGCCACAAGTGTTCTCCTTTTACTTTTTCAAGCTGTAGTTCAGAATCATAATTCTGTTTCCTGAGCCATCTAATCTCTCTTTTAACGTTATCAGCTTTGTGGATTTTGGCTTGTTGGATTGTTGCCTTGTCATCATTGCCTGGCTCAGTAACAGTATAGTTGTCCAGATAACAGCCTTGCTGGCAAACAAGCCAGTACTGATATTAGTCAATAACGTTGTGCAGTTCAGAACATTAAAATATACCAGAGCACAGGTGGTCTGTATGTTTTTGTCCCAGAGAATAGCTGGATTGGCTGCTTTGCAGTAATGAGGGGTTTGTCTGTCGTGCAGTATGCTTTACCTGAGGCTTGCCTTCTTCCTTGAACTTCACTTTATTTTTATGCTTTCTCTTCTGTCTATCTGCTTTTTGGAGCCCCTGCTACAAGTCCTATCTATTCTTGATGAGTTGCGCACACTGTTCTGATATGTAGCAGTCTAATAATGCAGTGTTGTCCTAGAGATGGCAGAAAACAATAATTTGTATTATTAATGACATGTGTGGTTTGAATAAGAACTAATGGAAATCTCCTCTCAAGAAATGCCTATGACAAAGTCACAGCCTGGATTCAGAGCAACATTCCCCACCTTCTTATATTTGTATATATAAGCTTATATTTCCAGCCTGCATGCTCATTAGATGTCTTGCAGTACTGCAACTGTTTTTACAACACAATGTCACGCAACAACTCTCAATTGCTTCCAGCAGAATTTGCTTAGTATTCATTCTTCTATCACTTTCATAATGCCAAAAATCCACAGAGTTCTCAGTATGAATCTCTGGATGATGCACAGAGGTAGTGCAGGCACCATTGAAAGTGATTCCAGTGTCCCTGGAACGGGCATAAATATCAGCAGATATAGATTTGGACCAGAGTTCCCAGGACATGTGAAGAGATTGGCTTATAATTGCACATAGTAAGTAGATTGTAGTAATATTTGCATTTCATAATAGATATGCATAGTGTATACATTTTTATAGTTGGTGTGGTTGTTGTGGTAAAGAAGCCTATACATCTGTCTTGCTGATGGAGATGAAAATGTAAGTCACAAACAAAAAACAAAGAACTGCCTCCCCTAAAGTATCTGGGTGTTCAAGATAAGTTTGGCATTGCCATAAGCAAGTGCACAGAGAACAAAGTATGAGAAAGGAGGACAGTATTATGGAAACACTAGGTAAATCTTATTGCATGCATGTGTATACTACATATAGAAGTTATATATGTTTACAATGTTCAGTCAATAGTCTGTCACTTTATTCTTTAGTCATTGTCTGCACACTCAAGAGGTGATTAAGAAGAAGCACAAAAACCAGATCAAAAGATGGATCAATGTCAGGGAGGCTTCTTCTGATGGAGCGATGCACCCTGGAGTTTGTTAACCTGAACTATATCCAAAGCACCTGCTGAAGCTTTGTGTCTGGGGAGCAATTAGCAGACAAGGTGTTGGCCTTCATATTGGAAGGCACTTTTTCACAATCATTCCAATTACTATGCAAGTGAATCAAAATCTTTTGTAAAATTCATAATGATATGGTACACTGCACTATATACTGGGTTCACAGGGATAATGGAATGAAAACTATTTGAGCAGAAAATCATCAAGGATACAATTGTGATTACGTATGGGTATTAGTCTTGCACAGATTTTTTTTCCAAAGGAAGGTACGATCAAAAGATTGTTTACTGTAATGCAGTGATTTTATACTTGGTCCATGCTTTATGGTCACTCTGTTTTTTTGTTCATATAGTGACCCAAGGCCACATAACTGCTTCTGCCTGTATTGAGGCTCAGGAGATAAACTCTGTTCAGATTTTACCTGAGTGAGTAGTGCATATGCTGCAAGATACTGTGCATGAGTTCCATAAAATAAAATTTTACCATAGCACACATCCTTTATTGGTAGTGTCCTGCATACTAATTCTAATCTGTTGGCATTTTTCAGATCACCAGATATGAAACTAATCACATTAATGTGTCAGCAGTTGAAAAATTATATTGGGGCATTTGCCAGACTGACCAAAAAGGAGCAGCTTGTCACAGCATCATTTTTGGAAGGTGGTGGTGTTGGTAGTCTGAAAGTGTAACAGACATATGAGCTACCTTTGCAAAGACTTGCCACAGGTTATTGAATGAAAGGGATGCTCTAGCAGGATGTAAACACAACTCCAGTTGGGCAACTTACTGTACCTCTATAGAGTACTTTTTGTTTTATATCACCGCATTGTATATGATGATATGTAATTATATTTTTTAACTGTTTAGTTCCTTTTCTGTGACTAAACTGCCTTGTGTATATTTTCTCTTGTCACATGCACCGTTGCAGTGGTGTGCCAGTAGCATCCCACAAACACTACCATGACAGCAGTGGGGTTGGGTGGGATGCAGGGTGATCAGATGGCATATTTTATATGTGAAGTGTCCTGAGGTAGCTCTCTTGCGTTTGGCTGCAGGGTCAGTACTTGGCTACTGAAACTCACATGGAGTATTCAAGACACAATCTGCCTTCCTGATTCACACAAGCACACACGTTTCTGAAACAGCTGCCATATAGGTCTCCCATCACACCCCAAGAACACCACCATGAAAGGGGAAAGTGACATGCGAAGAGAAAGCAAGTAATGTTCAGATGAGGGTATATCCTGACAGTTGGCTTTCAGCTTTTCTCATAGATGCTCAAATCCAGCCATTTCCAGTTGGATCCTGGTAGATGGGAACAGTAAAATTGTATTCCCAATGAAGTAATAGAGTTATAATTACTCTACCAGTGGCTTGTGAGTGCAGAGTAATGATCAAATGAAATGGTCACAGTATACTGCTCAGAGACTAGGAGAGGACCACATGGCAGCATTAACATAGGTTCATATCTTGTCAGAAGCAATTAATAAACTCTAGTGTAGCTTTGACACGGAGTGCAGACATACCCCTTGATCCATCATAATTAACATGAATGTAAGTCTTTTAAAATATTTGTCAGGTATCAGTTGTTTAAATAGCAGAACAACACACACATCAGCTTTACACATGACCTCATGAAACAGCTCTACTCCCAGAGAAAGGACTCAGCATCATGCCAAGGAGCCATGAGCAGGGCATCTCTTAGAGGTGCCCACTGTCCCATCGGCATTCACATGAATGTTAACCTTGACAGCAACATTACCAAGTCTTTTCAGTTCTCTGTGCTTTGGGCAAGATCCCCAGCATCATCCCTGGATCCCTAAAATGAGGACAATGCGAAAGTACAGTAGGTTTTGTACAATAGTGCACCAAACAAGTTGGTGTGTTTGCTAGTGTGCTACACTGTAAAGGGAATTACTGGATTTTCTACTCGTGGGATGTAATATCTGTGTTTGCGCTGACTGCTGACACTTACCACTGCATCAAGTTCCTATAATGTAACAGGGAGACATGTACAATAATGAATAAAAGCAGTATTGGGCTATATATATATCTCAACACTTACCGATATAGGAAATTGCCTCATCACATAAAGGTCTCATGGACTATTCATTGCTGTAGTCCAGGCTCCACAGGCAGAAAAATGTTTTTAAAGAACCGGTGACTAATTTAGGAATTCTGTACATTTTTTTGTGAATAGAAGTAGATCTTTTTGAGAGATTCCATTTTACAAGATTGCTCCAGCAGCCTCAGTGTGAAGAGATGAGAAAACTTGGCCGCTCTCTGCCATACACAGTTGGCCTCAATGACCAAATGAAGTGCTCTGCATAGGACAGCTATAATAATTTTCTGTGGGTGGTGCCTGTAGCAGGCAGAGGGAGTGTGATTGCCACCTACTGTTCATGGGTGGATGGGTGGGGAGAGCTGACTGAAAAAAAAAGTTATATCCGGGGAGTAGATGACCTCTCGAGGTCCCTTTCAGCCCTTCTTTTCTGTGATCCTATGACCAAAGAACTCCATGTGAGTGAAAAGTGCAATTTTTGCATGTGTCAATTTGCTAGTCAACAAACATAACAACACACCCCTGTATTGGGCTATTGAGCCTCATATTTCCATGCATAAACAGCAGTGTGTTTACAAATTCAGTACTGTGCTTGGATGTCTACCCAAGTATGCATGTCCAGATGGCAGTAGGCATAACTTTAGAGTCTGTTTTTGAAAACTTGGCCCATTATATCTTGATTGGTGTCATTCTCCTGCATGTACTACATAACTATTTCACTGTGCATTGTGTGTTCTCTTTACTAGTGAGCATAATAAGAACAAGGAAATTCAGTAGTACTAATTTAAAAAAGCAAAACAAAATTAAGTCCTCAAAGATGCTCAGAATTTTACTCTGTATTATGCCTTTTTACTCATTTTTATATACTTAGAATGTTAGCTGGCGCATATTATAGTATATGAAAAAGACCGTTGAAAACAAAGCTACTGCCTTTAAAGATCCTGTTTGCAGTGTTTTTGTAGCCCTGTTGGTCCCAGGATATTAGAGAGGCAAGGTGGGTGAGGTAATAACTTTTATTGAACCAACTTCTGTCAGTGAGAGAGACAAGCTTTTGAGCTACACAGACCTGAAGAAGAGCTAAGTGTCGCTCAAAAGCTTGTCTCTTTCACCGACAGAAGTTTGTCCAATAACAGATATTACCTCACCCACCCTGTCTCTTTAAAAATCCTATTAGTTTGGTGGGTTTAGTTAGACCAGGGATTGGCAACCTTTGGCACGCGGCTCGCCAGGGTAAGCACCCTGGCGGGCCAGGCTGGTTTGTTTACCGTCCGCGTCTGCAGGTTCGGCCGATCGCGGCTCCCACTGGCCGCGGTTTGCCGTTCCAGGCCAATGGGGGCAGCGGGAAGCGGCACAGGCCGAAGGATGTGCTGGCCGCGGCTTCCCGCAGCCCCCATTGGCCTGGAGCGGCGAACCGCGGCCAGTGGGAGCTGCGATCGGCCGAACCTGCGGATGCGGCAGGTAAGCAAACCGGCCTGGCCCGCCAGGGTGCTTACCCTGGCGAGCCGCGTGCCAAAGGTTGCCGATCCCTGAGCTAGTCCATTGCTATGCTGGGTCAGGTGTGGTTTGGGAAGAGCTTAACGTTAAGCTACTCTGCCTCCATGGAATGTATTACTGTAATAAAACTTAACATTTGTGTTGACAGTCTATACTGTCATTCAGAAGTTTTGTCTCAGTCTTGGTTGTCACTTTACGATTATTATCTCAGAATTCTGAGTATGTTGCCTATTAACCACCATTTGTAGGGTTTCCTGAAACAGTCTTAGTTTGATTGCATTTGCTTACATTATAACTGATCAAATTTTGTCTTTTATTTTTCAGATGGTGTATCCTTGGAGCAGCAAAATCTTTCCTTACTCTCAGTGGGATCTAAACTACATCAAAGTACAGTGAGCAGCATAGCACACATGGCCTTAACACAAAGCACAGTACAACCCCAGGAAAATAATTTTCTTCATGTGGTTTTATCATCACTTACCACTCCCTTTGATATGACTTTATTTGACCAAGAAAGAATGAGCAGAAGTTCAGAAGGAAGAACTATGCCAGTGGGAGATATCACAGTAACTAGCAATGAAGCATTTTTAAGTGACGATGGATTGATTAGCTCCTTTCCGAATGAACAGTGGACTCCTTCACTAAAGTCTATTACAGTGGAGTATCATTCAGATAATTCAGTAGAGCCACCAAGAGAAACCTTAGAAACTGTGTTGCTAAAACCTTCATTATCTGTCCTTTTGTTGCCATATGATGAAATGAAAACAGCACAACAAATGACAACATCACGTGCTGCCTCTGGTCACAGTCGTGCTTTCACACAATTGAAGCCTTTTGCTCCAGATGGTATAATTCCAACTACAAGCAGAGACTTGCTATTGTACCCCACAAATACAGATATTTATTTAAGTTCCACTACATCAGAGGTGGTGGTTGGACTGGCGGGAAATGTAGATGGAAGCTATGCATCTAGTTCAGACTCCTCACTGTTTTTGCCTTTTGATACTACTTCAGAAGGGTCCTCTGTTCTTACAAGACAGCTGAATGAGGATAGCCAACTTAACCCAGATGCTTTGGCAAAAAGTACTGATCAATACACTGAAGCTTACCCTGATGTGAATAGCGATGCAACAGAAACTTTGGATCTAAGGACCTATTCTGTTGCAAGCATTTCTAGGGCAGCACCTGTTTTGGTAACCAGCATGGAGCCTGCTTTGTTTTCAATTAGTCTTCCATATGTGTCTTTCCCAGTTCACTCAGCTGCTGGTTCCACTGACTCAGATACTTTTGTTACTGATGACTTGTTTACACATGTGTTTTCCCATAAATCCTCCAGTACAACACCAAATTTGCCTGGCAATTTAGAAATACCAAGTCAAGTTGAGCTCTTCAGTGAGTTCATAAGCCCAGTGCCTTTCACTAGACCATATGCTTCATGTTCGTACTGTGACTTTGCCTCAGTTCCACCAGAACAAGTGTTTTCAGCAGGACACATAGAACATGATGTGGGTTCGGGTGATTATATTGAAACATTGTCCTTCACAGCCTCTGAGGAAAAAGGCATTACTCCACTTACAACTGTAGTTACTGACTTGTATGAGCTGGAGGAGTCAACTCCTGAAATCTTTGATACTACTTTTCCATCAAGACCTGTTGTTTCATTTTCTTCAAGACTTATAGAAGTCTCTGAGTCAAACTTGTTTTTTTCAAACAGTGTGGACGTTGGTCTTAACATAATGAGTACAACAATATTTCCTTCGTACAGACAGCCCTCTGAAGGAATATCACTGGATATCACTTCTGTTCAATTCCCCTTCCCTATTACTGAAACTGTTACTTTAACATCTGGTATTAGAGCAAAATCGTCTGATATCACCAGCGTTCTCCTTGAATCCGTGTTTACCACAAGTGAGAATATACCGTCAGTTACAATCAAACATACAGGCCTGCTGGAATCACCTGAATTTATGCCCTCAGAATCTGTACTTTGGCTTGACAAAACACCTGCAAGTGTTTCAATGGACAAATCATCTGTAAATATTTCAGATTTTTCATCCAACCTTTTATCAACACAGTTTCTCTCTGAACCTAGCAGCTGGTCATCTTTATCATCTGCTGTATCCACCTTTTATTCAAGAATGCCAAGTGATTTATCAACACTATTACCTCAGGTCTTCCCTACACTGCTGGGGACATCGGTAGTTTTTGATGATTCCTCTAGTTGGGATTCAACTGAGTTTCCTGCCACTGACAGCACAAGCATAGAGGTTTCTCATCTCTCTCCCTGGCAGACTTCATACCTTTATTCAAATACGTTTTCTGTTCCAAACACACACAATCCTGAAGTAATATCATCAAGTTTTTACTCTTACTCTTCCATGTTACTAGAAGGAACATCAGTCTTGCTAATGGATTCTGAAGTTTCGTTTACCTCAATTTTCACAGAAGCTACCTCTCAGTTAGAGTCTTCACTCTTCTCCCTTGAATCAGCAGTTCCTACACTGGTGCTGTCCATTTCTGACTCAGAATCTTTTCTCACCAGCAATATCTTGGTTGATGAAACACACTTGACCTCATGGTTTACCACCTTTCAGACAACTCCTGTCTTAAGTGTATCTTCGTCCCTTCTCTCAACTGTTACAGCTTCAGATGAGGATACTGGTGCTACTGCTAACCACACGTTGCTTTTAACATCTCTTTCCAAGGCAACTGCTAGTACAGCACATTTTACAACAAATCCATATACACTGTTGTTGCATACGGATGTGAACAGCATTACCGCTTCACCTACAGAGTCAATTTCTGTGGTTACATCATTTGTACCTACACAGCTGCCTCCATCCATAAACACTTCCACTGAATTTGGCACACAAACAAAAACTAGTGTAACTGAAGTTACCAATAGAACAAGTGCTACTACTGCCACTACTACCACCATTAGTAGCATAGTTGGCCATCGTACAACTACTGAGAGCAACTCAAGTACTTCCTCATCCCCTTCTACTGCTGTAGTGGCCACGACTCCATCTGAAGCTATAATTATCACCTCTGCCATGACCACAACCCGACAACCATATGTTTGTGACATCACTGTTCCCGATACTTACTTAATCATGGCTGGTAAGATATTGCTAACTTTATTTCAATTTTTTTCTTTAAAATTATTTCAAAACTATTCCCCATTCTCCCCCCCCACACACACACACAATTTACTAATGAACATCACCTTCTAATGCTAATCTTATCATTTAAATTACACATGTATGGGCGCTCAATGAACATTTGAAAGGAACACAGCATGGAATGTAGATTACTAAATATAAACCTACTGTCTTGTTTACATGTACTTGTTATGAAGGGCCAGATTTTCAAAACTCAGCCTGTATTTCCATGCATACAGCCTGGTTTGTATCCCTTGCTCATACAAATTATAAAATTTAGCTGCACAAAACCTGTCCCTTGTGCACAAGTGTAGTGCAAATGGTGCTTTAAAATTGATCATGCATACATGTAGGCTTAATTGCAGCTCCTTTATAATTTTGGTGTTAAATTTATAGTATTCTTACAGGACTGTTATGCAGAATCTTTTAATAGCATGGTGGAATAAGTTTCCCTTTGAAGATATTGGGACTGTTTATAAATGCCATAATTTAAAATAAACTTTAGAACATGTGAAACTAAAGTCAGTTTTTCTAAATATCTTTAACATTTTATTTTGTCATGCGAAAATGAGCTATGTACCTGTATTTGGATTATTTTAGTTGGACTTGGTGTGGTTATGATCAGAAAAGTGACTTTGTTTGCTTAAAAAGAAAGTTGCCTTGTTACTGCCAAGCTAACTACAGTTGTGAAGAAGCCATATTTGATGTCAACCAACAAAAAATTTCCATTTAAGTTTTATGGTCAGAATGTGTGCGTTTGATGTATAAAACAGAAAGAACAGAGTTTAATTTTTTCCAGATACGAGGGTGAGCTGGCTGTGCTAGTGTTAAGAAAGATCGTGGGGGGGGGGGGGGGTTGAGGGGGGGGGACTTGTAAACAGAGCAGTTTTACTGTGCAGATATTTGATGGAGAATAAATACAAAATACCAAGATGCCATTTTACAGTTGCTTTCAATAATCACTGTCATAATTTAAAGTGTGGTTATGGTTAGCAATGCACCTGTGAGTGTTTATAAAGTACCTTCTTATTCAACAGTCTGCCTCCATGTGTAATCAGTGCAGTGTTTGCTTGCTTTTTTTTTTTAAACAAAAATAACATTGGTGGTTTTTTTTAAAAGCCTATTAGTAGTGTATATCCAACACAGTTATTGGACAGTGATTTGCATTCTATTCTGGCTTATGCATCATCTACAGAATTGTTAACTGTATTACAACAGCAGAATCTTTATTACAAGTGCTCAAATAAAAAAGAACACAGTTTGACTTTCAGATCCAGTTTGAATTTCTAGTCCATCTGTTACAAAGGTAATTGTTTTTACTAGCAGATGAACAAATTTGATATGGAAACAGTTGAGAGAAAATAACCACAGAATCCATGAAGCTATTTATAGAGTCACCTTTTCAGGGTATAATTGCACTTCTGTCTGCATCTTATCCCTATGTCTTACGCCTTCAACACACTTGACCTCATTACCTGCTTTGTCTTGCATCAAAAAACTGAAAATGCAACATTGAACCAAAGCACCATAGATGAAGCTAAAATGTACTTACTGACTCTCGTTAATTTCCAGTGCTGGCCCGCAGAGCTGTGCTAGAAAATGTCAGTGATTCCATCAAAGAAGTGCTGAGAGTTCAGTTCAGGCGATCAGTAGAACTGGAGGTAAGTGGTACCAAATGTGTACGTTCTTTGCTTAATATAATGCTATAGTGTGGTGTGTTTTTGTTTTTGTTTTTAATTTTCCTGTATAAAATAACGATTAAAAACACAAAAACCTGGTGATTCTAAAGCACAGAGGAATTTTGTTTGAGGTTAAACAGGAATACTGTATACATAAAACATCTTTTCTTGCATTTTTAGTGCAAGTGTAACATGAATTGTTACTTACATTTTTAAAATGTGACAGATTTAGGGAAGCGCACCTTCCCGATAAGCAGTGCTCCCCCACAGCTCACGCTCTTTATTGGCTGCTGTGTTGAGCGCTGCCCCACCTGTTTCAATCCACTTTAACCCCTGCATAGATTAATATCGAAAGGTGAACTGAAAAGCTTATACCGTCTAAAATATCAGTTCAGGGCCCTGTCTTTCTCCGGTGCCAGCTGATGACATCCCAAGCACTTAAAACAAGACAGGGAGCCTTCTCCATAGCTTGTGCTCGTTTATGTTTTAGTGATATCAGTGCTTGCAGGGGAAATGTGGAATCCTGAACTCAAGACTTGATAGGTCGAAGAACATAGGAAATAATTTTCAGTTGTTAAATGTCATTTTTAAGTCTACAGATAGGTAAGTCTGGGATATTCAGTAGTGTTTTTCCCTCTCTCCTCTGTGATGTTGAAGTTTGTGTTTTTGTTTGTTTTAAAGGCTTAGACCACCCTCCAGGTTGGGGCGCAAATCAAGTTTGGGAATCCATAGGACCTTGAGAGGTCATCTAGTTCGGTAGTCCCCTGCACCCATGGCAGGACTAAGTATTATTTAGACCAGTGGTTCCCAAACTTGTTCTGCCGCTTGTGCAGGGAAAGCCCCTGGCGGGCCGGGCTGGTTTGTTTACCTGCCGCGTCCGCAGGTTCGGCCAATCGTGGCTCCCACTGGCCGCGGTTCGCTGCTCCAGGCCAACGGGAGCTGCTGGAAGCGGCGGCCAGTACGTCCCTCGGCCCACGCCGCTTCCAGCATCTCCCATTGGCCTGGAGCGGCAAACCGCGGCCAGTGGGAGCCGCGATCGGCCAAACCTGCGGATGCGGCAGGTACACAAACTGGCCCGGCCTGCCAGGGGCTTTCCCTGCACAAGCGGCGGAACAAGTTTGGGAACCACTGTTTCAGACAATCCCTGACAGGGGTTTGGAGATTTTTAAGAGGAGGTTAGACAATGATGGAGATTCCACAACCTCCCTTGGCAATTTATTTCAGTGCTTAACTACCTTCACAGTTAGGAAGTTTTTCCTAAAGTCCTTCTAAACCGCCCTTGCTGCAATTTAAGCCCGTTGCTTCTTGTCCTATCCTCAAAGATTAAGAAAAACAATTCTTCTCCCTCCTCCTTGTAATAACCTTTTATGTACTTGAAAATTGTTATCATGTCCCCTCTGTCGTCTCTTCTCCAGACTAAACAAACCCAATTTTTTCAATCTTCCCTCATAGTTCATGTTTTCTAGACCTTTTATCATTTTTGTTGCTCTTGCCTGGACTTTCTCCAATTTCCCACATTTTTCCTGAAATGTGGTGCCCAGAACTGGACACAATACTCCAGTTGAGGCCTAATCAGCGTGGAGTAGAGCAGAAGAATTACTTCTTGTCATCTTTATATAACAGATAAAAATGATGCAGATAGAGTCTGCTTGAGTGCTGACAGGTCTCTAATGCTGTCCCAGAATTCCCCTTGGGACCTTTGTTGTGTTTACCTTCCTGCTCCCTGGTTCAGGACTTGAAAGTTACCTCCAGTCAGTATAAATAGCCTGCCTTAGTTTTCAGACAGTGCCTTAGCACGCAGCTTTCTGCACCTGTTGCACTCCTTCAGATCAGATGGCATCTGATTGAGCATCCTAAGCATGCATCTAGCTGGCCTGAGTCTGACACCAATGTTCTTGTGGACCCTGTGGTGTGAGACCAGTCAGAATGGCTTCAGGTCCAGGACCAGAAATCAAAAGTCTTATTATGCTACCTCCAGTAAGCTCGTTAAGGATAGGCTTCACTGGACTAGAGAAGATAAAATCCAAGAAGAACCTGTACTGCCAGGCAAAGAACCACAAGTCCTAGCCTGATGACTCCCCTAGAATGTCCCCATTCTCTGAGGAGCTGCACTGGGTGCTCAGCAGTGTCCCAACCATGGAGCCTGAGTACACCCTGGACACCTCAAGGGCCCCCTGGAATGTGCGTGGACTCAGGGTCAGCACCAGCCACAGCAATCTCAGCTGAGGCAGAGCAGATGTTTGCCACGTCCACGCACAGCCAGTCTGACCTCGTTCAGTACTCCTAGGACCTGTTTGGGGAGGAGATGGAGAAACAGACTGGGGAGAATGCAGCAGAGGAATCAGCATCACCTCAGTTGGGTAAGGGAGTGAGTGATTTGCCCTTGTTATGGCTAGGGGGGATATGACAACATAAGGGGGCTGTTGTTGCCTGTTTAGGACCAATCTCTATTACTGTAGTGGGGGGTGTTGGGTGCTGGAGGGCAGGCTTTTATATTATACTGGTTTCAGGTTCACTTGAGGGGAAAGGGGAGAAATATCGTCCCACTGGGCATGTACAGTCCAAGATGAATTCTGCGTGGGGGAACAAAATTTTAAACATGCAAGCAGTGATTTTTTTTGTGGTGCACACCCCTGCAGATATGCAAAGCCGTGGTTATTAATACAAGCCGAGCAATGGTCGCAAACACAGCAATGGGGGTGAGACAAGTTTGGCTACAGAATGCGTGTACAGCAATATGTTTTTTCTCACACTACCCTAGCATTATGTTTTTGGAGGCAGCCAAAGCTTTAAAAAAAACAAAACACTAGCCTAGGAAATAAGTCCATTGCATGGTCTTTGGCAGTATTAAATCCAGAGCACTTGCAAAGTCTCTTGGAAATACTGGTCTGTGGTCTGGCTGCCAGAGTGGAAGGGGGTAGGTTGCAAAGGCACATCTGTGGTGGTTCTGTGTTACTGCCTCTAGTTTAGCATCCTGTTTATACTGTCCCAGATTAGTTCACTAGTCCCCTGTCATCAGTCTGCCCATCACTCGCCAGATGATGAAACAGCTTCCTGGCATAGATGGGTGGTTATCTTCCAGAGTCCTGGAACACCTGTTCAGTGATCTCAGGCAGGTTCACCTCTTCCATTGCCAGCACAACTTGAAATAACAGTACTGTCATGGAGTTAATGTTCTGTCGTCCCAGGCCGATCCCTCGCACATTCAAGTCCGCAACACCCCTTTTAAAAATGAAATAATAAAAAAAAATTGTGTGACTGTATAAAGCATTTGCCATTGTCGGGGGCAGGGGAGGGAACGCTGGAACTGAGCAGCTTCGGAGTAGAGAAATGCAAAGATGGAGGACAATGAATGCCAAGGAGGTAAAAGTTGTGACTTTTCCCTTGCTGTGAAGTTAAAGGGGAGAAACTTTTCTTTTCCCCCCCTCTGAGCAGAAGAATAATGCATTGTTTTTCAGGACCATCTGCCCCAGTGCAGGTGAGACATCCACGTAGAAGACCACTGACAGTGAACACCAGGGTCCAGAACCTCTGTAGCAAAAGGAAAAGGATAAAGGACAACCTGCTGCACAGAGACTTTGTCTGTAGATGAGACTGCCTCTTTGAGCTACTAGGGAGACGATAGAACAGGACTGGCAGAACCAGGCTGCAGCTGAGGGGATGCTGGAGAGGAAGAAGATGGCTGCAAACGACATCTACCATGAGGGAGCAGGACCATGAGGAGTAGAGGGATCTGTCTGAGCACATGCTGGGACTGATGGCCAGCAGGTTCCAGTACAACTTGGGTCTGGACTCTGTCCAGGTCAGCCTCCTGCTGTTGCCTCCCCTCCACACTAACACATCCTGCAGCCAGTGACCTCTGCATAAGGGGTAACCCAGTCCATAGATGGGAGGGAGGGCACATGGTCAGCTGTACCCTGTGCACTCCACCCGGTGCAGGCACAACAGAGTAACATCAAGGACTCTGACGATGTGCGTTTTCATTACACGGGATGTGGTATTGCACCCCCTGTGCACTTGACTGCCTTCTGACAGCTGCACTGGCAGTGTTACTCTTTCAATAAAATATTTTGCTGTACAGTCCCTTGGTGTGTAAGTACTTTGAGAACAAGACAGAGGGGAACTGTATTGAACTGCCTTGAGTGCAGGGGACTGGATTAACTGGCCTAGTGAGATCCCTTCCAGTCCTACACTTCTATGATTTTAATACTCTCATAGCTTGACAATACATATATACAAGCACATGATTCTCATATAGGTGCAGTCCATTACAGTAAATGCTTACCTATCTTATTTTCACCTTCCAAACCAAGGAGTCCGTTACTTCCCTATCTCTTCCAGGCCCAACCTTAGCTGATGCACATTCTGGCTACCTGTATCAGACTTGTTAAGCAGCGCAATCATTGCCCCAGTCGTGCCCAAAGTATTCCCTCTTAACCTCACATATGTTGTGCAGAACACAACGTACCCCAGTGACATGAATGGCATTATAGAAGCTGCAGTCTAAATGGTTTTGTAGGCAACATTATCTGACCTTCAGTCAGCCAAATGTACCACCATCCTGCAGCTGCACATGGTATAATTGAACCTTCTACCAGATGTCCTCACATCAGGGCAGGGCTTCGTGAGCCAGGGCAATAGAGGATAAGCTGGTTTCCCAAAATAACAGAGGACACAGACATCGTATTGATATCCCACTGGGTGGGAATAAAGTCCCCGCTTGTCAAATTTCAAAAAGGCAGAATCTCTGGAATGCACTGGCATCATGCTCCCTGGCTGTGCATCCCATGAAGTTGTATGTGAACCTCCCTCTGCGGTCAGCCAAGGACGGCTGAACAATGGAGTAGTATGCTTTCTGGTTTATGTAGTCATGCGGTCCTTGTGGAGCATGCAGATAATGGGCACATTTGTACCACCAATGATGCCAGCACAGTTCAGGTAGCCAATTTGCTCGAAGACCGCTATTATTTCATGAACATTTCCAGTCTTCACCAAACTATAATTCACTAAAGCTATAATTGCTTTGCAAACCTCCATCACCACAGCACTGATGGTTGACTTCCTGATGGCAAACTGATTAGCCACTGACCTGCATCAGTCTGGGGTCGCCAGCTTCCAGAGAGCAATAACAACACACTTCCATACCACTACGGCCTGTCTCATCTGCTTATCCTGCCTTTAAAGTGCTGGGAAAAGCTCTTCACACAGCTCCAGGAAGGTGGTGAAAGTTCTGTGTCCACTGCTGGTCATCCCAGGTCTGCATTACATTGCAGTCCCGCCACTTGGTGCTTTGGAGCAGCTGGTCAGCATAGAGAGAGTTCTCAGGTACGACAGTTGTGACATTGTGCAGTCTATATGGTTTTATAAAAATGTAATAATAAGTGAATATAATGTAACAGAAATATGCTTCATACAAAAGGTCTCCTGTAAGATATCATTACAAAGCTTATAATCTACTGAGTGTGATCATCCTATTTGTATAAATGTATCACTCTTGTACCTGAAACTAAAAATATAAAATATAACTCTGAGGGCCTATTGTAATTATGTAAAGTGTGGGCCATTAATGGTGGTTTGGAAGCTTGATGACTCCCATTAACTAGGACCCTTGTCTGCAAATGGCTGTGTTTTACCTGTAAGTCTTCCTGTATATGTGTGTGCTGGCAAGTGGGTAATGAAGTATTTCAGTGACATGTGATCATGTCACCTGAACTGGAATCCATCTTTAACCTGGTGCTTTTCCAGTGAGGGGCGGTAGAAACCCAGAGGGACAAAGGGTTCCTGCCTTATGCAAAAGATATATAAAGGGGTGGAACAGAACAAGAGAGAGAGAAGAGCCATCATGAAGAATCTCCTAGCTACCACCTGAGCTGGAACAAGAGCTGTACCAGGGAAAGAATTGTGCCCAGGCCTGGAAGGTGTCCAGTCTGAGGGAAAAAACGTACTAAAGCATCTCTGAGGGTGAGATTATCTGTATTCAGTTTGATTAGACATAGATTTGCACATTTTATTTTTATTTTGCTTGGTGACTTACTTTGTTCTGTCTGTTACTACTTGGAACCACTTAACTCCTACTTTCTGTATTTAATAAAATCACTTTTTACTTATTAACTAACTCAGAGTATGTATTAATACCTGGGGGAGCAAACAACTGTGCATATCTCTCTATCAGTGTTATAGAGGGCGAACAATTTATCAGTTTACCCTGCATAAGCTTTATACAGGGTAAAACGGATTTATTTGGGTTTAGACCCCATTGGGAGTTGGGCATCTGAGTGCTAAAGACAAGCACACTTCTGTGAGCTGCTTTCAGGTAGACCTGCAGCTTTGGGGCAAGTAATTCAGATTCTGGGTCTTTGTTGGAGCAGACGGAAGTGTCTGGCTCAGCAAGACAGGGTGCTGGAGTCCTGAGCTGGCAGGGAAAACAGGGATAGAAGTAGTCTTGGCACATCAGGTGGCAGCTCCCAGGGGGTTTCTGTGATCCAACCCGTCACAACAGTGTGCATGAGCTGCTCCCCATAAGACCTAACACCTCACTTGGCTCATTACAGCACCTGTGTAGGGTGACCTGATTTCCCATTTTTAAAGGGAAAGTCCCATTTTTGGGGACTTTTTCTTATATAGGCTCCTATTAACCCCCACCCCCTGTCCTGTTTTTTGCCACAGTTGCTATCTGGTAACCTTACACCTGCGTGCATGCAATAATTCTAGTATAGCTAGAGTTACCTTTGCAGTGTGGTTACTGTCCTCCAAGGTAAGCTAGCTCAAGTGGAGAAACTCAAATGTTGTAACTCGAGTTAACTCTGAAGTGAAGACCTATCTTAAGAATGTGGATCTGTGTCGCCATCTGGTAGCTGGTCCACGTAAGAGGTTTATGAGTTTCGGCTACATTATTTAGTCCTATGGTTTAAATGGTAGAAGTTCATCATTTTAACTGTCAAGGTCCTGGATTCAAATCCCTCTGTTAGCCTAAGCAATTGGTTTTACAAGGCTCCTCTACCTTCCTGGGCTTTTTCAAGGAGGATAGTGATATGGATTAAAGGGATATGGTATGGTTTGTTAAGGGTGGCTACCTAGGCTTCTGGTAAGCTCTTCAATCGGATTATTTATTTTTGCTAATTGTGAATAGTTATGACTGGCAACTACTATTGTTTGTTTATATACTTTACATTTTATGTATATTAATAGTCTGTGTAGTTTAGAATAGGCGTTTCTGCAGTAGATCTGCAGAATAAACCATTTTGAAATGAAATGTCCTTTCTCTTCTCCATTTAGACGAATCCAGTGATTCCAAACTATGGGCCATATCCTCATCTGGTGTAAGTTTGTATGGCTGAATTGAAGTCAAAGGTTCACTTCAGTGGACGTACACTGATTTACACTAGCTGAGAACTGGCCCTGTATGTTTCAGTAATATGAGAAACTTCTGCTGACATGGTGATGTCAACTGCAATAAAACCAAACATATTGCTAAATATTTGTAAGATGACCGGAGTAAACATTTGATATCCTGTCCCTTTATGATTTTTCTCTTTCAAATTCATTCCTTTCATGTCCACTATTGCCATGGAGAGCTCCTGATAGGATATATTGGCCCTAAGGCTGCTGGGAGTCAGCTCTTCTTATAAATAATGCAGCTAGTCTTCCGAGCCTTGGTTCATCATTTGCAAATTTTTTCTAATCAAAGGCAGAGAACATCTCTGTAGAATAAGTCATGCTTATGTTGCAATAGAAGAGTACTATCGTATGTGTTTTCTCTTAGTGACGCATTGGGGGTGGCTGTTTTTAACTGCATAAAGCTGAAGCATTCTTGCTTCCCTAGCCTACCAGAATAAAATTTCATGTCAGTAATGGAATAATGCCAAGGTTGTTAGGCTTTAAAATTAACAGCTGTCCAATATAGTAACGTATTAATGACTGCAGTCATGCAGCTTTCTAAACAGATTCTTCCTTGGTGCTTAACTTAACCAAGCAAACAAATCTGACTTCTTTTTTTTTTTTTGGCAACAGTATCATGAACTGGTTTATGTATAGTACAACTTGAGGTAAATGAGTGCATTTTGTTTTTAAAAATTTTTTTTACATCTCCTATTATAGCTTACAGATGTTTCATTTTTACAGGGTGATGCACAGTAAAATAGGAGGCAGTTTTGTTAAATTTAGCATAGTAGCCAGGTATCCTTTACAAAAATAAAATGTTTGGCTGCAATTTGATGTAACTGCTGCTCAGCTGAAATATGAACAAATGTTAATCTTAAACAGGAATTGAAAATGCTTTCTTTCAACTTTTGCAATCTGAATTCAGGAGAATCTGTCAACTCTGTGCTGCATAGGGCTTATGAGACTAGTTGATCAGTTCTGATTCCATCCTATGCAAGGCAGTATACAAATACACATTAGTCAGGTCATTATAGTATTTATTTATGTTTTAAGACTTCTCCTTATCCTGTTAGTGATTTAGGCCAAAATTTTCAAACCTGGCTGTCTAAAGTTAGGCACCTAAATGATAGGCATCTAAATAAAAGTGGCCTTGTTTTTCGGAGGTGCTCTTGTGCCTCCCATTAATTTCAGTGAGATCTGTGCTTGTCATTTCTGAAATTTAGGCTGTTTTTGTTTAGGTGCCTAAATATGGTTTGAAAATGTCGCCTTTAGGATGTTAAGCTGTACATCCTCGCACACGCAATAATTCAAAACATAAAAAGCTTTCCATTTCACTTTTAACACCTACTGGCCTTAGTAAGAGACCTTTGGGAAATCAAATGCTTTCTAGGGATACTTTTTATTATCAGACACTTGGTACGGTGGTTGGTGGTGGTGAAGCATACTACTTAGACTTTTGTCTTGGGCCTGTAATGGTTCTCCTCTCACTACCTTCCTCCAACTCACTTCTCAAAATCTTTCAAATTATTTTTCTTTTGGATTTATTGTCCACCTCCTGCTATGATGAAGCACAAAAATGGACTAATTTGGTGTGTATTGACTGTTCAGACTAAATACTTTATGAAAAATTTGAGGGAGTTTAGGGGATAACAGTTTTTTTCTTCTCTGACCACTGAAGTGTCAGACTAGAGTACATCAGTATCAGTGCGAGCTATGCTGGGCTGTTCTCCTTCAGCATGTTTTACTTTAGAAAATACCAAATAATTGCAGCTGCAGGACTGAAAATTCTGTTTCCTCTTGTTTTGCTTGCCTGCCTTCTTTTGTAGGTAATAGACAACATTTCTCTGGCATTCCTTCCCCATTTCACAAACTGAAGCTGCTGAAAACATTTTTTCTTGAGATAAAAGGGTAAACTTCAGGCAGAACGGGTTGAAGTATCTGTTTATATTGAACTAATTTGAATGCTACAGGTCTGGATCCATTTACAATAAAACCTGACGGCAGCACACTTTTGGCATCTAATTACAAGGAATATAGGGATATCTGTATCTGTCTTGAGACCGTATTTTTTCCCTTGATACTTGAGGTTGTTTCTTGCTGGGGTTTTTTTAAATCTTTTTTAAATACATCTTGCTCATTTTGTTTATCAAAAAGAAGAAAAAGCTGTCTATTGTGTCCTCTGAAAATTAATTTCTATTAATTTGTGCTTCCATAGAGATGTCAATAAGAGACACATAAGCTAGGATTTGGTAGCACTGTGTGCTCTTCCACAAAGCTGATTCTCAGCTTCAAAGTCTTCAGGATATCTCATCATTTGAGCAAGGTCTAGAGAGAGCTGGTGTCTCCCTCTGTAAAGATGTGGAAGTGTACCTGAAGTCTTAGGGCTCTGGTCTTGGCTTTTTGTGTAGAAAGTGTGTCACAATGTGATCATGTGTGGTAGATGGAGGGAACTGGGAGTGTGAAGAAGCAGCCGGGAAGTAGGTGTGTTGATTGGGTTAGGGGAGACTTCCTCTTGGAGAAAAACACTGTAAAATACTCAAATTAAATCCTTCACCTTGTTTTTGTTTTCGATAATGTTGTATGGATATACAAAAGTGCCTGCTTTGAAACCTTCGCTTAGTTTTATAGTAAATCCTCTATTTAGATCCTCATCTGTTATGTGATGGCTAGAGATCTTCAGAATAGACGGCTTAACTCTAGAATTATCTTCTGAAAGGAATAGCAGGAGATATATGAATTGTGGAAAGCTCCTATTGGTGGTAGCTGTGCTGAAATAAGGGGGAGGAGTGTCTTCTGAAAAAAAAAAAGTGTATGTATATGTACACACACAAAATTGTATTATATCTATAAACTATATTGTGTGTATATTGCTTCCTGCATAACACACAAACACACAGAGTCAATGGGATGTATACACTATCATATGTGTGTCCAGTATGCAAGAAGCCATGCTGATGATCCAGTAAGTAGCCAGTTGTTGGTATGGAATCTATAGTGCCTCCAACATCGTGTAGAGGGCGAGATATTGTGCTGCCAGAGATGATCCATAAAACTGAAGTCCTGACCACTTTGTGGCCATTTAAATTCCCATCGTACTTTTTGCAAAAGCAAAGATGAATGTACTGAACCAGTGGCTCTCAACCTTTCCAGATTACTGTACCCCTTTCACAAGTCTGATTTACCTTGCGTACCCCCAAGTTTCACCCAACTTAAAAACTACTTACTTACAAAATCAAACCTAAAAATACAAAAGTGTCACGGCACACTATTAATGACAAATTGCTTACTTTCTCATTTTGACCATATAATTATAAAATAAATCGATTGGAATATAAATTTGTACTTAACATTTCAATGGACAATATATAGAGCAGTATGAACAAGTCATTGTCGGTATGAAATTTTAGTTTGTAATGACTTCGTTAGTATGTAGCCTGTTGTAAAACTAGGCAAATATCTAGATGAGTTGATGTACTCCCTGGAAGATCTCTGCGTACCCCTAGGGGTACACATAACCCTGGTTGAGAACCACTGTACTGTACAACTTCTAATTGGGTCAGCTTAGCAAAAGGAAGATTCTCTTGTGATTTCTCCACTGAAGTGGGAGTCTCCAGATAAAGGTTCTATTCCCGGCTCTCTGACTTCGTGTACTTCTCTTTCCTCAGCTGTAAAATTAAGATATTTTCCTACCTGTTAGGAATGCATTGCTTAATTTATCCATGTTGGTAAAGTGCTTCAAGATCATTAGATGGACTGTGAAATAGAGGTGTGAGGTATTGTTGCCAATATTGATGCTGATAATTTTATTTAATTTCTTTTCCATAGGTTTATAAAATTTCCCCAAAATTCTCTTTCTTGGTGACATCAGGTCCTTTTGTTTACACGGCAATAGCTGTCATAAATGTGCTTATGAACAGCAGCCTTCTACGTGGTCAGGCCCCTGTCATCCTGTCACTACAGCCTTCTTTCACCATGCCAGATCCCAGGTTCCAAGTTCACACAGGTGAGTTCTTGTTACTGTGCTTCACACTGTAGAGAGGGGGATAGATAACTTAGTATTTAAACAGACTTTGATCTGGGAAGAAGGATGGTCTTGTGATTAATATACAAGATGGGGAATCAAAAGATCTAGGCTTTACTCTTGTGAGGCTTAATTCATGCATATTAACAAAGTGCTTTGAGATCTTTGGATGGAAAATGCTATATACATTCAAAATATTGCTATTACTGTTGTTTATTTAATTAGTTGAAAAACTTACTTGGCAAGAGGTGAACGCAATGTTCTGTTCTACTCCCTACTTTGTGTTATAGCTGATGATGTCTCTAACAAAGTCAGTGTAGGGAGTTTGCATTTTTTACCATGCTTTAAGAGTTAACAGTTTTATCATGGTGCAAAACTCCAGATCTTTCTTCATCCTCACTGACCACTTACCATTTGCAAACCGTTGCAGGGGAAATACAGAACCCTGAATAAGAGTCTTGGCAGGTACATAAAAGAGAAACGTCTTTTGTTCTCCAGTATTTTGCTTTTAATATTAAGGCATATTTAATTATTTATTCATATATGTCTGAAAATTATTTTTTAATTTAAAGTTTATTTTGTTTAGAATGTTTAATTATTTTGCTTATAATTTAATTTTAAAACTCATTTTAAAAAGACCTTTTTATATTCACGTAGATTTACATTCATGATGTGGGAGACTGGTGCTGTCAATCTGACACCTTTCACTAGCAACGTGCATGCTAATTAAGCACTACTGAAAGGTGCCAGAATGACAACACTAGAGAGTGAAGTTCTTATTATATATTTAAGAATTTCACTTTCAAGTGCTGTTGCACCTTTCACCAGTGCTTAATTAGTGTGCATGTGTGCACGTGTACACACATGCACGCTCACATTATATATAATGTATGCATGCTTATTAAGTGCTGTTGAAAGGTGCCAGACTGGTATCAATGGATGCCTGGTAGACCAAAGTTGGAGTCTTTCAACCAAACTTATACTAGACTTCACCATCAGCCTACAAAGAAGATTGCTGCTGGTCTTCTTTTTAAAGATTTTTCATAAAAAAGTCTTGGATAATTCAGGGATTCCAGAGCTTCAGATGACTGACTCAGTATTAGAGACAGTTTGTGTACAGCTGGGGATCTTTCAGTAGCCTGTAATAGGAAGTGGATTTTTTTTTTTTTTTTTTTTTTTGGCTGCAGAATCTCTTGACAGAAAGTGAGCCTTATTGTCACATCAGATTTTATTGACAAGAAAACCTTCTGCATCGATACAGAACGGTTTCTGCAGTAATTAATTTCTTGAGCTGCACTATTTGGACTTTCAGCTGCCATGAGTGCAGTTGGGATTTAATGGAAAACTGATTCATTTATGGAGGGGGAGGGTTCCCTGCTTCCCCACTTTCTCCCTTCAGTGCAAATACTGCACTCAGTAGGAATAACACATACCCTTTACCTCCAGTGCTTCAGTTTGTGCCTCGAAACGTTGATACTGGCTTCTGTAACTTCAGCCAGCGCATTGAAAAAGGGCTGACAATGGCATTCCTGGAGGTGAGAAAACATCACCAGGATATCTACAACTTCACAGTGCAGGTAAGAATGCTAGCATGCTCTGAGAAAAAAGAAGTTCACTGTATTCTGCATCACACATTTTGAATGGGTAATCTAACGGTGGGTTTATATTGAGGATAACTAATAGATTTTAAGGTTTTTGGGTTCCACGGTTCATCAGCGTTTACACCTGTGCCATGTGCCCTTAGTAGCTATTATCTGAACTTTAGATCTGGAAAGTGAGGAGTCTTTATTGGATATTGTACCTAATAAAGGGGCTTAAAACTCACTGGCTATAAACTCTAAATCTAATTAATAAGACATGCTGCCTTTTTTTCCTGAAAGTTTATGTATTCTAGCTTTGTTCTAAAACTAAAATCAATAAAAATTGTGCTGTATAAACTCATAAACAAAGTAAATAGTATCTAATCACCATAAAAATAAAATAACTTTATTTGTGTTTAAGTACAATATGTCTTTAAAGTGAAGAATATATGCAAAATATTATATAATATAGCTACTAGGTGAAGTTCCAGGGAAAGACCTATGGAAGCACATTTTGAGGTCTGATTGCACTTTGTTTCCACCCGTCTTTGGCTCTGGTAGTGCAGGGCATAGTGGATTTTGACAGGACAGCTCTCTTTCCACAGTGTTCATTTACCTTACATTGAGAGTCTCTTCCTATCTGTTCCACATAGGTAAGGTATCCACACAGGCTTTTTTTGTTGATAGCTTTTGTTTTGCTGTGTTTGACTTTTCTCTGGACATTTTCTTCAGTCGTTTTCTGGATGGCACCTTTCACATCAGCATGGATTGTAACACAATTTAAAGAATAAATCTTGGAAGGGAAACAGTGTAAGGTAACTCTATGTCCTTGTTGAGACAGTGTGGCTGAATCAGTCTGAAATGGATGTTACTCAACAATCTTGTGAAGCATCCCACTTTATATTATTATTTATTAAAAAAAAAAAAAAAGAGCAGGATAGGGAGGGAACAGAAATGCTGGTGTTTTTGCTGTTCCTGACCTGTTCTAGCTTTGTCTTTTCAGATACTGAATATAACTCTGAGCAAGCCTCGTGTGGCATTTCGGCAGGGCCCTGTGAACATTGTCTTTGCCATTCAGGATACATATGGATTCTTGAATGGATCTGAAATCAGTGAGCTGCTGAGGAACCTGTCTGTGGTAGAGTTCAGTTTCTACTTGGGCTTTCCTGTGCAGCAAATTGCCGAACGTGAGTACTTCATGTCACTAAGGCTGTAGAAGATTGGTTTTGTGTGGTGTTCTCTACAGTTTCATAGTAATGTTCCATATAAGTGTTAACATTAGTTAATTTCCTTAGCTTCTAATTTGGTCTTTCTATGCAAATCTGTACAACAGTGCCTTTGGTCACATAAGCTGTCCCTGTGCAACAGCAGCTGAGCTTAATCACTAACTCTAGTATTGGTTCAATCTGTAATTTGCAAGGGGAGGAGGAGACAAAATCAGAACACTTGTCCACAGGCAGCTAAGACTTCTGTTTTGTTTGTGAGACAATACAATGAGATTCTCTCATATTCTGGGCTTGTGGTCTCAATTTCTCAAATAAATTACAATGAATTATTGTTGCTGCATTAATTGTCTGAAAGCATTTCTCTTCACTCATTTGCTTGGTTTTAGTATGTCTTACTCTCACTTAATCCTATAGTTCTTAGTTTTGTATGCCCTTTAACCCAAATTTTAAAATGCTAGTACCCCAACAAGTCTGTGATTGTCAAGAAAGTCAGAGAGTATGTCATAATTTATTTCAAATTGAGCTACATAATATGGACTATGTGTTTCTAGCTTGAAAACTATATCTGATCACACAGAATAATCCTAGATTAGTTCTCCATCAGTCCAGTCTGCTGTTACATGCTCATTGTCACTGTGTCCATGTAGAGGAGCAGACTCACCCCTGCGGCGCCTCCTGCTGGTCTCTCAGGGAATTAGCTCGATTTCCAGCCTGGAGCGCCCTCTGTAGGCCGGTGATCCACCTTGTCACTGGCCCCGTGTCCCTCCCAGGACCCTGGTGCCCCTTGCTCTGGGTGCTGCCCCCTGGCAGTACCCACACACTCTGGGTCTCCCTTCCCAGGGGAACCCCCACCCACTAACCCCACCTTGCCTCAGTGTAAGGCTACTGCCAGTCACCATCTAGCCCCACTCCCTGGGGCAGACTGCAGTACCAGCCACTCATCACAGGCAAGGTTGGGTTTGGACCTGCTGCCTTTGCCTACCTCTGGGCTGCCCTCTGCAACCCCCAGTACCTGTTGGCCCAATGCTAGGCCACAGCCTGGGGCTTTCCAGGCTGGAGCTCCTCTGCCTTTCCCCAGCCCTGCTCCACTCAAGTACCCTGTCTCAAGCTCCCTGCAGTCAGGCCTTTCTCTCTCTGAATGCAGAGAGTGAGTGTCTCCTTGCTCCTGGCTCAAGCCTTTATAGGGCCAGCTGGGCTCTGACTGGGGCGTGGCCCAGCTGCAGCTGCTTCCCCCAATTAGCCCAGGTCTTTCCTTCCACAGCCCCAGCCCTCTGCAGGGCTGGCTTTAACCCTTCCCAGGCAGGAGCAGGTGACCACCCCGCTACAGTCCATGAATATGTTTTGTTTCTCGCCCTGCATCAAGCTTGTAGAGAATAGGGGCTGGTAAGCTTCTGTACTTGGGCCATTCATTTATATTTGCATCAAATCCTTTACAATATGTTAGTGGGCTGGTTTGTTTTGATTAATTTCGTCACTGGAAACCCGTGTCCTGTTGCGTCAGTGCTACAGGACAATGAAATGAGAACAGAATTTCTATCTAGAGCAATACATCCTGAAAGGCATGGTGCCTGGTGGTTAAAAACCTTATAAAACATCCAACTGTGCTATCCTTTGTTTTGGATTTTATGGTATGTACGTGTAATTTTAAAGACAGCCTTGTCAGCTCTGTGGGGCAGGGACTGTCTGATCGGGTACGTCTACCCAGGAAACATACCCTGCAACAGAGAGTTTCAGAACCCCAGTCAGTTGCCCTGGGCTCTGAGACTCTGCTGCGAGTCTTTTTTGCTGTATAGCTGTACCCTTTGTGCATGCGTTCATGTGTGTATGTACAATGCCTAGCACAATGAGACTGCTCCCTGATTGGGGCCGCTAGGTGCTACTGTAATTCAAATAAAAAATAATAATGCGGATGTGGCAGGGCAATGTTTCTTGACCTGGGGTTTGTGGGAGGATTTTAGGGTGGGTCTCAAGCAGGGCCAGTATGAGGGGGTAGGAAGCAGGGCAATTGCCTGGGGCCCCACGAAGCTAATTTACATGTTTCAGCCCCACATAGGATGAAGCCCCGAGCCCCAGGCAGGGCTGCTGAAGCTCTGAGCCCCGTGCTTAAGGTTGGGGGGAGGCACAATTTTTTTTTTTTTTTTTTTTTTTTTTTAAGTCCAAAGCAAAAAGGTTGAGAAACACTGATATAGGGCATTCTCCATTTCCTCCTCGCTGAGTACCTGTGGAAAGTGGTCCAGTAGATGGTTCTCTTTTTTTCACCAGGTCACTGTGTAGAGTCAGAACAACAAAACCATGTGCATGATCATTGCTTTAGCCTGTTGAATCTGGTATCCCTACATACAATGGCAGAGTCAAGCATACAGATCAGATTTTTCTGCAGCTTTGTCTCAGACACAGAAGAATTTACCCCTGCACATTTGCCATCCCTAAGGATTTGTGACCCAAGGGCCAAGATACCTTCCATTGCTGTGAATTCCAGCATTGAATTCTGTAGCCTGTGCAAAGGCTCAGACACCAAGAGATTTTTCCCCTCTTGCACAGGAAGAGAGACTTAGTCACGTGTTAAGTAAATCATAAAATTCAATGTGATCACAAATTTGCCTGTCTTGAACTCTTTAAGAGTGGCGCTAACTTGAGCTGCATCAGCCCTTGACTCCATTTGTGGAGTGTGTTCCAAGTGGGGGACAGCCAGTTGATATTTTTTTATCACTGCCTTCAGTGATCTGACCTAACTAGCAATTCACTGTGTTTGAGGTCTATTGCTAAATAGCACAACATTTGCCTCAAAGGCCTCAGTATGGGGTTGGATTTGCCAGTGTCTTTTGGGGACTGGAGTAGTCAAATTTGAAGATGTCTTCAAAAATAAATTCAGACTTTTTAAAATAGACATAATCAGCTTTGAGTCCAGAATATAACAGGATCGACGATGTGGGTGATGCTGCGCACAGCAACATGAGAAATAACTTGTCTAAACTTGGCCGGTTCAGGATTTGAACAGCTCATATTCACCGCAGTTCTGTCCAAACAGCAACCAGTTTTGATTTGAACTTTTCAGCTTTGATCCCCATGGCTCCTAAAGTTGTTGTTATGCTTTGTGTGATATCGTTAACTGTCCCATGTTCCAAGTCTGCTGTGTCAGCAAAGAGACTGCAAAGCTTTTCACCCTGCACAAATCTGATGCCCTCTGATTCTTTCTCAGTTATGGGTCTGGCAGTGAATCCCTCAGCAAGCACAATAATAAGCCTAGCTTGCGTGCATTTCTGAGCAATCTCCCTCAGCGTATGTCTACACTGCAATTAAAAATCTGCTTGACTGGGTACATGTCACCTCAGGACAGGATGCAGAGATAAAGTTTCCTGACACCTTAAATGACTGCTTCTTGGAGCAGCTAGTCCTGGAACCCGCAAGAGGAGAGGCAATTCTAGATTTAGTCCTGAGTGGAGCACAGGATCTGATCCAAAAGGTGAATATAGCTGAACTGCTTGGTATAACCATAATACAATAAAATTTGGTCTCCCCCCTCCCCCGACAGGGATGTTAAAGCAGCCCACCACAGTAACATTTAATTTCAGAAAAGGAGACTACACTAAAATGAGGAAGTTAGTTAAACAGAAATTAAAAGTGAAATCCCTGCAAGCTGCATGGAAACTTTTTAATGACACCATAATAGAGGCTCAATTTAAATGTATACCCCAAATTAAAAAACATAGTAAGAGGATCAAAAAAGTGCCAATGTGGCTAAACAACAAAGTAAAAGAAGCAGTTAGAGGCAAAAAGGCATCCTTTAAAAAGTGGAAGTTAATTCCTAGTAAGGTAAATAGAAAGGAGTATAAACTCTAGCAAGTGAAGTGTAAAAATATAATTTGGAAGGCCAAAAAAGAAGTTAAAGAATAGCTAGCCAAAGGCTCAAAAAGTAACAGCAAAAAAATGTTTAAGTACTTCAGAATCAGGAAGCCTGCTAAACAACCAGTGGGGCCACTAGATAATCGAGATGCTAAAGGAACACTCAAGGATGATAAGGCCATTGCAGAGAAACTACGTTAATTCTTTGCATTGGTCTTCACGGCTGAGGATGTGAGGGAGCTTCCCAAGCCTGACCTTTTTAGGTGACAAATCTGAGGAATTGTCCCAGATTGAGGTGTCATTAGAGGAGGTTTTGAAACAAACTGATAGATTAAACAGTAGTAAGTCACCAGGACCAGATGGTATTCACCCAAGAGTTCTGAAGGAACTCAAATATGAAACTACAGAATTGCTAACTGTGGTGTGTAATGTGTTACTTAAATTTGCCTCTGTATCAGATGACTGGTGGATAGCTAATCATAGAATATCAAGGTTGGAAGGGACCTCAGGAGGTCATCTAGTCCAACCCCCTGCTCAAAGCAGGAGCAATCCTGAGACAGATTTTTACCCCAGTTCCCTAAATGGCCTCCCTCAAGGATTGAACTCACAACCCTGGGTTTAGCAGCCCAATGCTCAAACCACTGAGCTATCCCTCCCACCCACCAATGTAACACCAATTTTTAAAAAAGTCTCTAGAGTCAATCCTGGGAATTTCAGGCCAGTAAGTCTAACTCCAATACCTGGCAAATTGGTTGAAACTATAGCAAAGAACAGACTTATCAGACACATAGATAAACATGGTATATCGGGGAAGAGCCAACATGGTTTTTGTAAAGGGAAATTGTGCCTCACCAATCTACTAGAATTCTTAGAGGGAGTCAACAAGCATGTGGACAAGGGAGATCCAGTGCATATAGTGTACTTCGACTTTCAGAAAGCCTTTGACAAGGTCCCTCACCACAGGCTCTTAAGCAAAGTAAGCTGTCATGGGATAAGAGGGAAGGTCCTCTCATGGATCAGTTGCTGGTTGAAAGGAAACAAAGGGTAGAAATCAATGGTCCATTTTCAGAATGGAGAGAGGTAAATAGTGGTGTCGTCCCCCAGGGGTCTGTACTGGGCCCAGTATTGTTCAACATATTCATAAATTATTTGGAAAAATGGGAAATAACGAGGTGGCAAAATTTGCAGATGATAAAAAACTATTCAAGATAGGTAAGTCCAAAGCAGACTGCGAAGAGTTACAAAGGGATCTCACAAAACTGGGTAACTGGGCAACAAAATAGCAGATGAAATACAATGTTGATAAATGCAAAGTAATGCACATTGGAAAACATAATCCCAACTATACTTATAAAATGATGGGGTCTAAATTAGCTGTTACCACTCAAGAAAGAGATCTTGAAGTCATTGTGGCTAGTTCTCTGAAAACATCCACTCAATGTGCAGCAGCAGTCAAAAAAGCTAACAAAATGTTGGGAATAACTAAGAAAGGGATAGATAATATGATAGAAAATATCATATTGCCTCTATATGAATCCCTGGTATGTCCACATCTTGAATACTGCGTGCAGATGTGGTCACCCCATCTCAAAAAAAGATATATTGGAATTGGAAAAGGTACAGAAAAGGGCAACAAAAATTATTACGGTATGGAACAGCTTCTGTATGAGAAGAGATTAATAAGACTGGGACTTTTCAGCTTGGAAAAGAGATGGCTAAGGGGGGATATGATTGAGGTCTATAAAATCATAACTGATGTGGGGAAAGTAAATAAGGAAGTGTTATTTACTCCTTCTCATGACGCAAGAACTAGGGGTCACCAAATGAAATGAATAGGCAGCAGGTTGAAAAGAAACAAAAGAAAGTATTTCTTCACACTGGAGCTCTTTGCCAGAGGATGTTGTGAAGGCCAAGACTGTAACAGAGTTAAAAAAAGAACTAGATAAATTCATGGAGGATAGGTCCATCAATGGCTATTAACTAAGATGGGAAGGGAAGCAAAACCCTGCTTTAAAGTGTCCTTAGCCTCTGTTTGCCAGAAGATGTTGGAAATGGGCGACAGAGGATGGATCACTTGATGATTACCTGTTCTGTTCATTCCCTCTGAAACACCTAGTAATGGCCACTGTCAGAAGACAGGATACTGGACTAGATGGACTATTGGTCTGACCCAGGATAGCCCTTCTTGTAAGAGGTCCACCCTTGTCAGAAATCTGCTTATGCGTTCAGCAAATTATATGGAATCCTTCATCTTTGATGCAAAATCCATGGATATTTAGCTTTCCATTAATTCTGAAAAGTGCATTTACATCCCCATTTCTCATATTGCCTAGCATACTTTTCTGTGCCATTTGCTTCTTAGTTACTTAGTTACTTTCAGTATTACACTATGAAGGGTTGTTTGATGCATTCCAAAGATTTTTCCCGGTGGTTTTTCCCCCCCCCCCCCAATCAGTCTTGTCTGTGTGTGTGTATATATATATATATATGTGTTTAAAATGTGCAAGTAAAGGATTGATTTGCAAATTCCAGGTGAGTTTAGTTGCAAGCAAGTTGACATTGATTCAAACTAAGGAAAATCTAATATTATATTATAACTCAAACTGTTGGGCATGATTAAATTAAACTTTTGACAGCCTGAATATGAGTAACTGTATCTGGAAAAAGAAATTTGTTATGCCCAGTCTTTGTCTGTTTTAGATCATCTGCTGTATAAAAACCTTTTACTGGAGACAGTTCATAAAGCTTAAACAGAATGCAAATGCTTGCGGGATAGTCCTAACGCAGTACATGGTTAGGTTATAAGGTACTTAGATCATGCCAAAAAAGCAAGTGGCCTCTACAAAGGCTGAGTAGCAATGGGAACATTGTCAATGTGAAACTCCTTCTGAGCATGAAACGCAGTGGCGAGTTGGACAAAGCTCAGCTGTACTGGTGCAGTGTTTTAAGTGTAGACCTGCCCTACGTGTACCCGATCCTTTCATGCGCTCTTTGCCAAGCTTTCAGCCCAGGACTGCACGGCTGAAAGATTAGAGCACTTCTCTCACTGTACCATCAAGATCAGATGCTCAAGGATTTTTTTTTTTTTTTTAGGTTTTTAGTTCAGTTAATTCTATATGAAGTTTCTTAGGCTACAGGAATTTGCATACATTAAATCATTTTCAAGCACTAATTAGAAAAAAGGGTATATCATATTGAGTGTCAAAGCACAACTGTTACCTTGTTTAAAAAAAAGAAAGTAATTAAACACTCTAACAGTTCAAAATTTTATTGCCATTGGCAGATGGTTAATTATCTTGTGATCTTGCTTTTCCTGGGCTTTGGAAAACACCAGTGCAGCTGCAGTTTACACATTTTTTTGCAGGATGATATTTTTAGATTGAGGTAAATGAGTGCATTATCACAGTAAACCAATCTCCAACCTTCTAGCTATACTGAGCCATGTCCACTCATCCTTTGGTTTAGAAGGACCCTGCAGCAATATATATTTTTGTATAATATATAAATGTAAAAAGTGTGGGGTGCTTCCTGTTTGTATATTGCAAGTGGAATTTTTAGAAATTTGTTATGTAATATCTCATTCAAATACATAAACGGCCATATTCTGATACCCTTACGCACATTGACCACTATTGTAGTTCACAGTAGTGGCCCTATTGAAGTCTCAATAGCACTATTTGTGAAGCAAGATGCTACTAAACTGGAATAAGAGTATCAGAAAATGTTGAATTTGAAGTCAGTTTTTGGGCATAATGCCATTTAATTTAAACAAGAAGAGAATAAAGAATAAATTATTTCACTCCAGAGAATGAAAATGCAGTGTCAAAAACCGAGGTTTAAAAAAAAAAGGTGCTATATATCTAGAGGCTCTTCTGCTTTTGCGTTAGGGGAGAAAAGAGTGATCAGGTTTTTAATAGTAAAAATCACCAGATTCTGGAAGGTAACATATTTATGGAAACAACCTTAGTACACCTAGAAAGAGGTCTTAGCTAGCTAGTCTGCAAATAAGACACACTAAATAAATTGGAAAGTTAATAATTTTTTTGTTTCTTTGACTGCCTACAATAGCAGGAGTTGAACAAATTATAGGGTAGTGGTTAAAACACAGAACTGGAAGTCAGGATATCTTGATTTTTGGTTTTGACTCACCTTGTGACCTTAGGCCAAATCTGTTTAATTTTGTGTGCCTCACTCGCCCCATCCTTAAAATGGATTTTAAAAAAATGATCTTTAAGCGCTTTAAGAACTTCAGATGATTCAGGGAAAACTTTGACAAAACTGCCCTCCCCCTCTTTACTTTCATGAAGTTTCAATCTTTTTTCAGGAAAACTAGTCCCAGCCTCTGTCTTTATCTATTCACCAGTGTCTCTTTACTTTGCTCCAATGGGAATCTGGGCTGAAATCCTGGCCCCACTGACGTTGATGGGAGTTTTTTCATTAACTTCAATGAGGCCAGGATTTCACTCCTGAATCTTAGCGTTTCCAGGAGGCTAGTCATTTTGACAAAACTTGGGCTATTGAACAAAATAAAACCAAAATGTCGCGGGATTTTTCATGGAATTCATTTATGATTTTCATAAATCCAATTTGATTTTCACAATATTTAATGTATATTTTATTTTATTATGGGTTGGAATACAAAATAGGTACATTCAATTTTCTCCTTTATACTTAAGTCTTAACTTTTCTACTTGGTTGCAGTCACAAAGAAATAGATGCTTTCTTCCTCAAAAAGCCATGAATGACTCACCCAGAGCAGCGGTTCTCAAACTGTGAGTCGGGACCCCTAAGTGGGTCACGACCCCATTTTAATGGAGTTGCCAGGGCTGGCGTTAGACTTGTTGGGGCCAGGGCTGAAGCCAAAGTCCGAGCCCCACCACCCAGGGCTGAAGCTGAAGCCCAAGGGCTTAATCCTTGGGTGGCGGGGGTCAGGCTTCGGCTTCAGCCCAGGCGGCGGGGCTCAGGTTACAACTCCCTAGCCCAGGGCGAAGCCCTCAAGCTTTGGCTCCTCCCCAGGGCGGCGGGGCTTGGGCTTTGACCCCATCGTACGGGGCGGTGGGGCTCAGGCTTTGGTCCCTCTTCCCGGGGTCATGTAGTAGTTTTCGTTGTCAGAAGGGGGTCACAGTGCAATGAAGTTTGAGAAACCATGAGTCATCCAGTGTACAGCCTGATCTTAGCATTCAAAAATCTCATCTTACATTAACAACAAATTAGCCAAACGGGCTTTGCTTACTATTTCTAGAAGCAAAGCTGTCAGGGTGGTATGTTAAATATTTCAGGTATTTAATCTGACCACTTTAGTCAGCTGTTTTTCATTCAGACATATGAACCAGAAAATATGTATCAAGAGCAATGTTTTTCTGTCTCTTATGTATAACACTAAGAGTTATATCAGCAAATAAAATGTTCATTGACTTAATGTGAATTATGAAACAGCCTCTTTTCTTGTTTTTGTGCTATTGAGTATACAGTTCTTACAGATGTTTTTTTCCCTCATCCTATTTTTTTTCTCCCCCAGCCTTTCATTACCCTCAACTCAATGTGTCTCAATTGATGAAATCTTCCTGGGTGAGAACAGGTATGTAGACTATATAAGGATAGATAGCTGAGACACCTTTTTTTTTTTAGCCGGGACCTAGATAACACATTAATAAATTTTGAGATTGCTTACGGTTTGAGGTAATAACTATATCCAGATCTGAATAAACTCCAAAGCAAATGAATGAATAACCTGGAACTGCTGGGAAATGCACTTGTGTAGAATGAACTGCAATTCCTTGTTTATTGGCTCAAAAATTGTTTTATATTTAGAATGCAGTTTATTCAAAGTGCAGGAACACAGCTCTGGTATACAGAGGGTGCTGTATACACTAACTGCCTTTTAAGTTGGACATTGCTTTTTTTTTTTTTTTTTAAGATATATTTTTTTTAACTTTTAATACTTGATTTATTCATGGGACCTTACACCAAAGCACACAAGGCTATGCAACAGAATATAAGTAGATGCCAAACAATTTTAGGGACTGTAATGATGCAGCTCCATCCCATTTCATTTTTTTCCTCAATTAGTTTCCAGCAAATTGCTCTAGTCCAAGTCAGGTGATCTAATTTGCCCTGAATATAATCCTAAAACAGTGAGAGTTAGTGCTTTCTGTAACTATGCCCTTCTGGTGTGGAATACACTTCCTGCTATTATTTGTAATTCTCAATCTATTTGAATTTAAAAGAAGGTGAAAAAATTCTCGTCAAGTTTCCTGCATTTAATTGTTCTTGATCACTGATCGTTTATTTTGCTATTTAATTCTGAGATACTCCATTTGTGACTAAAGCCAGTAGAAAGATACCACTTATTTTTTGTGGGAAATTTCTTTGTGGGAAGGGGGGAATCTAAAATTTCCTGTGAAAATTTTTTTGTTTGTTTTTCAATGGAAAAACTGAAACAAAAAGCTAAAAATATTTGACTATTTGAAAATCGTTTTGGCTTAAAAAGAATTCAAAACTGAAACACGAGCATTTGTAGTGACAACCAAATGAAAAAATAAAATTTTAGCCAAAAATACAAAATCTTTTCTGAAAACTGAATTTCTGAGCTTTTGATCTGTTTTTTCAACCAAAAAAAAAAAAAAAGAAAAATTTGACCAAAATGAAAATTTTGCATGAAATTTTTCTAAATTTTCATCAAAAAAATGTTTCAACCAGCTCTGTTTGTGAGGGATATTTTTGATATATTAATTTCTGTTGCTGAGCGTGTCAGTCCAGCATCCTTCTTCACTAGAAATTTCAGAAGCAGGTAAATCCTTTTCCATGCACCTGTGATTGAGAAGTACAGTAGGCTAGTGCTAGTCACAGAGTCAGCTGCTTTTCTGTACATTAATGGACCCCTAACTCATGCTAACCAGTTTCTGTGCACCACGGCTCTCATAGGCTTAGGCTCAGGGCTGTCTGAAACAGGTGACAATACACTTTTCTACTTTCTGTTTCCTACCTGTTCTGCTATTTCTGTCCTATTTTTATATCCCCTATCCATGCCTACCCCTGACTCTGTGACTGGTGAACACAAAGTATGGTTAACATTGAAAGCAGGTAAATCGGAATTGGTTATAACTTTGAATTCTTTACTCTCTGCTGCTTTTGTTTTGATATATAAATATTTTCATATATTTAGCTTTTTTGGAGGCAGGGCTGCCCCACGACTGCATTTGTTCTGGACCAGGCTACCCCCCATGAAGTTCCAGCAATCACCTCAGCGTTTTTTTCTTTTAATTCCCCTTCTTCCAAAGTCTTGCAATCTCCAGCTGAGCTGGGAGGGATTCCTGTGTGAATATTTCAATGCTATGCTTAAATAGTCCAGCAGAGGGCTTTAGAGAATGATTTAAGGCCTGCAATTGAAGTTGCATAAAAGACACTGAGAACTAATGCTTCTTACTAATTTGTTTATTCTTGGGTTGCCTTTTTTTTTTTTTTTTTTTTACACTGTAGTTCTCTTGGGTGTTGTCGACCAGCGAATTCAGGAGGAAGTGTTTCAGGCTGGGATGGAGCGGAAACTGGCTCAGCTGTTAAATGAGGCTTTGACTGGAGGGCGAATATGGAAACGAGCCACGTTTGCAGGCAACAACATTGTGCAGGTACTAATAGATCAGAGGCTGGACGTGTGCTTGTGTGCACTCACGTGTGTGTGTAAAAGGGAATGAACTATTCAAACAGTAAATAATACCTAGCACTTTAAGGAAGAAGAGATGAAATGAAAGCCTCTAGTCCAGCTGCTGTATGTGACTGATACATAAATCATGTTGTGCAACTAACATTCTTTTCGCTGCCCTGCTGCCTTTTGAACTAATGACTGTGATAACAGTGAAAACAACAGGAGTGTTAAATGGTTATAAAGTAAGTGTTGTGATTTTAAAAACAATCCTCAGAAACAGCTCTTAAAAGCAGCCTATTTTAAGAACTGACTGAGTTCTTGATTTAGTTGAGGTGTCTTGCAAAGAGGGACAGCGCTCTTCTGGATCAAAGTCTGCCCCCACCCCCTTTTTTCGGTGGCCACACAGCTCTTAAAACGTTTTTAGGTACTCTGTCGTGTTTTGTAACAGTATATAAATATGAAATAGGATAATGCGCCTGAGTGCTGGCTGGCACTTATGCTATGCCGCTAAGGGATCTTGTCAAACAGAATAACATAATACACTTTTTAACTGCCTGTTTGGTATGATATTCTCGGTCATTGAAGTTGCAGTGAAAGAAGAATTAACTGCACCAGCACCACATTTGGCATCCATGACAGCCCCTCCCATGCTATGATATCTGGGTGTTGGTAGTTCTTAGTCTGTACCTTCATTGTGGCTGGTGGTGTTCACTTAGGCGAAAGCCACCTTCTGGCTGCAAAGATTTGAAAACTTAACCTTTTACTTAGATTTCTGGCTGTCACAGATGGTCCTTTATCAGCCAGATCAACAAACTGAAACCCAGTCTACCTTTTTAATGGGAAAGTTGTTTAAAAATAACTTTGCCAGCTAATCCATCAACAGTTGACCTCAGAGTTGCCATACAGGCAGTTCAGACCTATCATCTTCCTTTGGTATAACCCTGCAGTTTCCCCTCCTGTTTTAATTTCCAGATGTTTGAAGGTCTGGGGCTCAAAGAAGCATCTGTTCTAAGAGAAGTTTGTATTTTATTTCTTTTGCACTGCTATGATTCACTGTGAATAAGGTGCCCTGTTTCAGATTTTTCATTCTCCCCATTGCACATGTTTATCCCTCTGCCTCTTGATATAAAATAAACCTTATGTCTTACCCACAAAGAGGCGATCATATTGAAAATACATACAGCTAGGCTGCATGTAAAAAGTTACTCTTTTATCCTTTACTGTAATTAACCTCCAGTTCTGTGTTGTTTACATGCACAGGTTTTAAGAGAGATTTTTTTCTAGCTATAGCATTGTATTTCACTGGGAGAGAACACAGAGCTTTACTCCCACAGATGGCTGTATTTCTGCTATATTCTATGTGCCAGGTCTTAGGCCTGGTCTACACTTAAAAATTAGATCAGCCTAGCTACCTTGCTTAGGGCCAGCGGCACTGGAATAATTTGTATAGTGGGGGTGGCTGAGAGCCATTGAATCAAGCTGTAAACCCTGTATATGATGGAAACCACTTCAAGCCACGGGGTGCGGCAGCAGCACCCCTAGGTCCAGCACCTGTGTTTAGGGCTGTGAAAAATTTTGTGCCCTGAGCGCTGTAAGTTAGGTTGACCTAACCCTGGCGTAGATGTAGCTAGATCAATGGAAGAATTCTTGCATTGACCTAGCTACCACCTCTTGGAGAGGTGGATTATCTACATTGATGGAAAAACCCCTCCACTGATGTAGGAAGCATCTGCACTAAGGCATTACAGCAGCACAGCTGCAGCAGCTGTATTGCAGATATGGCCCTAGTCACCGATAACTCTTCCTTTTTACTGCTTCATTGGTACAAAGTAGCTATCGAGCTTCCTTAACTGGGCAGCAGCTGAGGATTCCCGCAGTGGTGAGGCAGTACAACCTCCTACTGCATGCTACAACCTTTGCTTAGTTCCCTAAGGATACCAGCCTTTCATCACTCCTTTTTACCAAACTATACCATCCCATCCCAGCACTACACCAAACCGCCATAGCTAATTGTGTTATGTGAGGGTAGTTTGGTGAATGGGTGTGTGGAGAAGAGAAGGTTGAAGGGGGAAGAGTTCAGGTTGTGGTGTATGGTAGTTGTGATAATGCTAAGACACATGCCTGTAGGTGAAGGAGGAGAAGGTATATATTGCCAAATGGCTCAACTTCTTATATCCTTGCTTTTGTGGGGTAGTGTCAGGTATGCAGTGTATGTAGCAACCCTGTCCTCTTCACAGTGAAGTTTTGTATACTTTATATATAATGCTTCCAACAGCCCTTTTGGCGCATAAGTGACACCTGTGATCTGATACCTGTAGTCCCTTGTGTGTGGTGGCTGACAATTACCTATTTTATCTCCTGGATCAAGTTATTAACTATCAGAAAGTGACCACACTTTTGTAATTTTTCTTTTTTAAACTCTGTTGTTTGCCAGTATCCATTTGGAAGATACACAGGGAAGAATCTTATGCCCCCACAAACACAACCGTTCATGTGTCTTTAACCAAATTAGGATTTACAATCCTAGAGTGAGCATGGAGTTATATAGTCTCTGCGCTATTTGACTAAGAATTCTGGAGCACATACTTTTAGCCTGCATGTAACTGAGTGTAAACATGAACATAAACATTTCTCTCCCTACCTGCAATATTTTTTCTTTTATAGGCAAAAGAGTATCTAGTACAGTGCACTATTTAAATAATGCGACTTGTCATTTAAGCAGGACTTGTGTTCTTCCCTTCTCAGCCCTCAGAACCACATATTAGACTGTGAAACTTTGCAGTGTTCCCACCAAAAATGATGAAGTTCTTTTAAGTTGGGCTGCCCTTTGCAGATAGGTGTATCTCCATATATTATATTACCTATCTCATAGAGCTGGAAGGGACCCCGAAAGGTCATTGAGTCCAGCCCCTGCCTTCACTAGCAGGACCAAGTACTGTTTTTGCCCCAGATCCCTAAGTGGCCCCCTCAAGGATTGAACTCACAAGCCTGGGTTTAGCAGGCCAATGCTCAAACCACTGAGCTATCCCTATTAATGTAGTAATAGGGTAACCTTGACTTTTGGGGGATCAGCAGCTGTTTTATTAAGGGAGTGACCATCTTTTCATAAGAATTGTTATTCTCCCAGTGTTCGAAACATAGAACTACTGCACATGCTCCTTCTCCTGCCTCTTGCAGCCACTCATTAACAGGATCTGCTAGAGCGGCAAAGTTTTAGTGTGTACAGTGGTGCTATAGGTTTGGCCTGTAATTATTGAAGGCGAGGTAGCAGAAATGTAGGTGTAAGCCCAGATTCCTGACCCCAATAAAGCTACTCTGCACCATTACATGAGGATTTTTTTGGTGTAAGGGACTCCAGGTGGTGCAGAGCTGGTCCTGTGCCATCATGTCCAGCCCTGACATAGTGTGACACATGCCTGAGACCGGGTGGGTGGCTGGAGTGTTGTGGCATTCCAGTGGTCCATTGGCTGCACAATGGCCCCTGGGGGCCTTTTTCAAATTGTTGTAACATAGAACATCACCTCTCCCACCTCTGCTGAGGATATGAGGCATAGCAATCAATTCTCAACCGCAATAAACCTTTTAATTTTGCTGCAGCAGGTTCTGCAGGTTTCCCTGGATGAGACTGTGAACTGGTTTGGAGAAGTGTGTGTGTGTGCGTTCAGAGGACACCATGACACAAATAACAAAATTTCCAGTCTATGCATGTTCTTTATTTTCAACCTTTCTCTTACACTGCAGGATAGCAGCATGTGTTGCATAATGTCGTGCATTGTTCTGATAGCTCTTTTATAATACCAACCCACAATGGAGTGAAATAAGGGCGCAGACTGCCAGTTGTACCAAATTGGGTGTTATTTTAGTCAGGAGGACATTTGTCCCCTGGAGACTAAACTGAGACCACCCATTCATTTCACTTGTGACAAGCCAGTTTAGAATTGAGGGTTCCTGAGGTGAAAGGCACTTTGTAGTAAAACACAACACCACTGAGTGCTGTGGAAATTGAAGAGCTTGCGCTGAAAATGAGGCAATTGTTGATAAATGCTATCACAATAATTGTTTCCCTTTCCTATGCTGTGAAAGTAGAACTGGCACCATTGGGGGTGCACATTTTTTCTTAATAAATATATTTACTGGAAAACATAACTGGGTAAAATCACTTCTTTAAATCTAAACACTTTTGAACCTTTCATAAAAATAAGAGGTTTGGACTGACAGTGCCCAAATTCTCATCTTTTCTTTTCCCTTTCTCTCATCTGCATTGCTCATGGTGGCACTCTTTGTTAGATAGACACCTAAAGCCATAGCTACACACAGGGTTTACAGCCTTACAGCGGCTTATTATACACAACACAATCCCATCTATGTTTATATGCAAATATTCCACAGAGAATTTCACCTTTTATAGCTTCTTCTTGCAAATGCAAGGCATACTCTGTAGGTTATATTACATCATGCAGACTTAGAGACACTTGACATTTTTATGAGTAGTCTGTCTTGTCAGCTCTCATGCACTTTTATGAGGAATGAGGCTGTTAAGTACGGTTTTAAAAAACCCCACCAGAAGCTCATATTAAAATAATACTTAATTTACTTTAGATTGAAATGATCTCTGCTTCTTTTGAATGCTGTAGAGAACAAAAATGTGAATCCTAGAAAAGAATGGCAATTAAGGTTGTGGCACAAAGTGACAAAAGCAGTGAAGTTCTCAGTTAAAGGAAACTACAGAAATTAAATAGCTCACATGGCTAATATTTAGTTATCTAAGAATCTGTATGAGAAAATAATTATTATATAGCAACCTTGATAGCAAAGGTGGGTTCAGTTTTTCACTGAGAGTAGTGCCTTCTTTTGTATGATCAGTGTACCCTTCCCAAATTGACAGCACATAATCTGAGAGTAAAGATTGAGGTTACTTGGGATTTTTATTATTTTTACATGGAAACTTTAAGAATTTCCACTGTCTGACCTTTTTGTTGGTCTAATGAAGACCCGCTAAATCGACCGCAGATCGCTCTCCCGTCAACTCCAGTATTCCACCGGAACGAGAAGTGTAAGGTAAGTCGACCGGAGAGCATCTCCCTTCAACACAGCGCAGTGTAGACACCGCAGTAAGTCGACCTAAGCTACGTCGACTCCAGCTACATTATTCACGTAGCTGGAGTTGCATAACTTAGGTTGAATTACCCGTGCAGTATAGACAAGGCCTGGTTTGATGAACCAGAGGTAGTTCACCAGACCTGTACTGGCAGCAGAGAGCCTGAGGAACCCATCCAGCACATGTGGGTGTTCCTGGCAGTGCTGTTTGGAGTGGATTTCTGAAGGGAACTATAGTGTTTCCACGTACTTTAGGCTTCCAGTAATACCCTCAGCTAGAGATTAAGTCCTCAGGCTCCCCTCTGCCTATGACTGTTGGACAAACCCGTTCTGTTGTGGCAAACCAGATTTCCAGCTGGCAAAATAGAGGTGGTTTGCTGGCTGGGATAGCTGCTACAGGAACAGACCTTGTAGCTGGCTCCTCATACAGATTTATTTACTAGTCCCTCCCAACATGACAATTGCAGAATCAGGGCCTAAATGCCAAATTGGATGAATACTTGATATTAGTCACAAATACTGTGACATGTAGACCCAGCAAGATTACTTAAGGACACAGCTGCCATCATTTAAGCTGCACCAGTGTATTTCCTGGCTTTGCAGGTTTATGCAACAACTTACTCAAACCTAAGGTAGACTGTGTGTGTGTGTGTGTGTGTGTGTGTGTGTTGCTCATTTAACGTATGGTTCATGCTGTAATGTCTGCTAAGTAATCCAGACCCTGGAACAGCTTGACTTAATTGCATTGATGTTTAAATCCTATTTTTGATAAAGCAGAATCTCTTTTTGTTCTTTTTTCCTGTGGGATGTACATATTTCAAAAAGAGAAGTAATCCTGCTGTTTACTAACAAATTGGCAGCTGATTATAGGATCTTTTGGCTTGCTGACACAGTGCAAATACTTTCTGAGTTCCTCCACTACCTAGATTTTCCTACTGTAATTTATGTACTGGAATTGGTTACCAAGGCAACACTATTCACTGACCTATGGTACTCCTTTGGAAACATTTTTTTTAAATTAATTTTTACTGACACTGGAACACAGTTAAGCTTTTAGTCTGTAAAGGTTAAAGCACATGTCTAATATTAACCGAAAAGATGTGATTTATGCCAGCAGAAACAGAGTGAATTGCACTGACGAGGTTTCTTTTTTTTTTTTTTTTTTTTTAATGATTGAAATTCTTGCTTTTTTCATATGCTTCCTCTCCCTTCTCCTCCACCCTCAAAGCATAGATATAAAATGCTGGCTCTTGCTTCTTAACACATGGAAGGCATCTCCATTTGTCTGGAAAAGTGGATTTCTATGCATTTGTGCTGTCTTTAGCACCTTAAAGGACAGACCTTTACAAATTATAAAACAAAAATAATTTGAAATTGTACAGAAGACCTCACTGGGAAAATAGTCTGAGACCTACTACACATAAACTATATACATATATATACACTGTGGTCTATGCCTTGTACTATCAAATATATCTAAAATAATACTTTAGATGTAAACTGCTATGTAAGTGTAGAGAAATGCAGAATTTTTGCAGAAGTGGGTGTTAATTAACCCATTTTACAGATGTTGACTTGATAAAGTGTGCAGATGACCCCAAAATTGGGGGCGTGGTATATAATGAAGAGGACGGGTCACTGATTCAGAGCAAATTAGATTGCTTGCTAAACTGGGCATAAGCAACCAATATGTGTTTATGGCTAAATTTAAATGCATACATCTGGGAACAAAGAATGTAGGCCATACTTAGGGATGGGTATCTCTATCCGGGGAAGATCTGGGGTCGTGGTGGATAATCTAGCTGAACATGAGCTCCTAGTGCAGTGGTTCTCAACCTATTTATCATTGTGGGCCACATATGCAGCCCACAAAGTGTTACCTGGGCCACAGGTTGAGAACCACAGTGCCCCCCCCCCAACCCCTATACCCAGCGCCCTCCACCCAGAGCCCCCTCCACAGAGTGGGGCCAGAAGCAGAGAGCTGGGCAGGGGGCAGGGACCCAGACCCTGCCATGTGGGGTCGGGCAGTGGCCTGGACCCTGGTGGCAGCCTGCAGCCCGCCAGGCGGGGCCGGGCAGCCACCGGCAGCCCAGAGCCCACCACGCGGCAGGGCAGCTTGGAGCCTGGAGCCCATGGCCTTTAGCACACAGCTGAGCTGGGCCGCAACTGTGTGCTAATTGGGCTGCATGCGGGCTGTTGCTTGAGAACCGCTGTCCTAGTGTAATCTTGATTAGTAGAGTGGTTATTTTATCCTGTATTTGGCACTGGTGCGACTGTTGCTGGAATAGTGTGTCCAGTTCTGTTGCTCACAGTTCAAGAACAATGTTGATAAATTGGAGAGGGTTCAAAGAAGAGCCATAAGAGGATGAGCATGTTCTGGGTTGCAGCACGCCCTGGGCTGCCTGCAGCAGACAGCGCCTGCCTGCCCATCCCCTGCTGACCGTGTCCGGACCCGGAGCTCACAGCCAGAGCAGCAGGCTGCCTTGTAAATCATTATATTAAAATTTGTACCATTATTTGCAAGCAACAGCTGGTGCGGGGTGGAAATTTGTCCTGTGGGTGACTTCCCAGCTAAGGTGCCCCATGGCTCGGTGGGTGGGATCACCCCTGCCGCTGACTGTCTGGGAGCAGGCATGGAGAGACATGTTCCCGATTGGGCAGCCACAGCAGGCCAGGTGGGGAGGGCCCTCTCCCCCTCCTGTGCAATCTCTGCTACAGGGCTCTAGTGCCCTCCACAGCAGTGACCCTCTCTGGCCTGGACAGCATCCCACTGTTGAGCCCCACATGGGGCTCCTGCTGCCTACTGCACTGAGCTGGACTTGGAGCAACCCCCTCTGTCCCAGCTGCACCCCCTCCAGAGTCACTGCAGCGCAGCGACCCGGAGGAGGATATAATGCTGACCCTGCAGCTGTTTCGTGGGCCCAGCTCAGGCAAGGCTTAAAGTAGGCAGAGTCGCGAGCGGTCACAGTCCTGGCAAAAAAGAATTAAAAGTAGAGTTGGATCACAAAGGGGTGCACTTGAAGCGCTTCCCTACCAAGTGCTTGAACATTTATTTCAGCTGGAATTATCGAAGAGCCCCCTCCCCTCATACATGCTTTTTCCAGGTTAACACCCCCCCCCCCAAGTATTATATATCATGGGCAATGGTATTGTATATTGTGTGGATGTGGCTCACATAACACATAGAGAACTGCATATGCGGCCCACAATGGTAAATAGGTTGAGAACCACTGAATTATAGACTGCTCCTCAGCTGGCAGAAGGGTTGAGGGACAATGGGAGGGGTATACTTTTTATGGGTTTCTTTTTTCAATCTTTTTACTGAAAAGAAATCTGTCTCGTTTGTGTGTTAGAGCGTGAAATCTAAAGCGTATATTCATGATATAATTGCATCAGAGCCCAGTAACACTGTTACGATAAAGGATCTGTCAATGATTTCATCATAAACTTGATGTTCTGAGATGGAATGTTACAGCTGATACAACTGGTGTGAACTGGAATATTGCCCTGCATTCCTTAATAACAATTTGACTGTTGGAAACTGGGGAGAGGAGAGTAGTTGGCTTTGCTTTCATAAGCCCTGATCCTGCAAACACTGATGCATGTGTTTAACTGTAAACATGTGCACAAATGGTTAAAAGAGAATTCTGTGAGAGAACAATACTATTGCCCTACTGTTCTGATTCTTTCCATATCACATAACTTTGGTTCAGTCTTCCATAGAATCATTCCCAGCATTTAGTTCACCTACTTTTAAACTGAATGCACCATATAAATGGTTAATCTAAAGGTGGTTAAAATTTATTAGATTTAATTTTACAAGAACAGAGTTTTGAAGTTCTCATCTACAATTTAAATGTTCATTGATTAGAAGGTATCTACAGGGCTGCCTCAGAGAACACATATTTTTGATTAATGGCATTAAAGCTGTACTGAAGGAATGGCTTCTTAATGTGTTGTGTAAATTCTTGGCTTCCTGTAGGAAGGTTCGGTGCTCTAGATGTGGACAAGCAAAATGATTCATTTGAAGCAAATAGAAAGCCTGCCTATGCATATGGGTAACATCCACACAATTGGGTCTAAATCAGGTAAATGAAGTCAAAAACAATAAAGTGTAGCCAAAATAGGTGCTTTGGGAAGGGCAAGTGAAATCAAACCATAAGTGAAATCTAACCCACGGACCCTTAGAGTATTACAAATTCCTGACATCACACTCCAACTGCATTGTAAAATTTAGCTGGGAATTAACTTTTTTTATTTGGCACAAATCTGAATCACTAGAAGTCACTCCTACTCCCATTCCCACACCCAGAAATCTGTGTTATAGCGATACTAAAGTTGTTCAAGCCAAGAGCTTCAGATTTGTGCTTGAACTGTTGTGTTGTGCAAAGGATTAGTTCATTGTAAATAATTGCCTCCTCAATCACCAGGCAGTCATTTCTGTAGATTTCTCCCTTTCCTGCAGCACTTGAATGTTGGCTTGTGTAATTAGGGCACTGATTTAACATTGCATTGATGTAATCATCCACTGGAATAGATGGAGTTTTCTCTTAATAATTAATTCTGATTATTAGTCCATTATTATTACTTATGAGGTGATGTCTTCAGTTTTACTTTGGGAGCAAATTATTATGGATTAATGATAAACACCTAACAATCGGTTTATGATGTCCATGCTTGCTCAGTATTAACTAGAGTGCTGCTAAAATCAGGGATATTTGCATGCTTAGAAATAGTGTAGAATTAGGTCTTATATTGTCTCTTTAGTACTCTCACAATCTTGGAGTTGTTTATACAACACATGTCTTTCTGCTGGGTGTCTCTGGCTACTGTCAATTTCCAGGTTTCGCAGTGAGCATTTAGTGGGGTACCATGTGTTCTGGTGTGCCAGGTCTGATGGATATTAAGATTTCACCTTAGTGGCAACATGTTTTCTCACAATGATCTAATTTGGGGCTTTTTGCTCTTGCGTCATCAGGGGTTAGTGACAGTGGCAATTCAAAGAGAAGCACTGATTCTCTCTAGGTAAAGCTGTTCTCATTGCCTTTCTTTTCAAGCGCAAACCCTTAAGCATAGTATTGTGCGAGGAAAGGGTTAAAAGATGAAATATGAGAGGACCTTGGAGGAAAAAATATTTTTATTTGAAGTTTAAAACATTCCTGTATCTCTTCAGATTGTCAACATGTCACGGCTAGTGGGTGCTGATAACGCTGTAGAACTGATCTATTTTGTGGAGGATCAAACTGGAGAGAGGCTCAGCGCTGTAAAGTCTTCAGATCTGATTAACAGAGTTGACATCCAGAGAGCCGCCATCATTCTTGGGTACCGCATTCAAGGCGCAGTTGCACAACGTAAGTCCCACCAACTCTGCATCACTGTACCCCTGAAGAGAAAGGGGAAACATGACCGTAGTTATGGAAATCTGGGGACTTCTCCAAGCAAACTGTAATATGTATTATATCATCTCTGTAATGCATTAGAACGGTCTGTGCGGTGCCTGCTCTGAAAGAATCGTCCGCCAGCCAGAAATGGGACTTTAGAGGCCCTTTGTGCTGCTCCAGCCCCTTTAAGCACCATGAAGGAGCTGGAGCAGGAGTGAGGATCTCACCCGTGAATTTGCAAAAAAGTATACTTGTGGGATGGAATATTCCATCTATGTGAAATATGCAATTTACACATTACTCTTTTTACAACCCCCGGCCCCCCCAAAAAAAGCAAAAAAAAAAAAAGCCACTTCTTGTTTGTGAGTGAAAGATGCAGTTACTGTGGGAAGGGGTTGTTTGGATCATATCAGCTGGGAGGCATAACTTGTGGCTTCTTTTCCTTGATTGAATGTCATAGATCTCATTTTTATTTACTGATCTACTAGTGATATGTCTGTAGTTTGACCTTGTCATCACCCGTTAATAAGGTTTCATTAACTAGATGTGCATGAGCATTAGTATAGGAGATCCCTAGCACAACAACTCAATGAGAGTTGTGAGATGGGGAAATGAAATGGAAAATATTTACAGCCAAATGAAGCTAAGGTGCCATACATAAGAATTACTCTAAACTGTACACCCTGGTAAGGGGGAAAGGCTTAAAATCTATAACATTTGTAATATAATATCTTTGACTAGATTTAAATCCATACTTTTTTTTTTTTTCAGTGTAGGCAACACATAGAAACATAGGGCACAGGACTGGAAGGGGTCTCCTGGATCATTCAGTCCAGTCACCTCCTATCTCAGGCAATCACGTCTCATAATCCAGTTAATAAATGTACCAAACTCCATTTAAAACTAGTTAGATTGTTTGCCCTCAGTACTCCTATTGGAACACAAGACTTTGCTGTATATAGATGAGAAGTGAGTGACATGATAGCATGAAGTCTTTTTGCTTTGGTAGCAATAGCTTGAATAGCCAGATATAATACAGCATGTGTCTGATCTACAAAGTCACTTGCAGAAAGATTTTTATGGAAAAAAATTGTTTGCCCAGTGAGGTAGTCATTATGAAAATATTAATGATTGGGTCATGTATGATTTTAAAATATTATTTCTCCTCTAGTTTAGTTTACGGTAACTCAGTTACCTTTTAAGCTTATTATGTTCTAGATTTATTAATATAGTGTAATATTTGTTTGGGAAATATTCACAAAGTTGTAAGGATAAACCGGTATTGGGATGTTATTTAAGAACATAAGAACGGCCATATAGGGTCAAACCAAAGTTCCATCTAGCCCCATATCCTGTCTTCTGAAAGTGGCCAATGCCAGGTTCCCCAGAGGGAATGAACAGAACAGGTAATCATCAAGTGATCCATCCCCTCTCGCCCATTCCCAGTTTCTGGTAAACAGAAGCTAGAGATACCATCCCTGCCCATCCTGGATAATAGCCATTGATGGACCTATCCTCCATGAATTTATCTAATTCTTTTTTGAATCCTGTTATAGTCTTGGCCTTCACAACATCCTCTGGCAAGGAATTCTACAGATTGACTGTGCGTTGTGTGAAAAAATACTTCCTTTTGTTTCTTTTCAACCTGCTGCCTATTCATTTCATTTGGTGACCTGTAGTTCTTGTGTTATGAGAAGGAGTAAATGTCACTTCCTTGTTTACTTTCTCCACATCAATCATGATTTTATAGACCCCTATCATATCCCCGCCTTAGTCGTCTCTTTTACAAGCTGAAAAGTCCCAGTCTTATTAATCTCTCCTCCTATGGAAGCCGTTCCATACCCCTAATCTTTTTTGTTGCCCTTTTCTGAACATTTTCCAATTCCAATGTATCTTTTTTGAGATGGGGCAACCACATCTGCGTGCAGTATTCAAGATGTGGGTGTACCATGGATTTATATAGAGGCAATATGATATTTTCTCTCATATTATCTACCCCTTTCTTAATTATTCCCAACATTCTGTTTGTTTTTTTGACTCCCACTGTACATTGAGTGGATGTTTTTAAAAAACTATCCACAATGACTGCAAGATCTCTTTCTTGAGTGGTAAAAGCTAATTTAGACACCATGATTTTATATGTATAGTTGGGATTATGTTTTCCAATGTGCATTACTTTGCATTTATCAACATTGTATTTCATCTGCCATTTTCTTGCCCAGTCAGCCTGTTTTCTGAGATCCTTTTGTAGCTCTTCGCAGTCTGCTTGGGATTTAACTATCTTGAGTAGTTTTGTATCATCTGCAGATTTTGCCACCTCACTGTTCAGATCATTTATGAATATGCTGAATAGGACTGGGCCCAGTACTGACCACTGGGGGACACCACTATTTACCCCTCTCCATTCTGAAAACTCACCATTTATTCCTACCCTTTGTTTCCTATCTTTTAATCAGTTACCAATCCATGAGAAGATCTTTCCTCTTATCTCATGACAGCTTACTTTCCTTAAGAGCCTTTGGTGAGGGACCTTGTCAAAGGCTTTCTGAAAATCTAAGTACACTATATCCACTGGATCCCCCTTGTCCACATGCTTGTTGACCCCCTCGAAGAATTCTAGTAGATTGGCGAGCCATGATTTCCCTTTACAAAAAACATGTTGACTCTTCCCCAACAAATTTGTTCTTTACTGTAGTTTCAACCAGTTTGTCCTGTACTGAAGTCAGGTTTACTGGCCTGTAATTGCCGGGATCTCTTCTGGAGCCCTTTTTAAAAATTGGCGTCACATTAGCTATCGTCCAGTCATTTGGTACAGAAGCTGATTTAAATGATAGGTTACAAACTACAGTTAGTAGTTCTGCAATTTCACATTTGAGTTCCTTCAGAACTCTTGGGTGAATACCATCTGGTCCTGGTGACTTATTACTTTTTAGTTTATCAGTTTCTTCCAAAACTTCCTCTAATGACACCTCAATCTGGGACAGTTCCGCATTGGCCTGCTAAACCCAGGGTTGTGAGTTCAATCCTTGAGGGGGCCACTTAGGGATCTGGGGCAAAATCAGTACTTGGTCCTGCTAGTGAAGGCAGGGGGCTGGACTCGATGACCTTTCAAGGTCCCTTCCAGTTCTAGGAGATAGGATAGGATATCTCCATTTGTCACCTAAAAAGAATGGCTCAGGTTTGGGAATCTACCTCACATCCTCAGCCTTGAAGACCAATGCAAAGAATTAATTTAGCTTCTCCACAATGGCCTTATCATCCTTGAGTGCTCCTTAAGCATCTCAGACAACCACTGGTCCCACTGGTTGTTTAGCAGGCTTCCTGCTTCTGATGTACTTAAAAACAAATTTGCTATTACTTTTTGAATCTTTGGCTAGCTGTTCTTCAAATTCTTTTTTGGCCTTTTATGCTCCTTTCTATTTTCCTCACTAGCATTTAAGTTTCACTTTTTAAAGGATGCCTTTTTGTCTCACTCCTTCTTTTACTTTGTTTTTTAGCCATGGGGGCATTTTTTTGATTCTCTAACTATGGTTTTTTAATTTGGCGTATACATTTAAATTGAGCCTCTATTATAGTGTCTTTAAAAAGTTTCTATGCAGCTTGCAGGGATTTCACTTTTGACACTGTACCTTTTAATTTCTGTTTCACTAACTTCCTCATTTTTGTGTAGTCCCCCTTCCTGAAGTTAAATGTGACGGTATTGGGCTGCTGTGGTGTTTTCCCGCCACAGGGAAAATGCTAATGGGTGTACAAGCTCAACTGTGTGTGTGTTTGTTCTCGTTTATTTTATCGTTTAAATTAAATTTCAGTTCCAAAGAATTAATTAAAAACAGTTTGAAGATCAAAAATCACAAATAAAAAGCATATATTTTATTTTTATGTGTTTGTCTCTCCTGTTGCTGTCAAAAGCCCACAGAAACCAAAGGAAAACTTAATATATTGATAGAAATAGTGAAACTGACTATACTCCAAGTGGTATCAAATGTGCAAAGTAAACAAAAGGGGAAAATTGTGATAATTATTTTCCTCTAATCTCTTGCAGTTGTACCAACCAGAGTTGTTACTTGTAAGAATAATACACAAAAATTAATTCACACAGAAATATTACTTTTAGTTTGAAGGGTCCCTTTAAAAATTACAATTCTGACTGAAAATGTTATACCTGCTATTGTTTCAAGTAGCATCTACAATTACTGTAAATGAAATTGACTAGAATTATTTTTCTCTATTTCCAGTTTGTTTACTTTGTGTATAGTCAGTTTCCTTGTGTCCCCTTGTATAATTAGATTCCTCTTTTGTTAGTACAGACTTGCACATAATAACGGGAAAGAAAAACATTTTGTAAATAAATTGGGAAAATGTGATTGCAGAACTCAGGGGTAGGTGTAATACTGCATGTGAAAATACTGTTTAGCCTGGTTTTTGTAGGTGATTGGATTTCAAATTTACTGTGTCCCTTTTACAAAGTCAGGGTACAGGCAAACCCATTTTCACTTGCAACTTAAGCACAGATCTCCAGAATTGAAAGTGGGCTTTAAGACAATTGATCATTTGCTCCACGCTCATGTTTCCTGGCCAAGATGTACATTAAGTAATACATTTATCACCTTGCCTATACTGCACAGTCAGTTTCCTATAAATGTAGTTCTTTACTAACAATTATGAGAGGGTAGAAATGAATATCCCCTGAAGTGTCAACAGATAAAAAAATATATAACTATATAAAATTCTTGTCTCCTCCTTACCCCCTTCTAACTCTGCAGCTGTGGATAAAGTGAAAGAGTCATCGTCTGAGTCTCAGAATAACAATCTGTGGATTATTGTTGGTGTGGCAGTCCCAGTGGCTGTGGTGCTGCTTATCATTATTATTTTATACTGGAAGCTCTGCCGAACAGACAAGTTGGAGTTTCAGCCAGACACCATGAGCAATATTCAGCAGCGACAGAAGGTAAAAGGGGATGGGAAGATGTGTTGGGAATAGTTAAGGTAACCTGAGCACTTGTGAATGCAGCAGTCTAGGAAATATATGGTGTCGTTTGATGGGAAGGTGAGACGTACCAGGGCCGAGGCTTCCTGCAATCTGGAAAAAAAGGTGGAATTGCTATGAATCACACAATAATATAAATCCAAAAAACTCAGTGGTTCCCATTGCTTTTCCTTTGCCTGTTGTATCATCTAATGCTGTGTCACACCCCTAGGGGAAACCTTTGGGGAAACCTAGGTGACAAGGTTGAAAGAAACTTGCTTGCATCGTTTAATCCATCTTCTTATCTCTGTTCCGTGTGAGAAAGATGCTGTATTATTCCTTCTAGATGCAAGAAATTCTCTAACTTTGTCTGGACCATCTCTGTGTCTTATGAATGCCTCATAAGCCAAACTGTTCCATTGCCCAATTGTCCCATTAATTCCTGGAAGTCCAGACTTATCTTAAGGCTCCTTCGACATAGGCTATTACAAATGTATTAACTGTTTTGCAAGTATATTGCAAAAAGCAAGTATTTTGTCCTCTTAACTTCCTAACTTTACAAGTGATTTACCTTCCCGAAATGGCAGCTAAAACCTCTTATTCCTCCCACCAATCATGTACAATTTGTCTTATCACAAATAACATAGTATATGCATATAATGAAATCTTATAACCTGGGCTGTGTAAAGTGTCTGTTTTTGTTGCTGTGCAGTTCTGTATGGCTTTGTGTGTGTATGTATACAGAGATATATGTGTGTGCCCTACTGAGTGGAATATATCAGACTTTGGTCATATCAGTTCTCTGTGCCGGCAGAGCTGTTGCTTTAACTTCCTAGATAGAGAATCTTTCTTTTTTGGAGCTGATATACTGAGCTCACTCAATATTGATGCAAGTATGCAGTTGGTTAACAACTTAAAGTTCTGTCTACATTGCAACCGGGGGTTTAATGTGTAGCTTTTGTAGATGTACCTGTACTATCTTTAATCTAGCTAGTTAACTAAAAATAACAGTGATGCCCTCGTGGCACAAGCTTTAGTGCAGGTTGTATAATCCCACCCGGTCCCCCTGGTAGATACATGCATTGGTAGGCATGATGAAGCCTGGGCAGCAGTGTCCTCGTTGCTATTTTTAGTGAACTACCTAGATTAAAGATAGCATGGGTGTGTCTACATGTGCTGAAGATTACACCCCTACTTGCAGTGTAGACGTAGCCTGAGTATTCAGCCATAAATTTTTATGTGGTATGTGCAACGTTTCCCTCCACAAATTTATGTGGGGCAAGGCATTGTCTGGCCTTGCTGTGTTTCCCAGAAGTGGGGGAAGGTTTGGAAATGTAAAAAAACAAACAAAAAAACCCACCCAAAACAACCACTCTGCTTTGACTCAGTACTGATTCACAGGGAAGCGTGCTGCCTGGTGAATCACAAACCTCGCTTTTTCCAGAAGCCCAAAGTGGTTTTTGGAGTTCTTTCACCCAAGCATTAAGCAAAGCAAACCATATGTCTACCCCAGTCCTGCACTGGGATCTGCTAGAGTAAACCCTTGCTTCTGTGTGCTGCCCCCTGCAAGCAGGTCTCAACATGGGCTCTGGGGTCCCTGCTTAGTAGATCCTGATGCAGGCCTGGGGCTTTAGCTTGTGAGATTGAACAAGATCAGAGCTTCGGGTATTATAGCTAAAGTCATGGAGGGGCAGGCTATGGATGGTGAGGAATTTGATAGTGTATTTTTATGCTAAACTGTCTAAAGCTGTATTTTCATAAAAGATGCATTAGTACAATGACAAAACTAGTATGGCATCCTCTTTTTTCTTTGTACTTACTGAACAAAACTGAGACGGACAGGGCAGTGTGTCTGAAATACTTTTAGTGACTAAACGCTTGCTTTCTCTTGCCGTGGACATTAGTACAGTATTACTACAGTTATGTTCGGCGTACTGTCACCTCATGGTCAGTCAAACAGTTTCCTCTGTAAAAGTCTTCTCTGAACACAGTTAATTAAAGAAGGGAAAGGTGAAAGTAGAAAGTGGCTGCACTTCTAAAGCAACAAGAACAAATCAATAGCAGCTCCCACTTATCTTGCCATTGTAGATTCAGTTGCAGAATCAAGGTCAACAACAAGTGAAACCTTATGTGAACTTTCATTTTACCCTGGCTGTGGTAATATTTAATTCAGAGTTTGATTGGAATAATACTTTATCCTGAATAGGAGTTGAAAATTAATTTGGGATTTGGCATGTAGTGAAGGATAATACTTTTGATAGGGTTTTGTTTTGTTTTGTTTGGAGGAAGTGTTTAAAAATAAACTTAACAGTGATAAATGGTATTTGTTAAACACTGGTAACTGCAAAGGTCTGTGCTATATAATAAACAAAGGAAGACACAGTTCCTTCCTCAGGAGGATTAAAATTGAAGTAGGTAGGCAATGATCAGCTATGAAGGCAGTTGAGAGACTTAAAGGATGGTTGCTAATTTAGGGTTAAATTAACCCCAATTTTGATGTCTTTGTGCAAGTCATCTCTGCAGCGAGGTGACTTTCACCACTAGCATATATGAAAAGTGCTTAACAGCTCATAATTTTTCCCAGAAATTTCAGAGCGAGATGGTGGCTGATTACATGAAATCTTGCAATACAACATATTACAATAGCTTCAACATTTGTTATTAATTTTTTATTAATTTGTAATGAAATGCAAACATTCATTTCCGTTTTATCAAAGTGTCTAATAAATCTGTGTCCCAACAGGGGAATCTGTAACCTCAGTGTACTCTTGTATCCTCCAAATCCTCAATTTTCTGTTGTCTCAAGCAGAGATAACAGAAGCAATCTCTTTGACCCACAGACCAGAAACAGCTTAAGTAGTATCTACTTTGTTTTGGAAATATCTGGACTCTATACTCAGTTTGTCCTTTCCTTTGCTGTTTCCATTGTACTTTCCATTTTAATCACTAGAGAGTCAAAAATTTTGATTTTTTTTGTTCAAATCTTGCTTCAGTTGTCTAGAGAGCCTGCAACATTATTTTTTTAGGGAAGTATCTGTAAGCACAACAGTATCATACAAACTGAAAAGGACCTGTAAGGTCATCTAGTCCAACCCTCAGGTGCCAGTGGAAGATTATCCCTATAATACATTTTCTAATGCTTTGCTGAGCCTATATTAAATGTTGCAAGTGACCGGTCTTTAACTACTTACAGAATGCATTCCCAGAAGAGCTTCCCAGTAGCATTTTGCTCCCTTTCCCCCAGTGCTGAGCCATGGACAAAGGAAATGATCCTACCCCTTTGCTGATAGTGAATCTTCTTTGGGTTTTTCTTGGTATCGTGTCACAAGATAGTTGTAGCAAGTTTGTATAGGAAATTCCCCAGTCTGTTGTTCAGCAAAAACACAGTGTTTATGACCACAAAATTGTGGAAAGTTTACTGAGCACTAAAGGGCGCTGAACAGCCAAATCAGTGCTCAAACAATGACACCACTTTGCTCGGGCCCTGCTCTTTAAATTTTATATATGTTTACAGTCAGTTTTATTGCATTAAATAAAAAGAAGAAATACAAATGGAGTGAAATAATGTAACAAAGGGCTTGGGTCTGAAAATCATCCAAACTTCATATAAAAGTGTATTTTTTTCTCCTTCCTTTTCAGTGAGATTAAGACACTAGTACCAATGGAAAATGAGGTCCTCCATTTTATCTGTAAACTGAAAGGTATAAGTAGTGGTGGCCTGTTTTGTGAGACATGAAATGTGTCTATACAGAGTATTTCGTATCTGCAGGGAGCAAGATCCTTATCAAACTCTCATAGACCTAGTCTACACTTGAAAGTTGTATCTGTATAACTGTTTCAGTTAGAGGTGTGATTTTGTTGTTGTTGATTAAAGCTGTGGTGTGGATGCACTTATAGTAGTGTAAAGGTGACTTATACTAGTATATGAGACAGACAAGATAGGTAAGGTAATATCTTTTATTGAACCAACTTCTGTTGGTGGAAGGGACAAGCTTTTGATCTTCAGGGGAAGGTAACCAGCGCATTTGAGTTAAATACAAGTTGGGAGAGATTGTTAGGTGTAAAGGAGTCACACAAGCTGTAGACGACCATTTAAGATTAAGTGGGCAATGTAGAGTTAGATCAGGTGTCTCAAACTCAAATGACCACGAGGGCCACATGAGGACTAGTGCATTGAACCGAGGACCGCATCACTGACACCCCCCCCTCGCTGCCTCTGGTCCCGCCCCCACTCCACCCCTTCCATTAGGCCCCGCCCCTGCCCCACCTCTTCCCACGCCTTCCCTGCCCCATTCCAACCCCTTCCCTGAAGTCCCCACCCCAACACTGCCCCCAGGGGGTGCAGAAAGGGTGCAGGGTGCGGTGGGGGCTCAGGGCAGGGAGTTGAGGTGCAGGAGGGGTGCGGGATGCGGCAGGGGGCTCAGGGCAGGCAGTGCAGGAGGGGTGTGGGATGTGGCGGGGGCTCAGGGCAGGGAGTTGGGGTGTGGGATGTGGCAGGGGGCTCAGGGCAGGGGGTTGGGGTACAGAAGGGGTGTGGGATGTGGCAGGGGGCTCAGGGCAGGGAGTTGGGGGGCGGGGTGCAGGGTGCGAGCTCCAGCCCGGCACCGCTTACCTAGAGCGGCTCCGGGGTGGCAGCGGCGCGTACCGGGGCCAGGGCAGGCTCCTTGCCTGCCTGCCCCGGCCCCGCGCTGCTTCGTTCCAGGAAGCAGCTGGAACCGTGTCCCTGCAGCCCCTGGGGGAGGCGGGGTGGGCTCAGGGTTCCATGCGTGTGCTGCTCTTGCCGCTCCTCTAGGTACCTCCCACAAAGCTCCCATTGGCCGCGGTTCCCTGTTCCCGGCCAATTGGAGCTGCGGGGGACGGTGCCTGGAAGGAGGCAATGCAGGAGCCCTCTGCCTCCTTTCCCCCCCCCCCCCGGCCCGAAGGGGCATGCTGCCAGCTGCGCGGGGCTCGCTATGCCACAGGGGGCAATCCCGCGGGTAAGCAGAGGGGCGGGGGGGGGGGCGCGGGGAGCTTGGCGGGCCACACGCAAGAGCCCCGTGGGCTGAGTGTTTGAGACCCCTTAGTTAGATTGTTAAGCATGAGGGCTTCATACATGCTGTATCAGTCTACTTTAAATTAAGTGAGCAATTAAGGGTTAGCAAACCGTAGGGTGTATTACAAATGGTTGTAATGAGCCATAAAACCAGTGTCTCTGTTTCGTCCGTGTTTTTTACTGTCTAGCAGAGTTGTAAATTTACGTTCCCAGGCTCATCTGTTGAAGTTTGTGTGCAGGTTTCCTTTGAAGATAAGGACTCTGAGGTCAAATATGGTTTGTGAAAAGTGTTCACCCAGAGATGATACAGTGTTTTTTGTCTGTTATCATTTTTCTGTGTGAGCTCATTTGAGAGCATATCGATTGTCTGATTTCACCCACATAGTTTTTGTTGTGGCATGTGATGCACTGGATGAGGTACACCATGTTGGGATAGGCATGTGTAAGACCCCATGAATCTTGAAAGGGGGGGAGGGGTGATTTGAGCATCATACCCATGGAGATATGTCTGTAGGTTTTTTCTGTTATTCTGGAAGAGTCTGGTGCCACTTTGAGTTGGTGTGTCCTCGTCTGTGAGGAGCTTGTTTCTGTTGATCAACCCCTAATGCTTAACAATCTGTCCTAACTTGTATTTATCTCAGACACCCTGGATTACCTTACCCAGACCTGAAGAAGAGCTCTGTGAAGCTTGAAAGATTGTCCCTTTCACCAACAGAAATTGGTCCAATAAAAGATAGTACTTCACCTACCTTATCTCTCTCATATACTGGGAGACCAAGATGGCTACAACAAAACTGCAAACTTTACCAGTATAGTTATACTCCTTTTTACACATGAATAGCAATATTGCTATGAAGCATTCTTGTACCAGTATAACTGTGTCCACACTAGGAGGATTGTATCTCTTTATCTATGCTGGTATAGTTAAAAGTGATAGACATTTCTAATGTAGGCAAGGTGATTCTCCTTCAGTAGTATTCAGAAGCGCAGAAGGATTAGAATTTTTAATTATGGAAGTTATATTTTTCCAAATACTAGGAGACTCCTTTAACAATGTTTGTGTTTCTAAAAATCTTTAAAAGAAAAAATGTAATGTGAAGAAATAGATGGTTTTAAATACCAAAGTATTCATTAAAACATCCAAGGCACCGTTCGCTGGAAGAAAGGATATAATGTTGAAGCACAAAGTATATTGTAGACTACCTATTGCATGGTTGAGAAGATGAATTGAGGGGTTTTTTTTATAGCATGTGATATATGCAGGTGGCATGAAACCCAGTGCGCCTCTGCAATTTTATGAGTAAGGCTTACATTCTTGGGGATGTTTTCACCCCTAATTTAGAGCCTATTTTACATCCTTTTGACTGGATGCCATAAAGCGTGTCTGTGTTTTTTCCAACTCTTAAAGACACCATGAAGTCTGCAGGCTATCAGTATCAGTCCACAACCAGCCACTCTGTCTTCCTTCCACTTGTGTGAATTAATCAAGCATGTAACTGACAGCTGGAGCGCACAGGCTGGGAGGATTTGCAGGGAATACCTTTCATGAGGAAGCATAGTCCAGTGGTTCGGGTGCTAGCCTGAGACTTGGGAGAGCTGGCTTCAGCTGCCTGCTCTGCCACACATTTCCTGTGTAACCTTGAGCAAGTCCTTTGGTCTCTCTGTGCCACAGTTCTCCATGTTGCAAATGGGGATAATAGTAGTTCCCTACCTCACAAGGGTGTTGTCAGGATAAATACTTTGTGAGGTGCTCAGAGGTTACAGTGACGGGAGCCATATAAGTACTTTAGGGATCTAGAAGACAGAAAACAGAAACTTTGATGAGAGTGGCCTTGAAAAAGAAAAAGCTTTGAACAACAAATCTGATTCGTCCCAGCCCCATAGCATTAAAATTGGGCTTTACAAAGCTATATTACAGTAACTCCTCACTTAAAGTCGTCCCGGTTAACCTTGTTTCGTTGTTACGTTGCTGATCAATTAGGGAACATGCTCATTTAAAGTTGTGCAATGCTCCCTTCTAACGTCGTTTGGCAGCCACCTGCTTTGTCCACTTCTTGCAGGAAGAGCAGCCCGTTGGAGCTAGCTGGTGGGGGCTTGGAACCAGTGTGGACCGGCAGCCCCCCTATCAGCTTCCCGCTCCCCTATGTTCCCTGTGCAGCAGCTACCCTGCAGGCTATCAATTGCTGGCAGTTCAGCTGTCCCTCCCCCCACTGCCATGTGCTATTCCTGCCCTCTGCCTTGGAGCTGCTCCCCAAGACTCCTGCTTGCTGTGCAGGGGGGAGGGGAGGAAGAGGGGGGCTGTCAGGGTGTCCCCCTCCCCCCTGCTCCTGCACCCCGCTTACCCCATCTTCCATAGAGCGGGGGACACACACAACAGGGTTCAGGACGGAGGGAGCTTGCTGGCAGCAGCTGCGGTCTCGGCAAGCTGATCTAATTAACAAGGCAGTGTACTTAAGAGTAGGGTCAGCGTACTTAAAGGGGGAATGTGCATCTCTCTCTCACACACGGTGTGTGTCTCTGTCTCTGTCAGCCATGCTGTCTCCCCTCCCTCCATTCCTGCTGCCTTGTAGAGTGTGAGAGTTAATCCTTGAGGGCTCAGCCAATTGCTAGTTCATCATTTAGCAGTAAGGCATTTCTTGGGAAATATCCCACCCTCTGGCTCCTCCACCTCAACCAAGCTTCACAATCATCATCACTGTGTACCAGTATTAAATTGTTTGTTTAAAACTTATACTATCTGTGTGTGTGTGTGTGTGTGTGTATATATATATATATATATATATAGTCTTTTGTCTGGTGAAAAAAATGTCCCTGGAAACTAACCCCCTCATTTACATTAATTCTTATGGGGAAATTGGATTTGCTTAACATCATTTTGCTTAAAGTCGCATTTTTCAGGAACATAACTACAATGTTAAGTGAGGAGTTACTGTACATTGCATTTGGTGCAAGGGTTTAGATGAGAAACCAGTATCTAAACCAGAATTGTTTGGACCCTCCTTAAATTGGTAGATTATGAATCAATCAGAGCAGTGCATTTCTGCAGCAGCTACTCTAAGTGGAGCCATCTCAGATCTGTCTCTGAGAAGGAGCTGCTTTTTGAACATCAGAGTTACATAAAGGGCACATAAAACATTCATGACTGGCTCTGTAAGCCATTGCGTTATACAAGAAATTCACCTTGATGTGATCTGTGTTGGCACATTGGCTAAGGATTTCATTGCCTTTGGAAGTAGAGAGTGCAAAAGAGACACTTGTAAATGACAGGATTCCTTCTTGAGCCCATGTATATCCACCATAATCTCATAACTTGATGAACTTTCTTCTCTGTAAGGGAACTGCATCTTTATGGAGTTGGGTTTTTGCCAAAGTCCAGTTTTCTTCTCTTTGAGAAAACGGACAAATGCTTTTCATGCCAGAACATGTTTTGTGCTGGAGAGCCTGCTAGTCCTGCAGAATGTTACCAAGCCCCGTCCTCCTTGGAGAGGCAAGGGTTGTGTTTATTACCTGTAAGGCGACTAGGTTAAGCAGCACTATTTCTCTCCTTCTGATCATCCAAAAATTGATTAATGAAACCTGATCTGTTCTGGATGTCCATTTTATTTTGCTTGTCAATTTGCCTAAGCTGTACAAGCTTCCAGCTGATAAAACCAAATTCTACTCTACGGTTCCGAAGGTGGTTTCAGCCGTTGTCAATTATTCAGGGGAAAGTTCTCCTCTGTACTGAAGGTGATCAATATCACCCGCAAAGGTGTCCTGGATAAGTATATTGATTTATTTAAAAGATCTTGTAAGTTCTCTTACAACTATTTGGTACTTTGTATCCACTGGCTTTACAGCTATGGCTTTGACTGAATGGCATGTTCAATTCCTCTACCTTCACCAGAAGACCACATCTAAAAGTCCAGAGGTGACTTTCCACCTTTCAGGGCACCGGAACCAATTCTGTGCCTTGCTCTGCTCCATTTGTGCCACTCAGGTGCCTCAAAGGCAGCAGAGAAGGGCTACATCTCCCTTGCTATGGATTCTGCCAGAGGGCATAGAACATACAGAACCCTGCCTGCAGTTCCCAACATGGGATGTGTCAGGTTGGGGAAGGAGACATGGCCAGAGCACACTGTACTCCCGCTATTCCCAGCTAATATGCAGTCCCTTGGGGGAACTGTTGCCAGCTGGCAGAGGCGCTTCTTTAATGTGCACCAGGGCTGATAGCTGGGATCAGGGACGCTGGAACAACTTGTATAGCGGGGGTGCTGAGAGCCATTGAAGCAAACTGTATATGATGCAAATCACTTCAAGCCAAGGGGTGCGGCAGCACCCCGAGCACCCCTAGTTCCAGCACCTATGGCTGGACGAGTATTCCTGATGCCCCCTGCTTTGCCAGGAACCTGTGTCTGTACGTATCTGCAAGTAGTACTTTTTCAAGAAGGTTCACCTATTAAGTCAAAGTGCACTGGGAAACTTTAGTGTGCAGTGGCAGGGTCCACATGGACATTTAGTGCCTGGCACACTGGAGCACTGTAGATTTACACCCCAGCTTGCCACACACTAATGGTTTGTCTGGACAGGCCCTGAAAAGGTGGCAGGTCAGATGATTGGTGGATGTATATATTTCATAGTTGTGGGCTGGTCCGGGTATGAGTTGTTCTATTTTTGAATTATTGTGTATTAAGTGCATAGAGCTTTATCACAGGCAATTTTAGTATGTTTAAATGTAAGAGATAAACATTCTACTTATATGAACTCAGGGCTGCCTTTGTTTATTGTGCTCAATAAAACCTCAACAGCAAGACAAAAAAGCAAGAAAATAAATTTTTGTTTTGTACAGTGTTGAAATGGCAATAAAAAGTGAAAAAAAAATTCTTTCTTAGTGAGCTTTGAAAATGCTGTGCTACCTCTTTTACAGATTTTCAATTGATGTCAGATTTGTTTGTGTGGCGTGGAGGAATAATTATTTGAAAGAACAAGTTGATATCAGTAAACGGCTATTTAAGGGAGTAGCTTTTGTAGAAAATGTACTGGTGTGACTGGATTACTGTAAGGCCCTGTTTATGCTAGAAGTACAGCTGTACTTTTGTAACCACTTCTTGACAATTTCATCTGACCTAGTTGTAAAAAACATGTTCAGAACTGTGTCCACCCTGCAGCATTTCTGCCTCACAACTGAGGCTGGACCAGTATTTGTATGTCCGTATTCAACATGCTGTCTAACTGTTTTGTATCAGCCCATTCTGGAAAAATGAGAGCTGCTATCCCAGCAGCCTAGGGGGGGGGGGGGAATGCACACAAGGTCCAATTCAAAGCCCATTAACTTCATTTGATCATTGGGTCATGCCAGCCAAAGCAGTTCTGCAAGCACACTTACAGGGTCCTAGCTACACTGCCAAAAACATTAAAAAAGTGTGCTGAAGGAATAACCAGATGACAGACATGTTGCCAGCCTAGGCCTGTGGCCCAGGGGAAAACACTCTTTTCTGCCACAGTTACTGACATAGTTTTAATGACATGGTGTGTAGAGCCAGTCATGCCACTAACTGGTTAAAAGTTGTAACGTTGTCATGTGCTCAGTGTCTGTGTATCGGTGTTGCTAACCCCAAGTGTTAAAAAATCATGAATCAGCCCCCTCCTCCCCACATGAGATTGGCTTTCAAATCATGGGATTTTTTTTTATTTGAGTTATTTTCCTTTATTTTTTGTCTAGTGCTGGTTGAAACTCAAAATTTCCATACTGTGGGAAATTCCAGCATTTCAGAATTTCCTTTCATCCCTAATTGCAATGAAAAGTTGAGATTTTGAAATTTCCTGTGAAGTGAAAATTAAAAATAAAAATCATTTTAGAAATCTCGAAATGACGTTATCAAAATGTTTCAGTAAGATTGAAGTGCTTTGCCAGCCATATTGGAAAAAGTATTTCCATATTTTTTTGTTGTAGGTTTCAATGAAATCTATACATTACTGTGAAGTGTTTAGATTTTGTTGACTCGGCATTTTCTGGCAGAAAACACTAACATCTGAAAACTTCCAACCTGCTCTACTTGTGTCATCTGTGAGGGGGCAATATTCATCAGTGTTGCTGACTGATGGTTGCCTGTGAAATTGTTCTATAGCTTAGGCAATTGCTGCTGTTTTGTAGATGTCGTTGCAGCTGCTATGGGTTTTTCAAGTCTCTTTTTTTTCCACTTTGAGATATTGCAGGAGCTTGTCCATGCTCAGTATCAAGCCGCACTTGTAGTTAATGCCTTTAATGGAAGGAAAATACAGTTGTTCATAGTTTTTGTGAAGTTTACTGAGGTTCATGTTAAAACTGGGGAGGAAGTACAGAAAGATTGGGGAGGGTGACATGAATCACTGAAAAGAAGCTTTCATAAAGAAGGTGCTTCGGAATGGATGTCTGAGAGTTTCAAGGTTAAAAAAATACCTTGAGGCAGAGCTCTGAAGTGGTCCTTTTTGAGAGATTCCTCCTTCAGTAAGTATTTGCGCAATACGGATTTAGGGTGGCCAGATGTCTCAGTATCTGGGGCTTTGTCTTATATAGGTGCCTATCTGGTCACCTATGTGAATTAGACATTCCAGTGTCAAATTTTTCAAATTACGTGCCTGCAGTAAATTACAGATGATACAATCTAGACTTCTAATTACCTGTTTTTTGGCACAACCAAGTTGTTAAACATTTAAATTCTATTATTTGTGTTTGCAGTTGATTGTACCTGTCAGGACTTTTTGCTCCAAAACCATAAACCCCTCCTACTTGTGCTCAGGGAGAATTGCCATTAACTGATGTGTTAGGGCTTGTATTCTCTGTAAACCAATCCCAGGAAGATGATGGCATTCTCACATACACAAAACGTGTGAGATATCCCACCTAGTAGAGAACAATGTTGCATAAACGCACTGTGGTCGTTCATTACATTTGTATTACATTTAGCACTTTGCCACCCTAGGTACCATTCTTGTTTCAGATAAAATGTTTCCTGGTCCAGCAGCTGTGAGTGATTCCTATGCTGTTCACAATGGTTAATCAAAATTAAAAAACAGTACAAACTGTTCTGTGGCCTGTTATGACAAGAATTGGTAGTATCATTCATGTTCCATTTCCTATGCTAGTCATGTCCACAGGTACAAGTGATTCCCTTTTTGGTAATTTCAGAGAGGCCATGAATTGACAAAGCCATGATTCTGGCTCTTGTCTTTTGAAGTGGTCCTTTTGATAAACAGAAGACTTCAGTTTCTTATACCTTCAGTATAGCACCTGTTATCATTATTGTTGTTGTTGAATTCAAATATTGTATGCATTTATTAGTTGTATATGCATTTTACAGGCAGGTAAGTAGAAAAGGACCCTGCTCCTGTCCCAAAGAGCTTTACAATCTAGATAAGCAATGTAAAAACAAACCTGGAGTAGGTGAGGGGGAGTGATAACCTACACAGTGGGATTAAATGGTAAAATGTAGTATGTGTCTTGGTGGTTCCAAAACTTTAGTTAGTGGTAAATGTTTCCAAATGTCTCTCTTAATAATGTGCTGGGAGGAATTGGTTAATAGGTCACTTGGAAAAAATATAATTTTAAAAATAACTTGGAGAATTGGATAGAGAAGTGGTAAACCAAATAAAGTGCAATTAAATGTACACCTTTGTATGCACGGCCATTGCTAGAAATAGTTTGCATTACTGGTGCATTCTGAGAGTAGTACAATGAATTCACACTTGACCATGCTATGTTATCCTCGGAATACATACAAGAACTTAATGCTGTAAATCTGAAATTGTGGAAGTCTGTGACCATTGTATAACTTTTAGCTGTCAGACCACTGAAATAGATCTTCGGCGTCTGCTAGTGCTATGTTTATTGGCTTTATTCTCCTCCCCAGATTTAAATTAGTAGATATCAAAATATCTTTACTGGGAAGTTTTTTTAAAGTAAGTGTTCCCTATTTTATCCTGTTGGTTTTCCAGAATTGTGTGCACTAGCATTTTAGCTATGTCATAATTCAGCAAGACATTTTTACAGGGTTTCCAGTGCTGTTCACAGATTAGCTGCCAGAGCTGAAATATTATTCTTGGGATCAAACTTAGTTCCTTTGTTTCATTAGCAATATGTTTTGGCAACCTCTGTTCAGTGCATATGTCTCTTCAAAGAACAAGGCAATACTGTTCATATAAAAATAAATAGAAAAAACAATGTCTCAAATATAATATGTAGAATAGTAGGAGATGCGTGATGAATGCTTTACAAAATGAGTACGTTATTTTAAAAAAATCAATTTCCTCCATATTGTTTTCCATTCTAACCATTCACAGATGTGTGTCCAAACAGTATTATTGGAAAACAAATTGGTCTCATTCATGTTGTGCCTTTACCTAGGAAAACAGTATATTGGCAAACACATGGTTTATGTTAAAAGCGTCAAATGATCTTCAGCCAGTCTCATCCCCCTTGATTGGATGAACATTACTGAATGTCTCAGCCAAGATTTTCAAAAATAGAATCCTCATGCTAGTCTCCTTAAATCCATATTTAGGCACCTGAATAAATGGTCTGATTTTTCAAAAATGTTGGTCACCTAAGAGCTCCCATTGAATTTGGTGTCTATATTTAGACTTCAGAGGCTAACCCGAGGCACCAGTTTTTTAAAAATCTTGACTCTCGATTTCAATAGATATTACCTTGTGCTGAACAACAGCTGCCTTAACAATGAGTTAGCTCATTCTCTTTATTGAAGGTGTGACTGTACTTTTCACTAAATTTTGTAATTGCTTTTTGTTTTGCCATTTAGAAACTTAGTTTTAAAAATTGAGTTTTTTACAACGTAAAATTAAACATCCCCCCCCCCCCCCAAGGTAACCTAACCTGAGATTTTCAAAGTACTGATTTTGTGCAGTCTTAGGCACAGGCTGAGAAGGCAATAAAATGAAGCTGAGAGGTTTTATTTCAGTGCCTGGACAGACAGATGTACCAGCACAAATGTGCTTTCTTCAAAAAAGTGTAATAGTTTGATCTCTTCCATTCCTACCCCCACAATTTCCCTCACTGGTGTATGAGGAATAAAATGACTGATCTACCCATGGGATTCTGGTTACCTCTATTCAGAGATGAACATAGATCGTATAATCAGGTCAGCCTGCTACAGCTTATCGCTTTTTATTACAAAAAAAAGATGAAAGTCTGTGTAGCACATGAAAACAAATACAGGAATGCCTCAAAGCCTTTTCAGTCTTGAACTACACTGATGTTATTTATTCCACTGCATCTCAGTGTTATGACCATCTTGCTTTGCTGAATATGGACTTGTGTTGCAATGTCCTTTTGACACTTGTGATTTTGGCCAATATCATTTTAAATAAGAATCATGAGGTCAAAAGAATGAAGATCATAGAAATGTAGAGGGTTTTTTACAAAATCGGAGTCTATGGGCATTGTATCTGTATCCAAAAATATACTGATTTTTCTATTTTTAATAAAAATATTGAGCAGCGAGTATGTTTTGAGAACAGCTTAGCTCAAATGGTAGGAGTTGCATGAAGGGCCACCTTTAGTAAACCCAAACTAACTTCGGATTTTATAGATAGCTACAGATATATAGTAGGCGGAGCCGGTAGCTCCTGTCGAGCTGTAGTAAAGGTTGCCTGACACGTCTTGTTTTCAGTTGCTTATAACTTTGCTAAACTTTTGGCTGAAATTTCCCACGTTGGGTCTCTGTTTCAGGCTGAATCATTTTGGGAAGCTTCAACAAAAAGGGTTCTGCTATTTTAAAAGAATGAGATTAAGGAAAAATACATTGTTTTGTACATATTACTAAAACAGTCTTAGAACTGTTTTGTTGAGGAGATCTAGAGCCTCGGTGCTTTGGAGCAAGGGCTCAAAATTTGGCAGGAGGGTGGAATTTCTGCCAGGGATATGTCTTTTGTTGAAAAATGTAACCAAGTTATAAACCTTAGAAAAATTGCAGTTTGCACATTAGGCTTTTTAGTAGAGTTTGGGTGCGAAATTTTCAGAAGTTTCCATCTGTACTGAACATGATCTATCCCAGGGTTGCAGAGGCTGAGCCCACAGCCTTAGCCATTGCAGGGAGAGTTGTGGTCAGGCACCAGAAGTGAGATCAGGGATCCCATCTCTCCTGTGCTCTCAGTGCTCCCTCTGCTGGCACCAAGGCAGCATGGAAGAGAAACCTGCTGCCTGGGAATGCAGAAGGGATAAAAGATGGACCTGGGAGGACAGCAGAGAGAATAGACTTGAACTGGGAACCCCAGGGAGGGAAGACAGGGAGTGACTGGGCAGGAAGATTGGGACTGAGAGCAGGGAGGAAGACTGAGGTCTGATGAGGAACCAGAGTGTTCAGGCATTGGGGAAACAGGGCAGAGTGGTGTGTGGCCAGTAGACCACATGCCCCTCCAAAACCTGGAGTGGTGACTTGAGTCACCATTCCTCTACTGTCAGCAAGTGAGTCTGAAACCACTGGCAAAGTGCATGTCTCATTCTCCTCTAGTGGCAGATCCACATGGAAGATAACAGCCTCCCTCTCTCTGCATTCCCCTAACTCATTCACTAGACACCTTCCATCTTCTGCAACAGTGGAGTCAGATAACAGCCTCTTGCACTACACAGTTCTGGTTCATCCTTGGAGAACAGTCCATCCTGTGTACTGAATGAGGCAGGGGTCCTGGGGGAAAATAGTATGTGATCATATAATTAAAAATGTTATATGTACAAAGGGTCTGAATTAAATTTTCATGGGCAACCTTAATTCTGACATTTCCTAATCACTGGTCATTTTTAAGTAATTGGCAATTGCTAGTTGAAGCCATGTGAGTGGATAAGATCATCCAGGGTATAAAGGGAGAAGATTCACTCTTCCTCCCCCACCCCACCCCACACACACACACACAGACACCAAAAGAGAGACAAAGAATTATCAGAAAGGATTGAAGAGAACTAGAAAAGGATGGGGTTGTGAAAACCAAGGGAGGAGAAGAGTTTAAGAAGGATGGTGTGGTCTCTGCTGTTTTTGATACTATTGAAATCAAGGAGGATGGGGATGGAGTAGAAGATCTGAGATTTAGGAAGAGGCTGCAAGAGACCTCAGGTGAGAGGGTTTTTGGTGGAATGAAGGAGGCAGGATGGAGTTGGAGGGGAGAAACTTGAGATAGCAATTATAAATGTCACACTGAATAAATGTAAAGAAAAAGGGCAGAAGGAAGATGGAGCAGTAGTTATAGGGGCAGGGTGGGTGTTCAGCTCATGGGGGAGCAGACCAGAAGAAAGTGAGAGGTTGTGGAGGAGGGATAAGGAGTGGGTGAGAGTAGGGATTTGGGGGGGTGGATAGTTGCCAGGAGTAGATGGGGTCAAGTGAGCAAGTGAATGGGTTGGAGGAAAGGGTGTTGAAGAAGATGCGGGGGAGGGAAGTGGAGGAGAAAGGGAAAAGAGGAAGGTCTTTTTTATATTTATGTGTCAGACATTGGTCTTTTTAATATATTTTTTAAGGTCAATAAGATTGTGTGCAGAAGAGGGGGATGTAGTGTGGAGGAGCTAAGTTTCAGGAGAGGTTCAGATAAATGGCTGGGATTGTGGGCGCGGAAGTCAATAAAGATGGAGAAACAGTGCTAGATCCTCAGGTGGTATAACTCAACATAGCTCAGTTGAAGTCAATAGATCTATGATTTATTCATGTCAGGATCTGGCCCATAATGCTGAATGCTGCCTTCTTTCACCTTGCAGGGGAGAAGGGGGAGAGAAAAAGTTGAGGAACTCCAAAATATCTAGTAAACTAACATGTTTGCTCCTCTTGTGCAAAATGTACCCCAAAAAAGACACCATTAGGCATGTGTTATATATGCCCTTATCAAGGAATCTTTTCAACTGTAGGGCTTCTATCACCATCTGCTGGATCAAGCAGATAGTGCACACTTCTTTAACATGCTCTTCTAGAGCCTTTGGAAAATATTTTGACGATCTCAAAATGTTCCATAGGCAGACTTGTTTTGGCATTTTATCAGCCTGTTTGTAGTTGGAAACTGCATGCCAGGCTTAATGAAAGGGGACTCGTTTAAACATTTAGAACTAGATGCACCCGTCAGCATACCCAGACACACCTTTCGGTTTGTGGGAAACCTATTTTGGGAACAAACAGAGTGGTGGCCGTGTGTGTTATGCAGCCATCATATGTGTGCGTTTGCTGTGCAAACCAGAATTGTCAAAGGTTTTTCCTACTTTCAGCTTCCAGACTTTTAATTAAATGTGATCTAAAGAAAAGCAATTTTTTAAAAAATGTGTAAAAATTTAGAATGGCACAGTTTCTGATTATTTCAAGGTCTGGAAAATTAGCAGGTGAACTTTTCATTCTCATAATTTGATTAAGTTGAAAGAGCCAATAACAAATATTATTAAAATAAGAAGTTAGCTATTTTATAAATGTTGTTTAGACTATTAAGGCCCAATTTTGAACTCCTAACTCAGATAAAACTCCCATTAAATCCAGTAGGAGTATTACCTAAATAATGATGTGAGGGCCATAAATTCTTTACATTAGAAGAACTTGACAAACTATTTTCCCCGCATCCAAATTGGAGCCTAGTACAGGTAGTTAAAGAGTTTTTAATCTTGTGGTTTCCTGAAGCCCTGTAACTCCTTTCCTGCTTTCCCACCGGGATTGCTGTTGCTTAAAGCACAGAACCATCCCATCAGTAACAGTGATCCGATTGCACGCTGCACTTTGGCTTTGTGGTCCTGGTGAGGATTGGTCCTTCAGAGCACCGCTTCCCAGCCAAAACAGTCAGAGTCATCTATTGTAATTTAGCAATACCGTGCAGATGGGATAAGGAAGGATAGTCTTGGATCTGATCTGGTATGGCAGTTTCTACAGTCCTCTGTATCTCTATTCCTCAGTCTCATCTGTAAAATGGGAACAATAATCCTTCCATAACTCATCGGTACTGAGACACATTTGTAAAGTTTGTGCAGTGCTTTGAGATCCTCAGATGGAAACCCCAATGAAAACGACAGATATTATTGTAATTATTAAATCTAAGGAATTAGTTGTCATTGTGGTCGCAACATAATGCCTTCTCTCCCCTGGAGCTGTTGCCTTTGTATCTTAAAATATATATAATCTGAACACATGTTTGCAGAGATGTTTTTTCTTTTTCTTTTTACATTGCTTTCCCACTCACCCTTGGAACCTGTTATCTGGTCACCATCCTAAAAAGATCATTGGTTACAACTCTGAACAACAGCCTGACATTAAGCTTTTACACTTACTGTCTTTTAATGTTTTTTGTTTTGTCTTTATTCTTTCATAACAGCTACAAGCCCCCAGTGTGAAGGGGTTTGATTTTGCTAAGCAGCACCTGGGCCAGCACAACAAAGATGATATCCTAATCATTCATGAGCCAGCTCCTCTTCCAGGACCTATTAAGGACACTACCCCTTCTGAAAATGGAGATGTGCCAAGCCCCAAATCAAAGATCACTTCAAAGCCTTCAAAGAATGTTCGACACAGAGGGAGGTTAGTTCAGCTGAAGAGAAGTAGCATTGGATAGATTACGGTTAATTAAATGCAAAGTATTATTGTACATTGCAAAGCATTTTCAGTGAAGGATCCTCGACTTTGGAACTTGCTTTTTCTACTAATTCATCAAAGCTTATGTCTAGCTACCTTATAGGCGCCATTGCAAGACTACTTTTTTTTTTTTTTTGGCTTTTAATTGCAGCGTTTTCAGTTAAATGGGATATCTTGGGCAGGGTGTAGGTTGGGCAGAATCAGAGCATTACCTATTAAGGGGTAACATCAAGTGTATGCTTTTAATGCATTGAATTTTGTAATTGCTTCTGGTTAGTAGGGGAATGGGTGATTAAGAAATCCTATTAGTGATATTAGTTGCAATTATTATACATAAGTCAGACTAATATTCCCACAAATCAACAAAAGCTGCAAAACTCAAAGATGACACTCTTTTCTGTGCCCATCACTGTGTTACCTATCTGCTAAATGTCCAACACTCTCCTCAAACTGATGTCAGGCAAAAAGGTCCACAGCTAAGCAAGTTGAGAACAACATATCACCCTTCACTTAGAATTTCCTGACCGTCAGCAAGGGCTGAATGACATCATCATTCATCTGCTACTCACTGCACTGCCAGAGCCAGAGAGAATCAGGCCTGTGGGAAGAAAGAGGGTGTAGCTGAGACAATGAGTTAGAGATATTAGTGCTGTGGCATTTGTGATGACTGAAGCCATCCATCTTCCTCTCTCATAGAGCTATTAATTATTTTGAGTATTGTGATGAGGAAGGTCTCCTACCAGCCCAGTTCTCTCTGTCTTGTGCAGCACACTGAGGAAGGAACTTGGTACTCTGATATTCTCCTGAATATATGTGTGTCACATAACTAAACTTCACTAGAGCTGCTGTCGGAATTGTTCTCACCAAAGCAGGACACTGGGATATGCTGCAACTTTGCAGAAGAGACTGGATATTGGTTTGTGGAAGACGGGTGACTTCCTCGCTCACAAATGTGCTGATTGAATGAAAGTCACTTGTGCTTTATGTAACCACCTATATCAAGTGTTTGCAATTTTGGCACCCATAACTTCTACAGCCTCACTCCTCATTGTGCTTCCACACCCAACTGCCTGGGCGGATGCTACCCTACTCCCTTACCACATTCAGAACTGAAACGCTGAGAAGAATCAGTGTTGATGCATATCAGTATTTAAAAGCTGAATGTGGTTGAGAATTAGCAGGGCGTGGGATGGATGAAGATGATGGGTAGGAGATGCATATGGAGGAGCGGGGCTGTGTGAGGACGTGGGGCATAGGATGGTATCAGAACGGGTTGGATGGGGAGGGGCATTGGGGAAGTCTGTGAGGAAAAGGAGTGTGGCACTGCAGGGAGAGTACTGAGTGGTGTGCAGGGGTGTAGCCGGGCATGACAGTTGATTGGGCTGAGGGGGCGTACAGAAATTTGGACTGTGAAAGGGAAATGTGGGACAAATGAGCAAGAGCTAAGTGGGACCTGATGGGAAGAAATGAAGTAGAGAGGAGGAGCCATGGTATGATGAACCACAAGTGGTTCAGCAGAACAGAGCTCCTCTCTGCTGCACTTTCTGCCAGTTCTTCCTCCTCTCCCCTTCACATCTCTGCTCACTCCCACCCCTTCTTCACCATCCCTGTTTGCCACCCAGATGCGCCCCCCCCACACACACACACACAGCCATTTGTCCCTTGCTGTGTCCCCCAGCATGGTTACTCATTCCACCTTGGCTCCCCGCAGAGCTACTGCATTGTGGTCAGGGGAAACCAAGAGTGATGGTGGGGGAGGCTGGGAGAGGGAGTGAGGGGTGCGTGTGGAGAATGTTTTGGGTGGAGAGGCTTGCTGGGAAGAATGAGAGGCATACAGATGGTGCCTTGGGGGTCTAGGCAGCACACAGCCTCTGCACTGACTTGTCGGCACTTGAAGGGTTCTTCATCTGCTGCTGCCTTGACTCCTTAGTGCACTGCGCTGGCAGCACTGTGGGGGAACCCCTGGTAAATCATTGCCTCTGCACAGAAGAACTTGACTCCTCTGGCTCTGTGCAGCATGGTGTGCCAGAAAGCAGAGGATGGGCCTCCCCTTTTTCTTCCCACCTAAGTCTCCCTGCTCAGTGTCAGATCCCTGCACCCCAACTCACCCCTAAAAATCTCCACACCTCTCCACTCAACCCCTCATGCACCCCAAAGCTTCGTTCACTCTTCCTGCCGCCTGACACCCTTGCTGCCACACATGGGCTTCTCCAGAGCCCATCCCCCATATTCCCTGGGCTTTGTAAGGAGTAGAGCTAGTGAGTCAGGGACCAAGGCTAGCAGCATCTCAGAAAACAGAAGCAGCTGAAGGAACTTGACACTTCTGTCAGCTAATCTTGGCTCAGATCAATTAGATTATTCTAAACGAGAGAGATGAGTTCCTGTGTTTCATTTTAAAATTTCAAAAGTGGTAAGTGTGTGAAAAGAGAGAGAGTAGCTTGGAGTTTGAGAGTTCTCTGGTGTCTGAGGGTTTTAGCAGAACTCAAAGAAAAAAAAGGAAAACATGGTAAAATTTCAAAAAGAAGCTTTTTTAAATGTTTCCTCTGGAAAAGTTAGTAAATATTTTACTTAAAAAATCATTATGCTACATTTGAAATGTGAGTATTTCCGCCCCCTGCTTTAAGTGCAATCTCCATGTAGGCTTAACTGTGGAGTCGCTTCATAATATATTGATGTGCAGCTGCCAATAAGACGTTTAAAACATTTTCTCCCCGAGGGAGGGAAAGACGGACACATTAAGGAATTATATTTTATGGATAATTCTTTCAGTTCTTTGGTTATATGGGTATGTACAGAATAAAACAGAATCTGGTTCAATATAATGCTGTACAAAACAGTATGGTGAATATTCATATTTGTTATTTGTATTACTGAAGCACTGAGTCATGAACTAGGATCCTATTGTACTAGGTACAGTACAGACACAATAAAAAGATGGTTTGGTCCCCAAAGAGTTTACAATTGATGCATAAAACAAGAGATAGTAAATGGATACAGACAGATGGGAAGGTAGAAGAGAACAATAAAATAGTATTGGTCAACATGATAGGCCCGTGGTCTCAGCACGCCAATAGCCTGACTGTTGTCAAGGCTTTTTTTGTAGACATCATGGCAGAAGAGGGTGTTGAAGGAGGATAATAAGGTAGTTTTGTTGATGTTTATGGGGAGCTCCTATAAGTGTTTGAGGCAACATGGGAGAAAGCACAAAGGTGCTTGTTTGAAAATTTAACTAGTCAGCAGAGGAGGCTGACATCATGAGCTGATCAGAGGTGAGAGTTAACTCGATAGGTAGAGTTGGGATAGACTGTTATGGGTTAGTGATTGTCTTCGTACATACCTTACACCTAGAGATGGGTAGTAGATTAAACAAGTAGCAAATGGAAGAGACTTATGATATATAAACTATTGATTATAAAGATAATTATTTATTCAAGTAGCAGCGAGAGGCCCCAACTGAAATCGGGGTCCTTCTGTGCTATGCACGGTATAAATACATAATAAGGGACAGTCCCTGCCCTGAATATCTTACAACAGCACCCAGCAAAATGGAGCCCCAATCCCTAATAAGGCATTTGTATGCTACCATAAAATACATATTTACTAAAAATCTAAATAGAAAAGACGAAGGGTGGGAGGTAGAACAGAGGCACAGAGTGAGGAAAATGAGGAAATTAGTTAAACAGAAATTAAATGGCGCTGTCATAAGAGTGAAATGCCTGCAAGCTGCATGGAAACTTTTAAAAACACACCATAATAGAGACTCAAACTAAATGTACACCCCCAAATAAAAAATACCGCAAGAGGACCAAAAAAATGCCCCTCTGGCTAAACAAGAGAGTAGAACAGGTGGTTAGAGACAAAAAGACATCGTTTAAAAATTGGAAATCAAATCCTACTGAAGAAAATAGTAAGGAGCATAAACTCTGGCAAGTCTAGTATAAAAGTATAAGTAGGCAAGCCAAGAAAGAATTTGAAGAACAATAACAGAAGACATGAAAACTACCAGCAAAAAACATTTTTAAGTACTTCAGAAGCAGGAAGCCTGCCAAAAAATCCAGTGGAGCTACTGGACCATCAAAGTGCTAACGGAGTACTCAAGGAAGACCAGGTCATTGTGGGGAAGCTAAATGAATTCTTTTCATCAGCCTTCGCTGCAGAGGATATGGGGAAGATTCCCACACCTGAGCCATTCTGTTTAGGTGTCAGATCTAAGGAACTGTCCCAGATTGAGGTGTCAGTAGAGGAGGTTTTGGAACAAATTGATAGATTAAATAGTAGTAAGTCACCCGTACCAGATGGTATTCACTCAAGAGTTCTGAAGGAACTCAAATATGAAATTGTAGAATTACTAACTGTGGTATGTAACTGATGGTATGTAACTGATGGTTTAAATCAGCCTCTGTACCAGATGCTTGGAGGATAGTTAATGTAATGCTGATTTTTTTTAAAGGCTCCAGAAGCGATTCTGGCAATTACAGGCCAGTAAACCTAATTTCAATATCAGACAAATTGGTTGAAACTATAGGAAAGAACAGAATCATTAGACATATAGATGAATACAATATGTTAGGGAAGAGTCAACATGGCTTTTGCAAAGGGAAATCATGCCTCACCAATCTATTAGAATTATTTTAAAGTATCAACAAATGTGGACAAGGGTGATCCAGTGAATATGGTGTACATGGACATTCAGAATGTATTTAACAAAGTCCCTTATCAAAGGCTCTTAAGGAAACTAAGTAGTCATGAGATAAGAGGGAAGGTCCTCTCATGGATCAGTAACTAGTTAAAAGATGGGAAACAAAGGGTGGAATAAATAGTCCGTATTCATAGTGGAGAGCAGCAAATATCAGGGTCCCCCAAGGATCTGTACTGGGATGCTGTTTAACGTATACATAAAGGATCTTGGAAAAAAGGGGAAACAGTGAGGTGGCAAAGTTTGCATACAGTATGAAATTACTCAAGATAGATAAGTCCAAAGCAGACTGCAAAGTGTTACAAAGGGATCTCACAAAACTGGGTGACTGGGCAACAAAATGGCTGATGAAATTCAGTGTTGATAAATGCAATGTAATGCACATTGGAAAACATAATCCCACCTATACAGACAAAGTGATGGGGTCTAAATTAGCTGTTACCACTCAGGAAAGAGATCTTGGAGTCACCAGCAATAGTTCTCTGGTGCAACGACAGTCAAAAAAGCTAACAGAATGTAAGGAACCATTAGGAAAAGGATAGATCAGGCACACAGCCCATCAGGGAAATCCGCTGGCGGGCCGGAACGGTTTGTTTACCTGCAGTGTCCACAGCTCCAGCCAATCACAGCTCCCACTGGCCACAATTCGCCGTTCCAGGCCAATGGGGGCTGCGGGAAGCGGCGGCCAGCACATCCCTCGGCCCATGCCACCTCCCGCAGCTCCCATTGGCCTGGAACAGCAAACTGCAGCATGCCAAAGGTTGCCGATTCCTGGGATAGATAATAAGACAGAAAAATATCGTAATGCCACCCTATAAATTCATCCTTGAATACTGCATGCAGTTCTAGTCACCCCATCTCAAAAAAGATTTATTAGAATTGGAAAAAGTACAGAGAAGGGCAACAAAAATGATTAAGGGTATGGAACAGCTTCCATACGAGGAGAGATTAAAGAGTGAGACTGTTCATCTTAGAAAAGAGACAAGAGGGATATGATAGATGTCTATAAAATCATAAATGGTGTGTAGAAAGCAAATAAGGAAGTGTTATTTACCCTTTCACATAATACAAGAACCATGAGTCTCCCAATGAATTAATAGGCAGCAGATTTAAAACAAATATAAGGAAGTACTTCTTCACACAACACATGGTCAACCTATGGAATTTGTTGCCACGGGGATGTTGTGAAGGCCAAAAGTATAACTGGGTTCAAAAAAGAATTAGATAAATTCTTAGCCAAGATGGTCAGGGATGCAACCCTATGCTCTGGGCATACCTAAGCCTCTGCCTGCCCAAAGCTGGGATTGGACAACAGGGGATGGATCACTCGATAAATACCCTGTTGTGTTCATTCCCTCCCTAGCATCTGGCCCCAGCCACTGTCGGAAGACAGGATACTGGGCTAGATGGACCATTGGTGTTGACTCAGCAAGGGCATTCTTATGTTCTGACAAAGAGGTGCTCAAACAGAGAGAGCTCAGCTCTCATTGTCCTGTTTGTGGGGCTCTTCTGTCTATAAAAAAGATTATGTAGTGAGGAAGATTTGTACCTACTATAGTGATTCTCTTTTTTTCCCAGGAGTATTTTGTATTGGGATTTGCATAACCAATATACTACTTTTGCAGGAAGAGAATTTGTATGGAGTTCTGTAGATAGACTGGCAGTATGCATAGGGTGAGAGGGAAGTTGAGTTAGGAGCACTAACAAGTGCACGTGGTGGGTTGAACTTTTGATAAACTCACCTGCCTGAGCAGCACTTATTTTAGTGTGCACTCTCTAGGGAACGCTGACATTTAGTTGAAGGCTTTAGTAACGGGGTCAAATATCTGCTAGCAGTAACAAATCTGGCACTTAGCAAGGTTGGTGGACCAACTAGTCCACTTCATGAAACCATTGCATCACTGCACAGACAGACTATGAATGTTTGCAAGATTATATGTCCAATATGCATACTATCGCATCAGCTAATCATCTGCTGAAGTACTGAGTTTAGAATCAGTTGCATGTAATGTATTCTGTCCTGTTATTATTTTGTATTTTCTTTTTTGAATAGCTTTCAGCTGAAATATGCATGCAATTCAGAGGCTGGTGGGGAAAACCACAAGATTGCCTTTAACTGTTCTGTATATACCTACAATGAGATAATTAAATTGAGTGATATAAGAAATTATAGGTTATTAGTATTCCTGCAGCTCCTGAATGCCCAAATAGATGGAGGCCCCATTGTACACATGCTTAACAAACATGTAGATGACCCAATCCTTGCCCCAGTTAGTTTACAATCTAAGACAGACAAGTAAACAGAGGTGCTGAGGAGGAAGGATGGGATAACAATAATGCTAATGTATTTTTGCATAGACAAGCTGTGTCTACAATTTATAGGAACCAAGGGATTATATCTTTCTTTCGTTCGGTACTGTATGGAGTAAATAAAATATTCATAGTCCTGGCTGATTGTAGGCTTAAATAGTCAGCAAAACTATCAGTGTGGACTTACTTTCAGAGTTACTTTAATAGCTGGACTTGGTAACTTCATACTCTGATACTAACTACACATTTAGTCATATTACTTTTGAAGGAACAGATGACTTTTCTGCCTGAAAAGTAATCCTGCTAGTTGCTAAGGTGAAGGGCTTTCTGTTACAATTAAGATTACCTTTTTAAAAGTAAAAACAGGTTACTTTGCAATCCTGTCATGTGTATCAGTGAAGTCACAGGGCACAGCATTGCCACAGCCTAATTTTGCAATTCCCACACTCATGACAAAGGTAATCAGTTATTTATTATAAGTCAAAGTTCTTTCTCAAAAGAACTTTGACAGTCCTACCAACATATGTTCTTATGAGATCTCCTTGTATCTGCTGGCCACAGCCCTTTATAAACCTGTCTAACATTTCATTCATCTTTTTTTATATCTTCTTTTTTTATGACTGCAGAGTTTCCCCTTCAGATGCTGACTCCACAGCGAGTGAACAGTCCAGTGGGAGAGAGACAGGGGAAGAAACCGCAAGACCACCAACCTCTGCCAATGAGGGCAAACCACGCAGAGCTCCAAAGAGTGGTTTGTTACATTTTTTTCTTCAGTCTCTTGCTGCAGTGTTTTGGTAGGGCACACCCGAGATACATTTCAGTGCTGCTACTTTCTAAAAAGTAATTTTTGTCTATTGGATCTTCTTGTTTTGGTTCTCCACTATTTTTTCCCTCTGTTTATTTTCTCTTTTCATATGTTGCAGTTGGAGATCTGCATGTTTCTTTCATTCAGGCATGCATCTGATCCAAGTGATATAACACCAATCACCCTCCCTTCTCTCATCCAGCAAATAGGTTTCTAATCATATCATTATGACTCTGTTGGTAGCAATCTTGCAGGAAATTAGAGGTGCAAGGAGATCACAACAGGACTTGACACCGTGGGGGCATATGTCTTTAACTGTGATTTTGAAAAACTGAGGTTTAAAAATAGTTTGGAGAACTAAGGGTTTAAAAATCAGTGTGGTGCTTGTGCATGGTATAATTTAGAAGCCAAGATGCCTTATTGTTAGCACGAATTTTGGTAAAGACTTGTTGGCATCTCATGGAAAATACTGCACGCTATTCAGCTCACCCCTGTCATGTTTTTATTCCCTTTTACCCCATTTTAAAATATTTAAAATGTTTGCATGAAAACAGGATTTTAATTAAGAGCTCACACTTCTATTCATATTGCTTACTTCTCACTGGAGATTTTAGGACCAGATCCTCAGCTCGTCAATCACAGTAGCTCCAGTGTGGGGGTCCAGATACATTACAATCCTGTTTTGTACAAATGTCCTTAGTAGTAGTAAAACGAGAGAGAAGGGAATACTGGAAATACCACAGGCAGATCCCTCTATAAAGTTGAAAGGTGTTCAAAGTTTTCCATGAGGTGGCTCCTGAGGAATGCAATGCCAGTATACTTGAGCTAATAGCATACATTTCCAAGTTTACCATTGTGTCAGAGAAGAGATGATGATGAGTAAGATGCAAGAGGTCTTTATTAGAATATCAATCACTAGTTCCCTTCCAAAGCACCTGTTTTTCCCTAGTGTATGCTTCTACTTATGCAATGCTCAGAACACCGAATGATCCTGAAAGGGCTGGTTTGGTGAGGCTAGTTTACCTCCTGGATGAACATTCGGTTGTAGCATGTAAGCAAACAAAACACAAAGTAGGCAAACGCTGCCAGAAAATAAAAAAGTGTGCTTCCCAATAAACTAGTATGCAATACGGGCCCCTTGCGTATACCTTTCACGAGGTGACCTTTTTATTTTGTAAGCTGTCATCCTAGTGGCCTAGGGTGTATGTTTTAATGTCTTATGTTTGCTATAAGGACCAGAATTAATGCCTGAATAAATTGATATAATATTAGTGTTTTATGAGGAGTTAATGTTATGAAAGACTGTTGGACTACTACTTGTTCCAGTCTATGTGAATCCAGCCCTATTCAATACTATCCCATTGCCTCCTGCTGGGGAAACTCCCTATTTGTCCCCTTGTTTCACATCTTCTTCAGAGTTTCCGTGTTAGGCTTTAGGAGTGTTAGAAGTTGTTACATCGAGAGCTAATTGTAACTGTGTCTTAATTATCTGGAAAGATTTGCTGGAGAGCTGTGCAGAATGTGTCCTCTTTTTCCCTTCTGCCATTCTGGGGATGAAGAAGCCGTTTCTCAGTAATTGGTCCTCCTGATCAAAGGATAAAGGGGGCTATTTTTAATGTTCAAGACCAGACCCCACTGTAATGGTGTATTTACTGCTGCTAAACTCCAGTGTCAGCCTCCTTTTCCTGCAGCTAAGGCTTGGCAATCATGTATCTCAGCACCAGAGCGCCCTTTTTATCATACGTTTTTCTAAATGCCATTTCTGCTGAATTATTCATAACTACGGTGTCATCTTTCTTTGCTTTCTCCTTTATGCTGTCAGGAGCAAACAGAGTGGGTAAGTATCCAGACTAGTGTTTGACAGTCTTTCTTTTATTGGCAGTTTTGTGGTACAAATGTGAATAAAGGTCTTGAGAAAGTTTAACTAATTGTATCTGAAGTTTGAGTCGATTTGTCCTCAGAGTCTAAAAACCAAGATTGGTTTTGAGCAATTTACTCTCAGAAAGAATACTCAACAGCACAAATTATATTAAAGGGTCATTTGTTTATCCAATAGCAAGTGCATTTTTTCTAATTGAGGCTATTTTTTTAATGATGTGATTTGTGATGTTTTGGCTGAAGTATTGCATGCTAAAGTGATCTCTGTTATTCTTTGCCTCTTAGTTTCCTTCCTTGAACAGAATGTGAATAGTTAATAATATCTTTTAAATGGCCAGTATTTATGCTGCTGTGAACTCTGTCAGCTGTTTGGTTTAATGTAGTATATATTATTAGATAGCTCCTAGCCCTAAGTGGTATCATTCATAGAATATCAGGGTTGGAAGGGACCTCAGGAGGTCATCTAGTCCAACCCCCTGCTCAAAGCAGGACCAATTCCCAACTAAATCATCCCAGCCAGGGCTTTGTCAAGCCGGGCCTTAAAAACCTCCAAGGAAGGAGATTCCACCACCTCCCTAGGTAACGCATTCCAGTGCTTCACCACCCTGATAGTGAAATAGTGTTTCCTAATATCCAACCTAGACCTCCCCCACTGCAACTTGAGACCATTGCTCCTTGTTCTGTCATCTGCCACCACTGAGAACAGCCGAGCTCCATCCTCTTTGGAACCCCCCTTCAGGTAGTTGAAAGCAGCTATCAAATCCCCCCTCATTCTTCTCTTCTGGAGACTAAACAACCCCAGTTCCCTCAGCCTCTCCTCATAAGTCATGTGCTCCAGACCCCTAATCATTTTTGTTGCCCTCCGCTGGACTCTTTCCAATTTTTCCACATCCTTCTTGTAGTGTGGGGCCCAAAACTGGACACAGTACTCCAGATGAGGCCTCACCAATGTCGAATAAAGGGGAATGATCACGTTCCTCGATCTGCTGGCAATGCCCCTACTTATACAGCCCAAAATGCCGTTAGCCTTCTTGGCAACAAGAGCACACTGTTGACTCATATCCAGCTTCTCGACCACTGTGACCCATAGGTCCTTTTCTGCAGAACTGCTACCTAGCCATTCGGTCCCTAGTCTGTAGCAGTGCATGGGATTCTTCCGTCCTACGTGCAGGACTCTGCACTTGTCCTTGTTGAACCTCATCAGGTTTTTTTTGGCCCAATCCTCTAATTTGTCTAGGTCCCTACCCTCCAGTGTATCTACCATGCCTCCCAGTTTAGTGTCATCTGCAAACTTGCTGAGAGTGCAGTTCACACCATCCTCCAGATCATTAATAAAGATATTAAACAAAACTGGCCCCAGGACCGACCCTTGGGGCACTCCGCTTGAAACCGGCTGCCAACTAGACATGGAGCCATTGATCACTACCCGTTGAGCCCAACGATCTAGCCAGCTTTCTATCCACCTTACAGTCCATTCATCCAGCCCATACTTCTTTAACTTGGCGGCAAGAATACTGTGGGAGACCGTATCAAAAGCTTTGCTAAAGTCAAGGAATAACACATCCACTGCTTTCCCCTCATCCACAGAGCCAGTTATCTCATCATAGAAGGCAATTAGGTTAGTCAGGCACGACTTCCCCTTGGTGAATCCATGCTGACTATTCCTGATCACTTTCCTCTCCTCTAAGTGTTTCATAATTGATTCCTTGAGGACCTGCTCCATGATTTTTCCAGGGACTGAGGTGAGGCTGACTGGCCTGTAGTTCCCCAGATCCTCCTCCTTCCCTTTTTTAAAGATGGGCACTACATTAGCCTTTTTCCAGTCATCCGGGACCTCCCCCAATCGCCATGAGTTTTCAAAGATGATGGCCAATGGCTCCGCAATCACATCCACCAACTCCTTTAGCACCCTCGGATGCAGCACATCCGGCCCCATGGATTTGTGCTCATCCAGTTTTTCTAAATAGTCCCGAACCACTTCTTTCTCCACGGAGGGCTGGTCACCTCCTCCCCATACTGTGCTGCCCAGTCTGGGAGCTGACCTTGTTTGTGAAGACAGAGGCAAAAAAAGCATTGAGTACATTAGCTTTTTCCACATCCTCTGTCACTAGGTTGCCTCCCTCATTCAGTAAGGGGCCCACACTTTCCTTGACTTTCTTCTTGTTGCTAACACACCTGAAGAAACCCTTCTTGTTACTCTTAACATCTCTTGCTAGCTGCGACTCCAAGTGCGATTTGGCCTTCCTGATTTCACTCTTGCATGCCTGAGCGATATTTTTATACTCCTCCCTGGTCATTTGTCCAATCTTCCACTTCTTGTAAGCTTCTTTTTTGCCTTTAAGGTCAGCAAGATTTCACTGTTAAGCCAAACTGGTCGCCTGCCATATTTACTATTCTTTCTACACATCGGGATGGTTTGTTCCTGCAACCGTAATAAGGATTCTTTAAAATACAGCCAGCTCTCCTGGACCCCTTTGCCCTTCATGTTATTCTCCCAGGGGATCCTGCCCATCCGTTCCCTGAGGGAGTCAAAGTCTGCTTTTCTGAAGTCCAGGGTCCGTATTCTGCTGCTCTCCTTTCTTCCTTGTGTCAGGATCCTGAACTCGACCATCTCATGGTCACTGCCTCCCAGGTTCCATCCACTTTTGCTTCCCCTACTAATTCTTCCCTGTTTGTGAGCAGCAGGTCAAGAAGAGCTCTGCCCCTAGTTGGTTCCTCCAGCACTTGCACCAGGAAATTGTCCCCTACAGTTTCCAAAAACTTCCTGGATTGTCTGTGCACCGCTGTATTGCTCTCTCAGCAGATATCAGGGTGATTAAAGTCTCCCATGAGAACCAGGGCCTGCGATCTAGCAACTTCTGTTAGTTGCCGGAAGAAAGCCTCGTCCACCTCATCCCCCTGGTCTGGTGGTCTATAGCAGACTCCGACCACGACATCACCCTTGTTGCTCACACTTCTCAACTTTATCCAGAGACTCTCAGGTTTTTCTGCAGTCTCATACTGGAGCTCTGAGCAGTCATACTCCTCTCTTACATACAACGCAACTCCCCCACCTTTTCTGTCCTGCCTGTCCTTCCTGAACAGTTTATATCCATCCATGACAGTACTCCAGTCATGTGAGTTATCCCACCAAGTCTCTGTTATTCCAATCGCATCATAGTTCCCTGACTGTGCCAGGACTTCCAGTTCTCCCTGCTTGTTTCCCAGGCTTCTTGCATTTGTGTATAGGCACTTAAGATAACTCATCGATCGTCCCTCTTTCTCAGTATGAGACAGGAGTCCTCCCCTCTTGCGCTCTCCTGCTCGTGCTTCCTCCCAGGATCCCATTTCCCCACTTACCTCAGGGCTTTGGTCTCCTTCCCCCGGTGAACCTAGTTTAAAGCCCTCCTCACTAAGGCCTGGTCTACACTACGTGTTTAGGTCGACTTTAGCAGCATTAAGTCGAATTAAGCCTGGACACGTTCACACGACGAAGCCCTTTCTTTCGACTTAAAGGGCCCTTTAAATCGGTTTCTTTACTCCACCTCCGACGAGGGGATTAGCGATAAAATCGGCCTTAGGGGGTCGGAATTGGGGTAGTATGGACGGAATTCGACGTTATTGGCCTCCGGGAGCTATCCCACCGTGCTTCATTGTGACCGCTCTGGACAGCACTCTCAACTCAGATGCACTGGCCAGGTAGACAGGAAAAGCCCCGCGAACGTTTGAATTTCATTTCCTGTTTGCTCAGCGTGGAGAGCACAGGTGACCACGCAGAGCTCATCAGCACAGGTAACCATGATGGAGTCCCAGGATCGCAAAAGAGCTCCAGCATGGACAGAACGGGAGGTTCTGCTCGCCATATGGGGAGATGAATCACTGCTAGCTGAACTCCGAAGCAGTAAACGAAATGGCAAAATATTAGAAAAGGTCTCCAAGGCCATGAAGGACAGAGGCCATAACAGGGACGCACAGCAGTGCCGCGTGAAAATTAAGGAGCTAATGCAAGCCTACCACAAAGCGAGAGAAGCAAACGGAAGGTCCGGGGCAGAGCCGCAAACATGCCGCTTCTACGCAGAGCTCCATGCCATTCTAGGGGGTGCAGCCACCACTACCCCAACCGTGTGCTATGACTCCCTCACTGGAGAAACACACAGGGAAGCGGGTTCGGGGTACGAGGAAGATGAGGATGGAGATAATGTAGATAGCTCACAGCCGCAAGGAAGCGGAGAAACCGGTTTCCCCAACAGCCAGGATATGTTTATCACCCTGGACCTGGAACCAGTAACCCCCGAACTCACCCAAGGCGTGCTCCCAGACCCTGAGGGCACACAGGGGACCTCTGGTGAGTGTACCTTTGTAAATATTACACATGGTTTAAAAGCAAGCGTGTTTAATGATTAATGATTAATTTGCCCTGGCAATCGCGGCCAGTACAGCTACTGGAAAAGTCTGTTAACGTGTATGGGGATGGAGCGGAAGTCCTCCAGGGACATCTCCAGAAAACTCTCCTGGATGTACTCCCAAAGCCTTTGCAAAAGGTTTCTGGGGAGGGCTGCCTTATCCCGTCCGCCATGGTAGGACACTTTACCACGCCAGGGCAGTAGCACGTAGTCTGGAATCATTGCATAACAAAGCATGGCAGCGTATGGTCCCGGTGTTTGCTGGCATGCAGACAACATCCATTCCTTATCGCTCTTTGTTATCCTCAGGAGAGTGATATCATTCACGGTCACCTGGTTGAAATGGGGCAATTTTATTAAGGGGACATTCAGAGGTGCCCCTTCCTGCTCTGCTGAACAGAAATGTTCCCCGCTGTTAGCCACGCGGTGGGGGGGAGGGGTGAAGTGATCATCCCAGAGAATTGGGTGTGTGGGGGAGGGGAGTTAGTTGGGTTTGTGCTGCATGTTAACCCTGAAACCGCAGCCCCTCCTTTTACATTGCAAGCCCATTTTAAATGGCCAACCCAACGGGTGCTTGGTATGGGAAATGAGAGCACTACTGTTTGAAACCATTCCCATATGTTAAGAAGGTTAAAAAAGCCAAAAGACTGTGTCTTACCATGGCTGCCTGCAAGCTGAAATCTGTGGCCTGGCACTGCGTGAGTGATCTCTCACACCAAACCGGCAGGCCCTCAATATAAGAGGAAAAATGCGACCTTGTAACGAAAGCACATGTGCTGTGTAATGTGAACAGCAAAATTTAACGTGAAAGAGTGTACCCATTGTTCTCTAAAATGTGTCTTTTTTAACCACCTCTCCCTTCTCCTCCACCAGCTGCAAATGTTTCTCCTTCACAGAGGCTAGTGAAGATTAGAAAGAGAAAACGTAGGACGCGGGATGACATGTTCACAGAGCTCCAGATGTCCTCCCACGCTGACAGAGCACAGCAGAATGCGTGGAGGCAGTCAATGACTGATTACAGAAAAGCACAATATGAACGAGAGGAGAGGTGGCGTGCTGAATCGCGGGATGAACAGAGCAAGTTGCGGGCTGAAGATGATAGGTGGCGTCAGCTTGCAGACAGAAGGCAAGTTAGCCAGCCTGCCTGCGAAGATGCTCTTCCCTCTCTTCGTTAAGTGGAGCCCGTCTTTGCCTAGCACTCCTCCTTCTTGGAACACCATCCCATGGTCGAAGAGTCCAAAGCCTTCTCTCCGACACCACCTGCGTAGCCATTCGTTGACTTCCACGATTCGACGGTCTCTACCCAGACCTTTTCCTTGCACAGGGAGGATGGACGAGAACACCACTTGCGCCTCAAACTCCTTTATCCTTCTTCCCAGAGCCACGTAGTCTGCAGTGATCCGCTCAAGGTCATTCTTGGCAGTATCATTGGTTCCCACGTGGAGAAGCAGGAAGGGGTAGCGATCCGAGGGCTTGATGAGTCTCGGCAGTCTCTCCGTCACATCGTGTATCCTAGGTCCTGGCAAGCAGCAGACCTCTCGGTTTTCCCGGTCGGGGCGGCAGATAGATGACTCAGTCCCCCTGAGGAGGGAGTCCCCGACCACCACCACCCTCCTCCTCCTCTTGGGAGTGGTGGTTGTGGAACTCTCATCCCTAGGGCAGTGCATTTTTTGTGCCTCATAAACTTAAGTCTTTACTTCCGAGGGACTGGATGGCTCGAGAGGTTGATAATTGAATAATGAGCCTTCACTTGTTCACAGTTATTACTCTGCCCAGGTCTGTTGGGACTAAAAATTATCAGTTGGCTATTCAGTGTCATATGTGAAAATAGGTTGGTGGCTTCATTACTGTACCTACTACTGCCCATTGACTACAGTGGACTTTGGACGATGCCCATTGAAGGGAAATAGCTGCACTTGGACTTGCTTTGTGTTAAATTAGAGGGACAAAATTAGAGAGGTTAGATCACATTTGTACAAGAAACTTAGGTTTTGTAAAGACACGGTTTTGCAAAATTCTTAAAACCAATACAGATGTTCCATGTCTTTTGTTTAAGTTCTAGTGGAAATAATTGTTTTAACAAAGTAGCATTCCCCTTTGCACTTGAAACCCAAGCCACTGCATTGTGTTAATTACGTGAGAAGCTGAAAGTGGAAGTAACTAGAATTGACAGTGAACAAGAAAAACTGACTAGTGTGTTTAAACTGTTCAAGAGGAAAGGAAACTAATACCTAGATAGTAAAAAGTAAATTAGGTGATTAAAATTATTTATTTTTAATGATCTAAGTCAGTAGTTCCCAAACTTGTTCCGCCGCTTGTGCAGGGAAAGCCCCTGGCAGTCCGGGCCAGTTTGTTTACCTGCGCAGGACGAGGGACATACTGGCCGCTGCTTCCAGCAGCTCCCATTGGCCTGGAGCAGTGAACCGCAGCCACTGGGAGCAGCAATCGGCCGAACCTGCGGACATGGCAGGTAAACAAACCAGCCCAGACCGCCAGGGGCTTTCCCTGCACAAGCAGCGGAACAAGTTTGGGAACCACTGATCTAAGTTGTTGTCAATAGCATAGATTAACTCAATGAGATATCCATAGGAGATTTGCTATCATTTTAATATTTAATATTATTTAAATAAAATATTTAACTCTCTTAATTATAGGTTAGCAAATTACAGATGTGATTGATTAATTGAAATAATATTACAATCATTTCAGAGACTTTTTTCCCCTTTTAGTATTTACAGAAGGAATTAGTTTTTGTCTTTTATTTTTCTGTTTAAAAGGACACAATCGTCCTAAAATATGCTACTTTCTGCATTTGTATTAAAAATAATATTTACATGTGTTCCTTTAATGCATTGACAGCACTTTTTCGTATAGTCTGTTTCTCTAGTTCTTCTGTAGCATCAGTCATTTAGGCCTCAGTCCTGTAAATTGTTCCACGTGGGCAGCCCCCAGGACCTATGTGGAGTTTTCCTGACTCACTTCTTAGGGCTTCCACAAGCATAGAAGTGCCTTCACATGAAGTTTGTTGTAGGAATAGTGAGTTTTAGTGAGTTTCTTCCTTTGTTGGTGAGTCTTTCATGCAGCAGCAGTGGGGAGAGGAACATATTTTTTTCAAAAAGAAAAATGTTGTTATAGAACCACAAAAACTGGCGGAAAGACATATAGGGGCAGGTGTAGTACTTGAAACTACTTTTAATTAATTTTGTTAAATTGACCATATTTCAGATTGACATTGTCTCTGAAGCTTTCATTTATAGAATAGGCACTGTGAACAGAAAGTTATGGATAAGATTATAAAGGTTCTGACTAAGTAGTATAGTTGCATATTTTGGAACTCATTAACCAACTAGTACAAAAATGTAATAAGATATTTGATGAGCTCATTATCAAGCAAATGCCCATTGGTTCCCTAGAATGACTCTCTTAGGTATATTTGGATTGTAGGTGTAGAAATTAATTTTCCCAACAAATCACAGCAAAGCACTGTTTGTACAGCTAAACACCTAATGCTAGACTATTTACCATCTGTTGATAAGAAAAAACAAACCATTAAAAAGCTTAAATTTGTAAAAATTGGCTGTAAAACTACATTTTGGACAGATTTTTAAATCTTTGTTTAGTTGAGAAATTGCCCTCACTATCACTTATCTGTTAAAGTACGGCATTTTGCAGTTCGAAGTCTTTTATTGGTTTTTAAAACTCCATTTGTGGAATCTGAGCCTTCTTAAGTAATGTTATCAATAGCAATTTGTAGTATGCACTAGAGCATTCTAAATAGCTTTTGATGGGATAAAACTGGTTTGAACTTTTTATCTTTGTAAAATATCAAATACTTGGTTTAAAAAAATAAAGAAGGATCATTCACCCTCAGGAAGAAAAATGAAAACGTTTTGTAATCTGCAAACTACTGAGTAAACTGCCTGCAATAAATCTGCAGCGGATGGAAGACCTCCAGTGCAAATTAAGCGCAGCAGCAAAGATGGCATAATGTTGTAGTCCACCATTTCATGTTCTCTTGTATGGCCAGACATTTGACTGAGTTGATCCTAGCTATGACACTGTCTTTTATTTTATTTGTTCTGGTAATTCAGGACCTCCGCAGCCCGGTAGTGGAAACGAGCAGCACTCCTCAGCCTCTATCTTTGAGCATGTGGACAGGATGTCTCGTTCCTCAGATGCAAGTCGACGGGTCCCCAGCAAGATCCAGTTGATTGCCATGCAGCCAATTGCAGCCCCTCCAGCTCAGAACCCAGCACTGTCTGACCGAGTAGCAGAGTCCAACAAAATTAACAAAGAGGTATTTTTCAGATAGTGTTTATGTGCATGACTATAACAGGGTTCAAAAAAGAACTAGATATGTTCATGGAGGATAGGTCCATCAATGGCTATCATCCAGGATGGGCAGGGATGGTGTCCCTATCCTCTGTTTGCCACAAGCTGGGAATGTGCGACGGAATGGATCACTTCATGATTACTTGTTCCGTTCATTCCCTCTGGGGCACCTGGCATTGGCCACTGTCGGAGGACAGAATACTGGGCTAGATGGACCTTTGGTCTGACCCAGTACGGCCGTTCTTATGTTCTTATGTTCATGCAATGGTGTATATACAGTGGAATACACTTTGCTAAGTGAGAAGGAGAGCAAAAAGGTTCACATTTCCCTTATATGTTGAGAGTCACACTTCAGATCCTGTGAATGGTTTTTTCTTTTATAAGTGTGTAGTCTTGAGTTGCCTGTTGTTTTGGGTCGTAGAGAAAAGCCTGACCTTTTGTTTAAGCTCTGATTTAGGTGAATCTTGCAACTAGAATGGTGACACACTGTTTACCATGCATCCTTGAGTTACTATGCAGGTACTAATAAACACTCTGTGGTGCGTGGTGGCTCTGTAAATTTGTGTGACACGTAAATGATTGGGTTATCTGGGTCTTGTTCTGCGTGCTTCTCCCAGCTGCTGCTCAGTAACTCATTTTGTACTTGATTGAAGATAGTCTCCTCCCCCTGCTTCTAGGTTAAAAGCTCAATTCATCCTTTGTGTTCAGTACCTTACATAGTATGTTGAAAAGTAAATTAATACATCTAATACCTGTAGACAAGGAAGTCCAGGAAATGTAAATTTAACTACTAGGAAAAATCCTGCTATGTACATTTGTCTAATGACCTTTTCATACTTTTGTAAAAGATTATAGTGGGTTTTATTTTTCGTGCTTTTTGTGCACCTCAACACAGTTCCACAAGCACAGACCACAAGCACAGTGGTCATTAAGGGCCTGATCCAATACCTACTGTAATCAATGGAAAGAGTCCCATTGACTTCAGTAGGTGTTGGACCAGCTCTAAAGGCACCGGTCGATGTTTAAACTGGTGACCTGAAGAACCTATTGCCATGCCCTAGACCATTCCACTCCTCCTTCCCTCTTCCAAATCTGCTCCTCAATCAGCTCCTTAAGTTCTTGCCCCTTGTAGTATGTTTTTTGTTTTTTTTAAGGGAATCAGAGACAAACTTTGACTATAGTTATCAAATCTCTCTTATGATGGGCGCAGGCAGACATATGCCACATACACCCTTCGTTGCAATCTAATTTCAATGGAGCAACGTTCTCACAGCAACTGGCAGGACTTTTTGTTATTCATCATGCCTTTTATTAACACTCTGCCACTTCTCTCTAATTTCACTTGTTGTGTTAGTGATTATCCCATGTCTGAGAGCACATCTGCGTGGGGAGATTATCGGTCTATTACCTGCAAAAGGACGAGATAACTGAGGGAGGACATGTGTGCCAGTTTCAAATTGCTTGCTTTAGCTCTGGCTATCCTTTTTATTGCACAGCAGTAACAGGCTCTATTTGCAAAAGTGTATCTCATGGTTTTCTCTTTTTCTTCCTTTAAGATACAAACAGCTCTGAGGCATAAGTCTGAGATCGAGCATCACCGCAATAAGATCCGTCTTCGAGCCAAGCGCAAAGGCCACTATGAGTTTCCAGTTGTGGATGATGTGATTGTTGTTGATGCCAAAGAGCAGCATAGAATATACCGCAAAGCGCAGATGCAGATTGACAAGATCTTGGACCCTGGGGGCAACGTGCCTACTGTTTTTATAGAACCCAGGAAGAGGTACAGACTGAGAGCCAGAGGAAGATTCATTCTCTTTTAGAATCAGTGTCCAGACTTGCAAATGACGTCAGGCCTGTATTTCTGCACTTGGAGAGCTTAGAATCATTTTGTTCCCAAAGGAATGTTTGGATTGGAGAGGTGAAAGGGTTGGGGTTATTTGGGGTGTTTTGGTCTAGTCAATACATGCCAGAGGTTTTTTGGGTGGTTGTTGGGTTTCTTTAACAGCGTTCAGAAGGCCATGCGTTGTTTTTTTTTTTACAGTTTCTCATGGACAGTTTCTCAATAGCGGAACCAAACATACCAAAGCCATTTTTAAGGAGATGTTTATTGTTTGTGCTGCTACTTTTGCACACTCTTTCGTTTAGTAGCTGCATAGGATCACATGGAAACTATCTAATTCCTCTAGTGTAATTGTTAAATGCAATGTAATTTTGGGAGCAGGCTGAAGCAGAACTACTTAATCACACACTAACCCCATACCACCACCACAATTTTTACAAGTATTACAGGTAACAAACCCAGGGTGAAACAAAATTTGAATTTACCTAAGAGCACTAACAGAGACTAAGGAATAAAAAAAAAAGTAAACTGCAAAGAATACTTTTTTCATATCAAAACAAAGAAAAACATGTAGTCAAGAGACCATGAAAACTAATTATAAAATATAGAAAAGTTCAAATTTATCTTTAAAACTCTGCAAATACCAGACAATGAAATCCCTTCTTCCATATTCCTTCATGGTAACCAGATGCACACAGCACTTACCCATCTCACAGACCTTCCCTCCTGGTCTTATATTTCAAGACAGTGTCTGCTCTGTGTCTTCTGTGGGGTATATGGACACAGAGGCTCTTTCTCTTGAGTTCCAGGTTCCCTAAAAACAGTCCTGCCTGGACCACTTTCACACTGAGAACAAACAAACCTTTTCCTCCACTGTGTCTTTCCTTCAACTGACCTACATACATCAGTTTAAAGCTCAGCGTAATCTCCAGCCTGCAATCTGATGGTTACTTTGTCAGCTCCATGATGCCATCATTTAGAATGCTGCAGGTCTGGAATGAGGAATATCGGGGGTTAGGGAAACTGAGCTGGGATGGGAGGAACTGGGACTGGCTTGGCAAGAAGAATGGGAATGGACTGGGTGAGACTGGGACAGGGCGACTGAGTATTTGTGAGGCAAGGAGACTGGGACTGGGATAAGAAGCCTGAGTGGAGCCTACCTGGAGCCTGCTAGTTGAGGAAAACAGGACAGGAACAAGGAGCCAGGGTGGGAAGATACAAGAGTGGGATGGTGACAGGACAAAAGATGTCAAGACTGGGGGGAAATGGCAGTAGAGTCTGTGTCCAATAGAGCACAGAGTTCCTATGTGATGATGGACGAGTCGGTTAAACCAAACTTTTCACGGGTGGTCGGTTCCTCATTTTCTGGGCGACCACCTTAAGACCCTGGGGTCTGATTTGCAGAATTGCAGAGCAATTGCAGCTTCAACTGAAGTCAATGGTGAGACTGCCCTGAACATACAGACTGCTATATAATGCTAGGAACTCTGAAAAATCAGATCCTGGGTGTCTCGAATTGGGCACCCAAAATTCCATTCCATCATACAGGCACTAATAGGATTGGCTGCTTATCAGATTCTGTCATTCAATTGCATTAGGGAGTATTGATTTACATTTTATGTAGTTTTATTTCTGAAACATCCTAAAAATATGAAATGTAAATCAATACTCTCTAATGTGATTGAAGGAGACTGGAAGAATATATGAACTAATTAAATATTCTAGGTGCCAGCCAAGGTAGAAAAATTGTCTTCCAAAGCAAAATTGCACACTCTCATTCACTCACGCACAGGCTGTATGTAGTGATAGCATCCTCGTCACCAAGGTCATTCTCAGAAGTATGTTGATGCTTTGCCAAAGGATGACCAAATGTACGTTTCTCTCTTTTTGTTTTAAATCCCTCCTTTATGACATAATTAAGTTTCTTTGTGACCATCTACCACATAAAGTGTCTGGCAGTTTTCATGTAGAATTACATATGACTGAGATACTGCACTATATTCACAGGAGATGACCCCTGCCTGAGGACTCTCAGAAATGTTCATGGCAGCAAGGGGTCATACCTGAAAGGGTGCACAGAAGAACTGAGGACAATCCATAACCAGCTATAAAAACCATTTGTATTTCCATAGAGGCAAACTGCTTAGAACCTGTCTCTAATTCTAATGTACAGGTTAATCTTTGAATAATGGTTCTTTTAAAGTAATAATAAAGGTAGTTCCATAGCGCTGCCTTGAATAGAAAGTGAGGAGAGAAGTATTTTGATGATTATAGAGAAGTGATGGCATGGCTGAGAATTTTGCTATTAAACTATGCCATAGGTGAGATTGATGTTAGTGGTTTAAACTAGAATTTCTTTCACTTCATTAGCCTTTTGTCAAGAGTATCACACCATTTTGATTCAATTGGTTGCATACTTGCCTGTGGGTCAGAAAATTCTAGGTTGAAATCCTGCATCAGGACCCAATCCTGATACTGCAGCCCAGTATTAAGGGCCTGATCCTTCGCCCATTAAAATGTTTGGCAAAATTCCCAATGACTTTATGAAAGCAGGATTGGGTCCTTGCATAGATGGGAACTATTGCGAAGCACATAACGGATGCTGGATTTGCCTGTACAGTCACTGCATCTTACTCACTACTTTGTGAGGCACTTTGGGGCTTGGTTTTGTATAGTATGGTATTTCTTGCTCAGTGTTTCCATTATGCTTTCCCATGAGCCATCAAAGTGTGGAATCAGGAAAACAGGACTTGTGGCTGGGAGAGAACTCTCTCTTTGTGGGGTCCTGAAGCACAACATATCAAAGCAGAAATATTTTAAGGAGTGTTGGAATACCTTCTAGCACATAGAGCTTGAGATAACAAACAGTAGAATCTCCAACTTTTAAAAAGTTCTAGTAAGACAAAAGTCGCTAAACTTTCTCTTGGTTTTTATTTCTCTTCTTTTTTTTTTTTTTAGTTCACGTGCAAAACGTTCTCCCAAGCAGCGTCGGAGACATCAGATAAATGGCAGCCCTATTGATGCTGAGAAGGACAGGCTAATCACCACTGACAGTGATGGGACATACAAAAGACCACCAGGAGTCAATAATTCTGCATATATTGTATGTTTGTCTTTTAGATGATAGGAATACACTGATAATTCTTACGATAACTGTGGCTTAGGCAAATCTCCTATTTTCCTGGTATGCTCTGAGTGGCTACTTTATATGCTAATTCCATTTGGATGAAACTGAGTGAGTCAAGAACCTCCTATGCAGAATGCTTGGGTAAAATAGTGAAAGCCTGTAATTTTCCACTCATGCTGGCGTTGCTTGGCCTTCAGAACAGAAGCACTGAAAAGCATTTTTATCAGTCCCAATAAACTATATAATGAGAATTGGAAATGGGGCCATTAGGGACAGTAATAATAGGAAATGCTATGAAATGGAAAAAGGATTCTCCAATGAGCAACTTTAGAAGCAAAAATATAAATTCTGGAAAAGACCCATCACATGAAAATGTATGTATGCTACAGGATCCTTTGAGCATGGTCAGTTCAGTACCTTCTAGTCCACGTTGCCGGTGATTAAATAATCCCAAATGTTATAGGAAATTTTATGGTAGTTTTTCAGGTAGTGAAAAACTGAAGTCCCTCAATGACAGATTTTCTTTTCTTTAAACTTAGATATCAGTGCAGAAATAACTGAAATCATTCTCAGACAGTCTCTAGCAAATTAGCTTCATTTCCATGTTAAAAATAGTAACTAAGAACTTTTAAGTTTAATAATATCATGTAATAAACTGCACTTACTATGCTTCCTGCACCCACACTCTGGCCACTAATCAGTCTTCACTCAGACTGCTGCTAACATTCAAAACCTCTGGACAGTTTCAAACAGTTTCCATTTTTAAAAATGTAGTGAAGGACCATAATGTTTCTTTCTGTGGTCTTCATCGGCGTTCAAAACATGCGCAATGATCATTTTAATGTCACCTGTATCGGAATGAATTCTAGTCCGCAGCTATTTAATTGAGACTTGTGGAGAGTTGGCCCTCAGCATTCTAAACTCCCAGGGAAGTAGAGGGGTGTGGCTTGTTAGTTGGCACTGCAGCCGGCATGCAGTGGCAAGAAGGAGCTGGCACAATAAGTCTGCTACTGCAAAGCTGCGTAACTTCCTGTTACTGAGGAGCAATATGCTCCTGAGATAAGACCCTATGTAGTAATTGTGCTGGCTACATCAGGCTGCTGTCAGGTAATTGCTGCCTGTTGTGAATCCCTTTAAGACGCACTTCAGTTCAGCTTCCTCACAGCTAACGGCTTAGCTGTTGAATAGCTCCTGTCCTGTGTTGCTCAGGATAGCCGTAATTGTTTCATATTTCGGCTAACGTGGTCAGTTGTTACACAAAGACTTAACTCACTCCGTAGAGCTGCAAAGATTCAGAAAGACTTCATTTAGAGCAGGGGTGGGCATACTACAGCCTGGGGGCCGCATCTGGCCCTTCAGACGTTTTAATCCAGCCCTTGAGCTCCTGACTGGGAGCAGGGTCCGGGGCTTGCCCTTCTCCGCACTTGCTGGGGCTCCTTGTGTCTCCTGGAAGCAGCGGCATGTCCCTCTCCGGCTCCTGTGCGTGGGGCAGCCAGAGGCTCCACACGCTGCCCCAACACAACCCCTGCAGCTCCCATTGGCCGGGAACCATGAGCATTCATGGCCCGCCATACAATTTCCATACCCAGATGTGGCCCTCGGGCCAAAAAGTTTGCCCACCCCTGATTTAGAGAGAGAGAGCTCAGACTGTCATCTTCTAGCTAAGTCGGCATTCACTATGTGATTTCAGATACACATATATTTACAAGCCACATCATTCTAGTGCAGCTAGGTCTCTATCGGGCGGTACGCTGCTCCCCACTTAGTATCATAGTGAGGGAGCTTAAATTGGCTGAAACATTTGAACTAAAATGACTCTCTGGTAGAAGAATTGGGCAGGTTTTGTCTGGCACTCTCACAGATGCATTATATCTCAACTTGGTTTTGGTGGTCATAAGATTTAAGGATAGAAGGCACCACCAGATCATCTAGTCTGACCTCCTGTATGTCACAGGCCACCAACATGACCCCGCACACTAAACCCAACAACCGAATTGAGACCAAAGTGTTACAACCCCCAGGAGATTAGATTGTTATGCTGCAAGGAGAGAATAGGAGGGACTGAGGTGCACCAGTGCCTGAGGCCCCCGCAATGGCAGGGAAATGATTAAGTGAGATGTACCCAGATAATCCTGGCAAGTGACCCACCCCCACATGCTGCAAAGGAAGGCAAAAACCCTAAGGCCACTGCCAATCTGACTTGGGGGAAAATTCCTTCCTGACCACATATATGGCGATCAGTTAGACCCTAAACAGGTGAGCAAGAACTAGCCAGCAAGCGCCTGAGAGACAGAATGCTCGATGCCACCTCAGAGCACTGGTCCACCCCGTCCAGGGTCTCATTTACAGCTATGGCCACCCCGATGATGCTTCGAAAGAAGGAGACCACCCCCCCACCAAATTCTTGGGGGGGCGGAGGGAGGAAATCCCTTCCTGATTCCTGCAGGTGGCCGGCTGAAGCTCTGAAGCATGAGCTTTTAGGAACATAAGACATAAACCAGAAATGAGTCCTGCCACCTACCATCACCAGCAACACTATCATAGAGTCGCATCGATCAATTTGTGCTGTTCTCTCGTGTTGTTTGCCTGCACAACTCCTATTGGGAGGCAGTTCTAGAACCTCTCCCCTCTGATGGTTAGAAGCCTTCTTCTGATTTCCAGCCTGAATTTGTTCGGAGTCAGTTCAACCCATTTGTTGTTCTGTCAACACTGTCCTGTAGCTTAAATAGCTCCTCACCCTCCCTGATATTTACCCCTCCCCCAATGTATTTATAGAAAGCAATCATATCCCCTATCAGCCTTCTTTTTGCTAGGATAAACAAGCCAAGCTCTTCCGGTCTGCTCTCATAAGATAGGCTGTCCATTCTCTCATGATCACACCAGTAGCCCTTTTCTGCATCTGCTCCAGTTTGAGTTCATCTTTCTTGAACCTGGGTGACCAAAATTGTACACAGTATTCCAGATGAGGTCTCACCAGTGCCTCGCACAGTGGCATTAATACTTCTCTATCTCTACTGGAAATGCCTCGCCTTTTTCACAACTGCATCCCACTGGTGGCTAATAGTCATCCTGTGATCAATCCACACACCCAGGTCTCTCTCCTCTGTTGCTTCCAGCTTGTTCTAATCCTTGTTCAGAAGTTAAATGTCACTGTGACTTGAAACTGTGTATGTAAAAGTCTGTCTGACTCCTGCTTCCATTCTCTGTCTTCTCTGTAGTCCGATCCTGACCTGCCTGCAGAATCACAGACACCTTCTTCTCTTGATCTCGGGAAGTACCCAGGCTTGCCTCCCCACCCAGCCTCTCAGTACATCCCTCCACAGCCATCCATTGAAGAGGCCCGGCAGACTATGCACTCTCTCTTGGATGATGCCTTTGCCCTGGTGGCTCCCAGTAGCCAAGCAGCCAGTTCCACTGCCATCACGTCACCTGGGGTCTCTGCGGGACAGCCGGTAAACAACACTCCTGCTCGAGCAGGGAGGGGAACCACATGCCCCCAGTGGGGATCACCATATGGTCCAGCCCAGGCAGTAAACAACCCATTTAGTGTGAGTGATACATCTTGAAAGGCTTTTCTGGGCAGGGTGTTAGGACCAGTTGAGCCGTGGTCACTATTGTTATACCTTTTAGATCAGGGTTCATCATGGATATTGAGCAATTACTGGAATTGGGTGTCCGTGATGTGAAGTTACAAAATGGGGGACTCACTATTTATACCACCCTGTGAACCTTTTTTTCTCCTTCGGAGGCAGATAGGAGTTCTCTTTTAAGAGAATGCTTTCCTGGTCCACTCAGTTGTGATCTTTCACAGATCAGTCTTGGTATTTAAATTAATAATATTTCTTTTCTGAAGTCTGTTTTAGCTTAGCACCTATTTAGAGCCCGTAAAGATAAAGTTCTAAGTATTTAGCCAGAGTTTTCCACCAGGACATTTGAGACCAGGACATCCTGATTCCACCTCCCCTGCTCTAACCATTAGACTATGCTCCTGTATGAAATTGTAAATAGAGTTGGAAGTCTGTTGTACAAAATACATCATTTTAGGCAGGGATAAATTAAAATCTAGCACTACCTGTGTGCCATTGGCTCCCCCCACTCACACAAGGTAAAATAAAAGCGCAGGTTTTCATAAAATTTATATTAAATATACATTGAAGGGGGCCTTGAGCTGCAAGTCAGAGAACATATTTTCAAAAGGTGGGTAAGCCACATAAGGAGCATGGGCAAACATAGAAGAGCTAGTTATCCTGTTGGAGCTGCACTTCCCAGGTCTTCTTGTGCCACTTAACAAAAAATGTTTGTAAATCTTTGTCCGTAAACTTGCAGTCAGCTCACACATAGGCCTGGCAATTGGGTCTCATTCAAGCTGTAAAAGACTGGCTGAAATTTCCAGTTTATTGATTTTATTTTTATTCATTTATTTCCAACAGAGATACGTGGAATTTGGAATGACTCCTCCAACAGCGCCGGGTCTGCTGCAGAGGTACCTTTTTGTTCATGGAATTTTAATTATTATTAATATTACATTAGCTCCAAGAGGCCCTACTGAGATTGAGACCCTACTTTGTTAGGTACTGTGCAAACTCAGGGTGTCAAACAGATGGCCCACAGGCCAGATGCAGCCTGCATAAAGTATTTATGTGGCCAACATGACATACTCAGATTATGTAGATTCCAAGCTTTAATTAAAAGACAATAAATTTCCAGCCTTCATGGCTGCAAAGATAACCTTCCAAATGTGAATGGAGCATACCATTGAGTGCCAGAGTCTGCAGAGAGCCTGAAACAATGACTCAAACATGTGTACCCTGTTAATCTCATTGGAGTAGCATTTCTAAAGCCCAGTGATGAAGAAATGTCATTGTCAACATTAACTGTTCCATTGCTGATCATTTTAATAGATGGAACAGGAAAGAGGGTGGGAGTTGGGAGTTCCAGGGAGGGAAGTGCAGAGGGAAGAACGGAAGAGACTTAAGAGGGAGGGAGGGGAAGGAAGAAAAACACAGGGCAGGAGTAGCATCGGCGCAAAGGGACGCTGAGTATCGCAATGAACGATGCTGAATATGTCCAAAAGTTGCTGAGTAAATAACTAATAAATAAAAGTTTAGTTACTACATAGAGACTGTCTGTATCTTTCCCTTAATCTCTGTGCAAACCTCTCTCACTGATGTCAATGAGAGATGCACTGTAGATTGAGGAGAACATGAAGTCCTTAATATATAACCCTGCCATGGACCATAATTAAACATGTAATTAAACTCTCTCCTCTGAGTAGATTTGACACTTTTGGTATAAACACATATTAAGAAACAGTCTCTGTCCCAATGAGCTTACATTCTAAACAGACAAGACAGACAAAGGGTGTGAGGGTAAACGGAGCACAAAGAGGTGGAGCCCAGAATAGAGCTCAGGTGGCCTGCATACCAGTCCAGTGCACTCTCCTTTACACCAAGTTGCTTCTCCCGTCTTTGTTTCATACATATAAAATGTGTACACTGTATGCCAATGAGAGAACGCTTTCTTTGTTGGTGGGCAGCCACTTTTGCAATGGTTAAACATATGCAATGGTTAACCATGCTTGTTAACTCTTTATTTTATTGGGCAAATGGAGATCTAAGCCCCAGTCCTTTGAGAACGTCATGGATACATCCCTGCAGGTCTCAGGCCAGAGTTGGGAAGTTAGCTATATTCTGAGGACACGTGCTTGAAGAGAAGTATGGAAGGAACTGTATGATCCCTTCCGTATCTCTCAGTGCTCTGCTCATGGTGCAGCAGCGGGCTACAGGAAGTTCATACTTTGCAGTCTCTGCTAGATGGAAAAGCACTGTGGTAGATAAGGGAGATTAAGGTTTGTGCCAGATGCTGAATGAATAGCGGAACACTGCCCATGCTCAAATGTCAGATGTTAATAATAAAAGAAATTAAATTAACTAACCAGCAAATCAGAGCAACCAAATGTACTTCACTCCACCCAAAGGCTCCCTCTTGCCCATTCCCTCTGCCCTCTTGAAAAGCCCTGTAAATAAATGGTCTTCCCTTCATGCCCAAGAGATTCAACTTATTTTGGGACAAGTGGGAGTAAATTCCAGAGCAAATAGGGCCTCTCAGAGAAGGCCTGGTAGCAGGCCCACCTCTATAAAATCAGTGGGGATCTATCTCCATAGGCTCTCCTGGCCCTGCTGAGGTAGTCTCATATGAAGAAGGAGGTAAGAACATCCCAATCTATGTAGATAAATAAGGGAAACATTATTCCTTGTAGTTTACAACTGATAAATGCTTCCCTTCCCTCCCAGCTCCAAATTTACTATTTGGCTTTCCCTTTAATTCCCATATAACCACAAATGTTCAATATACAATATAAAATGGGAGCAAGTTACAGTTCCAAAAGCTTACCCCAGTAAAGGGAAGATCACCTGCTAACCTAGGAGACAGACATGTCAGAGCACAAATTCTCATCAAGACAAAGCTCCAAGAGAAAGTCGGGGTCTGATGTATACATAATGTATTGCTTCATTATTTTATTTATTTTTAAATGAATGTAGTTCTTGGAGCAGGGCTGTGCTGACAGTCCTAGGCACTGAAGTCTGCTATCTGCAGAATGGGGATCGATGGTTTTTCCCTGCCCATGGGACTGAGACTGAAAGGATCACCTCGAGAAGAGGAGAGGGGAATTAAGTCCCCATGCACATTTGCTCTTTGAGGTCTTGGCTGATACGGCCAATCACGACATGAGAAGATGATTTTGTGATTGGGACACTAGTATGTTAGAAACTGTACTGAGATCCCCAACTCACTGTATGTAGATCACCACTAGGCATCAATTATTAACCATTTTCATTCACTCTCAACCGGTCTCAGATTTAGAGAGAGGCGGCCTAATAGTGGAAGGCTCTGTAGCTAGTTATCAAATCCTTGAACAAGGCAGTACCTTCGCTGTGTATTACTTTTTCAAAAGGCTACGAGCCCCTGGACACAGGCCGTTTGAATTTCCTTAAGTTAAACATTAATACCACCGTTGTTGTTATTGGTGGAAACCCAGGACCTGCTAGTGCCAGTGGGTTAAAGTAACAACCTGCAATTCATTGACCTGCACAGGAAGGTTTCTTTGAAGACAGTATAAAATACCATGGCTGCTTCATTTTAGATTGTGTTGGAGAAGGGAAGAAATGTAATGTATTCAAGTAAAGAAGGTTACACTCATTTCCTGAAGACAAAGATAATGAAACTGCTAGAAACAATGCAGAAAGCTATAGAAATAGGAAGGAGAGTGTTTTGAAGTCACTGCAGTAGGCAGACATTATTAACGTCACAGTCCAGTGGCTTAAATAGCCAATGCATGGAACAGTGATTGGGAAACCAGATTGTTCCTTTTTCTCTATACTAATGCAATCCACATATTTAATGGGTTGGAACCAACCTGGGCAGAAAGGCAAAACATATAAAGTTAGGTCACTTACCTACTGTGCCGATACTGGGGCTTAGCAGCCATTATCGTGGTATGAATGTTGCATCGTGCAATAGGAATACACTGAGCTTGAGCATACTGAGAATGTCTAAATCTAAAAATTGATTTGCAAAGGGATTTTTTTCCAATTAAATTTGCTAGAAGTGAAACCTTTCCATTGAAACTAGAGAGGCCAGGTGGAAGGCTGGTCTGGAAGATAGAAGCCAAGCCTGGAAAGTCTGTCTGGTCCAAATTTGGACCAGCAATAGCTAGGTAATGACCCAGGTATCCATTTTGCATCATCTGTCATGGATCTCTGACTAGTGGTAAAGAGTAGCTAAAACCATCATTTATTATCATGAGAGGCTTGAGGAGAACTGTTAACCATGAACTCCTTTCATCTACAGAAAGAGCAACAGTAATGGAAATACTTGTGCCCCCCACTCAAAAAATAATTTTGCACAAAAATAACACCCTCAGCCGTAATATTGGGAGGATATTTCCTTTGAAAAGAAACATCTAAAATGATTCTAATAGATTATTGATTGTAAGGTTCCAATTTGGTGCTGTAGGCATGAAATACCGTATGAGTGCTTCTCTCACTATTGTACTCTTACTGGTCCCCAGATGATAACCCCAAATAGACATCGTTAAACCCCTTTCAGACATTCATTTTAACATCCCGTGATGCTTGGAAAGCTGGTTCCAAATCACTTCGATGGAGCTGCTGAGGAGATAATTGGGAACAAGTTCATGGGAGATAGGGAGTGTGTGACTGTTCCAAACTAAAAATGTTACTCTTGAACCCTTCCGAACTCTTTTCTTTAGGCTGTATCCTAAATGACTAATATATTGTATTTTAAATTACTGATTTCTCTGTATTAGGTTCCACATCCCATTACCAACTTTCTGAGTCATGCAGTCCTCTGAGCCTTTCGTATGTAGGTCACTGGTACAAACGCCCCCCAGGTCAGCAGTGGCTTGAGTGAAATACAATCAGATGACTGTTTAGTGGTCCATGTTAATGAGTGGAATAAAAACCTAGGGAGAGTAAATAGCCCAATTCCTAGGAAAAAGCTGCTCAGACACCAGGGTGATGAGCATAGTATAGGAACTTGGGCCCCAGTCCTGTAAGATGCTCAATCTGGGCACTGTGGGCACATGAGTTCCTGCAGAGTTCATTGCAGGATCGAGGGTATAGTTAAATGGGAGTCCATGTCACAGAGAGCACTCTCACAATGAGCACTGATTGGCACCATGTTGACACACTCAGCAGAGAAACTGAGAGTTTGATAGACAGTGGAGATCAAGGTAATCCTTAAATGTGATCTCTCCAGCGCAGGGTGAGGCACATTGGTATAACAGTTCCGTGAATAGGCTTTCCTCTCCAGTGCTGTCAATCTGACACATTTTATTAATGCTAAGTCACCTTAGACTACCCTTGGTAAGCAAACAATCATGGAATTATGATTATCACCATTGGTGGAGACTGCCTTTGAATAATTGCACTGCAGGAAATAGGGATGTCAGCGTACCTCCTCTTGACCTGTGTCACGACACAACATGACATGGTGCGATGTATCTCATATCATCACAGGCTGCTTGAAAATTTATAGAGCTCAACACAGCAAATATTCATGATGCTTAGGGAAGTACCCATAAACCAAATGGTATCTTTGTTTGCCAAATACACGTTACATTTTGCTGTTGATTTAGATCCAAGCCCCTGACTCAGCAACATTTGTCAGTGCAGTTTTTGGGTCCCTAAATTAAGCAGGTGCATTTCTACTGAAGTCAGTGAAGTTAGATGAACCTGCTTACGTTAGTAGTGAATTTGACTATCTCCTATTCCGTGGTCGCTTTGAGGTAGTAGCGATGATGGTTTTCCTCAGCGGAAAAGTAAATCTTTCTTTTTTTCAAACCCTTCTCAGTGCATTGAAGCCATTCCAATCTATGAAAATACTTGGGTTTAAACTCCTGTGTTAGTCTTTGTACAAGCCTTTTCTTATGAAGTGCATGTTACGAAAGAGGATTGTGGTAATGAAGTTGAATTCTTTTTGTAGCAGCTATGGTAAAAATATGCATGAGTGATCATAATAGGGTTAAGTATAAGGGACAAGTGTAAATATTTTCACAGTAGAAAGGTTAGTCAGTGTGATCTTATGTTGCTCTGCCAACAGGCAAAGTTTTGGCCCGGGTTTCCTTCAGCCTGCAGAGTTAATGCACCCAGACCAGCAACAATCCGATGTTCAGTATTCCTCCAGAGGGCTATACCCAGAAGAAATGCCATCAGTGGCACGGCCACGACCAGTTGGAAGCACTGCAGGTAATTTTGGTTTATACTGAACATGCACTGGAATATTACACCTTTTTCAAATATGTTCCATATATAGTTGTCCCTATTAAAAGCCATCATTTGCCATCAGGTGGTACTACGGTGACCAGATAGCAAGTGTGAAAAATTGGGGTGGGGGGTGATAGGGTCTGGTGTAAGAGAGAGCCTCTAATATTGGGACAGTCCTTATAAAATCGGGACAACATCTGGTCACCGTAGATGGTACACTCCAAACTTAGGCTTTGTTTTCACTGCCAACTAACTATTGCTAGCTATCCCCGTATAAAATTCTAGTGGAGACAGGGCACTGAAGTTTTTACTGCTAGCTCGCAAGGCAAGGTCATCACTATACCTAGGCCTGAGCCTCGCTGCCTCGTGGTAAAAACTACAGTGCCACTAGGCTTTTTCAGTGGGATAGTTAATGTGTATTAGTTATCCTGTGGTTAAACCCCCCCTTTTTTTTTGGTAGTGAAAAGATAGCCTTACCATAGGAAATAACTTCAGCATTTCAAAAAGAGTTCAGTGAATGTTGACATTTCACAGGTGACCGCGGTATGTCCTTTGTGGTAAATTAAACAGTAACTGATGCCTTCTGGAGAAAACATTCCATTCAGAAAAATTTTGCCTATTTACCCTGCATTTTTTTTCTTTTTTCTTACTAGGGACATTTGCATAAAAACAGTATCTGAAGAGTCTATCTATTTTCTGCTTTACCACATGAAATCATCTTCCCGGACTGTGAGACAATTTCCATAGCAAACAAGGTTCTAACTTCACATTGGGTTTAAGTGGCAGGAGCTGATGAACTCTTAAGAAACAAAGATTCTGTTCTCATGTAAATGTCTCTATTAACTTTCTTCCAAAAGAGAGGGAATTAAAATACTGAAAATATAGGTGTGCTCAAGAATTTCTAAATTAGACATGTCCATGTTGTAGTCCAGAGAATTAACTTTTGACCTGCAGCTGTCCTCTCCCTATAATTGTGCAAAGTGACGGTGGTGAAGGGGTTCACTCTTTCATAGATGATTTAATATATTATGTATACTGTTCCTTAAGTGTCTATGGTTGATCAGCTGTGGGTTTTTTGTTTCTGGTGAACTCAAATAACCAGTTTTTATCCTTCAATTAAGGAAGATACAATAACAACTAAATATCAGTTTTATTAATTTTTTTAAATTTATTTTAAGGAAAGAAGAGTAAAGTAAATATTACATGTAAGTTAGGCAACTTGTCTATGTGCCCACCCCTACCCCCTGCCCACAAAACACAGTCACTGAGTATCGACAACTCCTGTTTTTCAAAGTTTTCAATGAGGCATCTGCAGATCTTTAAAGTTATTTCGCTCCTACTGTATTTACAGAAAAATTTTGTCCCATCATAAGAGAAAATTTGGGGAAAAGTAAAGTTGGTATGTTGCTAAATGTCTCTCTTGTAATTAATGTTAGTGGCTCTCCTGGCATTCAGTAGAAAGCAGTGGGAAAGGAGTGGATTTAGGTTCCAGGCTGAGTTAATAAAGGAAGTAAGCTGTGTACTGGCCTTCCCGTTGGTTAATGTCAGTACTGTTTAATCTTTAAGCACAAACTAAAGCAGGAAAAACCATATTCAGGGATAGCCATTCATGTTGTGGCTCTGAGGGATGGAACAGAGAACAGTGTGCAGACTTAGGGTCTTGCTGGTTTGTTGGTGCAATAGCAAATGTCTCCTCCTTGCTGCCAGATCACTAGCATTTAAAATTGTAAGGGCCTTCTATAGTCTTTGTTTTAATGACTGGCATACACCTGACGTGTACATTCAGTGTGTACTTTCAGCAGTACATCAGAATGTGCATGTACGTGCAATGTTTGTTATCAATGAAAGGTGATGAAAAATACCGAATTTTGAGTGAGCTGCACCAGAGTAAAATGGTTTTCCCTTTCTCCAGTCTGCATTGGTATTCTTCTCTCTGCTGATCCTGATTAGTGTGTTAAACAAAAACTAAGCTTCTTTTTCTTCCTGCCTCCCAACCCCCACCAAAAATTTGTTAGCTTTTTGTCATTTGTCTGCCCTGCAAGCTTACTGTATATAAAGATGAAAAACCAATATTTGCTTTTAAGGTTCTCAGATACAGCACCTCACTCAAGTGGGAATTGCTAGCAGAACTGGATCCCAACAAGTGGAGATTGCCTCAGTCAGAGCAGGGCATGGCCAGCCGGGGGGACCAGGGTGGCCCCAGTATCGTGGAGAGGATGAATATGCTAGGAGAGATGCAGTGAGTACTGTGTTTCACATTTAAATAGTTTCTGAAGCAGTGATATGTTCAGTTTTTGCCTTTGTTGCTGTTTGGAATTTCTTCCGATGATTCTTTCACTTGCTTTTTCTGACGACCTCCACTTATTCTTCCAACCTTCACTCGCTCTTCTAACCTGGTTTGCTTGCTATTCTTTCACCTCCACTTCTCTAACCTCTTCCACCCATTCTTCCCTAACCGCTTCCTCACTCAAGGCCTTTAACCACTGTGTTCTGGTTATAGTTCACCACTTCTACCCCGGAGCTCCAGCAGAGGTCGAGTCTGCTTTCCATGCACTTCTTTAATTTGAGATAATTGCAGGTAGAAAGCACTGAAGTAAATGGCCAGGTTCTCTGCTGGCATGCATTGGCACAACTCAATTACTTCTATGGAGCTGCGCCAGTTCATATGGGCAGAGAATCTGGGTACTGAATGTAGCATTAGACGTGTCGTGTACAGCAGTAGAGATATTTCTGGACAAGGTGTTTTCCTTTCACCTGTCAACAACATATCTGTTCGTTTACCTATACTACCGGACAGGCACCATGATTTGACAAAATACTGCTTCCAGAAGATGGAATTTCCGATTAAACCATAAGCGTTGTGATGTTTCGGCTACTGTATTATCTTCCTCAGGAAAGATGTGGATACCTGTCACCAGCGTTTCATGCACTTGGTCTTTAAACCATTCCTTTACCCATACTGGCCTATGCCAGCTTCCTCATAATACCCTTTTGGAGATAACCCCTTTATGCTCTGGCTTTCTGCTGCACGCTCAAATTGTCACGTCTGTTCAAATTCGTCCCCTCCCTGAGGAAGAGAATTTCCTCCCTTTGTGTACTTCCAGCGGCATTTGTCCCCAGTAGCAATCCCCACTATCCATATTGTCTTAAAATAGGTGTATTTAACAAAAATATTGAGAGGCTCAACAAAAACAACATTAAACAGGATTGGGGCCTGATTTCTCAGAGGTGCGGCGCACTTCCTATTAACTTCCATTGGAATTGTGGGCACTCAGCATCTCTGAAAATCAGACAGGACGTAAATATGACTCTCCTCATACTATGCAAAACATAGACCATTTTGGCCTCGTTAGCTGTCTGCCTAATGTAGCTAGATATCTGTACCCCTGTTCCATGCTTAGGAATGCGGTATCCAAGTAACTCATTCTATTCTGGTCAGGATAAGCATCCTAATGCTCATTTATACCTAGCCCAGCACTCAGCGGAGAGATCTTACAGGCTCTGTTGCGTGTCTCTTCGAGTGGCATCTCAGGCTCAGTGTTGGTTGTCAGCCCTCATAATTTGTCCTTCAGCCCTTTCCCCAGGCAGCTCAAGTGACTTTAGTTTTATGGTCTTTAGGGCTTTTTTCTCAAGTGCATATGGAATATTATATCATTATTATTATTTTATTACTTGTATTACAGTATTGCTCAGACTCCAGTCAGGATCAGAGCCCCATTTTGCAAGATGCTAAGTAAACAGTTGTTTTTTCAGACATCAATACCTATCATATACACTCTTCCAGTGTTATCTCTGTATTGTCATACATTTCATTACATTATTTTTTCTTTGATAGACAGTGTCTCTTCATTTTCGCCCATCAGTTGTCTGGGTGGCTAGCGAGCATTTCAAGGCTTCTGGACCCATTTCAAAGGATTTTATTGCCCTTATTTTCAGTTACCAGCTCTTGTTGCCATTTCAAATAGGCACGCATCGCTCTAATGTGGTTTCAGCAAACATCCTTTCCTTTAGTCAACTGTAGTAGCAATTTATTTATGTTCTCTGCTCTTTTTCCTTTCTGATTGCTACAGTTTGTATGCAGATGCTTATGAGTTTTTCTCTTTAAAAAAAAAAAAAAAAAAGTGCAGATTATAACATTGACTAAAACCCTACAGAACATAGGTTCTGTTGCTTGTCACAGAGCCCACCTGAATGCCTATTCTGCCTCTCTAGTGGGGCAGTCGTTCTTTCCCTCCTTCTTACAAAGGGTAATTAAATGGAAAAAGAGAAAAAAATGCTAAATCCGTGCCCTAATCTGACCGTTCCCTGTAACAGAAAGGAAGTTTTTTCTATTGTATCTTCACAGACTGATGTCTTTCACTAGTTCAGATCTTTGCAATTCTCCTCTTTGGAAAGATGACATCTGGACATCTTGAAAAGTTTTCTTGATTACGATCACGTTCTTCAGGTGTCATGTTTCCTGGATGCTTGGGACCCTTTCACCAACATTCTACCGGCTCACTCTCTCTCATATGAACACACATTTCTGACATTATCCGCCACAGTTAGGAAGGTTAGAACTAGAATATTTTCTTCCCTAGTTGACACAGGTGGGTTCTGATTTTTTCGTGTTCCTGTGATGGACTCTATTACCTTACAGGATTTTTACCTCTGCTTCCCACATTCTGCACTCTCAGATTTTCTCTGGAATATGCTAAGCTACGAGTCTTCAATCTTGCTTCCTGACCCAAAATCAACAAGCAGGTCACTACACTTCACCCTACCCTTCCACTAAACTAATCCAAGAAGGCTTGATCCAGACTCCTTTGAAGTCAGTGGGAGGCTTTCCATTGACTTCGGAGGGATTTGGATAGCTAGAACAAGTTATAATATTTCTTTTAGGAAACAGTAAAATACTACACTCAAAAATACAGCCATCACTGTCACTCTTTCTGTGTCAAAATAGAGCGTATTATGAAGGAGGAAAGAATTCTCACTGAGAAAGCATCAGTGAAGTAGGGTACATGTTACTTTGATACGTATCTGCAAGGTAGAAAACATCTTTGTTTTGATAAGAAAAGGGAAAAATAATAGACTAAAACTACTTGCACAAATCCTTGTGCCTTTTTACTGGTAGACCATCTTCAACTGGTTGTCATAATCCATCTTATTGGTGGCGTTGTGAGCTAGTGTGTGTCAGTTTTTATAGCCTCAGATTTGTTTACCAATCTGATATCGGCTATGAGAGCCCAACAATAGCCACTTATGTTTTTTAATAAGATATTAAAAACCATCGAGGCAACTTTTAAACCAAAACAATCAACAACCACAGTCAACAAACATTCTCTTTTACTTCCACCAAGAAACCATTCCTGCCGTATTGATTGACTGTGTTTTACTAGATAAGAAGCTGAATCGTATAGTGACTTCTAATGTTAATGTACTCTGAAAATAGCTTAATTTGCTAGTAAAACCTCAGTGTCAAATGGAGTTTGTTTGCTTTTTTCAATTGGGACCATAGAACCCTGTTCCTCTTCAATATAGAATTAGACTACCTGTCAGGTCTGCTAACCAAAGACTGCAGGTAAGAATTATTTGAGTGCATTTGGCCGAGATGCCTCTATTTTGAAAAATCAGAGCAGCAATTCATTTCTTTCCAATAACTGAAATTGTTTCTTTCTCACAAGCAAGATGGGATACCACTTATAACAAAACAAAACAAAAAAAGCTGTACATTATCCAGCATAAATCCTTTCATTTTCCATCAAAGCTCCTTTTCCAAAAAAACCCAGCTGCACTGTACATGAGTTGTGCAAGATAGCATCCTACATATTATGGGGATGACTGTGATTTCAAGATTGTCATTTTAACAAAAATCCCAAGCCTATTCTTTAGTTGTCATCCATTACTAGTTTCAACTGCTTTGCCAGATTTCCCCGTTCACAGTATGAGAATTAAGAGACTACAGAAAATTTATTGTTTTGCTTAATGAATACAATTTTCTTCACTAGGGTCCCCTCTTTTCCTCCCCCACTTAAACTAAGACCCTCTTTTGCTTCTTAAGCAAATAGAACTAGGGAACAAAAACAGAGTGTATTCCTTGTTAATTTGGGACAATTGGGCCCTAAACCAAGGCAATTTTTCTGAAACTGTGTAGCTCAAACAACTCTAGAGAGTGGGAAATGAAATTTTTCTTGCTGAGTCTTTCTTCTAGTTCTGCTTTTACTAATTTGGGACCCTATTGGTCTCAGCAGTGTCCAAACACATGGTGACACTTCCTGCCCTGGAGAGTGCACAATCTGAATAGACAAGACAGAAATGAGTGAGGAAAGGGAAGTAGACGTATTCCCATTTTACAGATAATATGGGGAACTGAAGCGCAGAAAGATTAAGTGACTTGCCCAAGGACCAACAGGAAGTTGATGGCAGAGTGAGGAATTAAACCAAGTCCAGTCAAGTGTCTTATCCACAAGACAGTCCTTCGTGACTTTCTCCCAACTTTCCTGTATTTAAACATCAGACATTAGAGAATGGCCAGATTTTTGTAAACCTTAGAAGAGAATATGAGAATTCCTGAACTTGGGACAGGCCAGCAACTTATTTGTTTTGTGCCTCACAAGCACAATCACCCATTCACGCAGTAGGGAACTAGCAGGGGTTAGACATATCTCCATGCTGCTTTTTCGCTCTTCTCTGCCTTTTGTCTTTCTCCTTTCTCAAGCTCATCTTATTTTCAATAGAAAGAACAATCACTTTTTTTTTTTGCATTTTGCAGACACATATGCATGGGCATCAAGAATATTCCTCCTCACCAGTATTCCAGATGCAGAGGACTTCAGCCAGACAGCCCTCAGCACCACCTGCTCATCTTCCACACAGCAGCCTTCAGGGACAGGGGCTCTGCTACACCACCAGTTCCAATGAGGACCTCCAAACTGGTCATTCCTCGGCATCTCTCATAAAAGCAATTAGAGAGGAGCTTCTGCGACTCTCACAGAAACAGACAACAGTGCAGAACTTTCACAGCTGATTTGTTATGCTCTTGCAAATCTGCCAGGTATCTGCTTCCTATGGAAGCAAGAATCAAAGGAAATCAGCTACGTTTTTCTTCTGTCATCAGAGTGAACTTCCACAGCGCCAGAGATTACACATCAGAAAAGAGCAGCAACAAAAGGAGAGAGAGAGATTTGTGTGGAGGCAGGGATAGGGAGGCCAAAGTGGTAATGTCAGAGCTGGCTATTCGGCTTAATCTGTTAGCATTTACTGTGCCCCTCCTTGGTTTGATCTAATGAACAAAATAAAACTTTAGGTCAAAAGCTAACCCTAAAAAAACACATACGCGCGCACACAAACCCTCCACCAAGGATAGTAGACGGTGAGACGCCTGGCTTAAAGAAAAAGGCAAAGCTTTCCTGTTACCAGCAAGATGGACTGAATTAACATTTGATGAGAGATTACAAGAATTCTCCAGTCTTTTTAGTGAAGTGGCTCCTGTTACTGCTTTGCAGGATTACAAACGATATAAGATCGGAGACATTGAAGGTGTGATCCAGCATAGGAAATCACCTTAATGACAATAACAGTAAGACTACGTAGAAAAAAAAAAGGATTTCTGAGCTACTTGTCTCAAACCAGAACAATAATTGTTATAGCTCTGTGTTTTCAAATGGAGCTACTCTCTGCACTCCTCCCCGTTTTTCTTCTGGTGCTGAAGCTTCAAGTGTCCCTTCATCTTCATGTTTGCAAAGTAAAACCATGGCCTTTTTAAACCCAAGAATATATCCGGAAATTCATTCAGAGTGGGAAAGCAAAATGTCCAAAAAGAAAAGGCTGGATATTTATTTTGTTAAAAATACATTGAAATCTAGATGAGAATACTTAGTCATAGTTGAATTTTTGAGCATAAGTATGTATGTTTGTCTTCTAAACATAAATACTCTCATACTATATGCTTTCACAAGACCAGGGATAAAATATACTAACCTGTAGTTTGCGGTATGGCCAGAAAGCAAGCCAGCCTGGGTGATGCAGGATCACCAGCGCTAGTTATAAATTTACCATAAACCACAATGTACTTTGGGATCTCAGTCATATCTAGTGAAACTGAATCTTACAAAAGATAAAACTTGGGGCAAAGACATTTGGAATATTAACATAAGCTTAGATTTGTTGTTTGAGACAGTTATTTTATTTCTATCTGTTCCTACTGTCCCCATGGATGAAGGGGCACGGTAATGGTGGTACATGTCTTGGAGTATCTGTCATTATTTTTCCAGAGTTTCATTTACAATTAGCTATGAGTTTACTAATATTTGGCCATTGCACAATTGTAACCTGCATAATACACATGAAAATTCTAACTAAGTTTTGGTTTGTTGGAGTATTTTTATTTTTAACTTACATCGAATTAAAACTACAATGGTGGCATAGAGAAAGTGTAAGTTAATATTGGTCAGGACGCTTAGGAGTCTCACACTGAGACAGTGATGTTCTTGACTACTTGATACTAGGAGTTGGGATTTTCAAACACAGAACCCAAGGGTAGTAATGAATTGTCTGAACTATGGACCACGAAAGGGATCATCAAGCAGGTGGCTTTGGGGTATGTCTGAGTCTGCCTCATATAGATACCTTACTTGGCTGATACTTGAATCAGCGTTGGTATAGTATGCATAGGTAGCATTGTTATGGTAGGGTAACTATGAGGCTACGCGCTCGTATTACAAGACAGAGTTCAACTACTGTAGTGGGAATTGATTCACAATATGGTGGAAGTGAAAGCAAAAGAAGAGAAACTCTGCACCTACTTCCTGACACATGTATGTTAATTTCGCTCATTGTCACAATCACCAAAATTTGGCAGCTGCGGACTGAGCAACTGGTTGCTCATTAGCGTTGAAAAAGAATTCATATTGCCCCAGATATCAGGAAGAAGGTTACACCTTTATTGACCCAAGTTCATCAATAGGGCATATGAGACGCAGTGAGACATTTAACATACCAGGGCAGTCTAAGTGAAATTCTGAGGTTTATAATCAATCCCCCAGCCAGTGCTCCAAGCCTTCATGAGCCCAGACTGAGATACTGAATTTAATCCTGATGCCTGTGTGGTCGTGACCAGCGGAGCCATCAAGTCACTGATTTTTTATATTTTTTTAAATATTTTAATATGACATTCTTCAAGTTTTACCTTTTGACGTAGTGTGTAACATGTCATCCTTGGTACAATCATAATGGATAAAACATTGGTTTTATACAAAGGTTTGTAAAAGCAAACCCTGTGGATGCTTTAAAGAGAGACTTTCACACTGAAGCAAATTTGAAAAAGAAGAGCATTAGCAGGGTGAGAAATGTAATTGGGTCAGTATTTGTATGTTTTGATATTACTGAAGATGGTTTATTGGGTGTTTCATTAAAAATTTCCTCCCTCACAGCCCAGATTCTCCCTCTAGAACCTGAAGTAAAGTCTGATTACTGTGCTTCTGATATCACTCTGTTTATGGTGTCATTAATACATTGTGCTATTAATACATTATCATTGATCTATTGTGTGATCATGAATATAGTGTTATGAGTTCACTCCAGGAGAACATGGGCTGTTGAGTGTAAAATCTTTGCATTTAATAAATACTGTAACCAGCAAACATAGGTAAGAATTATGGAAGAATAGCTCTGAAATGGATGGGAGGGTAGGTGATTTAAGCCATACCCTCACTGCAGCATGTGGAGAGAACGTTGGAGTATATCATCACTTTTAGAGGTGGGGGGACAAGCACTTTTTCTTCCCAGTTTAAACACTGTGAACAACTTGAGAAAGGTGAAGGATTTAAGTTAGTCTGATAAGTTTTCTCTAGTATGAAAGTCCCTCTTTAAGACCTGAAGCGTTCATAGAGAAGTACAATCGATGTAAACACATTTAACAGTTTTGTGCCCGAGTACCGCTCTCAGACCTGCTTGAGACCTTATTTGCTATTCACCATCCATATATGGTCCTCTGTCTCCCAATGCCATTGAAAACCCTCCATGTAAGATGCCCAATGCTTCACTCAAAAGAATGGCCATAACACAAAGGGGTTGTGTGCAGACTTTCTGCAACTGCTGAATTGTTGAAGATTTAGGTGGCTCATGTGCTGCAAGAAAAGAGCACTGTCTGAAACATACGGGCCAAGATGTGTATTGCCTCTTTAGAATCCAGGCAAATGATCCAGTACTAATCACGTATATGTTTACCAGCCAATTTTAATGTTTTTAGTCACCTATAAAAAGGAAACCAGACCATGTTAATTTTTTTCTGAAAAGGAAAACAGAGGGAGTTTCAAGATGAGGGAGATTGGTTACCTAGGCCAGCTAGGTGTCTGGTTTGGTCAATTGTCCTTTTTATTGTACTGTTGTGTTACAGCTTTGTGGAAGAACAAAGAGTTCATTATAAAGTATATGTTAATGAATCTCATCAATCCCATTGATCACTTAGCTAGTATGTACATGCACAAGAAGCAGTGTTACCAATGCTTATATTTTAATTCTGTGGTTATACCATTCCACTTTGTAGAAACCTGCAAGCTCTCATGACCCTTTACAATTTTCTTTGAATTATTATTTGTATAGTCAGTGGTCAATTTGGAATATACAGGTGAAAGAAAGAAGCTTGCAGAATGAAAGCTAGGTATTTTTTATCATAGTCAAAGTAGTGATCTCTAGCCTATTTGATACTTAGTTGTTGGAACTAATCGAAATATTTTAGACCTACGCTTTATGTAATTAATCACATGGAGGATGTCATATGATTCCCATGCTTCCCTATGATAAAACATAATTCACAAGGAGATTATACTAATAGTCCAGTGATAGTTTCAAAGATAGTTTTGCTTAGGAAACACTGCGTAGCTTCTGTGACCATGTGATTCAGAAAAGGGAACGTTGGTGGTCAGATAGGCTTAATAGCGGGAAGTGTTTAAAATCTGAACTTCAGGTGAGAGGAGATATTTTAAAGACCGATCCTCTTGCTCCAGAGTCAGGGCAGTTCGCAGCAAGGCTTCATATCCAGCGTTTGGAGGGTGGCAGCTTCACCCAGGGTGCTCATTCTTTACTTCTGCAGTCAGACTAAGACTTTTGAAAATAAGCCCCAGAAGTTGTGCTCCTATGTCCACATTTATTTAGGTGTCTCAGCATGGACAGAGGAACATAACTTTAGGCTCCCATTTTTGAAAGTCTTGTCATCCCTGTGTCTTGGGCATCTTTTGCCTATTTCGAGTACTTTTTATACTAAAAGTAAAGCGAAAAAGGAGATTCTGTACGTCACTATCACCAGCCTCTTGATATTCACATGTTCCAATGTGGCTAGAGATTAAAGCTTGAGGGAGGAAGGAGAAACCTAAATTAAAAAAGGAGAATTTTCAAAGCAGTTCTGTGGTTCGGAAGCACGGAGAGGATTTGGCTGCTCGGTGCCTGGTCTCCCCTGTGCATGCAGAACATTCTTTGAAGTGCAGTTTATGTCAGAAGAATGACTGTAAAAATTCATGCTCAGCAAATCTGCTCCTCATGTACATTCAGTCAGATCTTGCTCCAGTGTCAGAAGTAAGGTTGTGTTTTATTTTTGTGTTACTTTTTTCTCCTTGTAACACTGTAGAACCAATACAGTTCTGGTAGAGTGAAGTGGATTCTGCTGCTGCTTACATGTCAATAGAATAATTGAGTATAGCTATGCTACAAACAGAAAAGGTTTTTCAATCGATGTATTTAATCCGCTTCTCCGAGAGGCAGTATCTAGGTCAATGGAAGAACTCCATTTACACCGGGAGTTAGGGTGACCTAACTACATTGCATAGGGCACAAAATTTTCCACAGCCCGGAGTGACATAGCTAGGTTGATCTAATTTTTGAGTGTAGATCAGGCTTGAGTTCCAGTAGTTGATCCATTTTCTACCCCTCTTACACCGGTGCAACTCCTCTGAAAACCGTCGGGTTACAGAGATGTGAATGAGGGTTGAATTTGGCCCACAGATCCTTTGTTGTTGCTGTTGATGATGCGCTAGCCAGAGAACATCCAGTCTGACTTTCAGATCCCAGGGTGAGTTTACAGGTAGATGGAATTGACTGAGGAACAGAAAACATGGAACCCGACAATGCCTCTTTAAAGAGTCACTCCCCAGAACAGAAGCTCAATTCAGAGTTCTGTTGAAGGCCAACGGACAGAAAAGTGACTTTAGGGCACTTACTCTAGAACAGCATGCTAAAGGTCTTTGCCTATGTAGCGTGCAAGGCTGCAGTATTTAGTTTTGGTTTTGTGTGTTGGTTACTGATGCCTTATTTCACATTTAAAGCAAATATTTCTCTTGGAATGGCTAAGCCTATTTAGTTTTCAGTAGTTCTTGCTCCATAACTGGAGGTTAATGTTCAGACTACTCCTCCCTTTTGCCTTGATCATTATGTTTGAATGGATGAAGTGAAGGTTTTCTTCAGCTTATGTATGCTAAACCTCTATGAAAATTTAATGTGGGTTTTTTGGTTTCGTGTTATTTTAGTCTTGTGACTGCTGTTGGTAGTTACATAGCAAAGTTTCAGTGAAATGAGAATCAAGAGAGGATGGAAAAGAGACTGAGGACTGAGAGTTGTCAGGTTTCCTGTGGAGCTATATTTGTGGCACTCCTGTGTCATGTTCCACTGGCCATTTCCTTAAGGTTTTTCTCTGTCAGGCTGTTTATTTTTGAGTGTCCTGTGATGTGTATAATTTGAGAGCAATAGCTAGTTTTACCATAGAATGCGACCTTGCTTTTCCTTCTACTGGTATACAAAACAAAGTATCATTATATACAGCAATACATTAACCTTGTTCTGGATTTAAAAGACAGACCTGGAAGAAGAGTGGTTCTGTAGTTAAAAGAAAACATTGAAATAGTAATAAAGCGGGAAATTATTGAGCATTGGAAACCGGAAAACAGCAGATGGAGTTGTGAATTAAGCCACCATCTGTGGCAGTTTAAAAGATGTAGCTTTGTTGTCAAACATTAAACCAATTAAAGGGTTATCAGCTATGGATGATTCCGGCACTTACAATAGTGGAATAGCAAACAAACTTATGGATTGATTGGTACAGGAGGTATTAAACTGTGACCCTGATTAAAGTGATACCAGATAAGTTGGTAACGGATATTTATAGAGGACATTTTATCAAAAGTTCCCAAAGTGTGTGACATTCATAAAACCATTTACAAACAGAGATAAGTTCTGTACTCATTGCAACGTTTCCACTTCTGCAGTCAAAGCAACACATTGCAACCATTCAGGATATAAAGTGAAAAATCCTCTATTCAGTGTAAACTACAGGGGAGTTTCACCTAATTGGAATTTAGCCAGGATGCTGATACCAGCCATCTTGCTCTGGTGAAAAGTGTAGTAGGATTTTTAGTGACCACAAGTGTTGAAGGATATTTGTCCCTTCAGAAAGAGAGCATCTCCAGCAACACAGTGCCCCCTAATGCTACTCAAAGGTGTTGGTTCAGAATAGATGGGGAGAGAAGAACATCACTTCCTGAAATCACCATTACCACTTCCTGCTGCATTCTGAGGTGGGATTTCAGAAGCATTCAGCACTGAAGCCAGTGGGAGTTTTAATATTGATTTCAATGGGAACAGAGTTTAGGCTAGTGTGCAGAGGACATTAGAAAATCCCACTTTTATTTGCCCATGAACATCTCTCATCCTTAGCATTGCCCAGGCTCAGGCCTGCTTAGCTTTTGATATATGACAGAATGGCAGCCTGAATGGTAAGGTTAACTTGAAATATTGCAGTTACTAGAGCATTGGAGAATCAACTGAATATTAAAACTTACCCTTAAGTCTTTATTCCTATACACTTAATATAATGGGTGTTTTAATTACGCTACCCTGTCAGAGAAGATGAATCTCTGCTGATTGGCTCTGTTAATTGATACCATATGCATGAACTTCAGTAAGGAGTTAAGTGAGAAATGGGGGAAAGTGAGGTGATACAGTGAAGAATGTAGTAGATGTATTAGGGCTGATGTGTAGTACCTTCGCTAAGGCCCTCATCCAACAGAAGACTTCACTGGGCTTTGGGTCAGGCCTTGTGGGTGCTGAAGTTTCTCATAGCAAATGAGAGTTATGTAGTGAACAGCATTTGAGTCTCTGCCATTGAGTTCTTGATTTTGAATTAGAGCCTTGGTAATGGTGGGAATAGGACACCACTGCAGTACAATGAAACTGCAGCCCTCTGCAACAAAATTGTCAAATGCAAGTCTCTTCAGTCAGGCACCTAAATAAGTGGTCTGGTTTTCAGAGTTGAAGATCCCTGAAAAGTCACTTCTGTTTAGCTGCCTAAATGTGGTTTTAGGTGTAAATTTTATAAACCGCTGTAGGAAAATTTTGTCCCTATTGCTTAGAACGAAGGCATGGGAGTAGGAGGACCCTGTCTCTGCTGGTGATTCTTCACTACATGACCTAGTGATGCCTCAGTCAGCTTACTGTGAACACTGACTAATAACTAAGTGCATGATTTGCCATTGCTCTGTGCCTTGTGTAGTCATTTGTACCAGTGCAAGTGGGTTTAAGATGCTACCAGATCAGAGTGGTTGAGTTTTACACCTGCTTTTCACTGGTGTAAATAGCTACACAAGGCATAGAGCAATAGAGAATCAGGCCCTAAACTCTGAGTGATGGCTCACTTTTGCAGGGCAAAGAAGTACATTATAATCCCTGATTATCAGGAAGATACTGGGGCAAAAATGTAGCTGGGTGCCTATTCTGTCAGTTCTAGAAAGGATTCAGAAGAGGGAGGCGCCACTGATGTGAGAGACACGTAAGTCTTATTTCATACTAAAAGCTTAGTTCTTACCATTCAATCTACTACGAATTCCCAGCTGTAGAGAAAAGCCCCGGAAGGCTCAAATGCCAGTGTTTTGTGTGTCTGCCAGCAATAAAATAACAACACTTAGAATTTATAAAGTGCTTTATATCTTCAGAGAGTTTACAAACATTAACAAAGGAAAATGAAATTTACTAGCTTTGGTATTGATTTGAGCTAAGGCACTCTGTGCATGCTGATGAAGAGAATATTTTCCTAACAGATCCTGGGAACTGTTAGGTACAATATATTACGTTAGTGACACCCCATGAGTCAGAGATCCTCAATCGATGTCTTTGTGTGGACCACAACTTGACAGAGAGAGTGTCTCATGCACACCTCCTTTCCCATTCACTGGCATGTGGACCCCTCCTCTTCCCATTCATAACTGCCTGACATCCCTGTGTAACGTGGAAGTGTAATATTAAGAAAGTATTTGGCTGAATGTTTAGCTGTTACTAATTTGATCTAATAGCTAGAGACTAGGAAAGGCCAGCACCATGTGACCAACCAACTCTCCATACAATACCAATGGTCCATGGACCAAAGATTGAGGATCAAATAATGTGGTGTGCAACGTGGTTTATTTTAGACAAGGACATTGGAAGTGCCGCTGACACAGAAATATTCTATAGTAAAAAGCCAGTGGAGGAAAAGAACTGTCATGTAAAGTGCTGTCATCAGAGAAGAAAGATTAGTTTATGGCAAGATGAACTAGGGAGTCATTAAAATGGCATGTTTTCCTCTAGGAAGCCAGGAGGGGAGGTTCACAGGACTTTTGGATTGTCACAACACACACTGAATGCACCTATGGGGTGGAGAACTGGATAAGAGAGTATAGAGCCTTGAAGTTTCAAAAAACACTGCAGGGTGTGGAGACGACTAAAGGGTTTGGAGGGTGAGGTGGTCATGGAGCATAGAAGCAGAAGGAAAGAGTTATGATGGGGACACAAGATTGAAGGTAGGATGAGGTACGTCTGTCTCTAAAAAACATATCACCAATACTTAGGAATTACAGAGTTTTTATGTGGTTAAAGTGCTGTGCAAATCTTATGTAGTGAATATGAAAGTGTCAAAGGGAAACCAAGATGAGAAGGGAGAGAGAGAAACGAGAGTGGTGACCAGAATCAGAGGAAAAAGAGAAAGTCATTGAGGAGTGTTTATATAATCTATCCATTGTTTCCAAAGGGTTAACTTCAAAATGCCCAGGCCGACTGCTTAAATAGTTCTATTCTGTTTTTGAAAAGAACCATATTGCAGTAGCATGTGAAAAGCCCATGTACTCTCTAGCAACCAGATTTAAATTATGTTACAAGTGTCCCTGGTTTCTGTGGTTCGCTGGTGTGGCAAACTCAAGCTTCTATGGCACCTTTTGGCAAGTATAAAAATGGAAGCTTCTGACTGACTAATACAATGTGTAGTGTGTGTTGTTGATTTAGTTTACACTGGCCTTAAATTTTTAACGTACTGCAGATATTTGTATGGCAAAAACCTAATTGTATAGCTGATGTTGGCAGAGTGGGAAATTAGAGGTTTCCACAGTTGAGGAGGGGCCAGTTGGAGCTTTCAGAATATGGGACAGCGTAGGGGACACTGAGTTTTGGCACTCTGGAAGCATTTTAGCTTTGGTGAAGTGTGGATGCATCTCTTCTTTCCCTCCCTCTTTGAGTCACCATATGTCTACGCTATAAATGCTGCAGCGCTGTCAACACTGGGGCTTAGGTTGACTTAACTGCATCTCTCAGGGGAATTGAATTTTTCACACCACTGTGTGACGTAGCTAGGGTGACCTAAGTTTTAGGTGTCAACCAAACCTCAGAGGTGACTTTATGTTCTGAGGCAGACGTTGAATTCTTTTTTTTTTCCATACCAGCAACATTTTGCAGCCCCTGCCCCAATATTTGCCATTGCATCCAACACAAATGAGTTAGCTGGATGTTTCTTTTACAATGATCAGCAGTGAAATGCTGATACTTAATTGCGAAGAATTAAACCAACCTCCTTAGGGTTCAGAGTTGACATCCCACTTAGATGAAGGGGCAGTTCTACGGCTATTGTGTCAAGCTGTTTGCAGACTCAGGAAGACAGTACTGCATTGTTTACACTCAGTCACATTTGGAAGGTTATCATCGTGACATAAGGGCTGGAAACTTATTCTTTTTAAAGTGAACATTTAGATACCAGTTCACATCTGCAGTAAGGGATGAATTCTATGGCAGGTGCTGAAACCTCTGAATCACGGAATACATGAGGTCTTGAGCATTAACGTTGTGGCTTCCCATGAATGCCTGTTACTGTCCTTGGCTATAATGGGAGTAATTAAGTATACTTCTTTAATGAAATCTATTAACTTCTATGGCTTAAAAAAGGCTCTTGAAGTCCCAGTACAGACCATCTTTTCTTATGAAGTTAACCTCTGTCTTCACTCAACGTTAGGTGCATGTAAGAAGCTCTGGTGTTTTACCAGCTTTCATCCCTCTGGTGATCTTGTAAAGTGCAATTGATTAATGTGTAGCCTATTCAGTAAAACCCCAAAGAACAGCCCCTTGATAGAAACAGTAAGTAGTATGCGTAATTACCAGAACAGTGGTATCGAGAAAGATGAAAAGTCACACATGAAATGCTAATCAGGTTAGCCTTGAGTTAAGGAATAAGGAAAAACCCTAGTCAGATATAGTTGGATTTATTGTATTTCAGAGCAAGTTAATGTATTTACACCAGAATCATGTGTTGCGACTAATGCTCATTTATTTCAATGGCACTTGTTGGTATTAGAAAAGCTGATCAGCTGCAAGCCTCCTGCTGCTCTATTCATCTTATTAGGCTGCATAGAACTCTCGTTCTATTTAAGCTAATGGCAACTTTACTGGATATTCCCTCCCTCTTTATAGGTACTACATCTCATGCCTGGAATTGGGAATCTTTGTTACTCTCGTCAAAAGCAAATGTAAGTCTGATGGTTTGACCAACAACGATAAGATTCACACTGGGGTTATTCAATGATACTTATTTGTCTTACCATCCAAATTCAACCCTTTTTGCCTTTTCTCTGTTCTGATGGCCAGGACTGAATTACATGGGTTAGAGACGGGGAAGGCATTTAGTCCATCTTCCTGCCTGTGCAAGGTGGTTCTGTGCAGTGCACACTCCCGTGCTTTGACTAGTCAAGTTCTAAATGATTTGAGCATTGAGGCTTCCATCGGCACCTCTAGGAGGTTATTTCAGTTTAATAGATCACATGGTCAGTCCATCTTCATTTCAGCATGCTTTGTCTTAGACATGTGGATACCTAAGACATCTTAAACAATCAGTATGTACTAGCTTAAGAGTTGTGAGGTTTAGCGCAGATGAAAATGAAGCTTGCACACAAGTTAGTCGGGCTTGACGGGCTGGACTGTGAAAGACAGATTGGTTGGCTTTGCTAATTTGTAATGCCAAAACTAAAAGTTGGGACAAGTGGGTATATTGGTATAGCTCCATTGAGGTCAATAAAACTATGCAGATGTGTACACCAGCTGAGTTCTGGTCGGATGTATTTATTATTAGCAGTGTGACTGTAGCAGACTAAATGCTTCATGGTTTTGCATAAAGAACACAGTTGTAAAAGGTGCTGCACTACTGAATCATCTTTGGCTTACAAATGAAAACCAGACATCTTATTTGTTGTGTATCTTCACATTGACAAACCTTCTGTTGTGATTTCATCAGTCAGAAAGAAGCTATTTAGCAGCTCCACAACATAAATCCTACAGTGATGTGTTTTTCACCCGCAAATACGCTAACAAATGTAGCTGCATATCACAAATAAACTTTTGGTTGTACTTGGGTACTGCGCACTGTTGTGCACCAGCTATGAGGTACCCTGCTGTGCATATGATAGCCCATTAGTTATTTTTCTATTTATCTTTATAAAATCCATTTCCAGAGTCTTTTGGATACAACCTTAAATTTTGCACTTTCTGCAATTGCTGTCTGATGCTTGAAATCCTGTTACTGGAAGACCAGTTGGCTATTTTGCCGTGTGTGTGTGTAGATTTTACATTGTGTTTGTCTCTCACAACATGTGTCATCATTGCAAAAATATAATACATGCCTCGTTGACCGTCTTTGTTTTTAGAAGAGTTTTAATTACATTATAACTTACTGTGTACAAATGGGACTGTTAAATTGTTTGCACTGGTAGCCTGGGAGCTTTTTGGATACTGCCACTTCTTCTAAGGACCCCAGAGCATATTGATGATGGTAGTATTATACTCATGACATTCATAAACAGGACTACATTTTCCTTAAGGGCCTGATGCAAAGCCCCTGTAGTCAATGGAGTGATTCCAACTGAAAGGCTATGGATCCAGCCCCAAATAGGTATTTAAAATCATATGCTGTACTGTGTAGTAGTCTCTTGGTAATGTCAAATGCAAGGGGTTTATGCAGCTTGCAAACAAGACCCTTGTACTACATAAAAAATTTACACAGGAGTTGGAGATCTGGGATATATCCATTTTACAACAGAAATTCTAAATAATTAATTTAGTAAATATAATTCAGACCGGCCTCTTGCTGAGAAGGGGAGGCTGTTGCCCCAAGACACTGGTGTATAAAGTATGTTTTCTGGTGGAATTGCACCATATCAAGAGCCATGATTTTTTTCCAGACTTAGCCAAGGTAATGAAAAAACTATAGAAATCGTAGCTAATCCCACTTCCAGCAGCCACTGATCTATTTCTAATCTGGAGAACAATCTCCCTAAAACTGGCAAAGAATGGAAAGGGTTCTGCAGCAGGTGGACACTAGGCAATATGTGGTGTTTTTGACAACATACATCATGTTGCAGTCAGACCAATACACAACTTTCCACCATTAAAATAATAGATCAGGACAAAACCATTGTGTGTATATATAGCTATAAGATTTGTGATTCATCCGTAATTTACAGTGTTTAACTGTCACTGTTCTTTCAATCAATGACGACAAAATACAAATCCTTTGTTTCTGTAAGTTTGTAAATATACAAGTTTATATATATTTTTTGTGAAAAGGAGTAGTTGGCGGGTCCAACACCAATATTTGTCAGGTGAATGTTGCTTTTGTTTAATTTTTGCATGTTGAAATGGTGAGGTTTTCTTGATGAGCAATGTTTTGTGATTGTTTCCTACTGGTGTTTCTGCGCATGTTTAAAAAAAAATTCACAATAAAAAAGCCACAAAAGAATAAAGTCCTTCCTTTTTAATGCTTCATTTCCTGATCTTAATTTCAGCTCAGCGTTTCTCTCCACAGAGGAGTTCCCTTGTATTAAATGGTGTCTTGTTAGGGTATATACCCTACCCAGCTCTCTACACATCCGAGCAGTGCCTCACAGGTCCCACTGCCTCCCCACTTTTCACTGCGCTGTGGAGCTACATGTACCTACACGCCACCACCACAGGTGTAGACAAGGGCTTAAAGGTGGGTTTTTAAATTGACTTGAGCCTTGTCTAGACAGGAAAGTTGCACAGTTGGAACCTAAGGTGTGAATTTAAGCTGATTTAGTTCAAAGGGTGCAAACCCGTGTGTGGACACTCTTACTTTGGTTTAACGGTGGCTTTTTTGGGTTTAGTTTGTTGACCGTGAACAGGTTTATTAAAATAAAATGAGGCTCTCTTAAACCAAAGTGAGTCCAGATGGGTTCACAGTCGTTTAAATATATAATTAAAAAACTGGTTTAAATTAAACTAGTGCAATTTTGAACTGATTCAAGAAAATCCATACACAGAAGTTGCACTAGCTGAACTAAATCAGTTCTAAATTAAGCCAGCACAATTTTAGTGTGTAGACAAGCCTTGAGTGTCCACACAGAAGTCTGCACTACTTTAAATCAGTTTTAATGCACTTTTAGTTTAACCAGTGCAACTTTCGTGTGAAGAGAACTCCATAAAAGCAGTGGAGTTACATCAGTTCATACCAGCTGAGGATTTGGTCCAGGTTACACACTCTTAACTATGGAGCTGCTAATGGGGCATCTTTTATAAATAAAATTAGCTTCACTAACCTGTTGTCTGCTCAACAGTCAAAAGCTATGTACTGAACTGTCCTCTGTAAGCGTTATGTGGACTAATGATAGGTGAATTGCAGGTGGCAAGCTCACAGCAGAGTACAGGTATCCAGGAAAGAGGGGGCATTCTGCATGATAGGGCTAATTGTAAATTACTACAAGGGACTGGAATCCACTCCAGGACTTGGCTGGCTCGAGCGGATCAGCTATAAAACCTCCTGGGGAAGGCACTGCCATGCCTCACTTGGATCTGGACCCGTTTTTAGTATAAGATGCCTGACTATCCTTTTCTTTCTTCAGCAAAGCAGTTACATTGCTTCTTAACCCATCTGCTCCTCCCTGGATGACCGTGGTGGACACTGGTGCTTGCTGGCTTGGCAACTCTCATGCTTGCAAATACTTGGGTTCGTCGGGACTGAGTTTCATGATCTTATCCACGCAGAGCAGGATGAGAGTCAGAAACCAGAGGCTCCAGCCAACAGCAGCTGCAATCCAGCCGTACTCGTCTACCCCGAGCTGGCAGCAATTGGCGACATCCTGGCAGAATTGCACATCTGATGGCAGAGAAAGCAAAACAAGCCATCCAGGTCATTTTACACATAACAGGCTTCTCTTTGCCAGAGGGAAGGTGGGGGAATGACTTTTGCATGTACGTGATCCTGGCCTCTACATTCTGCTCTCTCTAACTCCTCATGCCCCAGTTTTACACTCTCTGGCCAACTGCCTTCATTTAGCTGAATGCATAGAGTGGTGGGGCACAGTATTAACTCTCCCATTCAAGAGCTGCTGCTCCCCCAAGGGGGCATCTTTTGAAAACACATAGTTCAGCATCTGTCCGCTGATTGATTCCAGGGATGGATTTCGGTAAAAGTAGTTGGTTCCAAGAAAAAAAGCAAGGGGGGAGGGAAGGCAAATTTCATTTAAATATGAGTGAGTGTGGGGGGGTCATTCTGAAGCAGGGAAAAGTCCGGTAGAGGTGCATGGCTCACAGGAATGTTTGGTACCTGGGAAAGAGGACGAGATTGGACGCACTGGAGCAGCTAGCAGCTGGAAGGAGGCTCTTGGATTAGTTAAACTCAGCGCATTAGGCAGTTTGGGGAGGGATTGGCAACTGGGGATTGTGGGGAGGGGACAATGGGCTCTTTAAGAAGGGGTTTAGCACCCTACAGACGTGGCTGGTCTGGCTGGGAGGGAAGGGGCTCAAAACACTGGTGCCTGAGAAAACGAAGGTCTGGTTTGTGTGGAAAGGGATGTGGAACCAAAGGCTGTGCAAACTGAGTTAGTCCAGGCCCGTGAAAGTTGTGAACCTGGGCTGAGTGGTCCCAGGAAGCACTAGGCCTCAAAAGCCACCCATATCAGGTGAATTTAGGATTCTAGTAAAATGTTTCACAGAACTTTACCCATAACCTGAGCTTTGGGTTAAGTGCATCATAGCACATAAATCCTACCCCATGGCTGCCTTTCGATGCCTTTTTTGTGTAATCTCACCACTAGGCTTAGGAGCTGTAGTAATGAATCAAAGAAGTCTTACCAGGGCATGGCCATTGGCTCCCATTGTCCCCACGGTCTGTCAAGGAAACACTGGAGCTCATTTCGGCCTCTGGAAGGAAAAAGCACAGGAGAAAAGGTACCGTAGACAGGAAAAGCAAAGGCAGGAAATGGAGAAATGTCTTGGCCCGGCTGGAGTCTGCTGACCACAGGCAATCTGATGATGATCCTCTTCTGCGAGAAGAACTGGGGTAGAGAGATTTTTCCTGTGGCACAGGTAAAATGTCAGAGCACGGCGTTTTCTGCCAGGGCAGGTGCTGTCTCTCACAGTGCACGTTGTTCAGCTGATCTACAGCTATCGCTAGTGCGGGAGGAGATTGCCCCTGGTCTGGCTGTTGTACGTTGCCAGTGCTGCAAGAGGCTTCTACTGTTAAAGCCCACAGTTCCCAAATGTGTGTTCCAGGATACTGCCTCCTCTGCATTCCCTTCCCCTCAGACCACCATTGTCAGCACTAGCTTAGAAAGAAGTGTCTCTTGTAACGAAAGGCATACAGAATGCTTAATTTTTTTTATCATGGCTCCGTTGTGCCTAGGCACTCTACAAACATAGAAAAAGTCAGTCCTTGCTCCCAAAAGTTTACAGTCTAAATAGACAAGACAGCCAAATAGTGGGAGGGAAGGAGATACTATCTCATTTGTACAACTGGGGGAACTCGGGCCCAATCACATCAACACTCAAGCGCGTGTATATTACTACTCTTGTTGTCTTCCTTCCTTAGGCCCCTTTGAAAATCCCCACCTGAATGAATTGTCCAATGTCACACAGGAAGGCTGACAGAGCTAAGAATTGAACCAGGTCTCCTACGTACCAGTCTAGTGTCTTAACTACAAGACCATCCTTCCTCTTTTGGTTTTGTTTTGTTTTGTTTTTCAGAAATTTTGTTCCTTGTTTTTAGAAATATAGAGCCACGAAACTTGAGGTTACAGGAAATACTAAAGAAATCTTCCCGCTCAGAATAACATTCTTGTGTGCCACCTTTGACTTTAGGTCAATTGGCCTCAGGGAGTTGCGAATCCTGTCCTTTCCCGCCGCACAGCTATATTGAGAGCAGCTTAGAAAAGGGCAGGAGCAGTCCGGACTTCCAGTTCCTTTTCCCGCTTCTGCTACAACTTGCTGCCTGACCTTGGACAACTCACTTCATCAGTCTGTGTTTAGCTTTTCCATCCGTAAAACAGGGTTAATAACTACCTCAGAGGAGTGTTGTGAAGCTTGTAAAATAATGTGCGATCTTTGGAAAAAGGCACCACAGAAGTACAAAGCAGCCTTGTGGTTATAATCTCTACTTGTACAGTCTAGCTGAAAAAGAGATACTGTGAAAGCAAACTCAGAGTACATCTACACTGCAATAAAAAGCCCACGGCACTGAGTCTCAGAGCCTGGGCCACTAACTTGGGCTCGTGAGGCTAGGGCTGCAGGGCTAAAAATAGCAGTCTGAATGTTCAGGCTCAGGCTGGGGTCCGGCCTCTGAGACCCTCCCTCCTCGTGGGCTCCAGCCCAAGCCTGAATGTGTATCCTGCAGCCAGACTCTGCTGACCCAGGCCAACCGCAGCAGTGCTGTGGGGCTTTCAGGGCAGTGTAGACATACCCTAAGTAGCCCATCTTTAAAAATCTGCTGAAAGAGTTACAGAAATTCTGACACCTAAATGGACGCAATATCCTGAGAGGAAAATACCTGCCCTGTTTTAAGCAGCCACTCCTCTCAAGGGAGCAGCGAGAATTGGTTGTCTGGAATAATTAGCGGTTAAAGACTGAACCAAATTATACTGAAAAATGCTGGATACTTTAAAGTGGTCGTTTAACCCAGCAGGTTGAGTATGGAAGCCACATGTCTCTTCTGTAGCTGCCTCCAGTACTTATCCTACAGAACAAACTACAGCTGAATCAGCAGACTGTGGCATTGTTAAAGCAGGTACCTGGCAACATCAAATCTCTTCCAAAAGATACTGTGAGTGCTCCCCTCAAGTAATCCTTTTGCAGCAACTATCACTAATTTTAACCAGCACCAGTTCTTTACACTTCTTAGATAAGGGACAGAGGCTTGTTTCTTGCATAAATCAAGAACAAAATCTTTGTTTAGTCCGTTAATCATCTGCCTGCTGAGGTGCAAGGCACTTGAATACCTAGGTGACGGCTGCAGTATAAGAACCTAAATAGAACAGAATTACCTGCTAAGTAAGAACTCCGAAGAATGATGGAGAGGAAGACGAGGGTGATGGTAGTACAGGGCATGATGGTAAAGTGCTTCATGCTGGAACCCTGGCCGAGCAGCTGTGCTAATCGATATGCAGTCAATGGCAGCTTTGAAGGTGATTTTGCAGGTCCTCGATAAAATTCAAGCCTAATGTTCGGGGAAAGGGTGGAGCAAAGGAAATTCCTGCTGCCAGTACACCTTGAACTTTCCTGTACAGTGAAAGAGAAGGGCTTTAACCAAAACAAAAATCTGTGTGTTGGCAGCCTTCAGGGTAAGTTGATTACAAACAGTGCAGCTGGTAAAGGTTCCCTGAAGGTCAGGCCCCAGTTCCTTACAGGATCACTGTAGTAAGAGATAGGAAAGACCTATTGGAGTCAATCCTTATTGCAAAGGCCCCTGATCTGCTTATATATGTATTTTGATATAAAAGTTGTATTAAAGCTAATGTTAAAACGATCTAATACACAAGTTAAGGAAAGAAAATACACATAGTATATAATCTGCAATATCCCAAATTAAGGTTAATAAATTTAACAATACAGTTAAAATATTAGCATCCAAATATTCGGGTACATCACTCATAAAAAGTTATATTAAGAGTAGCTTGTGGAAAGAAAATATAGCAATGAGAGTAGATTTTTCTTCAGTAATTGAGAATTTAGGCTAGGTCGTCCCTCTGTAAATACAATCCATCAGAGAAGTATTTCAGTTACTTTCCCGTCTTCACTTCTCAATGGCACTCCAGCTCCTGGTATTGCCGATGTCCGGTGATGTGTTCTAAATAAATGTTCCTTGACCACGTAATGGCATCCGACACCATGAGTTGCCGCATCAGCCGAGTGTAGCGCTGACCGTTTCCTCATTCGCGCAACGCTCACTCGTTACTGGGATCCCATGCGCCCAGTGCTCCGACGATCAGCGCATGTGTTTGAACCTCATAACCCCTAGCTCTCAAGGCATCGACTAGAGAGGTGTATTTCTCCACCTTTCGAGCTCAGGCGGTGCAGAAGGCCGGGGTGAACTGTGATGTCCACCATGACGATCTTCTTCCGTTCCTTGTTAGCGATGACGATGTCCTGTTGCAGTTGACTGTCCGTTCCAGGGATAGCGGAGTTCACGGGTGGCGGGATGGCTTTGACTAGGTGATACTGGATGGCGTTGTGGCACAGCTGCAGATTCTGGAATGGGGCTTGCAGCTACATAAGACATGAGCTTTGATCTTAGCCAGATGGCTTAAGAACTAAAAAAAGATGATCAGTGGAGGAACCTGTCTTACATTTTGGATCTAATACCCAAAGATTTCTGTATGCTTGACACCTTCCCCACACTGTGTAGCAGTTGTGCCTTAACTCTCTTCTGGAGGTGGTACTTCTAGGCATAAGAGAGTAATTCAGACTTTAGGTTCACACAATCTTTGGCAGTTTCAGTGCAGAGGGCAGTCAGTGTGTCAGTTGAGATTAGTACTTGTCCACTAAGAAAAGAGCTGAGACCAGTCCTTTTATGTAGGCCATTCACAGTTGTTAGATGATAATGACTGGCTGTCACTAGTGATCTGGATTCTACCATGAATTAGAACTGGTTACCTAACGTACAGCTATGAGAGACTCTGTACGCTATTACAGCTCCCATGAGCCATTATCTCTGCCTATTCCTGTCTTCTACCCACCATGATGGCCTTATGAAAACAAAGTCAGAAGTTAAATCAGACAGGAAACCACCTGGATTCCAGCCGCGCACAAATCATTGGCATTTTTTTGCCATAATTACAAATAATTTCAGGTGCATAAGTAAAATAAAAGCTATGCTGGGCCTGTGCAGTCAGCACAGAGATCTGTTGTGACTTGTTCACTAAACTTGTGCTGCCTGGAAACAGCTGTTGGGACAGCAAATTTAATAGGATAGGCAATTTCATGCTGGTGAAATCAAAAGGTTCCAAGCTAAATAAGTCTTTGATTTATTCTTATAGACAGGTTCAGCACAGACAATGGCAGGGAAAGCGTCCTCGGCCTTGTCCCCAGCTCTCTGGCCTCCACTCTGACTCCAGCTGGTTGAAGAATTGTCAGCATCAACTAAACTTATTTCTGTCAAAAATACCCATTTCATCAAAACTGAAATGTTTCACTGACATCTGCCAGAGCGGGGAGTTGAAGCTGGGTCTCCCACATCCCAGGTGAGTGCTCCACGCACCAAGCTGTTCACTATTCTGGGGGAGTGTTTTCTCATGTCTTTTGTGAAAATTTTCACAAGACTTCAGTTTCATTCTGAGGCCAAACAAAAACAAATGTCAAACCCTGTCTTTTGTGAAATTGAATTGTTTTCCAACCAGGCCTGACTCTGACCTGGAGAGCTGAATGGGTCGTTCACTGTTCATACCGTAGTTCTTTGCCACTTAGCTGAGAATAACAACAAGACATCCAATTCATGCCAATTGTGATGCAGCCACCAGTTCACTAAGAATGGACTGAGAGTACTGCCACCAGTTCGATACTGACAGTGAAAAGTTCCGTATCGCTTTACTGATCCCCTTCAGAACACCCAGCCCTTGAAATAAAATATTTCCATGATGAAATACAACTTATCCCACTTGAGATTTCCCCTGAGAAAAGACTTGTCAAGCTGTAAATGAATAAAAAGCCAAGACAGCTGAAATGGGAAAATTGACAGTTAGCCACCAGGCCCTGCCATTCCAGATCTGCTTTGTTTTATGGGTTTTTTTTACTTGTCCACCACAGCAGATGAAGTTACAACTGCTGCTAGCCAGTCTGCAATGGCTGGTTCTTGTCAGAGCCTTCTGTACACACTGTAAATACCTTCTGTTGACAGTGGAGCAATTATGGGTGGAGTTTTTTGCTTGTGTGACAACAGAACTGCGTGTATGATCAAACCATCAGACAGTGATCCTGAAAGAAATAAGCCTTCCCATAAGACAATGCTTTAAAAAGTATCTGAGTGCCCAGATACAGAATGCTTTTGGAACTCATTGTATAAAATCCTCTTAGCTTCTGGCTAATTACAGTGTCCAGAGCTTTCATTAATACATGTTTTTTATTTTCATTTTCACCTGAGAATGAGCTTACCTGAAAAACAGAAATCGTTTACTGGGAAGAAAGCCCAGTGTGCTCCCTTCCACTCCACCCTTCCCTCCTTGTATTTCTCATCTCTGGGTTTTGCTGGGAGTTGATACGGGAATTCATTTTACAGACATGATCACAATCAAAACCCACTTCACACTACCAAATGTTTGAGAAGGAAAGAAACTTCGTTGTTTAGTGAATAATCTGGGATGAAGCATCTTTTCAATTGTAGCCATTATTCACACTGCCTTTGTCAGGTTGTATGTAAATACTTCCACCTCCAGGAGAGACTGATACTGCTTTCAGTGCATTTGCACAGCTCTAGAGCATTTTACATGCATGATGATCTGTTTCTTTACCTTTAAAAAAAAAAAACAACAACAACAACAACTGGTAGCTGGATACTTTGTGAAGGGGCAGAGCCAAAATCCACTGAAGTGAATGGAAAGACTCCCATTGACGGCAATGGATTTTGGATTGGGCTTGAAATGAGGGGCTTATTGATGAGCTCAAGTAAACTCTGTTAAAGGTTCTCCACGCACAACTCTGGCTTTATTTCAGTTCTGATCTGTAACACTTTAATGTTTCAGTGCTGCACCTCCCTTCAGCAGAAGCTGCTAATCCTGCTAAATTGTGTGAGGAGACCCATCAAACCTTTTCTTAGCTATTGATCTATCGCAATATTTGAACTCCGGTCTCCAGAGGAGAAAGGGTAGTGCATGAATCACAGAATCATTAAAAATGGAAAAGATATAGGTCATTTTGGTCCTTCCTCTGCCAGGGATTGTTCTTTTATGGATTTTGCTGAATGCCTTGCCCAGTTAATTTTCAAATGACTCAAGTAAGGGGGTTTTCCCCACTCCCCCTGGGAGGCTATTCCATAGTCTAATAGATCTGTTAGGCAGTTTTTCATAATAATCTCAAATGTGGGATTAGCTACCATTTGAGTGTATTTTTTGGTTTATAGTGACTGCTTCTAAGGTTTCTGTGCTTAACTAAATGTTCTTTGCATTCTGCCTGCAACTGTGTGACCCTCAGATTACTACCTATGATTACTGTTTGCATTCTAAACAAAAGCTGATCTTTGCATCAGTGCAACTGTGCTGAAGTACATCAGAGTAGCAAAGAGTACCATGTGTTGCATTCTAGAGCACAAAATACCTAAATCAATACAACACACACTGCACTAGAGCAAAGAAAATTAAGTACATGGCACACCACTGTCAAGTAAAAAGAGAGCAAATCTCCTTTTTCAAATGAAGCATTTTGTAGTCAGTTTCATCTTTGTTCCCTACTCTATCTTCAGCATACCTGCCTACGGTTGTTTTCACTATTGCTGTGAAGGAGGGCAGCTTTGGTGTAAAGAAAAGGTACCTGTTCACATTTGATGTAGCCATTCAGAATATATTTGTATGATAGAGCTGAGTACAAATGGAATCGGATGCCCTGATCCTGCAAACTTGACTCAGGTCAGTGGGATGACTCACAAAAGTAGTAATATACACGCGCTTGAGTGTTGATGTGATTGGGTCCGAGCTTAGTTTTGTTTATTGCGGTTCCCGGATTCTAACATTCAGAGTGTTACGTACAAAGATCCTGCTCATACGGCAAAAGAGGACTGCAGAGCTAATGCTCAATAAAATGTCTTAAAGTCCCTGATAGCCCTAATCTAGTCTTGATATCGATCATATAAGAATCTATCTCTTTGCACCTTCCCTGTGAGTAACTAAACCTCCAGGTCCAGGGTTAGAAAAGAGATTTGTTGGGGGGGGGGGGAGGAGGGCGGAGGTGTTCAGTGGCTCCAAACCCCCTTAGCCTCCCCTCCCCTTTAGTTTGTCATATTTACGTTTCGGGTCTCGGTGCTTTCTGCGGTGGCCCCCTCACAGCTCCAACTCAAGAGGGTGTTTACACATGTGCCTAACTTTCAGCATGTGAATAGCTGATTGTCTTTCATGGGTTTTTTGGATATTTTTGTTGTTGAAATTATAAAGCAAAAATGTTATCGATGTGGTTATCAAAATGAACATTGGCTAACTTTTCTCAATAACATTTTTGATGCTGTGTTTGAGAACAAAAAAAATTGGGGGGAATTTGCAAAAGATATTGTGAGAATCTCTTAGCAAATGCAATGTCATTCTGTGTTAAACGCTTCAGAACAAAATCAAGTTCGAGGTTTTGAAATGGTTTGCAAAACTTTTGGGTTTGCCAGCCAGTGCTAGGTTTGCTACTTTGACTGGTCCACGATAGTGACACCTTAATGTGCCTTCCTTTCCCTTCCCTTTGTCCCTCCAGCACCCTAGCAATTGCATAAGTCATTGCTGCACGGTTCCTTCTGGCTGCGTTAGAAAGAGGCTCCCTTTAATTCCACCTGGCACAGCTGCTGCATACAGACAATGGGGCTCCTGATTCGAGGCCCAGATACAATACTAATTAGAAAACACCCACACGCACGAGCACACACACGCATGAGCACACACACGCACACACACACACACACACACTGCTAACCTAGGCACCGCATATGGGGGAGGGACTCTTCTGAATAGAATTTGCTCTTGTGTCTGGTCGCCACCAGTGACAATCTGATCTTTATAATATCTTTATAATATTATTTTTAATAATGTTCTGCATTCAAAATGTCAAAGGAATGAACTGGATTATCCTTTCAGCTTCTATCATGAGTCTGTGAAGGTAATAAAAGTGGAGATCCAGCTTTATTACTCCTGTCTATATTCACTCAGTGTCAACTAATTAGATTTAGTCTCCAACGTAGGAGGCATCTTAGCAGTGCTCAGCTGGTGATGTTTGCATGTCTGGAAATACCAGGCCCCTCTCCCAGCTACCTTCTAGGACAGTATTTGAATGTAATTCTGGGCCTGCCACTGAAAGGTTGTGAATAAAAATGGGAAGAGTTTGATTGTTTGTACTAAATGGTTAGGAACAAAACTAGGTTAGCATTAAAATAATATGATCTTGTTGGGAGGGAAGGTGAACTTATGGTTTAGATACTAGATTTAACACGGGAGATCCTGAGTAGCCAGTTTATTTTATTGGATCCGTACACCTCAGCCAATGAATGAATGAATGATGATTTCTGTTCTCTTAGCATTATAACCAAGCTTAGCAGCCCCTTTGTTTGGCAATGCTCACTCTGACCTGTGCCGGCTCCTTCACAGCACTATTTGGGTGGGGAAATGCAACTCTCCCTATCCGTGGCCCCACAAAGTCATGGGACCTCCTGGTCAACCTCCTCCTGGCCCTGGCTAAAATGGCCATCTATAAAACCAGGGAGAGGAGGTTGGCCGATGGGGTCTCCTGTGACTGTGGGGCCTATTTCTGATTCTCCGTCTGCTCACGCATCCAGGCAGAGTTCCTCTGGGCGGCGTCCGCTGGCTCCCTTGATGTCTTCGAGGACTAGTGGGCGCTGTCCAGGGTTCTCTGCTCGGTGTCCCCCTCCGGTTCCCTTCGTTTGGCCCTTTGACCTCACTCCTGTCCCTGTTATCTCATTAGTTGTCCCCTGGAATCACTTGGCTTCCAGGTCCTGTGGATCCTCCCCTTAGGCTGGGGGGAGGTCCTTTAGCAGGATCCCAATAGGACCCCTTCCTGGATCCCGATAGGACCAAGTACTGAAGCCAGTTACTTCACTCCTGCCTCCATCCCCTTGAAGATCAGAGATGAAGTTTCTTCTCCTGACAGTAAGTACCTCAGTTCAACAGCTGTCGCCTCCAGTTCTGGCTAGTTTAAATGAAAAGCAGAGTTCACTGACACAGGGTAGAACACGAGGAGCAAATCACAAGCAAAACAGGCACAAAGCAGGCTGGACCAAGCAGAGTTTCTAGGCTCTAAAGTCACTTGGAGGATGCCAGTTGAGCAAGATGAAAACCTTAGGCCTAAATTTCCAAGGTAACCCCTGGTTTTAGATGCCTCAACTTTCTGGGTACCCCAATTGGAGAAGGGGGTGTTTCAGAAAGTGCAGAGCACCCTCCCTCTCAAGTTGAGCAACCAAAACCTGAGGCACCCAGAATCACTGGTCCCTGTTTGAAAATGTAGGCCTTACGTATTCGCAAGCTCTTTGTTTCTGCCAGTGTGGCTGTCTACCCCACCTGATCAAACTGTAGCTTTCCGCATGTGAGCTCAGTATTGTGTGTCCAGGAAAGTCTGGGTCTCAGAAAGTGTGTTGTTGTCTCTTTAAACAGTCCAAAGCCTGCAGGTATTAGACAATACCCTATTTTACATAGTCACGTGCATTATCATTAGCCTTCATGATTTGCTTTGAGACAGGCCTTTGTCCCTCCAGTGGATCCCAGTCCCCAGCTGTAGAGGGGTATATATCTGTAGCTAGGCCAACCTTGGGAGCTGTTCGTCCAATCACACAAGTACAATTTATTCATATAGTGCTCTATTGTGCCTTTGAGGGTATGTCTACATTACAGCTGGGAGTGTGCTTCCCAGCATGGGTAGACAGACACACTAATTCTGCTTGAGCTAGGGCGACCAGACAGCAAGTGTGAAAAATCGGGACGGGGGTGGGGGGTAATAGGAGCCTATATAAGAAAAAGACCCAAAAATCGGGACTGTCCCTATAAAATCGGGACATCTGGTCACCCTAGCTTGAGCTAACATGCTAAAAATAGCAGTGTCACCAGGAGTAGCACGGACTGCAGCTTGGGCTAACCGCCTAAGTACAAACACATCCGGACCCCTGGGTGCATAGTTAGGTGGCTAGGGTGAGTAGATGCCCATGCTACTCCCAGCTAGGGCCGTACCTAGGGAGGTGCGGGGCCTGGGACATAGGTGCCGGGTTTCTAATCTGCCGGGGGGTGATTCCCCTTTCCCCCAGCTCAGCCCAGGCCCTGCCCCCACTCTACCCTGTCTCCCAAGGCCCCACCCCATTTCTTCCCCACCCAGTTCCGCCCCTTCCCCCGAGCGTGCTGCGCCCTCGCTCCTCTCCCCTCCCCCCAGTGCCTCCTGTCGCTGTGAAACATCTGATCCGCGGCGGGCGGTAGCGCTGAGAGGGAGTGGGAGGTGCTGATTGGGGCCTGCCGGTGGGCAGGAGGCGCTGGGTGGAGGGAGAAGTTCTCATAGGGGGGCTGCCAGTGGCCGCCGCTCACCTCCTCACCCCCACAGCCCGACCGACCACCGCTCCCCTCCTCGCTGCCCGCCCGCCTGCCGCTTGCCTCCCCGTTTGCTTCCTCACCCCATTTGCCCACCTGCCTCACCTCCCCGCCCGCCTCCTCACAATTTTATCCAAGTGTGGGGCCCCCCAAAGTGCGGCGCCCAGGGCGGTCGCCCCAATTCGCCGTACCCAAGGGATGGCTCTGCCCCCAGCTAACTTGAGCAGAGCCAGCACATCTGTCTACCTGCACTGGGAAGGATTCTCCCAGCTGCAGCGTAGAAGTACCCTTAGTCCACAGCCCTGAGCAAGGGATAATGCATAAGATTCCCCACCCCAGGAGAGACCCTAGAAGGGACCATCCCTCTGAGACCCCATTCCCTCCCTGCTTCCCCTCTGCTCGGCATGTTGAGGAGTAAAGGACTTCAAGTCTCTGGGGCTCACAGTGTAGTAGCTTTCATGAGTACTAAAGTTCACTTTAATAGTACAGTTTTCAAAAGGAAAAAAATCATGTGGTTAAATCCTGACTCCCTTGAAATCAATGGGAGTTTTGCCATTGACTTCACTGGAGCCAGGATTTCACTGAGTCTTTTTTCTTTAGCATTTGAGGGGAAGGAATATAAAGCATCCATTTCCCATCACACAAACCAATAAAAATAAAGGTCCATGAAATCAGCATTCATGATCACTAACATAATACTCCTGATAGAACCTCTTTTTGGAGTGTGAACATTCCACATTAACCTCATACTAATGTTTGGCTGGAAGAAAGTCATAAATCTCTCCTTGTACCTATTTGATCTCCAGTATTGTATCTTTGCCTTAAAGCTGATAAAAAGAGATGTGTGAGAAACAGCTTGAAAGTTTTCTCTGTTTCCTGGGGATTGCTATTTCTTTAACCAATGTTTGAATGAGCTTTCATTGGTTTATACTTCTCAGAGTACAGCACTTTACAAAAGTTCATTTTCATTTGAGAGCACCTTGGAGGTGCAAGGAGGCATGGCCAATTTGTTATTAATCACAACACTCTGCATGCTGACAAAACAGCCAACTCTTGTCACAGATCTGACATGAAAAATTTAGAATGAGCCAGACAGCTCCTGATCCATTTCACTCTGTGATTGTTTTAGGACAAAAAGGGTCTCTCTTCTCTGGTCTAGACCAGTTCAGCCCTTAAAAGAACTAGTTTCTAAAGATATGTTAAAGAAAGAAAAGTTTACTTCAGTCCTTCATTTGCTGCTCAGTAGAGTTGGAAGTAGTTCCAGAATTCTTCAAGCTCCATAAAGAGCAGGTGATCAAGGTAAGAACAGGCATTCATATTACCTAACACAAGAATTCTAGCTAGCTAAGCCAAAATGCAACATTTTCATTATTGTAGAACTACCATTAGAATTGTTAAGACTTGATCGGCTGTTCTCCTCCCAGCCCTGCTAAGGAAGCAGCCTACATAAAGTTTTTTGGTCATTGACCTGATGACAGACATTAATATTCTTTTTAAATCAACAACTAACTCTTACAACTATATCTAAATGTGTGTACATTCTAACTATAACTTAGGAGATCACAAATGGAGTAACTGTGGATGATTGTTTAGCTATCCCTTTGTGAAACTGAAGTATTTTGAGGAAGAGAAAACTGACAGCAACTCAGATTGGGACTATATTCCATATTAATTAAATAGTGACTAAAGTAAATGAGAAACTTCTACTATGCTCATTAGAGCTGGGCAGGAAATAATTTTCCAGTCTGAAATCTTGAAAATTTTCACAAATCAAAAATCTGCTTTAAAAAAACAACAACCTCACTTTGGATTGGGTCAATCAAAACATTTCATTTTGAAAAAATGTTAATTTGAGAACTGATTTCAATCTTGACTTTTTTTTAACCTTTAAAGTATATAAATTACCTACAATTTCAAAATGAAAGATGGAAATTTTGGTTCATAAATGTTGAAATGAGCTGTTTCAACAAATTTGAAACTTTTCTTTTCAAATGGGGAGATTTGTTGAAACTGAACAATTTAGGTTTTGATGATCTGTATTTTCTGATGGAAAAAATGTTTTATTGTGAAATTCCCAACCAGCTGTATTGCTCGCATCCTATCTCAGCCATGTGAAACTGACAGACGATATATATATATTTTTAGCAAGTTATTAATTATCAAATGTTCTGTTTTTCTATACCTTAAACTACTTAGTGAACAGGTACAGTGAGTGATGCAATGAAAGCTCAGAGGAAAAAGGATATGCATTGACACTCTATACGAATCATTAACTTCATTGGATCTCCATAAATCAGGCCATTTAACACATTTTGTAAAACTCATCTATTATTTTTAGGGTGTTTTTTTTAATGTCTTTGGTGCTTTAAATAAGAGGTGATTTGAACACCTGCAGACCTACTAGGAATAAGCATTGCAAGATTGGGCTGAAAAAGAGAGCAGGTTAGGCATGGAAATAATGTATTCAATTGCATGTTTCTTCTGGCCAAGTGATTGCTATGTTTGTGCATTGAAATTAGCTGATTACATGCATGAATGATCAGTGACATGATTATCTGCAGTTTGCATGTGCAGTTACCTAATGTAAATAGTGATAATAGCATGCACAAAGCAAATGAAAAATTGCATATACATTTTGCCTATGTCATCACATGTGCCTTATTTTGAAAATAGGCCCTTTGTGAAAGCAAGCAAGCAAGCAAGAAAGCATTTTATAAAACCAAATATTAGTATGAAACATTCTAAGAAATGTTGATTTAAATTTAAATGAAAATAGATTTCCCTTTTATGATGTAAATAGTCCCTTGCTGTGTTTGCAATTGTGTTAGGAGTGAAACTGACATGAAACAGATCAGTCTCCCTTACCTATCTATATTCAAGATGAGTTTAATGGAACAAGATGTCAGGCCTGTTGGCTCATCACTTTTGTGGACAGTACTGTGAATTTCAGTTTCAGCATCCAAACATGTTAATCACCCACGTTTGGGTGATCTGAAGTGTCTGGATCCTACGCTGGGCACAGGGAGAGGAGGAGAGGGCAGGATTCACTCACCTGTTTGATGTAGAAGACCTGCGAGACTCACCTCCCATGACAAACATGCACCCCTCCCCACCCCACAGCTAAATTTCCACCCTGCCATGATGATGACTCTGCGGGAGACATGGCTACTGCCCTCAAGAGAGAAAGAAACACTGTTGTGTTTGTTGTGCTGCAGCACTTCTTCCTCCCCTGCAGGTTGTGCTGTGTAGAGAGCCCTCTCCATGCTGCTCTCCTCCCCAGGCCCACTCCTCACGCAGCTAGCAGGAGGAGGAGAACTGGAGGGACTGTGAGGAGACAGAGGATTAAAGGTGGGAGAGGTGGACTGGGCTCCCTTTCTGGATTATCTCTCCCTGATTTTCTCTCTGGAGAGTTGTGAGGTGTAAATAGGGATAAGCAAACTAGATGCCTAAAATTCATCCAGTCTCCCTAATGCGTTAGTAACTCGGACAAAGACCATATATTTTTATATACAGGGGTACTGACCTTTGACTGCATTCTGCCCCCTTTTATGCCACAGGAGGGCCATGAAAGTGATGGGGGAAGCAGTTGGATCCTCACTATAAAGGGGAGGGGGGTTTCTCCTGCTGTCATAACAGTCCTACACCCCTTGCCCCCAAGCTGAGGGCTGTGTCTGGGTGGGCAGGAGGGTGCATGGCTGAATGACTCTTTGTTCTGGCTGCAGAATGGCTCGGAGGTAGCTGTGGAAAGCGGCTCCAAACAAATTAACTTGATTAAAAAGAATGAATCGCAATTAATCGCAGTTTCTTGCCATTAATCACGATTAATTTTTTTAATCGTTTGACAGCCCTAATTGTTACCGAAGGTGCAGATGGTTTTCTGGGTGCCCAGCAATTAGCTTTCATTGTATTGGCTTAATAAGCCAGCATTTATACAGCCCTTTACATTTTAAGGTTTCTCACAAGGCAAACGAGGCAGCGCCGCCACCTTAATTCTCCCATCAACACTGGTGCAGAACAAGAGCGAGCGAGATGGCGTCGATGTTCCGGAGCGAGGAGATGTGTCTGACGCAGCTGTTTCTCCAGGTGGAGGCTGCCTATTGCTGTGTTGCAGAGCTTGGCGAGCTGGGCCTGGTCCAGTTCAGAGATGTAAGTAGTTACGAGAGGCTCTCGGGTAGGAATGTTGGGATATAGGCTATTAAAGGGCCACTATAAATGTGGTTGGGTCCTAAAAGATGGACCTGCTGGGACAGTGGATTAATCTGGAAGGCGGGGCACTGCAACAATGTGTATAGTGGGGGTGCTGAGAACCCTTGAACCAAACCGTAAACCCCGTCTATAATGGAAACCACTTCAAGCCAGGGGTGCGGCAGACCCCCCTGCATCTCTAGTTCCAGCACCTATGCTGGAAGGGCTTGGCATAAAGACTGTAAATACCTGCCTTGCTCTAGAAAGGAAGGATGGCCTTGGGGTTAAGGCAGTGGACTGGGAGATGTGGGTTCAATTCCCAGCTCTGCCATAGACTGCCTGCAGGACTTTGGGCCAGTTACTTATTTTCACTGCACCTCAGTTCCCCATCTGTAAAATGGGGATAAAAATATTTCCATTTGTCTGTCTTGGCTATTTAGATTGTCAACTTGTGGAGGCAGCGACAGTCTGTGTATATACAGAGCACATTGGGACTCTGATCTTACTTGGGCCTCTAGGCACTACTCGAATACAAATACAGTAGAACCTCAGAGTTACGAACACCTCGGGAATAGAGATTGTTCATAACTCTGAACAAAACATTGTGGTTTTTCTTTCAAAAGTTTACACCTGAACATTGACTTAATTCAGCTTTGAAAGTTTACTGTGCAAAAGAAAAATGCTGCTTTTCCCTTTTTTTTAGTAGTTTACATTTAACATAGTACTGTACTGTATTTGCCTTTTTTTTTTTTTTTTGGTCTCTGCTGCTGCCTGATTGCTTACTCCGGTTCCAAATGAGGTATGTGGTTGACTGGTCAGTTCGTAACTTTGGTGTTCGTAACTCTGAGGTTCTGCTGTAACAATAATTACTCTGAGTTTACTGTTACACATAATACTCTTCCTTTCATTGACTTTCCAGTTGGAACCCATGTCATGGCAGGACAATCGTTTGATTGGATTACCTGATCAGTGTCACTGTCTGAAAATTGAAAGCAAAGGTTTATTTAAATGTCTGTTTAAGGCCAGATACGTATGGTAAACAGCCACAGTCTGAATTATCTACAGTAAAGGGGGTTTCTTCTGAGAGAATTATAGTATCTTGTAAGGGGAGGCATTTGGAATTGCTGGAGTCCAAGGGTGTCTACTACCCTTCAATGCAGTCTGTGGCCACCCTCACCCATAACTTAATATAGAGATACGATCCATAGAGATTACATCCAAAGAGCTCTATCATAACCAGAGCAGAGACATCTTGGCTCCAGATAGAGCATTGCTTGCTGGGAATTGTAGTCTCTATAGTAAAGATGAGCAAGGATGCAATATCTCCATGTGATGCCAATTATGCGTGATTGAAGTATATGCCCAGTGTGGTGCTTCTGCAAAAATCTAAACCCATCAAGGAAGATGCTGCTCCTCCAGTTCATCAGCTAAATCTGAGCCTGATGCCAGAAGTTCGATTCAGCTAAGAAAATATGAACCATTTCTCTGCATGCCAATTAGACATCATTTGCATATCCTTAAAGTCAATCCCTCTCACCCACCTAAATCACATGGTTACCCCTGGTGGTTTTCCAAAGTGGGTATCTACAAGAACGTTGTTATAGGAGAGCAAAAACTGCAGCATGAGATTTATCTGTACAAGGAAGAGACTATGAAGCATTTATACATGCTTGAAACAGATTTATTGGTAACTGCCAGTAGTGAATGGCATAGCGACTGAAATCTCCTTGGTGAATTAGCAGACCAAAAGGGTCTGCTATGGGACATGGAAAATCCATGAGTATTTTTTCTGCAGTGGTGCTGTTGGTAGCAATGGTGGAAACTGTACTGCAGACAGGGGCAGTGGTTAATGTCTTTCACCGGTGAAGCTGCATCAGTGCAGATAAATATTTAGTAAGTTGCTTAGTGTAAACAAGATATATGGAATGTGCCTCAGAAAATTACACCCCAAATAGTTTCACCTGTGACATTGGCATGTACATCCCCAAACAGAGGTTTGGTTATTTAAAGAAATGAGAGGAAAGAGGATTCAGAGTTTTGTTCAGGAGAATATCAAGTCTCCCATTGCTAGGACACCAGTTCATACCTAAGTGAGGTCAGCAGTGGTGGAGAATAATTGTCTGATGCCTGTTCAGTGGCACTGGTGACACAAGATCAGGGATCTTGGTTCAATTCCTCAGCGGCAAGTGGCCCATTGCACTGTAGGGAAGAACTCTCCTTTGTCAGGATAATGGGCAGGCTGTCTTGAGTGAATCACTGGCTGAATTCTGTGGTCCCTGTTATGCAGGAGGTCAGACCAGATGGTCCCAATGGTACCTTCTGGCCTTAAAAGCTATAAAATCCAAGAAGCCTTTTCTACCCCAGCTCAGACCTTTGACAGCCAGAGAAGCCATGACAGAATGGGCCAAGGATACCAGTCAAGGTTGAGGCACAGTGATTGTCTGAAGTTTTGTATTCCCGTTGTTTGTTTGGTGCCTGTTGTGTGGCTAGGAGGCTACAAGGTTCAGTAATATGCAAAGGCAGCATCTTTCACCAATGCTAATATACAGTTAAACTAAAAGTCACCCAATTGGCAATCTACATTCAACCCCTGGTTTGTTTGGTTTTTTGTTTTGTTTTTTAATTTCTAGTTGAATGTGAAGGTGAACAGCTTCCAGAGAAAGTTTGTGAATGAAGTCAGAAGATGTGAATCCTTGGAGAGGATCCTCCGTAAGTAGATGTTTGTACAATGCTACTGGCTCTAGAACAATCGTAATCTAGTATTTCAAAAAACAAAGTGTTCTAACTAGCAAAATTGAATGGAATTTGTTCTAAAGATGGCAAAGATTTCATTAGAAAGTCTTTGTACTTTTCATCTGAAGGCATTGATGTGTTTGCATGCACCAATTAAGTGCCACTATACTACTGGGGGGAGGATGGACGGCGACGGGAGTATATGTATCACACCTATTTTGCATATGGGTAAAGTCAGGAGAAGAGAGGTTAAGTGTCCTGCATAAAATCACATAACAAGTGGGCTGGAAATGGAACCCGGGGTCCTGACTCCTAGTCCTGTGTTCTAACCATTAGAACATACTTCCTGCAGCAAAGCACACCGTCCCAGCGAGAGATTTCTTTAAAAAGCCGGCAGGCAACAAAAATGGTTTTTTTTAAGCTGTTTTTTCTTAAAGTCATCATTTTTATGGGGCTTGCTAGGAAATTGTATCGATTGAAGTGTCCATAGGATCCTTAAAATTTCTACTTTTGTACTGTGTGAGGGGGAAATAATTACACTCAGTTAGCATAGTGCTAATCACCCATTGATCCCCACACACCTTGCAAAGGTGGGTAAGCACTATTCTCAGCATTTTACAGGTGGCTATATTGAGGGCCAGAGAGGTTAAATTTCATGTCCAGTGTCTCACAGTGGGTCAGTGGCACAGCTGGGGATAGACCGTAGGTCTCCTACCTTCCAGCCTGCAGCCCTATCCCTTTTGGAAGAGGGCCCTGGATACTTAAAACAAGTGCTGCTTGCTGGGGAGAGGAGGGTGAAAGCTGTTGTTGTCTGGGGATAGTTTTTCAGTTGGTGTTAGTTGTAAGTGGGGCACATAAACAGGGACAGGACAGTATAGGGAACGTGTGTTAGGGCTTGCTGTTCCTTTGAGCTATTTAAGTCAGCAGAGCTAAAGGCATTCAGCACATTGCAGGGTCCGGATTTTGAAGGGCGTGCAAACAAAAAGTCAGTGGCCAAGGATATAGGGCTAGATTCACAAAAAGACATAGGTACCCTAACTGCTATTTTAGGCACCTAAATCCCAGAATCAGGCCCCACGAGGATTCACAAACCCCCGGTCAGCTGCCACTGAACGCTGCAGGCAACGAAACTCATTTGGTGCCTACATTTTTGCATTAGAAGTTACCTCTGCCCCTGTGTTTCTGTCTCTGAGCACGCACACTGCTGTCTTGCTCTAGACATCCAGATGCCCAAGCCCCAGTGCGATGCGTGAACTGGGGGAAGATCAGCCTTCCTCCGCCCAGCTCACCTGTGGGGCCCAATCTGGTAAGCAGGCCCAGAGCTCACCTACCAGATTGGGCCCCTGCAGGTGAACTCTCACAAAACAACTGGAGGGGTTGGGGAGGGGAGGGGAGGAGCAGCAGCTCCCTCATTACTTTTAGCCCAGTGGCTAGGTTGGTCACCTGGAATGCAGGAGACCCCTGGTTCAAGTCTCGCTCCAGCTGAAAGGAGATGGTATTTCAACAGGGATCTGCCATCTTTCAGGTGAGTGCTCTAACCACTGGGCTGTGGGATAGTTTGATATAGGGGTCCCTCCGTTTCTCCTGTTGAAGCTGTTCCACTTGGCCCCTAGCACCAAGAGAGAATTCCAAGAGAGGGTGTCACCTCCCTCCAGCTTGGATTTAGGTGGTGAACTGAGAGGGGTGGGGCTAGGACACACCCCTTCCTTTGGAATCTCCCATTGGCTAGCTCAGGCGAGGAGCTGCCTAGCATGCCAGCTTTTGTGAATCCCATTCTCAGGTGCCTGTCTCATTCATTGTCCAGGAGCATGGGCACCAAACCCAGGCTTTGTGATATCAAAGCAAGGAGGTGCAAGGTTCAAGGTGTCTAAATAAATCTATTGTATGAAATGAAACAGGAAAAATGTAGGCTGGATAGCAGGGAACATTTGCTACAAGTGGGATCTAGTCTATTGCAGTGTATTCTCCTGAGGTACTTCTGGGGGAATTCTGCATTACTGCACATGCACATAATTAATAAGCCCTGCAGATTTCTAATTTTTTGTGCAGAAAAAAGCTTCTGCCAAAATGTTGTTGCAGTTCCACCTTTTGCGCACCAGAGGGCGCTGTGGCAATAGAGCAAAGCTGCAGCTCCCCAGCATTGTGGGAAGAAGAGAGAGAGCTGCCTTCTTCACAGAGGGCCGGGTCAGGAGACAGGCTCTAGGGAGACAGACAGCGTGGGGTGCTGGGGGGGTCAGACAGGGGTTCATAAGGGCTAGTGGGGGAGGACAGACTGGGACAGGGGCTGAATGGGAGTGGAGGTGCAGGGCCACATAGGGACAGGGGGAGGGAGTGCAGAGCTACATAGGGACAGGGGGTGGCTCGGTGGAGGCACAGAGACACATGGGGTGGGGGTACAGGGACAGAGGCTGGGTGGGGGCACAGAGACGTATGGGGACGGGGGAGGGGGTACAGGGAGACATAAGGACAGGGGAGTGGCTGAGTGAGGGCACAGAGACACATGAGGACGGGCAGATATGCCTGACTGAATGGGAGAGGCTAGGGGTCAGGCAGGGTCTGCATGGGGGAAGCTCCCTAACAATCCTCCCCCCCTCCAAAAAAAAACCTGTTCCATACTTTTCCCACCCATACACAACAACCCTACAAGTTCACACCCAGGCTCCTTCCCAGCAATGTACTTCCCTCTCCCTCAGTGTCTCCGTTAACTCTGACTCCCCCAAACCTTTGCACTACTTCTGAGGGGTGCGGGAAATATGGTTCTGTACTGTAGTTTAAATGAATTATTACTCAGAGTTCTGTATTAATATGCCTAGTAAGGAATCTATTTGTCAAAAATCATTTCCTTAAACTTTTTTGTGGTCTGTATTGTTACAGACTTACTTGCTGATAGGTATTTTGAAATAAATGACCAAAAATAATTGAAACTGGTGTGATTATATTGTGTTATTTTGACAAATAAAATATGCAGAATTTTGTGGAATTTTGAAATATTGTACCCAGAATTTTTAATTTTTTGGCGCAGAATTCCACCAGGAGTACTGAGGGAGGTTGGACTAGCCCCACCCCTTGAGGGTTCTGGAGAAACCTCTGGATACTATATTGTAAGGAACAGCAGGCTGGAGAGCAGGCACAATGAACTAATGATCATTTTCCACTGCCGTGTCTATGATTAGGTTAGCTTCATACTACAGTCACGATTCCCAGGTGTATACAATTATCTCCTCTGGAGAAGGAGCAGCTTCCTTGCTGCTGAGGGAGGCTCCAGGGAGCCAGATTCTTGGATGTCGAAGAGTTCCACAAATATTTGGTGAATCTCCTAGAATAAGTGTCGAATGACATTTGAATACTGTGATCATGTGTCATGATGTCCCATTTGGGTCACCACCGCAGGCCCTGTCAGTGACCCCAGGGAAAGCCTAACAGTGCCTTTTCCTTGCAGGCTTTCTGGAAAGTGAAATGGAAAATGAGATTGTGATCTTCAAACCTGAAAAGTATCCTGAGACCCCCCTGCCTCGAGAAATGATTGATTTGGAGGTACAAAATTCTACCCTGCCTCGGGGGCATATGGAAAAAGATTGGGCAGGGGAGGAGTGAAATTACATATAAACCCACATATTTAACATATCAGGAAAACCATGTGGGTCCCAGAAGTGGAGGAAAGTGACTCACCAGTGGCAAATTCTCATGAAAAAACAATGAGGAGTACTTGTGGCACCTTAGAGACTAACAAATTCATTTGGGCATAAGCTTTCGTGCGCTAAAACCCACTTCATCGGATGCATGCAATGGAAAAAAACAGTAGGCAGGTATATATACACAGTACATGAAAAGATGGGAGGGCAACTCCCATCTTTTCATGTATTGTGTACAGTAACGCCTCACTTAATGTTGTAGTTATGTTCCTGAAAAATGCGAAATGACGTTAAGCGAATCCAATTTCCCCATAAGAATTAATGTAAATAGCGGGGCTTAGGTTCCAGGGAAATTTTCTTCGCCAGACAAAAGACAATATTATATATATATATATACACACACACACACACACGAACAGTATAAGTTTTAAACAAACAATACTGTACACAACAATGATGATTGTGAAGCTTGGTTGAGATGGTGAAATCAGAAGGTGGAAGAGGGTGGGTTATTTCCCAGGGAATGCCTTACTGCTAAATGATGAACTAGCAATTGGCTGAGCCCTCAAGGGTTAACCTGTTGTTGTTAATGTAGCCTCACATGCTACAAGGCAACACGAATGGAGGGAGGGGAGACAGCCTGGCAGACAGAGGCAGACACCATGTGTGTGTGAGAGAGATGCACATTGCCCCTTTAAGTACACTGACCCCACTCTAAGTACATTGCCTTTTTAAATAGACCAGCAAGTTGAGAGGGCAGCTGCTGCCAGGAAGCTCTCTCCGTCCTGAGCCCTGTCATGTGTGTCTCCCCCCCCACCCCCACTCTATGGAAGATGGGGTAAGTGGGGTGCAGGAGCAGGGAGGAGGGGGACACCCTGGCATTAGCCTCCCTCTTCCCCCCCCCCACCCCCCGCACAGCAAGCAGGAGGCTCCCGGGAGTAGCTCCAAGGCAGAGGGCAGGAGCAGCACAGGGCAGTGGGGGGACGGACAGCCGAACTGCCGGCAATTGGTAGCCTGCTGGGCGGCTGCCTCACAGAGGACTTAGGGGAACGGGGAGCTGATAGGGGGGCTGCTGGTCCACCCTGGTTCCAAGCCCCCACCAGCTAGCTGCAACGGGCTGCTTTTCCTGCAAGCAGTGGACAAAGCAAGCGGCTGTCAAACGAGCATTGCGCAACTTTAAACGAGCATGTTCCCTAATTGATCAGCAACGAAACAACGTTAACCGGGACGACTTTAAGTGAGGAGTTACTGTATATATACCTGCCTACTGTTTTTTTCCACTCCGTGCATCTGATGAAGTGGGTTTTAGCCCACGAAAGCTTATGCCCAAATAAATTTGTTAGTCTCTAAGGTGCCACAAGTACTCCTAGTTGTTTTTGCTGATACAAACTAACCCGGCTACCACGCTGAAAATGCTCATGGGTTAGCCATGTTATTCTGTAGTTGTGGCACAACCCTGTGTAGTAGATTAATAATACTGTATTTATATATCACTTCCCAGACATAGATTGGAGTGCTTTAGTACAAAGGGGAGTTTGCATAATGATCCCCATTGTTACAGGGGGGAAACTTAGGAACAGAGAGGTTAAATATCTTGCCCTCTCACATACCCAGTTAGCGGCAGAAAATCAGACTCCTGACTTCCAGTCATGTATTTTCTCCACAGAGTTGATCAGAGACAGAATTTATTTATTCCAAGCCTCCTGGTGTACTGGAAGGTACTCTTCTGAGGTTTAATCCACTTGCTCTTCTTTTTTTAAATGTTTTGTGTCTATAGACTTCCCCTTTTATACCATTTGTTCCCTACCCTGTTTTGACTGCCAGCCAGGTTAGTAGAAGCCTTTACCAGAACACCAGGGCTGTTTGCACTGACGTGAAACCTGGTGCTGTAACCACTACATTCAGGGCTGGATTATTTCTTCTTGAAGAGCTGACAGCTAGGTTGAAACATCTGACTGTTTTAGCACATTTACTACAGCTGGGATTTTCAAAGATCCTAAGGGAGACAGGCAGTTCTTTTAGACCCCTTTGAAAATCCCAGCAAAGGCCTATTCATGACCTATTCCCAGTCATGAAAACCCCCATGGTTTCATAGGAAAGAATAGCCTTTTGCCATGTTACTTTTGCCTGTGGAGATTAGCAATGATGATTGGAGGAAACCTGATTTGTTGAACATTGGTAAATGGGTATCTCAAAGATTTAGATCCTATTCTGCAAGGGTGCCATGAGCCCTCTATCCCCATTGAAGTCTGTTGTGAAATCTGGGAGTTGAGGTTGTTCTGAACCTCGGAGGTTGCATTCAGCACCTTGCTGGTTTGGGCTATGATGTGTCCTAAAAGAACCCGTTGACTCAGGAGCACAGAGTTTGTCTGCTTTTAGTCCAACTGGAAATGAAGTTTACAAACTGATTGGTTTTAATCAAGATTGACTGTCACTGTTTGTCTGAGACGAGACCATGATCTATCTTCACGTAGAATGATGGTCTGCTGGCTTGCCTAATTTAGTGCCTAAATATAACTTTGAGTCACTGCATGTAACAGAGAGGGTGGCAGGGGGAAGGTCAAGAGTTTGATAGCTGTGTGCATATACCTAAACAGCCAATGCATATTTTAAAATGTTCATTGCACAATCATACGTGTCTGCCCATATTATTTTACAGTCCTTTTGACAGGGATGTGGCAGCCTGTAAAAGGATAACTGGGCCTGTCTTGCATCTTTCCTGTTTTGTTTTGGTTGTAAACAGACAGTTCTGGAGAAACTGGAGGGTGAGCTGCAGGAAGCCAATCAGAACCAGCAAACCTTGAAACAGAACTTTCTAGAACTGACTGAACTAAAACATCTCCTGAAGAAAACTCAGGACTTCTTTGAGGTGAGAGTTCTTCAGATGTGTTACTATCTGTCCGCTTTGTCCTTCTTTCTTTTTCGCAGAGGGGTTGACAAATTTTTAAGTTGTTTATGCTTTTGGCTTTATTTTTGAGCGGGGTTAAAAAGACTCCAGATTTCCTTTACTGCAGATTTGAGGTCAAATTTTCCAAAATGCCTTGGTGAATCTAAGTCTCATTGGGTCTCAGGCTTCTCAGTGCCTAAATCTCATGGGCTCCTAAGGCACTTAGACACTTGAAAATTTGACACTTGGTCTAGCTCTCTGTAGAAAACTGTCTTCAGACAAACAATAGCAACAGTAAAGATGTGACAACAGTTAAACCCATTGGAATATGTTAGTGTTTTTAAAATAATTTCAAAAGAAAATGATGATTTCTGCTTTCAGACAGAAACCAATCTACCAGATGATTTCTTCAACGAAGACACTTCTGGTCTATTGGAATTAAGAAGTACTCCGGCTGCCGTGGCTGCAAAGTTGGGGTTAGTGTGACTATAGGCTTATAGCTTTAATAAGGCCAGTGCAAATATACCCTTCCCTTTTACTTCCACCAGCATTAATAAGCTGGTTTCAGCACCGTGACCCAGTCTTAGAGATTTGCTGAATTCAGTTCCTATCTTCAAATAGCTTAGTACAGGCTGCTTTTCAGTCTCTTAATTGTAACTCATTGATTAAAATGAAAGCAACATTAGTGTTTTGAAGGAGACAATAGATGATTAAAAAACTGGTCTTTATGGCTCAGAGTATTGCTAAATGGGATGGACAGCCTTTCAGCTCCAGGTCACTGGTTCAAATGTGCCTAGTGACTGAAAATCACTGCCAGCTGACAGCTGTTGAGTGGCCTCTGGGAAACTTAGTGAGGAAAATGGAGAGGAGCATATATTCTGACAAGTCAAGTGTTAAAGTGCAATTAGGCAGACCAAAAAAGAATTTGAAGAGCTACTATCAAAAGACACAAAAAGGAATAGCAAAATGTATTTTAAGTACGTCAGAAGCAGATAGCCCACAAAAAAATCAGTGGGGTCACTGAACTATCAAGGTGCTAAAAGAGCACTCAAGAAAGTCAAGGCCATTGTGGAGAAGCTAAATGAATTCTTTGCATCAGTCTTTACTGCGGGGGATGTAAAGGAGATTCCCGCACCTGAGCCATTCTTTTTATGAGACACATTTGAGGAACTGTCTCAGATTAAGGAGTCATTAGAGGAGGGTTTGGAACAAATTGATAAATTAAACAGTAATAAGTCACCAGGACCAGATGGTATTCACCCAAGAATTCTGAAGGAACTAAATATGAAATTGCAGAATGGCTAACTGTGGTATGTAACCTATCATTTAAATCAGCTTCTGTACCAGATGACTGAAGGATAGCTAATGTAACACCGATTTTTAAAAAGGCTCCAGAGGTGATCCCAGTAATTACAGGCCAGTAAGTCTAACTCCAATACAGGTAGATTGGTTGAAACTATAGTAAAGAACAGAATTATCAGACACATAGATGAACATGATATATTAGGGAAGAGTCCAATACGGCTTTTGTAAAGGGAAATCATGTCTCACCAATCTATTAGAATTTTTTGAGGAGGTCAACAAGCATGTGGACAAGGCTGATCCAGTGGATATAGTGTACTTGGACTTTGAGAAAACCTTTGACAAGGTCCCTTACCAAAGGCTCTTAAGGAAACTAAGTAGTCATGAGATAAGAGGGAAGGTCTTCTTATGGATCAGTAACTGGTTAAAAGATAGGAAACAAATGGTAGGAATACATGGTCAGTTTTCACAGAGGAAAAAGGTAAATAGTGGGGCCTCTCAAGGATCTGTACTGGGACCAGTGCTATTCAACATATTCATAAATGTTCTGGAAAAAGGGGTAAACAGTGAAGTGGCAAAGTTTACAGACAATACAAAATTATTCAAGATAGTTAAGTCCAAAGCAGACTGCAAAGAGTTACAAAGGGATCTCACAAAACTGGGCGACCGGGCAACAAAATGGCAGATGAAATTCAATGTTAATAATGCAAGTAATGCACACATAATCCAACTATACGGACATAATGATGGGATCTACATTAGCTGTTACCACTCAAGAAAAAGATCTTGGAGTCATTTTGGATAGTTCTCTGAAAATATCTGCTCAGTATGCAGCGGTAGTCAAAAAAGCGAACAGAATGTTAGGAACCATTAGGAAAGGGATAGATAAGACAGAAAATATCATAATGCCACTCTGTAAATCCATGGTATGCCAACACCTTGAATAACGACTTCACTTCTGGTTGCCCCATCTCCAAAAAGATATATTAGAATTGGAAAAGGTACAGAGTAGGGCAACAAAAATGATTAAAGGTATGGAACAGCTTCTGTATGAGGAGAGATTAATAAGAATAGGACTGTTCATCTTAGAAAAGTGACAACTAAGGGGGGGTATGATAGAGGTCTATAAAATCATGACTGGTGTGGAGAAAGTAAATAAGGAAGTGTTATTTTCCCTTTCACATAACACAAGAACCGTGAGTATCCCAATGAAATAATAGCCAGCAGGTTTAAAACAAACAAAAGGAAGTATTTCTTCACACAATGCACACTCAACCTTTGGAACTCATTGCCAGGGGATATTGTGAAGACCAAAAGTATAACTGGGTTCCAAAAAGAATTAGATAAGTCATGGAGCATAGGTCCATCAATGGCTATTAGCCAAAATGGTCTGGGATGTAACTCCATACTCTGGGTGTCCCAAAACCTCCAACTGCGAAAAGCTGGGACTGGACAACAGGGGATGGATCTACAATAAATTGCTCTGTTCTGTTCATTCCTTCCAAAGTGTCTGACATCAGCCACTGTTAGAATTTAGGATACTGCATTAGATGGACCATTGTTCTGTCCCAGTATGGCCATTATGTTCTTATGACAGATGTGCACATCACAGAAACCACCATTGCAGTTTACACTCAGGGCTTGTCTACAGTAGAAAGCTGCACTGAATTTGAATGCAGTCGAGTCAGATGGCATGATGCTGATTGTGACTTTGCAGCAATGTTGGCTAAAACAAGTCACGTTCAGCACTGTGCAGCTAGTCATGGTTAAATCCCCATACAGTGGTGTTTTGTAAAGTAGGCAGTTCCTTAGTGGCCCCCATGATAGCAAGATTGCCTTGGCTCAGGGCTTAGTTACTCCAGCCTTGGGCTAGATTAAGAGGGAGAGAAAGCCGGGAAACTGAACTCCGCTCTAAACCTTTGACCTCATCAGGTTGAGGGCGAGGTACATTAGTCGGTCAATGTGGTGAAACTCACATGCCCTGCCTGTGCTGTACCGGCTGTGTGTATAGAGAGTATGTCAGTTTCCAGTGCTGTCAGCCATGTGCCTTTCACCATCACTATATCCGCTTCACATATTTAAGAAGAGAATGAACCTGTTTCTCTCCCTGCTTCTCTCCCTCCCTTCCCAATCATGAAACAGACAGGTGGGCTTATGGCCCCCTAAAAAGTTAGAGAAAAGTGAATAGATTAAGAAGTAAGATCCATGCTTGAACTTCTCTTAATATAGAGGCCTCACCTAACTACAGCCACACCTGTAGCCAGGGTCCCAGGTCGGATTTGAATATAAATACAGTCTAACATAGACTATGGAGTCTTAATGATTATACAACCCAGTGTGGTACATGTTCAAAAATATTGAAAATATGCCTGCCATTTATCTGTCTTGTTAACACTGCCTAGATTCACAGCAGGGGTGATAAAAAGGGAAAGGATGGTGCCTTTCGAGCGTTTACTGTGGAGAGCCTGCAGGGGAAACATCTATTTGAGGTACACTGAAATGGACACTGCCCTGGAGGACCCTATTACAGTAGGTATACTCCTGCTTCACCTCCTTCCCACTTTATATGCGCACTCACGCACACCTTTAGAGAAACCCAAACTACTGCCATGATAACCCTCTGCCACTCTACTGTACCTGCCACCTTAGTTAAAACTGGGGTTCAAAGTGGCTAATCCATATAGTAAGAGACAGGCTGGACAAGGATGGGGCTGGTAGGCCCTCTTTAAAACACAACAGATCTTTGTTTTCCCCATTTTCAGTTGTTATGATCACTGTTGCCCATTTGGCCTGAGCAGTTTGCCAATAATCAGGGCCTTGTAGGGCTGTTTTCAATAGGTTGAGGACTCATTGTCAGGTACATTCTTGGTGTATTCTTGTTTATTTACGAAAGTGTACACAAAGTTCTGTGTCCCTGAACACAGTAGAAACAAACAACAGTTTTCTTGCTCAGAAATTTCCAAGTCTGTCCCTCCAGCAAGCTCTGTGCCCAAGAAGCCCTGTTCTTTGCTTCCTCTGAGGGTTACACTTATGACTCCTGCTGGCCTTCTGTCTCCAGTATACACAGCCTGCAACAGATATTCTAGCCCTTGTGTTTGCAACCAGGGGAAACCCTCTGAACAGCATTTTGTATTTTAATTATTGTTCCTGGAAAACTATTAAAAAAATGCTATTGAAAGAGTGACTAAAAATCTTCCCTTTTCAGAACTGTGCTGTACTTTGTTATGAGCATTTTAAAATCTGCTTGCATTGCTTTTCAGAAGGAACAGATGAAAAAGAATGTGTTCATTATCTTCTATCAAGGAGAGCAGCTCAACCAAAAAATCAAGAAGATTTGTGATGGGTAAGGCAGGCTGTTGAGAAAGTAGCAATGACTCGGGGGTGTTTACTTGGCAGGATTGGCTAAAGGAGACTGGGAGTAGAGATTATTTCTTAACACTCCGCTGTCAGCTCTATCAATTTGCTCCATCCTGCTGTGTCTAATAATAAAATATATATCACTTTGGCATTTTAAAATTAAGGCCCTCAGTTTTCCAAAGTGACTAGAGATTTCAGGAGCCTCAATTTCTAGATTTCTAAGCGGATACCTTAATGGGCCTGGATTTCAGAAGGTCTCAGCACCCACGCTATGAAAATCAGGCCCTTATTAGGGTGTCAGAAGATGGGAACTCCAAAACTGGGGATCCCTAAAATCTCTAGTCATGTTTGAAAATGTAGGACAAATTTTATTAAGCTTCCGTTTAAAGGATCTGGTGCTATATTTTTAATAAACCTTTCTATACGGAATTAACTGCTGGCCTCTGTGCTAGTCTCTTTAACTGGTGTCGAAAGGAAACAGCAAAGAATACAAATTAAAATCTTAAACATTCTGTCTCATTCCCAGTTAAGCAAACTTTTAAAAAAAACTAATCGGGTCTGAATACTGCGTTACTGTTTTATAGCTCTCAGTACTGATGGGCTTTGTATTGTGTAAGTCAGATTTGATTAACGGTCACTGAATCCATTTTCATACATAACCCCCCGTTCGGCATAGTTAGCCGAAGTCTTTAGGCTGGCAGATTTTTGCACGGATGACTCCAAGAAAGAACCCTATGTGAGAACCAGAACTGACCATACCTGACACAGCCATCTGGTGGGTGGGTCTTTTCCTTGGTCCCTAGGCTCAGTCAGGACTGGATCGGGAAGGGGAATTTTTCCAGCAAAGGCCTTTGACTGTGGAGCTCCAGCTTGACAATCTGACATTTAAGATCTGCTCCTGCATAATTGAAATCCATGGGAGTTTTGCCCTTCACTTCAATGGGAGCGGGATCAGTCCCTGACTGGCTGCCTTTACAGCGTGCTGCAATAAGCAACAACAAAAATTTCTCATGTATGTAACATGGCGACGACTATGCCTGAAGGCTTGTCTATGCCAGGGCCAGGGCCGGCTCTGGCTTTTTTGCCGCCCCAGGCAAAAAAGCCTCCGGCCGCCGCCCCCCCCCCCCCCCCCGGCGGCCAGGGGGAGGACACGGGGGGGGGGAGGGTGGCAAGCCCCGGCTGGGGCTCGGCTCTCCCCCCGGCGGCCAGAGCGCAGGGGGCAGGGCGGCGAGAGGGCGGTGAGCCCCGGCTGGGGCTCGGCTCTCCCCCCGGCGGCCAGAGCGCAGGGGGCAGGGCGGCGAGAGGGCGGCGAGCCCCAGCTGGGGCTCGGCTCTCCCCCGGGCGGCCAGAGCGCAGGGGGCAGGGCGGCGAGAGGGCGGCGAGCCCCGGCTGGGGCTCGGCTCTCCCCCCGGCGGCCAGAGCGCAGGGGGCAGGGCGGCGAGAGGGCGGCGAGCCCCGGCTGGGGCTCGGCTCTCCCCCTGGCGGCCAGAGCGCAGGCCAGGCTCGCCGCTGTCCCCCCAGCGGCCGGGGGGAGGGCGGCCAGAGCGCCGGGGGGAGGGCGGCGAGCCCAGCTATGGCCCCGCTCTCCCCGGCGGCCGGAGCGCCGCGCCGCCCCCCTCCAGGTGCCGCCCCAAGCACAAGCTTGGTGGGCTGGTGCCTGGAGCCGGCCCTGGCCAGGGCTCTCACCGGTGCTGCCGCCCAACCCGTTGTAGAACCAGCGGGAATTTTTCAGAAAACAATTTTAGTAGATATAAGAACCATCATCATTTTGATTGTCAATGCGGATTGAACTCAGGTCCCCAGAGCTAAAAGCGTGAACCTCTGCCCCTTGAATAAAAGGGCTGCAGCTGGGAGCCTAAGGGAGTTAGGTACTCAAATCCCATTGGAATTCAAAGGGAGTTAGGCACCAACACCTATACCCTCTACCTGAGAGCTGAAGCAGACTCCTCCTTTGTGGGAAGCAGACACTGAGCAGTGGCTCTGTGGACATGCCCGTAGGTTCTCCTAATCCTGGTTAATTTAAAAGTAGAAATGAAGTTGGTGGTGCCATTGTAGTCCCTAAAAAGCATTTGCTCACATCAGAAACCCAACATCATCAGTGCACAATTAAGCACAACCATTAACGGTTAATATTCTGCAGAAATCCTGGATTGGAATAGCAGGACTTTTACAGGTCAGAATAAGCTTTGATTGGGGGAACAGTATATGGAATGCTTGCACATCCCTCACTTGCAATATGCTTGGCTCTGACTGATAACATTAGTCTGCCAATTTCATGAGCATTAATCCCATGCACACATTTATTAAAGAGACGGAGGGGTGGGAGTGAGGAGATTTTTCCCTTTCTCTTAAGCTGGTGGCTGCGTAGATGCTAATGTGAATGCTAAAATGGGTTTATCAGTGTAAGGGTTCCCTGCTGAATTCTCCTTCAACTTTCATAGATGTCTGTCATTACGGCAAAGGCGATATTTAATATGCAAAGGGGCTGTTAAACGATCAAAGTAGCATTGCTGTGATAATGTGCAAAATGTAGGAACTCTACAGCATGGTGGAATAAGCTTTCAAGTTTGATTAAAAATACCAATTAAAAGATGGGCTAAGAGCTCTGAAGCATAAGAAGCTGGAGATAATTAAGCAGGGCTAGTAACCCTGGGATTCTTTTGCAGGATGGTTTGTGGTTAGAGATCCTGTTCAGAGTGGGAGGCTAGGTAAAGATATATTGTTGTGATTATAGAGCAGTGGTTCTCAAACTTTTGTACTGGTGACCCCTTTCACATAGCAAGTCTCTGAGTGCGACCCCTCCCCCCCAATAAATTAAAAACACGTTTTTATATATTTAACAGCATTATAAATGCTGGAGGCAAAGCGGGGTTTGGGGTGGAGGCTGACAGCTCGCGAACCCCCATGTAATAACCTTGCAACCCCCTGAGGGGTCCCGACCCCCAGTTTGAGAGCCCCTGTTGTACAGGGCTCAAATACACTGCTGTGTGTTTTGTTAAATTTGCCACTGTTCTTCCTCTTCTTCCCAGAACTGATTCTGGGAAACATACCATGACATGCCTTGAGACCATGATGTAACACGCATTTCTAAATGTCACGTGCTGTCTTTTAAAATGATCAATGGAATGGTCACTTTACACCAGCTGATAATCTGACCACGTATCTTTGTGTAAAAAAAGAAGCATTCTCTTCTAGGCGTTCTTTTTCAACTGTTTGATTCATGGCGCTATATCTCAATACAACCTTTGTGACATCCCCCGAAGTGACAGTGATGGCACGAGCACTAGACATTATGCCATCGCTGCATGAATCAAACAGCTAATGACTGAGAAATCTGTGTATAAGTAGAAGCTATCATGTTAGCTGACACTCATTTATTTTATGTAGTTAAAAATGTTATCCACTGTGAGAGCCTCGTGAGATGTGTGTCTTGTTTTGTGAGGGTCCCAGTGGACAGCAGGCCAGAAAACCTATCAGTGTACACTACATGAGTGTAACACAAACTACAGCCTGCTCTATGTGTAATTTTTGTATTGGTATAACTGTCGATGTGATTTTTTTTTAAACTGCTATCGTTATACCAGTACAACCCCTACTGTGGTTAGTTATTCTGGAATAAAGGTGTTTTATGCCAATATCGCTTATTCCCCTTCCTGTACAGGAATAAAGCCAAGTCTACACTATGCGCTACAGTGACACAGCTGCAGCCTAGCACTATAATGTAGACCCTTCCTACATCAATGGAAGGAGTTTTTCAGTCTTTGTAGGTAATCTATCTCCCTGAGTTGCAGTAGGTAGGTTGATGGAAGAATTCTTCAGTCTACCTGGCTGCATCTACACCTGGGATTAGGTCGGCTTAACTGCAGCGCTTGGGGGCTTTTCACACCCTTGAGCAATGTAGCTAGTTCAGTCTAAGGCCTGGTCCCCACTAAGCCCCCACTTCGGACTAAGGTACGCAAATTCAGCTACGTTAATTCGAAGTACCTTAGTCCGAACTTACCGCGGGTCCAGACGCGGCAGGCAGGCTCCCCCGTCGATGCCGCGTACTCCTCTCGCCGAGCTGGAGTACCGGCGTCGACGGCGAGCACTTCCGGGATCGATTTATCGCGTCTAAACCAGACGCGATAAATCGATCCCAGAACATCGATTGCCTGCCGCCGGACCCTCCGGTAAGTGTAGACGTACCCTTAGTGTAGACCAGGCCTCAATTATATTGCTATAAGCACATTTACACTGGTATGGCTGAATCCAGATTAGGGGAGGTGTAGACTTTTGTGTGTGGTAATGCAGACTGTGCATTAACTGTAACTATCCCTGTACAGTTAAATCAGCAAAACCCTGTCAGTGTGAACATAGGTTTATTGATATAAAAGTGCTTCTACTGGTGTCGACACTTAGACTGACATAACTGAGTCCATGCCCCAGGCCAGGTCTATGGTGGCATAGGTGTGTCAGTCAGGAGTGTGAAGAAGTGTGGTTCCTGACCAACACAGCTGTGCCAGTGAAGCTGCCTGTGTAGATGCAATTACAGTGTCAAAACGGCTTTCACCAGTATAGCTTGTTTCACTTGGGGGGTGGTTTTACTATACAAATTGCAGTTTTGCTGGGATAGCTGCATTCATGCAAGGAGTGCTTTGCTGATGTAGTGTACAACTATAGCTATCCCAGTATAGCGCTGCTAGTGTAGGCCTGGCCTCAGTCTACAATAACACACAGTACTGTACATTCTCGATTTTAGTTGTTTACACTAGCAAATAAATATGGAAAACATATGTTATAAACTAACTGGGTTTTAGTAACATTTTCCTCAATGATGGCTCTTAAGCATTGCGTAGTAACAGCTCACTGACTGGGGATATGCTGATTTTGCAATTGCGATGCAAAGATAAAAGTGAATGGCTACTGTAAAGACTTGGTGCTACAGGGACATCTATTGGCTGCTCTGTTACATGACTGACTTTTCAGAAACTGCATTAAATGCCCCAATAACGGCTAAGCGGGTGAAATGAGACAATCACTATGCTCTTGAATGAACTCACATAACAAAATGATACCCACAAAAAAGACAGAAACACCCGACTGCCTGTCGGTGAACAGTTTTTTCACAAAGCAATCGCTCTATATCTGACCTCTCCGTCCTCAGCCTCAAAGGGAGCCTGCACAACGTCTTCAAAAGATGAGCCTGGGAGCTTAAATTCATGACTTTGCTAGACACTAAAAATCATGGCCTGAATAGAGAGACAGGGTTTATGGCCTATTACCACAATCTGTAACCCACTAGTGTTAATCGGCCTCTTCACCTTGAATGTTCCCTTCAACTATGTGTTAACTACTTATGCTAAACAAGCTGTTCCACTTTGCATTTAGCTGTGACACTCTTGAGTACATTTCCCAGACCTGAAGAAGAGCTCTGTGTAAACTCGAAAGTTTGTCTCTCTCACCAACAGAAGTTGGTCAAATGAAAGATATTACCTCACCCACTTTGGCTTTGCAGAAAATGTTATTTTTGTCACTCTTTAAAATCCTTTCCACTAAGGCTAGGTCTACACGCCAGCCTATGTCGGCAAAATGTATGTTGCTCAGAGCTGTGAATATTCCACACGAGTTACCCCAACGTAAGTGTTTCTGTGCACACCGCTACGCTGGCGCGAGAGCTTCTCCTGCCAACATAGCTTATGCCACTCGTGGAGGTGGGTTTTTTATGCCGACTGGAGAGCGCTCTCCTGTCGGTATAGAGAGCGTCTTCACCAGACGTGCTTCAGCGACACAGCTGTATCCATTCAGTTGCGCCGCTACAGAGCTGTATGTATAGACATGGCCTAAGGAAAATCAGGTACCTTAACTCACAGCACAGAATGAGAGTCCCATTTACTGTTGGATTGAGGGAGGTTCCTATGTATAACTGCACTTCAGCTACAGTGCCAGTGCATCTCAGTGCATGAAGTGGAGATGGGGACCAGTTTTCAACTAAAAAGCGTGTGCAAATAGTCTTACAAATAACTGTGCATAGCAACAGTAAGTATGACTGGGTCTTTTCCTCCTCCTTCATACTAGGTTTCGTGCTACAGTATATACCTGTCCAGAGTCTGCTGCTGAACGTCGAGAAATGGCCGATGGTGTGAACGCAAGGATTGAGGATTTAAACGCAGTAAGTGACACTAGCTTTATTTAGGCCCTGATCCTGTGACTGACTGCGTGCAGACAGACTGGCTCCTATGGTCATGGGGAGCCCAGTTGACAACTGTAGGGATCCACACACAAGTAGGGGTCTGGTCATGTACAGTCACTTCAGGATCAGGGCCCTGGTGATGAGGGGAGGATCCAGGAATAGGTAATCATGGAATCATAGAACTGTAGGGCTGGAAGGGACCTTGAGAAGTCACCTAGTCCAGCCACTTGCATTGAGGCAGGACCAAGTAAACTTAGACCATCCCTGACAGGTGTTTGTCCAAGCTTTGCTGCTGGTAAAATATATGTACCACATTGCATCATCATGTATGTGCCACATACGTGACAGAAATTTTTTTTTTTACAAATGTTTTAGAGAGTTTTACACATTTTTATTGGAACTATTTTTGTGTGTGCAATAGCTTTAGCAGAGGATGGAGATCTCAGCTCTCATATACAAACACTTTGCCCCCTGGTCCAACTGTATAGGGATCAGAGGGCACCATAAAAACCTTTAAAAATACCTGAAATAGCTTTACTGTACCTAAAATGGCTGATCTCTCAGGTCCTTGGTGTAGTAACAAGTCCTGAACCACACTGGAAAACCAGGGATCTCCCTTTTCCAGTGGTATCCACCTCCTGTTTCTAACTTTGAAATCTCAACCCTTAAATCTCTGACAGCGGCAGAACTGAAAATTGCCTCAGGCAGGTGTAATTTTGTGGGGAAAAGTCCACATTTGAAGGGAAATAAGGAAAAGTTTCTTTAGCAGGTTCCTTTGGGAAAAAGAACCCAGTGGCAGTTGAATGACGAGGCTCAGAGGTTTGGAATGTTAGCAGTCGTCCTAGTGAAACTGGCTGAGCAGCTGAGTTGGCTAAAGGCACGTGATAAATTGCATAGCCGTGTGATATATTAAAAATCCATGCGTTTGTGAGATAATTGATCCTACACGTGACCTTTGCTATTAAAGGGCCTGATCGAACTCGCATTGCGGTCTGTGGCAAGACGCCCATTGGTTTGGATTGGGCCTTTAATCTATTTATTTGACTGGTTAGTTGGCACTGATAATGTCCTAAATAGTCTATGAATTCTGTTGTCTTTGAATCATGCTGAGCTTTGCAAAACTCATTTGTTTGGATTGATTTGACTTTTGTCACCCAGCCCCTATTTAGACCCACGTTAACCTGTAAGGCAGGAGGGTGGCATAGTAAGGATGCGGGGTAAGAACTAGGCATCCAGTTCTGTGGCCCATGCTCCACTTTGTGAGTAGTGCTGCTGAAGTCCGGATGGGGCCCTGAAAGAGTGCTGTAGTTAAAATAAAACGCTCCCACCCATTTATAAAAACACGGATTTTCCTCTATTTGAAAATGAGACCGATGCATTGGGTGTGGAGCTTTGGTTTTTATATTGTGCAAACTTTCTGTAATGCTGCTCCGTGCAACATAGTGGGCAGCCCTAATTCTCTGTCCTTGTTCCAGACCGTCCCATCTAGCAGTTGGAGACGCAGACATTTATTTGACGTGATATCATCCCCTTTCTAAATGCTCATGTCAGAGTGACCCCCCAATGGTCTCACTGCTGACTAGCCAGCTGGTCAGGATTTTGCTTTTAATTCTGCTTGCCTCAGCCAGCCAGACTCCTCTCAGTGCTTGTTAGCTGTGGAGGCCTTCTTGAGAGAGACCGAACTAGGGCCTGATCCTACATCCTACAATTGTTGCCCAAGAACTCCTGAAGGTGTCATCGAGCGTTGAAGGTGCTCGGTGACTGCAAGAAATATCTCAGCCCCTTTTAGGACCAAGCTCCCAATGAGCAGAGCTTTAAATTTCAGGGGTCAGGAAAATGTGCCTTGCAGTATCAGCTACTGAGCTGGAATTAACAGGAATGAAGCTGCGATAAATCCCCCCCAGTATTTCAGCTTTCCAGAGATTGGCAAATTGTGTCCATGTTCAGACATCTTTGAATGCCATTATCAGGTGTTTGGCTGACTCATACTCAATACCTGCAATCCTTCCCCAGGCTTCCCGAAAATGCAGCTGAAGGGCACCACACCAAATACGTCCCCGTTGCTTCACTATTGCTCCTGCTTTGCTTGCAGGTGATCACCCAAACGGAATCGCACCGCCTGCGGCTGCTGCGCGAGGCGGCTGCAAACGTGTGGACTTGGGGGATCAAGGTGAAGAAAATCAAGGCCATCTACCACATCCTGAATTGCTGTAACATTGACGTCACCCAGCAGTGCGTCATCGCCGAGATCTGGTTCCCAATGGCTGACTCCGACAGGATAAAAAGAGCTCTCCAGCAGGGAATGGTGAGGGGCTAAGTGCGTTTCCCAACCACTTTTTATTGGAACCCCCTTCTTGCTTCGGAATGGACTCCCAGGACCCACCGTAGCTTCTTTTTCTTCTGCCAGTTTTTTGGTCTGTCCCTCTCTTTTCTCTCTCTCCTGTCCTTTACCTCGTCTGTTCTTATTTTTGGCTCTCCCGGCTCCGGTGGCTCCTGTCCTCATTCCCTGACCGAGAGATGCTCGCAGCTCAGGCTGGGTGGGAACATCCATGGGGGCATCTGGGGACATCCCTGGGCCACATGTGCTCTCGTGGCTGATCTGAGCTCTGCGTTGAGTTGCTCTGAGCACCCAGCAGCATTAGGCCCACTCAGAGAAAGGAGGAGAGGTGGGCGGCTGTCATGGAGCTGCCTGCCCCTTCACTTGCGGCTGTGGGAGCATGTTTGCCTCCGGGAAGTGAGCAAGGTGTAGGAATGTGCGGTTCTGCCCAACACCACTGTGCCCCGAGTCTGCTGGGGCTAGTCTGTCTATCCCGTCTCCTGAGGGGACCTGCTTTCAAGGTTGGGAGACAGTGGGCTAAAGGGCTGTATAATGCAGACCTGTTGGGCAGGGTTCACTAGCCAAATACTATTCCATGGGCGAGGTTTCTTGGCAAAACAGCGTGACGTGACTAGTAAGAACAGGCTCATGTTCACCCCCACCATTTCACGTCCATCCTTGTCGCCCGTTTGCAGGAACGTAGCGGCTCTACCATCTCCCCTATCCTGACTGCAGTACAGTCTAAGATGGCCCCACCCACCTTCAACAGAACCAACAAGTTCACTGCAGGCTTTCAGAACATTGTGGATGCTTATGGTGTGGGAAGCTACAGGGAGATGAATCCAGGTAAAAAGACATATGGTTTGCTGCAGCCTGAAGATGAGATCCTGCCAAGGGCATGGGTCAGCGGGAAGGGCCTCTGGTCTCTGACCACACTTTGTGATCCAAAACCATGTATGTCACAGCTGAACCAAATTCTCTGCTGGTGCAAATTAGTTCAGCTCCATTGACTTCAGTGAAATTGCACCCCTTTACACATGGCATAGAATCTGGCCTTCTGACCCTAGTGGTTGATTTAAAAAGCTGATTCCTGTTGAGGTCCTTCAGTGAAACTGAGCTCCTGTCTGTCTCCTTCCGTCAGCTCCATACACTATAATTACCTTCCCCTTCTTGTTCGCGGTGATGTTTGGAGATTGTGGCCACGGTGCTGTTATGCTGGGCTTCGCCCTCTGGATGGTCACTAACGAGAAGACACTTTTGGCCCAGAAAAGCAATAATGAGGTGAGTTTCCTAGGGCTGAATGCATCCTGCCAGCCTTGAAACGGGTTCCAAAACTCTTACTCAATACTGAAAGCATCTAAACCCCCAAATGTTAAATGAATTTTCTTCTGTAAAACTCAGAGGAGCTAAGAGGCCTAGCTGTTTGGCAAGTAGTTCCTCTGCCTAATAACAACACAAAGGGCCCGATCGCCCCAAACACACTCTAACTTTGCACCTGCAGTTTCTCACACCCACATATATGTCTGTACAAAACTGCAGCTGGCATTTGTATGTGCAAATTGGGGCTAAGTTTTCAAAGTCAGACCCTAAAGTCAGGCTCTTAAATCCACCTTTAGGGATCTAAGTAAGTGGCCTGATTTTCAAAAATGTTGAGCAGCCAGCAGCTCCCATTAATATCGCTGGGTGTCCAGCTCTTCTGAAATTAGGCCATTTCTGTAGGAACATCTTATCCAAGCATGAACATCTGGAAATACAGGGAGTGAGTGAGTGAGTGAGTGAATGAATGAATGAATGACTCTGTAAAAGAATTCCTCTCTCGGGGCATGGTGCACCGTGCGAGCATTGTTTTGTTGTGGGATGGTTGCTTACTCTCCCTGAATTCTTCCCTTGCAGATTTGGAACACCTTCTTTGGTGGGCGCTACCTGATCCTGCTCATGGGCATATTCTCCATTTATACTGGCTTTATCTACAATGACTGCTTCTCCAAATCTTTCAACATCTTCGGTTCTTCCTGGCATACCCGCCCCATGTTTAGAAACAACATGTGGAAGTAAGTGGTAAATGATGTAAAAACAAAAAAGGAAGATGACACATAATGGAACAATATTTTATTCCATGGGGATTAAAAGAGAGACCTGCTGAGGATGCATGTGAGGCTGGGCTGAATCCCTTCCCAGCCCCCTTTTATCCCCGGAGCCTGCCCTGCCCCCTTCCTCTCCTCCCCTGCCTGTACACATCCCCATATCACTATAACAGGATTCAAAAAAGAACTAGATAAGTTCATGGAGGATAGGTCCATCAATGGCTATTAGTCAGGATGGGCAGGGATGGTGTCCCTGGCCTCTGTTTGCCAGAGGCTGGGAGTGGGCGACAGGGAATGGATCACTTGATGATTACCTGTTCTGTTAATTCCCTCTGGGACACCTGGCATTGGCCACTGTCAGAGGACAGGATACTGGGCTAGATGGACTTTTGGTCTGACCCAGTATGGCTGTTCTTATATTCACTATTCGGCTTCATGGTCAGTATCCGAGAAATATCAAGGCCCAATAAATTCCTGGGCTGAGATTCTTTGATGTACCAGAACTCTCATGCTCCGGGAGCTTGGGAAGCTCTTGCCATAACTTAAACAGTGTTGGGGGCCTGTCTAAATTATGGCAGCCTCCCCTTGGCTGCCCTATGGGCCGCAGTACTGCCTGGAACCCCTGCAGAACTGTGTGCTAAGGCTCCAGTCCCACCTCCAGTCCTGCCACCAACATGGTCCTTATGATGCTAACAAGGGGGATCCTGGAAGGCAGATTTATGACAGTTTTCCTCAGTTCCTGTTCTGGGAGACCCCCCACTCCTGTCCATATTACAGGGCTTTTAGAGCCCCTTTACACTGCTCCCTCCAGCTCTTTTACCTGGTGTGAAGGGGCTGGAATGAGGGTGAGGATCTTGCCCCTAGTATCCAACACATCAGGGATAAGTGGATTTCAGACTTTTCAATGACCATGTGAGCAATCAAAGTGCTGGGATGTTCCCAAATCGTTCAGATGGTACCTTGATGTGTTTCCTCCCAGACTCATTGTAGCTGGAATAGGAGTGTCAGGCCTTGTATATCCAGCATATACATGTACACACACACACACACACACACACACACACACGGCCACTGTAGGCCTTGGGTAAACAAAATGTTTAATTTTGTAGTACTTAGCACTCTAGATAGAGAAACACCTCAGGCTGAGACAGTAAGAAACTGCCTCTTCTCTTTTCTTTTGTAGTCCACATGTTCTTGAAGAAAATCAAGTATTGCAGTTGGATCCAGCAGTCCCTGGAGTCTACTCAGGAAATCCATATCCGTTTGGAATTGATCCGGTAATAAAATTCAGTTGGTCCAAGATCTTTAGTTATATTCCCTCCCCGCTTCTACAGATCTAGTACATCAGCTGCTTGTGTATTGCCTTCAAATATGCAAGCAATCCCTCCCGAAGCCACATTGGCCACTTCCTGCTCTTTGCAAGTCCATTATGCCTTAGTTATGGAGTCTTTTAGGATGCTCATCTTCAGCATTCAAGATTTTAGTACGATATTCCTTCCCCTCGTGCCATGACCAATAGATAGAGGCCGTGTGGTCTGCAGGTATGTGCATAGATTTGGCACTTGGGAAATTCTGAGTCTAATCCTTGCTCTGCCTGTGAGTCAGTGGATTTAATTTACCCATCTGCATAAGGATGATGATAATGTGTACCTATCTATCTCATCATTTTGATTTGAGGATTAACTCCTTAATGTGTGCAGTGATTTGAACATTTAAAGCACTAAAATGTAAAGATTATTAATGTCTCCAAATTTGAGGTATTGAAATCTAATACCCCATCGTTACAATTTTGTGTGAATCTGTTTCTTTCATGCTGTGTATGAAATTCGGTTAGCACCAAGTGGTCACTAGCACCAATCTCCCTACTTCCCTTTCAGTCTCATCCAGCCTGCCCTTGTTGGTAAAAGAGCTACATGTGATTTCATTTTCAAAAAACAAGGCAAAGAAACCCTCAGTTAGTTCATAGCTGCACAGTAACATATGAATGTCCTAAGCCCAGACCTGGAAGTGTAGCTGAGAAGCATTCGCTGCAGTTCAAGAAGTGGCGTTAAAGTGGGTTTAAGCCACCTGTATGTTCCCTCCCCCACTCCTGGGACCATCTGTGTCCACTCGCTGGTGTAAATTAGAAGAGTCATACACTTTTATTTACTCTGGCTGCTAATTCTCCCAATGGGCTATACTGGCATCCAAGGATGTGGGGGGAGGAGGGCATAAGTGGACCATGGGCATATTCCACTGGCTGGGCATAGAAGACATTACAGTGGCTTTATGTATGCCATCTGAGGATTCCCCTGCACTCTGGTAACCCACCAGTGGCTGGGTCAGCTAGCTTTAGGGCAGGACCTGGGCTTTGCTGCATAATTATTTTTAGTTAATTGGATTTTATTGAAACAAAGCAATTATCCCAGCTGTGTCATTTAACTGGAATGTAGATGTGCAGCATACAGCAACATGAAAGCAGCCAAGAATAACTGTGATGAGCCCAGCAGGCCACTAGATGGCAGCTTTTCTCTCCAATACTGTACAGGTTTAGCTGAAAGTTCTAACAGTAATCCTAACCATGAAGAAATGGACCGTGCCACACATTTCTTAGTCTGTTTGCAGGGTTGTTGTAGTCGTGTCAGTCCCAAGATGTGAGAGAAACAAGGTGGGTGAGGTAATAAATTTTATTGGACCAACTTCTGTTGGTGAGCTTGAAAGTTTCTCTCACCTCAGCAACAGAAGCTGGTCCAATAAAAGATATTACCTCACCTATCTTGTCTCTCTACTTTTTTAATATGAACATTTCTATGGGATTTAACCAGTTCACTCATTATAAAGGCCTGGCTTGTTTCTTTTGTTTAGAATACTTTTGTGCAGGGTTAGCAGGATGGTATGATGCCTTTATGCCTTGAAGAGAAATAGTCACCTTAGATTATGAGATCTGACTATACTGGGGTTTCCTTCAAAATGATAGTATCTCCTAGTCTAAAGCGTTTGTAGAAGGTACTATGTTACTAGCTAAATAAGTAAATAACTAGTATGTTACTTTCCCAGCAAACCTCCCTTCCCACCCAGCCTCCCCCCCCCCGCTCCTTTTTATACTGTATCTCACATGTATTGCCTTAAGAGAAAAGTTCCAGAGGAGGTATCTACTCAACATCCTCCACAGTGAAAAATGAGGCAAATAAATTATTTGAATTACATGCAAGGTACTTTTCATCCTTAATTTCTCCCTCGGCTTTAGGTAATCCAATGAACCCTCCAATTCTCTTACAGGCTTTCCTGCCTTCGGATCTGTTTCAATGGTTTCCATAACCATAATGGTTCAGCTGCCCCTTTAAGTGGTGACCAGAGCTGTCTCTCAGTTTCATGCATGAGAATAGTCTTTCTTGAGTTGAAATGAGCACATGTTCTACGGATCACTGTTTCCTCCAGCGAACATGGAGACCTTTTCTTTATAGTGGATGAAGGCAGAAAGGAGATTCTCATTGCTATCCACCTCTGCTGTCGAGAGCCATCACAGTCCAGTGGTGCTGGAACAATTTTTATAATGGGGGTGCTGAAGGTGGAAACTATGTATTTGGGTTGTTATTACTACTTCAAGCCAGGGGGTGTGGCAGCACCCCTAGTTCCAACATCTATGGCACAGTCTAGTGGCTAGTGCATGACACTGGTCAGATCGGGGTTATAATAACAGCTCTTCCACTGGCCTGCCATGTGCATGATCTTAGGTCACTTCAGCACTCTGCCTCAGTTTCCTCATCTGTTTAAAAACAGGATAATAATTATCTTGGAAATCTTTGGGCGAAAAGCTTTATATAAGTCCAATGTATTATGAGTCAGACTTAGATTTCAGTCATTTGGGATCGTTCAAAGTAGAACTAGCAAAAGGAGTTTGATGGCATTTGAAATCAATGGTCTAATGATTTTTCACCTGTCATTATCAAAAGAATTCCCAAAAATCCTGCTCTTTTTATCTATTTCTCCCTTCGCTTTTCTGAAGATCTGGAATATTGCTTCAAACAAGCTGACGTTCTTAAACTCCTACAAAATGAAGATGTCTGTCGTCATGGGGATTACGCAGATGGTCTTTGGGGTCACACTCAGTCTTTTCAACCACATGTAAGTGCAATGGTCTCACACGTGCCTTTTAAAGGTTTGCATGTGTTGCTGCTCTGGGTTACTGGGCATGGACTCTAGGCCTGTTGCTGCTGCTCATGAATAGGTTCGTGTCTTTAACTCCTTCTGAAGCCTGGGCACCGCACCCTAGTCTGGTACAATGGAAAATCCTGATAAGGATCAAGTGTTGGCCAGAATATTTTATCCTTATCAGCAAGTGATTCTTATGTACTTATGTTTTATGTATTTTCCACGGCCTTAGCTTCCACTGAAAGAGATTTGCATTCCTGGCCTTCAGCCTTGCAGAAAATTCTCCCCAGCCCAACGTTCCCTCTACTGTTCACTTTTATACCACAGCTATCGCTGAGTCAGGGGTCCCAGTAACCGCACACTTGTCCCTCAGCCTAGTTGCAACATGTTTTAGTGCGGCTGGGACCTAGCGAGGTCCCTGTAAGTAGGCGAAAGCCTTGGACTATTGTTTGTATCACAGCCTCCACTTAGTGTAGACAGAGCTTTAGAGAAAATAAGGCCCAGAAGCCTGTAGGAAAACAGGTTGGAAGTAAGGTACGTCTGCACTTCACAACTGAGTCAGAGGACCCATGTACAACATGGTTACAGTTTGCAGTGCCAATGGGACCTTAGCTGGTGCTCATATATCATGACGAACACAGTATGAAAACCTAGCTAGGTGAGAAGATAGAACTGTGTCCCATCACAGGCCTAAGGCTCATAAGATAGGGTAGTAGCCACAGGAGGGCTATGCATAATGGGACCAAGGTCCCATTTTGGCTGGGACAGTCCTCTTTTTAAACTCTGTCCCAGCTGTCCCAATGTTTTTGACAAAAACAGGCATTTGTCTCATTTGCTCTTCCCAACTGATCAGGTGGCAAGAGCAAATGAACGAATGCCCAGTTTACGGAGGAATGTTGGGGGGGGGGAGCAGTGATGTGAGGTGCTGGGCAGCGGGACTTAGGGGGGCAGGGGGTTCGGGTACTCAGCCCCAGCCGCAGGTAACATGGGGTACGGAGTTCTGGTGCGGGGGCGGGGGGGTCAGCCCCAGCCCCAGGCAGTGCAGAGCTCGGGGAGTGAGCCCCAGCCCTGGGTGGCATGGGGCACGGAGCTTGGGGGAAGGGAGGGTCAGCCCCGGGCAGTGGGGGTGTGGTCAGCTCTGGCAAGCCCTGTAAGCACGGGGGGGAGGGCGGCTCTGGCGAGCCCCATGGGCACGGGGGGGAGGGTGGCTCTGGCGAGCCCCATGGGCAGGGGGGAAGGACAGCTTGGGCGAGTGCCATGCCATCCCATTTTTACTTTAGGAAATATGGTCGCCATAGCCATGCAGCAACCCTGCTGACCATGCCAGTGCCCCACACCCGCACTTCACCCACATAGAGACTGATTCTTCGGTTTAGTGCAGGTGAAGTGAATTTTGCCTCTAATGCAGATGGGCAAGCCCTGTGCGTTGCTGCACATCACTGCTCCAATTCATTGCTGCAGCTGAACCAAGTGCAACAGGTCACCAGTTTTCACAATCTCTTCTTCGTTAGGGTTGTGGCTTTTCTGCTGAGTGATGTGTGTGTGTGTGTGTTCTTGATTTCACAAAATATTTTCAGAGATACAGAAGTGCAGTTAATTTTAAATGTAGAATCCATAGCTTTTTTTTTTTTTTTTTTTTTTGCTAAAATCTCTCTCTCTGGGCCTGATCCAGAGCCCATTATAGTTAATGGAAGTCTTTCCATTGACTTCAGTGGGCTTTGGATCAGGCCCTATATGTATAATACATCCACAAAACCCAGACTCTGTTCTGGGAACGAATGGAGGTTGTGTAGTGGACGAGGATGCCTATAGGACTCTCATTTGTTGAAAAGTTGGAAGGTGCATAGTGAATGAAGCAGGGAACTGCAGGAAGAGAAAGGCTGGTCTCATAGTTAAGGCAGTTGACCGTTCCCCTGGAGAATTGAATTCTATCCCTGTCTCTGCCCTATTGTTCCTATGTGATGCTGGGCAAGTCCCTTAAATCAAACTTTTCCCAGGTGGCCCCTAACTGTGTATTCCTCATTTTCGGCATGCCCAGCTTGAGACCCTGGGTCTGATCTGCAGAAGTGCTGAGCACTCACGGCTGTAACTGCAGTCAGTGGGAGCTGTGCTTTGAACACAAAGTGTTATATAAAGCTAAGTACTGTGAAAAGTCAGGCCCTGTATGCCTCAAATTGGGCACCCAAAATTACTGGGCACTTTTGACTTTAATCTGTATGCCTCAGTTCCCCATCTGTAAAATGGGGCTAAAAACCTCTTGCCTCAGAGGGGTGCTGTGAAGATAAATTCACCAATGCTTGTTAGGAACTAATGTAATATGATGAGTGCATCATAGAAAAGCCCATAAGGAAATTAATAATTCTGCATTCAGTGCAGGGTGTGGATGGTATGCAATAAATAAGGCCTGGGATCACACAGGGAGGAGAAAACAAAACATTGAATAATGCTCATTCAGTGAGCACCACCCATCCTGTGCACTGAATGAGGCAAGGATCCTACAGAAAAATAGTATGTGATCATGTAACTAAAGACTATATCATGCACACATACAAGGGGGGTGAATTAGGGCTTCACAGGTAACCTTAATTCTGGCATTTCCTAATATTTGCTACTTTAACATTCTTTTAAGGTACTTTTTAAATGTAATAATCTATGCTCAGATACCAGAATGATGGGCAAAGTGTAAGACCTGAATAGAATATGTGTAAAATAATATTTATATCTAAACAGTACCTTTAATCCCTAAGGATGCCCAAGTCACACATTTCTCCCTTGTCCATCTGTAGCTGTATGATGCTAGTTTCATTTTTCGGAGACTAAATGATGTGCTCCACAGTCCTTAACCCAGTGATCTTGTCCCGTGTGTGCCGTACCAATCCCTTCGATGGGGTTCTGTCTTTCCAGCTACTTCAAGAAAACCATAAATATCGTCCTGCAGTTCATTCCAGAGATGATCTTTATCCTCTGCCTGTTTGGTTACCTGGTCTTCATGGTTATTTTCAAATGGTGCCACTTCGACGTCCATGTATCCCAGAAAGCACCGAGCATTCTCATCCACTTCATCAACATGTTTCTGTTTAATTACAACGATCCTACAAACGGCCCCTTATATCCGCACCAGGTATGGACTCGAGTATTTTTACACCTAGCTACTTACCCCAAGTTTAGAGAGCCGTTTCAGCCCAGCTTCATTAACTGGTGTGTGTGGGCCCCAAGCTATGTTAGTTTGAAAATTAGACAGGCACTGGTACAATAAGCAGGTTAGACCCCAGACTGGTCCTACCCTTCAAACAGTTCAAGTTGGTTGAGAAAATTTCTATGGGTCAAATTCTGCCCTCTGTCACACCTCCGTGTGCGGTGGGTTGTGTAGGGTGGAATTTGGTTCTAGTGAAAGCAATATCTCCTCTTAAAGTCTAACCCTGCTGCCATTTTGTTCCGTGAGAGGCAAATCCTGTCTCCAGGCAGCAAAATCAATGTTGTTATTGGGGAGGCCCCCAGGGGCTCAACTGCCAGGTGCCAGGCTGGCTGCGGAGGGTTGTTTTCCTGGAATTCAGGTTGCTCAGGCTGGCTGCGGAGGTTTTCCTGGAATTCAGGTTGCTCCGGTAGTGAGGAAATGGCCTAATTGCTGACCCCAGTGATGACACGCTCAAGGCTGGGAGAGTGACTGTGGAAGCGAAGCGCTGTGGTGCTCTATTGTCTCGTGGTGACTCCGTTTTTAGGGCTGCTCAGAAATTTTTTGGCAAAACTATTTTTGACATAAAACCAGGTTTTGACAAAGCAATTTTTTCCCCAGAAATGTCTGCTTTCCTCTAGAATGTCTGATTTTTTCATTGGAAAAGCTGAAAACTCGACATTTTTGGCTGAAAACTTAAATGTATTTGTTTTCAGGCAATTTTTGATCAAAAATTATTTGGTTTGGAGGTTCTCTACTTTTAATGAAAAGTCAAAATAAAACTGTTTTCCTACCAGCTCTGTCCATTTGGTCAGATAATACATGAGAAGATGTATTTTCTAACTGCCAGCCCTGCAAACTCATGCTGGTTTCAGAAAGTCCAGCTGCGTTCTTTCTGGCTTGTACATACTTCATCTCTAATAAGGAAGGCTCTGCAGGACAAATTCTGCCCTTAGTTACATCTGTGCAACCCTACAGCATTCTGAGGTCAGATTTCTGTCCTGCAGTTTGGACTCAGTTACCAAGACTGTTGATGATGCCTGAGATGGAATAGACTCGCTCTCCAATAGCTGTGTAGGGTCTGCAGTGTTAACAGGAGTGCAAAGGAGAGTATGTGCTTATTTTTGTCACCAAGCAAGCAAATGACACTCTGGAGGCACACAGGGAGCAGATCAGTTGAGTGAGAAGGGGCCATTTTTACTGAATCACTTTTCTGACCATAATTGCACTTGAAAAACTTAAAAAAAAAAAAAAAAAAAAAAAAAAAAGCTTTTGTGATGTCCCTTTAACAGATTTCCCCCCTTCCTCTCCCCTTTGGTCTCTTGTAGGAAGAAGTCCAGAGCTTTCTGGTCATATTTGCCCTGATAGCTGTTCCCTGGATGCTTCTATTTAAACCTTTCATCCTCCGAGCCAATCACCGGAAAGCTCGGCGTATGGTAAGGGCACAAGTCTGTGGCTGCATTCTGAAGTTGCAGACAGCTCTGTTTGCGGTAGGATGGGGGCAGAGCTGAAGATTAGAGGTGGGATTTTCCAAAGCACTCAGCCTAGGACCTAACTCTGCTCCCCTTGAAGTTAATGGGAGTTATTTACCAGTGACTTTGATTGGAGCAGAGTTAGGCCAACACTGAGCGTTTTTTAGAAACTATATCCTAGGTCAGAAGCAGTTAGAAAAAAGTAATTGTGAGGCCAGTGGTCTGGTGATTGCCTCAGTTCCCTGCTGTGCTCAGTTCACAATCACTGCTATGACTGATTGCTTACTCCATATAAACTGGGAGCAGGGCAGAAATGGTGCTCTCAGGCAACGTATACAGTACCTGGGGAAATGCCTGATTTAAAAGTGATTGACCACTTTTAAATAACACTTTCCTCCTTAAATGATAGAGCTCATCTCATAAAGCCCCTGGTCCTACTCTGTTGCACATAACAGTCAAAGCTGCTTGTGAATTCTGTTCTTTATCGCATTTGTTTCTAATGAGTTACTTTTCTTGGTAGTTAGATGTGACTGGAGTATCTTTTATATGGACCAGATGTTTTCATTTAAAAAGAGATCAGCTGGTTATGCTAAGTGACCTTTTCCAGTCCAGTAACGCAGAACCTATCGTTTGTCCTGTAACTTCTTACTGTGTAACTCTTCTGGGACTTTCAGGCAGGTTTTACATTGTTGACTCCAGTTTTTGCTTTATGCCAATAACATTTGATATCTTTCCTCATCTTTCCCCCCTATTCCAACCAATGATTTTCATATGTCAGCTGCCTGATCCGATCTTAGATTTTGCCAGATTCATACAGCTCCAACAAAAGGCGCTCTTTGTATGACATTCAAGACAGCTCTGAGATAAGCAGGTATAACAGAGATTACTGGTGCAACAGAACAAAGCACATTATTATGAGACCTTTCCTACAAAACCTATTGGAAGCATTAAAGAATGCCAGAGTATGTCCTAAAAAGCTGCTGCATCCGTACTAGAATGAGACTTTTATTGTGCCATATATTAAGTTTGCTATAGGATTCTTCACATGCTCGTTTATGGTCTTTAGAGGCATGGATCAAGTCATCCTGTGTGTATTATAATGCTATGCACTTTGATGATGCTCCACAAATACTGGTTATGGAGAGAGAGAGAGTGGATAGCCTTGAGATGTTGTCACAGGATATAGGTCAGGAGATCTGGATTCTATTCCCAGATCTCGCTCTCAGACTTACTGTGTGACCTTGAGTCTCCATGGGCCTGATTCTCTCCTCTTGCTTATAACCGCGTGACTCCATTGGCTACAACTATTCTTGATTTGCATCGTGTGATTGCAAGGAGCAAATCAGGCTTTCAGTGCCGCAGTGTCCTCATCTGCCCAATGCAGATGGTATCCCCCTGCCTCACAAAGGAGTTGCAAGGCTGAAGCTAGTGCATGTAAATTATGTTGGAATCCTTGGCTGGAAGATGCTCTAGAAATTAAAGTATTTATTTATTCCTAGTGATGGAGGCAGAAATACACTCTTTCTCTAGTCTAATAAATGTCTGACTGTTGCTGAAATCACCATTACGTCACATATAGTCTGTGCTATAAATATATAGGGGATTTATGTACTGCATACGTATAGATATAGTTATATAGTGCATCTATTGACCTGTAGGACCATTAAGACAATTAGAATAATACAAACCTAGCCACTCTCTTTTCCTTTTTGAAAGCTCCAGACACCGGCCATTTCAGAAAACCCTGCTGGTGACATTGAAGTGGAGATCATTGACTCCAATCACACCAAGAAAGCTGGTCAGGAAGACCATAGTGGTGGCCATGGGGGACATGATGACCATGATGAAGAGGTAGGGAAATCAGAACATGGGAAAGGGGGAGGAGCAGCCCTCATGAATCCTACCTGCAAGGCCAGACTGAGGACTTGGAATTTGCCTGCAGCCTTTTCGATTGTTTCAGGGAAAGCTCTTGAACCAGTTCCTTCTAAGAGAAGAGCCCCCTGAACCTTAACCCAATGCTCTGACCAGACCTGAACCTAACTTTGTTGAGATTCAGACAGGTATAACTCCCCATCCCCTTTTGCTCCTTCTGCTCCCCATCTAGTATTGTTCAATTTCATGCCTCACTGAGTTTATAGCTGGCAAAATATCATATCATAACATACTTCCTGTGGGAGAACCTGTTCTTTTGTATCTTCCCACCCAGTTCTGTGAATCCATGAGGTTCAGATTTTGAGGCTAAGCATCAGAGATTTTGGGTGTGAATCTAACTATAGGAACTTCCAGACTAGATCAGACTTAAGGCCCATCCAGTCCCATACCCTGTCTCTGATATTGGCCAGTACCAGCTGCTTCAGAGCAAGGCATAAGGACTTTGCAGAAGGCAGATGTGGAACAATATGCTCCCCATATAAGTCTCATCCTGCTCTCTAATTATTAGAGTTGGCTTAAGCCCTGAAGCAGAAGGTTTAACATCTCCCCCTACCTTCTGAAGTTTTGCCCATCAGAAAGGTCTGGTTTACACTACAAACTTATATCTGTATAACTGTATAACTATGTCGCACAGGGGTGAAAAAAATCCACCCCCCTCAGTGATGTAGTTATACCGACCTAACCCCTGTGTAGACAGTGCTATGTCAACAGGAAAGCTTCTCCCGCCGACATAGCTACCGCTCTTGGGGAGTTGGATTAACTACACCGATGGAGAGCTCTCTTTAGAGCATCTTCATTAAAGTGCTACAGTGGAGCAGCTGCATCGGTGCAGTGTTTTAAGTGTAGACTTGCCTGAAGAAAAAGCAGTTGTCCTGGCGGAAAAAGCACAGGAGTGTTCTGCATTAAAAGAATCTGAAATCTGGAGAGGAAGGTGAGAGCAACTAAGATAGTGACAGAAGTTGGGCGTTATTCTGAATATACTGATCCAACACTCACTTAACACAATAGAAAGACTCTCATTGATTTCAGTAGTGTTGGATCAGCCCCTTTGTGCTCCACATTTATTTCAGGGTTGCACCCTTGCAGCCTGTAAGGTGTGTGTGTGGGGGGGGGGAGGGGGGGTCATTAGGCCTGATTCATTTGAACTGGGAGAACCCAGGATGTGTGCCTCTGGCCGCAGACACTCTGCCTGGAGTGGGGTTCACAGCAGTCCCAGATGCTTCAGGGGGATGGGGTTCATAGTCAGCTGGCAGTTCGGGAAGTGGGATTGGCTGGCTGAGGAGGGAGCTGGCTCTTAGGAGATTCACTGATTCAGTATGTGTCCACAGAAGCATCTGCCAGCAGGTTTCCTGTGCAGTTCCACCCATAAATTAAAGCTTCAGTTCTTAGGGGAGCCCAAGGAGGACGGTGGTAATCTCACTGTCACTCCCCGCCAGGGGTTAAATTGTAGGGTTGGCAAAATATGGGGTAGTTCTTTAGCAGCTGCCTCAAGTTGTCTTTCTTCTGGGAATGGTGGGCTGGGAAAATAAAGGGGGAGGAACAATTTTCAAACCTGTCCTTTTGACCTGTGAAGTACCCATGTGTTGCTCCCATTGTAGTGAAGAGGAGAAAGGAGACCAATGTGCAGCAAGTTCATAGGCAGCACTGCTCTGTTAACAAGCAGCACTAAATGAGCGTAAGTGAAGCAGCTTCATTTTTACATCATTTCAGTTCAATTTTGGCGATACGTTTGTCCACCAAGCTATCCACACTATTGAATACTGCCTGGGCTGCATCTCCAACACGGCATCCTATCTCCGGCTCTGGGCACTCAGCTTGGCTCATGCACGTGAGTTATCGCTCGATGGTCGTTATTATTCAGGTAGTGACTGTGAAGGGCTGCTACAAAAAGGACTTTATTAGAGCTGGCTGGGAATTTTTTGGCAAAAAGTTTTTGGTGGAAAATTTTGGTTTCCACAAAAATCCACATTTGCCCACAAAAAAATTGATTTTGTCAAAATTTTTCAATTTTCCATCAGGAAAATCAAACCAAATGTCAACCCAAATGAACATATTTTGGTTTGTCGAACAAAATCAAAATGTTTTGTGGCAGTTCAATCTGTGTTCACCTAAGCTGCCACAGCATGGGGCACGGGGCACTTGCAGGTTTAAACTAGTGTAAATGGTGGATTCTCTGTAACTTAGTCTTTAAACCATGATTTGAGGACTTCAGTCACTCAGCCTGATGTTATGGGCCTACTACAGGAGTGGGTGGATGTGGTTCCATGGCCTGCAACATGCAGGAGTTCAGACTAGATGATCATGATGGTCCTTTATGGCCTTAAAGTCTGAGTCCCTCTGGTGTCTTCTAATTGTGGTGCCTCATGTCCCCGCTGTGGCCTTGGCTCTATGGCTGAACTACTTTTCCCATGATGCACTGAGGTTTCCTTTCTGACTGAACCCTCATGGTCCATCACGGGAAGATGTAGCACATCCGGGGAATCCAGCCCATAAAGGAGAATGAGCGCACGAAGCACCAGAATTACAACTCCCCATGAGTTGTCCCCATGAGGGCAGCTCAGGCAGACACAGATTAATGTCAAACTGATGTGAAAAGAAATACTTTGATTCCATGCAGCAAATAAAAATGAAACATTTTGATGTGGGAATAGCTAAACATTTCATTTTGATCTGAAATTTTCCAATCAAAATTTTTTAGCACTCTCCATTTCATGAAAAAATTTGATATGTCAACTTTTCATCCGGATTCGGGATGAAACAAGTGTTAAAATATCAGAATTCCCTGCAGGACAGAATTTCTGTGTTGTTTTTTTTTACCAACTCTAAATATTATTATATATTTATTATTTATATTTTTGTGGCACCCAGGAGTCCTAGTCATGGACTGGGGACCCCACTGTGCTAAATGCTGTCCAACACAGCACCAGACAGACAGTCCCTGCCCCCAAAGAGCTTACAATCTAGAAATGGGCAACTACAGAAGGAAACCTCTGAGTGCAGAGATCCCTGGATTGGAAGGGGTGAGCTCCACTTCCCCTTATAACATCCTTGTTGGCACATAAGTGAGTCTAATAGGACTTAATTAGAAGCCAAGTCACACTAGCCTTTATACTCGAGATAAAGTGATAAAAAGTATAAGAAGCTTGAGTAAAAGGATGACATGCACTTAAATATACAGGTAGCCCTTTTATGAACATCTGAAAACCTGTTTTTCTTTTAGCAGAGGTGTTCATCACAACTATTGGCACCTAAGATGATACCCCATTCATCTGAACTCTTACATCAAAATATAGTTTAAGGATCTCTCTGTACTGTCCAAGGAGACAGAAGAAGGATGATCCAATGGTTAGGATGCTAGCATGGACTGTAGGACAGCTCGATTCAATTCCTTGCTTTGCCACAGACTTCCTGTGTGACCTTGGGCAAGTCACTTAGCCTCAGTTTCCCATCTGTAAAATGGGGATAATAGCACAGAGGTGTTGTGGGGAGAAATACAATGAAGATTATTAGGTGCTTAGATACTACAGTCAAGAGGGACATGTAAAAACTAGGGCTGTTGATTAATCGCCGTTATCTCACACGATTAACTCAAAAAAATGAATCGCGATTAAAAAGATTAATCGCACTGTTAAACAATGGAATACCAATTGAAAGTTATTAAATGTTTTTGGGCGTTTTTCTACATTTTCAAAAATATTGATTTCAATTACAACACAGAATACAAAGTGTACCGTGCTCACTTTATATTATTATTTTTTATTACAAATATTTGCACTGTAAAAAAGATAAACAAAAGAAATAGTATTTTTAAGTTCACCTCATACAAGTACTGTCGTACAATCTCTTTATCACAAAAATGCAACATACAAATGTAGATTTTTTTTTTTGTTACATAACTGCACTCAAAAACAAAACAATGTAAAACTTCAGAGCTTACAAGTCCACTCAGTCTTACTTCTCTTTCAGCCAATCGCTCAGACAAACAAGTTTGTTTACATTTACGGGAGATACTGCTGCCTGCTTCTTATTTACAATGTCACCTGAAAGTGAGAACAGGCGTTCGCAAGGGACTTTTGTAGCCGGCGTTGCAAGGGACTTTTGTAGCTGGCATCCCAAAATCATAGGATAGAATGGTCAGAGAAATAATGCTGAACCCCAAGAGAACCCACCTTTTACATAGGCACCTATTGCCACAGGGATCACAGATCTTAACATTAGCTGGAGATCAAGTAGACACTCAGTAGTAAGAAAGGGAACTGATTTTGACAGTAAGGATGAAATGCAAAACCATAAAGGACACTCCTGGCATCCCACTGACTGGGGGACCAGAACTACTACAATGGCACAAACTATTATAACTCTGATAAAAACAAATGGGAGATCTCAGGAGGAAGCAGCCCAGATTTCTCTAAAGATCTCTGGCCGGTGCAGCCACACACACAACTCTGCAAAGGGACATAGAGCCAGATCCTCAGCTAGTATAAACTGGCAGTGCTCCACTGGAGTCGATGGGGCTCAGCTGCACTATATACCCACTTCCCATTACTTCTACATACAGCTTCCCTTTAGGGAAGGCATTGAGAATGATGGAGCACAGAACAAATGGATTGGTTCCATCCACCGAATGGGATGGGCGAATGGATTTTACCATTGTGACGGTTGAACTGTTCTTGCTCTCCCCCCTTGCTTGCTTTGCAGAGTTATCAGAGGTCCTCTGGACCATGGTGATGAACATCGGACTCAAGAACAGCGGCTGGGGAGGACTTATTGGGGTCTTCATCATCTTTGCCATCTTTGCAGTTCTGACTGTAGCTATTCTGCTTGTCATGGAGGGCCTCTCTGCCTTCCTGCACGCACTGCGCCTTCACTGGTACGTATTCTACCACAGGATTCTGTCCTTCAAGCTATGGAAGCCTTTTCTAGTGCACTTTCTGGGAGACGAGGGCACACATTTTACTGCAGAGAGTCCATGATGACGGGTGTGGGGAGGGGCACGGGTGAGGACATGTACATACCTAATTAGAGAGTGAGACTGTATGCCTGGGTAGATGCTCATATTTGTTACAGGATGTTTTCTATTCACAGCCATATTATTGTACCTCAGGCTTATGCCATAACACTGCTCACTATTGCACTTACCTGTTTGAAGACGGGCAGGCATGCAAAAATATGTAAACAGTCAGGTGAAGTGACCTAATTGAGACCTCCAAACTCATGTCTGTTGGGGAGTAGCTCATGTTTCTTCTTCGAGTGCTTGCTCATGTCCATTCAACTTAGATGTGTGTACTCGCCACATGCACTGGTGCCAGAAGTTTTTCCCTCACCACTATCCGTAGGGGACCAGCTCTGGTGCCCCCTGGAGTGGCGCACACATGCCGCAGTATATGGGGTGACGCCAGTTCCCCCCACCCTCAGTTCCTTCTTGCCGCCAGTGACGGTGCTAGAACTGTTGCTACTTCAGCTAGTGCTGTTGCTGCTCATTCATACAAATTAGTTATCTCTTGTATTATAGTGTATATAGTTTTCTGTTAGTGTTTATAAATCCCTTAGCTAGAGTTAGAGACTTTGTAGGTCCCGAACAGGACTTTGCCTCGGGACGGGGCATGCCCCGATCCCCGGGCTTTAAGACCTGTGATCGCTGCAAGAGATCCATGCTCGTTAGTGATCCACACAGCAGTTGTCTGCGTTGCTCGGGCAAAGGACACATTAGTGAGAAGTGCAAAATTTGCAATTCCTTCAAGCCAAGGAGTAAGAAGGAGCGCTCCGACTCAGCACCAACTTTCATCACAGTGCCCCACCGGGACCGTTCACTAGCCGGCACTGGTCCCCATCCGTGTCTTCAACTAAGAAGCCCAAGAAGGTGGTGCGAGGCCGGTCTCCAACCTCCCACAAGGGAAAGGATAAGACTGGGTGTGAGCAAGGTCCCGTGCCGGGCAACTCTTCACCCACGACAGGATCTCGGGCCCAAGCTCCTGTGGAGCGTTGTAGCCCAACCCATTCCCCGCCAGCTACCCCGGATAGCGGCAGAGGCCTCCGTCAGCTCCAGGTGCCGTCCATGCCAGAGGCCCTGCAGGTGGTGCAGGAGATCATGTCCCTCCTGGTGCCGCCCACACTGGCTCCTGCTGTTCACCGGTCACAGGATAAACCCACATTCGGACCACCACGGTGCCCACCTCAGGAGGCACCGTTCCCAGTCGTGGGGGACGTCCCGCCAACACTCGCCCTCCTGTAGCCACCACGCATCTGACCGCAAAAGGCAGATACCGCGCAGCCCCATTCGGTCCCCGGCCCTTGGGCACAGGCAGAGTGGCTCGAGGCGCAGCTCGCCAGTCACCGGGCACGCACCCCCTTGCAGGAGTACCGATCCTGGTACCACACCATGTGCAGGTGCTTCCCGGCATCGGGCCCACTCTGACTCCTGGTACCGCTCCTTTCATTGGAGCGGTGCTCAACTCTGCCTGCGCCAGGGTGTTCCTGGCGCTGGAAAGATTCAGGGCACTGATGGACCTCATCGCGGAAGTCTCCGCATTTCCCCTGACCGCGGCCAGGGTTTGCCTGTGCCTACTAGGTCACATGACAGCGTGTACATATGTGGTGTGCCATGCCAGGCTCCAGATGCTACCCCTGCAGCTACAGTTGGTGACGGTCTACTCCCAGTCCAGGGACCACCTGGAAAAGTTGTTATCATTCCCGCGGTGGTACTTACCTCGCTGTGATGATGGACCTACCCTAAGAAAGTCCTGAAAGGAGTCCCCTTTGACAGCACTCATCACACAGTCGAGTTGGTTTCAGATGCCTCAGACCTCGGCTGGGGGGTGCACCTCGGCACCCTCCAGACCCAAGGTATGTGGTCCCAAGAAGAAACGACACTACACATAAATGTCAAAGAGCTCAGGGCAGTGCGTGGAGCGTGCGCAGTCTTCCTACCTCACCTGTTGGGCAAAGTGGTCAGAGTCTTGATGGACAACACAGACTCGATGTTCTACATCAACAGACAAGGGGGAGTCCAATCCTCTGCCAAGAGGCACTCTGTCTTTGGGACTTCTGCCTCAACCATGGAATCCATCTAGAAGCGTTTCACCTTCTGGGTGCCAAGAACACGCTAGCAGATCACCTAATCAGGGACTTCTCCTCTCACCACGAGTGGGTGCCCCACCCGGCGGCAGCCAGCATGATCTTCCAGAGGTGGGGAACTCCCCAAGTGGATTTGTTCACCACCAGGCAGAACAAGAGGTGCCACAGGTTTTGCTCCAGACGGGGTCTGGGCAAGGGCTCGCTCTCTGACGCCTTCCTCCTGCTGTGCGGGAAGCCTGATGTATACGTTCTCTCTGATTCCGCTCAGCAGCAAAGTTCTAGCGAAAATCAAGAGAGACAAGGCTCAGGTTATCATGATTGCCCCGGCATGGCCTCACCAGCACTGGTTCGGGATGCTATCAAGCCTGGCGGCGATCCCTCCATGGCCCCTGCCGAACTGACCGGACCTGCTGTCACAGGATTACAGCCGACTCTTGCACTCCAACCTCGCGTCCCTCCACCTGATGGCGTGGATGTTGCGTGGCTGAACCCTGAGGAACGGGCTGTTTGGAAGGGTCCACAAGGTCCTCGAGAGTAGAAAGCCCTCGACTAGACAGACTTACCTGGCAAAGTGGATGAGGTTCTCCCACTGGGCGGCCGAACGGGGCATCTCCCCTTCGCATTCTTCGGTGCAGTTGATCTTAGCCTACCTGCTTCAGTTGAGGAACCAGGGCCTGGCGCACTCTTCTATCATGGTGCATCTGGTGGCCATTTCTGCCTTTCATCTGCCCATTTAGGGGCAAACGGTGTTCTCCCATGACATGATGATCAGGTTCCTCAGAGGTCTCGAGAGACTTTTTCCTCAAGTTCAGTCCCCGGTCCCTCGGTGGGATCTCAGTTTGGTTCCATCCAGGCTCACGGGCCCACCCTTTGAGTGCACACGTTCTTGGCCCACTACGCCATCATGCAGCAGGCCAGGGACGATGCTGGGTTCGGCAGAGCGGTGTTGCAATTGACACATCCGTGAACTCCTACCCGCTTCCAAGGGTACCGCTGGGAGTCACCTAAGTTGAATGGACATGAGCAAACACTCGAAGAAGAAAAGACCATTATCTTTTCTGTAACTGGTGTTCTTCGAGATGTGTTGCTCATGTCCATTCCACAACCCACCCTCCTTCCCCACTGTCGGAGTTTCTGGCAAGAAGGAACTAAGGGCGGGGGGAACCGGCGGCGCCCTATATACCGCGGCATGTGTGCGCCACTTCAGGGGGCACCGGAGCCAGTCCCCTACGGATAGTGGTGAGGGAAAAACTTCCAGCACTGGTGCATGCAGCGAGCACACACACCTAAGTTGAATGGACATGAGCAACACATCTTGAAAAACACCAGTTACGGAAAAGGTAACTGTCTTTTGTAAGCTGCTTCCTGGTGGTGGAAGATTTAGTGTTAACTCACTGTTCCACCTGCACTTAGGGGTTCAGACACTTTTCTAAGATCTTATAAGAACTCAGACTGATGTGTAAAACAAATCCAATGCAAGAAAAAAAAAAAACTCATCGGCCCTGGAGTTCTCTTGGAGGGCTTGCGTTGTGTACTTTCCATCACGTGACATTCCATCCCTGACCACACAATACAATCAGCAAAAACCAGCTTGTAAAGCTTGGAATCACTTGATATGGGGCTGGAGGGCCTGATAAGTTTGCTAGCTCAGATTCTATTGTACTGCACGAAGGAGTGAACTTGGCTGCCCTTGGTGGTTATCAAAGCTCTCTTGGATATTAGGTTTAGTGTAGGAACAAGGGCCTAGTTTTCCCTGCTTCCAAGATACTGGTGATTGTCCCCTCACTGACAGTGTTTTCAGACTGATGTATGAGAGGGGCTGTAAAGGTCAGTGACTCTTCTGAATTCCTTTTGCAGCCACAGCCGTTACTCTCTTTCAAATGCTTTACTTTCCTCCTTGTACTCCCAACCAGGGGCTGTCCTTAGGCATACACAGAACACGCAGCTGCGTAGGGCACCATGAAATTTGGAGCACCAAATTGCCCCAAATTTCATGGTGCCCTAGGCAACTGTGTGCTGCATATATGGCAGCACCAGCCCCAGCGACCAGCCCTATCCCTCAGCCGGCCCCCCCCTGCAAGGGGCAGGGCCGTCCCTAGGGGAGTGTGGGGCCCCAGACAACTCCATCCGCCCCACCTCTTACCCTTCCCCCCTGCTCCACCCCCGGCCCACCTCCATTCCGCCTCTTCCCCCAGCGACCCCGCACTCACCGGCGGTGGCGGGAAGTGGAGCAACCCGGCCCCAGCCCGCTCTACTCTGCCAGCTCCCAGCCGCGGCACTCCGTTTCCCGCCACAGATGAGTGCAGAGAGGTTGGGGAAAGGATGCCTCCTGCACTCACTGGTGGCGGGAAGCGGAGCAACGTGGCCCCAGCCGTGTTGCTGGGGGGAGGAGGGGGTTGGGGAAAGGTCCCCCCCCACCGCATTCACCGGTGATGGGAAGCGGAGCGCTGCGGCTGGGAGCTGGTGGAGTAGAGCTGGATGGGGCCGGGCTGCTCCGCTTCCTGCCGCTGCCAGTGGGAGGGGATCCCTTCCCCCAAACCCCCTCCCCCGAGTGACATGGCAGGGGCCAGGGCGAGGGAAGCGGAGCGGGCTGCTTCCGGCCCCCCGCTAATCCCCTGGGCCACTCTGGACCTGTGGGGCCCCCAAAAGTTGCCCCCCCAGCTCCTGCCTCCCAGACACTGGGGGGGAGGCCTGGGGTCCCACAGAGCCCTCCTGTGGGGGGGGGGGATGCGTAGGGCACCCAAATGGCTAGGGATGGTCCTGTCCCCAACCCAAGGAAGGTGGGAACCAAATACGTCAAGGACGGTTCTTCTTCCTTTGAAATGTAGTGGTCAGTGGTGCTGTTGCTGGTCCTGTCCCTTTCCATTATGTCAGAGGGGCCCTCAGGAAACCCTACCTCCGCCACCAGTCCAGTCCATAAGCACATCACAAAGCTGTAGAGATTCCTGAAACTTGTGCATGTTTCTGACACCCACCCTCCACTGTTAGTTAAGCTCCCATCTCTTTCTTCCTGGAGCTGCTAGTTTTTTCTTCCTCACTACTTGACTTTTAAATGTTCCTTTCTTCCCTCTCTCCCCACACCCCTATCGTCTCTTGCAAGCTCATGTAACACATTACAGTGCCTCTTGAACTTCTCTTTGTGTTTATTTTTCCCCTATCAGGGTGGAGTTCCAGAACAAGTTCTACGTGGGGACAGGTTATAAGTTTTCTCCATTCTGCTTTAAGTCTATCATAGATGGATCTGCAGAAGACTAAAGACAACTCATTGCAAAAACCCTTTACTCCCTGGACCAAATTTTTCGTTCCTTGAAACTGATTACACTCTGGAGTACAGAAACCTCTTCAAGTGAGTGTCATATTCTATGTAGTTAAGTGGAATTGTTGCCCTGGCCTAGCACTAGGTACAAACCAGACACTACTCTCATTAAAGGGTTAACTGTGTCATACTTTAGCGAAAATGTTAATCTAAAAGATGACCATTTCTACTTATACAACGCTAAACTGTAAATCAGCGGAGCAACAGAACAGAGAGACAACACCCAGCATGTTGGCCGGATCCTCAGCTGGTGTACACATGCATCTCTCCATTGACGTCAATGCAGAGTATCTGACCCTATTTGTAGGAGTCATCTGTCTACTCTTTGAGTTAAAAACAGAGGATGTGTACTGTTTTGAAATAAATTGTTAATAATCAACTCACATGTGTTTTTCCCCCTTTGCTGTCCTGCTTTGTGTTTTTGTTTTTTAAGAAAACATTTAAGTATTGATTTAGATGAATTCCTTGGGTGATCAGATGACAACTGCATGAGATGAATCCCTGTACAAGATTACATTTCTTAATATAGCACACAAATACAATTCAAAGTAACTGAGAAAAATGCTTGCTTTTAAAGACATACTTTACTCCGACAAAGCGCTTATTATCTTATTTGTTACAGGGATTAACATCGCTGGATTATAGGTTTTCTCACACACGGTCACTTTAGAAAAGTGTTAAATTTGAGTCACGCAAATACAAGGACACACTAGCCGCGGATCAGCAATGCGGGCCTTTGGGGTTTCTAGTTTATGGTATGCTGGATATGAGTCAACAGTGTCTGGATATGAGTCAACAGTGTGCCCTTGTTGCCAAGAAGGCTAACGGCATTTTGGGCTGTATAAGTAGGGGCATTGCCAGCAGATCAAGGGACGTGATCATTCCCCTCTATTCGACATTGGTGAGGCGTCATCTGGAGTACTGTGTCCAGTTTTGGGCCCCAAACTACAAGAAGGATGTGGAAAAATTGGAAAGAGTCCAGCGGAGGGTAACAAAAATGATTAGGGGGCTGGAGCACATGACTTATGAGGAGAGGCTGAGGGAACTGGGATTGTTTAGTCTGCAGAAGAGAAGAGTGAGGGGGGATTTGATAGCTGCTTTCAACTACCTGAAAGGGGGTTCCAAAGAGGATGGATCTAGACTCTTCTCAGTGGTAGAAGATGACAGAACAAGGAGTAATGGTCTCAAGTTGCAGTGGGGGAGGTTTAGGTTGGATATTAGGAAAAACTTTTTCACTAGGAGGGTGGTGAAGCATTGGAATGGGTTACCTAGGGAGGTGGTGGAATCTCCTTTCATAGAGGTTTTTAAGGTCAGGCTTGACAAAGGCCTGGCTGGGATGATTTAGTTGGGGATTGGTCCTGCTTTGAGCAGGAGGTTGGACTAGATGACCTCCTGAGGTCCCTTCCAACCCTGATATTCTGTGATTCTATGGTGTGTCCCTGTCATGGCTGAGCTCAGTAAAGCTGATAATTATTTACTAGCAGGTCTTAGCACCAAAACCTGAAATCCTTGCTCATTCTTTACCCACTGCTAACCACAGGCACAACTCCCATGGGAGTCACTTGGAATTTTGACTGAGTAAGGATTTCACAGGATATACATCTCGGAATAAGTTCTCAAAAGCCTGAGGCTCCACAGATATCTGGGTGCCTCTTGGGGTGATATAACAAAAACCTCTTGCGATGTGCAGACAGGCACAGTAGTAACTACCATTGCACAAGTTCAAACCTTGTTAAAACAGTAAAGAGAGGTCCCCTCTCTCAGATCACAGTCACTAATAATTGCCAGATCCAAGACTAGCAGCCTACAAAACAATCCTCACCTAGCACATGGGGGTTAGCACTGCACGATCAGAGCTTGGCAAGAAATTGTTGCCTGTGTATCCAGGCTTACATACATCCCATTACTTTGAGGTGACATGAGCTACACAATATAACAACAACAACAACAACAAATCTCAGCACCTCATGACATTTTCCATGGTAACTGTTATCTCCTGCCAGTGCTGTAACGCACGTTTCCTGAGATCCACACAGAGCAGAGGAAATGCCAAGCCTCAGGAAGTCTGCTTCAAATTAGCATCCCAAAGCTGAGGCAGTTAAAACCTCTTTCCTCCCCAGAAGTGATCCTGCTAGCGCGAAGTGAAAACACGTTGATGGCAAAGCTGGATGTGCTGCTGCCCATACTGTACCTCTTGTGTGGAGAAACAGCCTGGAACATTGGCAGTCCAGCACCCCCCAGCTTGGAAAAAACCATTTAAAAAAACCAATGCTAGAAAATACCACAGGCTGCCAGCTGCACTTGTTCCTTTCCATTGCTGAAAAAAGCCTTGTGGCTGACACATCATTGCTAACCTCCCCATCTTCTCTTTCCAGAGTACACTCAGACAGCGTGGCATGATGCAGACCCTCCCATGCTCCGACACAGTGCCCCTTTTTGTTACCACATTCCTTAACTCCGGTTTGTTATACTGAAGCCTTGATTACATTAATGGATGAGCCCGTAGCCATCCAGATCACTGCCATCCAAGTGTTCATTCTCGCATCACTGACACAATCATGCACATCACTGGCTTGTATTTGTTCAGTCTTTAAGGCAGCTGCCCAGTTCAACAAAGGCATTGAGGTGTATTATTTTCATTTGCTTTATCCAAAATCTTCATTGTTTTGCATTTCCATTCCTGTTTACGTACAAGTGCCGAGCCAGATGCATCTCCCCGCTTCTGCCTGACATAGGCATTACCGGGGCCAGGGATGAGAGGAATGTGTCTCTCACCAGGTTATTATAATTGCACTATTGTGTACCCGCCCTTATATTGCCCTCATCACCATCGTATATAATACCTTCCAGTCGTGTATCCTGTTGCTGTCCCTCTCAGTGCAGCTGCAGGATTCATGCATTTTTACTCCTGCTCTCCCTGCCCCGCTAGAATTTTGTGTGTGTGTTTGCACCTCTATTTCCTGGATGGCTGAAGTTCCCAGGAAGTGACATCCATGTCTCTCACTGGACATGGTCTGGCCCCACTTCATTCTGAATACTAGTAGGCAGCACTGCTGCTTCATCTACTCCTCCCCACCCCCACGCACACATTCTATTAGCCAGTTTATTCCCAGTTTCTCTGGGCATCTGAATAATAATAATAATGCACAATGTCTCTGAACTCCTTCACATATGTTTATATAAACATGCTGCTAAGTGGGTCACCAGTGGAGAGCTCTGGATCTAAATGCACAAGCCTCTACTGCTTGAGCTAAAGAAGTAGCTGCATTCGTTTGGAGGCCGTTTAGACCCAAAAATCTCTCTACACAGCCTAGCCACTAGAGGGGAACAAAGTCAACAATGTCAGTGTAGGTTACACACTCTCACTGGTCAGGAAAGCTCATCCCATGCATTAGAGAGCCACAAAAGTTCAGTCCTCCAATAGCACATTATTTGTCACGGTTCTCCTGGATGTATCATTGGTAGGGCTTGAACATTGGATCTCTGGGCCTAAAATGGCGAGTCTCTACTGGTTGGGAATTTCACAGAACTGTGGCCAGTATTGTTCACATTAACACGGGGAAGTTGGCATTGTGACATTTCTACAAAATGCTGTGATTTTATGTGAAGCGTTTCAATTTTGCTGAAAGCAGTCTACAAAGTGGGTATAGGATCATGGATCTGGCCCACCAAATCCTACTACTGATCCATCTAGTTCAGCATGGGCAGGACATTTAAAAGGAGGATGTAAAATAATGCTATGGAATGTTATATGTTGGGCTGGAGCAAATTCCTTCCTGACCCCCAGAGGCCATGCGGCATGAGGTTAAAATGCTTTGGTAAGACTACTACTGTAACACTGTGTTCAGTTCTGGTGTTTTAAACAGGGATGTTAATAAAAGGGGGAGTATTAACAGAAGAGGCACAGGAAAGATGCAAGGTCTGAAGAACATGCCTTACAATGAGAGACTTAAGGAGTTCAGTCTATTTAGCTATTGCAGAGACAGTTACTAGGTGATTGTCACAGTTCAGGGCAACTGCACCTATATTCCCCTTCTATAGTCCCTCAAGGCACCCGCCCTAGTGTCCTGGCTCCTCAGCCTTCACCTCTCTTGGGAGCAACCCACATTTCCCTCCTGACCCGGGATTTTCAGGCTGCAGAGTTCCCTGCCTACACTGTGATAGCCCCAGCAAGCCAGAGCAGTGTCCATGCTCTCTCACCAGAGTTTTGAACAGTGTAATTGCCAACAGTCACAAGTTACCATACAGCTCTTTCTAAGCAAGCACATTTATTCATAAGGTGAAACCATTATAGAAAAAAAACATATTAACAATCTACATGCATGCTAAAAATCTCACCAGAGGTCAGCCCCCACTTCATGCTCAGGCTCTGGTGTCAGCCCTTCCAAACCCACACATTCATAACTGTCTCAGAATCAGAACCCCCCCCATGGATAGTTCAGACTTTCCTTCATGCAGCCTGGGCCTTTGATCTTGGCCTCGTGTAATGGGTGATCAGCAGACAGTGGCCCGCTCCTGAAGGTGTAGCTTCAAAAGGCCAGGGGTTTGCACAACCAGAGGTGGGGAATTTGCATTCACCTTCTTCTAGATAGTCCCAAGGAAAATCAGTTAACACTTTTGCTTCCAAAAGTCTATTCTTGTCTGGCACATTGTTCAATAATGTCCTTTGAGTCCTGGGTCTCACATCCCCTCCCCCCGCCCTCCCTCCCTCCAAGGTTACATACATTCCCAGCCCACAATAATACATACACCATTCATTTAATACAATGGACCCCAAAGATACTTGAACTTAATTCAAAAGGTCACCCAAGGATGTTTCAGGAAATTGCTACATCTGTCAGTGACTTGACCACAGCCCACAAGTACTTACATAAAGAGATGATACTGGGTAGCAGGCAAAGATGTAACAAGATCCAATGGCTGGGAACTGAAGTTTAAAAAAAATTCAACTGGAAATTAGACACACGTGGTGATGGTTACTATTTGGACAAGCACACTCAGGGATGAGGTGCATGCGCCATCAATTGGACTCTTTCAACCAAGCTCAGCCGTCTTTCTAAAAGAGATGTTCTTCAATCACAAGGTGTTGTGCTAGACGCTGCAGGAATCCCTGAGTGAAATTCTGTGGCCTGTGTTATCCAGGAGGTCAGACTAAGGGTCCATAAAGGTCCTGACTGGCTTTACTATCGATGAAGCTATTCCCTTAGATCAGTGTCCTTCTAATGGCAATGAACCCTACAGTCTGATTACGTCCTGTGTAAAGAAGTGTTAACATCTACTTCCTCAGACATAGCTGCCTTTCCACCATCTTCTGGACCTGTGCCTTTGACACTATCATGTGTCAGGTTGTTCTCCCATTCAGTCACTGACATAACTGTAAGGAGCAGAAATCCTGATCTGCAGAACGCTTACCAAATGCATCCCCATTTGCCTGGCATATTGTGCCCTCACTTATTTTTCTTATTCCTTATTTTGGTAATTTCCTCTTATTTTATTTTGTGGATAAGGCACTGGACTGGGACTCAGGAGATGTGGGTTCTAGTCCCAGCGCTGCCTCCCACTGTATGATCCTGGGCAAGTCACTTAATTGCTCTGTGCATCAGTTTCCAACCTGTAAAATGGGAATAACAACATTTCCTTTCTCCTACCCTTGGGTTGTCTTGTCTATTTTTTATTGTAAGCTCTTCAAGAGTAGGAACTGTCCTAGCGCACTGGGGCCCTGATCTTGGCTGGGGTCTCTAGGCTCTACTGTAACACTACTACTAATAATTAGTAATAACTTTTGAAAGGGCTACCATTCTGTGTTAATCTTTAATGGGGTGTCAGGGGTTCTCTATTTCATTCCTTGTTTAGTTACTCTTGTTGGGGAACGTTGGGAGAAGCTGGTACCTAAAGAAAACTGCCCTCCTTTACTTAACTCATAAGTCCTTGTTGCGAAACATAGTGCTTGTATTAAACTGGAAATATATGGGAATAGATTTCAGGCCATCATGCCACCATCAGAGGAGACCATTTGGACTCTCACCCTCCCAATCATTATGTTAGGGGCCTCTCTCTTTTAACAAAGGATGTCTTCCCATCAGTTTCTGTTTGTCAGCATTTGAGGTGAGTCTGTACATCTATGACTTTTCCCATTCCCATTGGCCATGGAGAGAACAGGAAGTGCTGCATTGCCCACAACATGCTCATGCCACTTGCAGTTTTGCATTGTGATGATGACTATAATCACATCTCATGCTTCAGGGTTTTAGTTGGTCACCTGCAGGGGTCAGAAATAATTTTTTCCCCGATGCACAATTGCCCAGAAGTAGTCTGGGGCAGGGGGTGGGGGCATGGGAAGGGAGTTAGGTTGGGTTGGGGTTTTTTTTGCCTTCCTCTGAAGCATCAGGAATTGACCAGAGGAGGAGACAGGACAACAGATGAGATGGATCAGTGCTCTGAGGCAGTATATGGAGGCCTTTTTCTCTATACCTGGCTGGTGCGCCATGTTCACATGCTCAGTGTCAAACTGATTGCCATTTTCAGGATCAGGAAGGAATTTTCTCCCAGGGCAACTGGCAGGAACCTTGGGAGTTTTCACCTTCTTCGGTAGCATGGGGCCTGGTTTGCCTGCTGGGATCATCTGGGCAGATCTCACCAAATCAATTCCCTGCCACTGCAGGGACCTTGGGCATAGGTGACACCTTGGTCTCTCCTGTTCTTTGTTTGTGGAACACAACAGTTTAGTTTCCTGAGGAGTTAAAATTGCTTTAATCTAACCCAAATTATTGAGCTCAATATAGGGGTAACTGTGTGAAATGTAATAGCCTGTGATATGCAGGTAATCAGATTAGATGATCTAATGGTCCCTTCTGGCGTTAGATGCTATGAAATTATGGGTTGGTGTTGCCCTTTTAAGAGGGGACAGGTGAAATGTTGTCGTGGAGGAGGCGTGGCTCAAGGACATTAACCTGCATATTTTAGTGTAAATTCCTTAAAAACATTTCCTGGAGGCACAGAGTGAATTGACCTATTAAGATACAGTAAATGCAGCAACTTACTTTGGAAAGGAACGAGGAAGTTTTGAAGCCCTTCATTTAAAACCCAGACAAGCCAGAGTTGAAAGATTTAAAGGAGGAAGTGTGTGCCTCCGGCTAGGAAGAAAAGTAATTTATGGAAGCTGGCCCCAAAAGCAGCAATGCAGCTCGTACAATAAAATGAAAAGAGCGGAATATTTAAAACTATAAACGAGGAAAGAGACATTTCCCCAAGCTTGAGATCTTTCTAAGGTAAGAAACTTCCACTCAAAAATCAAAAACAAGTCCTGTCTAGGTGGGGTAGGGTTGTTTGAATGTTTGTACATCAGAGTTGTGTGTTTTGCTGTGATGGAGACTAAGTTATCCGAAGGCCTGGTGAGCAGCAATGTATTTCCTATACCTGCCACCTATGGCCCCAGCTCCATTGCTGAGAAATCCTGCCAGGGTTCTCGTTGTGGGTCATTTAATCTTTCTGTGTTATCTCTGTACCGCTGAACTTATCACTCAGGCTGCTCCCTTTAGCTAGTGCATTGTTGTGGTGGTACTGGTTATTAATGTATCACTTATACAGCACTTAATGGTTTCAAAGTGACTGACAATTATTAATCAATTAACTCTTGTGACAGCCTCAGGAAGGACAGAAGACTCTAGCTCTTCTACCAGGGCAAATATGTTTGGAAATGTTTGGGGCGAGCAAGCCTGCACTTTTAGTAAGAGGTATAGGAAGATTTCTTGGAAGTATTCACATATGGATAAAAATTACACACTCAGCTCACCCATTCCTTTAGACATAAAAGCTGTTGTAAGGCACGGAGTACTATAGACGTTTGCAGTATATAGTGTCTTTCATGATGCATCCAGCACAAGACACCGTATGGAGAGAGAGATGAACATACAGGGCATGTTTCTGTGCTGCTGCTCCTTTGTAGATGTGAGGCCGGGGGCTTTTTCTCATGACCACCACGGTAGCACTGCGAAAGATCTATCAGCTTATTTATCTGTGAAGCATCCAGCCAGTGTGGGAGCACTAGAGAGTGACTAAAAAAGGCGGAGCCTTCCGTTAACATTGATTTGCCAAATGCTTTCTCTGCGCTACCCTCGATTTAGGGTTCTGATGGGCACCTCACTATCAGACTGTCTGAATCAGCATATGCAGTGGGGTTGTAGCCGTGTCGGTCCCAGAATTTAGACAGGTAAGGTGGGCAAGATAATCTTGTTTATTGGACCAACTTCTGTGCGTGAGAGAGAAGCTTTCGAAGCGCATGGAACTCTTCTGCAGACCCGAGGAAGGCACTCCACGCCTCACTGGGAGTACGTTTCCCAGCCCTGACGCAGAGCTCGGTGTAGCTCCAAAGCTTGTCTCTCTCACCAGCAGATGTTGGTCCAATAAACGATATTACCTCACCTCTCCCCCCCCCCCCCTCTGAAATATAAAATCATGGCATTAGGGCCTTGTCCAGTGCCTACTGAAGTCAATGAGAGATTTTCCTTTCACTTCCGCAGGCTTTGGACAGGGCCGGCTCTAGGATTTTTGCCGCCCAAGGCAAAAACAATTTTGGCCGCCCCCCCCCCCCGTTTTTTAATTACCCCACCCCCGGCCCCGCCTCAACTCCGCCCCTTCCCCAAATCCCCAGCCCTGCCTCCCCCCCCCAGGCTCTCAAGCCTAGGAGGGAGGGAGAGAAGCAGCACCCGCGCCGCGGCCGCTCGGGATCTCCCCCTCCCTCCCAGGTTTGAGAGCCTGGGAGGGAGGGTGAGTAGCGGCGCGCAAGCAGCAGCAGCAGCGGAGGTGAGCTAGGGCGGCCGGGGCACATTTTTAGGGGCGGCATTCTGGCGCCGGCCATGCCGCCCCTAAAAATGTGCCGCCCCAAGCACCAGCTTGTTTTGCTGGTGCCTAGAGCCGGCCCTGGCTTTGGATTGGGCCCTTACCAGCTAAAAGACCTCCCATCTCTCTCTCCTTTCATCTGACCTAGTTAGCTGCCTTCCAACCCCTACTCTCCACCACAAACACTGTAATAATCATCATCACTTCACTGCATCGAAGCCAGCTCTGGTTTGGCACACAGCAGCTTTTCAGCTGTGCACAGCAATATTAGGGCAGGAAGTATTGACAGAGTTGTTTAGGATAAATAAGTCTCTAGTCTTTATAGTTGTGAAGAAGACAATTCAAACCTGGCATGAAGCACTGTTCTCTTTCCAAGGGCTCTTCTAGATAATCCATTTTAGTCACAATTTATATTGTTTCCACTTATAAATGGTTAAGAATTGGGAATAGACGGTATAAGCATATTACAGATATGAGTAATATGTGTTGTGGACAGTTATAAACACCTCAGAGGGAGATGTTATAAGCGATACAATAAGCAGCCTATTGGCCTGTTGGATTCTGTAACAATCTATAACAAAGATTCTGTAACAATCTATAACAAAGATTCTGTAATCTAAAACATCTATTAATCAATTATTAACCCAGTGTAAAGTGTTGACCTAATTTTGAATGTTTCCAGAATTCAATCTTTGTTCAGTGTTTGTATTTCCCTCTAACTAATATAATTGACATTTTACATCTTTTTAAAATGTCGCATTTCATTTTCTTATCTCAACTCTCTGTCTGACTCTCTTCAAACTATTTTCTTTTCTGATTTGGCCTTTTGGTCTCTATCTATTTTTGCCTTCAGTGTTCAACCCTCTCTGTCAACATTTCTCTCCTCCATTGCCTCTCTCCCCTTGCTAGGCCTACTGGGATGGGAAACAGCACATTGGTCCTGTGCCTGGAAGTGGAATGTGTTTGAGGGTGACTGAGTGAATTTCTGAGTGTCTCCCTCCAGGGGCCCAACCGAACTCCCACTAATGTCAAAAAGAGCCTTCCATTGACTTCACTAGGAGTTGGACCCACATCCCAAATGCAGGCGAGCTCACAGCCCTGCAGCATTAGTGAAAACACTACGCTTCAACTCCCCAGCCAGCAGAGGAGACCTGTGATTGCCGCCGTTGCAATCCAGACCTTTTGGATCCATTTCCCTACCCCTGAGACAGCAGAATGTGAGATGGGGGTTAAAACTGTTTGAGGAAGCTGGGTAAAAGAACCTCATGATGTTATTTTCATTGAGGAACAACACCAACAACGGGCAGTGTTTTGCTGGTTATATAATGGGGGTTTAGGTTGCACAGAATACACTGGCAGTGTTGTTCTCAGGCAGCATACGAAGGGCTTAAGAAAGAGTGCTTATAGGACAGATGCGTGATCCCCTTTGATATGTGTGCAGGGTGTTCCAACCTGCCGGGCTTAATTTCAAAGCATGATATAATAATGATTAGCAATTAGAGAGCTCATTATGTCTTTAAAAGAGCTTAGCCAGTGAGAAGTAATCCCCACAACGTTCCTGTGAGGTAGGCATTGTCCCCTTTTTACAGACACAAGGAAGATTTAAGGCCTAACTCCCTTAGGCATCTTTGCAAATCCCAGCCTCAACAGCTGTCTTCACCCCAAGAAGTCCTTTCAGTGCAAGGTCGAGGGTGCCGCTGGTGGCTGGAAGGGGGCAGTGTTAAGGTAGCTTGCATTGCTGCTGCCCATGCTAATCCCCATTGCGTGCAGAGAAAGAGGATGGCAATCCCTAATGTTGTCCGTCTGGTCCTTTCCCCAGCACTGCTGGTACCTCAAGTGAAAGCCAATGTGGATCTGTTTCTGAGGAAACAGGAAAAGCAGGCAGAATTCCAAGTCAAAGGAGTCCCACAAAACAGCACAACCCTCTTTCCTACATTCTCAGTGCATGTTCAGGAACCTGCCCCTACTGGGACTTCATCTGGAGCTATGCTTTCATTTGTGTCACACGAGAGTCTCCCCTAAGCAGGAGGTGGCTCTTTTGCCAGCCAGGGCAGAAAATGTTTTTGTTGCATCCCCACTCCTCTTCCAAACAGCCGGAAAAAAAACAAACCAAAAACACCTGAGCATCACAGTGGCACAGCACCCCCTGGAAGTTGGCGCCTAAGGCAACTGCCCTGCTCACCCTCCCCTAGAACCAGTCCTGCGGCTAAGAGTGAGAAGTAGAACTGCGCAGAGGAGGGAAATTTCACTTTGCTAAGGATTTGGGGCTTTCTAAATTAGGCTTTGTTCTGCAGCAGAGCAAAACCGGAAAATTTCAAAATTCTCCATGAAGGAAAATTCTGAAACATTTTGTTTTTTTGTTTTCAAGTCAGTTTTGACACTTTAAATGTTTTGGATGCATCATAATATGTAATATAATACAAAATTCAAATGAAAAGTCCTTTCGTAATGAAAAATGTAAATGTTCCATTACAAAAACGTGAAAACAGGTTGTTTCAATGTTATTGGAACTTTTTTCCAGTTTTCTTCCAAAACAAAATTCTGGTGAAATCAACCTGATTCATGAAGCATTTAGATTTCGGTGCAAACACACTCCGTCTCTCTGTGAAGAGATAGTCTATTACTACTCTAAGGAAAATGTTGGAAAGTCAACATTCATACAGTCTCCCATTTAGGTTACCTGATTCCTTCCTTGCCTTCCTTTCCTTGAGTGAACACAAACCCACAGCATGCTAGGCACCCTGCAGACAATGACTTCTGCTCATGTAGCACCTTTCACTTGAGGATCTCAAATCTCTTTACAAATGTTGATTAAAAAGCCTCCACAATACCCCACGAAAGTATATGAGTGTTATCCAGCCTGTTTTAGTAGCTTCATTGGACTTTTCATGTATAGGCCAGGGTGGTGACTGACCTTTGCCAATTTTAATCAATTGTCCTGTGACCGCCCTTCTAATTTTTTAGCTAAACACACACCAAGAGGAGGTAGGTGGGAACCCTTAATGTTTCCTATTAGCATCCTCTGAAACTTCTTAGTTTAAACTGCCCTCACTTCCACCAGTCTTGCATTAGAAATTGCTTCTTGGCTCATTATTAAGACAGGGTTGTGACTATCTTGTAGGTTGGAAAGTGAAATCAAAGTCATCTCCATTGTCATCTTTGGGAACCCGACAAGAGCTGAAGATGGCCACCCAGCAAAAAGAAGTATCAAATGCCATTGGCCTGGAGGAAATAGGCACTGAGAGGCAAGAACCCAAGAAAGGTTGGTTCACATAAGCTGGACTGAGGGTGGTGGTTGTCACCTCTCAGTAAGGAGGGGCAGTCTGGCCCTGGGTTGGGGTTGGGTGTGGCTTCCCCAGCCCGCCCTGCACTTCACCCACATAGAGCCCTACCACTTGCATACGTGATGAGCAAGTATCTGCTGGGATAAATAGCCAGCCCTCTGGATGCTACTCTGTGATAGCAACTAAGCAAGAGAATTTTACCCTAATATAGTTTAAAGGTAGATTTTAGCACTTTCTATTAAGCTTATTTTAAAGCAATTTATACAAGGGAAGCTCGGGCCCACTCCTCAGCTGTGCCATGCTTATGCTGAAGATGGAAAAGTAAAGTTGGCACTAAGCTCTTCAGCGGCTGACCTGACCTATAGCACAGGTTAGAGCAGCCAGCTTGTAACTTTCATCTGGGGCCTTTAAAATAACAAGGATTACTGGGCTGCAGTGAGCTCTGGCTTCCTCCCATTCTGAAATGCCTACTGTGCTGGGGAAAGTAGTATTATCCCAACTATTACGGCTGGGAAACAGAGGCCCACAGAGAGTAAGTGACTTGCCCATGGTCACACCAGAAATCTGTGGTAGAGATGGGAAATGAACCCAGGGCTCCAGCATCCCAGTACAGTTCTCTAACCCTAAACCATTCTTCCTTGGTCTATGCAACACATACAATAGCTCAGAATACTATATGAAAAGCATTGGATGATAGACCTCTTCCTTCCTTCCATGCATGTTCTGTATTCTCACTGGTTATCTATCATCTCTCGATTTTATCTCTCTCTTATTTTGTTGAATCTCTAAAGTGCCCAGCCACCCTGGCCTCTAGGGGCTCTAGTGCTGCTTAGTTGATATAACATCTTGGGCACAGATGGAGTTTCCAACAACTTTCCTGCCATTACACAATAGCAAAAAGTGGTTCTGTTTTGCAAGGACGTACTTAGAGGTGATCTCAGTTCTAACACTCTCTTTCTCTTTGATGTTTAGAGCAGAAGACATTTACAGTGGAAGAGGCTGTGGAAACCATCGGGTTTGGGCGGTTTCATATAGCGCTTTTCCTGATCATGGGCAGTACTGGTGTAGGTTTTCATTGTCCACTAACTTGAGCCTAAAAATCCTATTACAGTATCCATATTAATGTGATATTACAGTATCCATATTAATGTGAAGCAGAATTCATAGACTCTAGGCTCACTTCTCACCTCACCTATCACTCACCATTGACTTAACTGGGGTTGCGTGGGTGTACATGGGTCAGCATTTGTCACTCTTGGTTCCCTTTCCTTTCTTCTTTGTGTAACAAGCCATCCTGAAAAACACGGAAACACCACAGTCGTCAGCTGGGCTCAGACATGAGTGACCGCACCCAAAGCGTTATAATTTGAGCTAAAAGCGTGACTCCATTAGCTATGAGTAAATAGCAGGCTCTTATCTTTGCTGTCGCCAGCCATTAGTGGGCGACATGGTCACACGCATTAAACCAACATAGTACAATTGCACTTCCCAGCCAAGATTTTCAAACGTGGGTGCCTCGAGTTAAAACTCTTAAATTCATAGTTAGACACCGAGAGAAGTAGCTTGATTTTTCAAGAGTCTGAAGGACAAAGCAGCCTCCACCAATACACATGGGCAGGGAGGACCCTGTGAGTCTCCAGCCCTCCTAAAAATAATTTGAGAAGCTTCCCTCTGAACCCCTCCCCCCATGTTTCCAAGAGTTCACAACTTTCTGGACAAGACAAAGACTGGGTCCTCCAGCAGGCCTTGTAAATTGTTATATTCTCTGAGTCCAGTACCACAGTAACTGTTCTTTGAAGGACTGAGATTCCAGGTAATACAACCGATGGGGGAGGAGGGTACATTGCAGAGGTACTGGGTATACTCCATATCGGGCTGAGGGAGATGCCAGTTCCATGATTCCTTCGTCTCTGCCTGCAGAATACTCCAGGTTGGTTCTGGAAAGTGTACGTGTACTGTTCCAAATGGGTGGCCTGACTTTTGGTTACCAGGATTTCAAGCCCTAGCATGACTGGGATTTTTCCCCCAGTATGCAAAGGAATTGTTCACTGTGCTGACACTGGAACCAGACTTTGCTAATGTGCATGTTTGTTCTTGAAGGTGGTAGAAGCCATGGAGATCATGCTAATAGCTGTTGTTTCTCCACTCATCCGTTGTGAGTGGCAACTTAATGACTGGCAGGTGGCTTTAGTGACAACGGTATGTGGCATTTATAACCCCTTAAGCTTGTACTCTGTTAACATTGCCAGGGGAAGGAGCTGTTTGGTTTAGTTTAAATGCACATTTGACCAGACCAGAAGACGCTCAAATGCCATGGAGAAAAGGGACATATGAGTACTCAGAAAATTGTCGCCTAATATATACTAATTTTAGTTATTTATAGACTCTTCCACAGGGCAGTATCTGAACCCATCACAGATGTTAATGAATTTAATCTCCTAACAGCCCTTTGAGGGAGGGACATGTTATCATCACTTTACAACTGTGGAAATGGAGGCAAAAAGAATAAATGAATAGCCCAAAGTCACACAACAAGCATATGGCACAGTCAAGGTTAGAATCCAGATCTTCTGAGTTCAGTGCCTTCATCACAAGACCATCCTCTCCCTCTTAAAGATTTGTCGTAGTTTATCCGAAGTATCAGTCCCAGGATTGAAATAGTAGAGGATGCTACAGCTCTGGATTGGATTAAGACAGCTTGGGCAAGCTGTGAATGGGAAACCTGACCATGTACATGGCTCAAGTCACAGTTATTAATCCTTCAGTTTCAGGTGTATTAAGTGCAACCACACATTTAAGAGCAGTGTCACATAATAGGTACAAGGTGTGGAAAAACCCTTGCTGATTAACCCAGGCAATGTTTTAATCCCTCTTAGATGGTGTTTTTTGGCTATATGATATTCAGTATACTCTTTGGACTCTTAGCTGACAGATACGGCCGCTGGAAGGTAAGTGAAAGTTCTGGAGCATTCCATTTTAGTCGCTTTTAACAACAGAGCCAGGCCTGATGACAGAACTGTCATAATAATAACAAGGTTAGCACTGACACAGCCTGTTACACCTTTAACCACATCACCTAATCAATCTTTGTGAGGGGGGCTATTGTTGTTCATGTCCCCCTCTATACACACACTTGTCCAGGGCTGCACAGTGAATCAATGGCAGGGCTGGGATGAGAATTTAGGACATTTTCAAACATGGCTTCCTACAGGTAAGCCTCTGAAATGTAATCGCAAAACATGGTGGGCACCATTAGATGGCTCGCAAACTATTTAAAGGGATACTACCCTATTCCTAAGCACTCCACATCTCAGTGTTAGAATTGGTTCAGAAAGCAGAGCCCTTGTGTCTCTCGTGATGGGCAGCCAGACTATATGACAATGAGCACGTGTGATAGAGAGCATTTGCACTGTGGTTGGTTGTTGGAAGGGTTCAGAAGCATTCAAAGGTTTATGGATCCTTGGTCCCTTTCACTTCCCCTCAAGCTTGACCTAAAGCCCTTTGAAAGCCTGCTCTTGAATCAGGGTCTTTCAAGAGGTCAATATGGACGAATGGGGCCAACTGAGCTGTAGGTGGCGCTAACTAAGAAGGAACCCTGGCCCACCTCTATTTATTTAAAGAGTCTCTCTGGCTACATCTGTTGTACAGCACTTGCAGCTGCACTGCTGGTGGTGGTGACACTCCTATCAGCTTAATAACTCCTGCCTCTGAAGTAACCTGTAGTGTAGACAAGGTCTCAGAGACTGATGCTTTGAATTTCCATTTGGGGTCAGCTGATCTGTGCTTTATTTATGCCCCAAGTCAGCAAAACATTCAATCCAATGCTTGAAGTGCTGTCCTGAACAGGGATGTTTTCTAATCTTTCCCTTCCAGATTCTGCTGATCTCTTTCTTATGGGGGGCCTATTTCTCCTTGCTGACATCATTTTCTCCATCGTACATCTGGTTCGTTTTCCTCCGGGCCATGGTGGGATGCGGTGTGTCAGGCCACGCACAAGGGTAACGTACTTCGAGCACTGTAGCACTGAAAGCAATAGGCGAATAGAAATCAAGAATACCTTTTAAGGGGAGGAGATCAGATGAATTCTCCCCATGTCTCATGTGATTAAGGGTCACATTTAGTAAGTAGTAGAGCTGGTTGCATGAGGGGTGTGTGTGGAAAAAATAAATTCTCATTTTATGCCAAAGAAAAGGTCATTGAAATTTTCCAACCAGTTTAAGCAAGTGAAAAACTTACTGGCAAGCTGGCTAATGTGCCCTTTTTTTCAAGGGCAAAGAGGATAAGACCTATAGTACTCGGTTAGCCCTGGTAGCCAGACTAGAATGCACTTTGAACTGATCTAATTTTGTTAGACTCAGTCTGTTAAAAGTGATGACACAGTTCTATTAAATTGTAGTGCTCTGCAGATTACGAGTTCAAACCACAGCATCCTGGGGCTAGTAGAGGCTGGATGCTTCATAGAGTTTAAGGCCAGAAGGGACTATTACATCATCAAGTCTGACCTCCTGTGTTTATCAGAACATAGAATTTCCCCCATTTCCCCCTGTATGTAGCCCATGGAGTGATGTGGAGGCAATTTACTTCACCTCAGGCAAGCAGGGGCAGTCAGGAGTAGACAGTCAACCAGGAACTTCTTGAGAGGGCTGGGAATAAAGGGGAAATGAGGGGAAATTCCCCCATCCACTTTACCAGAATTTATTAAAGAACATAGCTTTAAGTTACATTCCCAAAGTTCTAAACAATCTAGATTAGAGTGGGGCAGCTAGTTTACACTAAATGAATGACAATGGTTTATCAAATGGTATATGCAGCGTAATTGTAGCTGTATCAGTGCCAGGATATTAGAGAGATAAGGTGGGTGAGGTAATTCCTTTTTTTGGACTAACTACTGGTGGTGAGAGAGACAAGTTTTTGAGCTACACAGAGCTCTTCCTGAGGTCTTTGGTTATGGCTGCACTAAAGTTTACGTGAGAATAAGCTACCCCCCTGAGTGATGTAAGTTACTCTGACCTAAGTGCCGGTGTAGACAGTGCTACGTCAGCATGAGAGCTTCTCCCTCATAGCTAGTACTGCTCCCAGGGGCCGGAGTAATTAAGTCAACGTGAGAGCCTGTTGGCATAGAGCATCTGCACTAGCAGTACTGCAGCTGGGCCGCTGTAAGCTCTGTAGTGTAGCCATAGCTTTCCTCAGGTCTACCTCGGGCCCAGACCTGAAGTCTGGTCCAAGAAAAGAGATTGTCTCACCCAACTTGTCTCTCTCATGGGGACAAATAAACAGGTAATCCATGTGTAAATGTTACTTTGCAGTAAACAAAAAAAAAGTCAACACAATTCTGTTATAATAATGGAATGTTTTACGAGCATAGTACGTTTGTATTGAAATGTAAATGCAGTGCGTACCTGGAAACCGCAGTGTTAAGTGTTACACAGTCTGTGTTGTAGCAAACCCTTTCAGTACTTCCTCTTCAAAAAAAGCCTTTACGCTGTAACACTGACACTCACAACACTGACAGCCCTTCTACTCCTAACCCCCAACCAACCAAGAACAACAAAAGAAGAAAAAGAGGAGAAAACAACTCAATCTAAAAAATGTAAACAAAAACTCTACCGCAAGTACAGTTTTTACTCAGAAAAGGTAGAAGTACTCGAGATTACATGAAATCCACGGTGGAATTTGCTATTGTTATTCTTTTTTGTGGAAGGTGCTCAGATGTTGTGGAGATGGGAGGCAGTGTAAAACCCCGAGAGAGAGAGAGAGACTTTACATATTTTAGTCTTTCCCCACTAAATGGATATTAGATATCCACCCTGTGCTTTCCTTCATGAAAATCTCAGCATGGAAAGTGAGATTAAAGGCTCCTGAATTCCACAAAGAATAAACACATGGGACTCAATTCAAATCAAAAAGCTAAAGACGAGAGCTGTCCAGGTCACCTAGTGTGGCGTGTTCTGTTGTTGGAAGCCTGGATTCACTCCCAGTTCCCAGGCAGGGGTTGGAAGCGGAGCTGGTCAATATTTTTCAGCCCAACCATTTCCCCCCCAAAAAGTGGAGTTTTGTCAAAAATGAAAACTTTCATAGGATAATGTAATTTTTGATTATTTCTTTAATTGTTTTGACAGGAAATTTTGAAATAAAGCAAAACATTTGATTTCAAATTGAAATTTTTATTTGGTTGGGTTTTTCAAAAACTGAAACATTTTCAAAAATTTAAAATGTCAGATTTTGGGGTTTTCTTCTTCCCCTTCCCCATCCTTTTCACCACTGAATGTAATAGCTGAAATAATGTATGTTGGGTTTTTTCCCATCACTTTTTCCGGTTTGGTTTGGTTTGGGGTTTTTTCTCCCTCCATTTCCCCTCACTCTAACTTTTTGAAACATATTCAATTCTGGAAAAGTTAGAGCGGCAAAAGGAAAAATAAAACTCTGTAACTTGGTCACTCTGTAACTTTTTCGAAGTTGGAGATGGTTCTAAAAGTTATGGTGGGGAGAAAAAGTGAAGAACCTCTTCCCACTCACATATTATTCCTTTTTCTGCACTCAGTAGCTAAAAGGAAAAAAACCGGAAAGAAGTGAAGGGAATTTAAATTAAAAATATTGAAAATTCAAAAAATTTTGGAAAAAAAAAATTTTCACCAAAGTTTTTATGGAAAAGCTGTTTCATTTCAAACCCTGCAATGTGGAAACAAATCAGAACATTCACAATTTTTCATTATTTCCCGCCCCCTCCCTTTTTCCACTGGCTCTCACTGGTAGTGCTATGCTGCAGGGCACTTGGACCTTGGGAAAGAAACCGTGCCCTGCAGAGGTTACTGTTCTCAACCAGGGACTCTGCTGGCCGGGTAGTGAACAGACTGATGAATTGCAAAGCGGCTTCAATCCAATGTGAAAGGTTATGACTCACCTCCAGGCTCTGGGTATAGGCAGGGGAAGAGAGAAGCCCCTTGGGATACCTAACCAAAACCAGCCTTTCTTTAACTTCACATCACACAGAGTGCATAGCATTTAAACATGGAGTTCAAACAGCTCCACAGATCCTTCCCTTAGAGGTGTGCATGATGCAAAGTGCCAGCACTCAGATACTTATATCCTGAGATTATGTCCTCAAGTGTACTACTGGATTGATATTACATAGCCTCCTTGTCCCTGTGGGCAGATATTTGTGCAGCATGTCGTGTTAAACTGGGTTGATATTTGGCAGCAATCTTTGCTGCAGGAGCAGTAACATTACAGGATCTCTGACATGGAGGAGGGGACACGCTCTGTCAAAGGACCAGAGACTCTTCACTGAATTACAAGCTTAGGGTCAAACCCTCGTCAGCTGTAAATGGACACGGTTCCAGTGAAGTGAGTTGAGTTACACCCATTTACTTCAGCTGAGGATCTGGCTCGATGGTATGCAATGAGTCATGCTCACAAATACTATGCACATTTATTTGTTCAGCACCCAATTTTCAGTTGCTAGCAGTGAAAGAGCTACTATAATTCTACTGACTGACAGTGGAGTCTAAAATTGACTGAGCTGGCATTTCAGCTGCATGCAGATTCTCACTCTCTCTGCATTTTTTTTTCCAGACTTATCATAAAAACCGAATTCTTGCCTACAAAATACCGAGGGTATATGTTGCCCTTATCTCAGGTAAGATAAAATTCATTACAGCCCAGAGTCCCAGATTTCCTGTGTCTGGCTCAGAAAGCAGAATTCTAGCCAGTTTTAATGTGTTCCACAATATCTGAATATGTATTATACGCAGAGAGGGTATCTCATTCTCAGCGTGTGTCACAGTGAACACTGCATTATTAAACGTGCACAGGTGTGCAGAGGAAAAGCAATTTCTTTTCTGATAATTGGCTGCTCTGTACATGGCATTGAGACATTGATTGACAGCTGACATCCAGCCTTTTGGTTGCCATGTTGATAAATGCGTCCGTTGCCTGTTCTAACAGTATCACCCTTGACAGGCTGTCAGTCAGGAGCTGGGTCAGTCGCTCGATCTCGTTTCAAGATAATAGCACATACAGCAGCTAAAAATTGAAACAGAAATGTGCTCCACGCTGGTAGACTGGACTCTGTCTATCTGGAAGCAATTTTCAGTACTCAAACTGAGGCTGGCCCAGGACAAATGAATCAGCACATGCGCCGTATACCTTTTGGAGATGAATTCCAAATCTGATTTGGGTCATAATAAGAGATTCATTAAGTGGTTCCATGCGAGTCCCCAATTTATGCACATCAAAAACTCATCATATAGTGTGGCATAATAGGCAGTTTCTGTTCAGGAGAGGCTCGGAGCTGGACAAGCTAAAGGTGCCGTAGGTTAGGTCTTATCTCCATTAACGGAACTGTGTGAGTGGCCAGGAATGGAGCAGCATAGATTGTTGCGAGTTAGGACTGAGGTGCACTGGGACAGGTTGTACTGCCTAGCAAAGGGTGATTAAATCTGGAGCTGCTTGAATTATTTCTTGTGAAGGATTTGTCCAACTAATTTAGCACTTTTTCCATGGGTTTCTGGAATTATCTGCAAAGAGCTCCTGATACACAGGAATTTCTCCAATTGCTCAACCAGCAGGAGCGCCGGAGCCTTTCCAAAAGTGAGGGGCCCAGGGCCCCTGAGGCCCACCCACTTCCCCTCCTTTCCCCCTGGAAGCCCCACCTCCTACCCCACCAGAAGCTAGAGCGGGGCCGTGGAACCCGTGCCCCCCTGCCCGTGTTCCCGTCCCCCAGGCCTCCTGCCCAGGGCAGCTGGAGGGATCCAGGCTCCCCACAGCTGCCTGTGTGGGCTCTTCCTGACCTGGCTCCGGCCAGGGGGTGGGGCCTTGGAGCTGCAGCCCAGCCATGATAAGAACCGTGTGGACAGCAGTGGAGAACCTGGGTCCCTCCACCTGCCCAGTGGGCTGATGGGGTGCCGAGAGCAGACCCCGGCTGTGTCCCCACCCCTCAGGCCCTCCTCCCATGGCAGGTGGAGGGGCTGCAGCTCCCTGCCCGCACTGGGCTGGGACTCCGAGCCCCCCTGGCTGGAGCTGGGTCAGGGAGAGCCGCATGGGGAGCCGGCATGGAGTCACAGATCCTCCACTTCCACCTGTCATGGGCCGGGTGGGGAGCCTGGGGGGCGAGGACATGGGCCAGGGGCTGCTCTCAGCCCCCCTCACACCATGGGCAGGTGGAGGGTCCACACGCGTGTCTCCCACAACTGCCCAGGCTCCCCTCCCCATCTGGGCTCCATGCTGGCCTGGACAGGGGATGGGGCCTTGGGGGAAGAGGAGGGGATACGGGTAGGGTCCACCCTGGCAAAAAGTGGACCGGCCAGGCCCGTCCACTTTCAAAAAGTGAAAGGGCCCTGGCCCCCTGACCCTCCCTTTTCCCCGGTTCCGGCGCCCCTGTCAACCAAGAGTTGTGCAAACATATATTGGCCTCTGGCTTATTCATGGCCTTGTAGCAACGAGTATTTGCTTTTCATTATTCTGTTTGAGCCATTGGCTTGATCACTTAAGTCATTGTTTCTGTTCTCGCCTAAGATTTATAAACAGGAGAAATCCATTGATTATTATTTATTCTTTATTTTCCCTTGCTCCCAGATTTCTCAGGGACAGGTTGTGGCTTTTATGAATTTGTTTGCTGTTTGTTGTTGCTTACCTTATTTGTGTAAATAAAAAAGCATTTTTCCTAATGGCTACAAGAGAACTTCAAGGACACACATGTTTGCAGGTGTTGGGCCAGATTCTCCTCCGGTGTAAATCAGTGGAAAGTATGGCTCACTATTTACACTAGTGTTCATAGCACTATTGCCTTCCACAAACATTCTTATAAGAAAAAAAAAAAAGCTCATTCATATGAATAATGAAGCAAATAAAAAGGCTCATGAATACCAAGGAAGCAGATTTCATTTGGAATGATAACCACACATGGTTTTCTGTGTTTAACCACAACTAACTGAAACCGTCCTGGGCCCAGTCACACCAAAACTTTGGCCCACCTCTCTCCAAAAATTCAACTCCCCTGACTGTGTCTGGGTCAAATCTCTACTGTATTTTAATGGTGTGGATAGGGAAGGTTGCTCAGACAAGAATGAGACCACTGGGGGTTAAAATATACAACCCATAGCCATTGGCTCCTTTATTGTAACCTCTCACTTTCCATTTGAAAGGTTTTTTGGTTGGCAGGCTCCTTATTAATTATTGGATTGGCATCAGTGATTAACCCGACCATAGGCTGGCGCTGGCTGATCAGAATCGCCTCTATTCCAGGCATCATTCTCATCCTGGCATTTAAGGTGAGAACAACACTTCCTCCCACCCAAAAGAACACACTAGATCTGGAATCTCTAGGTATATTTTGCCATCAGCCGATATAGGCATCAGAACCTGGTAGCCTGCCCCTGTGGTCCTGTTTTCACCATAACCCAGTAGTGAGCTGGAGCCGGTTCGCACTGGTTCGTGGGAACCGGTTGTTAAATTTAGAAGCCCTTTTAGAACCGGTTGTCCAACTGGTTCTAAAAGGGCTTTTAAATTTAAAGTGGCGTCTTAGGCGCCGACTCCGTGAGCTCCGGCAGCTCCCCGCCCCAGCTCACCTCCGTGAGGAATGCGGGGGATTGGATTGGGCAGGAGTCCTGGGGGGCGGGGCCGGGCCACGACCCCCTCATGGGGTGAGGAGGGAACCGGTTGTTAAGATTTTGGCAGCTCATCACTGCCATAACCCACAGCAGCCCTCTTATGCCAACTTTGAAGAACCCAAACCAGCCACCAGCAAGCAGGGACCTGCAGGAGACAGCTGCTCCTTCATAGCAGCATCCCAAGACTAGGGCACCTGTGTTCTGCATCCATACACTGTGTTCTGACATTGTGGTGGTGGGGGAGGGAAGGGCATGCAAACACTGATGAGATTAGATTGGATTAGATTACATAGAAGCTTGCAATTCATACACTGGCAAATTTAGGATTTTGTTGCTGTCATCCCTGTATATACCCCAGCCTCGTAACTCTTTACATTTTGTAGAACTAAGTGAATAATTCACAACAAACAATGTACCCAACAAAGTTAACCTTTTAACAGGTTGCAGTGTCATCATATTTATTCAGGGCAGAGCATATTTTCTCTCTCTGGACTGATGTGAACAATTCTCTGTGAATATCGCTATTTGAGCTATGTTGATTAGCTGTGATTGGTCAGATAAATCACATAGACGTTAAAATCCATTCCCTGATTGGATGAGTGCCCGAGCATGTCTGAGGATATGTATACACTGCAGGCAAAAATGTGATTTGCAGCTTGGGTAGACATCATCGCTCTAGTTTTAATTTATTTAGCACAGCTAAAAATAGCAGTGAAGGCATGCTGTACCAAACTGCCTGGTCCCCTGGAATATGGATTCACTTTCCAAATCCATGCTGAAGCCTGTGCTCCTACATCTTCACTGCTATAGTTAGGCCTATATTATGCCTAGCCAAGCTGCAATCACAACTTCGATTGCAGTGTAGACATGGCCTGAGATAAATACTTATGCTTGCAAATATAAACTAGGATCTCTAAATACCCATATCTTGAAATGTGACTTCTCTGAACATCTCTGCTAGTAAAACTGTGCTGCATGATTCGTTAATGGAAATAACAAAACAAGAGGCACAAGCCTGGCCAAGCAAATGCCTTTAAAAATTCAAGCACTTCTTTCTGTAATGGTCACCCAGTTCTACTTATTTTGTGATCAATACGAGGGATGAGTGAAACAGTTTGGTTAAACTAATGCCCTCCAATTCTGTCCATCCCTTGAAATGAACCCCAAATCTGTTTGAAGTCTGGGAAGCTTTTATTAAGAGGGAGTGGTATGTTGTTAGTCTCAACTTACAATGTCAGTTTCAAGTTAGGTTTTGTTTAATTATTATTTTTATTTCACTGTTTTGTTTGGTTTCCCCCCAGTTTTAAAAAAGACATTTTCTTTTTATTGATTGGCTGTCCCAGAATGCTGTATAACAGAGATCAATAGTTATGTTAGTTCTCTGAGAACCCACTGCATACGTGCAAGGAATTGCTGTTATTCAGAACACTTACCTAGCACTGTTTATATACTGGACCAGATCCTCAGGTTGGGTAAATCAACATAGCTCCACTGAAGTCGATGGAGTTACACCAATTTACACCAGCTGAAGGTCTGGCTTCATATTTACAACTGTGCATTCTCAGTGAATTGGAAAACTGAACCATGCAAATGGGAAACAGCAAAAAGAAGGGGGAAATCCAATAACTATTGGGTCTGTGTATTGTCCCGACACTTAAGTAAAGCTCTGTCTTGCTGCCTAAAGCTGTAAAAGCTCTTCCTAACCAAGCTGTATTTGCAGTTCATTCCAGAGTCTGCTCGGTACAATGTATCTACTGGAAATAACAAAGCCGCCGTTGCAACACTGGAGAGGATTGCCAAGATGAACCGCTCAGTAATGCCAGAAGGGATCTTGGTGGAGCCTGTTAATGTGAGAGTTAAAATATCTTCTCTCATCATGCTAATGGTTGATTGGATAGGTCCTGGGGCACAGGACACAGGATTACTGGGATTCTAGGAGATGGGGCTATCTTGCTTAAGCTTTTCATGTTCTAAGCTTTTCTACTATATCTGGCATCATTCCAAAGGAATATTGAATGCCACGATAGAAGCTGTCATTTGTCTATTGAAAAAAGAGTAATCTTAGCCCTTTCATTTTAATGGGCTTGTTTATTTTATTATTCTTCTCATTCAAATGAACATAATGCTGGGAAAATGTTTGCTTTTGCTACCATAAAAAAGGGTTTGAGTAGAGAGCACCCCCTTTGGCCTGGTAAGATCCCTTAGCAGTCTTTTCTGAGTTGCTGAGAGATTTCGCAGCAGCTCTCTGGGTGCAGGAAATTCATGTCTCTCCCTTCCTGGAAGATCTGTTCATCCAAACTCCTTTTTGAGGGAAATGACCCTACAGGACACAGAAACAACCATCACCTGCCTGCAAGAGCATAGCTTGTTGGTGAACATGGAGAAGAATCACCTGGTTCTGAGTCAGAGACCACAGCACCTCGGAGTGATGCTAGCCCAGCCAAAGAGAAGGCTTTCATCTCTGACATGAGACAATTGCAGGTTGTTGGCCTGACTCAATGATTGACAACTGCACCCTGGTATCAGTAAGATTCCTCATGCAGCTCCAGGGCATGCTAGTATCAAGTGTGGAAATTCTTCAGGTGGCACTAGATGAAGAGCTACAAAGATTCCTCCTCCCCCTCCCTGTGCCAGGGCTGGTCAGAGCATGGCTTGCTGCCCCAGGTATGCAGTCAAACCCCTCCAATGGGGGATGGGGGGGGGCACATAGAAACAGCCAAGTGACTCAGGGAGAAGACAGACAGACCAATAGTGAAAAAGAATCATAAACTGCATGAACTGTGGGAAACTGGGCTTATGCTCCTTCCCTTCCAGACAGAATTGCAAGACAAGCATGTACTAGTCCTGACCGGCAACACCCTGGCAGATGTGGGGGAATGGAGCTGGAGCACTTGGAGGTGCTGGAGCACTGGAGCAGTCATTATTGGTTACATATGGCTCAGACCCTGCATATCAACAGAAAGGGAACATCATGGTGTGAGTGGCTGAAGAGGCCGCAGTCAGATCTAAGGAACTTAGACCTGAACCAAGGGAATCTTCAACAGCATCACCCAGCTCGGAGGGGTCCCTCTTCTAGACCTCTTTGCTGCTTATCTAATCCCACAAGCACTTAGCATTGGCCTTAGCAACTCATGTAATATGGTACTATTGAATTGGCATTAGTTAGGATTAAATGAGAAAGGCCTTCCCTATACGCTTTGTAGAATTTCTGTAAAGAGATCTCACTGGCTCTGGGATGTTTTTGTTAAAGTTTAAAGTTATGCACACTGCCATGTTAAACAAAGAGGAAAAAAATCAACTCGAAACATTCATGTGAACTCTTTCCCCCTCCCCCCGGACAAGTGATGATTAATGACTCTCTTCACATTCAGGGCAGCGAGAATCTTGCCTTAGACGTACCAATCCTCTAGCTGTTACTACATATCTTCACTTTCATATCTGCTAGACCAATGTTTGACAACTGGTTAGGTGAATAATACAAAAGCAAGCGTACAGCCTCTAATTTCTGACTCTGTTTCTCATTACTGCATTTATGTCTTGTTACATAAAATGGAACAACACAAGTGGTAACTGCGGTCAGTTCCGACCACAGTACTCAAACCAGAAACAAATAAGTAACCAACACTTTCCCAGCTTAGGCCATGATCCAGCAAGTTTTTCCAGACAAGTAGAGCCTGGGAACACGCAGAGCCCTATGGAAGTCAGTGGGGCTGCACATGGACTTACAGGATCATGGCAACTTCCCCACACATTCTCTCCACAGCCTTTCCCTTTTGGTGCTCTTTAATCTCCAAGTTCATCTGTGTGCAGCTGCAGTGTTGCATGTCTGCCTTTCAGCTCAGCAAACATATTAGTGTGTAGAAATACATGGCAGCACCAGAAAATTAGTCCATAGAGAGAAGATACTTTTCTAACCTTGTGTTTTCTATTAAATAATTTGCAGGAAAGAAGAGGTAGATTCAGTGACCTATTGGACTCCAAATACTTACGAACCACTTTGCAAATCTGGATCATATGGTAAATGTTATTTGCTTTTGGTTATTGTTTATAGCATAATTCTTTCATTTGAATGGAGGTAGGACCCTGATTAAAAGTCTCCCATTGACTCGAAAGCGAATTGGATCAGACTCTGAGTGACCTACAGAGACACCCAGTGTAGCTGGAACAGGAGGGAACATTTGAATTGGTTTTAAGATTGCTCTCTCACCCGTGGCTTTCCCAAAACGAGAACTGGTGCTCCGCCAGCTGCCTCGGTAGCACAGCCAGAGTACCAGTGAAATAGGTTCAGACCGAATGTTGTTAGCTCTTATTGATTTCATTGGCTTTGGAAAATTAAAAGTGAACAGAAGATGAATATCATCTGAAGTCTCATAAGTAGGCCTCATGTAAATCAATATATATTTTAATGGCACCATTGTCTAGAATTATAATAAGACAAGGTGGGTGAGGTCATATCTTTTTATTGGACCAACTTCTGTGTAGTTCAAATCAACAGGAGTTGGTCCAATAAAAGATAGTACCTCATCCACCTTGTCTCTCTCAGATCCTGGGACCAACGCAGCTATGACACCACTGCAAGCTAGAATTGTAATGTGCAGATAATGGGTGTGTGAAAGCTCAGTGACCCAGAATCTTTGTATATTGGTCCCTGAATCTTTTATGATTTTTCTAAAATACAGTTTTTCTACAGTTTTCCACATGTATAAATCAGCTTATAGGCTCCATAGGTTTACTTTCCCGTCCTCTGTGTACTTAGCGTTCTCCCTGCATTCAGTACGCAGGTCTTTTGATAGCTTGTAATTCTGAGGCTCGTTTCTTCAACTGCCCGGGGGTGGGAGAGTGAAAATCACTTCTCAGTCTGTTTATGATGAGGGACATGCTGAATTAGTTGATGATGTTGCAACAAGGCTGCCATCATTAATACTCTGCTCTTGACAGAGAAGCATGACACTATATGAGCTTCCCCAATCAGACGGTGCCTAAAATTGATTTTAAAAGTCACTGCACAGAATGGAGAATGAAGCTCTGATGGTCCTAGGCTTTGGTAAAAGAAGCATCAGGGATTTGTTTTAAATATTGAATGGACAGATTCCCCCAGGAGTGAATGTTTCAAAAATGTCCCTGCACAAACATGTATTGCTACACATTTTTAGGGCCCACTGCCCCAGTCTGTAAATACCATGGCTCCTTTCATCAATGAGTCTCAAACATTTGGCAAATATTATAAGGTAGGTAAGAAACACAAAGTGATAATTTCCACCCACCATGCACCCACCTCTGGTATAGAACACGGTGGCTGTTTAGCAGTGCACCGCAATACTTCACCATACAAGTGGAGAAAAATTGTCTTTAACTGAAACGGCAGGGAAAGAGAATGTAATTATACAGACTGGCCTTTGGCCAGGGCTTCAGGGTTAACCCTCCTGTTCATATGAAAAGTATCATGGGAATTTTAATGGCCACAAGGGATCAGGAACTTGGCTTTATATTTTAAATGAAAGCTTGTAAACTACAGTATATAGAGCCCTGCCTCAAAGCATTTTAAGAACACTATGGGCCCAATGCTGCCGTACTTCCTCAAGCTGAGCAGTATGCTATTCTGTGGCCTTAACATGGAATAAGCTCATATTCAGTGGTGGTAATTTCACCCCTATGCAGAAAGTATGAACAACAGCCTATGTACTTCTTAAGTTCTACTCCTTAAGTCATCAAAACAGGGTGTAAGTGAAACATTGACCTTATGCTGGCTTTCTGTACCTAGGTGAATTTCACCCCCTGTGAGATAGATTTATACTCATTTTACGGGTGGGAAAACTGACACACACAGAGATCAGCGTTATTTGGACTGTAAGCTCCTTTGGACAGGGACTGTCTTTTCATCCCTGTTTGTACAGCACCTAGCACAATGGGGTCCTGGTTCATGACAGGGACTTCTAGGTGCTACCATGTTACAAATAAATAATAATAGTATAACAGTCCAGGTAAGAACTGGGCTTTTTCTTTTAATAAAGAGGAACACTTATATGGTAGCTGCAATTGTGTAATACGTTTGTGACAACCAGTTTGCTGCTGGTTGCACAAATAACTGCTGGGGTTTCCCTGGACTTGAGATTTCCAAATGTTAAGTGTTGTTTACCTGTTTTACTTTGTAATTGTCCTTAGGCATTTAATATCTGCTGAGTTTTACTCCTCTATGGTTCCATGAGTCTGCGATTATTTTCTGCTTGTCAACATTGGTTTTCTTTCCCCCAGGCTTGGAATATCTTTTGCTTATTATGGCGTTATCCTGGCCAGTGCTGAGTTACTGGAGCGGGACATGGTCTGTAGTTTGCAGACAGCAGCGAAGGAGTTGGGGGATGATTCAGAGGAAAGCCGCAGCCCATGTCACTGTCGCTTGTTTGCCCCTTCGGATTACCGGATCATGATCATCAGCACAATTGGAGAGATTGCATGTAACAGAAACATCTCCAAGTTGTCTTTCTGTGGCTATTTAATGTGTTATGCAATGTGTTTAACTCGGCAGATTTACATGCATGTGCACAAAACAAAATATAGGGTTTGGGTGAAATTCACCCTGTGCACAGAGCCAGCCAAGGGCAATGCACTACTTCAGTGGGATTTTCAGTAGAACCTAGAGTTACGAATACCCTGGGAATGGAGGTTTTTCGTAACTCTGAACAAAACGTTGTGGTTGTTCTTTCAAAAGCTTATAACTGAACATTGACTTAATACAGCTTTGAAAGTTTACTATGCAGAAGAAAAATGCTGCTTTTAATCATCTTAATTTAAATGAAACAAACCCAGAAAGTTTCCTTACCTTGTCAAGTTGTTTTTTTAAACTTTCCCTTTATTTTTTTAGTAGTTTACATTTAATACGGTACTGTACTGTATTTGCTTTTTGGGGGATGGGAGGGAGGGTCTCTGCTGCCTGATTGCGTACTTCCGGTTCCAAATGAGGTGTATGGTTGACCGGTCAGTTCGTAACTGGTGCGCATAACTCTGAGGTTCTGCTGTAGCTGCATATGCTTTGTGCTGGCATCACAGGGAAGAATTTCACCCTACATGACTAATTCATCTTTAAGGACAGTTGTGAAAATTTAACTGGCAAAGCCAAATAGCCCCTATGCAGAGGATACATAATGACTTTCTTTTTTAAAATGACCATAGGAAACTACCTGAACAGTAAAGTCCAGATCCTCAAAGAGGATTCAGGGGGCCTGGGGCAAAGCAATTTTGGGGGCCCCTTCCATAAAAAAAAAGTTGCAATTTTATAGAATACTATATTCTTGGGGGGGCCCCTGCAGGGCCCAGGGCCTGGGGCAAATTGCCCCACTTGCCCCCCGCTCTGGGTGGCCCTGCTCAAAGATACTTAGGTGCCTATCTTGCACTGAAATCAATGGAGGCTAGACACCTAATCACCTTTGAAGATCAGGTTCTAAGTTACCAGAGAGCCAGGATTGGCTTGAAGGCAAATTTTCAGACTAGAACAGTGACTTCCGGAAACCCATATGCTAGCAAGAATTGCAGTCAATCACTGATATGTAGGCAACTGAATGCAGCAAAGGTGTGCTTTAGTTTAGAAAGGGTATTTACCAGCACCCTGTACTGTGCAGCAGAGACCTGCTCAAAGTAGGTTAGAATGGAATACAGCAGAAAGTACACAATGCATCCATAGTAACACAAACCAACATGTTTCTTGGTATAGCTCCTCTGCTTCAGTATTAGGTAGTAACAGTGTCATGTGATAGCATGTTTCTATAGCACCTTCCATCTAAGGCGCTCTAAGTACTTGGCAAACATTACTGGATTTAGCTTCATGGCACTCCCGTGAGGTAAGCTTTATCCCCCTTTACATCTAGGGCAATGAGATAAAAAGCGATTAAAAGTTGATCCTGTAAGGTGCCAAACTCTCTGACCTCAGTCCAACAAAGGGCATAAACACATACTTAGGCTAGAAGTTAACCATGTGCTTCAGTGTTTTGCTGGACTGGGGCCACATTGCTTAGCATCTTGGAGCCCTGACTCATACAGGAAGTCTGTGGGAGAGTTGGGGATAGAACCCAGGTGTCTAGAGTTCAAATGCAGTGCTTAACCACACAACCACACCCTTCCTCCCAGCATCTTGCTATTACTAAGAAGTGATCAAGTCCATAATGCTAGTGTGACACCACTGTAGTCGTGACACAATAGTAGTGAGAGTCTATAGAGGGAACTAAAGTGTCTCAAGTGAGGCCAGTTCAGAAACTCCAGACATAAAAAAATAAAAAAAGGAAAAATAAGCAAGAGGAAGAGCATGGTGTTTGGGTATTAGAGGGTGAAATCTTTTCTACTGGGAAGGTGGGATGGAATTCCTGGTTTATAGTGTCAGGAAATGATGACAGCTAAATATGGGCTTAGACATCATTAGATAATCTAACCCTGAAGTCTGACATTTGTTTTGTTTTCCAGTAAATCCCTTAAACATTCTAGGCATCAATTTCCTAGGAAGACGACTGAGCCTGTCTATAACAATGGGATGCACTGCACTATTTTTTCTCTTCCTTAATATCTGCACTACAAGGTAGCGTATTAGATTAGTATGCTAGTACTGTTGTGGTGGTTTGTAATACCATAGGCAGATGGCAGGACCTCTTAAATTCTCAATTTGCTAATCAGCAGTCCTGATAATTCTCTCTCTCAAAAAAATACTCTCCTGCCGTTTCCTGTCACTTCCCAGCAAAAAATGTAATAGCAGAAGCTGTAATGAGGTCTTGTATTGCTGAGACTATGGGGATTTCACAAAATATATGACAGGACATTTACTAGCATGCTATGAAGTGCTATAAATAATTACAGCTAAAACACGCATCAAGATAAGTATACAAAGTACATTTTGAGGTACAAAGCCCATAATTTTTTTCATTGTTTGTTTGCTTACTTAACAAATTAGGGTAGGTCTCTACAGAGAACAGAAAAACCCGGGGCTGGCCCGAGCCAGCCGACTTGGGCTGCGGGGCTGTTTCATTGTTGTGTAGACTTCCAGGCTTGAGCTGGAGTCCAGGCTCTAGGACCCTGTGAGGTAGGAGGGTCCCAGAGCCCAGGCTCCAGCCTGAGTCCATGAGCCCAAGTTGGCTGGCATGGGCCAGTAGACATCCCCTTACACCAGCGGTGGGCAAAATTTTTGGCCTGAGGGCCACATCAGGGCTGCAAAACTGTATGGAGGGCCGGGTAGGGAAGGCTGCGCCTCCCCAAACAGCCTGGCCCCCGTTCCCAATCCGCCCCCTCCCCCTGACTGTCCCCCTCAGAATCCCTGACCCATCCAACCCCCCCTGCTCCTTGTCCCCTGACTGCCCCCACCTGGGACCCCCCCACCCCTAACCGCCCCCCCCAGGCCCCTACCCCCTTATCCAACCCCCCCTGCTCCCTGTTCCCTGACTGCCCTGCCCCATATCCACCCCCCCACCCCGACAGGCCCCCCCAGGATGCCCACACCTATCCAGCCCCCCGTTTCCATCCCCTTAGTGCCCCCCCCCCAGAACCTCCGCCCCATCCAACCACCCCCTGTCCCCTGATTGCCCCCTGGGATCCCCTGCCCCCTATCCAACCCCCCCCCCCTTGATCCCCACCCCCTTACCATGCCGCTCAGAGCACCAGGACTGGCAACCACGCCTCCCGGCTGGAGCCAGCCATGCCACCACGCAGTCTAGAGCACCGGGGTAGGCTGGCGGCTCTCGCAGCTGCGCTGCCTGGCAGGAGCTTGCAGCCCCGCTGCCCAGAGCGCTGGCAGCACGGTGAGCTGAGGCTGCGGGGGAGGGGGGGCAGAAGGGGAGGGGCTGGGGGCTAGTCTCCCCGGCCAGGAGCTCAAGGGCCGGGTAGGACGGTCCTGCGGGCCGGATGTGGCCCACAGGCCATAGTTTTCCCACCTCTGCCTTAGACTAATAATCCACCGTGGGGTTTGTGTGTCTCCCCCCTAATCAGGATGAATTAGCAAGGTTTGACTGTATTCACTACATAAAGACTGAGTTTAAGTGATTTACAGGCTCCCCCCGTGAAGCTGGCAGAGCTTGTCAATTTTTTGAAGTGGACCAGGACTGCAGCTAGGGCTCCGAAATGACCCTTCAGCTTAAAGGTTCCCTTAAACTCACCTTTCATCTGTGAGGGACCGCCATGAAGCACAGTAGCTAATGGTCTGCTTTACTGGTGCCTGAAAAACAGCATAGGGAAATTTTATGTTCATGTTTGAGATGGGGACTTTAAAACTACTAGTATCACAGGTGCTAGAACTAGTGGTGCCACACCCCCTGGCTTGAAGTGGTTTCCATTATATATAGGGTTTACAGTTTGGTTCAATGGCTCTCAGCACTCCCACTATACAAATTGTTCCAGCGCCCCTGACTAGTATAATTTTCTTCAAACTTGGCTTGTTGCATGGATGGCAGGGAAATTTAGAAATCAAGCCAAATTCAAAGTTTCTAGCCAAATCTATGCAATAGTTACTTGAATGCAAAATTCTGATTGGAGTATCTGGGTAAAGTACTTTTCCAGTGGTCCGATAAATCAAACACCTGAAACAATTATGCTCAGTCTTCACCTTTGGGCTGAGACCAAGCATAGAATTTGTGAAGGTTGATAAGGAACTGAGAAAGAGGGATAGGACTGCAAGTTAGAACCAGTCTTAACTCTAGCAGATGCAACCTGACGTGCTATAATGAATATATAGATGTCCTCTCTCCTTTGGCTTGTAAGCTTGGTCAATCCATTTTCAAGCATTTCCTCAAGAAGAAAGTCCCTCAGTGTGAATCATCCACCTTTCCTTGCCAATTGAATGGATAAAGGTTACATTTGTCATCTATTACATTTTACTTGTGTCTTTTATTATATTCTTATTTTGGAGGGAAGTTAGTGCAGTGAGTAACCTCTTGCTTTGTCTGTGTTTAATAACTGTTCACTGATGCTAGTTCCATATTCTCCACCCCGTTCTCCCTAGTACGGGTCTGATCGGTTTTCTCTTCATGCTGCGTGCCTTGGTAGCAGCAAACTTCAACACCATCTACATTTACACAGCAGAGGTAGGTCCTTCTGAAAGTTCCTCATTAAGCTGCTCTTGCCAGAAGCTGGGAATGGGCAATGGGAATTACCTGTTTTGTTCATTTCCTCTGAAGCACCTGGCATTGGCCACTGATGGAAGACAGGATACTGGGCTAGATGAACCATTGATCTGATCTGGTACGGCTGTTCTTATGGAGTGTATTAAATGAATAAAAGCACATTTGCCTATTCTCAGAAATTTTCCCATGTTACTTGGCTGTGGCAAAGTTACTGTAACTATATGATTATCTAGGAGTCTGCTTTACTATCTCTGTACCATTAATAATTCTGTATATCACAATTGTGCTTATAAGAATGCACCTGCAGTGCATAAATATATTAACCTTTTGGTGGTTTAGAATTGTGGGAGTCCATTATCAGATATGGATGTGTCAGAAACCACTAACCTGAGCGCGTTTAACAAAAAGGGACAATGAAGCCCATCCAATGCCTGGAAAATGCTTCTTGAGACTGCTCCCCTCGCAGAAGTAAAGCAGTTGGGGAATCCTTCTCTTGAAGTGGCTTAGTGAGACGGAAACCCCTCTTGGTCCTTCTACAAACATATTTCTAACCGATAAACTACACAGCCCCCGCCACGTTATGCTTTAACATATGCCTACGTGCTTTGCTGAAACAGGGCCTACGCGCGGCAAAAAGCGTGAGTCTTGGAGGTTCTTTTTAGGTTGCTTTTTGTCTACTACATGAGTAAGGATTCAAAGCCCCGGACACTACTTTTCCCTTTCTGCCAGATATGGAGCGTGGCCATGGAAGCATCCCCAATATCACTGTTCTGCAACCCTGACCTTGAGCAACCACCTCTAAGGCTAAGGGATTAGTTTAGTGTCCGCTCCAGCTTTAATTGGACTAACCCAGTGGTTCTCAACCTATTTACCACTGTGAGCTGCATTCAATACTAATTGTATGGCCCCGAGGATATCACATGGGCTGCAGCTGTGTGCTGATTGGGCTGCAAGCGGCTCATGGGCTGAGAACCACTGGACTAACCTAAACTGATTCAATAGGGGAGAGAGAGAGAGTTGGGAGCCTTACTGCCCTTTGAAAATCTCCCCCTACAGCTGTCCTTTCTTGTGCAGTGAGCCTCCATGAACCAGTGGCATGCCATAGTTCTTTCTGGTACTGAATTAAGCCCTCTTTGTCTTGCTATAGGTTTACCCTACCACAATACGAGCTCTGGGAATGGGGACAAGTGGTTCACTATGTCGGATTGGAGCTATGGTGGCACCATTTATAGCACAAGTAAGACGCTTTTCCTGTTATCATCCTGGTATGAGGTGGTGGTTGTCAGTGATGGGGAATGGAAAAAAAAAAAAAAAGCCCTAGGCTGGTATTTCTTCAGCTACCTTGGAAGAGCTTTCAGCACTGGCCTTCGTTTTTGTGGGCACAGTTCTGGTTTTTGGTAAACTCTATGCCCAGTGTTGCCCTCAGATGCACCCACAGATCTCCTGGAAGTGCATAGGTCCGTGCACACACATGTACATACTGACCTTTGTTTTTGCCAAGACATTAGGTCTTTGATATTTATGTGGAAACTAGGATTAGATATGTGGTCATTGCCAACAATAGACCCACATCAGTGGTGGCTCATGACTTTGACAGGTGAGACACAAATCACAAAATGGTTACATTCCCCCAATGTATAATTTAATAGCTATTAAAAGCTTATCTTATTTATAATGTAGTAGCAGCAGGAGGACTTGGGAGCTGGAGCTGCTACTCAGGCCACAACGGGAGGTGGAGCATGAGGGGGGGCCTGGGAGTTGAGAACAGCTGTTGGTATACATGCACAGTTCCCCTGGGGCTGTGGACGCACAGGCCCCAACCCTGCCCCTCTCCTTGAGCCTGGCCTCAACTGCTATCATTCCCCAGCTGTGGCCTCTCCAAGCAGTGGTTACCACAGCAATTCTGATAAAATGACTCTTATGCTCGGTAAATTGTCATGGTAACAAGGCAGCTTCTTGAGGCACTGTTCACTATCCCAACATTTGAGCCTCATGCAGCACCACGTTCGTCAAACTTTCTAGTGGTGTGTTTCGCTACGAGTGGATTGTGACATTTACAGCAAATCATAATTTGTCCTTAAAGCTGTATATATTTATCAGTTACATAAAAAAGAATATGCAAAATGTATTGTGTGGCTTTTGGGAATTCTTGGGTAGCCCGTGGCTCATGTTCCTGGGAGGCCAAGCTGCTCCTGACCTGTATAAAGCTCTCTGTACAGAATGTAACTGGTTAGCATGTGTTACACTTTTTGGAAGCTGTTAGCCAAGAAAACAAGCTGTTCTATCATTGAATCCTTTAGTCTCTTGTCCATTTCAGGTCTTGATTCCTAACATGCCCCCTGACACTAATCTTGTATTGCAGCATCGAGCTGATGCTTGAATTGTTTGTTTGTAGGTTCTCATGAGTGCTTCGTTCCTCGGGGCCCTGTGCCTTTTCTCAGGCATGTGTGTGGTGTGTGCCATCTCTGCCTTCACTCTGCCCATAGAGACCAAAGGAAGGGCGCTCCAGGTGTGTAATAGCTCATTTCTGACACAGCTACAGCTTTGTCCACATGAGAAAATGATATTGATTTAACTAAATCAGTTTAGAGGCTCCTAAAATCATCATCATCTCCCAGATCCATATAAAGCATCCAAACCAAAATAAGTGTCTTTACACACACAGGTTGGACTGCTCTAACTAAGCCCTTGTCTCTACTACAAATGCTTTGCCCTTATAGCTATACTGGCATAGCTAGGCTGCCAGAGCTCTTGCCAACTGAAGGGGTTTTTCTCTTGGCAGAATACCACCACCATCCCAAAAAATCCAGTTTCAGACAAGGACTTAAGGTTGTTTGTTTAATATGCCTCTGTGGTAAAAGGCAGCCCTGTGCAGGCTAGCATACTCTTTAAACCCTCAAATGGTTGGTATTGTAATAATCAAACAAAAACACTCCAATAAATTGCATTACATGTAAGAGAAAAGCTTTGATCTATCTATAATTGACTTGACCTTATCTAATGGTGACCTAGATAAAGGGGAGTTTAAATGACTGTTTAAGGTGGGCTCTCTTCCTTGATACTGGACTGCATTCTTGTGAGCTAATATCACACCTGACGTTTCAATAGACATCCTTTTTGCAGACAAGATCTATGGCCCTGATTCTGCTACCAGTTATACTTTTCACAAAGGATTAGTCCAATGGAGGTTAATTGGAATAATCAACTATGCAAAATTACTTGGATTAGGGCCACAGCCTTTAGTTTCAGCAGGGAGGATGCCAATGCTTATGCATGTGTAACTTTGATGTTAGTAGGAATAATCAAGTATGCAATGGGATTACTTCTGTTTATAAAGTTACTCATGGCTGCAGAATCTGGCCTAATGAATGCATTGCCACTCACGCTCTGATAGTATGGATAGGGGGCCATATAAGAACCGAGATTGTAAGCACACAATGACATTTAATCCCCAGAGTCAAGTTTTCAGGTGGCAATGTCTACATTGTGCCTTCCAAATCTGCTTTGTAGTGATGGTGCACTGTAGGCAGCTATATTTCAAGAGTAATTTTAAAAGCCAGCTCAATGTTGTTTGAAAGAGATATGGGCTGAAAATATCCAGCCTCTGCATCAGATTCTAATCTTAGAACAATCTCAGAATAGCGTATGGGTCCTGCAGATACAAGGCAGGATTTTTGGACACACAAAAATGTATCTGAGAGCAGAACCTGCTCCTGGTCCACATGCCCCCGTTCTTTGTTTGACTCTGCATTTTTATCCTTTTGTATCTTTCCATTTTTTAGCAAATGAAATGAATGAAGACACTCAAAGTTGGTTCTTGTGGGAGAGAAAAAGGAACCTTTCAGCAGTTGCAGTTGAGCTGCCTTATGGTGATTGTTTCTTAATGCCATTGCTGGAAAGAAGAGGTATAAATCATCACTGTTGAAGAGCATACAAACTACATGCTTTCTACAGGATGCATTTGGGAAAACTGCTGGGTGCATGGTCTTTCCTGTGATTCAATAAATAGATTTCTCCTTAACCCCTGAAGCAAGATAAAGCCTCTTTACTCGGTATTAGTCCTATGCCACAAGATGGCCACTAAAATACATGGTCCTAGTCCCCTCTTGGATTAACTGGTGTTGGACAAATTGGGATGGTGGTGTCATACCTGCGTTACAGCTGGACTAATGGTGAGGGTGTTTTTCCTTCAGGAGTGGACCATGGTTTTTGCCATGGCAATGTGGCTTACAGTATGTACATACTAATCAAATACAACAGCCCTTCCTAGAGGAACAAATACCCCCATCACTGAGACTGACACACAAAGGCACGTTTCACCTACCGCACCTTGCCCTCAGAATGAGGCTTTCAGGTGATTGCTCTGGCCCGTACACTGTTCTCAGGACTAGAGTTGGCTGCAATTTTTCCATTAGGAGAGAGAGAAGCTGCCAGCTTCTCTATCAGCAAGCAGGGATACTAGCACAAAGCTAGGTCTCCCCACTTTTTTTAAAAAAATACAGAAATATCCATTAGTGGAAGATGTAAGACTGGAAATTTGTACAGAAACCACTTAAAACAGCAAATACAAAATAGGGTTCTATACAGAAACTGGGTGAAGAGGGCAGCTTTTCAGATCAGGCCCCCAGAATCTGCATAACTGTATGGGTTTGTATGCTGGATCTCTGAAAACTATAGTGGTTTTTAAAAATTCCAAAGTCATTCATCTTTTCAAAACACCTGCATTTCATTACTGTGAAAAACTAAAGGTTCCATTGGGCTGCCACAGTCTGTGGTAGACTGAGGCTAATGGACACATTCAGCGTAACAGCAATGCTTTAGAATTATTTTAATCGTTAGTGTGTATGGGAGTATTCTTTTTCCTATGTAAATGCAGTGTTTATCAAAGGGATAGGCTAGGGTTCAGTTAATGGAACACTGGGCTCAGGCAGGAGTCCTGATTTCTAATCCTGCCTCGGGCACAGAGCTGCTGACTCCTTGGGAGAGTTACTTCACCTCTTTCCCCCCTCCCCATCCCATAGTCCATCTCAAAGTGTGGAGAGGAGACTGACAATTAGAGATGAGGAAGCTACTATTACATTGCCAGCGGATACTGGCCCCACTATGGAAATACAATCTTGAGCTGATGTATCATGATATGAGGGAAGTACTCCTTGCCTTAGTAGTGCTACTGCACATGCAGAATTTGGGCAGAAATTATTTTTTTTTTTTTGCACAGATTTTCCTTTTCCTCCACAGAGGCTGCTGGACCTGACAGAGCACAGCTTGCAACTGGAAGACACTGCCAGGGGAAGGGACTGGGAGCTGGGGGGTTCCCTACAGCTGCAATTCTCAGAATGCCCTGAGGAAAGGAGACTAATACCCATAGCCCAGCTTCTCTATTTTGTGCCTGTAGAGTGCTGTCTTTGCCTTCTAGCATAGCCTCTCTCCTGAGGCAAGTTGTGTTTTGCAGCCACTTGACCAAATGGCAACCACAGGGCAGGGGCCTAGCCACAAAAACTAATTGTTTCAATACAGCTGCATATAAGTGTATACATCTAGGACCAAAGAACATACTTACATGATGGGGAACTTAATCCTAGGAAACGGACTCTGAAAATGATCTGGGGTTGGTGATGAATAATCAGCTGAGTATCCATGAACTCTCAGTGCAACACTGTAGCCAAAAGAGCTAATGTGATGCTGGCTACATAAACAGGGGAATAGAGAGGCTATTTTACCTCTATATTTAGCACCGGTGCAACCATTGCTGGAATACATGTCCAATTCTGGTGTCTACAATTCAAGAAGGATGTTGATAATTGGAGAGGGTTTAAAGAGTCAAGCAAATGATTAAAGGGTTAGAAAACAGACTTAAGGAACTCACTCACTGTAAGTAAAATAGATATGACTTGATTACAGTCTCTGAATGGGGAACAAATATAGTAATGGGCTGAACAGCCCAGCAGAGAAAGGTATAACATACTCTAATAGGTGGACATTGAAGCTAGACAAATGCAGCCTGGAAGTAAGGTGTACATTTAACAGTGGGTAATCTATCAAAGGTCATAGTAGATTCTCCATCACTGACCATTTTAAAATCAATATTGGCTGTTTCTCTAAAAGATCTGGACTATGAATTAATTTAAGGAAGTTCTATGACCTGTGTTATACTGGAAGTCTGACTAGATGAACACAATGGTCTCTTCTGGCCTTGAACATTAATAATCTCCTCCCCGCTTCCCCAGTCCATCCTTTGCCCTCCATGGTCATACCAATTTTCAATGAAATTAACAAGGGCACGAAGGATGAGTTGACTGATGTACAGTCATGAAACCTCCATGCATCTGAAGAAGTGGGTTTTTTTACCCACGAAAGCTTATGTCCAAATAAATCGGTTAGCCTTTAAGGTGCCACCGGACTCCTTGTTGTTTTTGTGGCTACAGACTAACACGGCTACCCCTCTGATACTTGTAAATTTAAAATCATTGATAATTCACTCAAAGCAGCCCTCACCAGACTCCTTTGTGATTGCAGCAGCCCTACACTCCACTCTGGAGAACCAAAATAAAAGTAACAAAACAGGCAACTGTTACTCTAAAACCTAAACTACATTTTATGACAGTTTTTCTGTAGGTAATTTCCTAGATTTTTAAAAATAGTTAATGTTTACTTTTAGCAACCCCCCTCATGTATTAGGAGGATTTAGAACCCCCAGCAATAGAATACATACTGCTACTACTACTTGGGCTCTAGAGTACCTCAGGTGGCAGCAGCAGAAGGCTCTTATTCCAGAGGGGAGGTGACCCTGCCTCTGCCCTTTTTCCTTCTTACTTCATCCCTGCTGCGTATCAAAGGCCTGCTACAAACTTCCTAATATTTTATAATGAAAAATGGCAGGTAACCTACAGAGAAAGGGACACTACCAGCCACCCTTCTACTAAGGCAAATACTACTTACCTTGCTGTAATGCCCACCTTCAGTCAGTTTCTTCCCCTCACTCCAGAGCTCTGCCACCACGTAGTCATCAATGTTTGTGGCCAGCCTCTAAACTTCTGTGGTAACAACTATCTTGTACACTGGAGCAGCAACCTATCTGTGCTATAGAGAACATCAAATCTGTTTGCTTACCTGCAGTATTGGTGTAAACAGCTACCATAGTGCTCCACGAATGGGAATAGTTTGGATAAAGCTGCGCTTCTGAAGTTCAGTTTCCACATAAGACCAGCCTGAATTAGGGCTTCTAACTGGCATGTGGAGCACTCACAGATAGGTAGGTGGCGCTTCGAAAATAACTGCTTGAGAAGGGAGCATGGGTTGACATATTTCACAAACAGTGCAACAAGAGGGCTAGTGAGGTAAATGGCATGGAGAAGGAGGAGAGCTGAACAACAGTGTCTCCTGCTTTCCAACTTGAAGAAGTATTGCTATAGTGATGACTCAATCATCCAGGAGCGATCACCACAACCACCTCTATGAAAGGAATGAGAAATGCAAGACTGCATTCCAAAGATGACATTTTCAGAAGTTCAATAAATTGTCTAACCAACTCTAGGTACAAGTAATCATTCCTTCCTTGCAACTATGCCATTAACTTCCATTAGCACACGTACATTGAATCTGTCTTATCTTGTTTAGAGGATATTTCAGAGACATTTTAGTGCATCTCATTGCAGTAATGCATACTGACCAAGAGAAATCCAACTGCTGGGATGAAAGGAACAACCTTCTTCACCTATAAAAACACCCCAAACAAATCCCTGATTTTTTAAGTAGATTTTAATACAGCCCTCCCTTTACATTTTAAATCACCAGTAACTTCTTTAGGGGGCAACTACACTTCCATTGTACCAGTCATTCTCCTAGGACAACAAAATTACACCATGTGCTTTCATGGCTTGGGGTTAAGTACAGTACAAAACAAATTATGGCCAGCCACATGCCTTTGGTAAAATTAATGTCTGGTGATAATACATTTTCTTGAAACTGAGAAAGGTCACACATTGAATTCATGTAACATTTTAAAGTTTAATTCTGTACAAATTCTTTTCTTTAAATGAATTTGAGCAGCTGTTATTCCAGATTGCTGTTTTAATGACGTTCCACAAGTAGGATGTAAGGACTGAACTTCAGAGAACAGTCTCTCCAAATGCCTTGATCCCTGGTAGATTTCTGTTTTAGGGGAAGAGTATAAAGTCTAGTAAACATCCACAAATGTACAGGTCAAAGTGGTCATGACTTTTCCTCTTGACAACTGACAGTTGATAAATATTTGTCTAGTTTTAAAAAATTCATTCCAGTACATGCGACTCATTCATTTAAGCAACTGGCGCTCCTCTCCTTTGAGGCGTTTTTTCCGGGGCTGTACAAAATCATCATCAGAGTCATCACTAAATTCTGGATTCTCTCTCTCACTCCGACAGTAGGGTTGTATAGGGAATTCTCTCTCCGGATAAAGGGTCTTTAGGAGTTCTTCAAAGTAGGCTTCAAGTTTCATGCCAGCATCAGCCACTTCTGAATCAGGCTGTTGGGTGAGTTTACAATAATCAGTGCATCATAAAATAGTATGACACTTATAGCACCCAAAGAATCTCAAAGTGCAAACTGCTAAAATCAACTAGCAATAAGACACAGACATCTCTGGGACATGGTTGGCAAACAACCAGCACACAGAACTCTGCAAAAATCAGTGCTAGAGGGGAAATTTTGGCCAAGAACACCACAACTAATTCCTTCTCTTACAAAACTGACATAAAATCTAATGTTCAAGACGGACAGGATCATTGGTTTAAGATCTCCACTGAAAGACCCACCTAAGAGATCATACATGATATAAAGTTTATCCACTTCAGAAATGGAAGGGTTTGGTCAACTGTGCCACTAAGACAACAGAGTATTTTGTACCAGATGCTTTGACTGCTATGCCATTTTTCTGGCCAGTGGAATTTTTTTCCCGCCTCTCTCACACACACAGCGGAATATAAAATGTTACTAACATAGATGATTATACCTTAGCACACTAACCAACCCCAAGGTGTTTCACATCAGCAGCCCTGGCCAGTTTCCTGGTTTAAGCAGAGGCTAATAGCTAAAGCCAGTTCTAGTCAGGCCTTGCCTCCTTCCTGCTGGAACTACCCTTCCTTCCTGCCCTACATGGGACATTTGTCCCTTCCCCAGAGTTCCACCCCTCACTTCAAATGAGGAATTAGCAGATGGCTAAGAAAGCCAGCAGTGGCCAAGGAGATCTTGGTACAGCAGTCAGAAGCCACAGTGTACTTAAGAGGTTGACTGAAGGGCAGGACAAGGTGGGTGGGGAATGAAAGGCTCACTACTCATTGAGGGGTCAGGGAAGGGAGGAAGGGCAGTGGGAAGGATATTATTCTGCAGATAGGAGGCAAAAGGCGGTGAGTCTAAGACAGGTGGAGAGAGAGAGAGATAAAGAACCGACGAGGGGGGATGCCATTTTAGATTTGGTTTTGGTGAGTAGTGAGGACCTCACTGAGGAAATGGTTGTAGGGGACAACCTTAGCTCGAGTGATCATGAGCTAATTCGGTTTAAACTAAATGGAAGGATTAACAAAATTAAATCGGAGACTAAGGTTTACGATTTCAAAAGGGCTAACTTTAATAAATTAAGGCGACTAGTTAGGGAAGTAGATTGGACTAACATATTTATGGATCTAAAGGTGGAAGGCGCCTGGGATTATTTCAAATTGAAGTTGCAGGAGCTGTCGGAGGCCTGTATCCCGAGAAAGGGAAAACGGTTCGTAGGCAGGAGTTTTAGACCGAGCTGGATGAGCGAGCGTCTCAGACGGGTGATTAAGAAAAAACAGAAAGCGTACAAGGAGTGGAAGATGGGAGGGATCAGCAAAGAAACCTACCTTATTGAGGTCAGAGCATGTAGAGATGGAGTGAGAAAGGCCAAAAGCCGTGTAGAGTTGGACCTTGCGAGGGGAATTAAAACCAATAGTAAGAGGTTTTATAGCCATATAAATAGGAAGAAAACAAAGAAAGAAGAAGTGGGACCGCTTAAGACTGTAGATGGAGTGGAGATTAAGGATAATCTAGGCATGGCACAATATCTAAACGAATATTTTGCATCGGTCTTTAATGAGGTTAATGAAGGACTTAGGAATAGTGGCAGCGTGACGGATGGGAATAAAGGAAGGGGGGTTGACATTACCGTATCCGAGGTAGAAGCCAAACTCGAACAGCTTAATGGGACTAAATCGGGCGGACCGGATGATCTTCATCCGAGAATATTAAAGGAACTGGCGCAAGAAATTGCAAGCCCGTTAGCGATAATTTTTAATGAATCTGTAAACTCAGGGGTGGTACCGTTGGACTGGAGAATAGCTAATGTGGTTCCTATTTTCAAGAAGGGGAAAAAAAGTGACCCGGGTAACTACAGGCCTGTTAGTTTAACGTCTGTAATATGCAAGGTCTTGGAAAAAATTTTGAAGGAGAAAGTAGTTAAGGACCTTGAGGTCAATGGCAATTGGGACAAATTACAACACGGTTTTACGAAAGGCAGATCGTGCCAAACCAACCTGATCTCCTTCTTTGAGAAAGTAACAGTTTTTTTAGATAAAGGAAATGCGGTGGATCTAATATACCTCGATTTCAGTAAAGCGTTTGATACGGTACCGCATGAGGAATTATTGGTTAAATTGGAAAAGATGGGGATCGATATGAAAATCCAGATATGGATAAAGAACTGGTTAAAGGGGAGACTGCAGCGGGTCATACTGAAAGGTGAACTGTCAGGTTGGAGGGAGGTTACCAGTGGAGTTCCTCAAGGTTCGGTTTTGGGTCCGAAGGAGTGGGCTGATAAAGTCTGCGGATGACACAAAGTTGGGAGGTATTGCCAATTCGGAGAAGGATCGGGATATCCTGCAGGGAGATTTGGATGACCATGTAAACTGGAGTAATAGTAATAGGATGAAATTTAATAGTGAGAAGTGTAAGGTGATGCATTTAGGGATGACTAACAAGAATTTTAGTTATAAGCTGGGGACGCATCGGTTGGAAGTAACGGAAGAGGAGAAGGACCTCGGAGTCCTGGTTGATCGCAGGATGACTATGAGTCGGCAATGTGACGTGGCCGTGAAAAAAGCTAATGCGGTCCTGGGATGCATTAGGCGAGGTATTTCTAGTAGGGATAAGGAGGTGCTGGTTCCGTTATACAAGGCACTGGTGAGACCTCATTTGGAGTACTGTGTGCAGTTCTGGTCTCCCATGTTTAAAAAGGATGAATACAAACTGGAACGGGTATTCCACTAGGAGGATCCGAGGAATGGAAAACCTGTCGTATGAAAGGAGACTCGAGGAGCTCGGTTTGTTTACCTTAACCAAAAGAAGGCTGAGGGGGGATATGATTGCTCTCTTTAAATATATCAGAGGGATAAATACCAGGGAGGGAGAGGAATTATTTCAGCTCAGTACTAATGTGGACACGAGAACAAATGGATATAAACTGGCCGTAGGGAAGTTTAGGCTCGAAATTAGACGAAGGTTTCTAACCATCAGAGGGGTGAAGTTCTGGAACAGCCTTCCGAGGGAAACAGTGGGGGCGAAAGACCTCTCTGGCTTTAAGATTAAGCTTGATAAGTTTATGGAGGGGATGGTTTGATGGGATAACGTGATTTTAGTCAATAGGTCAATAACATGCCATCGCTGGTAATTAGTAACAATGGTCAATGATGGGATATTAAAAGTTACTACAGAGAACTTTTTTCCGGAGGGTCTGGCTGCAGAATCTTGCCCGCATGCTCGGGGTTCAGCTGATTGCCATATTTGGGGTCGGGAAGGAATTTTCCTCCAGGGTAGATTGGCAGAGGCCCTGGAGGTTTTTCGCCTTCCTCCGCAGCATGGGGCAGGGGTCGCTTGCTGGAGGATTCTCTGAGACTTGAAGTCTTTAAATCATGATTTGGGGACTTCAACAGCTGAGTCAAGGGAGAGAATTATTCCAGGAGTGGGTGGGTCAGCTTTTCTGGCCTGCATCATGCGGGAGGTCAGACCAGATGATCATAATGGTCCCTTCTGACCTTAAAGTCTATGAGTCTATAAATATATAACTGTTAAATAAGTGTGCATAATACTCTTTTAAGAAATGTAAAAAGGATTTTTTCTGTTTTCTGTGTGTGTCAAGATGACAGCTCTCAAAACTCTGCTAAAACAACTTTCAAGGTTGTAAAAAATCAGAAAGCTGGTTTGTCTCTTATCTACAGTGGATTCTTGGTTCATGTAGATAACAGGGCAAAGCAAATCAGACAAGGTGTGAGATTTACTAGCCAGGTGATCTTGGACTAGGGAGGATGGATACTAACTAGACAGAACTAGTGAAGTCCAAGGTCACAAGATGAAGATAAGAATAAGACACATGAAAGCAATGAAAAGACAGCTAGATTGAGTAAGGAGTACGGTAGCAATGGTTAAAAAGACAAGAGATACCAATTAGAGTTTTTGAAGGATAAGTAAAAGATGTACTAGAGTTATGATGGTGCGCATATGAAAGTGTTTAGAATAGAATGTTTACAGATAAGGAATTTTAAATAATTGGTGCCTGTATGACGTTATGAGACAAGGTATAAAGGACATGTGGAGCAATGCAGGACCCCTACCAGATTGGACCAGAATGGCTCTAATGAGAACAGAAACAGACTACCTGTGCCCCAGGACTGGGTAACTGATCATTGCTGTATCCTGCTCTAATCTGCTTTATTTATGCTCTATACTTAGTTAAGGTAGTAATACAGTGTCCTAAAATTTTCTTAAAGTTTTCAACTAATTAAGCTTAAGTAACTGGTGTGGATTGTGCCTTTCACCAAACAGACAGAAGCCATATTAAATCTGCTCCTATCCATTTCCATAGAAGAAATGGTTACTGACTGTAACTGCACTTTGAGATGTGACGCAGATGTGTATTCCAAGTAGGTTTGTGCACATTCTGGAGCCAGAGACTTTTGCCTAGCAGCACTCGTAGAGGAGTGGCGCTCATGCTTTGTGCGTGTAGCCCCTCCCTTGGCTATATGAAGCGACAAAGACCAGACCCCCCTCAGTTCCTTTGCATCGAATGTTCGGGGGAAGACTGATGCAGAGGGGACGGTGGGTGGATTGTGGTATACACGTCTGCATCATATCTAGAACCACCACAGTTACAGCAAGTAATCGTTTAGTCTTCTTTGAGTAGATGCAGACATGTATTCCAAGTAGATGACTAGCGAACCCCATCTGGGGGGGGGGGGGGGGCTTAGCGTCCACCTGAGCAAGGATTGCAGGACTACTCTTCTGACATTAGTGTCTGCTCTGGAAGAAGCAGTGATAGCATAATGATCTGTCAAAAGTATGCACAGACAACCCTGTGACCACCCTACAAATGTCCAATATTGAAATGTCATTGAAGAACGCCACCAAAGTTGCCTGTGCTCTCGTCAAATGTGCCCATATCTACTGAGGGTGTGTAACTGATGCTATCTCGTATGCAGTATTGAAGCAAGATATTATCGATCTAGAGATGGTCTGCACAGAGACCGCTTGACCCTTCATATGGTCTGCATATGATATGAACAGGGCAAGGCGAAGCACAAAACTGTTCCGTCTTGTTCAGACAGAAGGCTAGACAGCGTCTAACATCTAGTGTATGGAGGCATTGCTCTTCTGGGGAGGAATGCAGCTTGGGGGAAAATACAGGCAAATACACTGCCTGGTTCAAGTGAAACTGATACCAACTTGGATACAAAACTTCAGATGTGGCCAAAGCATAATCTTGTTCCTGGAAAACTGTGTGTAAGGAGGACCAGCCATCAGGGCCTGCAACTCTCTCACTTCCTGGCACAGGTAATGGCTATCAAGAATGCAGTTTTCTGGGACACGAGGCAGGAAGCAAGAGGCTTACATGGAGGCCCCATTAGACCCACTAAGACCATGTTCAGGTCCCACAAGGGGCAGGTGGAGTATTCCTTTCAGAAATCTCATCACCATGGCATTGGAGAAAATAATGGACAGGCAAGATGAAATGCGGATATTGCTGCCAAGTACATTCTCAGACAACTGAGAGCTAGGTCCAATTCCTGAAGATGCAAAAGGTACTCCACGATGTCCTGGATGGAAGCCTCTGCCCAGTGGGTCACACGAGCCAAGGACCACACAGAAAGCCTCTTCCTCTTTGACAAGTAGGCTGTTCTAGTGGAAGGCTTCCTACTGTTAAGTAGGACCTATTGGACAGCCTCCGAGCAAAACACTTCCTCCTCGTTCAGCCATGCAGGATCCACACCTTGAGGTGCAGGGAGTTGGTCGCTGGATGCGGCCATGGTCCTGTGTGAGCGAGGAGATCAGAGAACCAGTGCTACCTCAGCTACTCTGGGGCAATGAGGACAAGTCTGGCTCAATCTGCCTTGAGTTTGGCCACGACCTAGGGAAGGATGGTGTACAGCGGAGTTGACTTCCAGCTGCAGTGGAAAGCATCGGAGAGGGAGCCCGGGCTGAGCCCCTCCAGAGAGCAAAATAGGCAACATTTCTTGTTTTCCTTTGTCACAGAGGTCGATCATGGGGACGCCCCATGTTGCGAACACCATCCTAAAGATTTCAGTCTTCAGGGACCACTCATGGCTCAGGGAGAAAACCCAGCTGAGATGATCCATGAGATGGTTCTAAACCCCTGGTAAGTGGATAGCTACTGGGGTGGTATCATCTGATACAGAACTGCAACAGGTTGATTGCCTCCAGGCAGAGTGCTCTGTTGTGGGCTCCCCCTTGTTTGTTCACATAGCACATCACGGTAATATTATCTGTGAGTATGTGAACCACTGAATGCCTGATTCGGTCCCAGAAGGCACAAAGTGTTGTGGATGGCCCGAAGCTCCAACACGTTGATAGGAAGCAAGGTCTCCTGTTCCAACCACAGACCATGCACCTCCAGTGAGTGCAGATGTGCTCCCCAAACCAGAAGGGATGTGATGGTAACCACTGATTTGGTGGGAGAGGGCCGAGTGAAGGGGACCCGCAGGCACACACTGCATGGGGACTCCCACCAGTGCAAGGACTGCAGGACTGATGAAAGAAGGTGAACCAACCTGTTTAGCAAATACAGAGCAGGGCTGTAAATCGTCCTGAGCCCCATCTGAAGAGGACAAAGGCGTAACTGGGCAAGATGGACCACCTAGGTGCTGTTGGGGGGGAGGGTCCAGCTCTCTCTTCCCATGTGGCCCAATAGGCTCAGGCACACGTGGACTGTTGTGGACAGCTGTGATTGCAAACTGAGGCACAGCTGTAGAATCATCTGGAAGTGGTTGCTCGGCAGGAACGCCCTCGACTTCGTGGAATCTAACAGGGCCCCAGTGATCTCTATTTGCTGAGTGGGGGCCAAAGTTGACTTTATGATGTTTAGAATGAGTCCCAAACAGTCAAGGAAGTGTAGCGTGGTATCAACGTGGGCAAGAACCTCCTCTCTGGAGCCTGCAGTAACCAGTCATCGAGGTAAGGGAAGATATGGATTTCCTTCCTCCTCAGATATGCCATGACTACCACCATGCATTTGGTGAAGATTCAGGGGGCAGAAGAGAGGCCGAATGGGAGAATCATGTATTGAAAGTGGCAGTCTCTTACCATGAAGCAAAGATACTTCCTGTGACTCGGTAGAATGGCCATGTGGAAGTAGGTGTCTTGAAGAACCAGAGCAGCAGGCAAGCCATTTTGAGACAAAGAAGGGAGGATAGGTATATACAACAAACTAGGCTAAGATACAAACTTGTGAGGTTGTGAAGCAATAACTGCATAGAGCTCCAACTCCAGCAAATGGGCAGTATGAAGGAACCAAGTGGGTTTGGGGCGCTGCCACCTCATGTATCCAGGGGAGGAGCTACAGGCATGAATGCCACTCCTTTACGGGTACTGCTAGGCAAAAGGCTCTGGAGCGTGGGGCATGCACACACCTAATTAGAATACACATCAGCATCTACTCAAAGAAGAATTAAAGCATATTTAATCCTCATATAATAACAATTAAACCAAACTGTTTGCTACTGCTTTCTTTCCCATCTTCCTTCTATGGAACTGTCTCTACTACATACTAATCTAATACAAAAGTAATTTCAAGTGAAATCTATAACTTCATTGAATAGGTCTCATAACCAAAGCAAGATTAATTCACAAAGTTGTTATATCATTTGCATCAAGAAATTCTACCACCTGCCACAAATTCTGCTTTCTTGGAAATACGTAAGCTTGTAAAACTATATGGTTTTACTTTTCTGACCTCATTAAACTCAGCACAATTTTGGAAAATCAGTCTGAAATCAGCCACAAAATCTTCTGGTTTCATATACAGTGGATGGTTCACTTGCAGTCTTTTTTTGATTGTTGACAAGTCCATAGGCTTCTTTATTATTTTGTAGTATTCAGGCACCTAAAAGAAAAAAAATCACCAATCAGATCGAAAACACACACACACACACACACACACACACACACACACACACACACACACACACACACACACTTTTAATCATAATCTCCAGGCAAAATACTATTCAATTTAACTCTTAAAGTATAGTTCTAAGATGTAAACATAATGCCTTCTTACTTGAGACAGGCTCCCTGTGAGTAGTGAGAGACAACTCTGCTTACCTTTATGATACGATAAAGGATGTATTTGGATTTATTTCTACACCACTAAGGCCTGGTCTGCACTACAGAGGTTAGGTCGACATAAGACAGCTTACGTCGACATAAGACAGCTTACGTCGACCTAGCTGTGTAAGTGTCTATACTACAATTTTCCTCCCGCTGATTTAACTTGCCCGCTATGCTGACCTAATAACTCCACCTCAGAACTGTAGTGCTACGGTCGTTGTAGTTAGGTCGACGCAGTGTCTGTGCTTGCTTACATTGCCTGTTGCTGCCTTTCACAGCCCGTTGGCACCCCACAATGCCCCACTAGAGTTGGTGCAAGTGCCTCTGGTGAGGACATGCACCGCCGACGGAAGGAGCATAGTGTGGACACAAAGAACGGATGTAATTACCATGGTGGCTGTAGGTCAAGCGAACTTAAGTCGATTTAATTTTGTAGTATAGACATGCCCTAAGTGTTCTCCACACTACATTAAATGAAAATGGCAAGACTAGTTAAAGATGCATTTGAGGTATAAACAGCTATATATTTAAATGCTAGTACCAATAAATGATTTAAACTATTACTTCAATCCTTTCACCTGTGAAGCCAGGCTGTTGTCATAATACAGTGGTGCCCAAACTTCTCCTGTTCTCCCCCCACCCTTACCAGTAATGGAATCTGTCTGCGCCCCCCTCCATTACTGCACAGTTAGCTCAGCAGAGTAGCTTGGACTGAAGGCAGAGCTGGGGGCAGAACTGGGGCTGGGGGAGGAGCTGGGGCTAGATGTGGAGCTGGCCTGGAGATGGAGAGGGAATGAGGGCGGAGCTGGGCTGTTGGTGGAGCAGGGGGAGCTGGGCTCAGGGAGGAGTGGAGATGGGGGAGAGTGGGGCTGGGTGGCGGTGCTCCTTCCCCACCCCATCCCCCGTGGGGGCTGGCTTAGGCCCCGCCAATGCACACCCCCGAATGTTCCTCTGTGCCCCTCAACAGGGTGCACCCCACAGTTTGGGGACAACTGTCTTCATATATGGAGTCCAACTCTACAGGGTATTTACAAGTTTAAGATAGCTTTTCTGAAACTCATGTTGTGGTTTTGAACTCCCATATCTGACAACCTGCTCAGGGGGTGACAACTTGCTGTGCTCAGGGGGTGTTTTTTCACACCCCTGAGCGAGAAAGTTGCAGTGCTGTTAATTGCCAGTGTAGACAAGCCCTAAATGCTTCATTGCTGTTAAATGTAAATAGCACCATTCTTTGTGCAATTCAATGATATGCCAACTACTATTCATTTCAAAAGAATGCAGCAACACTCAAGATGAAGTGGGAAAACCAGAAGTTAAGGGTTAAGTCATGTTTCATGCATAAGACACACGATTTTAAGATGTAGTGTACACTTTACAGTAAAGTTTGTTAATTTACAGCAATTGGGAAATATAAGTCTCACCTTAATCTCTGCTCGGATTCAATGAGCATGGAAATTCCATGCATCTAGTATCAACCTTTTACCTCTATCCTACATTTAGATATTTGTTACATTAAATATCTGGAGTAGATTACTCTTCTGATGATGGATTTGTTACTGGGAACAGTAACGCCCACAGAAGTGCTGGTGCCAAGTGCTCGGACTCTTTTATAAGGCAAAAATGACAATGTACATACTGTAGGAGGAACTGGATCTTGAAAAGCCAGGCTCATTTCATGGCAGTAGAGGTACAGCAGTAGCCTTTCACATTTCTGTATATAGGGAAAGACAGAATGCCTGTGTATTAGAGAATGGCTGCGATTTTACCTTTAATAGTTTATTATGCTAAAAAATTCAGGCAGACGTTTACTACTTCCCCAGCCCCAAAAAACATCAAGCACATTTGAAAATATCAGACATTCAGAGAAAGCAAGTTAATCATCATTACCAAGAAGCCTAATTCTGTTTTTTCCACATAGTGCCACCCAAGAGAGTGCCCCCCTGGCCGCAGTTCTGCCTAGAGCTCCCCTCTCCCCCGCAATCAGGCTCGGGCCAAATTATGACCTCAGTAACAATCTACTTTCAGTGTATACACAGGTGTTACTAACTGGATTTTAGTCAACAATTCTGTTGATGAACCATAAGGAGACAAAACCAATTTAGCTCACACTTTCTCAGCTGTGTTATGCAGAAGTCAACAGCAAAACATCTGGTCACTGAAGCTCGCAGAACCATTAACACACTGCATCTATATTAAGATAACATTTTTACTGTCTTTTTCAGTGTCAAGCCACCTGTTAAGCATGGCAGAGTAGAGAGTTTGTGATCTAGACTTCAGTTCAAAAGCTTTTTGCTTTGCTTAAGGGGATAATTTTGAATGAGGCTTGCTCAAAAGAGGGTGTCTATGATGAACAAAAAAAACCAAAACCCCCCCCCCCCCCACACACACACAACACCGAGCCTTAGAGCCCAGGTCAACTGACTCAGGCTTGTGCTGTGGAGCTAGAAGTAGCAGTGTAGACATTCCCACTTGGACTAAAGCCCAGGCTCTGGAGCCTATATAAAGTGAGAGTGTCTGGTGCTGCAAAGACCGCAGGGTAAGAAGCACACCTCAGACCTAGTTCTCTTTATGGTAGGAGCCTCCACTTTATACCTATAGACTAAGCTAGAGTGCAAAAAGGGCCCAAAATTAAATAAAAATTACTAAACTAATCTACTAATACTGGGTAAAATACAAAAACCAAGAGGCTCTGGGAAACAATTTTTCCAAACATTAGGTCAAAGAGATTGAGCCCAGGTTTCTGTTCTGCACACTGCCACAGTTGGAAGAAACAGAGGTGGCTGACGTACCCCACCCCCTTTTAGAGCTTCACCTCTAAGCCCTGGTCTACACTGGGGGGGGGGGGGGGGGGAGGGATCGATCTAAGATATGCAACTTCATCTACGAGAATAGCGTAGCTGAAGTCAACGTATCTTAGATTGACTTACTTCGTGTCCTCGCGGTGCGGGATCGACGGCCGCCGCTCCCCCGTCGACTCCGCTTCCGCCTCTCGCCCTGGTGGAGTTCCGGAGTCGACGGGGAGCGCATTCGGGAATCGATTAATTGCGTCTAGACGAGACGCGATACATCGATCACTACCCGCCGATCCGGCAGGTAGTGAAGATGTACCCTAATATTCAGAGCCGCAAAGGGAGAACACAACACACAGGCCCTGCTCCAGAGGCTTCTACTAGTCCAACTGCGACACCAGGGCATCTCTCAATATTGGGGATATGCAGCGGCCCACCAGAAAAAATAATATTTAAGACTTCATAGTGCTCTACGAATGAAAAACAGCCTTTAGAATAGGCATGTTCCAGGTGGGGGAAACAGAGGCAAAGATATTTAACATCTTACTCAAGACAACCAAAGAGCACTTGGTGATTCTTGGCTTCCAGTCTTGGGCAAGTTCTCAGAGCTTATTTAGAAATCCTCCAGTGAACTCTTATTACTACCACCAAAAATATAAAAAGCAGCATTTATTAAACAACCGGACAAGCAGACTGGTTGAATGAACAATGTATCCTCACCCGCCGATCTATTGGTGCCAATCCCATATAACCTTCTAGTTTTCTTTTTTCAGCGCTCTCATTGGGATTATCACAATCATATTCTACTTCCGGCTTGGACAAGTCCCGACAGAATGTGCAAATCCACTCTCCTCTAAACAAGGGGGAAAACAGATGTATTACTCTGGGCACCTGATCAAGTTACATGGTCTTGAATAGAGGGTTTCCAAATACTTTTGGACAAGTTGTTCATTTCTATTTTCTTTTTGCCCTGTGTCAATTTTTTTGCAACCACCAAAAGGAGGGATAAGGATGGTAAAGGGACATCTCTTTGGAAGAAAAACTCACTCATTCCTGAATTTAATTTTTTGGAATAGTTTTACATCAAAAATAGCATCTATTTCCACTAGTTTTGAAACCATTCCTATGGGTTTACAAATTAAATTCAAATTTTAATAGTAGGTGCAGTTGCTGGTTAGGAGGCAATCTGAAGAAAAAAGTATAAGAGGAAATGAAAAAAACAATTAAAATTTAGGGATGAAAAATGGAACAGTATAGGCAGAGTGCAAAACAAATTCAGAAATACCATGAAAATAGAGCAACGGAGAGGTTGGGACCTGTGGGAAGTATATTTTCTCATTAGAAGTTAGCCTGTAGGCTAGTTTTTCTATTCTTAACAAAATAACGTCTCAGCTTTTTTTTTTAAAAATCTCAGTTATTCTTGGGGGGAAACTCTAAATTGCAGGAGAATAATGGTTCACAAACTACTTTTGCTAACTGCCCTTCTCCCCCTTATCATTAGTGATGCCCTCAAATCCTTGAGCAAACCTAATGCATGTGGTTTAGTAAAATTCTTTACAGAGACACCTGAATCTTCACGAATAACCACAATACAGCTGAATTGTATTGACTTGCTTACAAGAATGAATAAAGACAGAATTCAGCTACGATTGATTATGAAAAGTACAGTATTAACATGCATGTGTTGTACCACATATCTGATCTAATAATATAAACATGACCTCTGGCATTGGGGTTAGTTTCAGGAGCAAGTTAAAATTACTTTTGACAGTGAAACCTGTTAAAGCCTACAGCAGAACTACAAGTCCTCCATAAGACAGACACACATTCTATTAGGATAATTAAAAAGTTTTCTAGTTTCTCCTAGGCTATCCTGAACCAAGCACTTTGAGATCTGTGAAGGGTCCTGGCCAGAGCGTCTGGTTAGCCACGCTGGAAAAGAGACTTTGTGAACAAGACAGTCTAATTTGTTAAATAAGGTTTTAGCCTAAAAAGCATGTGTTTAACTTTATTTGCTTGTAACCCTTTCTATCTTTATTTCTTACACTGGGTATCACTTAATCCTATGGTCTTTTGTTAAATACACTATATTAAATTTTACTATAAGCCAATTTAGCGCTCTGTTTGAAGGGAAGGGTGCGTTAACCCCAGTTAAGCTACCTGCCTGCAGTATACTGTCTCTTTAAAGGAGCAACAAACTTAATAACTTCTCTAAGAATTCAGTGAGAGGGCGACAATGTAGGGCAGTGGCTCTCAACATATTTACGATTGTGGGCCGTATACATGACCCACAATATATTATGTGGGCCGCATCCAATACTACTCGTATGGCCCTGAGGATGTCACATGAGCCACAGCTGTGTGTTGACTGGGCTGCAAGTTGAGAACCACTGCTGTAGGGAGACATTTCTGGGCAAGTTGGGGTTCACTCTCTTACCCACAAGGCAAGGTTTAGACAGCAGAGTCCTGAAGAGTTTGCTGGCAAGGAAGAGAAGCTTGTGTGTCAGGGAGCTGTCACACAGCTTACCAGCAGCAAAACTCACTTGGTGAGGCTAAGATGGGTAACACAGTAACTCACAATTCTCTGAATCCTAGCAGCTTTTCACACATATTTAGCCATGAAAAGAGTACGTTAGGGACTTGGTATGACAGCAGTTTTGGTGGAGTGAAGAGAACAGATGTCAGGTGGAAAGGGATTCAAGATGGAGTACAAGGAGAGCAATTCAAGGCAATGGCTGTAACAGCATGTTCAGGGTGAAGGGCTGCAAGTAGAAGAGGCAGATGGAGTCCAGGGCAACTATTTTGAAGGGAATGGGCCAGAAGACAGTAAAGAGCAAAAGGGGCGAAAGGGGGACTGAGGGAAGATTGACAGGTGGGATGGGGCTGAGGGGCAGGTTAAGAGATGGAGTTAAAGTGTGAAATCTCAGTATCTGTGATGGTGCTACTCAGAATTAAGAATACTGGCCACTAGTATTACTATGGACTTTACAGATTTGAGCCCCACTTAGAAACTTATTTTTTTGCTCTTTGCCCCACTGAATAAGCTCAGCAAAAGCCACAGCCAAAGAAAAGTTGAAACTTTAGAAAGGTATTTCTGGAATGTTTAGAAAACCCAATAACTGTACAATGTGACATGAAAACAGTGATATTTTCCTTTACACATTTAACTAATAAAAAACAGTTTGCTATCCATCATATTCATACAGTCTTTGCTTATGTACAGAGGAAACAAAATTGTAGAAAGCTTTTATGGTAAGCAAAATAACAGCGCTGTATTTAAAGGAAGACAGCCCCATGGTTTGGAGATTCAAAAGGCACATAGTCGATGTGCATAGACTAAGAACAGTACTTGAATATAATTGGTATTTCAAAGCCTGATGTGCTACTAGCAATTGTTCTCCTCAAAGCATGTAAGCAGAGCTGAACAGTGTAAGAAACTGTAAACTAAACCAGTATTTAACATTTATATCAAATCATTGAACACTGACCATCTTATGGTAAACATAGCTGTATCCTTGTTCAACGCTAGCTTAAGTCTTTTATCCAGTGCTCCTATACCAGAGTGTCACAAAATGTCATTTTTACTTTGGAAAAGTAGCTGACACGGTAGTAAGCTTTAGAAATACTAAGGATAAGTATCTATTTTCAAACAACATTTATACGTAATAGAAAAATGGATTTTTAACCTTCTGATGGTTCCAACTGGGCTGAGCAAATTGCATAGTTGCCTTCCAACAAACCAATCAAGGCCTATAAAGATTAGTCTTCCTTCTTCTCAGTGCTGACTAAGGTAGTTTTTAAAATATTATCAGCAGACAGCAAGCACTGTGCCCTATGGCTGACATGGCCCCTGTTTAATACTGTATCAGTAGAGCTTTTTCTTTAAAAGAATTTTAAAAAACGGTTTCTGTTGTCCTTAAAGGATTCTGTTTAGAATGGTGATTCTATGGCCCAATTTTGTGGCTACAGATGATATTAGATGGCCCAGATATAAGCGATCTTTCCAAGAAACTGCAGCATTTTATAATAGCTTTTGCAGCAGCAATAATAGTTCAGGTTACACAACTCAAATTTAGTTAAATCCTGGATTTCACCGACTCAAACTTTCTTAGAGCTTGTTTACACACACACAGCGCTGTGGGGTGCAGCTGCACTGATGCAGCGGCACCGCTGAAGTGTGTCTGGTGAAGATGCTGTATGCCAATAGGAAAGAGCTCTGTCATCCGCATAATAAAACCACCTCTGTGAGAGAAGGTAGCTATGTTGGCGGGAGAAGCTCTCCCATCAACATAGTGCTGTCCACACCGATGCTTATGTTGGTGTAACTTGCGTTGCTCAGGGAGGTGGTTTAATTACCTCCCTGAGCGACATGAATTATGCCAACATAAGCTGTAGTGTAGAGATAGCCTTAGAGTTGTCTTTTGGGGCAGAAACGTCTTGTACTAGGCCTCACAACCCAAAGGTGATTTCTTTTGAGCAAAGTTTGGACAAAATTCATTTGGTCATTTTTACCTTGGAAAGTTCATCAGTGAAGGGACATGACAAGAAAGGTGGAACACTTTAGGGCATTTCTCACAACACAGGAGCTCTCCTCCATTCTGACACACTGCACACCAGTCCTCATTGGGGTCATCCTCTTTTCTGCTGTCTCCAATGTGAGGAGTACCCATCCATGCTGTTGTCCCACTGGATGTGTTCTCCTGAAGTATCCCTGGTCGGTCACCTGTGCTATCTGGAGCATCTGTTCTTAAGACTGTTTTGTCAGAAGTGGTATTATGACGGCTATCCAATAGCAGAGAGGTGAGTATGCTTCTTGAAAAGTTGGTCTGTAGGAAAACGCAAAGATACATCTAGATTCCAGGCTGTCAGGTATAATTATCAACACAAACACATTGAAAATAAAAACATTACTATTTCACGTGTATTGTTAGTCATGCTCCTTAGAACCTCTACACAGGAGTTATCACTGTTATGGCTTCAGCCAATTTAATACAGCAAACTAGTATAACAGTACCCAAGTAGGTTAGCTCTGACATTTAAGAAACTGCTTCCAATAGAAAAATATAATAATCTTCCAGTAGCAAATAGGTCTAGCACTCCTAAAGTTGAGCATACGCATTAGTAATAGCAAAATCTCCAAACACCATGTGAAAGAACTTACAGTATTTATAAGCTTCCCCCCATCACCCAGGTCCCCACAGACTATGGCAGTCTGATCATGTCGGTTATTCAGTCATCCCAATTTACTAAGAAATATAACCTGGTTTGGAATCTCACTTCATCCCTTAAAAAACAAAAACAAAAACCCCCAAAACACACCCACTGCTACATGAGGTACTTCCCTTAAAGTTAACACCTATGAGTAATGCTCTATCAGAATATTTGTAATTTATTCTATTTCCAATAAATGCAAAACAGCCTCCCCATAACCCAAACTCAGAAGAGATTCTTTATTATTGTTAATATTACATTCCGAGGCCGGGATTCTTCATCTGTTTCTTGCTTCACTATAACAATTGGGAAATCATAGTTCTCATGGGATGTACCAGACTCCTGTTTAATCCTGATTGGCTCCAACATGACAACAGGAACTCTGTGTGTAGAATCAGCTCCTGGTGGCCTGCTGGAGGAGCCAGAGCTACAGAGGATGAGAAGAGGCAGAAAGAAGAAAAATGAAGAACAGTGAGTTGTTGGACTTCATCTGCACCATTCAAGAGAGCACAGTGCTTTCAGAAAAATCATACCTCTTGTAGTGATTAAGAATCATGTCCCTGGAATACTACAGTATTTTCCATTCTCTACATTTTGAGGCTACAGCATTACCCACCATAGAACAAAATCTGAGATTTAGAGTTCATACCTTTCTTCAGGTTTTTTAAAATAGCATAATAAAAGGGCGTGGGGAGGGAGAATGATGATCTAATCCCAGGACTGCAGAATTGCTCAGAGTTTTATTTTCTATAGGTCAGAAGTTTGGAATATAGCATTGTTTTTTGTTTTGGTCCCATGGTGAATGCACTTATCTCATTAAACTCCACTCAATAAAAATTTTAACAAAACCTTAAAAATAGCAGTATTTTGGGAAGTTTTTGAGAGGAGAACAGTTACATTTTTGGAGAAAGTAAGTGTCATTCCAGCAATGTCCACTCAAACACCACACACTGGACTATATCCAGTCAGGGGAAGCACATCTATGTAGGACTTTCCTAGCAGAGCAGCAGGTGACTTTATGTGATGGTCCTTCCCTCAGAATCAGGTTCCATGTCACTGCTTTTGTGCATAATCATAACAAAAAGAGAAAGGCCATCTTAACCTTAAGTTACGATGGAATTTCAATTTAATTCAAAACATAGGAGACTGCACCCAAAAGGAGAAGTTACTTACTGTATACAGTAACTGGAATTCTTTGAGATGTTTTGTCACTATGGATGCTCCACACAAGGATGTGCATAAGCCCATGCACTCATGACCAGAAATTTTTCAGTTAGCAGTGGCCACGGGTCTACACCTGGGCTGTATGCCTCCTCGTGCCCCAGTATGACAGCCTATAGGGAGGAGCGGACCCATGCTACTCCAGTTCCTTCTCCACTTTTGAGCATGGTAGGACTCCAATGCAGAGGGGAAAGGAGAGTGGATGGTGGAGCACCCATAGGGACCTAACACCTTGAAGAATTCCAGGTCCTGCCCAAAATAAGTAAACTCTCCTTCTTTGAGTTATTGTCCCTATGGGTGCTCCACGTGAAGAGACTCCCAAGCAGTACCTCAGTATGGAAGAGAGGATGTTAAGGAGGTGGATTCAGTACAGTGTAGAACGGCTTCAAAGGCCATGTTAATTCTGGAGGCAGATACTAAAGCATATTGTATTAATTTAGATAGAATATATGGACCAAAAGTGTTAACATAACCCAATCACTGTCCAACTTTAAACAATTGTAAACAGTGTTGGAGGTTTCTGCTGTTAAAGTCTGATCCCATTCCCTAAAAGAATGAACAGGACAAAGCACACAATAGGGGAGAGAAAAGAACGGCAAAAATAAAAAAAAATGCAGGTTCTGTCTCCGGAGTTGACTCTTACTTGCATCCTCGCTGCTGGAAAAAAACATAGGTACAGCACAGTCTTATCAGCTACTTCAGACTGGCAAACTTGTACCAGCAATGGGATGTTTAGGACATTTAGCTTCCTCTTTCTGGTGGTAGGTTTATGGTAGTGTTGCAAAATAAACAGGCCTGGTGAGCTAAGCCAGGCCCTTAGACAGAAAGAAAAAGGAGAGAGAAAAAAGAAATAAGACAGGGAAGGAAAAGTATATGTGGTGGCAGGAGACAAAGTCTCACATTCCAGGTAGTGGTTGGGATTCAGACGGACCTTGTGGCGCGCTGATGTCATCTGGTTCCCTCTCTGTGTCCTGGTCTGGTCAGGATAATGAAGGCCCAGAGTTCCAAGAGAAGGTGGGGGTGGCAGCTAGATGGTGAAGCTTGCTCCAGTAGCCAATTTTTCTACTAACGTTTCTTTAAGGACCCCAGAAGGGAAGTATGGATAGATAGTGTTCCACATTTTCAGTTTTTACCAATTTTCAGCAATAAAGTACCAGTTATTTTAATTAAAGGAGTTCAGTTTTTACTGATATACACCCATTTATCAATCCACTCAATTTTTGGGGGGATACTTATCTTTGTTAAACACTAATTTTTATCTGATTATTGTGTCCTGAAGCTCTGAGACTGAAGCAGATCCACAGTATAAAACACAGAACACACGCGGCAAAGGTTGGAAAATCAAATTGGCTCACAAAGAGATGCTGCCCACTTATTTCTTCGTGTCCATTTTAGTGTGGCACTGAATTTAAACGATCAATCCTCCATAGATAAAAACAGAGAAGGTAAAAAAAGATAAACATGGGGCAAAAACGCAAATCTATGCCTGAATATCAAAAGAAAATCAGTGCTTAGAAATTTGCAAGAAAAGTAAAGATGGGAGTGAAGAGGATGCATTGCGCTGCAAGTACTGAAGCATTGAGGTCAAGGTCAATGCTCACGCTGACAGAATAAAGAAGCACGTCAAAAGCAAGTGACACAAGTAGCTTAAAGAAGAAAGTGAGCTTTTGGATAAACAGTCAATATCTGGAGCTTTCACCAGGGCTTTAATGAAAGAGGACACAGCATGATCGTGTGCATGCTCTGTTTTGCTGGATAACCCCTGTTAATTGCAGAGGGGTCTATTGGTGACTTAGTGTAACAATACTGTCCAGCAGCAAAAACCCTTCCTAATGCAGACAACCTCACTCGTAAGTATCTGAAAGAAAATGATGCTTTAAGAACAGGAGTACTTGTGGCACCTTAGAGACTAACAAATTTATTTGAGCTCATGATACTTTAGTATCTAAACTGATGGAATGAATTGATAGAAATATGGTGTCTGGTCTGATTTTTGACAAGTCTCCTGATGCTTTCGACCGTCCGATTCTTGACCTTCTGTTTTTTTTATTTCAAAGCGAATAAATCCACATCATTTTGTGCTGATGGGACATTCATCCCCCCTGTTGACAGCCACTTTGTTGATGCAGCAATAACTGACATGTTTGACATGTACCAACTGACTTGGGAAAACATGGTCACAACTAACAGATTCTGCTTCCTACATGGCTACGTTTGCATGGGAGACCAAACTCAACCAGAAACCCCGCCGCGACAGGTCTGGGGTTGGGGGAGAGGCATCTCTCACTGCTGCAGTCCTGAGCCCCTGTGTGGGGCTTAATAGGCAGCTACGCAGCCGCACAGCTTAGAGGGAACTTGGACCACAACCTCCAAATCTTTCAGTGTTATGCCTCCCCAGAATAGCATTCCCCATCCTACAAGTACAGAATGACATTTTTTGTTCCTAGATGTATACATTTATATTTAGCCATATTAAAACACATTGTTTGCTTGCATCCAGTTTACCAAGAAATTCAAATTCCTCTGAATCAGCGACATGTCCTCTTCATAAATTATCCACCTTCTCAATTATTGAGCCATCTGCAAACTTTATCAGTGATGATTTTATGTTTTCTTCCACATCATTGATAAAATTGTTAAATAGCATTGTACCAAGAACTGATCCCTGTGGAACCCCACTGCAAACACATCTGCTCAGTGACGATTCCCCATTTACAATTACATTCAGACTTATCAGTTAGTCAGTTTTTAATCCAGTTAATGTGTGCCATGTTAAGTTTATATTGTTCTAGTTTTTTAATCAAAATCTCATGGTTGTAGAATGTGCGAAGACTTAAGCCTTGTCTTCACTACAGGGGAAATTCGATCTAAGCTACGCAATTTAAGTTACCTGAATAGCGTCACTCAAATCGACATAGCTTAGATCTACTTACCGTGGGGTCCACACTACGCAATGTTGTCGACTCCCTCCACTCTTCTCGATCCGGTGGAGTACAGGAGTCGAGGGGAGAGCGATCTGCAGTCGATATAGCGGGTCTTCACTAGACAAGCACTGAGAATCCTTCATTTGGCAAGTGGAATGCTGTGACAGCAGCTAAGTGACCATTGACAGAGCTCTGGGACAAACCCAGCAGGTTTTAGATTCCGACGGGAATAGAGAATGAACATAAGGGAAGATTTGGCAGGAGATATGGGGTTTTGGGTGCATCAAATCTGGCAATATTTCCACTTCTGCAGGTACCAATGATAGGCCTGCTCACTCTGGAGATACCCAGTGATGTCAGACTGTGCCAGGAGAGATGGTTTCTTCAAAGACTCCATATTGTTTGAGGCGTTCCTCCATTTGGGGGAGTCCAACAACAGCACTAACATCTCAGCACCATGCCCAGTGGGAGACTCAGTGATACCTACACTGGGTAGGTCTCCCTAATCCCAAATCCAAGTGAAGACTTTTTTCTCTCCTCTTAGTCTATCAGGGGAGTGGGGTCTCTTATGTTTGGCAGTCTTCTGAGAGACCAAACGCAGCCCCTAGTTTCTGGAATTCACAGCCAGAGCAGATGAAGTCTCTGGAGTACTCTGTGTGGCTGAATCTGATGTACAAAATGGAAGTTGGATCCCACAAGTCTAAGGGAGTGCTCCATGAAGAAAAAAGGAGGGGTGTGGCACAGGAAGGGAAGGGACACAATAGAAGCACAAACCCTGCTAAGAACTAAAAACTTAAATAAGCTACTAAGAAAAGATTAAAAAAAAAGATTATAAAGAAGCAACTGCCTCAGCTAGATAGCAGACACTACATAACTCTGTGTTGAGCTATGGGCAACTGAGAAGGTATTGGAGTGGTGCAGGTCTGCTCCTTCCTACATGCCCTCATACCCGAGTACGTAGAGGCATACTATAAAGGCATAGACCTGCAGATACTGCTAACAGAAAAGTCTCTGGTTAAGAGTGTACGGGGGCATGCACATCACGTGGAGCTCCTACAGGGACAATCATTTGAATTAAACTTATTTATTTTGTGTGAGTAGATTTTGCAGACATCTAATGTATTTCAAAATTTATGTATAAATAAAACTTTTAACTTGGACATCATAAGAAGATACAGCACCTTCATGACTTTTACTATATAAATAAAAGAACAAGAAATATTCTGTTGAAAGTATCTGAATTTCCACTTCCAGTAGCACGAACACATTCTCTGCTTTTTCTCAACATGAAAACTTAACTCTATATTAATTTTATGCCCTGATTTATTGGAACACATTAACAGACCTGCTTTTCAGACAGCATTGTTTAACTATTTGTTCATGAATATTCCGTCATTTCTAGGGTTGTCAAGCAATTAAAAAAATTAATTACGATTAATCACAGTTAATAATAGAATACCATTTATTTAAATATTTTTGTACGTTTTCTACATTTTTAAATATATTGATTTCAATTACAACACAGAATACAAAGTGTATAGTGCTCACTTTATTTATTACAAGTATTTTCACTGTAAAAAAACAAGAAATAGTATTTTTCAATTCACTCAATACAAGTACTGTAGTGCAATCTCTATCATGAAAGTTGAATTTACAAATGTAGAATTATGTACAAAAAAAATTGCATTCAAAAATAAAACAATGTAAAATTTTAGCGCCTGCAAGTCCACTCGGTCCTACTTCTTATTCAGCCAATCACTCAGACAAACAAGTTTGTTTATATTTGCAGGAGATAATGCTGCCCGCTTCTTGTTTACAATGTCACCTGAAAGTGAGAACAGGCATTCCCATGGCACTGTTGTAGCCGGCACGACAAGATATTTACATGCCAGATGCGCTAAAGATTCATATGTCCCTTCATGCTTCAACCACCATTACAGGGGACATGCGTCCATGCTGATGACAGGTTCTGCTCGATAACAATCCAAAGCAGTGCAAACCGATACATGTTCATTTTCATTATCTGAGTCAAGATGCCACCAGCAGAAGATTGATTTTCTTTTTTGGTGGTTCAGGTTCTGTAGTTTCCTCACTGGAGTATTGCTCTTTTAACACTTTTTAAAAGCATGCTCCACACCTCGTCTCAGATTTTGGAAGGCACTTCAGATTCTTAAACCTTGGGCTGAGTGCTGTAGCCATCTTTCGAAATCTCACATTGGTACCTTCTTTACGTTTTGTTAACTCTGCATTGAAAGTGTTCTTACAATGAACAACGTGCTGGGTCATCATCTGAGACTGCTATAACATGAAATATATGGCAGAATGCAGGTAAAACAGAGCAGGGGACATACAATTCTCCCCCAGGGAGTTCAGTCACAAATTTAATTAATGCAATTTTTTTTTTTTTTTTTTTTTTTAAAAACAAGTGTCATCAGCATGGAAGCATGTCTTCTGGAATGGTGGCCGAAGCACAAAGGGGCATACAAATGTTTAGTATATCTGGCATGTAAATACCTTGCAATGCCAGCTACAAAAGTGCCATGCAAATGTCTGTTCTCACTTTTTGGTGACACTGTAAGTAAGAAGAGGGCAACATTATCTCCTGTAAATTTAAACAAACTTGTTTGTCTTAGCAATTGGCAGAACAAGAAGTAGGAGTGAGTGGATTTGTAGGCTCTGAAGTTTTACACTGTTTTGTTTTTAAGTGCAGTTAGGTAACAAACAAACCAAAAATCTACATTTGTAAGTTGCACTTTCAAGACAAAGATTGCACTATAGTACTTGTATGAGGTGAATTGAAAAATACTATTTCTTTGGTTTATCATTTTTACAGTGCAAATATCTGTAATAAAAATTATATACAATTTGATTTCAATTACAACACAGAATACAATATGTATGAAAAATGTAGAAAAACATCCAAAATATTTAATACATTTCAACTGGTATTCTATTGTTTAACAGTGCAATTAAACTGCAATTAATAACAATTAATTTTTTTTGAGTTAATCGTGTGAGTTAACTGTGATTAATCGCCCTAATCATTTCTTTATTTTTGTAGTCTCAAAATATCTAGTACTCACTTAACTGACCGTATTCTGGTTAAAGCTTCTTATTTATAATCCTCTCTGTAAAGCTGATTCCTCAAATCTGAAGTTACTTATGGTTCAGTGAGGATTTTCTGGTCCAGAATTTAAAAAAAACAGTTGTATAACTGTCATGAACTTTACATCATTATTTACAGTACATGGTTATCAAAACATTTGATCAAGGTGTCAATCTCACAGCTACCATAAGTTTAACACATTACAAGTCTTTAATGTGCCATTAATAAATTAGACATGAAGAGTATTACAATAAAGCCATCAGAAATGGTCTCTCAGAGGAAGTGACATGGCAAACCTCGACATAGATTACTGGTGAAAGGTTCTGTCAACTGCAGTCGCATGCATATAGTGTCCTTTGAGATTGAAGCTATGTTTTTTTTCAACTGGTCTGCTTACCTGCCTCTGCTTCCAACACTGGAGGCACTGGGTGAGCGAATTGGAGGGTGGACACTGGTCATAGTTACTTGTCCTAAAAAGCAGAAAATTGGGGGGGGGGGGGGGGGAAACACGGAAACAACATGACAACCAGGTTTGTTCATACAAGAAATCTTGCATTTAATTTTCTTACAGAGAAGAACGGAGATTTGTGTATAAGTATTCATTTTGATCTCTTGATATTGATTGTTCAGACCACCCTACACATTCTATTTGTAAAACAGACCAGAATAGGTTTCTTCCTCTCCCCTACTGTGACTTTGGTCATTCTTTACTCATTTAACCCAAGGCTAGAAAAGAATGAGGCATCTTATCCTGCACATTTCCAGTCCAGAGTATTTGTTCACTCTTTTTAAATAGAAGTATTAGAGAAGGCAAAATAATGAAATTCAGAGAGAGTGAGTATGCACTTACTGACAGATGGAAAAATCACCACCTGCTAAGTGGAAAAAAGAATGATTTCACTGCTGTAGGTATGTTCATTGGAAAGATATGCTTCACAACAAGCAAATACATAGCTGTAATACAGGAATTTATAAAGTGCTAAAATAACTTTAGCTACTGGAACTAGGAAAGGAGTAACTGCAGAAAGTCTGACATTTTGTGATGTTCACAGCTTCTGCAATGTATTTGTGTTCTTTCAACCCACAACTAAACACTTCTCCATCTGATCTCACAATAGCAGAGTTCCCTCTCTAACCACAACCTCATCTTCTTCAGCATCTTCCATCTGTCCTCTGCTCTTATACCTCTGACCTCCAATCCAACATCCATGACTTCAGCATACCTAGACCACTCTGCTGTAGGACTCAGCTATCAGTGGCTCAACTCAATTCTCTCCATCATACTGGACTTCTTCACCTGTCTCTCTCACAGTAAAATCCATTCCACTAACCCCAATTTCCTCTTCCTCCACTCATGAGCACCCCGAAGAAAGTCCCAGAGGCAAGAACTTCTTCCATTACAAACTTATTCTCCCCTCCTACAATTTCCTCACCTTTCTCCTTAACCTCACAGTCCCATTAGGTACCTTTACCACACAATATAACACTAGGATATTCCTCATCCTAGATCCTACCTTGTACAACTACCACCTCATGTCCCTCTCCCTGACTTGGATCTTAACCCTCCCCACCACCACAACACAGGTTTCCAGCCTCCCCACTCTACTGTAATTGCTTTAACTTAATTGTCTTTAATTACCTCTTCATGGTCAAACCTTGGTGTTTCTACTCCATCCTCATCCTCCTCAACCTTTCAGCCATCTCAAATAGCTGATCATACTCCATCTTCTTAAAATGTTGCCTTCCCGTTGTTTTCACAATTCCGTACTGTCTTAATTTTCCTACCTCTGTGGTCATTCATTCAGCCTTTCAATGGCTGAACTACCTTCTCTTTCCCTCCATTAGTTTCCAGGCCACTAATGGCCCACTTTTATTTTCCCTCTCTACATCTTTTCCCTATGTAACCTCATCTATTTGTATGCTGCAACTATTTTCTCTGTACAGCTGACTACGAAATCTAACTCTCCACTCCTGAGTTCTCTCTCTCCACCCAATTCTTCATTAGTTCATTGCTCTGACTTTTCTGGTTCCCTTGCCATCAACAAAAGCAAAACTTAGCCAAAACCAAATTTTGTCTTCCCTTATAAGCCCTCCATGCTTCTTAACTCTCTCTGTCACAGTAGACATCATCACCATTATACCTATCACTCAGGCTTGTAACTTGGTTATCAACTTTGACTCCATTCTCTGTCTAGAGCTTCACATCACAGCTATCTAAATCTTGTAGCTCACATACTCAGGGTCTAACTGATCTCCATATGTGGGGTTGGGAGGGAATTTTCTTCTCAATCAAATTGGCAGTGACTGTGGAAGGGTGAGGGGTTTGCCTTCCTCTGCAGTGTATGGGTAGAGGTCACTGACAAAGATTATCTGGGTATATCTGTTCCCTGTCATTATGGGGGGCTTGGGGTACTGATGTACTTCGGTCCCTCCTATTCTCTCCTTGTGGCACTTAATAGTGTCGTTGCTTTTGGGCTGTAATACTTTGGTATAATTTCAGTTGTTGGGTTTAGTGTGCGAGGGTTGAGTGATCATGGTGGCCTGTGATATACAGGAGGTCAGACTAGATCTGATCTTTTTATCTCTGACCCTAATGCTAAAACTCTTAGTCAGGCCCTCATCTCCCATTTGATCAATGCCAGCCTTCTCCCTGGCCTTGAACTTGTGAGTATGGTGTAATAAGCTAGATTATAATACATTACGTTGATAAATGGGAACTCTGAGATCAGGGAGTAAAGTGCTAGATTCCCCACTACACCATTTAAATCAGGTTAATCACCATACCCAAGAGGCCTGGAGATGGCACTGATGAATTTGGTGACTGGACGGTTCTGTTTGAAGGGGGTTTTGGCTGGCTCTGCTCCACAATACCATCTTTCCTTACAATGTTATCCAGTGTAATGTTTCCCGTACACTCAATCTAAAAGATGAAAGAAAGGAGGTTATTGTTAAGACAAAAATAACATGATCAATATAGCCACCTTATCAGACTTTATCTTAGTTTGCACGTCCACACCCTCTTTCAACATGTTCTTTTTTATTTAAATGAAATAAATGAGCAACATGCAAATATATACAATTCAAAGATTCACCCAATAAGCAACCCAACATGTTCCACATGTGCGGAGTACATCCTGGCCAGAGGACATGCATATTCAGTAGGAAAGTAGAAAGTGTCAGCTAATTGGTTATGTCTTTTCAGCCATGACACATGAGGTCAGAACAATGAGACACCTGTTTTAGAGGAAAACCAGTCTCAATTTATCATCCCAGCCCACTGAAATTGTCTCACATGCTGCAGGATTAGAGAAATGGCCTTTGAAACACCAATCTCTAAATAAGCGTGGCTAGAAAATACAAATCACTTTAGGATCATACTTTTCTAAAGCATTCACATGGCAAGCTGCACCTTGCAAATCCATCTGTAGCAGCTGCACTGACCTTTGACACTTACTATACATTAGTGTGATCATGTGACTACTGTGAAGTGTTCAGAAAAAGTACATTATATTGTTCTTAATCACTACTAATATAGTGAGGTATCTAATAGCATGTACTCAGTGATACACAAGTGAAACATGCATGCAGAACAATGGTAAAGTACTTGTCACGGATTCAAATTACATGTTTATGATTGCAGTGTGATGTGTTTTGTGTGTGTTAACTAAGTATCTTAAAACAATTTTAAATGATGGGGTATCCAGTTCTCATTACATTGTGTTATCACAATGCCTCTGCCAATGTTTTCAATTAAAAAAAATAAAAGATAAAAAGGTTATCCAAGATTTGAGAGCAACTCACAAGGACCAGGAGACAGGAGGAAGAAACAGGGATGAATAGCAAATTACTACTATAAAGCTGTTGAGACCTGTTTAAGTGCACTTTTCTTATTTTTGACACAATGAAGTAGATCGCTTACAGCTCAAAATCTCTATTTGGGCCTCCGATAAAGATGTAGTAATCTGAAGAGACTCTTACTGTATTCCAGTTCAAAGTCTATTAGATAAAATACAGCAAGATTATGACACTCCTTCCCCTCCTACCACACAAAAATTGTGGGAGATGAGCTCCTAACCCCCATTCCCACCCATAGGAAAAAAAATACTGAATGCGCTGATGAAGAAAAATTACTTCAGCCTAGCACTGTACATTAATATCTACATGGGACAGACTTTCAATTATACAGAAACCTCAGTAATATAGTACTGAGACCCTAGATTTATATCATGTACTATTACATGTCATGGGTATTGAGGACCAAAGCTGAGGAAATTCATTTTTTATTAGCAGCAACTGAAGAAGATGACAGATGAAGGCTAGTAGGAGTCTACACAAGAAGAGTAAAATTGCATTCTTCATTCTTACTCTTCCTGCCAGTCCTAAATCCCTGAAAGGCAGCGTCTCCAGAACAGTGTAGGAGCATGAAGGAAAACCTGAACTGTTGCTTTCTATATTGTACCAGTTTGGTAGGTAGGTAAAGAATTTCAGTGTCAAAGACCTTTCCATTGATCACCATTTGCAAACAGTAAATTCACTTTAAAATAAAAGCTGTAAACCATTGCTTGTGTTACTCTTACATCAGGAAGAGAAGGTAGGGTATAAGAACTACCCACTGGAGAACTCAGATCTATCATGGGTGGACCAAATGTCTTCCCATCATACCCTGCAGCACTAGTAACAGTGGGACTGGAAGGGGTGGAGGTAGTGCTGCTTGCAGTTGACGGGGCAGCTGAAGCTTGTCCACTGCTTATCTGCCACTAAAACAAAACAAAATACAACCAGAATTCATCATTGTTCTTTTGCATGGCAGAAGACATCTATTACATAATCTGACTCTAATATGTTTGAACCAAGCAAGCGGCAACACAAAAGCAAAATGAGTTGAAATTAGAACTGAAATTCATATTTGCTTTGTAGTCTCAAACTGTGACTCACTAGAAATGGAAAAAAAGAGAAATAAGAGGTAGGACAAATGTATGAGATTTAAAAAAATCTTAAAATGTAATTTATTTCCTGCTGATAACATGTATGAGTAGTTACATGTGTGAACATGCACAATGTTGCAGAGGGACAGAATAGTTTTAGTGGAATAAATGCACTATCGACAATGGGCTGAATGTGAAAAGCTGCTCCTGTATTTTTAGTACTGTAAACTAGGTACTGTTATTTAAGTGGACAGTGGAACGAAGTTGGGATGGGTTTTTTTTTTTAAATGATTTAAAAGGACTTGTAAAGCAATCCATCTTCTCTTTGATTCAACTCACGTGACTGTGATAGCCATGGCACTATTATTCCATTTCTTAGGTCACAGACCAGTGTTTCATTCCTTCCTATGGTGGCAAGATACTCTGCTCTTTTTAAGCGTACAACAAACCTTAAATCGTCGTTGGTTCATTGGTATTTGCCTCACTGAGCAGCTAGAAAGTATCTGAAGTATTCACTCTTATCCCCACATAACTGCTGATCAGCTGGGGATTGATCACTTGCAGCAGAAGGTCCGCAACTGTGGAATTTCCTTCCTCTCTTCATCTGTAAGAGTCCAGGTAGCTCCAGAGCCTAGTGGCAGCTCCGGCTTTTTAATCAGGCTTTTGCCGGTTTACCGGTGCAGTACCCAGGAGGGAAATTAGAGGGCGGGGTTTTCTACTCTATTTGTTCCTGGACTGCAGTGAACAGAATGTGTGTTTGTGTTAAGTTTTGAAGGCCGCCCAGAAGTCAGTGATAGATACAAAATAAACATAGCAATAAATTAAAGCAAACATTTAAACCATAATTCACTCAAGCGACATCTACACTGATGCAGCTGTGCTGCTGTAGTGCTTGTGGTGAAGATGCTCTAAGCCAGTGGTGGGCAACCTGCGACCCATCAGGGTAATCTGCTGTCGGGCCACGAGACAGTTTGTTTACATTGATCGTCCGCAGGCACAGCTGCCCGCAGCCCCCAATGGCTGCAGTTTGTTGTTCCCGGCCAAATGGGAGCTGCGGGAAGCAGCGGCCAGCACATCCCTGTGGCCCACACTGCTTCGTGCAGCTCCCATTGGCCGGAAACGGCGAACCACACACACTGGGAGCTGCGGGCAGCCGTGCCTGCAGACGATCAATGTAAACAAACTGTCTCGCGGCCCACCGGTGGATTACCCTACAGGCCGCAGGTTGCCCACTGCTGCCCTAAGCCGACGGGAGAGAACTCTCCCATTGGCTTAGTAACTCCTGTCTCTGCTAGTGGCGGTAGCTATACCGACGAGAGAGATAGTACTGTCTACACCAGTGCTTAGGTCAGTACAACTTATATCGCTCAGATATATGGTTTATTTACACCCCTGACGACATAAGTTATACCGAAGTAACATGTTGTGTAGATAAAGTCTAACTCTTCCACTAGTCAAAGTAGTTGGAATGGACTGGACTTAACAATTAACTCATTTCAAAATCATCGGGTATCTTGTCATGGACTAGACCAATGGTTCTCAACTTGCGGGCCACTTGTGGCCCAATCAACACACAGCTGTATGGCCCAGAGACTCTATATATTGTGTGGATGCGGCCCACATAATAGAGAGAGCTGCATATGCAGCCCACAATGGTAAATAGGTTGAGAATCACTGGACTAGACAGTAATCTATTCACTGTAAATCTACCCTGGAAAAGTAAGGAATGTAAGTTATAAAATGAATATACATAGTATTCAATTTTTATTTTTGGGTGGGTGAGTGGAAAAAGCTTACCTGTTTAATAGCTTGCTGTGCCAAGAACGCCATCTGCAATGGGTTGGGCTTTATTGTTAGTCTCGGTACATTCTGGTTCTGGGGACCCCTCATTTGTTGAGCAGGAAGAATTGACCCATTAGAGTTGGGATTGTGATTCTGAAAGTTAATCAAGCGTGGAGGTGGCTGCTGGAAGAGACAGACAATCCCCTCAGTTAGCTGTCTGAGGACTGACACCAAACACTCCAGAAAAAACTTTTTCCTCAACCTCCCATTTTAACTTTTAAAATACATGACAAATATAGTACTGAATCATTCACTCAAATGCAAGATGAAATCAGATCTTAGCATTGATGCACCTTGACAATTAAGAGTAAAATATAACAGGTTACAATTAATTATTCTACCCGAACTAATCACTGGGGAAAATTGTGTAATGATATGAAAAGAGGACGTTACTTACCTCTAACTGGCGGCTCTTCTGTATTCCACTGTGGGTTACGCCTGGGCACCATGTGCCTGGGGCCGGAGAATTTGAAAGCAGTGTCCGTTGGTCTGCACATGCGCCCTGGCTCACTTTGTGCCTCTGACTGAGGGGATGAAGGGTGGGGCAGACCGATCACCTCTCCAGCTCCTTCTCTATCACGAATCAGATAAGATCCGAAGCAGAGGGGAAGGAGGACGTATAGTGGAATACAGGTAAGGACCATGCATCCAAAAGAACCTCCAGCTAGATAAGTAACCACCTCCTCTTCTTGGAGTGATGGTGCCTATTGCATTCCACTGTAGGTGATTGACAAGCAGTACCTAAGCAGGAGGAGGGTTTGAGGATGTAGACAGTAGGGCTGAGCAGAGTACCACCATCCCAAAGGAGGTATCGGCAGAAGAGTCCTGCACCAGTCCATGCTGTCTTGCAAATGTGTGAACCGAGCCCCATGTGGTTGCTTTATAGATGTTTAGGAAGGGTCCCTCTTGAAGAGATGCCATGGTTGTTGCTTATGCTCTGGTGGAACAAGGTTAGAAAGCGGAGAGTAGAATGCAGCCAGAAATCTATTTGGAGATTCTCTGGGTGGAGAGGACATGCCCTCTGATTCTTTTTTCTATAGCGACAAACAGTCTTGGGGAATAATTGATTGGTTTTGTTCTCTGTAGGTAAAAAGCCCAGGCTCGCCAAACATTGAGGGAATGGAGTCTTTATTCCTCTGTGGAAGCATGCAGTTTTGGGAAGATCACAGGTAACTGAATGGATTGGTTAAGGTTAAATTCCTAAGCTACTTCAGGGGGTATTTGGGGTATAGACACAAATAAACCTTATCCTTATGGAATTTGTGTATGGCGGATCTGTCATCACCACTCCAATTTCATCAACCCTACTTGCTGAGGTGATGGCTACAAGGAAAGCAACCTTTATGGAAAGAAGGGACATGGAGCAAGTAGCTAAAGGCTCAAAGTGGAGCCTCATGAGTACAGAGAGAACAAGGTTTAGGTCCTACTGGGGAGTAGGTTTCTGAATAGATGGGAAGGTTCTTATTAGGCCTTTCCAGAACCTACTGGTCAGTGAATATGGGAAGACCAAGTAGCCCTGCGAAGGTGGATGGTATGTGCTGATCGTTGCTAAATGAATTTGCAAGGAGCTGACAGACATCTGATGTTTTCAAAGATAGAATACAGTCCAAGATGACTAGGAGAGAGTAGTCTCTGGGAGGATGCCTCTTTTGTGTGCTCAAGAAAAGAAGTGCTTCCATTTAGCTAGGTAGCATTTTCTAGTAGACTCCTGTCTACTATTAGAGAGGATGATTCATACGATTGTGAGGCATGAACATTCTAGGGATGATGCCCATCCAAATACTGAGGACTCACGGTAGGTGGACGTGGATCAAAATGCTTGTTCTTGCCCTGCCACTGGGCCAGGAGCTTGGAGAACATTGGGAGGACGAGTGGTGGTTGGGATGATATGTAGGAGGTTGGGAAATCAGAACGGTCTGGACCAGAAGCGGACAATCAGGATGACCCGTGCACTGTCCTCCTGGATTTTGCGCAGAACTCGTAGCAGGAACGGTAGCAGAGGGAAGATATAGCTGTACTGGTCCAACCAGGGAAGAAGCAGATCGTCACCCTAGGCATGGCGACCCAGGGCTCCTCGGAAGCAATATGTAGTGCATTTCCTGTTTGTTTCAGAGGTGAACAGATCCCTGGTTGGGGTTCCACATAGAGGGAAAATATTGTGCAGAACCAAGTGGTGGAGCTCCTGCTTGTGGTTGACGATGAAATGTCTGCTGAGGGAATCTGCAAGTAAATTTTGCTTCCCCAGAAGGTAGGCTTCCAATAGGGTGATTTGATTGCTGATACTCCAGTTCCAAGGGCTGACCACTTCTGCGCACAGGGAGACTGGTCTTGCTCCTCCCTGTTTGTTGACATAGAAGACAGTCGTAACATTGTTTGACATACGGACACAGTGAATATGGATGAAGGGAACAAAGGAGACTCATGTCTTCAAGACTGCTTGCAACTCCAGGATATTGACATGCATTCTGGACTCTTGAGATATCCAAGCACCTTGTGCTGTGTGACTGTTCAGGTGGCCCTCCCAACCTAATAGGGATGCATCTGTAATAATGGTCCTGTCCGCAGAGGAAGGGAGAAAGGGCATGACCATGCATACCTGATGAGGATTTGTCCACCATAGCAGGGAAGACACTACCTTGGGCTGGAGCTGTCACCATGAGGTTCGTGGAATGACGGCTTGGGGAGTATATCAACTGCAGCCATGTTTGAAGCCAACAAAGGTGGTTTAGCGAAGGGTGGGGACCTAGGTCAGATGGCCATGTACACCTACAAGAGACAGATATGTCTTGACTGGTACTTGAGGATTACTTGTGATGTAAGCTATGATATTGTTCATGGTCTGTAACCTGTCCTTGAGCAGGTATGCTCTTGTTGTGATAGAATTTAAGGTTGCCCTGATGAAATTCAGAGATTGCATGGGAATGAGAACAGATTTTTCTGTGTTTACACTGATTCCCAGCGAGGAGAGGATGTGTAGCATCAGGGAAGTTGATGCATAGGCTTCCTGGCAGGACTTGGCAGCAAGGAGCCAGTCATCAAGGTAGGGGAATACAATGAGACCACAACATCTGACATGGGCTGCTACTATGGAGAATATCTTGATGAAGACTCTGGGAGCGATCACTATTCTGAACGGGAGTGCTCTATACTGAAAATGGTTAGAATCCACCATGAATCTGAGAAAGCGTCTGTGGGCAGGATGAATATCTATGTGAAAGTAGGCATTCTTCATATCGTGATCCGTGAACTATATGCCATTTTCTAAAGATGGACGGACCTATTGCTGCCAATGTGACCATGCAAAATCTGAGTTTATAAATGAAGTGGTTGAGATGGTGGAGGTCGAGAATTGGTTTCCAACTGCCCTTCTTTTTGGTATCAGGAAGTAGGACAAATAAAACCCTCCTCCTTGGTATTGAGGAGGGACATGTACTATTGCTCCTTGCTGCAGTAACAAGGTTGCCTCTTTTGAGAATACTCGCGTGAGAGTGGTCCCCTAAGGGGTGGTGAGGGTTTTGGAGGAGGTAGGGATGCAAACTCAATTGGATAGCCAGAATGGATGACATTTAGCACCCATTTGTCTGTTATCACACTCCAGGTGTTGAAAAAGAGTGTGTTTCATGGCTCTCGAGAGCCCATCAAAAATAACGTTAAGGCAGTGGCTGAGACTGAGATGCCAACCTTGTTGCAGAGTGTGTAGGGAAGAAGGACTTTTGAAACCTCTGTCTCCTACGTGGTGGTTCATAGGCCCTCTGAAGGAAAAACTGCTGAGCCATGTGTCTAGATTTAACCAATGGGCAGTGAAACTTCTTCTTAAGGGCAGGTGCGTATATCTTCAGCAAGTGCAGGGTAGCCCTGGAATCCTTCAGGGTATGGAGAGACTTGTCCATCTTCTGATTAAAGTGGTGCGATTCATCAAAGGGGAGGTCCTCAATAGTATACCTGGACCTCCCTAGGGAACCGACACATAGGAACCATGATTCCCTGTGCATGACAAAGGCAGTAGCCATAGCTCTAGAGCAGGGGTGGCCAACTTGTGTCTCCGGAGCCACATGCGGCTCTTCAGAAGTTAATATACGCCTCCTTGTATAGGCACCGATTCCAGGGCTGGAGCTACAGGCACCAACTTTCCAATGTGCCGGGGGGTGCTCACTGCTCAACCTCTAGCTCTGCCACAGGCCCTGCCCTCACTCCACCCCTTCCTGCACCCTCCCCTGAGCCTGCCATGCTCTCGCTCCTCTCCCTCCCCCCCAGAGCCTCCTGCACGCCACAAAACAGCTGATCAGGAGGTGAGGGATGGGGGGGGGGGCGCGAGGCGCTGATCGGTGGGGCTGCCAGTGGGGGCAGGAGGCGCTGGGAACCGGGGCGGGGGGAGGGGGGGGTGGAAGGAGGGAAGCTGATTGGGGGCTGCTGACTTATTACTGTGTCTCTTTGGCAATGTACATTGGTAAATTCTGGCTCCTTCTCAGGCTCAGGTTGGTCACCCCTGCTCTAGAGGAAGCATCAGCGGCATCGACTGTAAATTGGAGTGCAGTCCTGGCTATCAGTTTGCCTTCATCTATCAGAGCTTGAAAATGTGCTCTGTCCTGTTGTGGAGGGCTGTCAGTAAACTCTGAAAACTTGGCATTGTTCAGGAAATTGTATTTAGCCAATAGCGCCTGGTAACTGGCTATCTTGACCTGGAGGATAAATGATGAGACCTTTCTTCCCAGCAGATACAGGCGTTTGCCCTGGACCAGCAGGAGTAGACCAGGGATGTTGTTGTCTAGCCCTTTCAGAAGCAGCATGGACCATCAGTGCGTTGGGAGAGGGGTGTACCAGTATGGCTTCCTTAACAGGGAGAGCTATTCTGTTGGGCCCAAAAGTGTGCAGAATGTTTAAGAGTTTGGAGTCTTGGATCTCCTCAAGAGGAATTTGAAGCTCTCCAACAACTCTGAGGAGAAAGTCCTGGAATTGCCCAAAGTCACTGTGGGTGGGTGGGGGAAGGGGACACAGAAGTCACTGTTTTGTCTAGGGATAACAATGGCAGTCTTGCTGGTTCTGGCAGAACTGCTGGATCTGGAGCATAATGTTCCTCCTCCTCTGATGGATGCAGGTGCAGATCGGAGTGTCTCCTTAGACGGGAGGCAAGGGATGGCTCCCTAGCAAATCAGATCAACTCTGCAAATGGATACTGTCCAAAGGCCCTCCAATACGGCCAGTAGGAGGGGTAGATAGATGGTCGTGGGGGCCCCCATGGCATGAGGTACCAGCAGCTCAGAGTTAGATGAGGCGGAGGTTGGGCCCAAACCAATATGGGTCTTTTAGCTGGTGGAGGACACGGAGGGTCAGGGAAAAGCAGTTCATCGGAGGGTTCAGAATCTCCCAAGGAGAAGGCTGATTCTGGTTCCAGTGGCGGTATCATTGATGCCGTTGGAGGGGAGATGTATTCTGCATATGGGACGGGTGATAAGCTCCTTCCAGCAGTTGATTCTCCCAGAGGCAATATCTCTCTGGAAGTGGAAGGGCCCAGTGGAGGAGGGGATTCCAGATCTGGGAGAGCGAAAATGTCCTGTGAGGTGGCAACAGATTTATATCTCCCCAGTGTGAGAGGAGTTCTGCTTGTCCAGGCCATTGGAAGTGGTGAGAAGGGTGGTATCTGAAGTTGGCAGTGATCAGAATTCGTTGGTGCCAATGGATCCCAGGTTTTGGGACATGCCAGGGATGACAGTACTGATGGAACACAGTCTGCTACCAATGGAGCCCAATGCTTATGGGCTTTCTTGTTGTGCCACTGGGACTTAGTACATCTTAAGTCCTCATGGGTCGAGCTAGTGGGCTTGTTTACAGCCAAGTCAGACTTCTTTGAAATGGACTTAGAGGAAGACTTAGTCTCATGCTTATGAGTGTGCTTCCTAGCTTCCTGAAAAGCTCCCGCCATGGGGTCTATGAGGGTAGATTCTCCCAAAGCAGAATCAGACTTTGGGGCAGGAGGTGCACTCCTTGCTGAGTCTGGCCTACATATGGGAGGGAGTTCCCCAGTCTGGGTCCTTCTTCTCTGGCCTTCTCCATGAGGTATTTGCGGAGATAAAATTCCTGTACTTCTTGGGTATGGCTGGGGAATGATCAGCCGATACATCGCGGCGAGGTGCAGTGAGCTGCCCCAAGGCAGTACAGGTAGCACTGGTGGTTGCAGCTGACTGAGAAGGATCACGGGCAGGAAGCAGAGTTTGAAGCCTGGAGTCCTGGGTATAGTCTGGTGCCCCGGGGTTCTTAGACTAATTAAATGCTAAAACAGTAAAAACTATTAAAACTGTTAACACTATTTACAAACTATATGATTTTTATTTTGTAGAACTAAACCAAAGCTGTGGAAATGTAAAGGTTCCATTCGGACCACGCAGCGGTGAGAAGGAACTGGAGAGGCAGTTGGTCCGCCCCATCCTTTATCCCCTTAGAGGCACGAGGCGAGCCAGGGTGCATGTGCAGACCAATGGACACTACTTTCAAATTCTCTGGCTCCAGGCGGATGTGTAATCCATAGCGGAATACAACAGGGACCATCACTCAAAGAATAAGAGTTCTTTACAATGCTTAGAGATTATCAGAAAGTTCCTGAGATATGGGCATTGAGATCTTGAAAAAATGCTGTAAATACATACAATATGGGCTTCCTTATAACTATATGTGCTAAAGACAGCTGCGCCAATGAAATGTCACTAGAAGTCACCCTGTTATCATTCTGTTAGAACAAGTACAATCAGACATGTCTTCTCTCTGGAACAATGATAGTTTACCTGATGAGAAGTAGGAGTGTGCTGCATGGGACCTGGAATTCTTGGGTTTGGTAGAGCCACTGGACCTACCCTGCGTTGAGCCTGCTGCCTCTGAGCCATGACCTGCTGCTGCATGTGCTGGAGTCGTAGTTGAGCTAAACTGATCTGTGTTGGGAACTTAGACAGTTGGTTTGAAGGTAAGCCACTTTGTGGCTGTAAATTTGGTTCCATCACAGGGCTCTTGGGCATGTGTGGTGGGGTTTCTTTATCTTCAATTAACAGAGAACCTGGTAAAAAATAAAAATATAAGTTTTAATGTTCACCTTACTCTTTGGAGATATGCAGGTTTTCATCATTTCCCTCTTTTTATGCCATCAGACCACCATTCCTAATTGCAGTTTAAAGGATGGGTAAACAATTCTTTCCAGAATCAGTGTCAGTGGCGGCAGAACTGCGTGCATTATTGTGCCATCAATAACAATGAGGGCCCTTCCATTACACTGAAAACTATGGGTTATTTAACTTAAACTGAGATACTTTAAAATGCTGCTATTTCATTTTCTTAGATATACTCTAAACAGCACCCAATCACTAAGTTATTTAGTAACAGCCGGTTAGCTTTTAGATATTATCACACTGTCAGTAAAGAGTCTAGCCCAGGGGTCTCAAACTCAGATGACCCCGAGGGCCGCATGAGGACTAGTGCATTGGCCCAAGGGCTGCATCACTGACACCCCCCCCACTGCCTCTGGCCCCGCCCCCACTCTACCCCTTCCAATTAGGCCCCGCCCCTGCCCCACCTCTTCCCACCCCTTCCCTGCCCCATTCCAATCCCTTCCCTGAAGTCCCCACCCCAACGCTACCCCCAGGGGGTGCAGAAAGGGTGCAGGGTGCAGCAGGGGCTGAGGGCAGGGAGTTGAGGTGCAGGAGGTGTGCAGGGTGCTCAGGGCAGGGAGTTGGTGTGTGGGATACAAGAGGGGTGCGACAGGGGGTCGGGGTGCAGCAGGTGGCTCAGGGCAGGGAGTTGGGGTGTGGGATGCGGCAGGGGGCTCAGGGCAGGGAGTTGGGGGTGCAGGAGGGGTGCGGGATGTGGCAGGGGGCTCAGGGCAGGGAGTTGGGGGTGCAGGAGGGGTTCAGGGTGTGAGCTCCAGCCTGGTGCCGCTTACCTAGAGCGGCTCCGGGGTGGCAGCGGCGCTCACTGGGGCCAGGGCAGGCTCCCTGCCTGCCTTGGCCCCCGGCTCCGCGCTGCTCCGTTCCAGGAAGCAGCTGGAACCGTGTCCCTGCAGCCCCTGGGGGAGGGGGAGGGGCTCAGGATTCCCTGCTTGTGCTGCTCTTGCCGCGCCTCCAGGTATCTCCTACAAAGCTCCCATTGGCCGCGGTTCCCTGTTCCCAGCCAATGGGAGCTGCGGGGGGCGATGCCTGGAAGGAGGCAATGCCAGAGCCCTCTGCCTCCTTCCCCCTCCCCCCCGGGCCGAAGGGGCATGCTGCCGGCTGCTTCAGAGAGCAGCGTGGGGCTCACAGCGTCAGGAGGCAATCCCACGGGTAGGCAGAGGGGCGGGGGGCGCAGGGAGCTTGGCGGGCCACACACAAGAGCCCCGCGGGCCGCGTGTTTGAGACCCCTGGTCTAGCTAGTACTCTAGCCAACACAACTTCAGGCCTGAGTTTCTTCAATATACAAGAACTATTACAAGACATGGTCTATGGGGGGGGGGGAAAATGTTCCCTGATCAACCTTGACTCTGAAGCTTTAACCCCTGGAGACTTCAACTTCTGAAACTGTGTAATAAACCATGGAAACACACCAAAAGGGGCCAGTGCTAAATTATTATTATTATTCATGAAACCATTCTAATAGCCTGAAACACACAGGCTCCCACATGGAATTCCTGTTTCCATTTCAGTATCTCTCAGACTTTAAGGGAGCAGAACCCAACAATTCAAAGGCATATCAGAAGGAAGGAAAGAAAGGTTTCCTGGAAATAAAGAAAAACAGCTTATTTTATACCTATTCACATACACCTTACTCACATGGCTGGAAGGTTCACCCCTGAGGAAAAATACAGATACACCTCTTTTGCAATCTCTTTTCCAAAGATAGGTACAGGCAGAGAAAGAAAAAACAGTTACTAACTTGTTCCATAATGACTGTTCTTCAAAATGTGTTGCACACATCCATTCCACTTCAGGTGGATTGGTGTCCAGTGCATTAGCTGTGTGATGGTATAAAGGGTGGAGCCGCTGTCCTGTTGACCCCCGAGTCATGGAATGGACATGTCCAACAAGTCTCGAACAGTTACAGAACAAGTTAATAACGGTTTTCTTTGAGTGATTACACGTGTCCATTCCACTTCAGGTGACAAGCAGTTCAATCTGGAGATGCACTGGAGTCTACTTGAATTATTGTAGGACACGTCCAAATCTGGCATCATCTTTAGACTGTTGGGAGATGGCGTAATGAGAAACAGAAGTATGTACTGATGACCAAGCTGCAGCGCTACAAATGTCCAGTATAGAAACACTGCAGAGGCCACGTGAGATCTCACTGAACATGCCAGCACCCTATCTGGCAGAGTTACATTGGCCAGGACATCACACAAATGTATACAGGAGGAAATCCATGACAAGGTTCTGAAATGAGACTAGAAGACCCTTCATCTTGTCCGTGAGTGCCACAAACAGCTGTGAGGACAACCTAAGCAATTTAGTTCTGTCCAAGTAGAATGCTAATGCTCTCCTAACATCCAATAGGTAGAGTCTCTCCTCCTCCTAAGCATGAGACTTAGGCAAGGAAGTTGGCAAGCTGCTAAGTGACTGATATGGATGTGAGAAACCACTTCGGATGAGGGCATAGGTCTATTTTGTCCTTTTAGAGGACTGTATGCAGTGGATCAAATACTAGAACTCTCAGTCCACCTACTCGCCAGTTACCTCACTGAGGTCATTACGACCAAAAAGACTACCTTCATTGAGAGATGGAGCAACAAACAGGTAGCCAGAGGTTCAAAGGGAGGACCCATTAGTTTTACTAACATTAGGTTAAGTCCCAAGGAGGAATAGGATCCTTTACTTGGGTATATAACCTGTCCAGACTCTTTGAAAGCCTGACTGACAAGATGATGGAGAAAAGAATGATTACCAGTCAGAGGGCAGAAAGCCAAGATAGCTGCTAGGTGAACCCTCATGGAACCAACAGCAAGACCTTGTTGTTTCAGATATAACAAACAGTCTGGTGTATGTTGTATTGGAGCCCAGACTGGGGAAACCCCTTTTTGCTGAGACCAAATGGAGAATCTCTTGCATTTCGATAGATAAGCATCCTTAGTAGAAAGCCTTCTACTATTCAAGAGGATGTTTTGTACCTTCCTTTGAACAGATCTCCTCTTGAGGGGTTAACCAGGGAGCTTCAATGCTGTAAGGTGAAGGACTTCCACATTGGGATGGAAGAGGCAACCATGGCCTGGTGAAATCAAGTCTAGGTCTGGTGGTAGTGTCAATGGAGACCTGCTTGAGATGCTCAGCAGAGTGGAAAAACCAAGACTGGGCAGGATACATCAGTGCTCTGAGTTTCACTCGAGCATGGTCCAGTTTGATTTTTAAACACCATCCTGGGCAGGAGCAGAACCTGAAGATATGAATACATGAGATTGTCTGTCCAGGGTAACAGAATAGAGTGTGTCAGATCCTGTACTGTGACCTGCTTGTGAACAAAACTGATGGCACTTTCTATTGGTGCATGTTGCAAACAGGTCTATTTGGGGAACTCCCACACTTGGAAAATGAACCGGACAATACCTGGTTGGAGAGACCACTCAGTGACTGGTGAAATACCTGCTCAATTGGTCTACCAGACTGTTCTGGACACCTGGAAGAAAGGAAGTGGATGGAGATGTTGATACAAAAGTCCCAAAGCAGCACTGGCTCTTGGCAAAGAAGTGCCAATCAGGCCCCTTCCTGTCTGTTCACATAGAACTTGACCACTGTATTGTCCATAAGTCCTAGTAAATTCCTTCCCTTGATATGGGGAAGAAAAGTCTGGTAAGCTAGATGAATGGCTCTCAACTTTTACATTTATGTAGTGAACTAATCCTGGCCAGGCCATAGCCCTTGAGTTTTCAGAGAACCCAGGTGGATTGTCACAACCTAGGGCGGAAGTGTCCATAACCAAAGTCAAAATAGATTGTGAGGGAACAAAAGTAACAAGCACGCACACACATTCAGTCCACCAGTCCAAAGAGGCTAAGATCCAGGTGGCCATTCAAACCACCATGCTCATTGGATGACGAATTGGAGAACACATCAAGCTAAGACAGCTCTGCAGCTTCCTGAGATGAAGCCTGGCCAACTGAACCATGTAAATACATGAGGCTATATGCCCCAGAAGTCTGAGGCAATTTTGAACTGTTGTGGTAGGATAGGCCTTCACATCTAATAAAATGGCCAGCATCGTCTGGAATCTTGTTTGCATGAGGAACACCCTGTTTTCCGTAGAATCTAAGACTGTTCCTATAAACTCTATCCTATGAACAGGTGAGAGGACTAACTTTTCCTCTTTGATCAGTAATCCTACTGTGCTGAAAGTGGTTTGGATCATGGTCATGCTAGATATTACCTGGCTCTTGGATTGGCCTCTCACCCACCAGTCATCCAGGTATAGAAACACTTGAACTTCATTATATAATGCCTGCATCTGTAACTTTCACTCCATGCATCTAAAGAAATAGGGTTTTTACCCACGAAAGCTTATGCCCAAATAAATCTGCTAGTCTTTAAGGTGCCACCGGACTCCTTGTTGTTTACTTGAACTTCTGATTTCCTCAGAAACGCTGCCACCACTGCCATCCACTTTGTAAAAACACGTGGGGTCACAGATAGTTTGCAGACCTGCCATTTAGCCTGACAGTGGGATTGGCTAACCATAAATCTGAGGAATTATTGTTGCTTTGATTTATTGCGACATGAAAACGTGTGTCCTTTAAGGTGAGCACAGCATATCAGTTGCCAGGATCCAGGGAGGACATAACGGAAGCCAGAGTGAACATGCAAAACTTTATTTTCTTTAGATATTTATTGAGCTCCTGCATGTCTAGTACAGTTCTGAGACCTCCTTTTGCTTTTGGGATTAGGAAGTGGCGAGAATAAAACCCCTTTATCTCTGTGCAGAAGAGGAACTTCTTCTATGGCTCCCTACAGGAGGAGAGACTGTACCTCAGAGATGACCTTTGTGAGAACGGTCCCTGAAAAGGGATGGGGGACAGAGGTGGTGGTGGTGGTGTAGAAATAAACTGAAGAGTGTATCACAATTCCATCATGCGTAAAACCTATTGATCTGTAGAAATATGGGTCCAAGCACTTAGGAAGTGGGATGGTCTGTTGGAAGAAATCAGGGGTAGGAGAAGCTGGCAAACTGAAAACTGGTAAGCTGTCCTCAACCAGAATGTCAAAATGACTGCATGGTGTTCTTATCCTGTCTGGACAAATTTATAGCAGACCAAAAAAAAAAAAAAGAGTAGGCAGAGGTATTCTCCTGTAACTTCTCCCTTTCTTTATAGGCCAGGTCCTGATGGTGAGGCATACAGAAAGCATAATGATGAGGCTACTGTAGACAGAACCACTGCTTCTTTGGAAGAAGAGCGTAAATATCCATAGACTTGTGCATAGCCCTAGAGTCTGTTTCAGGCTATGAAGCCTTCATCGATCTGCTGTGCAAATAGTTATAGTTCCTCAAAGGGGAGATCTTGAATGGTTTGTTGGCCCTTTTGAGGAGGACCTGATGCCTGGAGCCACAAACATTTACTTATTGTAACGGCCGATGCCCTGGCTCGGTCATCAGAATCCACAGCATCCAATGCAGCCTGAAGCGGCCATCATCTTTCCCTCATTAACCATAGTGGGAAACTCTTGCCTAGTCTCCCCCTGCAACTTGTCTATTAATTTTAAAATATTGTCCCAGAGGGAGAAGTTATAACATCCCAGCAATACATACTGATTAGCAATCCGGAGGTGTAATCCTGCTGTCAAATGTATTTTTTCCACAAAAAGATCAAGCTATTTTGCAACTTTTAATTTTCAGGTAGATGCCTGCTGACCTTGGTGCGTGCTCTCATTAGAAACTGAAGCCACCAAAGATTCCAGGTATGGAAAGACATAAAAATGTACAAACCCCTATGAGGGCACATAATCCTTCTGCTCCGTCCTTTTAGCTGTAGGAGGCATGGAAGATGGAGTTTGCCATAACACTTTAGTGAACTCCAGAATGGCCTTGTTTATGCAAACTGCCACTTAAGGAGGCCCCACAGATCCCACGATATCAACCAATCTGTGTGAGTTCTCCTGAACTACCTCCACCTGCATGTCTAGGGAGGAAGTCACACTTTTTAGAAGGTTCTGTTGAGATGTTTCCTAAACTGCCGGTGACACTGGTATTGAGAGACTCAGCAGATCGTGTGCCACAGCATATACCTGAGGTATTGTTGGCACTGGGACAGTCTCTTGATACTGCTGAGTCAAAGATGGTATCACCTTAGAGGTCAGTCTCAACAAGGCTGCAATCAGCATCAGTCAACAACCCTGCCTGATGTGCTATTTACCGCGGGGAGTGCCTCTGCATCAAGTACACTCTACTTTCCTTCCCAGCTTGCTGGACTTCAGTGCCAGAGACCGTAACCTCCTGGGTGCTGAGTCCCTTGATGCCAGCTTACGGTGCCTCCTCTTCAGTACCAGCGAAGATCTGTGTTGAGACTCTGAGAAGACAGGCAACCACTCCTAACTGAAGGAGACTCGCTTGGTGCATGCTCTGAATGGGGATGCTCCCAGGGTGGGTGGAGGGCTGCCTCCATAAGGTGCTTTAGTCTGACCTCCCTGTACTTCTTAATTCTGGGCTTAAAGTCCCTGCACATTTGGCACCAGTCTCCGATGTGTGGCACCTGAAGTGAGAGTCACTGCCTGGCACTGATTTCTTGCATGCATGACAAGGCCTGAAGCCCAGAGACCGAGGCATGCCTCAACACCGGGCACTAATACCCCAGTGGTGGGAACCAAAGAGCATACTAATAAGTATCCCAGGACAAGGAAACTTAATAGCAAAAAATGCTGTTAAAGCAAACTACTAAACAAGTGCCCACTATATACAAGACTAAGAAAGGGAAACACTTGCAGCAACAAGATAAAGTGCTCCGACAACTGTCACAGCACTAAGAAGGAACTGAGGGAGGTCAGGGACAGCTTTGCCCTTTACATCTTCGCACAGCAGCATGAGACAGCAGAAGGTGCATGCACCGCCCCAACAGGTACCACTAAGGGAAAAGTCCCAGATGCTAATGCATTGGGCGCCCACATACCTGAAGTGGAATGGACATATGCAATCACTTGAAACAGAATCGAGTAGTTATCCAGTACCTGTGAGAAAGTGCTGTCATGACAAGATCCTCTTATGCCAACATTTCCCCACCTTTTTGTTATAATTAGGGTCCTACCAAATTCACAGTCTATTCTCGTTAATTTCACGGCCAGAGGGTTTTAAAATTGGTCAATTTCATGTTTTCAGATGTTTACATCTGAAATTTCAGGGTGTTATAACCGTGGGGGTCTTGGCCCAAAATGGTATCGTAGGGGGGTTGCAAAATTGTTGTGCCGGGGGAGGGGGAAGGGTACCAAGATTGCCACCCTCACTTCTGTGCTGCCTAGGCAGCAGCCTCCAAGCTTCCTGCAGTTAGAGGAGGTTCTCGGAGGTGGAAAGGCTCTCCCGCATGCTGCTAGGAGCACCCCAGCAGGGGCTCCTAGCTGCCAGTCCAGGCCAGTGACAGATTAAGGCAGGGGCCCCTGGTCAATTTGAGCCCCCCAACCCGGAAAAATGGATGCCCCAGCCCCAGAAGAAGCCCCAGGGCAGAAGCCCCGATCAGGTCACCCTGAGCCCCAGCATGAGCCCTGGGGGACGGAAATCCCGAGCCTGGGCTGCCCCGGCTGCAGCCAGCAGGAGTGGAAGCCCCCAGCCCCAGGAACCACCGGGGGGAAGATGCCCCGAGCTGCGGCAGGAATCGTGAGATGGGGGGCAGAAGCCCAGACCCCAGGCTGCCCCAGCTGCAGCCGCCGAGAGCAGAAGCCTCCAGCCCGGGAGGAGCCGCTGTGGGAGGAAGCCCCAAGCTTGGCACCCAGAGCTGGGGCGGGGGGGGAAAAGAGACAAGCCAGGAGCCCATCTCCCGGGCTGCTGCAGCACAGAAGTGAGGGTGTACCACCCTCATTTCTGCGCTGCCTCTGGAGGTGGGTCTTATCTCCCCACCAAGAGCAGCCATGCAGGGGAAGGACAACTCCTGTACCTCCTCAGCATGTCCGGACTAGCAGCTAGGAGCCCCAGGCTCCCAGCAGCAGGGGAGATCAGATTTCATAGAGAAGGGCTGATTCCACAGCCGTGAAATTGGTAGGGCCCTAGTTATAATGCAAAGCTGGTTGCACTTTTTGACCAAAGGCCAAAATGCCTGACAGGTACATCCAAAATCACTCTCCAACAGAAAGATGGAGACACCGACAAAAAAAACCTGCAGATATTGAAAACAAGGGAGGCATGACAATTATCAAATTCCTCAAGATAGAGACTTTCTAGCCTCCAATTCCTGCTCCTAGCAGGGCAGTTCCTATGCTGCATGTCTTCATTAGACTGAGTACGTATACTTAGTCAATCATACTGAACAGGCTATTCACAAAACTCCCTATCATAGGATGTACAAGCAGAAACCTAGCCAGTGGCAGATAGAAGAGAAAACGCAAATGCCAGTCTGAAGGTAGGAATCCAGCCTGCCTAGAGAGCATGGTACAGTGGGGATGGTCAATCTTTGCTTGCTTTATGAGGTCACATCTGTTAACAATTTGCCAAGGACAGTAAGCAAAATCTACAGAGCTAGGAAAAAAGCACCCAACTCCAACAGAAAACTATTGCTCAAAAGACTGCTTTCTGTACCTGATGCAGTTTCATTGTAGTTTTTTCCTTCTCATCTCCCCACCTCAGTTAGCTAAAACTAGTTAGGCACTGCCTATCTAGCCTTACTACCTGGAACAGCATCCAATATGGAGTCAGATCAGACACGCCCTATAGAGTAATTTCTGTCCACAGGTAGAAGATATATTAAAGAACACATGAGAAATACGCTCAATTATATATCTGGGAGGCCGTTCAGCTAACAAAACTATTTTTAGTGATACCACCAGTTTCTAAAGAAGTTGATAAAACAAGCAGGAGCCACATCATACCTAGATTGAAAATATTTTGAGCCCAGAAGCTAGGATCACAGTGAAACTGGACAGTGGTGTTAGTCACTGGTGATGCATCACACCTTGCTCGAAGGAGATACCGTAGACGACATGTAATCTAGAACAGGAAAACACCTTGTACAAAACACATTTTTTTCTTCTAGGAAAAAACCTGATTAACTTGTACTAATTTTCCCACAAGACAATAACAGGGTTTAATGTTTATTATCTGAGCAAAATGCCTTGAATTGGAGTGAAAAGAACATAAGTTTGTGCAACCAACTAAAAGCATGGATTTTCAGCTTCCCACTCTCCCCCTAACCCCACACACACACAAAAAGTAATTTTCAACACTCATTAACTATAGTATAAAAGAAATTATGTTTTTCTAACTGTAGAGATACGTAGTCATCCCTAGATGACAATGTAATGACCCAATATATTTGCAAATAAATTTTGTTCTTTATGTGATCATTCCTTGTCTGAAAATCATCTATTCTCACTTGTGTCAGATCTTACTATTCTCATTAGAAAGGACGTTATCTCAGAATAAAATTTTCTATCCTCCCTCCCCCCAATAAAGAAATGAATTAATATATAAGAATTCTCTGAAATGTTCTAATATCTAAGAGCTTTTCTAAGCCCTTAGTTTCAAGGATTAGATTATGTTTACAATCGGAGAGAAAATATTATAAGAGTAGAATACTTCAGGTCAGACAATTAAAAATTCAGGTTTCATTAGGAAGGAAAAATGTGGGGGGGAAAGGCCCAAGAAAACACAAGCAAGGGCTGACACATTAATCCAAGTACTAATTATACCATAATACAGACATAATTTCAGACAGGAAAAAGCTAGCCAACTCAACACACCTATTCTTTTTGGATTCCTCCTAATCCCAATTCCTCTGAAAACTTTTCTCCCCCCCCAAAAAAAATTCTACTGAAGACGCCTCTTAATCTCATACTATTTGGTTAAATTAACTTCCCTACTTGTATTGACATGAATTACCCACTATATAAATATTTTCATAGAGTTCCTTATTTACTTGTAGTTTTCTAAACTTTAGGTAGGTCAGTTCTAGAATACCTAACCAATGTGAAAATGCATGACAAAATATATTTTTTAAAGGGGGATGTGGGAATGTTTAAAGCTGTAATCACTACCAATTTGAATGCAGGCAAAGCAGGATTCCTGTGGACACCAGCAGTAGCTGGGGTACTAACGTCACAGGATTGCTTCAATTTTAGTTCATGTTCACGTGAGAGTTTTTAAAACTGTCTATGGCGTACCTGGCTCTACATATGGTTTTTATCTATTCATTACAAGACTAAAACTGTTAGCTACTGTGAATAATTGTAGTAGCTAACAGTGTGTTGGTCAGGCCAGAAGTCTAGGCTGGCACATGGATGTCTTCCTGCAACCTGCTCAGCCCATTCCTTTTTCTGCAGTGTGGATAGGGCTTCCTAGCAGTAATCTGTGTAATGTAGTTGGCTAGGTTATGTTCCTTCCCAGCACTATGTGGTAGGATACCCCACAGTGCACAGCCTCACATGTTGCTCTGTACAGGTGTATGCCCTCTGGAGCAGATTTCTAAGGGCACAGAACAGCCAGGCATCCAACTTTCAAATATCTTTGCCTATGGCAGGAGCTAGGCACTTAACTCCCTTTGTGCTTTGAAGGTCTCCCTTGGTGTCTTGCTGAGGCATGATGGGATAGTTGCCCAGAATGCACTGATACAATCATGGTTAGGAAGCCTGGTAGGTGTGAATGAGCAAACAATTGTGACAGCAGAAAAGACAGTGTGTGGATATAACACAATTCCGTTTATCTGCAATTGTGTAAATGCCCATATCTCTAATCTTTTTTAAAAAGGTTAACAGTAGTGATTCATACACTTCCACAGAAGTGGGACAATCCCTATCTCAGTAGACAACTTGCAACAATTCAAATTTTCAGGAATATCTAGGAGGGATCAGAAGTCAAAGTTTTAACATCCTCCTCAACTTGTGCTGTTGTAGGGGGGGGGGGGGGGGGAAATGTATATTACACACTTGTGCTGCAATATACTGAAGTAATCAACAAGATTAATTCCTTGACTTTACTTAAGACGCAGAAAATTCACTTGTTTGACTTAGCTATGGCCCCTTAGCAACTAAGGAATACTGTCTTTCCAAGCCTTACCAGGCGTTTGCTGTACAATAATGCTGTGCTGCTGCCACTGGAAACTGCCCACTTGGAAAAATTCATGACATGTTCCAGTTGTTTAGAAAGACTTGCTACTTCCTGTTGTTGCTGCAGAAGCTTAATCCGATGGTCTTTTGACAGACTCTGAAAGAGGTAAAGCACTTCCAGTGAAATTTTCAATTTACAGCAGAAATGTATTAGCTCTCACTTGCTAATCCATAAACATGATAATCCTCAAAAATATCAAATGGTTTCACATCATTTTTCAGAAGAGATTTAAAGAGAGATTATATACTCTGAAAAGTGACTAAAATTGGTACACTCTTACTCAAGAGATCAGCCCACTGTGTGTATTCAGATTCCCATCTTCTTTCTTTAGTGACAGAAAGAAGTTTCTATGGGTTTTTACTCTATAGTAGTGTTTAGATAGGTTTCCCTCACAGACTATCCTATCCTACTTGTTATTACAATGAAGTTGGAAAGCTGAATTTGTGGCATCTCAACCTCAGTTTTCCTGCATCATACATAGATCTGTGACTTCACTGCACAGCCCAGCTTCTTTTGCTTGATTATGAGGGAGGGAAGCCCTGATTCATGAAAACTAAATGCAAACAGAAATTCAAAGTTACTGGCAAAGTAAATTGCTATTGTATGAAATATTTCTCTGCTTGGCCCTATTTGAAGTTTCCTCATTAAGGGGTACCAACATGTAACTCATGCTGAAAGACAGTTTTTGCTGTGTTTGAATTTTGATGGATTATCATTTAAAGCCCCTGTAAAAGCACTTACAAGATGACTGTTACTTATAATCTTAGAAGTGAATTTACCTCTAACTGATGCAGCAAAGCTTTCCCCTTTTTGTTTATTTCTACCATCAGTGTAAATATGGCAACTTTAATGTCCTGTTCCACCTGCTTTTGATTCTGATTCGCTTCAAGGATTCTGTAAGTAAAGAATAAATATTTAGAATTGTTTAGCACAGTGTCCTTAAGAAACTGCCACAAAAGCTCATCCTGACTCAACAAATGAAATGACTTATTTGTTGCACAGAATGCAGTGGATTCCTGCTCACATGCATCCAGTAGTATATATGGGATCAGATGTTGCCATTAGCCAGGAAAATCATCAGGCTAAGTTAGTTTAAAAAAAATAAAACACAGATTTAGGAATGCATCTGACCTTGGTGTAAGTCTGAGAAATTCTAATTATATGAACTAGAAAAGTAGGACACTTATATAAGCAAGGGAATTTTATTGATAAAAATGAATGGTTAAAATAGTCTTGATTTTAATATTCTCCTAAGCCTTTCTGGCAGGGAATACAAAAGTCTCCATATGTTACAGGAATTCAGGATCTCTTTTTCTCCAATATAGAAAGTTTCTCCAGAAAGAAGATATCCAGCAATGTAGCAGCCTTTGCATTTGTGTGTGTTTTTAATGCACAGCTTGAAACAATACACTTGCCAATGGTGAATCGTATTACTGCTTGAGCACTGCTTGCAGCCCTATCTAGTGATGTGAATATTGCCACTACACTGCTGACACAATCAATATGCTGCTCATTCTACCCTCTCTTTGGTGGGGTGAATGAGAGAGAGCAGGGAACGCTTTTCACTACCTTAGGCATGTGTATCAGGCAGTGCTGAGTACCTGGTACAGGTGCTTAAAAACACCAGGTAGAAGAAGTTAGGAAGGAGAGAAAGACACTTGGATTCCATGTGGGAGGAGAAGAGTATTACTTTTCTCCTGCCATTCAGGAGCCAGGGGAGGGAAGGAGGGAGACTGTGGTTTGCATCCAGCATCCAAGATGTGGTGAAAGAGAAGGGGGAGAGAACAAGCATAACAGTAAAGCTTCTCCATCTCCCAAAGCTAAAACTAGGGGGAAGACTGGACTTGCATTCCCAGGGTACTGCATCTGAAAAGTGCTGTGGAGGTACTTGCTAGGACCCACTTTGATATGTACTGTTGCAACCGTGGTTATGCCTTTGGCTTGCAAGTGTCAGGTATGAACCCTGATCATATTGTTATTCCACAAATGATCTTCAAGTAAATCTGTCACATGCATTTATTTACAAAAACCTAAGCCATAACATCTCATTTATAGGAGAGATACATATCATGAAAAACTAAAAATGGGGGTGAGCAGGGAAGAGATACCGCAATTGCCTTCTAAAAATCTCCTAGCAGCCTGCTTGGCTGAGCTTGCCCTCCTGTTGTCCTGGAAGTTTACAGGCTAAAGAGAATAGTTATGTAACCAACATCAAGTTTAAGTTAACAAATACCACAAGGATTACCACAACCAACTGAAAACGTAAGAATTTCATATTTCACTACTGAAAACATTTTGGAAATTATTTTCTTTTGGAAGTATAAAACAATGCAGAGATTATGTACAAAATCCATTTAGGAATACTTTAATTTGAAAGCCTTGGTGAGTTAGGTAATAGTCTTATGTTCAGTGTATGTCAATATTCTTTAGTAACATGATACATACCTGTTTTGGATCTGCTTTTCTGTATATTTTATGTACTTAGTCTTCTCCATTAGCTTGGTGATTAGTGTATCAATGATCACTTTCTGGTTCTGAAAAGCTTCTTCTATAAACTGGTACCTGCAATAATCAGTGACTTAATGAACTATTTATTTAAACATGAGAACGAGGTCTGAACTACACTTACTAAAAAATAGACTGCACTCCAACAGAATCATCACTCCAGTTAAAAACACTGCTAAAAGACTGAGTTTAACACCAAGGAAGCCCATAAGAGGCAAATATGCCTGATTTTTAAAGTATTTTTCTTGTGTAATTATTTTCTTCATAGAAATGAAGAGTATTAGTTTTTGTGAGAGCCATTAAAGTGACATTTTAGATTTCTTCTAATAAATGCTCTTCAGAGAGAAATGAACATTTCCCCTTTCTGAACGGTTTGGTAAGGTCCTCTTAAACAACCATCCTGTTCAACGGCAAACTGAGAGTTAGGTTTGACCATATAGTTACATAATATAGCCCCGGTGCTTTTAAGTGTTCTCAGTTTGAAGAACTACATAGCAAAGATTTCCATCTATAGTAGAACCTCAGAGTTATGAGCACCAGAGTTACAAACTGACCAGTCAACCACACACCTCATTTGCGGCCAGAAGTATACAATCAGGCAGCAGCAGAGACAAAAAAAAAAGCAAATACAGTACTGTGTTAAACTTAAACTACTCAAAAAATAAAGAGAAAGCAGCATTTTTCTTCTGCACAGTAAAGTTTCAAAGTTGCATTAAGTCAATGTTCAGTTGTAAACGTTTGAAAGAACAGCCATAACATTTTGTTCAGAGTTACGAACAACCACCATTCCTGAGGTTTTCGTAAATCTGAGATTCTACTGCAATTAAACTGCCAATAATGGAAGGCCCACACAGGGTTAGAAGCTGGAAGATCAAGAGATTCTACTTTCAACTTTACCACAGACTTTCTTTAGCAAGACCTTTCAGTCAGTTAACTTCAGTTTCTTCATGGGTCTTTTTGTTAAAAAATAATTTTGCATTTTAGCAGGAGCCCTGCTCAACAATATAACCTAGGCTAGTACTGCAACCAATTCAGAATTAGTTCATCTTTCATAAGGCATCAGCTACTAGTTGTATAAAAATATGTAATTTACTTTGGTACCTGTGCTCTTTGTGTTCCAGTAACTGGCAATCCCGGCATGTAAGTTTGTCACAGGTCTCGCAATAGAGCTTCAACTGTTCCTTTTTGTGGTAAGGGCAGAAAACAGGCCGCTGACTATTCACACCAACTGCCTCTGTAGAATAAAGGAGGATTAAAATTTCTATTAGCAAGTTGAAACAACCTTTATTTGCTTGGGTTAGAATGAGAAGTTGGTTAGTTTCCATGTCTCCATTCTGTCTTCTTTGAACTGTAGTCCATTGTTCCATCTTGGAACTGTTGGACTTTTCTACTTTCTTCGAGTCTTGGAGGCAGACAAGAGATCTTCTCCTCCTTCACTGCAATAGCACTCCCCTCCAACAATTGGAGTACAAACATATGAGGTGCTAAAGCGATGACATTTCAAGCCAAACAGTTGAAAATTTATACTTTGGCTTTGTTGTAGCAAGAGTTTTCATGGAAGAACATCCATGAAAGCCTTGGATTCTGTTCATCAACTGCTGCTGCCTTTGAACACAAAGCATGTCTGCTTTGTCTTGTGACTGGGATCCTTGAGTAGCTACCCTGCAAGTTCTGTCCATGAAGTAGTTGTATCCCTAGTGAACACTTATATTTCTGGAAGATCTTGATTAGAAGCTTGGAAAATAGTGGCCTTAATCCAGCTGGATGAAGAAAGAGGTGCAGAAGTAAGTACCACCAATAAAGCACTGGGCTTCCCCCACACTATAATTCTATACACGCTGAATTTTACCATTCTATAAAAGCACTAGCTTCAGGATGAGAGAGGCTTTAAGAACAAAGAGGACAAGGAAACTGACTCGCTTAAATGGAAGGTTAAATTTCTCTTACAAAATGAAATGGGGAGTTTGCCTTTCAACCACATTATCTGAAAAAAGTTTAAAGTAAGACTACTTGTTGCAAAGAAACCACAAAATATGCTAATCTTCTGATGGCCAAAAGAAAGACAAACATTTGAGTTAGAAAAAGACAAGAACATTTTCCTGGTGACTTAAAGGGTTATTTAGTATGAGTGTGTAACACTTAATTGAGGCTCCATGGGGGTCCTTGAAGTGATGCTGCTTTCAGAAAACAGGAACGTCACGAGTCCAGTCGAATGCCCCCTTTTGGCCACTCACTGTGTGGCAATCCAGTTGCTGAATCCCTAGGTGTTTTGAGTGTCCAGAGTTTTAACAGCGTCTAGGCACTGCCTCTGTCTTGGGGTCCGTAGGCACACTCTCAGGATGTTGTAGACCCCTGTCTTGCAAACTGTGCTGAGACCTCCACAGTCAAACAGCCTAGCCCATTACCAATGCTGACTCCTTAGAATCCCTCTTCCCCTGTACCTCTCTTCCAGAATTCCAACCGAAGTGTAGGTAGGTGTAACACTTCACACATAGACAGACTTTGTACAAGATTCTAGACCACCACTGCTCTTTACTTAACAGATAAAACAGAGTACGTATCAAGAAGACAGACATCCTGAACACAACATCCCTTGCTTTACTTCACCCTTCCCTTGGGAGTCCTTTGCAGTCTGAGTTTAGATAAACAAGGTTCCCCCTGCCTATACAGGCTCCTGCAGTAACTTCTCTGCTTGAGCTGGTGAAAATGGTCAAAAGACCTCAAACAGATCAGCTCCTACACTATGGATCATAAAGCATTCTGTAGAGAAATTTCTTGGATTAGAAAAGCTAAAGCCTCATTCTGAAGTAAGTTTTGCACCTGTGATGATTGAGGCTGGACAGCTCCAGAATTGGATGAACATCTATTGGATCTTTTAATTAACACAAAGAGCCTGGAGAACAAACCTTTCTTATGATGGAACCAAGATTATTGCTCTAAGGGAAAGAAAATGCACTACACAGTCTAGAAACCCTCATCTTTTCACATAGTCTTCAATTAGAAGAGGCAAAAGACAAGTTAGAGAGGGTGACTCCTGAAAGTCTATGAGAAGACCTTGTCTGAGAATCTTGACAGTGTGTGGTATCAGCCCAGGTTAAGAAGATATTTTTAGGCTTTCCTGCCACAGGTAGGTGGGCTCAAATCAGCAGAGCTTATCTTGTAGAGAATCCTCTTCTGGAGAGGCCCCTCTGGCTGACTTGGGGAAGAATTCTTGGCCCCGGTGTTTTGAAAGGGATGAAAAGATTGGTGGTTTTGTGAGGACTGGAAATTGCAGCTGAGGTGAAGTGACTTGAACTCCAGTAAATGTCTTGACATTGGACCCGAATTAAATTATATCCAGACATCCAAAGAATTCTTAAGGATTTTGCTAGGGACTTGTCAAGCATTTCTGACCTTTGAAAGGGCAACTGAACTAGATTGCTGGTGGAAGTAGTGACCCTACCCACAGGTGTGGTGTTCCAGGTTCTTCGGCCAAGGTTTTCTGGGGAAAAAAGATCTGGAGAAGAATCTGGTGATGTCACACAAAGCATTGAAGAGGAAAGATAGTGTCATTTTGCTAGTATTCAGTTTGGTGGGGGGTTTCGGTTTCCCTCTTTTGATCTTTATAGTACTTCTTTTTCTGAAAGTACTAGCGAGAATGGGTGATATTGAGAGGCATTTGAGCAGACACCATACATACTGTGGTACCACAAAAGCCATGGAAGACAATTCAAAGTCCCTTTTAAAAAGTTTTCAGTCTTCTGGTCTACAAAGTCCTTTGGAGAATTCACCCCATTAAGTTGGGTTCAAAACTTTTTTTACCTCAGAAGAATCCTAATATGAAAAAGCAATCCATCTTCAGAACAGAAGAAAAGGTGGTCTTATCAGACTGGATTTTCATAGAGGTATAATTAATGGACTTCTTTTTGCCAGGGTAGGAGTACTGAGAGTTAATTTTCTCAAAAGATTCTAGTACAGGGAGACAGATCTTTTTATCGCTTCATCTTAAGGAGTCCTGGTTAGGAGAAGGACTTGGAGGAAAATGGGTTGCTGGTTCAGCTATCTTAAAAGTGGAACTGATCAATTCCTCCAAGACTTCCAAGGGTTCCTTAGATGGCGGGTGACCTAAATTACCAAATGGGAGGAAAGTTCCTCTTTGTCAGCAAGGACTATAGTGAATACTTTTGATGTCTCAAGAAATCCTTGAAAGGAACGGAGGGAAAATGGTGAGGGAAGCAAGGCAGGAAAAAGGCATTCCTAGAGCACTATAGACAATAGAAGCTGGTTGGCACAACATCTTGGGGACTCCCACACAGCTCTCACTACTTCCCCCATTGATTGAACTGCAGCTTGTTGGCTGTCATGGTCCTGGAGCAGAGAAAGAGAAAGACGTATGTTGGGAAAAATGGTATGGGGTCAGGATGAAAATGAAGGCGTAGAAGGCGTAGAAGCTAAGGGGTGTGCAAGTGGTCTGCCAGCACATGGAGCAGAATGTAAGAATGGGAACCTTAAGCTTTGCTGACAGGGCACAAATCAAACATGACGTGGTAAAACTGTAGGAACAGTGGAGTTCCTAGCCTTCCTAGAAGTATTCACCTGAAGACCCTCCTCTTGCCAACTGGAGATGAAGGTGAAGAGATGGTGAAAAATTAGCTAACAATCTTGAGGGAAAAGAGCCCTCAGAAAGAGCTTCTGCAGACAGCTCTGTGACTGAGCATGGAGTAGAAGATGGGGGAATATCAGCAGCATACCTGTAGAGGGAGTTGAAGGCAGATTTGCACTGGAAACAAAACAATTACTTGCCTGACTCTGGGACTCAGGAAAGTCAGAAAAACCCAATAGTCTAAGCCTGACAAGGCAGTGAATTCTCATGACAGAGAACCAACTATAAACTGGCAGTTCTTCATAATATCTTGATAATAAAAGAACAGTCATTCACATTTTATTGTGCTCAAGTCACTCATAGACCATGACGTCAGACAGCTCAGGGGATTGATAATGGGAAACAGAATCTTTGACTTCTTACTCACTTGTTAAAACCAGACAAGAACAGTAGTAACCAGAAGTTACCATCTAACAGCTGATCAGTAACCAATTCTAAATGAATTGGCAGTCTCTGTCTAGCTTCAGTGGACAAATGTTAATAACATAAGAAATAATACCACACCATACTGCATGTGCTCAGTACCTTTGAAAACTCAGATAATTTGTTAAGCATCTAAACCAGATGGCTGACAGTTAAACTTGGAACTCTAGTTACTTAGCTAAAACAAGTTATAGCAAGGAAAGTTGAGAGCTAAACACTACAGAAGGCAGTTAGTAGGAACTGGAAGGAAAAAAAATGCAGTTTTACTGCTTTTATCATCTCCCTGTGAGTTCAGCTGCCTACTACTTTTGACTCACCTTTTATCCTTAAAAACAAAAAAACACCCCAAGAATATTAAATACAGTAGCTTTCAGCTTAGTTTTGAAGATAAGTAGCTGGTTTGAAAGCTACCATTTGGCTATGTACAAGAATAAGGGTAGTCAAGCTCATGTGTACGCGAGACATGGGGGGCAAGAGGAGACAAAGAGAGAATGAGTGCAGTCTGAACAGACCAAATGTGTACAACAAACCTATTAAAATTGTAGAAAAATAACTTTGCAATAAATATATTTAAAGTAGCAAAAAGTACTTACAACCTTTTCCCTAATGTTTTCTCAGCCTTCTAACAAGTACTTTTCACAGTGCTTAACTTACTGCCTCAAAAACAGTTTTAAAATCTTTTAAAAATACAGTAAAATTATAAACTGAAGCTACACACTTTAAAAGCAATAAGTCATGCCAAGATGTGAATTAGTAGATAGAGGTGCAATTCTTCAGCAGCTGAATGCCAAAGGAAAGCACCAACAACCTACTGCTGCGCTCCCTGTGGTGGCTTATTGCAGTAAATTAATGTTAATAGTTGGTAGAGCTCTACAGTGTGGGAGATGACTGTTCGAAAGACTATCTTTTGTGTAATCAATTTGGGAAAGGCTAAAAAACAGTTTAATACCATTTAGTGTGGAACAATATCTTAAGCATGCATTTGCCTCATTTTTCCTGATTCAAGTCTCTCTGGACCAAGCTCACATCTAACGTAATCCCTTGATTTCAGTAGAGTTACACCAGGGAAGAATTTATCCCGTCATGTTTAACGGGGGGGTAGGGGAGGGGTTCTTAAATTTACAGTAAGGTGCATACCCTCCTAAAGAAGTATATTGGCTTAAATAAAATTATCCAAGACAGATTTCCACCCAAAGTGAAGAAGAAAGCAAAATGTATTACCTGGCGATACTTCTTCTTTCTGTCTGACTGTATGGTCCTTTGTGAATTTAACCCTCTGGTGAGCTCTGATGCAGGTCTTGCATAACCATTCTACACACTCCACACAAAAACCATTGGCTTCTGCATTGTCTTCACAACTTGTGCAGACCTGGCAAGAAGGGGGAATACAAAACAGTTATTAAAATAAAACTGACAGATAACCTCAAGTTGTAAATGCATCTTGTGCATTATTTCTGGTAAGTGAGTCAAAAGGAAGAAAAATACTGTCTGAAGTACAGAACATATTACAACTCTGTCCATTAGATACCTCCTTAACTATACAGAATTTAACATGATTTTTCAAGAAAATACTCATATAGCCAATAAAACACTTTTAAAAAAATGAATTAGCTAAAAATCAAATCAAATCAATTCCTTCTGTCTTGTACTATATATTTAGTAAACTGCTCTTGAGAAGTATTTAACCAAAGTAAGGCTGACTTTGAAAGCTTTTCAATGCATCTAGTAGCATCCATTGGACTGGTTCGGCTTTCTAGAAATACGCTCATTAATCAGCAAGAGTTTCTCCTCTACTACTATTCAAGAAACTAAAAACTGTTTAAATTGGAAATAAAACTAAATGGACTGAAGATAACACTTAGCTCCTAGATAACACTTGAACTCTTCATAGCATTGTAGCAGTATTAACTAATCCTTACAACACCTCTGTGTCTGTACCTGTAATGGGATTTTTGGTATAATTTTCCACTGGTGGTAACAATTATGGGTGTGCTAGTGTGGATAGGTCTCCATGTAGCCATCATACTATTTAACCCTATTCCAAGCAGTAGCCTCAAGTTGTCTGGAAATCTATATTCACTAGAGTCCCCACTGGTGGTGCGGGACTGATGGGAGCAACGAGAAAATGTTAGCAATGATCACTATTGTAGACAAGGGTTAAGAGGAAGCAAGCATTTATATATGATGGTGAAGGCATGCTTTATATATGCTTAGAACTATCCCCATTTTACAGAAGGAGAAAACTAGGGCAAAGAGATACCTTAAGACCATACAGCAAGTCAATGACAGAACAAGGATTTGAATTCAGGAGTTCCAAATTCCCAAAGCTATGATTGCTCTCCTAGATCATGTTGCCTCTCAAGGTGAGAATCTTCTAGAAGGAAGTTAAGGCAGGGATTGTGGATGCCTCTTGCTTTCACTTGTTGATTTTCATTAAATGTGTCATGCAAAGAAAAAAAAAACCTGGGCTCGTGCCCTTTTTCTGATTCTTTGTAATAAAGGTGGTCAGAAAAGCTTTAAAAAACAAACAATTTTCTGCTAAGAATTCAGGTCCTATTCTAGGCTGCAAGACTATGGAGAATTAAAAAAATAACAGTGATATCACAAGCGCCTAGAAAATGAAAGGAACAATGGAGAGAGGAAGGGAGTTTTAGTCAGACTGTTTAAAACTTTCTATTTGTTCTCCTTGAGTCATGTATAACTTCAATGACATTTTACATAAAGGAAGCATTGTTAAAGATTCAGCACCTTTAACTAAGGTGTTAGAAAAGGATATTTACTTGCCCATTCTAACACCTTGTTAAAAGGGGAGGGAAGAGAAGAGGGGAGATTTGACATTCCTTTTATTTCTAAAGTGCAAAACAAGTGGATATAAGGGGGGGGGGGAGAAAAAACCCTTAAAAATTTTTCAGGTATGTTAAAGCAGCAAAAAGGACAGAAGCCTTTTTTTTTTTTTAAATGAAAAAAAAAAAAAAAAAAAAAAAAACAGAAAACACCTTTCCAGGTCACCTTTAACAGTCTTAGCAAGTAAACTTGTTACAAGCCAGAACATTTAAATGAGTTCAAAGGATTTCAGAAATGAAATATCCTTCCTAGGATTCCAAGATCTTTGTCTTTTTCTGACATACTTCAGTTTTCTCAGCTGGTAAAAGTTGTTAGGGCTTGAAAGACCTACCAGTCTCTTCAGATGCTGTTCAATAACTGCCAAGCAGGCGTTGCCAAATGAACTAAAGCTTGACCTCTCCTCCATGGTACAAAGCACATACTATCCTTTATTTGTGCAATGTCCTAAAACACCAAGCAAAAGTCAGAGTTCTCAAATTATATTTCATTAAAAAACAAGAATCAGAAGCAGCAATTCATGTCCTCAAACAACTCTTAAGTGGTAACCAAGTTTTGTTTCAATCCATTTTCCATTTGAAAAGGACAAAAATGGGACTTTGTTAAAACTGTACAATACTCACAGAAATTCCTCTACAGGAAAAAAAAATATGTCCTTAATGTTATTCAAAACGTCCTCTATTTTAGTAATTCGCTACCTCTTTTAAATGCTCTTGTCTTTCTCCTCTTGATCAAGATTAGAAGGTAGTTCTGTATTATTAACTATTATGCTTACAGGAAAAGCCTATAGCTATTATATAATATATAGTTATAATATCTGTAATAGCACAAGGGGCTCATTCAGCACTCACGGGCGCTTCAATAAAATCTGAAGATACTCATCACATCACAGAAAGGTCCATAAATATATTTATATTTGTACATGATTGTTTCTATTAACAAAAAACTTAAATTTATTTTGAAAATCCAGGTAAGGCAACATACTCTTAGAGACTTAGAAAGCATTCACTGCAATCAGCTAACTATATTTTAGGTAGCAAAGGGGTACAGTAAGCAAAAGTTTCCAGTTTAGGAAGAATGCCAAAGAGCAGGTAAATCTGGAGGACTATTCAGTCACCCAGTGTTCCAAAATTTGCCAGTCTTAACTGGTTGTATCTAATTGCCCACACCAGAAAATGAGAAAAAATATGAAACTAAGTATTCCAAAAAGTTCAGAAATGCCACTTAGCATTTGTATTGTGTGTTGATTTAATGTGAACAAATGAACGAAAATCACCAAGGACATCCGTTTATTAGAACTCTTCTCCCTTTCTCTGGGCACCCTCAACCACACATGGCTCCAACTATGAGCTATGTGCTGAGTATTCCAAACCCCACCACTTCCCTTCTTCAACAGTATTTCATCAGCTCCCCTCTCACGAACACAACGTGACAAAAAAACAAAACTCTGATTTTTCCTCCTGACCCTTCTACCCCCTTCACTATCATTAACAGCTCCACTCTACTTCCATCACAGACACTAGCATAGCAAGCCTGGATCAGACTTCTCTCTCCACTTTTTCCACTCCCAAGCTCTAATCCAGTTGCTTCTTTTTTGACGTCTCAAACAAAACCCATTTTCTCTTCTCCATTCCTACAACAAAACCCTTCATATTTCATTTACAACTCAGTCATACTAAGCAAAGCAACATACCTTATTATGTCCAACCTATACAAAAATACTTCTAAATTAAAATGTCCTTTCCCTGTTCTGGTGCTGGACACTGACAATAGGATACAGGACTAAGCACAACGTGGGTCTGATCCAGCATGGCAATTCCTACATTGTTAATAGCTTCCTCTCCTTTTTCCAAACCAAAATAAAACTTCATTCTCACAAGGCCTTGCACAGCTCTACCTCACCCTTTCTTTCTTTTCATCTCTAGTTCTTCCTCTGTCTGTGCTCTTAGTAATCTTAAAATATTCTGTCTTCTTCAAAGCTGTCCTGTAGTCTTGGAACTCCTCCCTCTCTTTGTACACAACCCAGTCACCCTATTTATTTTCAAAACCTCAACATTCAATTATTTTCAAAGTCTTTCAGTAAGTCAGAGTGTCAAAAAACCCCAAAGGATCTGCACCTTCCTCTGCTCATCCAGCATATTTACATTAGGGTTAGCCAGGGGCTGTGTGCAGATAATACTAGCAATTGTTTATGGCACTCAAGACACTCTTCTCCTCTCCCTCTGATATGCCCTCCATGCTGGGCCCTTAATCCAGCCATGCAACAGCCAGGAAGACCCGCTACACTGGATATATTCCCCAGGAACTTTCATTAATAAGTCAAAGTCAGCTCTGAACACACTGCTTTTTTTTGAGGGGGAGGAAGGATTTTGACATTTTGATTGCTTCCCACTTCCCTTGTAATAAATGTATTGTTCAGCGAGTCAAGAAGAGAATGCTCTCTTATCTTCCCAAGTTAAATTTTAAATTATGTTCCCAGAAGATGAGATTCTTTGCATTGTAAATGTTTCAAATAAGTCTTTCATTCAAGGAATGGCTAGATACAATAGGTTATCTGTAACAAGTATTTCTTTGGAGGGTTTTAGTAACATGACCCACGACCACTCTTATGCCTGGAATTGTTCTGTGAAGAGGAGGCTCCCCGATCCCTTATGTACCTGATGAAACGCAGCAGGTGTAAACAGTGGACTACTTAACACATATTATGATTTCTACTGCCTTCACAGTACAACTTGAAACAAAGAAACTTTGCTCTTATTAGAAAGTTGTATTTTTTGAAGAGTCTCCTTAAGCTAGAATAAACTGCTCCTTCTTCTTGATGTATTGGGTGTAAAAGCCAGTTACTGAAAAGAATCACTGGGCCAAGCCACTTCCTCTTGTATAGCAGCCCTGGCTTGTTCTCGCCAACGGAAGTGTCTTGAAGAATATCTGATGAACTGTTAAATACAAACTTAACTAAGCAATGGGGTGGATATCTATATAGGCAGGAAATATTTCCAGAAATCCAAATTTCATATAACAAAGTTTGTGATCCTTTTCCTTTATGATCACATTCCAGAGCAGATCTATTCAAACAGAACTGTGCATCAGGCTGGACTAATTTAAATCAAAGTGATATAAATCAGCAAACAGGAAACTTTGATCTAAATCACTGATTTTAATCATGATTTCCATTTCTATTTTTTAGTTCTTTTCCTACAGAAAGGTTGGTTCTCATTAGTTGGTAACCATTAAACATGCCATTTGCAACTAAAGATAAGCCTTTACACTAATTACAGACATACTAAATTTGGTGGTTCTTTATACTAAACCAGAAGGATACACTATATGTATACACATTTATTTAAGCAATTATGTAGCTTAATTTACCTTTATTCAGATTTCTAATGTAAAAAAAAAAATCTAAAACTCAAAGGGTGAATGATATATTTATTTCTAGTATCTGATTAATATCTTATATGGGGTTTGTGTGAAGCTCCAGTTAGACAAATTCAAATTCAATTAAAAATACATGAATAGTATTTTAATTTTTTTTATTAAATAAAACTACCTTAAAAGTACTGGAACATAAGAAAAAAGTTTATCAAAATGTGTGTGTCATTTAAAACTGATGTATTAAACAAAGGAAGTATTATCTGTAGTTAATGAATTCAAATGATTGTTTCCAGTCACCATGTCCCTCAAGATTTTGGAACAAGTAGATCATCCTTTTACACCTAGTTCTTATTCAAAAGGGGGGGGGGGGGGGAGAGAAGACTACAAACAAGCTTTCCTGCCTTTTCAACTTCACATTGGTTTCTTAACTTTGAATCAACTCTCATTGAGCTAGTTGAATAAACAAAGAAAATATCCCCTTTGAACCTGCAGAAAAGGCTACAGTGGAGTAGCATCTTACACGGCGGTTAGGTTCTAAAGTCAGTGTGTAAGGCGAAAATTGCGTATAGTCAAAATTACCCTTGAAAATCCCTTAAATCACCCATAAAGCACAGTATATTGTACATGGTTTTGTGTATACAACCCTGTACAGTAATATGTATAAATGTATAATGTATACAGTAATGTACAGTATATAATAAAGAGTACATATGCAAAATATAATTTTACAGTACTGTATTTTTAATTACAGGCGGTAATTACAGGGGGTTGTCAGGGCTTGATGTCAATCCAGGAACCAGAGGTGACAGAGAGCTTGGGTGACGGAGAGCGAGTCACAGACGAAGTGGTTGGCTCTGGTCCAGCTCGAGAAGTTGATTGCGTAGGCTCATCCGCTGCTGGCTGTTTTTCCTTGAAAAACATGGAGATCAGCAACTGTCGCTGTTGTCTCTTGAGCTGCTCAAACATTTCTTGATACGGTCTCAAATCGTCCGTAATACTACGTGTGATTTTGAGGCTTCGTTCCATAGAGGGATCGTATTCAGAAATTAAATCATTCAAATTTTTCGCTGCTTGGAACACTTCAGCAAATGTATGAAGATTCCAACTTGCTGGCGCTTCCTGTTTGTCGTCATCATCTTCGTCTTCTGTAGACGATTTTATCAGTTCCTCTAACTCTTCGTTAGTCAATATTTCTCTATGGCTCTCAGTCAATTCTTTAATTTCTTCCTCAAGGATGTCGATGAAGCCATTACCACCCACTTGCCTGGCCACCTGAACAATGCGTTTCACTTCTTTGTCAATGGTCGGGAAAACCTTAAAATCATTCTCACATTCTTTCCATAGGTTTCGCCAACATGCACTGACTGTTTCAGGCTTGATTGCATCCATTGCCCGTTTAATATAAGTGATGCAATCAGCAATTTTGAAGGACTTCCAACACTCCATCACAGGGGTCAGCAACCTTTCAGAAGTGGTGTGCCGCGTCTTCATTTATTCACTCTAATTTAAGGTTTCGCGTGCCGGTAATACATTTTAACGTTTTTAGAAGGTCTCTTTCTATAAGTCTATATTATATAACTAAACTATTGTATGTAAAGTAAACAAGGTTTTCAAAATGTTTAAGAAGCATCATTTAAAAATTAAAGTAAAATGCTGATCTTACGCCACCAGCCTGTTCAGCTCACTGCCAGCCTGGGGTTCTGTTCACCTAGGCCGGCAGAGGGCTGATCAGGGCCTGCGGCCGGGACCCCAGACCTGGGGGGGGGTGGGTTCCAGGGGTCAGGGCAGAGGAAGGGGTTCAGGGCAGAAGGCGGGGGGGGTTCAGAGATCAGGGCAGACGGCTGGGGACTGTGGGGGGTGCGGGGCAGAAGGCTGGGTGTGTGTTGGTGTGGGGGGTGCAGGGCAGAGGGCTGGAGGGCGTGGGGGGTGCAGGGCAGAAGGCTGAGGGTGGGGGGTTCAGGGCAAAGGGATGGGGCTGTGGGGGTGCAGGGCAGAAGGCTGGGTGTGTGGGGGGTGCAGGGCAGAGGGATGGGTGTGTGTTGGGGTGGGGGGTGCAGGGCAGAAGGCTGGGGTGCTCGGCTCGTCGGGGTGCTCCCAGCCCCTTGCCCTGAGCGGCTCATGGCAGGCTGGAAGGAATATGCCCTGGTCCACCCCCCTGCCCTGAGCGGCTCATGGCAGGGGGCTGGAAGGGATATGCCCTGGTCCACCCCCTTCCCCCTGGCTCCGTCCCTACCTCTCTCTGGGTCCTCTACGGAGCTGTGTACACGCTGCCGCTCTTCCCCCTCCCCCTTGCTACGGCCATCAGCTGATTGGCCAGGGATGGAGAGGAGGCGGGGCAGGAAAGCACCACGCTGGGGGAAGAAGCGGGGGAGGGGGGAAGCTTGGCTGCCGCAGGACCAAGCTTCTGCCTCCTGCCCCCACAGGGGAGAGCGGGGGGGCTGAGTGGGGCTGGGGGCCGGGACCGCGGCAGGGAGCTGCGTGCCACTCAAAATCGGCTCACGTGCCGTGTTTGGCATGCGTGCCATAGGTTGCCGACCCCTGCTCCATCACATTAAGATTGGGATCAGCATCCATAGTGCTATGTATCCGTGAGAAAGTATGCCTTGTGTACGTGGCCTTGAAACAGCGAATCTGCCTTAGTCGAGAGGTTGGAGGTGGTATTGGGGGGGAGAAAGACGACTTCAACGTCGTTATGTGCAAACCGGTGTGCCGCAGGGTGGCCAGGAGCATTGTCTACAATCAGCAACACTTTAAAGTCAAGTCCTTTCTCTTCGAGGTACCGCTTGACCTCTGGAATGAAACACTTGTGGAACCAATCCAGAAATAATACTGCCATCACCCAAGCCTTTTTATTTGATTGCCAGAACACAGGCAGGAGATTTTTGTTCTTGCCTTTTAGGGCACGGGGATTTGCAGCCCTGTAGAGCAAGCCCGGCTTTATTAAATGCCCAGCCGCATTGCCACAAAACAACACAGTCACACGGTCTTTAGTTACTTTGAAGCCAGGGGCTTGTCTTTCTGATTTCGAAATATAAGTGCGGTTGGGCATTTTTTTCCAGAAGAGCCCAGTCTTGTCAGCATTAAAAACTTGTTCCGGAAGATAGACCTTTTCTTCTACGATTTTCTTTAATTGTTCGGGGTAGGCTTTTGCTGCCTCTTCACTGGCAGTGTAGTAAGAGGAGGCCCCGAGATATAAACCTTGGTATCAGAGGCCCAATATGAGGCCTAAGGCCTGAACTAAAGTAATGGTCACGACTTTGCTAACATAAAGCAAATTTAAGCTGTGAGCCAGAGGCAGGCCCTGCTCACAGAAGCTGGCAAGGAAAGGGCTGATGCTGCAAAAAGAGACATACCTAAAAGGTACTGGACACCAGATATCAGAACATTCGCATACTTGCACATTCCACACAGATAACAAGGACAGGGGCAAAAGGGTAATATGATGGATAGAGTTGTTTTGTTCGAACCAACATGTACAAGGTGAGAGGCGGCACCTTACTGCATAGAGGGGTTGTACCTTGATACATAGAGGGGTTGCATCTCAATATGTCAGGAGTGATGTGTAATCTGTTTGTACCTGTGTATAAGAATGCATTCCTGAGTGGACGTCTTTGTCTGGCCTAGGGGGCAGTGGAAAGTCCCGCCACTTACTGAGCTGAGTCCACTGTCAGGGAGCACATACGTACTAGCTAGCAGCACCTTGGACTTCTATGCCGGGGAGCTGGAGACTGTTTCTCTTCGACAATAAATCTGGCCCGGGTGCCTTAGGACCTTACTAGAGTCTGTGGTCATTGGGGGTTCTCTTGGGGTCTGCTGGGTCAGCTATCGGCGCAGAGCTGGGGCAGCACACAGAGGGAACACACGCACGCAGCCAACTTATATCAACATCGAACAGAGCAGAGCACCACACCGGTAGCATCTGACGACAGGCAGATGCAGCTTCACCAGTAGTCTGCACGTTTTTGAGGTTGAAGCGGTTCCTAAAACTGTTAAGCCAACCTTGGCTGGCTTTGAATTCCTTCTCATCAGAAGGCTGTCCCTCTTTGGCAGGAGGTTTGAACAGCGTGTAGAAGCTAAGAGCCTTTTCTCGCAACGTGTTGCCATCGATAAGCACATGTTTACGATTCATGTCTTCCAGCCATAAGTTTAATGCCTTTTCTGTCTTCACTAAAGTCTTATCACGCACCTGGCTCGTCACCTTAACAGTTATTGGAGCACTTGATGCCACGGCTTGACAAATTTCTCTCTCTCTAATCTTGATGGCACAGATGTTAGATTTGTTGTCACCATATTTACGTGCCACGTTGGAGACCGACAGACCGTCTCTCAATAAGTCCAACACAGCCAGTTTTTCCTCCAGCGTTAGAATAGATCGCTGTTTCTTCAGCTGAGCACCAGATGAAGTAGTTGGCTTGCGTTTAGGGGCCACGTTGTACGAAAAATACGTATCTTTAAACACTAGAATCACACACAGCGCGGCGAGATGCTCACACTATGAGAGGCACATGGGAACTGAGACTGACTGAGGGAACAGCAGATTCATGTCTCCCATCTCACGCTCACTCCGGGGCATACGCTGATTGGGTGGAATCGCCCGCACTATTTACAGGTATCTTGTTTTTCTTTTTTTTTGCCGAGCGCGTATAGTTGAATTCGCATAAGTTAAATGCGTGTATGATGCGACTCGCCTGTACTGCTGTCAAAAGTTGGCTTAGCATGTCAACAGACCCTGATTCAGGTGCTTAGCCAAAGAACTCCACCAGTTCAGTGGTTTGACTTTCTTCAAAACTTGGCAGCAAACGTATTAATTTTAATTAATTAATTTAAATAGTTTAATAAACCATACTAAGTTTAAGCCTTAACATCGGTTGACATTTAAAATTTAATTTTAAGTAGGTTTATTTAAAAAAAATCTGTATTTGACTGAAATTTTTTTTTAAAAATCCAATTTAAATTAAAAAACCCTAATTTTTATCCACATTGTGATGCATAGTTTCTTTCTAACACAAAGGAGGGTGAAAAGACAGTTACCTTTTCCATAACTGGTGTTCTTCAAGATGTGTTGCCCATGTCCATTCCATGTTAGGCATGTGTGCTCGCCACATGCACTGGTGCCGGAAGTTTTTCCCTTGGTGGTATACATAGGGTACCGGCTCTGGCACCCTTTGGAGTGGTGCGCACATGCCACGGTATAAGGGGCGCTGCCAACTCCCCCCACCCTCAGTTCCTTCTTGCCAGAAACTCCGACAGTGGGGAAGGCGGGCAGGTCATGGAATGGATATGAGCAATACATCTTGAAGAACACCAGTTACGGAAAAGGTAACTGTCTTTCCTTCTTCGAGTGCTTGCTCATGTCCATTCCATGTTAGGTGACTCCCAAGCAGTACCATCGGAGGCGGGTAGGAGTTCACGGGCGTGCAGATCGCAACAGTGCTCTGCCGAACCCATCGTCGTCTCTAGCTTGCTGTGTGATGGTGTAGTGTGCCGTGAACATGTGCACTGAAGACCACATCACGGCCCTGCAAGTGTCCTGGATGGGGACGTGCGCCAGGAAGGCCGCCAAGGACGCTTCAGCTCTCGTTGAATGGGCCTTCACAATAGGCGGCGGTTGGACCTGTGCTAGCACGTAGCAGATCCGGATACAGGAGGTAATCCAATTACAGATCCTCTGAGAGGACGCCGGAAGGCCCTTCATCATATCTGCTGTCGCGATGAAGAGCTGGGTCGACCTGCAGAGGGTTTGGCACGCTCTAGGTAGAATGCCAAGGCACGCCAAACATCCAAGGCGTGCAGCCGCTTCTCCTCAGCAGTCTTGTGCGGCTTAGGGCAGAATACCGGGAGGAAGATATCCTACTTGACATGGAAGGTGGACACCACCTTGAGCAAAACTGATGACACTTCCTGTTCTGTCTGGTGGCAAACAGATCCACTCAGGGAGTTCCCCACTTTTGGAAGAGCATCTGGACCACTTCTGAGTTGAGCGACCATTCATGGTGAGAGCAGAAGGACCTGCTGAGGCGATCCGCCAAGCATGTTACTTATGCCGGGGAGGTGACAGGCCTCCAGATGGATTGCATGATGGATGCGGAAATTTCACAAGCGGAGTGCTCCCCCTTGCCTGTTGATGTAGCGCATCGAGGCCGTGTTGTCCGTCAGCACTCGCACCACTTGACTGGTCAACTGTGGCAGGAAGACTGCGCAGGCTAAGTGGACTGCCCTGAGCTCCTTGACATTTATATGCAACATCAGCTCTTCTTGGGACCATGTCCTTTGGGTCTGCATTGTGCGGAGATAACACTCCCCAGCTGAGGTCCGAGGCATCAGATATCAACGAGACAGAGGACCGTGGGTTGTCAAATGGCACTCCTTCGAGGACTGCCCCTGGGTCGGTCCACAACTGTAGAGAGGCGAGTACCTTTGGTGGGATGGTGATGACCTTCTTCAGGTGATCTCTGAACAGGTTATAGATCATCGACAGCTACTGCTGGAGAGGTCGCATCCTGAACCTTGCATGGCGGACAGCATAGGTACATGCTGTCATGTGGCCTAGTAGCCGAAGGCAGGCTCTGGCCGTGGTGAGGGGAAACAGACTCCAGCGATGAGCTCTCTCATCATCTGGAATCTGTCCTGAGGTAGGAATGCCTGGGCCCTTGTGGAGTCGAGTACCGTGCCGATGAACTCTATGAGACTCCAGACAACAATTTGCACCCTTGGGATCTCTGCGGGAACCCCCCATGGGTTCCAAGGATGCCATGGCATTGGACGCCCCTGGTGGTACTGCAGGGAGAGCTGTAGCTCTGAAGGGAGGGCATTGTCCCGCTGGTAGGGACTCCTGGCTCGACTCAGAGCCTGATGAGGATGGTCTGTGTTCCAGAGATCACGACCGCAATGAGGTCGACCAGGCACCTCAACTTCGGCGGTGTCCTCCCCCATGTTCTGAGTGGGATCTGTACGAGGGCGACGATCCTCCTCATCAAGATCCCGGAGACCAGCGTTGGCATTTGGTGGATCCGCGATGGTACTCCAGCAATGGACGCCAAACGCTTTGCGAGCGGTGTCAGTCCGTCGAGTGGGAGCAGGAGCGACGCCGAGACGAGGAGCGTCGACACCATGTCAACCCATATTGGAGCACTGGGGACTGGTACCGAGAGTCCCGAGACTGACTACGACCCTTGCTGGATCGGTGCCGATCACTTGGAGAGTGACTGCAACGCTCTCGGTACCGAGGCCGCAGGGCTAGGCGCGCCTCCACAGGTCTACGGCACGCCACCGGCAACCTGTGTTTCGAGCCCGAAGAGCGATGCCCTGAGTCCGGGGACTGACACCAGGGGCTCTTTCCGGTAAGCAGCCCCGTGTGCAAGGCACGGTGGCTCTGGGTGGGCGAACGCTGATGGGACACTCCCTGCGGTGGGGAGCGGTGCCGCACTGAAGGGGACTGATGGAACGGCCCCAGGGCAGGCTTACCCCTAGATTTAGGAGCTGCTGTCTCCGGTGTGGGCGGCTCTGGGAGGGACATGATCTCCTGCATGGCCTGCAGGGCTTCCAGGGTCGACAGTACCACCATGTGCCGGTGTCACTATCTGGGGTAGCAGGCGCATCCCAGGATGGGCTAGCCCACTCAACCACAGCTGGGGCCCCACTCCCTCTTGGAGGTGATGAGTTGCCCTTCATGGGTCTCTGCTCTCCTCTGGTCTTCTCCTTGTTCTTGCGGGGAGCAGAACGACCTCTTCCCATCTTATTCCTCTTCCTGGTCAGTACTGGGGCGAGGGATCGACGCCAGTCCGACAACAGCGCCGGCAGCACACTCCACACCGAGGCTGCAGTGCTAGGTGCAGGGTCCGACCTGGATGGTTCTGGTGTTAAAGCAGACTCCATAAGGAGCGCCCGGAGTCAAATGTCCCACTCCTCCTTCGTCCGAGGTTTAAAACTTTTGCAGATGCGACACTTGTCGCTGATGTGGGTTTCCCCCAAGCACCTTAGACAGCTACTGTGTGGGTCACTGACTGGCATAGGTTTCTTGCAGCTGTAGCAGGGTTGGAAGACCGGGGCATGCCCCATCCCGGGGCTAAGTCCCATCCGGGACTACCAACTAGTTTAACTAACAACACTAAGGGAACTATTTATAAAAATTATCTATTTACAGGAAAAGTTCGCAATGAACAATTCTGAACTGAAGAATTTGCCGAAGCAACGAATAGCACCATCACTGGCAGTAAGAAAGAACTGAGGGTGGGAGGAGCCGGCAGCGTCCCGTATACCGCGGCATGTGCACGCCACTCCAGAGGGCACCAGAGGCAATCCCCTACAGATACCACTGAGGGAAAAGCTTCTGGCACTGGTGTATGTGGCGAGCACACACACCTAACGTGGAATGGACATGAGCAAGCACTCAAAGAATATCTACATAGGGCTTTCCCTGCAGCCCACTCAGACTATCCAGCTTCCAATGGAAGACTTTGAAGCACTGTATCTTTGTAACCTCCCCAGCAGAGCAGGACCAGCAGGCAATCCGAAAGACTTAAAATCCAGGAAACAATGGGGATCTGTTTTCTAATCCACGAGGGTGTACATTATTATGGAGTTTCAGAAATGCTCAGATGCTAAGCCATGACTCCTAAAGGAACTCCATAATTTTTAGAGACTCAAGACCTTGAGAATGATGATAGAAGTCCTGCTACACAGATTTTGTGATCTGCACCCCAGTCAAAAAAGCCTCAATGCCTGAGATACCAGTGATAGAAAGTTGAAAGGAAATTACAAATAAAACACCCTTGATCTTGTCAATAAGGTTAACTAAACTAGTTCTGTCATATCTCTCTGAACTAAGGTTCTGGGAAGCTTATAGAATCATACAAATGTAGGGTTGGAAGGGACCTCCAGATGTCATCTAATCCAGCCCCCTGTGCTGACACAGGACAAAATAAACCCAGACCGTCCCTGGCAGGTGTTTGTCCAACCTGTCTTTAAAAAACCTCCAATGATTGGGATTCTACAACCTTCCTCTGAAGACTCTCCCAAAACTTAACTCCCTTATAGTTGAAAAGTTCTCTCTCATATCTAACCCAAATCTCCCTTGCTGCAATACTCCAGCTAAGGCCTTACCAGTGCCAAGCAGAGTGGGACAATTGTCTCCCATGTCTTCCATATGATACTCCTAATACAACCCAGAATATCAGCCTTTTTTGCAATTGCATCACACTGGATCACAAATTGAACGAGTCAACATTATAACCACTAGTGCTCATTACATAAATTGGAGAAAGACAGCAATATGGACTCCCATAAATTTAAGAAAATTTGGGAATACTTCTGAATGGTATCAAATTCTTTATAATACTTCTAGAACTTGATATCTTCTTGCCTCTCCTCCTAATCAACAAACTCACTAGAAAAGCTAACTGACTAAAGATAAGGTGATCACTTTTCCAGTTCAAGCAGTGATCAATCACTTCATAATTAAAGATCAGAGGTCGCTTTGGGGACTCTTTGGGTGACACATGCAAAATATGCATGATCAAAAATACTCCCCATTTAAATCTTTTTTAATCTTTATTTTAAAAGAGAATGTATAGACAAAAGTCTCTCTGCAATTAGGGTCTTGTCTTCTTGCTGCCATTATAAAGAAAGCCATCTATGGTAAATGAGTTAAAATAATTTCCTAAAGTCTAACAAAGTCAGTTTATAAAGCACATGGACTTTTATCTTGGCACTGGCCCAAAATGAAGGATGGCAAATTCTAATGCCGGAGGTTCCTAAACTGTAGCCATATGCGTCACTGGCTATTTACTTGGTACCACCTCTTCTTGTAACTTGCTGCTAAAATGCAGAAAAAGAAACTAAAAGTACATTAAAACTCATTATGCAATTGTGAATGGAGAGGGCAGTGGACCATAGACACACAAGTAAGATATGGTCTCCACTACAACATTTGAGAACTTCTTGTTTAGTGAACCCAGCTATTTAAATATTGGCAAAACATGACACTAATTAGGTTCTATTTTCCCAGTCCTGACCACACCAAGTTGAGTTTTACACTAAAGGCAGAACAAGAAGTAATCGGCTTAGTCTGCAGCAAGGGACATTTAGGTTAGATATTAGGAAAAGCTTTCTAACTATAAGGGTAGTCAAATTCTGGAATAGGCTTGCAAGAGGTTGTGAAATCCCCATCACTGGAGGTATTTACGAACAGACCACACCTGTCAGGGATGTCTATAGTTGGTTCTGCCGCAGCAGAGGCAGCTGGGCTCGATAATCTCTAAAGGTCCATTCCAGCCCTACATTTCTATGATTCTATTATTCTAACATCATTCTGGTCTCTTGTGCTAGGAGTTCTCCCATTTTAGAGTCCTCCACGGGAAATGTTCTGTCTTGGGTTCAGAAAATTTCACTGTAGTAAGATAATACATATTTTATTTCTCTTATTTTGGTGTCACCATGTGGTTACTTCATCTCAGAAATTTAAAACCATTATTTTTTAAAATCAGAAGTTACCATCACCAGCACTCCCAACACACTACCTGATTTTCGATGGCAGTCATAAAATACAATTAATGGCTATCTGAATGCTCTTTCTACCTTCCCCTCCCCCCGAACCCAATACAAAATAAGCAACGAAGGCCACACAGCTAGCAGCTCAGGACATACCTAGGCACACAAAGGATGCCAAGAGGGTTACATTTTAATGTACTCACCTGATTTGACTTTTCCACTGTACTGCTGGGAACTTCTGTGGTGTCCTTCACAAAAAAGTTATCTATGATGTGTCTCTCTGCACATTCCTGGCTGCAAATTGGACAGCGGATAACACCAACTAGAGAGAAAAATAAAGAGCAAGTTCAACTGGTAAGAAATCAAATTGATAAGCTTACAAATCTTAATCAAGTAATTTCAAAATAATTTTTATAGAGAGATACTTTTCTGAAAACTTTCAGTTAGTATTTCTAGAGTCCAAGGGATAAAATGACAATTCTTATCCACTGCCAACCCACAGACTTTGGGTCTCTTCCCAGGGGCGGCTCTAGCTTTTTTGCCGCCCCAAGCACAGCAGGCAGGCTGCCTTCGGCGGCGTGCCTGCGGGAGGTCCGCCGGTCCCGCGGCTTTGGCGTACCCGCCGCCGAATTGCCGCCGAATCCATGGGACCGGCGGACCTCCCGAGGCAAGCCGCCGAAGGCTGCCTGACTGCCGCCCTCGCAGGGACCAGCAGGGCGCCCCCCGTGGCTTGCTGCCCCAGGCACGTGCTTGGTGCGCTGGTGTCTGGAGCCACCACGGTCTCTGTCTGAAAGTCACTGAGTATCTCAGCTCCTAGTGGGATTCAGACACTTTAGTTTCAATAATCAGTTTTATTAGTATCATAGAATATCAGGGTTGGAAGGGACCTCAGGAGATCATCTAGTCCAACCCCTTGCTCAAAGCAGGACCAATCCCCAGACAGATTTTTGCCCCAGATCCCTAAATGGCCCCCTCAAGGATTGAACTCACAACCCTGGGTTTAGCAGCCCAATGCTCAAACCACTGAGCTATCCCTCCCCCTTCTTTTTTTGTGAATCTTCCACTGATTTCACCCCTTTGCTACTGAAAGGTTCATGTCTTCCCATGAGCAGTTTCTTGCAAAATGACTAGAGTGTCAGTTTGTAAGGTACCAGATACATTCAGCAGGACTAGAGGTACATAACTGCAATAGTGATGTGATGGGCGTGGAATTGTTGTGTAATAATCTAAGAGTATTGAGATGTAATAATTTTATGAATACAATATACTGTCTGGTCAATGAGGAGAAGTTACTGTATATTGGTTATAAGACTTTCCTGTTCTAATTAATAGGGGGCTTCAGGAAAAGCAAGCAGGACAGCAACACAATAGCTATAATTACAAAACAATGGCGTATTTCCAGGCTCCAGCCCAAAGTGAGACAGACATTTTACCAGTCTGGAAACTCATAGATCAAAGGGTTATAAACACTTAAAGAGCTGTCAAATGTCAAGGGGACAGGTTAACAAAGGCCCCGACTACACTGGCAAGTTTCTATGCAGTAAAGCAGCGTTCTGCGCTGTAACTCCCGAGGTGTACACACTGCCAAGCCACTTAGTGCGCAGAAACTGTGTAGTTGCAGCGCTGTAAAAAACAAACACCCCAACAAGAGGCATACAGCTTTCTGCGCCGGGGTTACAGCGCTGTGATGCCAGCGTAGACACTGTGGTCGAATACAGTACTGTGATTGGCCTCCGGTAGGTGTCCCACAATGCCTGTTCTCACCTCTCTGGTCATCAGTTTGAACTCTACTGCCCTGCCCTCAGGTGACCGTCATCCCCACCCCGTAAATTCCTTTGGAATTTTGAAAGTCCCCTTTCTGTTTGCTCGGTGATGTGTGCAGTGGTCTCAGTGCATCTTTCTAGGTGGCCAAGCCTGCTCCACGCACCAGGCGATCCCCCACTGGGAGCAATGCTGAGCTGCTGGACCTCATCAGCATTTGGGGAGAGGAGGTTGTCCAGTCCCAGCTGCGCTCCAGCCATAGGAATTATGATACCTATGGACAGATTTCACGATGCATGATAGAAAGGGGCCATGACTGGGACACACTGCAGTGCAGGGTTGAAGTGAAGGAGCTGCGCCCTCGAGGCGCAGGAGGCAAACCGCCACTCCGGAGCTGCGCCCACGAGCTCCCGGTTCTACAAAGAGCTGGACGTGATACTCGGCAGCAACCCCACCTCCACTGCGAAGACCACTGTGGATACTTCGGTGGCTCGCGTGCCAGTCAAGAGTGGACCGAGCCAGGAGAAGGAAACCTTGGACAAGGATGTGGAGGGGGAGGGGAACCCAGAGGCAGAGGATACTCAGAGGTCAGAGATGCATGCAGCCAGCTCTTTGGCTAGCCAATCACAGCTGTCAGATGTTGGCGAAGCGCAAACAGGAGAGGAGGCCCTGGTAAGTGGATTTGATTTTGGGACTCGCTCAAGCAAGTTGTTGGGGGCAGGAGAGTTGCAGAAATCAGGCGTGTCTCCCACTGCGTTCCTAGTCTGAACGGCTGAACAGGCTGTTGATTGACTCCCTCACTTCTTGGGAATCTGCCTCAGATCTCCAGGAAACTCTCATGGAGACAGTGGGCAATCCGCTGCCGCAGGTTCCTTGGCGGAGCTGCTTTATTTCTTGCCCCATTAACAGTAACTTTCCCGTGCCACTGTGCCATCGGGGGTGGGGCATTGCTGCACACAGATGAGACACACTGGGGCCAGGGTGGAAGCCACAGGCTTAGAGACGACCCTCCCTTGATTCCTTGATTACCCTCAGCAGCGAGGTATCTTCCATAATGATCACATCCTGTGGAAAGTGTGGGGACAGGAATGATTTATCAGGCCCCCCCTACAGTGCTGGCTCTCCCGGAGAGCTACATGCCCACTGTACAGCAGAGTCTGGGAAGAATGATTTACCCTTCCCCTGCGGCTACTCATTTTGGGGGTCTTGTGGCTCATGTGTGTTTGCCTGGGGTCAGCCAGTTAGTGACAGATGTGTGAGTACTGGCTCTGTTTTAAAGCACTGAATCATGTTGTCTGTGTTGCAAACAATACTGCTTCTGTAAAATGTCGCATTTAAACTTCACAGAGAGGACCTTGGGAGCCCAACCTCCCTCTTTGTTATCGGTGGTTAAACGGCTGCGCAGAATTAGAAAGCGGCCAAGAAGAACTAAGGAGGACTTTCTGCATGAAGTTATGATGCACTCTGCGGCCGAGAAACAGGAATTGAAGGAGTGGTGGGACAGCGAGAAGAGGGGCCGAAAGGAGAACGCGGCACGCCAGAATGAAGCCACGGAGCGGCTCTCAAAGGTTATGGAACACCAAGCAGACACACTGCAGGCGATACTAGCTCTTCAAACCGAGCAGCTCCGCGCCCGCCCTCCCCTACAGCCGCTGTCGCAAACTCTTTCCCATGCTTCCACCAGACATCGCCAATACACTGTTATCAACCTCCTGGCTTCAGTCTATACTCTGGCATTCCACTCCTCCCCCCCACAGTCCAGCACTGCAGACTCCCACTACACTCAATACCCATCCCTCTGCAGTTTGGCCCTGCTGAAGTACAGTACCTGCTGCATTGTACTCCAAAAGGAGAAGGTTGGCTATGATCCCTGGACATACACAAATCTTTAGCCGTCCCCACCTCCTCCTGGGACCTTCCCTTCCCCTATCCCCTCACTGCTGATAAACAAAAAAACCTAACTCTCTCCTCTGGTTGTTGTTTTTTAATAAAATAATTGTGTTGGTTTGAAAGCAATCTTTATTTCATTAATTGAAAGCAAACAGAGCCCTGCAAAAAAGAAAATTATGTTAAACCTTCATATTGCATCGCTTGCACCAATCACAATCACCTCCTAGCATTACAAGCACTGCACTTCCAAGTATAGTAACAGATATTGGTGGCTTTCAGCTTCAAATTGCTGCCTCAAGGCATCCCTGATTCTTATGGCCCTGTGCTGCACCCCTCTAATAGCCCTGGTCTCTGGCTGTTCAAACTCAGCCTCCAGGAGCTGAGTCTCTGTGGTCCAGCCCTGAGTGAAGCTTTCACCCTTCCCTTCACAAATATTATGGGGTGTACAGCACATGGCTATAAGCATAGAAATATTGCCTTTGGCCAGATCCAGCTTCCCACATAGGCCAAAAGCACACTCAACAGTCATGCTGCATTTGGATCACAATGGGCATTTCAACTTCCCCTACGGTGATCTTCTGGTCCGGGAAGAAAGTCCCTGCTTGCAGCTTCCTGAACAGGCCAGTGTTCCAAAAGATGCGTGTGTCATGCACCTTTCTGGACCAGCCTGCGTTAATGTCTCTGAAACGCCCACAGTGATTCACAAGCCCCCGGAGAACCATTGAGAAATACCCTTTGCGATTAATGTACTCGGTAGCTAGGTGGTCTGGTGCCATAACTGGAATATGCATGCCATGTATCGCCCCTCCATAGTTAGGAAAGCCCATGTTTGCAATGCCATCCACAATGTCACGCATGTTGCCAAAGTCATGGTCTTTCGGAGCAGGATGTGATTAATGGCCCTGCACACTTCCGTCAACTTGAGTCCAACAGTCGACTTTCCCACTTCGAACTGGTTAGCGACCGATCGGTAGCAGTCTGGAGTAGCCAGCTTCCACAGTGCTATCGCCACGCACTTCTCTAATGGCAGGACAGCTCTCATTCTCGTGTCCTTGCGCCGCAGGGCTGGGGCGAGCTCATCACACAGTCCCATGAATGTGGCTTTCCTCATCCGAAAGTTCTTCAGCCACTGCTCATCATCCCAGACGTGCATCACAATGTGATCTCACCACTCAGTGCTTGTTTCCCGAGCCCAAAAGCAGAGTTCCACTGTGGTCAGCACCTCCATGAATGCCACACGCAATCTCATGTCGCAGCTAGTACACGTGGCGAGATGAATGTCACATTCCTCTTGCCTTTATAGTTTAAGGACTAACTCCACTGTCACTCGTGATGTGTTAGTCAGAGCGAACAGCATAGAGGTTAACCATTTGGGATCCATTCCTGCATCCCAAAGAAGCTGGGCGCGCAGTACACAAACCATTGAAAGATGGCACCAAATGTGGACGGAAGCACAGGGATTGCTGGGATGCAAAGAAACGCATCACGGGGCATTGAGACAGGACCCAGGATGCTCCGCGACCCTCTCCGTCTTCCCACAACTCTTAGCGGCAGAAGAGGAAGAAATGCTCTGTGGGATAGCTCCCCAGAGTGCACCACTCTGAATACCGCTACAAGTGTGAACATGCTATTGCGCAGGCAACTGACAGTGTGAACACACAACTGCAGTTTCCCTTCAGAGCTCTCTGAGCAGTGCTGTAACTCTGGCGCTATAACTCTGCCAGTGTAGACATGCCCACAGAGAGGCTCTATGGAGTTGACTGAGTTGGGACCTTCCCCAGATCCAGGGAACAGTAAACCTTAGGCCTGGTCTACACTACGACTTTAATTCGGATTTAGCTGCTTTAATTCGAATTAACGCTTGACCCGTCCACACAACGAAGCCATTTAATTCGAATTAAAGAGCCCTTTAATTCGATTTCTGTACTCCTCCTCGACGAGAGGAGTAGCGTCAAAATCGGTATTGTTAATCCGAATTAAGGTTAGTGTGGCCGCAATTCGATGTTATTGGCAATTAGATGTTATTGGCTACCCACAATGCAACGCTCTGGAAATCGATGCTACTATGGTAGCTTGGACGCACACCACCGAATTAATGGTGCCTAGTGTGGCCGAATACATTCAAATTTATAAAATCGGTTTCCTAAATTCGAATTATATAAATTCGGATTAATCCTGTAGTGTAGACATACCCTTAGAGAAATGCAGGCATGAATATAGACTGGTTTGTTTTCTTAAGATCTATTTTCTCTTAATTGCTTTGGTTATGCTTTAAGAAAACTGTCTCCCCACTATAAGTGACAGCTAGAGACCTGAGAGAAGGTGTGCTGAAAACAGGAAGGGTCAGAGGGGCAGTTAGCCTGGTAACTGTGACACCTGATACACCACTTCATAGTTAAGTCTTTTAAACTAACAAAAGAAGATGTAGAAGTAGAGAGTTAAAATATATATATTTACTACATAATCAATTATGTTTCACATTGTCAGTGCTCTGAACTCACCTTTTACACAAGCCTCCCCATAAAATTCTGCCAATGTATCTTAATGGGTATTACTAACCTCCCTCCTATACAAGAATTAGGCCTTTTCTGATACAAGCCCATTGATTTTCTCAGAGTGACTTTGTGATCTGGACATTCATTTAACACAGATTATACAGAGTTCAGACTTGTGCACTGCATCTTGCCTCCACCTCATCACATTTAAAGTTGAGTTTGACAAAATACATTTACTTCTATGCATACGATCGTAGATATGCTAAGCTCTTATTTCAGGCCCCAAATCTTTAGCAAAGAGGAAAGATGAACAGCTTACATATCCCAAAGACAGTTGTGCTGCATCACTAGACATACGTGTGATAGCTGCCCTCTTGGCAGACAGACCAGGAACTGACCTGGGGACCTCTGGAACTGAAAGCATGAGATGCTACACCTTCAGCTAAATAGCCAACACTTTATAGCTGCAGGTTGTAACAACTCTTTCACTGTGGAACAGCACGTAGAAGGATCTTTAACACACATTCACCAATGGATTGCGCGCACACTTTCTACATCCTAGTCAAAACTGAAGTAGAAATCTATTACCATCATTCTGGATATAACTCAGAAACTCTGTTTTCAAGAAGTCTGATAACTCTAGAGCTTAACTCTGGAGCTAAATTCAAACAATGCCGAAACACAGGCCGGGTCCATACTACAAAGTTCAGTTGATGACAAGACAACTTATAAGCTCTTTTTGCACATGTCTACACTCAAATTTGTCTCTGACCAATGTAAGTGTTGCTTTTGGTGATTGCCCACCTTGGCAAGCATGCCTATAAACTCTCCCTTGTTGTGTGCATTGTCCAGTGTTTAAAATTTAAAGATGGTGACTGGCCCACCCCCAAAAGACATAGGTACTGACTTCCCATTATTTTACTCATATAAAAAAGTAGTACAACAGACAGAGGTAGAGTTGGCATCTGCTTTTCGTTCCCCTCATGGGATAAGTGAAGGGGAGGGGTGGGTTGGGAGGGGGTACCATGCAGAACATCTCGAGGAAACTTTCATGGCAATACTCAAATTCTCTCCTGAAAGTTTTTAGGGATGGCTGCCTTATTTGTTCCTCTGTGGTAGGACATTTTCCCATGCACTATGTGATGAGCTCAGGTGGCACCACTGCAGTAAACAGGCTAGTAGCATATGGGCCAGGCAACTTCAGGATGCTAGTAGCAGCTGGACTTTGTGTCTTTATTACCCTTAGTAGTGAGAGATCAACTAAAGCCACCATTGCCTGTGGAAAATAGTGTCAATATTAAGTGCCACAGCCCTGTGGAATAGGGACTGAAATTTTAGTGCATCATGCAACCAAAATTCCTTCTCTTCCCTACCGCCCCACCCTGGTGGGCCATACTCACCTTGGCTGCGACTGGAGAGCGATGCTGTGTAGAGGCTCTCCAAAGCTGAAGTGTTAATAAGCATATCTTATTAAAAGTTGTTATGGGAATAAGGCAAAACTCCCTTGCCTTATTCTCTTTCTGTTGTGACTGTAAATCCAATGATACAACTGACTGTTTTTAATCAGCCACTGCTGCCGCTGCAGCCTTGAGGGGTCCCCCTTCCATAGCCGCAGAATTCCTGACCCTGATGAGGAAAAAGAAGAGGACTAGGGATGGCATGTTCAGGGAGATCCTGCAAGCTAGTGCTGTGTTAGACACCGAACAAAGGGCCTGGAGGGCCAACATGGCAGACAGCATGGAGAACTCCATGGTAGCAGCTCCCTAGCCCCTCGACGTAACACGTGCCATCATGGGCTGCATCCTTACCCTTACCACTGCATGCCAGGGGACAGCAAGGAAGACTACAGCTTCACACACACGAACAGTGATTCTTGTTGGATGGTGTATATGTAGCCACAACAAGCTACGTTTGTGCACTGAAATAGGCATTTGCTGCTCTTCCAATTTTGAAGTCCTAATCTGTTAATTTATATTTAAATTTTGTATTACATTGCCTGTTTTTTTACACACCGTTTTTCTGCACTGTTTTTGACCATCAATAAATTTCTATTTTTTTTTTTTTTTAAATAAAATTATCTTCATTAGTTCACAATACATATTTGGAAACTGATTTAGGCTTCTGAGTTTAAAATTGCTGAAGCAACTTTTTACCATATTTTACAGTTAGAGAATAAGTAGAAGTAATGGTCTAAATACAGCGGGCAGAAACAGACAGTATTTGTCACTGTGTACTGATAGAGCACTTTAAAGAAGAGAAACTATATATATCCATTTTAGATGAGGAACAGTGAAAAACCTCTCTAAAATAAGTGCCTAACGAATCAAACTAAGAATGTTCTAGAAAAAGGAGAAGGATTTAATCTGTCATTCTCGTGATGCCAGCCTTTATTGCTCATTATACAATTCTCCCACAAAACATCTCCTCACTTCTTGTTAAGTTGTTCCTTAAGCATGTATTGATATCACAGGGATTAATCCATGAGGCAATTAAGCTCTCTTCCCTCAAATCCCTCTTCAAGACGCACTTCTATGATGCCTACAAGTCTGCCGGTCAATGATTAGGTTGTGCAGTAGTGAGGGCAAACTGATTTTTTTTTTTAAATCTAAGATTTGGAAACATGAAGTTGTACAATACTTATGTACAACTGTATTATCTTGTTTTCATTAACCTCATCCTTCCTTGTTTGGTCACCCTCACTGCCTGTGTTTTGCCTGAAGTTACCGTAATCTTTTCAATGTGGGGACTATATCAACTTGTGTTTATGCAATGCCTAACTACATCAACATATGTCCCAATTGGGTAAGTCATGGAGAACCCACATACAGATAGTATAATACTAAGTGTTCAATTTATTTCATTGTTTGCTTTTATTTCTCTTACCAACAGAGTCTTCCCTAAATGAAGGAAACTATGGGAGAGGTAGAAATTACATTTGTTGCTGTTGTGACAGCAAAGCTTCTTACAACTTATAACCCCCTAGGGATCTAGGGGTTATAGTGGACCACAAGCTAAATATGAGTCAACAGTGTGATGCTGTTGCAAAAAAAAGCAAACGTGATTCTGGGATGTATGAACAGATGTGTTGTGAGCAAGACACGAGAAGTCATTCTTCCGCTCTACTCTGCGCTGGTTAGGCCTCAACTGGAGTATTGTGTCCAGTTGTGGGCACTGCATTTCAAGAAAGATGTGGAGAAATTGGAGAGGGTCCAGAGAAGAGCAACAAGAATGATTAAAGGTCTTGAGAACATGACCTATGAAGGAAGGCTGAAAGAATTGGGTTTGTTTAGTTTGGAAAAGAGAAGACTGAGAGGGGACATGATAGCAGTTTTCAGGTATCTAAAAGGGTGTCATAAGGAGGAGGGAGAAAACTTGTTCACCTTAGGCCTGGTCTACACTACGACTTTAATTCGGATTTAGCTGCTTTAATTCGAATTAACGCTTGACCCGTCCACACAACGAAGCCCTTTAATTCGATTTCTGTACTCCTCCTCGACGAGAGGAGTAGCGTCAAAATCGGTATTGTTAATCCGAATTAAGGTTAGTGTGGCCGCAATTCGATGTTATTGGCAATTCAATGTTATTGGCTACCCACAATGCAACGCTCTGGAAATCGATGCTACTACGGTAGCTTGGACGCACACCACCGAATTAATGGTGCCTAGTGTGGCCGAATACATTCGAATTTATAAAATCGGTTTCCTAAATTCGAATTATATAAATTCGGATTAATCCCGTAGTGTAGACATACCCTCAGTCTCTAAGGATAGAACAAGAAGCAATGGACTTAAACTGCAGCAAGGGAGGTTTAGGTTGGACATTAGGAAAAAGTTCCTAACTGTCAGGGTGGTTAAACACTGGAATAAATTGCCTAGGGAGGTTGTGGAATCTCCATCTCTGGAGATATTTAAGAGTAGGTTAGATAAATGTCTATCAGGGATGGTCTAGACAGTATTTGGTCCTGCCATGAGGGCAGGGGACTGGACTCGATGACCTCTCGAGGTCCCTTCCAGTCCTAGAATCTATGAAACTTAAATGCACAGGGCTAACTCTGCATTTCAATCACTCAGAATGCACCTACTGACTTGCATGGGAAACCCCATAAGTAAAACTGAAGGAAAGTTACAGTACATGATCAAAATTTCAGCCACACTGAATACAAAGGGGGGGAAATGTCAAACTGATGTCACAACAGTCCTTAAATTCCACAAGTAAGATTTAATATACAACTCATCCTTAACACTATTTTTTCTGTAAAGGGCTTTGAGACAGTGAGTGGATCAAACTGTACATTAAAGGAAGCTTTCATGGGCAAAGAAACATTTGGAACTTTCCTAAGGGTAAGTGCCCACTACACTAGAAGGTACTTACCTATAAGAGGTAAGCTAAGTTGCTGTCTGGCATTTTGAACAAGTCATTCTCTCTCTTCTCTAGTGCCTACAGCTGCATCACGTTGCACTGCCAACAATGAAAAACATGAGAAAGCCAGATATCTACAATTACATTGTGAAATACTAGTTATTGGTGAAGATCATTAGGTGACACTTGCCTCTGGGCCAGAAGATTGTGCATTCAACTCAGCATGTAAATACCAGGCTCAAACTTGTTGATACTGCAATGCACAGTGCTCTTGCAATGTTAGAAGGAAAATTTTTCAACTGTTAAATCTGTACAGACAGCTGTTATATTCCACCATGAGTCTATTTTGGGCTTGATTGCACAGAAATGTAGTGTAAATGCAAGAGGAGAGGATTTGGAGTTGTGGTGGGCATAGAAAAACCAGCAGCTATTGTTAGGGATGGGTAAGGTTCTATTATATTCCCACGGTTCTATTATATTCACAGTACTTACTGAAATCGTCACAGGGGCAGAGTTAAGGTTGCGTGGGAGTAAAGTATGGCAGGTATTACCGTAACCCTGCACTTTCTGGTTTTATAATGTTAGTGCTTTGTTTTGATGTATTTCCAGCTTCCCAGGAGGTTTCAGTTTTCAGCTGCCAACTTCTGTGTTCTAGTGCACTGCTAGCCAACTTTAGCTCCCTTTTAATTAAAAACATTTATTTAATGAGTTTCTTTGCTCAGATGTACTGAATAAAATGGATCTATCAGAAAGAGAGACGGTTGAGACCTGCTTCTGCTCTTACTATCCTTTGTGAAGCAAAGGACAAAAACTAGAGTACATTTCAGCAGAAGGAAGCTGGGATGAAAAAAAAAAAAAAAAAAAAAAAAAAAAAAAAAACCTTGCCAGGACTGGTTCTGGCCCTTGCTGGTTTTTGAGAAGGAAGAGCAATTAGATTACAAGTTGACATACTGAAGATGCAGAACTGAAGACTTAGAAGCTAAGAAGTTCATTTAGCAATTTAATGGTCTAAGCATATTATATATATATATATATATATATACACATACACACACACACACACACACACACATATATATATATATATTGTGACAAAGTTCCTCCTCTATCTTGGTGGGTCCTGCGCTTATTGGCGGATTTTCTTGCCTCAGAGATTCACCATGTGGGTTGGGGAACAGCCCAGAGACCTTCCCCTCTGGAAGAACCCACAGTCCAGGTCAATTGGGAGGTTTGGGGGGAACCCGGGCCCACCCTCTACTCCGGGTTCCAGCCCGGGGCCCTGTGGACTGCAGCTGTCTATAGTGCCTCCTGTAACAGCTGCATGACCGCTACAACTCCCTGGGCTACTTCCCCATGGCCTCCGCCAAACACCTTCCTTATTCTCACCACAGGACCTTCCTCCTGGTGTCTGATAACGCTTGTGATCCTCAGTCCTCCAGCAGCACACCCTCTCACTCTCAGCTCCTTGCACCTCTTGCTCCCAGCTCCTCACACTCGCACCACAAACTGAAGTGAGCTCCTTTTTAAAACCCAGGTGCCCTGATTAGCCTGCCTTAATTGATTCTAGCAGCTTCTTCTTAATTGGCTCCAGGTGTCTTAATTAGCCTGCCTGCCTTAACTGGTTCTAGCAGGTTCCTGATTACTGTAGTGCAGCCCCTGCTCTGGTCACCCAGGGAACAGAAAACTACTCATCCAGTGACCAGTATATTTGCCCTCTACCAGACTCCTGTACCCCACTGGTCAGGGTCCGTCACCACCCACACGTTTACTCTTTGGTCAGAAGAAGGGAGGCTTTTGGTCCTAAGGGCATGCAGGGGTAGAATGTTCTCAAGAGTGACAGCCACCATGTTTTTTAAATATAACAGCCATATCCAATTCACAAGACAGTTTTGTGGTTTCCCTGGAACAAGTGTTTGTGGAGTGGCAAGACTAGCAAGTTAATCAGTAATCAGTTAATTCAGGTTAAAAACCTCTAGTGTAGACATATCCCTAGAGTACCAACAGAAAGTACAGTAAGTCTTCTAGTTAGTGACCTGATTTTTCTCATCGCCTGTACTTTGAGGTTAGTCTCAGAAGCGTTAAGTGAAGTGGCCTTGTCTACACGAGAAAATTGAACAGTTTGTAATTGAACTGATTTAAGCACAAAGAGCTCAGTGTGTCCACTTTAATCAAGCTGAATCAGTCTGTCCTTGTCTTTGCTATGAACGAGTTGTGTTCTTAACTAACAAGACCCTTACGAATTTTGCCCAGCATCCACACTAGCACTATTTTAAACCATTCAGTTTCAATTACCTTTGGATATCTATTTCACAGTTTCCAACTCAGCTCCCAGAAGCAATATGGAAAGATTTTGCAAGGCACTCTGCAACAGTAGTGGGAAGACCAGCTGAATTAGTTAAATCTAGCGTGCACTAGCACTGCACTAAACTGGTTAAACTTGCTGAAAAATAGTCCATTCCAAATGGTAATTAAACCAGTTGTAAGCCATTTGGAGATTTGGGGCAGTTTTACTTGAGGAGAGGAAATGTCCTATAAACATTCTAGGGGTTTAATGGTTAAATAGTGCCAAGATAATCCAAGCCAAAGCTTAACTGTTGCCTGTTTTAAAGGGCATTTCCCCTGAAGAGTGCTTGGGAGCAGCCGGGGACCTTTGTTTTCCCTAAGTATATCTATGGTTAAGCAGATTAGTTAGCATTGTAAAAGGTGGTAAAATGACAGAACTTCAGCAAGACAGGATTTTCCAAATTCACAAAAATTCAGAGCATGAAAATTCTTAGTTGATGCAAGATCTTTCTAACTGATTAATTAAAAAAGTAAAGTTAGTATTATAAATACTGAAGAAGAGTTATAAGTACAGAAACCAGGATTTAAAGATGGACATGGTAGTTTTAACAACAGAAAAAAATCCGGGTATTTTAAGTCTTAAAACATTGCCAACCCATAACTGTTTCTAACTCAAAAATAAGGAAGTTTCACTTGTAACAAAGAACTTATGTGCACATATTAATGCAAGGAACTCCCATTAATATTACATAAATATTGTTAAACATATATATGGGGTGGGGGAAAACTGGTTGTAGTCCTCATACAGGTCACATTTTTGTTAAATGTTACACAATTTATTAAAAGACATAACACTGGAAGATAATACTACTTGCAATAAGCCTAAATACATTTTAAAAAGATACCCCTTTCCTCAGTGAGTCAATCCTGTGCTGGCAAAATTAACAACTTCTTCAAACTGGTTTCCTCCAGAAAAACTGCTTCTATCTAGTTCTAGCAGTCTGCTGCTTCTAATGGAGTTCAAATAGGTTACACCAACAAGCACACGTGTCTCTAGAGGAAACCTGCCTCTAACTGCCAACCTATAAATCAAGCAAATTAGTTTATTAAAATCTGAATTGTGTATTTAAACATCATATAAAATGGATTAATATATTAAAGATAAGAGACTACCTGATTGCAATCCCCCTCTCTGAAAAAGTGTTACAGGCCAGTTTTGATGCAGCAGTGCATTGACTTTCTTGGAATGGAAAGCACTGCAGAGCAGAATTAAAAATACTTCAGCTGCTCTGCAAAGTGACTTATTGTTTTTACCACATATGCCAGCCTTTAAATGTTTCACTTAACTATCAACCTACAGATTTTGCAACTGTTGTACTGCACTGAAACTTATCATAACATTATGAATGCAAAATGTATGGCTGCAAGCAAGAGTATTTCTTCTCCAATTTATTTTCTTTAAAAGACAATGTTAGTGGTATGAGAAGTGCCACAATGCCAGACCAGCATTAATCATAAAGGTGTACAATTCCTCTCACCTCCCTGTCCTCAACTAAACCTTGACCTAAAGACTACCAACAATTACACCAATTGTGATGACTGTTAAAATTATGACTATTAAAGAAACATCTTTTCGTGTCCTGAAATCTACAAGTGCTCCGATTCTTATATTTATCAGATATGTAATGAATCCAATTTCGCAAGACTAAACAGTCTTCAAAGAGAGACTTTAGTTAAATTTTTTGATATAATTTGTTGTTCTAAAAAGAAATTTCTAACTTTGAAAACTCCAGTTCCCTGCAAAAAGGTGCTATAATCTGAAGGTTGCCAATAAGTGAAAGGCAGGTTTGCAGGGCTGCAGCCAAGGAAGGAAGCACTGAGATGTGCCAAGCCCAGGCCTCTAGTGCCATGGAAGGGCACAGAGAGAGGCAACATGTAGCCCTGTGGCCCCCAGAGCCCTCCCTTACAGGGTAACAGGTCCCCAGCTGTGGGCAAGTTTTCAGGGCTGCAGCCAGGAAAGGCATGCCCCAGCATTTCCTTCCCTGGCTGCACTCCCGCAAACCTCCCTAAGGCCAGGGCTTTTCTTCCAAAAGATATTCTCGATAAGCGGTATGGCTGTTGCCAATACTTGAACCCCATTAGCATCAAAGTCAATGGCTCCCAGCAAAATGTTGCTATGAACTGAAAAAGTCATTAATATTCGGATTGCTAAGACTGACATCCACTGTAGTTTTAATACTGCCTAGGCTTATAGCTTCTGTTAGGAACTCTACATAAATGCCACTGAAATAATATTTTGCAAATCTAAATTTTATATATCTACATTCCTGGGTCTTATATTGGTGGTCAAGGATATAGTGCCCCAGTGCTTCTCCAGAGTACGGAAAGCAATAGCTCCCCTTTCTTCTCTGCTTGCCAGAAGAAAAAAAACAAAAAAACAAGTTATTGGTTATTACTAAATATATTTAAGTGGGAGAGTGTTGCTGTAAAAGAACTCTTACCAAAAAACTGGCATAGAGGTGGGTCTTACATTTAGCTCAGTAATATTTTTTATTTCTTTTGGCATTGAGTTCTAGAAGTCTAGATTCTGTGAAATTTCAGTCTCCCACCACTAATTAACACCTTTGGTGTTGTAGTGGAAGCTGTGATTATGGAGAAGTAGAAAGACACTGTCTTTTAGGAAGCTAGAGCCAATCCCAGGCAGGACAGCACAAAAAAAAAAAAAAAAAAAAAAGATTCAGGAAGACTTCTGAGCAGTGAGACCTTGGTTGCCTATATAGCAGATGAAAAAGTACGTTTTCTGATAGTTGATATTCTTTCCTGTTGCTACAGCAAAGATCCTCTGGTAGACACTAAAATTATGAAACTGGTTGATTACAGGTTTAGAGACAGCTATCACTAGTATTGGGATCAGGGCCCTGTGAGCACTTTCTATCTTGATTTTCCCACCCCACTCTGCAGGTAAGCTGTATCACAGCTCAGGGCAACTGCACCTGTATTTCTCCTTAGTGGTTCAGCAAGGGCATCCACTGTCAGGCTCCTAGTTGCCCAATCTTTGGTGGATGCCCTGGTCAGAAGGGAGAGACGCAGGTATTTCAAGTCCGACCAGTTCCCAGCCTTCAGTGTCATTCCCAGCAAAAGACAATCTACTTAAATAGGCTCTCTCTTCAGAGACTAATAACACAGTAATTGAAACAGTTATAAGTTACCACACAGCATTTCCTATGTAAGCTTATTTTATTTTTTAAAGCAAAATTACTATGGGCTCTAGAAAGGTGATTCCTTAACACCCTGTAAAGAGGTCTCTTTTGTGGTCACAAGCTCATAACAGCTTCAGCTCAAAACTCCAGGCTTGGCTTGACATGAGTAATTGGACATGAGGGAGACTCATTTCTTGGGAGAGAGGATTAGAGAGGTAAGTAGATTAGCGGACTGGAAACAATGTCTGTGCCAAGATAGGTAAATGGGTCACTAAGCTAAGAGACAGAACATCTGAACTAGCTAACACAAGGGGAAACATCCTGGGAACCATTTGCAATGGACAACATAACAATGGACCAGATAAGCCTAGGACACAGGATGAGGTAAAAAGTAAGTCGTGCATGGACAATGTGTGGACAGAGCATGATGTACGCGGATTGGTTACTGCAAAGTAACCAAGCCAAACTCCAAAATGTGTGACGCAATGTAATGGGTAAATATATATAAAGGAAGAGGTTTTTCTGTGCAACTTAGCTTTGTGATGTATCCTTGCATTTGAGTCTGATCAACTCAGCATAACTTTGCTCTATGCAAAATAAAGATACCTAAATGTCAAAATCTGGAGTCGAACTGAGTTCCTAGGAAGCCAAGTGAAAGAGTGGTCTCAGAGGGAATCCCAACAAGAACTAGAACCCCAAGAAAAGTTAATTCTCAACTTTATAGAGTTTGGTGGTCTTTGAACTGGAGTTTACAGAAGCAGATAATTAACAGTCAGTCAGTTTCTCTCCCCAGGATGTAGCTTCAAAAGGAGGGCTCCAAAGTGGGTCATCTGCATTCACTTCACTCCCAGGTACTTCCTAGGAAATTCACTTCACGCATTGTCCCCAAAAGTTCTTAATATCACCCAAAGATTACATTAATCCTGTCTCCTGTTAAAGAAGTTCCATACAATCCCGCAATAGTACATAAACATTTGCATTTTTCAATGAACCTCAAAGATATACACTAAGGTTTATCCAGGATATTTCAGGACACTGTCATATCTGACACAAATTGATCTAATGAAGACTGCAGAGAGAACTCGAAGAATTTTGCATTCATAATGGTGGTCAGGTTGAAAGCGATCCTGTGAATAACTTTAGGTGCCAGACTTCAATGTGACGTAACCACATGCTGGTATGCCATCCTATATAGAGATCTCACTTGATTCAGGGCCTAGGTAGAAGATCGTTGGGTACCCACTAGGAAACATTTCCGACACAAGATTGCCACTAGACGACCTCCAGGAGTACAGTAGTTTCAATTCAAGTACTGTAACATGTTCATGCCACAGCACAGCATTTGGAAACCTTAAAAAATGCATTAAGATAGGTTTTGCAATTAATATGTTGCAAATGATCATGTAACAGTGAGGAGTACTCAGGATTCTCATAGCAAAATTAACATCCATTGCTAAATTTTAATCCATTTCTTGACTTGTGTGTTTACATTAGACACCTTAATGTTACAAAACAGCTTACAAAAAAGGAAAACTTCTTTTCAATCTTTAATCCGCATCCCACGTTTTTTCTTCATGACATTTTCTCCCTTTCCCATAAAGTTCACACTTCTTTCCACTCTACCCTGTTTCCTCATCCCTCTTTGTCTGAGGACTTTGATCCCTCTCACCACCAGGTAAGTGGGCAACAAGAGTGGCACCTTCTTTCCTCAACCCCTTCCAACACCCAGGCTGATCACAACTGAAGCTGTTTTAGGCATAGTCTAACTAGAACATTAAGTTGACTTAATTACGTTACTCAGGGTTGTGGATACTTCAGGATAAAGCTGATATAACCCCCCATCATAGACAGTGCTAAATCAATGGAAGAATTATTCCATTAACCTAGCTACTGCCTCTCAGGGAGGTGGATTACCTATGTCAATGGGAGAACCGCTACAACAGCTGTGCTACTGTGGCATTTCAAGTGTAGACAAGCCAAGGTGGATAAAAATCAATGATTTTTTTTTTAAATCAGATTTTTGAGGGGGAAAAAACCCTATCTAAAGATTGAGCTATAATGCATCTTAATTAAAACTAAGACATCTCATCATGGAATAGGGATTATAAATTCTAATTCTATAGTATGAGACAATATATTCCTGTAATGTTTAAAAAAAGTTTTGTAAATGAGTTCCAATAGTTCGTGGATTAGGGACCCATTCTTACAGGGTTCCAGGGGCTTCTGTATAGATTATTTAGGTTAATCTTTCTATCTACCCAATGGGACTCAGTGCTCAGTCTAGAAGATACCATCAGAGATGCTTAGTTTTGCAGTTCTCAAACTGTGGATTTGTGTCTCCAGAGATAACATGCTTGTTAACAGCAAAAATGTTTTAAATAAATAATACACCTCTACCCCAATATAACGCTGTCCTCGGGAGCCAAAAAAATCTTACCGCATTATAGGTGAAACCGTGTTATATCGAACTTGCTTTGATCCGCCGGAGTGCGCAGCCCCGCTCCCCTGGAGCGCTGCTTTACCGCGTTATATCCGAATTAGTATTATATCGGGTAGTGTTATATCAGGGTAGAGGTGTATATAGAGGTGAGAAATAACAGACCTCAACCCTACTGTCCCGCTGAAAATGTGTGTACACAGAGTCAATCCCTTACCTCTCTCTCAAAGTGCAAAGTTTCAAAAAGTTCAATGAATAGAAGATTGTTGGGGGTGGAATAGATCTGACAAGGAGAAGAAGTCTGGAGACAAATGTGAGAAGGGAGGAACAGGCAATAGAAACAAAAGTGAAACTGTTTGAGCAGCATATTCCAGAAGTCTTGAGGTCTTTCTGAGTGTAGCCTTCATTGATTTGAGATCTACCATACCATTCTCTCACTAGAAGGGAAAACCTATAATGGCAGCAGGCCGTAAAAGAGACCCAGTTTGGGAATATTTTAATGAAGTTCCTCTACCTGTGGGTAAGACAGGCATGCGTGCAAAATGCAAACAGTGCAACAAAGAAATGCAAGGCCTGGTTGCCCGAATGAAACAAAATCATGAGAAGTGTTCCTTCTCAGGAGGAAGCTGCGTTGAAGATGATAAAAGGAACATGTCTGAATATGCAGGATCTTCAGGTTGGTAAACTTTTTTATTTCATACTTCTTTCTTAAGGACTGCCTGTCTTCCTTCTAGACTATTCTTGAATTCTCATGTTTGAGCAAAAAATATAGCTGTTACTCTATGGTACTATGATTTTAGATGCAGTTGTGATAAAAAATAAATAGCTGAAATAGGCAGATCTTCCTTTTACAATTTCACCTTTAAAGTAGTTCTGAGTGTCAGTGAATGCAATGAGTATACTAAATGAGCAGTACAGTAATAATAATTAAATAACTGCATGAACTTATTGTGTTTAGGAGAATCCATCCTCAACATACAGGATTCTGAAGACTATCCACCTACAAGATCACCATCATTTTCTATACTTTCAGAGTTATCTGCCAAAGATAGTGTTTCAGTCATATCATGTATGTCACATAGCCACAGCATATCACCTGTAGCAAAAAGAAAAAGAAAAAAATCTCCATCATCCAGGAACAACCATAGATAAATCTGTGATAAGAAGCAGCAGATTACAAAAAGGGGTAATTGATGAAAAAATTGCCCAGTTTGTTTATGCAACAAACTCTCCTTTCTCTATGATTGAGAACCCACACTTCATTAACATGGTTCAGTCATTAAGACCAGGGTACAGTCCACCCAACAGAGCAGATGTCGCAGGCAAATTGCTGGATAAAGTGTATGAAAGAGAAATTGAGCAGTGTGCAAAAGGTCTAGAGGGTAAAATTGTTAACCTGAGTCTTGATGGGTGGAGCAATGTCCACAATGATCCTGTTGTATGTGCTTGGTCACAGACAATGCTGCAAATGTATCCAAGATGAGAAGAAATTATTTAAAAGAGAGTCCCAAGCTAATAACATACGCTTGCAGTGCTCATTTGATGCACCTCCTAGCCAAAGACTTCAGTTTTCCAGAAATAAAGGCTAATGTTGTTGAAATTGCAAAATACTTCCGTAACAACCACTTTGCAGCAGCTGCTCTGAAAAAAGTGGGAGGAACCAAGCTAACTCTCCCACAAGACATGTGAAGGAACTCAGCAGTGGCCTGTTTTGAGCACTATATCAAGAACTGGCTTAATCTGATAACAGTTTGTGAACAAAATGGTGAAATAAATAGATGGCAGTGTCACAGCCAAAGTTCTCAACATTGGGCTTAAGAGAAATGTTGAACACATGCTGAGTACCCCGAAGCCTATTGCTGTAGCCTTGAACAAAATGCACGGGAAATAGCTGTTTTACTGCCGACGCTGTTGAAATCTGGAAGGAACTGAGTGAGATCTTAAAAAGAGAAATATGCAATGACAGAGTTAAATTACAAGCATTAAAAAAAATGAATGGGATAAGCATTATCTCCAGCTTATTTTCTTGCAAATATTCTCAATACTCAGTACCAGGGTTAAACCTTAAATGCTGAAGAAGAGGAGTTGGCTATGACATGGACATCCAGAAATCATCCCTCCATAATGCCAACTATAATAAACTTCAGAGCTAAATAATAAAATTCAAGAAATATGTTTGCTGATGGTGTTTTAAAGAAAGTCACACCAGTGAACTGGTGGAAGTCACTTAAGCACTTGGATTCAGAGACTGTTGAAGTGAGAATCTCACTTTTAAACAGCAGTAGCTTCTTCTGCCGGTATAGAAAGAACATTTTCTTCCTTTGGACTAATTCATTCCAAACTGAGAAATTGTTTGGGACCTGAAAAAGCAGGATAGCTTGTTTTTCTTTTCCAGATTAATCAAACAGGAAAATGAAGGTGAAGATGACTGATTTACCTGCAGAAGCCAATGTTACGTTTCTCATGTTGACCTGGCTGACATAGTCGATTGTTGGGGTTTTTTTTTTTTAAATGTTTCATTTAACCATTTTAGTTAAAAACAATTTTAACAAAAACAAACCTGATTTTAAAAAACTTGAATGTTTAACTTAATTCAAAAATTCATATGCTTGTTTTGTTAAAATATTATATGTTTGCTGTGGAAGAAAAAAATCCAGAATCCATAACATTGTTGTTTTAGTTACATAAAACATTTTAAATGTCTGTCTGGTGATGTTCTCCTCCTAATACAGCATGGCAAAAAAATCCTCCAAATATTAATGATTAACCTGTTGAATTGTAGATAGTTCATCTCCCAATGACTTCATAAATATCTGTATAGTGTGTACCTTCTAAAAATGAAACCTACATCTATCTCTGGGTTGTGAAGAATATGTATTAAAGTTATAACAACCAACAAGAATACACTTTTATGTAGAAATCCATGATTAAACCGAGTCTTCCTGATTAGAGATTTAAATCATGATTTAAATCAAATCCACCCTGAGACAGGCCCTCTCTCTATCCAGGTCATGATGATCATTAGGAGACCAAGGTTCTTCTGCACTCATCTGCAGGCCTCTGATACCAGCTGCTTACTTTTTTCATGCTCGTCCAGTGATATTACTTCAGCACTGAACAACTGATCAGTCAATGGCAAATCCGTGCAGGAAAGAGCAGCCAAGAAGCAAATAGCAGTGCTGCTTTTATAGAGTGCCTGAAGAGACTCTGCCCCACAGCTCTAAACAAAACCCTGATGGGCTTCATGCTCCCTGTGGGCAGTGCATCAGTGCCCAGAGCCATCTAGTCTTTAATTGGGCTCAGTCTACATTATCCAGGTATTTGTTTTTTGAAGTGAGACAATACTGCTCACAAAATGAAGTTTCAGATTCACTATTGTTGCATAAACCAAGAGTTTTGAAAAAGCAGTATCTTTTCCTACATATTTAGCTGAACGTAGGAATAAAGACTTCATTTTAAAGCACTATTATGTAAACAAAATCATCTCTGAATACTTTTACAACAAGCCCCACCTACTCTTCTCCACTGAATTTCCCAGCAGCCTCCCTCTGTCGCCTTCTCTCTCATCTTCGTGCATTAATCCATACTTGCTCTGTTGCCAGTAACCCTTTACTTATCTCAAGTGTTGGTATATACCAGACTTGCACCAAAGTAACTAAAATCAGTTTTAATTCACACCTTGTATCACTACAAATCTGTGTGTACATATGCTGTGCAGACAACAGGTGTTAGCTGGTATTTACTAGCATAAAGTGTATTGTATGGATCTTTGTTTGCTTTATCCTGCTTCTCAGTTTTATTTTGAGTGTAAGTACCATGAACTTAAACACTGTTGTGCTGGGGGGTTGAGTGAATCATCATGAAACTGGTGGACATAATAGCTGTCCTTCACTCAGGCTAGGTGTAAGAAGCAGTTAACTTCTTTTTAGAGGGAGATAGCTGAAAAACAGGAGCCAACGCCCAAAACCCAGCCCACATGCAACTCTGAGGGCTTGGCTACACTTGTGAGTTACAGCGCATCAAAGGAGCCCCGGGCACACTAGCTCACTATCCGTCCACACTGGAAAGGCACGTAGAGCGCTCTGACTCCACGGCTACAGCGCTCCTGGAACTCCACCTCGGCGAGAGGAATAACATTTGATGCTAGAGCGCCCCAGCATCAGTGTGAACAAGGTGTTGCATTACTGCGCTCTGATCGGCCTCCAGAAACGTCCCATAATCCCCTTAAGTCAAGTGGCCACTCTTGTCATTGTTTTGGATATGCCCTTTGAAAGCTCCGTTTGACAGGCGGCATGCTTATCTGCTCCGAGACAAAGCAACCATTACTGTGGAATGCTGGGGGGGGGAGGGGGGCGTTGAGGTCTGCTGCTGTCTGAACTTACAAGACAGCATGCTGACATGCTCTCAGCCCCCCAGAAACCCACTCTCTCCCCCCCCACATACACACAACACACTCCCTGTCACACTCCACTCCCCCCACACCATTTGAAAAGCACGTTGCAGCCATTTGCATGCTGGGATAGCTACCGCAACGTGCTGCTCTCTGTGGCCATTGCAAGAGCTGCTAATGTGGCCACGCCACAGCGCTGTCAGCTGTCAGTGTGGACAGACTACAGCGCTTTCCCTACTGCGCTCTACGAAGGCTGGTTTAATTCAAAGCGCTCTACATCTGCAAGTGTAGCCATGCCCTGATAAAAGCTGACCTATTCAGGTGTAGGAGTTTCTCTGGGGGCTGAATGCAAATAGAGGGCTGGGTATTGGTTTAGTGGAGATAAGACAGAGAACAGAGATGCAGTCAGAAATGCCACAGAAGATAGAAGGGCGCAGAAAGCCAAGGACAGCCAGACCTGATGCCAGGTCTACCCCACAAAGTTTTGCTGGCATAGCTATAGTGTGTGTGGGGGGGGGGGAGGAGGAGGGGGGAGAGAATCATACCATTAACAGACATAGTAATACAAGCAAAAAAACAAAAAAAACCCATGTAGACATACCTTATACTGGCAAAAGAGTCCTTTTGCTGATATAGTCATTTGGGGGAGGTGGTTTGACTATAACAGCAAAAGGATATAAGCTACATCTCCACTTTGGTACCTTGTTGGTATAGCTGTACCAGCAAAGTCTACTACAGTGGTTCTCATCCAGAGGTCTTTCAAGGGGTACATCAACTCATCTAGTTATTTGCCTAATTTAACAACAGGCTACATAAAAAACACTAGCGAAGTCAGTACAAACTAAAATTTCATACAGTCAGTGACTTGTTTATACTGCTCTATATATATTTGAATGGATTTTATAATATGGTAAAAATGAGAAAGTAAGCAATTTTTCAGTAATTGTGTGCTGTGACACTTTGTGTTTTTATGTCTGATTTGTAAGCAAGTAGTTTTAAGTGAGGTGAAACTTGGGGTATGCTATACATATCAGACTCCTGAAAGGCATTCAGTAGTCTGGAAAGGTTGAAAGCCACTGGTATAGACTAACCCAGAGAGAAAGCTTTTTTGGGTCAAGTGCTTGCTGGGAAAAAAAGGCTTGGAATACTGAGCAGGGAAACGGTCTCCTGTTTGATTCCTACAGCATTCAGGACTTTGGGTACATTCTTTATAATGAAACAGGATTGCATCAAAGAAATACACCTCTACCCCTATAACACGCTGTCCTCGGGAGCCAAAAAATCTTACCACGTTATAGGTGAAACCGCGTTATATCGAACTTGCTTTGATCCGCCGAACTGCACAGCCCCACCCCCCCGGAGCACTGCTTTACCCTGTTATATCCAAATTTGTGTTATATTGGGGTAGAGGTGTACCTATCAATTTCTTCTCCTAATGAAAACAACCACCAAGACCCCAAATATTGGCTAACCATATGAATCAAAAGATATTTTTAAAAAATTATTATTAAAGGCTCATTTTAAAGCAGCTTGTGAAGTCAAACAGAATATATACCAGCATGATATACTTTTATAAATTTGGTAAGTGGGACAACTGAATAATTAGCATATTTCTGCTGGAGGAGAAGTTAAAAAGGATCTACTATACAAGTCTGTAAAGATGTATAATGGATTAACATTTAAAGGAAAACTGCAAGAAAAGCTTGTTTTGTTATTTTATATAAAGAAAGCCTGAAAGTTGCTTCCCACCATACAAACTTGTTCTGCCTGTCTTTACATTAAGAGTATCGGGTCTTGTCCAGTAAAAACCAAGAGAGAACTTGTAGGATGAGAAAATTAGTGGGATGACCTCATAAGAGAGGAACCTCAACTGAATGTGTTCTTTGTATTTGTTAAACTATTAACTGCCATTTTAACACTGTCTTGTGTTTGTTTTTAATTCAAACACATGAGGAAAAAGTGGTTTTGGGGGTTTTTTTGGTTTTGTTTTTTTAATAATTCTCAGAATGGTAGCCGTGTTAGTCTGTATCAGATCTGCCCAAATAAATTTGTTAAGTCTCTAAGGTGCCACAAGGACTCCTCGTTTTTAATAATTCTGACATCCCACCCCTTCTATTCAAGGCTGCCTTATTTGCCACAACTTTCTAGGCTTCTGAGGAGTCCTCCAGCAAAAACAAGACAAGATTTGATGTTGTGGATACTTCTCAGATTATTTTCAGGTCTTCATATATCAAAAAGAAGCAAACAAGAAATCTGTATTTTGCTACATTGATATCAATTTTAAAATTTCCTCAAGGCCATTGTGCAGGGCAGGTAATTCTCAATATCTTCATTTTCCACAGTACTTAAATTGCAACAGATTAAACCTGATGTAATTGTAATGAGGATTATCAGTTTTATCAAGAAATTACATAATTGCAGAGAGGAAAAACCTGTACATATACACACCACCCCAGAAGGAGAGCATATACAGAGAACAGATAGAGGCAAGTTTGTTAACCTATGGATCTGATACTTCAGGTTTGGATATTAGGGGATAGGGATACACGGTTTGTTTTGGGTTTTTTTGGAGAGGGAATTGTTGGACAAAGAATATCCCTGTCAAATAGAAAAATGAAACTACAACTCTGAGTTGTCCCACAGACACCGATGACAGTCAAATATTTAGCTGTGTTACCAAGTAGCAAACCTAGCTTCCTTAGGCCTGGTCTACAGTGGTTGGGGGGGGGGGGGAGAGAAGAGATCAACCTAAGATACGCAACTTCAGCTACGAGAATAGAGTAGCTGAAGTCGACGTATCTTAGGTCAACTTACCTCACGTCCTCACGGCACGGGATCGACTCCCGCTGCTCCTCCGTCGACTCCTCTTCCACCTCTTGCCGCGGTGGAGTACAGGAGTCGACGGCAGAGCGATCGGGGATCAATTTATCGCGTCCGATAAATCGATCCCCAATAGATCGATCACTACCCGCCGATACGGCGGGTAGTGTAGACGTACCCTTAGTGTCATTTCTGATTCATCCACGGCTAAGTAATTTATTCCAACTAAAGAAACTACAGAGGTGAATCAGTATTTAGATTAAATGGATGGTATTTCTAGAAGCGAAGTTATCCTTACTGTTCTGCAGTGTAACTCCAGCTTGTGTTGATGTAAAATAAACTAATAGGTATCACATTTACACGAAACATTTTTTTTTAAATGAAGTTTTAGACTCCAACCCAAAATTATAATTCATGCGAATTATAGTGTCATTGCAATAAGCTATTCACTGATGACATAACTGTATACTCACCATAAAGTACAATGTCCAGCACACTCTTATCTCTAATGACAACAACAAAAAACCCGCAACTTTCTAACTTGTCTTTATCAACAACTTCTAAATATTTTATAAGGTAAAGTTTTCACTTTGTTACTAATCTGTTGCCATTAAGGTTGCGATGTTAGAGCTGAGATTTGTTTTCACGATAAACCTGGGATTTTTTAAAATCATGTGTGCAATAGTATTTGCCCCAGGATAAGAGTGAAGAAAGCACAAACACTTACTTTGGAAAATCCTTATTTTGATACACTTGCTCATTAAGAAAAGCGATAGTGCTTTTGGCAATTTCCATCAGTAGATTTCTGAGAGCTTTTCAAGGCTACCCTTCAAAAATTGGGTTTTATTTAAGACAGCTTTCCAAATTTTTAAAAGCTGAGCCCCCTTCAGGAAATTTAAACCAAAAGCACCCCTTACTGTCCTCACTGTGTTGCTAAAGCCTCCCCAACTTAATTTATACATCTTCATCCTTTCAGGTAGTTCTTCATGCCCAATACTTTTAGAAACACTGATGTGGATCTGCTTAATGTACTTTTCTTACCTACGACCTGATCTATTCTTAAAAGTTACATACCAGTGTAAATATTTTGATAGAGTGGGAGAGGTAATTTTCTTTAAAACCAAAATAGTTATACCAGTAAAAGCTCTAGTGTAGATGCAATACCCTGTTATAAAGGTACTTTATATCCTGGAAGAAGGCATCAGGAGGTGAAGTGAACACTGACGCAAGTGTCATGTCCAGAGAGGAAGATGGAAACATAGGTCAGGGGTTTGTTACAGGAGTGGTTGGGTGAGATTCTCTGGCCTGCGTTGTACAGGAGGTCAGACTAGAAGATCATAATGGTCCCTTCACCTTAAAGTCTATGAGTCTAAGAATCTCCTGCTCCATCAGTACCATTGGAACTGGGCTGAGTGGCTCTTCTTCTATCACTGGTTCCAAGCACCTGCTGGAAGGCGCATGGGACGGGGAAATTGGAGAAATCTCACTTGATCACATGGGTTCCAATGGAGGGTATTGGGGCCAAGGTCCCCAATATGGGCAGCATGACGAATCTGGAGGGGGTTGCAGAAGACCCCATGGCATGGGAAACCAATGGCTCCATGGCAGCTGCAACAGAGGATACTGCCATGGTGTAGGTAGCTTCCTGCAGTAGTCCTGGTGGTGGCGGCGCCATGTGATGGACAGGCCCTGCCCATCATTCGACTCATCTGAAGATGACAACTTGGAGACTGGTTGTGACATTGTGCAGTCTATATGGTTTTATAAAAACTTGATAATAAGTCAATATAATGTAACTGGGATAGTTTTAGAAAAATATGGTAATAAGTGAATATAACGTAACTGGGATATGCTTCATGCAAAAGGTCTCTTGTAAGGTATCATTACAAAGCTTATAATCTACTGAGTATGATCATCTGATTTGTATAAATGTTCCACTCTTGTATCTAAAACTAGAAATATAAAATATAACTCTGAGGGCCTACTGTAATTATGTAAAGTGTGGGCCATTAATGATGGTTTGGAATCTTGATGACGCCCATTAACAAGGACCATTATCCGCAGATGGCTGTGTTTACCTGTGCGTCTTCCTGTATATGTGTGTGCTGGCAAGTGAGTAATGAAGTCTTGCAGTGACATGTGATCATGTCACCTGAACTGGAATCCATCTTTAACCTGGTGCTTTTCCAGTGAGGGGGGATGGAAACCCAGAGGGACAAAGGGTTCCCGCCTTATGCAAAAGATATACAAAGGGGTGGAAGAGAACAGAGGGAGAGAGGAGCCATCATGAAGAATCCCCTAGCTACCACCTGAGCTGGAACAAGAGCTGTACCAGGGGAAAGAATTGTGCCCAGGCCTGGAAGGTGTCCAGTCTGAGAAAAAGCTTACTGAAGCATCTCTGAGGGTGAGATTATCTGTATTCGGTTTGATTAGGCATAGATTTGCGCATTTTATTTTATTTTGCTTGTGACTTACTTTGTTCTGTCTGTTACTACTTTGAACCACTTAAATCCTACTGTCTGTATTTAATAAAATCACTTTTTATTTAGTAATTTACTCAGAGTATGTATTAATACCTGAGGGAGCAAACAACTGTGCATCTCTCTCTATCAGTGTTATAGAGGGCGAACAATTTATGAATTTGCCCTGCATAAGCTTTATGCAGGGTAAAACGGATTTATCTGGGTTTAGACCCCATTGGGAGTTGGGCATCTGAGTGCTAAAGACAAGCACACTACTGTGAGCTGTTTTCAGGTGAACTTGCAGCTTTGGGACAAGTGATTCAGACCCTCGGTCTGTGTTGGAGCCCGACAGGAGTGTCTGGCTCAGCAAAACGGGATGCTGGAGTCCTGAGCTGGCAGGGAAAACAGGAGCAGAGGTAGTCTTTGCACATTAGGTGGCAGCTCCCAAGGGGGTTTCTGTGATCCAACCCGTCACAGTCCCCATGGCATGGGAAACCAATGGCTCCATGGCGGCTGCAACAGAGGATACTGCCATGGTGTAGGTAGCTTACTGCAGTAGTCCTGATGGTGGCGGCGCCATGTGATGGACAGGCCCTGCCCATCATCCGACTCATCTGAAGATGACAACTTGGAGACTGGTTTCATAGGAGGTACTGTCAGAACTGGTGGAAGTGTGCGGACTGCCCGAGTGGGAGATGAGCCGTGAGCCAAATGTGGCATGTCTATAGGGGGAGGTACAATCTCCCTAGAAATAAAGGGTCTGGACAAGCGTGGAGAGGTTGAGTCTCCCAACTAGGCCCTGGCATAGGGTCCATAGTGCTGGACTTAGACTCTGTTGCCAGATGGGTACTCTTGGCTGTCTCAAGCTGACATACAGGGGGTCGCCGGCCAGTATTCGAATGAAGCCTCATGGCAACTTCCATGAAATGCTTCCTGAGGCACAGAGTCCGACATTCTTGGGTACGTCTGGCAGATACTGCACCTGGATGCAATGTGGCCCTCTCCCAAGCAGTAGAGGCAGCGTTCATGTTCATCACTGACCAACAAGGAATGCAGACAGGAGGCAGAGATTTTAAAGCCTGGGGTCTTCAGCATAGTCCATTATCCACATGTGGGTGGGGCATGGGGGGAAGGGGTAAGAGACAAAATCAGGCTCCCAAACTAGCTATTCTATTCAAACTATTAGAAACTACCTAAAAACAATAAAAACCTCAAAAAATTAACTATATATAAGTTTGAGAAAGTGTGTCACAAGCAAACAGAGACCAGACAGTCTCTACATAAAAGAATAAATAGACACAAATCAGACATCAGAAATGGTAACATACAAAATCCAGTAGGAGAACACTTCAATTTCCCTGGACATTCAATAACAGATTTAAAAGTAGCCATCCTTCAACAACTTCAAAAACAGACTTCAAAGAGAAACTGCAGAGCTACAATTCATTTGCAAACTTAACACCATTAATTTGGGCTTGAATAGGGACTGGGAGTGCCTGGCTCACTACAAAAGCAATTTTCCCTCTCTTGGTATTGACACCTTCTCATCAATTATTGGGAGTGGATCACATCCACCCTGACTGAATTGGCCGTGTCAACACTGGTTCTCCACTTGTAAGGTAACTCCCTTCTCTTCATATGCCAGTATATTTATGCCTGTATCTGTAATTTTCACTCCATGCATCTGAAGAAGTGGGTTTTTTACCCACGAAAGCTTATGCCCAAATAAATCTGTTAGTCTTTAAGGTGCCGACAGACTCCTTGTTGTTTTTGTGGATAAAGACTAACAGGGCTACCTCTCTGATACTTGACAACTATTTTTAAATTTTCTGGCTCCAGACACATGGGGCGCATGCGTAAACCCTCAATGGAGTGCAGTTGGGACCATCACTCAAAGAAGAACTTCCTCTTCTCATACAGGAACAAGTTATACTGGTATATAGATGCTTTATACCAGTATAACTGCATCCACAGTGGGTTGGGGGTGTTGTATTGTTAACCATTCTGTTGTAGTTGTACTGGTTTAACTTGTGCTTTGGTTTAGTCTGCACTACATAATTTTTCCAGCATAGCTATGTCTGCTAAAAGTGTGGGGAAGGTGAGGGGTAAATCACACCACCAGCCCACTTGCAGCTGTACTGACAGAAAAGTGTTGGGGCTCATATACAAGCAATAAGAGTGTATTTAATGCTAAGTGCCAAAACTTCACTTGAATGTCTATTGCATAGATAATTAATTTACAAACAAGAACAGTAGTTCTGCACTGGAAGGCCATCAGTAGATACCCAGGTACTTCAGTTTCAATTGCCTTCCAGAAAATGCTGTGAAAATAGAAAATAATAAAAGATGGCTGGAGTAAAGTGTGTGCTATAGGTCAACATTCTCTCCCCCCCCCCACACACACACACAAAGCCTTTGATCAGAGACATTTACAATTTGGGCTGTCTCGTGCACACCATATAAATACAAACCGTTAAAATACTGTGGATTCCTTCACAATACAACAATTATACTCCCAAATACTCGCTAATTTCTTTTCTGTGGCTAGGCTGAGAATGAAGATATTGGGGTTCCTCCTCATTTGCGCTAACATGCAGCTTTACCAGTCATCATCCAGGATAGTGTTCCCAACTCTGCTTTTCCAGCTTGACCTCTTCCAGCCTGAAATAAGGCCATTAGTCTGCTCTCCTTCTTGAACTAAGGAGAGTCTCCTTAGTTTGAAGAGCCTGGCCAGGATTGGACTCTCGCTTTTCATGGCTTGATTGAGCCAGTGCAATTAGCAGGTAATCAGGAAAATAATTCGACCATCTGTGGTGTGGTCTGCATCAGCACAAACACAGAATTTGGATCCCAGCCTCTCTCTGGCTGCTGGAAGGAAAAAGGAACACACTCACTCATCCTCTCATGTTGATGGGGGTTTATTCTCAGTTTCTCTAATCCTCTGCCTGGGCATAGGCATAAAGCTGTAGGGGACTTGAAGTAGTGCCTGGGCATCTCACCAGTTGATGCCCTTCCATAATAACTCATACTGGCCCCTCCTGCTAGAAGATTCAATCCCCTGTTTTATTAGGTTCTGGTAAATTAGGCCTGGTCTACACTACGAGTTGAGGTCGAATTTAGCAGCGTTAAATCGAATTAACCCTGCACCCGTCCACACAAAGAAGCCATTTACTTTGACATAAAGGGCTCTTAAAATTGATTTCTGCACTCCTCCCCGACAATGGGAGTAGTGCTGAAATCGACATTGCCAGTTCGAACTAGGGTTAGTGTAGATGCAATTCGACGGTATTGGCCTCCGGAACTATCCCGCAGTGCACCATTGTGACCGCTCTGGATAGCGATCTGAACTCGGATGCACTGGCCAGGTAGACAGGAAAAGCCCTGTGAACTTTTGAATTTCATTTCCTGTTTGCCCAGCGTGGAGAGCTGATCAGCACAAGTGACCATGCAGAGCTCATCAGCACAGGTAACCATGCAGTCCGAGAATCGAAAGAGAGTTTCAGCATGGACCGTACGGGAGGTACTGGATCTGATCGCTATATGGGGAGACGATTCCATGCTAGCAGAACTACGTTCCAAAAGACGAAATGCCAAAACATTTGAAAAAAAATCTCCAAGGGCATGATGGAGAGAGGCCACAATAGGGACTCATATCAGTGCCGTGTGAAAGTTAAGGAGCTCAGACAAGGGTACCAGAAAACCAAAGAAGCAAACGGAAGGTCTGGGGCAGAGCCACAGACATGCTGCTTCTATGCTGAGCTGCATGCAATTCTAGGGGGGGGGCCGCCACCACTACCCCACCCCTGACCGTGGATTCTGATGAGGGGTTACTCTCGGCCATGCCTGAGGATTTTGCGAACGGGGAAGATGAGGAGGAGAACGAGGACGAGCTTGCGGAGAGCACACCGTTCTCCCCAACAGCCAGGATCTTTTTCTCAGCCTGACTGAAGTAGCCTCCCAACCCTCCCAAGGCGGTATCCCGGACCATGAAGCCATAGAAGAGACCTCTGGTGAGTGTACCTTTGTAAATATAAAACATGGTTTAAAAGCAAGCGTTTTTTAATGATTAATTTGCCCTGAGGACTTGGGATGCATTCGCGGCCAGTACAGCTACTGGAAAAGTCTGTTAACGTGTCTGGGGATGGAACGGAAATCCTCCAGGGACATCTCCATGAAGCTCTCCTGGAGGTACTCCAAAAGCCTTTGCAGAAGGTTTCTGGGTAGTTCAGCCTTATTCCGTCCTCCATGGTAGGACACTTGACCACGCCATGTAACTAATCTGGTATCATTGCATGACAAAGCCCGGCAGCGTATGGTCCCGGTGTTTGCTGGCATTCAAGCAACATCCGTTCTTTATCTCGCTGTGTTATCCTCAGGAGAGTGATATCGTTCATGGTAACCTGGTTGAAATACGGGAATTTAATTAAGGGGACAGAGGTGGCCGTTCCTACTGGGCTGTTTGCCTGTGGCTAAAAAGAAATCCTTCCCTGCAGTTAGCCAAGCGGGGGGAGGGGAGCCATTGGCGCTGAGCTGTTCGCATTTGGCTAGCAGGGATCTTCTCTGATACCAGCCAGGCGGTGGGGGAAGGGGTAAAGCGATCATTCCAGAGAATTGGATGGGGGGGGGGGTTTAGTTTGGTTTCTGCTGCTGCACGTTAACACGAAAACTGCAGCACGCAACGGGCTTTCTTGGTATGGGAAAGGAGGGCGCTGGTTTTATGAAGGTTGCAGAAGCTGAAAGACAATGGCTTACCATGGCTGCATGCAAGCCGAATTCTGTTGCCCGGCCCTGCGTCTGTGATCTCTAACACCAAAGCCGCAGGCACTCAATATTAAGATGCAAAATGCGACCTTGTACCGAAATCACATGTGCTATATAATGTGAATAGTGTTGTTCACCGTGAAAGAGTATAAGCATTGTTTTGTAAAATCTATCTTTTTAAATACTTCCCTCCCTCCCGCAGCTGCCAATTTTTCAAGCTTCCCTCCTCCGTCCCAAAGGCTCTCTCAGATAAGGCGGCGAAAAAAAATGCATGCAAGATGAAATGTTCTCTGAGATCATGCAGTCGACCCGCAATGAAAGAGCTCATCTGAATTAGTGGAAGGACACAGTATCACAGTACAGGAAAGCGGCCAACGAACGTGAGGACAGGAGGGACGAACGTGAGGACAGGAGGGACGCTCGAGATGAGAAGTGGCGGCAGGAAGATCAGAGGAGGCAGGATGCAACGCTGGGGCTACTGCGGGATCAAACAGACATGCTCCGGCGTCTGGTGGAGCTTCAGGAACAGCAACAGGATCACAGAGTGCCGCTGCAGCCCCTGTTTAACCGCCCTCCTCAAGTTCCATAGCCTCCTCACCCAGACGCCCAAGAACACGGGGGGGGAGGGGGGGTTCCGTGCGCCAGCTACCCTTTAAACGTCCAAAGGCACATTCTACCACCATTCTGCATTTGCTCAGCCTATAATTGAACAGCTCCTGACTACTGTTCAGGCTGCCTGTGTATGGCTTCATGAGCCATGACATTAAGGAGTAGGCTGGGTCCCCAAGGTTAACTATAGGCATCTCAACATCCCCAACAGTTATTTTCTGGTCTGGGAAGTAAATCCCTTGCTGTAGCCGTTTAAACAGACTAGTGTTCCTGAAGACGCGAGCGTCATGAACCCTTCCCGGCCATCCCACGTTGATGTTGGTGAAACGTCCCTTGTGATCCATCAGTGCTTGCAGCACCACTGAAAAGTACCCCTTGCGGTTTATGTACTGGCTGCCCTGGTTCTCCGGTACCAAGATAGGGATATGGGTTCTATCTATCGCCCCACCACAGTTAGGGAAACCCATTGCAGCAAAGCCATCTACTATGACCTGCACATTTCCCAGAGTCACTACCTTTGGTAGCACCAGCTCAGTGATTGCTTTGGCTACTTGCATCACAACAGCCCCACAGTAGATTTGCCCACTCCAAATTGATTCCCAACTGACCGGTAGCTGTCTGGCGTTGCAAGCTTCCACAGGGCTATCGCCACTCGCTTCTCAACTGTGAGGGCTGCTCTCATCTTGGTATTCTGGCGCTTCGGGGCAGGGGAAAGCAAGTCACAAAGTTCCATGAAAGTGCCCTTACGCATGCGAAAGTTTCGCAGCCACTGGGAATCGTCCCACACCTGCAACACTATGCGGTACCACCAGTCTGTGCTTGTTTCCCGGGCCCAGAATCGGCGTTCCACGGCATGAACCTGACCCATTAACAACAAGATCTCCAAAGCGCCGGGACCCATGGTTTGAGAGAATTCTGTGTCCATGTCCTCATTACTCTTGTCACCGTGCTGCCGTCGCCGCCTCCTCCTCGCCTGGTTTTGCAGGTTCTGGTTCAGCATAAACTGTAAACACCTCATGCGTTATCGTGCAATGTTCATGACTGCTGCATTGAGCTGAGCGGGCTCCATGCTTGCCGTGGTATGGCGTCTGTACAGGTAACCCAGGAAAAAAGGCGCGAAATGGTTGTCTGCCGTTGCTTTCACGGAGGAAGGGAGGAAGAGGGGGGCCTGACGACATGTACCCAGAACCACCCGCGACCATGTTTTTTGCCCTATCAGGCACTGTGATCTCAACCCAGAATTCCAATGGGCGGGGGAGACTGCGGGAACTATGGGATAGCTACCCACAGTGCAACACTCCGGAAGTTGACGCTAGCCTCAGTACTATGGACACACACCGCCGAATTAATGTGCTTAGTGTGGCCGCATGCACTCGACTTTATACAATGTTGTCAAAAATTGAATTCTGTAAAATCGGAGTAATCCCGTAGTGTAGACATACCCTTAGTGTTGGATGGCTTCTGTTTGCCTACTAGAGCCATTAGAGACTAGATAATAGCACGAACCAACCCTGCATCCCTCTTGTGTTACCACCCGTACATAACCACAGAAGTTCTTGACAATCTCACTTTATTTCAGCTACAGTGAATCAGAGCAAAGATAAAGATAGGCTTGTGTACTGAATGAATGGTTTAAATTTTTTTTAGCTCATATGCCAACCTTTATTGTGCCAAGAGTCACTCAAAGATTTACTCAATGAAGTAAGCTAAAAAAATGACAGTAGCTATGACGGCAAATGAAAGACAAAGTAAAAATCTGTTAACTATTAAAGAAACTAATGTGGGAAATATCTGTAGAGCTATTGGGACATTACAGAGAAATAACAATCCAGAGATTCCCCAACTGCTGCCAATACAGAGCTGTCATGTCAGAGAAACAAGCTTTCCAAGTTTGAAGATGCTGTTGAATTGTGCGACAGCACAACTGTCAATCTGCCAAATATTGCTGGTCTCAGAAGTAATTTCTTCTAGTTCTATTAAGCAGCATTTCCTCTGGGAGACTGTTCAGCACTGTCGAGGGTATCTATGCTGATTGCTGCCCAACTCATCCTCAAGTTGCATGGCGTTGAAGTGCAATTTGGAATTTTTAATGTATTAGTGTTTGGAAGGAGTTCTTTCTAGTTTGAACGAGCTGGGAACTGGATCTCCTGCATTTTTTTCAGGCTCTGCCATTGACTCACTGGTTTTGTCTATACTAGAAGATTTCCTACCCATTTTACCGCAACATTAGATAACAGTATAGTAGAAACCTCTGCACCCTGTGTACACAGTTGATAACTCCAATGCAGAAATTTACAGAACATCTAATTAGATGAACCCATTGTAAGACCTTGGGCAAGTCACTTAACTCATCTGTTAATCAGGTATAAACAATTATCTACTTCATAGAAGTGTTGAAACTTAGTTGTTTATGAAGCACTTAGCCTGTGATGAAAGAGTACAACTGAACTGCCAAGTAATTTATGTTTGTATTACAACACAGTAAAATCACTATGACCTTGGGGTCACATTCAAACAGTAATTGTTAAGATTTTTTTTACTGGAGTCATCTGTTATATGCATGATAGCTTTAAAATACTGTTATAGTCACATAATTGTGTATTTTAGTATCACAGAACTCCAAGTCATGTATCAATGTTGCACATTACTACTGTCTAGTAAAAGTAATAACATAGAAATCTGTTTAAATGCAGGTAATAGTAGCAATACAATTGTTACTACCATATATAGGCAGCAAATCATTTTATTAATGCTACTTTTAATATGCTGTTGAAGTTAAAGATTTGTACAATTTGTCTAATGGTATTTGAGAAATACACATAGGCACTAGCGCAGGGGTTCTCAAACTTCATCACACTGCGACCCCCTTCTGACAACAAAAATTGCTATATAACCCCAGGAGGGGGGGACCGAAGCCTGAGCCTGGCCGAGCCCCACCACCCTGGATGGGGGAGGCCAAAGCTGAAGCCCAAGAGCTTCAGCCCCAGCTGGGGGACCTGTAACGCCCTTGGGCTTCGGCTTCAGCCCCCAGCGGTGGGGCTCCATTTTGGCCCCAGGCCCCAGCAAGTGTAATGCCAGCCCTGGCAACCTCACTAAAATTAGGTTCCAACCCACAGTTTGAGAACTGCTGCACTAGAGAGTGTTCTGTCAAACAGTGAGAATTTCTAAACCTTCCCTGTTTTGAGAAAAGAACAGGAGTACTTGTGGCACCTTAGAGACTAACAAATTTATTAGAGCATAAGCTTTCGTGGGCTACAACCGAAGAAGTGGGTTGTAGCCCACGAAAGCTTATGCTCTCATAAATTTGTTAGTCTCTAAGGTGCCACAAGTACTCCTGTTCTTTTTGCGGATACAGACTAACACGGCTGCTACTCTGAAACCTGTTTTGAGAAAGTGTTTGTCCAAGATTAGTGAAATGGACCATTTTCAATTGTTTTTTTTTTTAAAGATGCAAATTAAAAAGATTTCATATGACTATTTTGGATCAACTAAAGTATTTTTTTATTGAGAAGTTATATGAACATTTAATTTCTTTCAAGATCATGTCATTGAACAGTGAGACAAGGACACTGCTGTGTGTGCACGTGCACAAGTGATGAGATTTCTTTTAGATAAAATGGTGATACCATTAATCCATGTTCTATCAAAAAGAGATGAGGATACAACAATGTCTATTTTTAGTGGTGTCTTTTAGGAAGGTTTTTGTCGGTATGCATGCACTTTAAAAAACAGGGGAGACAGGAACATCACAATCTCTTTATATGAAGAGGGTAGAGAGTACAGGACCCCCAAAGCAAGAATATCAGGCTCTTTATAGGAAATCTGGCTGAACAGACTTCTCACCCTCACTGCGGTGCATGGGGGTACCAAGTACCTCTACAAGTAAGGTTGTGATCAAGCGTCAAAAGGGAGGGAGACAGCACAAGCCAGAAGGAAGGAATGTCCAAAGAGCAGTGTCCTTCAACTCAAGCTGAACAGATGTTCTACAAAGGAAGCCAACAGGGGAGGAAAGCTGCAATTATAGGCAGGTCAAGAGCAGAGCCAGCAGCTCCATCTGAGTCAACTTCTCCCTTGGACAAAAATTCTAAATTTTGACAGAGGGAGCACTGCTCCCACAGCAATCTGCTCTCTGTCAATGATGCTGAGGGGGGCGGGGGGGGGGGGGGAAGAGAGACATCTTGTCTCAGGCCAAGGAGATGGTGTTAATATGGAGCATTTATTGAGAGCAGATACCCCCAAGATGCCTGATCATCCCCGAGTCAACTACTTACTCCTGCCATACCTCCATTCTCCCATAGCTGTGTTATAGCCAACACCATCCTGCCGAGACAGTTGCTTATTAACTGGGCCTCCATACAGCACTACTATCCTCTCCACCCACAAACAGGTTAAAAAGCAGAGGTATTGGGGGTACCTCCGATACATGTGGGTCCCAAGACAGAGCGATTCAAGGTTTAATGTGATCCACAGCCTGTCAAGAAAAGCATAAATCATCTCTCTAATTTGTTGGACTAACAGGGAAAATTTCTCCTATCTTTTTTTTAAATTGGCTGTTGGGAGACAAAAGTCACAAGTCTCCAGAATCCAGGTTCTGCTCTCTTAGCCACACGCTTTTTCTTTTTTAAAAAAAATCAGGTACTGATCAGGTTTAGGGCACGATTTTTCAAATCTAAGGCTATGTCTACACTAGAGACCTTACAGTGGCACAGCTGTACCGATGCAGCTGCACCGCTGTAAGGTCTCCCGTGTAGGTGCATAATTAAACAACCCCGAGCAAGCGGTGGTAGCTATGTTCATGGGAGAGCATCTTCCACCGACATAGTGCTGTCCACACAGGCGCTTCGGTCATGTAAATATGTCCATTGGGGGATGGTTTTTCACACTCCGACCAACAAAAGTTTTACTGACAAAAGTGCTAGTGTAGACATAGCCCTCATCAGCATTAATTTCCTCACTCTTCAAACTGCAGGAGGAGATAAGCATAAGAACAAAAGCATGAGGTTAAAGACACACCCTGCCTGAGAAAGCAGGAAGGGAGTTTGAGGGAACATTATGGTAATAGTTATTTGTATGACTGTAGTGCCTAGGAACTCCAGTCATGGACAAGGATCCCACTGCGCTAGTCACTGTACAAACTGTCCCTACCCCAGCCCCAAAGAACTTACAATCTAAGTGTAAGACAAGGGAAAACAGACTGATAGACAGACTGTGGAGTACAAGGAAATAATATTGCCTAAATAGACAAGACACACAGGGTCAGAGAAGGGTAAGTAATTTTGGTTAAGTCATTAAGATTAATCAGTTACCTAGATCACGTTTCTTGCAAATTTGTTGGACTTCAGGTTACTTCGCCAAACTAGAATCTCAAGACTTCCTGTAGCTGTGTTTTACTAATCAAAAACACAACTTTGAAAAGCTAAACAGGTGGACTTATAGAGGAGGGGTGGCCAAACTTACTGACCCTCCGAGCCGCACAGGACAATCTTCAGAAGTTCAAGAGGCGGGGCGCACCCCGAGACCCACCCTCTCCGCTGGGCAGAAGGCCCTACCACACCACCCTGCTGCAAGGCAGAGGTCCTGAGCTCTCCCCATATCCACCCTCAGTTTGGTAGGTGGAGAATGGGAGGGAGGGTGTGTGGGGCTCCATGAGCCGCACTTTAATGGTAAAAGAGCCATAGTTTGGTCACCCTTGTTATAGAGCATTTAGTATTGGCCCAAGTCTGTTTCCATTGAAGTCAACTGGAAGCAGAGTCAGGCCAACAGTGTCTCTGAAAATCCCTTCCAAAGTAAGTTACTCAGTGCTAATACTTGCAAACTTAAGAGAATTTAACATGAGAATTTACTAAAGTATATCCAATCACACCACATTCAAATTTTATCAAAGTCTTACCGCAATGATAAACTTATTCAAATTCTATATTCATGAGTGGGTGATTTTAAAGTCAATATTCAAATAGAGCCTTAACAGATTTGCCAAAAGTTATAGAATTGTTGGTGTGAATTTAAACAAGATTTACATACTACAAATTTGAACAGTTACTTAACTACTGAAGCTTCAAAACAAAACTGCGTTCCCAGATTTTCTGTGGGATTGTGGGGTTTTTTTTTTGAACCTCACAATCATCATTAAATTACTACCTATTAGAAGTTATTTCTAAATCCTCTTGAATTTGACCAGTAGAGATTATTACAGGTAACCTGCAATCCTAATTTTGGTTTACTATGAACTTTGAAATTTCTCTTTCAATTGTTTTATCACTTGGTTAACTGAGTTATAAAATTAATTCAAGCTTTTGTCTGAGAGGTTATCAAATCAATGGCCTCACAAGTCATGAACTAGGCATTCAAGTTCTCCAATATCTTTACAATGCATATGTAAAGCTCCCGTTAAACTAATGCTATGGTGAACTAACAATGTACTTCCCATCTGCACATTTTAATCACTGATTGGCTCAAAGTTTCTATGTATTGACGGTGCAGTTTGTTAGTAAACAAAAAAGACTAGATTATACATTTAAAACTGACATGCTTTTTAATTCAGGTACATACTTTCTGGAAAATATTTAAATAATTAAGTCACTTGGGTAAAAAGAAAGCACGAGCTTTCTTTACAACATAGAGCTGGAGTATAGACTCATCTAATATGACAATTCATAATGATTGCTTGATATTTCAGTTCAGTTTCAGGTGGTATTTCAGCTGTAGTCTTGTTTTATTCTACTACTGCTGCACTCTTCTGTTAGGGACTGCAAAGTAGAAAGACAGTTAAATAAGGTGCTTATCTGTGGCAATTTTTTCCCCCCCCAGTTATGACCATGAGTAGGAATCCCTCCGTGGTAATCAGCAAGTCCAGCACTCAGGCCATGTCTACACTACCACTACCTCAGGGGTGTGAAAAAACACCTCCTTGCACAACATAAGTTATGCAGGCTTTCCTTTGCATTACAGTTAAGAAATTAATCACCTGTGTATTTCTGAGCTATCCATGCCTCATTTATGGCTTGCCTATACAACAGTATTATTTCACACTAACAGAAGAGGTTTTTCCCATTAAAATGTCCTGCGTCCACACATCACATTTCTTCTTCTGAATTAACTGACCAATTAGGGCCAATTGGATAATCCACTTTGAACATAGGCGCTGACTCCATGGGTGCTCCAGGGCTGCAGCACACACAGAGAAAAATTGGCGGTTGCTTAGCACTCCAGCTCTCCCCTTCCCCCCAGTGCCTCCCATCCGCCAGTGGCACCGATCAACTGCTCCCCCTCCCTCCCAGTGCATCCTGAATGCTGCAGAACAGCTGTTTCGCGGCATGCAGGAGGTGCTGCAGGGGAGGGGGAGGAGTGAGGATGGGGCACACTTGGGGGAGGGAGCAGAAAGAGGTGGGGCATTGGGGGAAGGGGTGGAGTAGGGGCATGACCTGGGATTGAGAACCCCCAGGGAAAATTAGAAGCCGGCACCTGTGACTTTGCAAGTAGAGATTTTGAAATAAAGTTAACATAGAAAAAGGTTTGTGCGGACAAGCATATATTCAGGATTAATTTCAGTCCTCACTTCTATTCCATACTGCATTGCTTCACACCAAGACTGACCTGTCTGTTTACCCATGTGCACTCTACTGGAGTAACGCGGACCGGATGTCACCTCCCTGTTTACAATATGATGCACAGCCAGGCATGCCCTATTTGCAGTCACACACTCCTGGAGTAACATACCCTTCTCAGCATTATCACAGCCATGCCTCGTGCATCTGCATGGAGCCATGCAGAGGTCATGGATCTCACTGTGATCTAGGGAGAGGAAACTGTTCAGTCCTGCCTTAACAGCAGCCACTGTAATAAGAAAATATGTGTGTGTATAGCAAAGCATATGATCAAGAGAGGTCACTACCAGGACAACACTCAATATCACAAGCAGCTCTGACGGAATTATTAATTAAAAAAAAAAAAAAGCCACACACAGACGGACAGAAACAGGACTTTTGACAGTGCTCCAAATACCTGCCCTACTTTGAAAAGCTGACTGGATTTTTCCCAGGGAGGCAACTGAGCCCTGGTATGCTGTGGATAGCACCAAAGGAGAATCTCTACGCCCCTGCCAGGATTCTGATGAGATTTCCCTTGAAGGCTAGGATCTCTTCCCCACACAAGAGCCCAAGGCAGCCCTACAAGAACAGACAACTCCCAAAACCCAGGTATGATAGTACTAAGCAGAAGGTACTGTTTTTGGGAGGTGGGAAGTGGGGAGGGAGGCACATAAAAACAAGAACATATCAATGATACGTTGTATGGATACACTGTACAGTGTACCATAGTGCTTAGAGCAAACAAGAAATTTTAGCTTGCCATGTGTCACAGGTGCTACTGTAAAGCAGAACACAATTCTACAGTACCGTATAAAGAAAGAGCTTTTAAAACCCCACAAAGCAAACTTATAAAACACTTACGGTATACTGTCTCTGTATGCGAAACAGTACTATACTTATAGTTAGGGATCCTTACGTGAAACACAAATTCAAACCACACAAGATTTTACAATAAAAAAAATCTTTAAGAACAAAATTTGTCCAATGTTATCTGCTTTCTATATTTTGCCACCTTCACCTGTAAATCCTTCTTAATTTTGCATGCAGCCTTTCAAAGCAATGACTGGCAAAAAATATCCACTACATGTAGCTGCACTGTGAAGGAAAGCTCTTCAGGTTCATCATCAGATGCACTATCCTTTTGTGCCTCAGCCTGTTGGTGCTTTCCAGCTGCTACTGTCTCCAGAAGCTCAGCATCAGAAAGCTCACCTTTCATCCCAAATAACTGGGAAACTCAACAATGGCCTCTGCAGTTAGATCTTAGGAACAGAAACATCAGCCAGCACATCAATGTCCACCAGGCCATCATTTTCTGTTGTTGATGAAAGCCTTCCCTTTCTGAAGGAGTTTAGAAGAGTTTGTATGAGAACGAAGGCCCATGACTTCTTAGTAGGATGAAGTGCAATCAATCAGCTTTTCTGGCAACATCCACCATTTGTAGACGTGGTCAGCATCCAGAGTGGCAATAATGTGCACATTAAGATAAGCACGGTAGTGATGTCTGAAGTTTTTAATGACGCCCATGTCCATTGGTTACTTGACAGAGGTTATGTTTGGGGGCAAGAATTTTAACACGATGTGTGATAGTTCTACATTAGCTGAATGAGCTTGGCAATTGTCAAATAAGAGGCACAGTTTGATCTTGTAGCCACAGCTCCCTGCTCCAGTTCTTAAGCCAACAGCAAACTTGTCATTCATGCATTGGCCGAATTTCAGTGGAACATAGGCATCTTTGACTGGACCTCAGGGAAACAATGAGGGCACTTGATCTTTCTGATCACCAGAAGAAGCCACTTCTCCATCCCATTCATGTTTACACCACAGAGCAATGTGATACGGCCCATAGCTTTTTTCCCTCCTGCAAACCCTTCTTAGAATCATGGAATATCAGGGTTGGAAGGGACCTCAGGTGGTCATCTAGTCCAACCCCCTGTTCAAAGCAGGACCAATCCCCAACTAAATCATCCCAGCCAGGGCTTCGTCAAGCCTGACCTTGAAAACCTCTAAGGAAGGAGGTTCCACCACCTCCCTAGGTAACCCATTCCAGTGCTTCACCAACTTTCTAGAGAAAAAGTTTTTATTAATATCCAACCTAAACCTTCCCCACTGCAACTTGAGACCATTACTCCTTGTTCTGTCATCTGGTACCACTGAGAACAGTCTAGATCCATCCTCTTTGGAACCCCCTTTCAGGTAGTTGAAAGCACCTATCAAATCCCCCCTCATTCTTCTCTTCTGCAGACTAAACAAGCCCAGTTCCCTCAGGCTCTCCTCATAAGTCATGTGCTCCAGACCCCTAATCATTTTTGTTGCTCTCCGCTGGACTCTTTCCAATTTTTCCACATCCTTCTTGTAGTGTGGGGCCCAAAACTGGACACAGTACTCCAGATGAGACCTCACCAATGCCGAATAGAGGGGAATGATCACATCCCTCGTTCTGCTGGCAATGCCCCTACTTATACAGCCCAAAATGCCGTTAGCCTTCTTGGCAACAAGGGCACACTATTGACTCATAACCAGCTTCTTGTCCACTGTAACCCATAGGTCCTTTTCTGCAGAACTGCTGCCTAGCCATTCAGTCCCTAGTCTGTAGCAGTGCATGGGATCTTCCATCCTAAGTGCAGGACTCTGCACTTGTCCTTGTTGAACCTCATCAGTTTTCTTTTGGCCCAATCCTCTAATTTGTCTAGGTCCCTCTGTATCCTATCCCTACCCTCCAGCGTATCTATCACTCCTCCCAGGTTAGTGTTATCTGCAAACTTGCTGAGGGTGCAGTCCACAACATCCTCCAGATCATTAATGAAGATATTGAGCAAAACCGGCCTCAGGACCAACCCTTGGGGCACTCCGCTTGATACCGGCTGCCAACTAGACATGGAGCCATGGATCACTACCCGTTGAGCCCGACGATCTAGCCAGCTTTCTATTCACCTTATAGTCCATTCATTCAGCCCATACTTCTTTAACTTGACGGCAAGAATACTGTGGGAGACCATAGCAAAAACTTTGCTAAAGTCAAGGAACAACATGTCCACTGCTTCCCCCTCATCCACAGAGCCAGTTATCTCATCATAGAAGGCAATTAGGTTAGTCAGGCATGACTTGCCCTTGGTGAATCCATGCTGATTGTTCCTGATCACTTTCCTCTCCTCTAAGCGCTTCAGAATTGATTCCTTGAGGACTTGCTCCATGATTTTTCCAGGGATTGAGGTGAGGCTGACCAGCCTGTAGTTCCCCGGATTCTCCTTCTTCCTTTTTTTAAAGATGGGCACTACATTAGCCTTTTTCCAGTCATCCCGGACCTCCCCCAATCGCCATGAGTTTTCAAAGATAATGGCCAATGGCTCTGCAATCACATCCGCTAACTCCTTTAGCACCCTCAGATGCAGCACATCCAGCCCCATGGACTTGTGCTTGTCCAGCTTTTCTAAATAGTCCTGAACCACTTCTTTCTCCACAGAGGGCTGGTCACCTCCTCCCCATGCTGTGCTGCCCAGTGCAGCAGTCTGGGAGCAGACCTTGTTCATGAAGACAGAGGCAAAAAAAGCATTGATTACATTAGTTTTTTCCAATCCTCTGTCACTAGGTTGCCTCCCCCATTCAGGAAGGGGCCCACATTTTCTTTGACCTTCTCCTTGTTGCTAACATACCTGTAGAAACCTTTCTTGTTACTCTTAACATGCCTTGCTAGCTGCAACTCCAAGTGTGATTTGGCCTTCCTGATTTCACTCCTGCAAGCCTGAGCAATATTTTTATACTCCTCCCTGGGCATCTGTCCAGTCTTCCACTTCTTGTAAGCTTCTTTTTTGTGTTTAAGATCAGCAAGGATTTGCCAAGCTGGTCGCCTGCCATATTTACTATTCTTTCTACACATCGGGATGGTTTGTTCCTGCAACCTCAATAAGGATTCTTTAAAATATAGCCAGGTCTCCTGGACTCCTTTCCCCGTCATGTTATTCTCCCAGGGGATCCTGCCCATCAGTTTCCTGAGGGAGTCAAAGGCTGCTTTTCTGAAGTCCAGGGTCCATATTTTGTTGCTCTCCTTTCTTCTTTGTGTCAGGATCCTGAACTCAACCATCTCATGGTCACTTCCTCCCAGGTTCCCATCCACTTTTGCTTCCCCTACTAATTATTCCCTGTTTGTGAGCAGCACGTCAAGAAGAGCTCTGCCCCTAGTTGGTTCCTCCAGCACTTGCACCAGGAAATTGTCCCCTACACTTTCCAAAAACTTCCTGGATTGTCTGTGCACCGCTGTATTGCTCTCCCAGCAGATATCAGGGTGATTGAAGTCCCGCATGAGAACCAGGGCCTGTGATCTAGTAACTTCTGTTAGTTGCCAGAAGAAAGCCCCACCCACCTCATCCCCCGGGTCTGGTGGTCTATAGTAGACTCCCACCACAACATCACCCTTTTTCCTCACACTTCTAAACTTAATCCAGAGACTCAGGTTTTTCCTACAGTTTCATACTAGAGCTCTGAGCAGTCATACTGCTCTCTTACATACAATGCAACTCCTCCACCTTTTCTGCCCTGCCTGTCCTTCCTGAACAGTTTATATCCATCCATGACAGTACTCCAGTCATGTGATTTATCCCACCAGGTCTCTGTTATTCCAATCACATCATAATTCCTTGACTGTGCCAGGACTTCCAATTCTCCCTGCTTGTTTCCCAGGCCAAGGCCTCTGTCAGGAAAACCCCAGTAGGATACACCAGTCTGGTCAGCCCTGAAGATGTCATGTGACTGGTACTGCTCTAGAATGGTGGGTAAGATGTCTGCCTGCAATTCAGTAGCTGCCATAAGGTCAGAGTCTTGTTTCTCACTATGGTCCTTATGCTGAACCATGTTGCAATGGGCTTTCCAACAACTGAACCAGCCATCTGGAGGGTTAAGGTCCTTCCCCTGTTCTGCCGCCAGCTGCCTCGCTTTCTGTTACAGCAGTGGCCCAAGAGTCCAGCATCTTATTCAAGCTTATGCTGAAACTATAGCCACAGAGCGTCACCAACACCTGCCTCCTTTCCCTTATGTTGGCACTTGTGGCCTCAGTTTATATAGTTCCTGTACTCCCTGTAAAATGTTATGGCTGTTCTTCTGAATGCACAAAACAAACTTTGAGATACCACACCCCTCAGTTACTCTCACTTGCTTAGCACTGTTGGGATTCCCTCCAAGACCTTTCCACTCAGTTTAACCAGAACACCTCATCCAATTCTGGACGAATACTTCATGCAATTCTCCGGGATCAAAAAAAAACACCTCAGTTTGACTCCACCTCATTACTCAGGTTATCATATTAGGCATGTAGCAGCTCTTTGCCAACATTGGCCACGCCCAGACACTGGGGATTTAGGTACAAAGTGATACCACAATTCCAATTTATTTCACATACAAAAAAAAAACTTTATATACATCTTTCCTAGCGATTAACATCTACACTGCGAGCAATCATCTGCAGATTGTGTAAGGTAAGCTTATCAGGTGCAGGTGTTCCTGCCTACTTTATTTACTATAGACATTCACAATAATTAGTAGTTTCAGCAATTACTTATTCAGGCTTGTCTTAACTTGGGCCTGCTCACATCAGCTAAGTTAGCCCCACAAGAAGTGGGCTCACACAGGGTCTACAGGACCTGAACTTTATCAGCAAGAGATAGCACACAGTGAGAGCACTCAGCTGGGTATGATCAGAGGCAGGAAACTGATTACACATAGAACCTCCCCTCTAAAAAAGTTGCTATTAAGCAACATGCCTGTTGCTAATATCTAAACCCCATTAACACGATGTTAATGGGAGAGGACTGGTTCCTGGCAATATGTTGCCATTAAGGAGAAGTTGCTATTATCAGGATTGCTATTAAGCAGAATCTACTGTAAACCATATAAACAAAATGCCCTCTCCAAAAATCATTGAACACAGCATTTAAAAAGCAAAATACACTTCTATGTCACTTAATCTATACACCGAGTAATGAAAGCTTGGTATAATAGAGCATAATAAAATTACATTGCAACCTTTCAGCTCTTTACCTTAAAGGAGGAGTACAAGGCAGGGTATCCCTGACCCTGAGGCCCTGAAGATTTGCTTCAGTTTGCAGAGAAAGCCTCTCAGGAAATTCCTAGTGTCCTGAAAGTCTCTGCAACTCTGCCTCCCACCAATCAGTGAGACTCCCTTGCTCTCACAGATGCTGTGCAAAATACAGCAAGCAGTTACGGTTCAGTAACCTTCAGCCTTGTCATAAGATGCCATCTACCCTTCAAATGCACACTCCACTGTCATTCTTCAGCTACTCATTCTTCAGCTGAACAGGCCCTTTCTCCTATCCAAGTGTCCAGTAAAAGGTTTCATAAGCTAGGGAAGCGAAAGTAAGCTGGGAATCCCAGAATGATGGGGAGAATCACACTAGCACTAATATCCACAGTGGTCTGGGCAGCAAATTTTCCATTTGTCATTAAAGAAAAGAGGAGTGAGTTCTTAAAGATCTTAGCATCATGGACCTTTCCAGATCACCCAGTATTAATACTCGTGCTAGTCAGGCCTTAGAGCACCAGGGAGAAGTACCCCTTTTTGTTGATGGACTTTGAAGCCTTGTGCGGATTGGATGGAGGGGAAGGGGAGAGGAGGAGCGCAAAACAATAGGGACTTGGGCTCCATCAACTGCCGTAATACAATTTGGAAATTCTAGCTCCGTAAAATCCATCAATAGCCTCCTGGACATTGCCAGCCTTATGACTTGTATCATCAGCATCTTAAAGCAGCACAAACCTGCACAACAACAGCCCTGACCACTGATCTACCAATACCCAAAATGACTAGCTGCTGACCGGCAGTAATCAGTAGTGGTTAACTTCCAGATGGAGATGGCCACACACTTCTCCACACCAGGGGGAACTCTCATGTTGGTGTGATGCCACTGCAGCTCCAAGGTGAGCTCCACACAGATCTCTAGCAAAGTAATGCAGAAATTATGCCTCCACTTCTGGTCATCCCAAGAATGCAACACTATCACTTCCTACCAGCCATTCGTTTCCCAAAAGCAGTAATGGTACTCAATAGAGTAAAGCTGCTCCAGGAAAACTTTTCCCAGTTAGCTGATTGATTTCTTCCTCCTCTAAAATCATCTCAGCAATACAGTGGCTGGCTTCCAAAGCCAAAGTCACTTGGCTGTGTGACTGCAAATACATGGGCAGAAGCTTCTGTGTATTAGTCAGGGTGGATAAAAATCAATGATTTAAAAAACAAAAATAAAAAAAACCTCAGATTTTTTTGATAAAATGCTTTTTATCAGAAAAAAAGAAAAAACTTATCTAAAGATAGTTTAAATTAAGAAACATTCTCGATCAAAGATATCTCATCATGAAATAGGGATTATAAATTCTAATTCTATAGTATGAGACAATATATTCCTGTAATGGTTAAGAAAAGTTTTGTAAATTAGTTCCAATAGTTCATGGATTAGGGACCCATTCTATGGAGTTCCAGGGGCTTCTGTATAGATTATTTAGGTTAATCTTTCTATCTACCCAATGGGACTCAGTGCTCAGTCTAGAAGATACCATCAGAGATGCTTAGTTTTGAAGTTCTCAAACTGTGGATTTGTCTCCCCATAGATAACATGCTTGTTAACAGCAAAAGTGTTTTTAAATAAATAAATAAAAAAATAAATAATATATAGAGGTGAGAAATAACAGACCTCAACCCTACTGTCCCGCTGAAAATGTGTGTACACAGAGTCAATCCCTTACCTCTCTCTCCAAAGTGCAAAGTTTCAAAAAGTTCAATGAATAGAAGATTGTTGGGGGCGGAATAGATCTGGACAAGGAGAAGAGGTCTGGAGATAAATGTGAGATGGGAGGGACAGGCAGTAGAAACAAAAGTGAAACTGTTTGAGCAGCATATTCCAGAAGTCTTGAGGTCTTTCTGAGTGTAGCCTTCATTGATTTGAGATCTACCATACCATTCTCTCACTAGAAGAGAAAACCTATAATGGCAGCAGGCCGTAAAAGAGACCCAGTTTGGGAATATTTTAATGAAGTTCCTCTACCTGTGGGTATGACAGGCATGTGTGCAAAATGCAAACAGTGCAACAAAGAAATGCAAGGCCTGGTTGCCCGAATGAAACAAAATCATGAGAAGTGTTCCTTCTCAGGAGGAAGCTGCGTTGAAGATGATAAAAGGAACATGTCTGAATATGCAGGATCTTCAGGTTGGTAAACTTTTTTATTTCATACTTCTTAAGGACTGCCTGTCTTCCTTCTAGACTATTCTTGAATTCTCATGTTTGAGCAAAAAATATAGCTGTTACTCTATGGTACTATGATTTTAGATGCAGTTGTGATAAAAAATAAATAGCTGAAATAGGCAGATCTTCCTTTTACAATTTCACCTTTAAAGTAGTTCTGAGTGTCAGTGAATGCAATGAGTATACTAAATGAGCAGTACAGTAATAATAATTAAATAACTGCATGAACTTATTGTGTTTAGGAGAATCCATCCTCAACATACAGGATTCTGAAGACTATCCACCTACAAGATCACCATCATTTTCTATACTTTCAGAGTTATCTGCCAAAGATAGTGTTTCAGTCATATCATGTATGTCACATAGCCACAGCATATCACCTGTAGCAAAAAGAAAAAGAAAAAAATCTCCATCATCCAGGAACAACCATAGATAAATCTGTGATAAGAACCAGCAGATTACAAAAAGGGGATACATCAGGAAATGCACACACAGCAGAATACTTACAAGAAGTAGCGTAAAAGTTATAACAAACTGAAAAAAAATTCAAATGTCTAGTACGCAGCTTGGTCACAGACAATGCTGCAAATGTATCCAAGATGAGAAGAAATTATTTAAAAGAGAGTCCCAAGCTAATAACATATGCTTGCAGTGCTCATTTGATGCACCTCCTAGCCAAAGACTTCAGTGTTACAGAAATAAAGGCTAATGTTGTTGAAATTGCAAAATACTTCCGTAACAACCACTTTGCAGCAGCTGCTCTGAAAAAAGTGGGAGGAACCAAGCTAACTCTCCCACAAGACGTGTGAAGGAACTCAGCAGTGGCCTGTTTTGAGCATTATATCAAGAACTGGCTTAATCTGATAACAGTTTGTGAACAAAATGGTGAAATAAATAGATGGCAGTGTCACAGCCAAAGTTCTCAACATTGGGCTTAAGAGAAATGTTGAACACATGCTGAGTACCCCGAAGCCTATTGCTGTAGCCTTAAACAAAATGCAGGGAAATAGCTGTTGTATTGCCAACGCTGTTGAAATCTGGAAGGAACTGAGTGAGATCTTAAAAAGAGAAATATGCAATGACAGAGTTAAATTACAAGCATTAAAAAAAAAAAATCAATGGGACAAGCACTAAATATTCTCAACATTCGGTACTAGGTCAAACCTTGACTGCTGAAGAAGAGGAGTTGGCTATGACATGGACATTCAGCAATCATCCCTCCATAATGCCAACTATAATAAACTTCAGAGCTAAGGGTGAACCATTCAAGAAATATGTTTGCTGATGATGTTTTAAAGAAAGTCACACCAGTGAACTGGTGGAAGTCACTTAAGCACTTGGATTCAGAGACTGTTGAAGTGAGAATCTCACTTTTAACAGCAGTAGCTTCTCCTGCCGGTGAAGAAAGAATATTTTCTTCCTTTGGACTAATTCATTCCGAACTGAGAAATCGTTTGGGACTTGAAAAAGCAGGAAAGCTTGTTTTTCTTTTCCAGATTATGAACAAACAGGAAAATGAAGGTGAAGACGACTGAGTTAGCTGCAGAAACCAAGTTTCTCATGTTGACCTGGCTGACATAATCGATTTAATTTGTGTTGTTGTTTTTTTAAATTTCATTTAACTATTTTAGTTAAAAACAATTTTAACAAAAACAAACCTCATTTTAAAAAACTTGAATGTTCAACTAAATTCAAAAATTTATATGCTTGTTTTGTTAAAATATAATATGTTTGCTGTTGAAAAAAAAAATCCAGACTACAGAACATTGTTGTTTTAGTTAAATAAAACAATTTAAATGTCTGCCTGGTGATGTTCTCCTCCTAATACAGCATGGCAAGAAAATTCTGGAAATATTAATGATTAACCTGTTGAATTGGAGATATTTATTAAATCATTGGGAGGTGAACTATCTGCTTCAATTACCTTTGGTAAATGAAATAACCAAATCATTCATTTTCTGATATAGCTGTAAAACTAATCTGAAAAGTTTTCAAAATAAATCACTTTAAAAATGTATAGTGCGTACCTTCTAAAAATGAAACCTACATCTATCTCTGAGTTGTGACGAATATGTATTAAAATTATAACAACCAACACAAATGCACTTTTATGTAGAAATTCATGATTAAATCAAGTCTTCCTGACCAACGATTTAAATCATGATTCAACTAAGACATACAACAATGTGCCCTGCATTCCAGCGCACCAAAGTTTGAAAGTGGTGCTAACTTACAAAAGACATGCTAGAATGAAAGGAGAGGAACCATGGGAATTTGTTACTGTGACCCCAAATCCCAGAATTCCAACAGCTTCTGGTCGATATCCCACAATATGCCATCAGAAAAATCCCAGAATGTACAGAACTCAGCAGCAGGACAGAGCACCTGTCTGGAATGCTGAATGCTTAGACCCAGAAAAAAAAATTATTGCCATGGATATGCACTGATTTGGAGACAAGTAAGTAAAAGCCAGCCATGTGGATGAAATTATTGCAGGATAGTTATTCCACAAGTTAGCACGCACAAATCTAAATCTACAGAAAACCTGTGTAGACAAGGCATTAGCAATAAACAAGTATTTTATGACACTTTCGATGGGTCATTTTGAAGACTTTCACTTCATGTTGGCTTTTCAACATTAAACTGATATAGCAGATACTTAGCAAATATAATTATCGAAGGTATGTCCAATTAATCAACATTTCGCATTTAAAAGAAAAATATGCTGATGATAGGAAGCAAACTGACTACATAGTGCCATCTATCAATATAACTTCCTCTGACATTAAATATTTCAGGGGAATCTCTGCCCAAATATTTATTAAAAATAATTGAAATTAAATAGAAAAAAAATTAAGCAGTACATGTTTACTGCCAAGTTTTAAAGAAAGTTAAACCAGTTCATTGATTTGAGCCTCTTCTGTGGGTGTAGGGAATATTTATTTCATTTCAGTTTATTTGACTAGTTCAATTCAATGACAAGTTCATTTGAAGTTAAGAAACCAACTGGGGCTTTGAAAAACCAGGAAAAAAGTTGTTTTCCTCTTCCAAACTATGAATAAAAACTAGATGCAAGAGGATGAGCTCTGCTAGTTCTAAAGTCTTGAAAGACACGGTGACAGAAACAAAATCAGTTCAATACACTAACTACAAAAAAATCGTTCCTTTGTTCAATAAATCAGTTTTTTAAATGCAAAACATTATTTTGATAAATATCTCTTTTTGTCTTCTGCATCCAGCACATTTAAGATAGCTTTATTCAATAAAAAGTTAAAGTGATATTTTTGTGCATTTAATTTAATTTGAATTTTCATTAAAATGGAGCTGGACAAAAAAACAGTCTAGTAAATAAGAAATGCATCGTTCATCATTTTCTAAGATAAAAATGTAAATTAAGCTATATAATTGCTTATATACATGTGTATAGATATAAAACAACTTCCTGATTAGCAAAAAGAAGCACCGAATTTAATGTAAAGGCTATATTCAGTTGCAAATCAACATGTCCTAGTGATTACCAAACATCGAGAACCTACCTTTTAATTATTTTCCTATAGAAAAGTACAAATGCAAAACATAATTAAAATTGATTATTTAAATCAATCCACCCTGGTGCAGGTCTCAAGGGAAACAATATTGCAATGTGATTGGCCTGCCTCTATGACCAATGAAATGGTGACAGTGACCCCATCAGAGCCAGTAGTCTACCAGAAAAATCAGGCCACAGGAGGGGGAAAAAATACCATCTCTCATTGAAGGATCCTAAAGCATTTAATATAAAGGCCCACAATACCCATACAAGATAAGTAATTAAGAGCTAAAACAATCTGACAAGTCAGAATTTTGCCTTTTTTCTTCAAATATCACAGAAGTCTCTCTCGCCTTTTTAAATCTGAAGTTATTCACAACTTTCTTCCTCTGCAAAACATTTGTACAATTCAGTTGAACACTGCCCAACTAACCAATGCAATGTAAGTTTCAAATAGCATATTTGATTGAAATATTTGCCAGTCATAGTGTGTTGGTTAGTTATATAAAGACATCCTACCAGGGAAAAGCAGAAATACAGTATATTCCACTTCTTACCAACCTCTCAGTTCCCAGCAAAAAGTTGCCATTATCCAGCAGCTGACATTAAGCAATAAGGCGCTATTTTTGAGCCCATGCATACCTGAATGGGTGTGGAAGAACAATCCACTGAAACTGTAGCTTAGCTACTGTATAAGTTTCACTTTGCTACAATATAAAAAAAATTTAAAAAGTATAAACAAAGGTGTCATAAGTGTTACACTGCAAGAAGCAGAGCAAACTTAAATCTTGGTATATACTGTGTAGTACTTATGTGAGACATGGGGGTGAAGCAGCACACAATTTTATGAACAAATCAAATAGTCAAATTTAAAATAAAAACAAAAAATAATTTAAAATATGTCCAATGTTGCCTGCTTTTTATGTTCTGCGACCTCTAGCTGTAAATCCTTCTCAATTTTGCATGCAGCCTTGTAGTCACTGTCAACATCACAATACTGGAATATCCTGCGGAAAATGTCCACTGCACATATTTGTTCTGGAAGCAAAGTTTGTTATGTGACACATTACTCTCTTGTGGCTTTTCAGCCTCTGGGTGCTAAACAGACACAAGAAGTTTGGCATCTGTGAGTCACCTCCTGTCTCCAGGTGACTGTCAAACTCAATAATGGCTTCAAATTACTCTGCTGTTAAATTACTGGGACAACACTTTGTCCACCAGGCCAGTATTTTCTGTGGATGATTCAAACCCTCTCTTTCTGAAGCAGTTGTAAACAGTCTTGGGAAGAACAGCATCCATGACTCCTTAGCGAGATGTGCTGCATCAATTAAAGGATATTTTGTTTTGTTTTGCAACATCCACCACTTGTAGGTGTGGGTCAGCATCAAGAGAGGCAACAATACACACATTCAGATGAGTCTGATAGTGACTTCTGAAGTTCTTTATTACACACCATGTCCATCAACTGCATGCCTGATGTGGTGTTGGGAGGCAAAAATTTTAAACACAATGTGTGACAGCTGTAACTAAGTGACCAGGATAGCTGTTAATCAACAGGCACATGTGACTATTTGGAGGTGCAGCTCCCTGTTCAAAGTCTTCAACCACTCTTCAAATAAACTAGTCATCCAGGCATTGGCAGAGTTTCGGTAGCTATGGGCAGTTCTGAATGATCTTTAAGGAAACAAAACGGGTGCTTGCTCTTTCCAGTCCCCATATGAAGCAGTTTTCTCTGTCCCAGCCATGTATGCACAACATAGCAATGTAATGAGGCCCATGGCTTCCCCCCCATCCCCCTCTGCAAACTCTTTCTTCACCAAACCAAGGCCTCTGTCTAGAAAGCCAGGCAGAAGAGAGCAGACTTAGCAATGAAGAAGTCACATGGCTGGAACCGGACTAGAAAGCTGGCCAGGGTGTCCGCCCTCCAAATCAGAGCTGCTGGAAGGTGAGTGTCTTGTTTCCTGCCATGCTCCTTACACTGAAGAACATAGGGTTGGCCTTTCCAGCAACTAAGCCAGCCATCAGAAGGGTTCAACTCCTTTCCCTGAGCTGCTGCCAGGTGAGCTGCTTTCTGTTTCAATATCAGCATGGAAAAATCAAGCACTTTGGCCAGGTATATGCTGAAACCAGAGCCGCAAGACTTCACTAATGTCACTAACGTCCACCTCCTTGCCATTGTGTTGCTACTTGAAGCCTTGGTTTGTGCTGCTCTCATGCTCCTATTAAAATATCACTGCTATTCTTAACAATGCACAAAACAGATTTCAAGACACCAAGCTTCTCAGCTACTGACTCATGCGTAGAACTGGTCTCACATAGGCCTCCAGAACCTTAGCTTGGTCAGTGAGAGAGGTCCACATATTTGGAAGCCATGACATTGCAGCAGAAGTGCTCTGCTGCCCAGGTTGAGAGCCAGAAAATCGATTACAGGTAGTACCTCTCTTCTAAAAAGTTAATAAGTGGTATTCCTGTTGCCAATATCTAAATCCCATTAATATCAAAGTCAATGGGATGGGATCAGTTCCTGGGAAATTGTTGCTATTAAGGGGAAGTTGTTAAAATTGTGATTGCTATTAAGCAGAATCCACCGTAAAATGTTATTTGACTAAATCACACAGCATAAATGGCAAATTTTACAATCAAGTGTACTATTAGAATTGAGCTTTCATAGTATTTACCATCATGAAGTCTGTGTTTTCAGTTATGCATCAGAGGTTGTTCATACAATTAAGTCAAAATTCACTTCTGACTTAGATTAAATATTTCAGGATTTCCCCGACCCTATAAGGGGCTCAGCTACAGTAAGCAAATACCAACTTTATAGATGTACCATAATTGAGAAATTCCACCCGTTACACGGAAATTCCATCCACAGCAGGTGGATGCAAACTCCTGTATCCCTTTGGCTTTGAAAGAATGTTTCTAGTGTCCAAACACTGCACTAAACACCATGGCCTTGTTTTCACTGGGGAGGTGGCGAGGGGAAGGTGTGTTCTTAACTCAAGTTAGCTAATTTAAGGTAAAATCCTAATGAGGATTAGGTAATTCGTAATCTTCACATAAATTAACTTGTGTTAAGACTACCAATGGTCTTGTCTTCAATCTTCACTAGGATTTTATCTCAAGTTAGTTAATTCACCTCTCCCTCTCTCATCCCCCGTGAAGACAAGGCCCATAAGGTAAGATATATTTCCTTAGTCTATGGCATAAAGAAGCATCACTACCAAGAGTATAAAAACAAACCTGAAACTCATGACCAGACACCCCTCCGTTTAATTGCATCTCTTACCTGAACAGATACAATGGTGTATGCTTTTCTTTTAATTTTAAAAATAGTCTCGTCAATTATCCTGAGCTGCAAAGCTTTCTATATTTCTTTAACATTACTAATTGGTTAATAGGCACATTCTTAATTCTGAAACTATACAAATTAAGGTTCTACAAAGTTGGCTTCTCATGCCATAGGAGACAAGGCCTCCACACAAGGTGTAGGGTATCTAAAACTTGTAGGACAGAGACCCCCCCCTCCCCCACGCCAAAATATTTAGTGTCAGATTAAGCTATGACTTGGTTACATGTGTCTAGTCCGACTTCCTGTGTAACACAGGCCATAGAAATTCCCCCAAAATAATTCCTAGAGGATATTAATGCATACTGCTTTTCAATTTCATTTAACGTTCTTTTGTTTTTATACCGATGCTATGCAAACAACCGATGCTAATTATGACTAAGGCTACGTTTTAGTCACGGGTATTTTCAGTAAAAGTAGTGGATAAGTCACGGGCCATAAACAAAAATTTAAGGTCCGTGACCTGTCTATAACTTTTACTGTATACCCTTAACTAAAACTTGGGGGGGGGCGCGCACAGGTGCTCTTGGGGGGGTCCAGGGTGCTGCGGGTTGGCCCAGGACTCCTGCTGGTGCAGGGGGAGTGCCTAAGCCGCAGTGCACAGCCCAGGGAACCCTGCTGGGGGGAGGGAGGGCAGGCCATGGCGCACGGCCTGGGATCCAGGACCCCACAGGTGCTAGGGGGTTGGTGAGGCTTGCAGGCTCCCTACCTGGCTCCGTGTCCCTGCAGCTTCTAGGGGGAGGGGTGACCAGGGGGGCTCTGCAAGCTGCTCCCGCCACAAGCACCAGCTCCACAGGCATAGCTCCCATTGGCCGGGAACTGCAGCCAATGGGAGCTGCGGGGACGGCGCCTACTGGCAGGGGCGGCGCACGGAGCCCCTCTGGCTCCTGCATCTAGGAGCTGCAGGGACATGCCAGTGGGAGCCAGAGACACCCCCCCCCAGGTAAGCACCCCCCACACCCCAACCCCCTCCCACAGCCAAACTGCCCCAGGGGCTGCCTGGCTCAGGCTGGCCCTGAGCCAGCACCTGCCACTGCAGAAGTCACGGAATCCATGACTTCTGTGACAGGCACGCAGCCTTAATTATGACATCTTTGAGGTCTCAGATTAGATTAAAAACAAAATTTCCCACACCAACCTCCTATAGCATCAATACAGGATGCAATAAAGGTTGTTTGGGTGTCATTTCCATACCTTAAAGTGTTTGATTTCCTTTAATCAAACACTAAATCTGAATTCCTTCAGTTTCCAATGCTAGTGGGATAATTTGCCTTGTACTTGTTTTTACCTTAAAGTTACTGATAAGTACTTTGTCTGGGAATATTTTTATTTAAAATTTCATACATTAACACTGAATAAGAAACTTGGAAGAATGCTACCATATGATACCTCTATTTACTTGAAGATATGTAATAATTTGTTTGTTTCTTTTCATTTTAAGGCCAGAAGCAATTTAAAGCAGCTGGAGCATACTGGTCACTAAAACCCAGGTTCACAGCTGTTTCACGTTATGAAATGCAAGGCAGCTGGAGCATACTAGTGAATCTAAGTCTTAATTTGCTAGCATACAGCCATCAAACTTTTAGGAACAGAGAAAACGGGGTCAACCGACACAGAGAAGAGCCAAGTAGTTGAAGACAAGACAGAACACAAAAAGTCATTGTGACAGTCTGTAACCTTATGTTCACCCCTTTTACAAGACTATGATACATTTTGTAAAAAGTATGCTTTGTGAAAAGTATGGTTGATCATCGAAAACTCAATTGTTGATCATTATTGTCTTGTGTGTGGCAACATTGTATTTAAAAAGCACCTCTCACTGACATAGCGCTGTCCACAATGGCACTTTTATCGGTGAAACTAATGTCAGTCAGGGGACTATTTTTTTCACACCCAGGACCAACAAAAGTGCTTGTGTAGACAAAGCCTGATACATAGTCCAAGTTTGCAAAAACAGCCACAAACCAGTTCTTCAGAAAGAAAGGACAAACTGACAGCTCAGCCAGGTGTCAACAAGATCAAATGGACTATCACCTGGTCAAGTGGCCATTCTTTGGCAAGAAAAAAGGTGTGAGTGAGAAATTTACGTCTTGGCAAAGAAACAGCTGCAGGTTCTCATCTCCACAGACTTTGTCTCCTGAACCTCAGCTGGAGATGATTTTCAAAGGAAAAAAAAAGAACTATAAGAAAGGAGAACAGACACCCCAAAATATTCCTCCCTTTCTCTCTGCCCATGGCATCAACACCTGAAGGATAAGAAAATTAACACTGAACTGGGGGAGGGGGTCCTAGCTGAAAGGATCCACACAGTAAGACTGCTGAAGCATGTGGCAAGAGAAACCTTTGCTTTGAATTCACTCTAGCTTGTTAAGCTAGGTGTTAGCTACATTTTACCTTTTATTTCTTTGTAACCAATTCTGACTTTTATGCCTCATAACTACAGAAAGATTTTAAGTGTTTACAAGTAAATAAATTTGTTTTATTGTTTTATCTAAACCAGTGTGTGTTCGGGAAACTTTATTTGGGATAACAGGATTTGTGCATATCATTTTCTATTAATGAAATTACAGACTTTATATGACCTTGTATTGTTCAGGAGGGTGCTGATAGTACAAGACACACACTTCTGGGGGGGAAGTCTGGGAATGGGAACTTGCTAGTGTTGCCCTGCAGTGTAGTTCCTGAGTGGCTGGCTATAAACACTCATACAGTATATCTGGGAGTGATTTACATGCTGGAGGCGGTGTGGGAGCAGACCAGGAGTGGTTGCTCTTACAGTGAAGCAATGTAAAAGGCACCCCATAGTGCCTTCTCCAGGTTGGAGAATTGAGGGGACACAGCTATCCATCAGTCCAGATTGTACCCTGTGTAATGTCACAGTCATACATACATTGCCCTCTTCAGGAAACAGTCTTGCAGTATTACACCTTGCACTGTAAGCCTGCTTCAAAGGTATGCATTCAAACCCAGCCATATTTATGCCATACTTGTTTACAATTGATAGAAAACTCCACAAATTCCTCTGTATTACCAGAGACCTTTTTACCTAGCTCCATACAAGGTTTGCAAGACACAGAGGCATCTGTAAACCAAACAGACCCAATATAGATTACCAGGTATGGAATTACAGATGGTTGATTGCAAACTTGATAAACCTCAACAGAACATAAATCTTATTTTCTGACAGACTCTACACAAAGAACAGAAGTTACAATAATTTGACTAGTGTTTCCACAGTAAAACTTAACATGAAGAGAAAGCATTTTGAAAATCTGATATACCAGGATTGCTGCTAGCTACTTTCTTATACTTGCTGTACAACACACCTTATTCAATCACACTTGCGGTTAGAACAGTAAAGCAATTTACATTTTTGCTTAATACATCCATTTGCCAGAGCCATGACTCCTAGTCATGGTTGGAAGTGTCATTGGACAGGCCAGGGTAATACTTATACTAAAGTAGCTGGCTTCTGCCTAGTCTTTGGTTGCTAATATGTCCTTACGTGGACTTGCTTAATAATGCTTATAGCTGTTGTACAGGACAAAGGTGATTTTTTTTTTAAATTTTTTTGGGGTTTTTTTGGGTTTTTTTTTTTTTTTTAAACAGAATGTACTGAGCTGAAGGACATTACATAGATAAGAGGAAGTTATCAGTACAATGAACACACAAAATGTACTGCCAAGAAGTCCCTACATTGGTAAGAGGTGAAAGGCCTGGCCAGCATGCATGATTAGTGGTAATAAGAAAAGAAACATGACCGAGAAATAGCATGGGCAGAAAAATGTATGTAAACTGAAGCTTGCACATGGTATTAGATTTGCTATGTAAGACAATGCTTAATGTTGACTGGATGGTCATATAATCTGGAATGGTATAGATGTTAGAATGTAAAGGGAAATTTCTTGTGACCCATCTATGCCCCAGGAGAAGGTAACTGATCAATTTATTTTTCTGTGTAGCTGTCATTCATTGCTTTTAATTGCAACTGCAAAGCCGTATTTTTGGTTCAAACAAAGGTCTGAATTAATAAACCTGAGTGTCTTGGCCGCAAGCGTGTGGTAAAACTCACCCAACATTAGTACAGTTTCATTCCATATGTGGTATTACCACCACTGCAGCACCAGCGTTACATATAACTAGCTTCATAAACAGTAGTTTTCAACTTCATCCTAGGTGTAGGCATAATGCATTATGTGACTCTGGTTCAGTTTGGTCAAGAGTTCTCTCATGTCACAATGGACCTGAACTATAATGCGGTAAGTGTTAAAAGGAGATACATTGTAGTCTCAATAAGGTAAGCAGGGATTCAACTTCTTTGTGAAGTGGGTGTGATGAGTCATCCCTGAGCCAGTGAGTGTTCTGAGGTAATTACCTGCAAGTCCTCTGATAGGCCCATGCTAATGAACCAGGGCCCAGACAATCCACAAGCAAGGGCCTAACTTTAGGAGACCCCAAAACAAGGTATATAGGCTCCTTAGGAAACAAGCCACTTCAGCCTGCACAAGACTGCTACCTTGTGTGACAGGATCCCCAGGGTACAACCTGGAACTGGGGTATTGCTGTGCCCCCTTAACTCTCCAGTATGAGCTGTCTCTCACAATACTTTACTAGCAGCAAACCCCTCCAGGTACTGTGATCACTCAGCACAACAGCATGTGGAGCCCACCAGATAAGATTGCCAGACACTCGCGAATCACACCAGCCAACTTCCCCCAGCTTTCCAACCTTGCACCCCAGAGCTGTACCATCTTGCCCTGGTCCGAAGCCTAACCAGTGTAAGTTTATTACCGAGTCCGCCCCCCCTCAATGTGGAGAGGACATACACAAGCCTTTGTAAACTGAGCTGAGATTTCCCAAGCACTTCAGCCAAAACACACTGTTTTAGGTAAATATAAAACAGATTTATTAACTACAGAAAGATAAATTTTAAGTTATTATAAGGGCCAGGCATAAAAGGTCAGAGATAGTTACCAAGAAAATCAGTCTAAATCTTAAACCTTATTAGATCAAGCAGTTCTCACCCCACTAGAAGTTATGGTACTTAATACAAAGGCTTCTCTCTCTATCCTGGGGCCAGTCTCCTCAGTTGAAGTCGGTCTTTTCAGCATTCTTGTTGCTTCAAGCGTAGGTGGGGGAGGAGAAAGGCCAAGGCACGATGCCACTGTCCCTTATTTCATATCCTCAGTTCACATGCTTGGAAAATACTAGCCCAGACATGTCCTGGTGGGCTTTGATGAGTCACAGGTTTGAGCAATCTCCCTGGTATGGTCTTATGCAACTGAGTCCTAGAGTTGAGCAGTCCCCATTGTGTGGTGCTTGCGCAATTGTCATTGAATTGTAAATCCCTTGATTACAACTCCCCCGATGATTAATGGTCACTGAACACCCTCCTAGGAGTGGTTTGCCTTCTTTGTCTATCACTAGCAAACTTATAACACATTTCAATAACAACCATATAGCAAAATCTCATAACTTAATACATACTAATGATATACTTTTTTTTTTCATAACAATGGGTTTCAGCAGATCATGACTCTTCATATGACATCTTACATGGCATGCTTTGTATGAAATGTATCATAATTACATGACAGGCGTGAATATGGGGGTTCCAAGGTGCTGTTTTGATGTACAGAGTGCCACACTTTGCCAGGATTCCCAGCTGCCTGGTAGTTCTGACAGACTGCTCCTCAGACTGTGCCTGTTCCTGCCCCAGCCTGCGCTGGCATCCCGGCCAGCCTTACAGTGGAGGGAAAAAAGCAACCTTAACCAAATCTTTAAACTACAGTTGCAGCCATCACTTCCACAATCATAAAAAAAGGTAAAGACAGAAGTGTTCAATCTACGCTTTCCATTTTTTTCATTTTATGTACTTCTACCATACGTCCCCTCTTATTCAAGTAATCTCTGAACAGTCCAAATCTTTTCACTCTTTCCCTACATCTTATCTGTCTCCTGACTATGGACCTCTTCTATATTTAACTTGTCAGTTTGGATTCACGTTTCATTTGGGCTCTGTTTGCTCATGACCTCAAAACTCAAGAGAATACACCAACAAAAGATGATTATATGACCTAACCCCACTGTCATGGTTACAGGGCTGGCTGTAACCCTATCCCCTTTCTAGTCTCTGAATGCACCACCTCATGTGTCAGGCCCCATGCCTTTACCTCTCCTGGGTGGAGCTCTGCAATCCTTCCACCCCTAGAGCAGGCCCTGGGCTAGAACAACCTATATATCAACAATGCTTACCCAATAAGTTTGACTGGGTTCAGCCCATGTCGAAGTCTAATGCCTTTAGCGTATGTAGTGACCAAACCATCTTCTTAAAACCAAAGTGTTTATTTCACAGTAGAAACAAAACTTCCAGAGAAAATTTTTTAAAACAAGTCTACATGCAAGTCTATCTTACCTAAAGGCTCACCATCCTCTTATGGATTCAAATAATACAAGATGTCAGGTAATCATTCATGAGAAAGAAAACACATTGACCCACAGAGCTCTTTTCACCATATCTGGTTTATCTAATTGATAAGCTAAAGACACATGTAACCAAGTCATTGACAGAAAACATCTGTAAGGAGTAGTTCCTGATAATGAGCTATTGGGAGAGGAGTTTAACTTATCACAGAGAACATCTGCCCTTCAGTAACAAGCAGTCCCTTTCTTGTGGTTCCACCTAGTTTTGCGGGTTGGCTAGGCGGAAGTAAAATATTCAGAGCTAGAGTTCTGACCTTGCCCCTTAACAATCCTTGTTTGCTCAGGGATGGCTTATGTTGAGCTATTCTATTCCCTTCCTGCTTCCCCCTACCCCCACTTTAGTGTCTCCTATTGCAGTGGTTTTCAAACTGCGGGTCGCGACCCAGTACTGGGTCGCGGAACGCAAGGCACTGGGTCGCAGTGGCTCTGGTCAGCACCATTGACTGGGCCGTTAAAAGTCCCATTGGCAGTGCTGCCTGGCTAAAGCAGGCTAATCCCTACCTGTTCTGACACTGCACTGCGCCCTGGAAGTGACCAGCAGCAGGTCCGGCTCCTAGGCGAGGGGGGAGGGGAGGAGGGCAGGGTTCCCGGCCAATGGGAGCCGGGGGGGGGGCGGTGCCTGCGGGTGAGAGCTGTGCGGAGCCGCTTGCGCACCTCTGCCTAAGAGCCGGACCTGCTGCTGGCCACTTTCAGGGCATAGCATGGTCCATGGTGCCAGGACAGGCAGGAAGCCTGCCTTAGCACCCCCGCTGCACCACTGACCGGGAGCCACCGAGATAAGCCCATGCCCCAATCCCCTGCCCCAGCCCTAAGCCCCCCCAAAAAACCCAGAGCCCCTTCCTGCACCCCAAACCCCTCATTCCCAGCCCCACCCCACAGCCCTCACCCCCAGCCCTGAGCCCCTACCACACTCCAAACCACTCATCCCCAGCTCCATTGGGTCGTGGGCATCAACAATTTTCTTCAACTGGGTTGCCAAAAAAGTTTGAAAACCATAGTCCTATTGAACTAAGTTTACTCATGGAGTAACCATCCCAATAATAGGTCTACCTACATTATTACAGAGCAGCTCTAATTTTGTTAGACCTTCTTTTCCCCCACAATAAATATATCAACTTCACGCATTTCCATCCCAAACTGCTTGTTTGAGCTTTTCTTCAGGATGAATTTATGCATAAGAAAGGAGATCATTTTTTGATAAACTACTGACATAGTACTAGATTTCTGCTACTATGTATCTATTTCCTAGAAATATACCAGAGATCAAAGATCTTTACAATCTTCACATTCCCTTACAGACAACTTCATCTTGGTGCAAACAAGATCACACCTATAAAAGGTGTAAAAAAAAAAATCCATCTAGGGTTGCTTAAAAGCTTGCTCTTAACATGATTAAAATAGTTAAACTTCGGAACACAAACAACTTTCTCACCACCAAATGACAGATCTTTTACGCTGCCATACTTCTTTTCTCCCTACCACAAGCCCTTCTCAGCTATCTTTTGCAGTACGGAGCAAATCAAATCTCTTCAACGTGCAAAAGTGATCAGTAAGAAGATGCAAAACCACCAACACATCCACATCACAAACTTCACTGCACTGTTCGGCTTTCTCGCCTTCGGTTTAGGACATGCAACTTGTTACAGCCGATTATGGGTGTGGCTCCAAAAGGAAATAATAGAAGCTCCTTCCAAGAACCAGAGCCAGATCGAGAGAGTCAAGTGCCGGAGAACACCATGCGGAGAGCAACCCCGCAGCGTGAGGGGGGTGGAAGATGTACAGGGTATCAGAGGGTTTTCCCGTCTCTCGTTTCTAACAACACAGGACGCACCGCACGAACAGCGGCAATGATGAGGTCCCCGACAGAAGAGTGGTAGTTAAAAAAAAAAAAGAAAGAAAAAAGAATCACAAGCCCCCATTTGCTCCTGGAAGTTGCCTGCAGAGCAGACACAACAGAGGGGCCGGGCTCCCTTTCAATACCCCCCCCCCATCGCGACATGACCCAGGCACTCACTCACCACCGTGACCAATTCATCCCTACACAACAGCCACGGTGGGAGCGGCCAGAGACCCACAGGCCTCTCCCCTGCCCGCCAATGGGCGGCGACCCACGCGAGCACCTGCCCTCCCCTTCCAGAGGGGGCCGCCGCGGCGCTTGAGAGAGCGGTCGCAAGAGCGGCGCCTCTCGGCTTCCAGCGGCGACGGGCTCCTCGCCCTCCAGCTCTGTGGCGACGCGGCAGCCCCCTGGGCGAGCAGCCCGGCCAGGGGTGGGATACGGGGGGGCGGGCAGAGGGGCACTTACCCGGTGTGCAGTGCAGGGGTGAGGTCGGCGAAGGGACGGGCGAGCAGGGGGACGCCGGCGGCTGCGGCTCTTTGGGGGTGCCCGGGCCGGGGGACGGAGCGGCGGGGGGCAGCATGAGGTAGCGCTCGGGCTGTGGCAGGCAGCGCAGGCAGAACGAGTGCAGGCAGGGCAGCAGCTTGGGCCGCCGGCTCTGGATGTGCTGCCCGCACACGGCGCAGGTGTCCAACAGGTTGAGCTGGGCCGCCTCCCCGCCGCGCTCCGCAGGGCCCTGCCGGCTCTCGGCCTCGTTCTCCCCGCTCAGCGCCGCGGCCCCCGCTCGATCCGCCGGCCAGGCCCCCGCCGCCTCCATTGTCCTTGCGCCGCCCGGCGCCTCCCGTCCCGGGGGTGGGGGGAGCGCGACTCCACCGGCCGATCCCCACCCGAGACCCCGGGCCGCGGCGCCCACGAGCGGACCCTGCCCCCTCCGCCCTCCGCGGTGTTTGTTATCCTCGGAGGTTGCAACTGCACCCGCGCGACACGGCCAACGGCTAGCCGGGCCCCGCCCCCTCCTAGGAGATGGGTCTCCGCGTAGCCCCGCCCCGCTCCTCCCACTGGCTCAGCCCTTTCCCCTTCACCGCGCGCTGGAGACCCCGCCCACCTCCGCATAGCTCCACCCTCAACACCACCCCCTCTGCGCACGGATACCCGCCCTCCCCCCTTCTCCACTCACACAACCTGTTTCACTGCTCTACAGCCAAAATCCTTCTGAAATAAATGTTGTCAAACTCCACTAATTCTGGGTCACTGAGAACGAAAATGATGCTTAAAATTGTTGATTGGCTCTAGTTTTCAAGATATGCTATTGGGTCAGTATATACGACCCTTGACTTGGGAATGGCAGAGGATAAGTGAGTTATAAAGAGAAGGGATCTCAATTTAAACCAGAAATGACTAAAATACATCTTTGACTGGATCTATGAATAAATCTATGACTGGGTTTGGACAGTACTTGCTTTTTAGGCAAAACAATGAATGATGCAATCTGAAGCTGGTATTGCGTCATACATGGTATGAATTGCATCATGTTATTCCTAGAAGTCATGGATGATGCAATCATAACAAAACTTACATCACTCTGCTGAACAAATTGCCCTATATCAGCTCTAGAAATCATACAGTGTCATGCTCTCTTATTTGTCAGTGTTTGATTTTGCAAAGGGACACATTTCTGTTTAGCCAAAGTGAGCAGAGATGCCTCGTACTTGTGTGAACAGTGCAGATAACTTCTGCTATGTTTCTGGTGAAGTGACTTCTGCATAACAAAAGTGCAGTATAACCACTATGGTTAAGAAAGCCTATCACCTTTATTTTGGCTGCAAAATTGGAGATCAGCACAAGAGGTGGGCCCCACACATATGCTGCAACACTTGTGCAACAAATCGTCGCCAGTGGTTGAACAGGAAAAGGAAATCTATGCCTTTTGCAGTGCCAATGATTTGGAGAGAGCCAACAGATCATACCAGCAATTGTTACTTCTGCATGGTGCCTCCAGTTGGGAAAGGTGTGTCAAAGAAGAAAAAGTGGACTGTGCATTATCCAAACATTCCATCAGCTACACGCCCAGTACCCCACGGAGAAGGACTGCCGGTTCCTGATGCACCAGAATCATTCTCACTTGAGTCAGACGAGGAAGAGGATGAAACTTCTGGTCCTGAACCATCAATGTCACAGGACCCACATTTTCTCCCATCCTCCTCCTCTGAACCACACCTCACAAGGTGAACTGAATGACCTTGTCAGGGATTTGGAACTACCCAAGAGTAAGGCAGAGCTGTTGGGCTCCAGACTACAGCAGTGGAATCTCCTGGCAGGTGATGTTAGGGTTTCCATGTTCCGTGACCGTCAAAAGGATCTTGTCCCATTCTTCTTCATGGAAGGTGATCTTGTAGCCTGCAACAACATCGATGGTGTGATGGCAGCCCTCAACATCGTTCACGATCCAGATGAGTGGAGACTGTTCATTGATTCATCGAAGACGAGTCTTAAAGCTGTTTTACTGCGTAATGGCAATGTTTTGCCATCAATTCCAGTTGGTCATGCAGTCCATATGAAGGAAACCTATGACAACATGAAACAACTTTTGAGGTGCATAAACTATGACCAACATCAGTGGCAGCTTTGTGGCGATTTGAAGGTTGTTGCTCTCTTGCTTGGTCTGCAGACTGGATACACAAAGTACTGCTGTTTTCTCTGCGAATGGGATAGTCGTGCAAGAGATTCCCACTACATCAAGAAAGATTGGCCACTCCGACAGTCATTGGAGCCTGGGAGGAAAAGTGTTCAGCATCCACCACTTGTTGAATCAAGGAAGATTTTGTTACCAGGAATCAAGCTGGGTCTGATGAAGGACTTTGTCAAGGCCATTGACAAAACACAAGCAGCTTTCAAATACCTCCATGGAAAATTTCCAAGGTTAAGTGAAGCTAAGATAAAGGAAGGTGTCTTTGTTGGTCCTCAGATTCGTGAACTTCTTCGAGATGATGCATTTGACCATGCACTGCGTGGCAAGGAAAAGACGGCATGGAAAGCCTTCCAGTTAGTGGCAATAAATTTTCTCGGAAACAACAAGGCAGACAACTACAGGTTGTTGGTGGAAAACCTCCTCAAGGCATACAAAAGCCTTGGTTGCAACATGTCACTAAAGATACATTTTTTGCACTCTCATCTAGATTTTTTTCCACCGAACTGCGGAGCAGTGAGCGACGAGCATGGCGAGCGATTTCACCAGGACATTGCAACAATGGAGAAACCCTATCAGGGCAAATGGAGCCCATCAATGCTTGCAGACCATTGCTGGACAGTGACAAGAGATGCTCCATTTAATGAATACAAGAGACAAGCCAAGAAGCGCCGAGAAGACACTGAATAGGACTAAACTATGTACAGAATAGTTTTTTGCCTTTTGTTTCATAATAAATTTTATTTATATAACCCTTTTGCTGATTTTTAAAGTGTTACATAAACAGGACAGGTGAACTATTATCATGTAAAGCAACCATAAACACATGAAAAGACCTAGGTTTACAATTTATGATTAAAACTCTACTATCTACACAATATACATAGACATAAAATGTAAAAACTTAAATATCTTAGAAACAGTAGCCAATCAGTTGTTTTAATTGTCATATTTGAATTCAGCACATCAAAATACATAATAAATAGCACATTTTATCTCTGAAGCAGACGACTTCTCAAAAATTGTAGACCAGTGTTTCCTGCCCCGTCCCCTCCCCTAGCTCCACCCCCCTACCCTCTTATGGGTGTCCCTGGCCTGGGAGTCCTGCTTCTGCAGTCCTCCTGGCTGGCTTCTGACTGAATCCTGCCTGGCTTCCTCATCACACCACATTCCTTCCTAAAGTGAAACTGTGCTCCCTCTCAGGACAATACTCCTGGCCTGGGGGGAGGGGGGGAAGTAGGGGGTTTATCCCTCCCCTTTCTTCCTCCCTACCCTTTCTAGGCTTACCACCTTTGAAAAGCAAAAAAACTGGCACCCACCCCCCAGAAGGCCAGCCCACCCCCACACCAACCATAAGGCAACTCTACAACCCCCGCCCCTTCAACAGTCACTTATAGTATCTACAGAGAGAACACACATAGAAAAGATTGATACCATTGCACATCTCCTCACTCTCACCTGACTCAAACCCTCTCACATGCCTGCATGGTGTGCTTACAGTGTTGGTGGTCAGACAGCTGCTGTATTTTCAACCGTTTTGATCTGTTAGCGCTTAAACTGCAGAAGTGAGAACACTGCAGCATCTTTAACAGGACACACAAACTTTTAACCGGGGCTGTCAAGCGATTAAAAAAATTAATCGTGATTAATCGTGTGATACAAAAATTAATCATGATTAATTGCGCGATTAATCGTGCTGTTAAACAATAGAATACCATTTATTTTAAATATTTTGGGATGTTTACTACATTTTCAAATATATTAATTTCAATTACAACACAGAATACAAAGTGTACAGTGCTCACTTTGTATTTATTTTTATTACAAATATTTGCACTGTAAAAAACAAAATAGTATTTTTCAATTCACTGAATACAAGTACTGTAGTGCAATCTCTTTATCATGAAAGTTGAACTTACAAATGTAGAATTATACACACAAAAAACTGCATTCAAAAATAAAACAATGTAAAACTTTAGAGCCTACAAGTCCAATCAGTCCTACTTCTTGGTCAGACAATCACTCAGATGAACAAAGTTGGTTACAATTTGCAGGAAATAATGCTGCCCGCTTCTTGTTTACAATGTTACCTGAAAGTGAGAACAGGCGTTCGCATGGCACTGTTGTAGCTGGCGTTGCAAGGTATTTACATGCCAGATGCGCTAAAGATTCATATGTCCCTTCATGCTTCAACCACCATTCCAGAGGACATGCTTCCTTGCTGATGATGGGTTCTGCTTGATAACGATCCAAAGCAGTGCAGACCAACGCATGTTCATTTTCATCATCTGATTCAGATGCCACCAGGAGAAGGTTGATTTTCTTTTTTGGTGGTTTGGGTTCTGTAGTTTCCGCATAGAGTGTTGCTTTTTTAAGACTTCTAAAAGCATGCTCCACACCTCATCCCTCTCAGATTTTGGATGGCACTTCAGATTCTTAAACCTTGTGTCCAGTGCTGTAGCTATTTTTAGAAATTTCACATTAGTACCTTCTTTGTGTTTTGTCAAATATACAGTGAAAGTGTTCTTAAAATAAACATGTGCTGGGTCATCATCTGAGACTGCTATAACATGAAATATATGGCAGAATGCAGGTAAAACTGAACAGGAGACAAATAATTCTCCCCCAAGGAGTTCAGTCTCAAATTTAATTAATGCATTATTTTTTTAATGAGCATCATCAGCATGGAAATATGTCCTCTGGAATGGTGGCCAAAGCATGGAGGGGCACACGAATGTTTAGCATACCTGGGATGTAAATACTTTGCAATACCGGCTACAAAAGTGCCATGCGAACGCCTGTTCTCACTTTCAGGTGACATTGTAAACAAGAAGCAGGCAGCAGTATCTCCCGTCAAAGTAAACAAACTTGTTTGTCTTAGTGATTGGCAGAATAAGAAGTAGGACTGAGTGGACTTGTAGGTTCTAAAGTTTTGCACTGTTTTGTTTTTGAGTGCAGTTATGTAACCAAAAAAATCTGCATTTCTAAGTTACACTTTCACGATAAAGAGATTGCACTTCAGTACTTGTATGAGGTGAATTGAAAAATACTAATTCTTTTGTTTATCATTTTTACAGTGCATATATTGTAATAAAAATAATAATATAAAGTGAGCACCGTGCACTTTGTATTCTGTGTTGTAATTGACATCAATATTGAAAATGTAGAAAAACATCCAAAAATATTTAATAAATTCAATTGGTATTCTATTGTTATAGGTGCGATTAATAGCGATTAATTTTTTATAGTTAATCGCATGAGTTAACTGTGATTAATTGACAGCCCTACTTTTAACATTAGCTATCCCAGTGTATTGTGGTAATAATGCAAATCTTTAGACCCCCGTAAAAAAAAACCCCAGCAGATTAATTTTTTTTTCTGGCAATTGACAAATCCATACAAAAATCATCCAGGCCAGTCAAATACAGGCTAGGTGGTAACCCTAATGCCCTCCTTTCCTCCCACTTTTTTCAACTAGCTGTTTCCTCCACCTGTCCTAGGGACACTTGCTGGCTCTCCCATTCCCTAGCCTTTGGCCAGAATTAGTGAGATGCGGAGATTTGGGTATAGGGTGACCAGACAGCAAGTGTGAAAAATTAGGACGGGGTGGTGCATAATAGGTGCCTCTATAAAACAAAGCCCTGAATATCAGGACAATCCCTATAAAATCAGGACATGTGGTCACCCTACTTGGGCATTGTGCTGTGTAGCAACCTGCCAACTCATCAGGGATGAGGACTGTTCACAGATACAGGGGATCAAACCCCAAACAGTTTAGAAGGATCCCACCTAACTCCAGCACCTAGCCACAGTGACTGTCTCTCTCTCTCTCTCTCTTTATTCATTTATTTTTTTAAACGCTGAGTTTGGTAGAGCTTGTCATGCCAATAAAAAAATCTTAAGGCTCCTCTTCACGACTTTTACCCTAAGGCCAGGTCTACACTACCGCGGTAGTTCGACAGCTGGCAATCGAACTTCCGGGTTCGATTTATCGCGTCTGGTCTGGACGCGATAAATCGATCCCGGAAGCGCTCGCCGTCGACTGCGGTACTCCAGCTCGGTGAGAGGAGTACCGCGGAGTCGACGGGGAGCCTGCCTGCCGCGTGTGGACCGCGTCTGAACCGTGGTAAGTTCGAACTAAGGTATGTCGACTTCAGCTACATTATTCACGTAGCTGAAGTTGCGTACCTTAGTTCGAATTTGGGGGTTAGTGTAGACCAGGCCTAAGGCTCAAACTACGCTAAACCACAAACGTTTTACACTCTGGAACAAGCATGTGGGGCGTGTCCAGACTAGCCTTTACAGATGTGCCAACTACTTGAAGTTAATTAGAAATCAATTAACTCAAAGTGGAAGGAAAAAAACTTCCACTGTAATGCAGCCATACTATTACTGAAGTGAGCGCTAACCTAATTATCTCTCTCCTCCCCACCCACAAAAGACACTGCCTCCGCATAGGGACATAATTAATCAGCCGAATGGGCACACGAAGAGTATTAGTGTAAAAAGCTTTTAATGATGTAAGACTATTTTTTTTTTACCACACAGAACAATGCTTAGTAAGCATGCTCATCTTCACGATCCAGCCTCAACAATTACAGTAATAAGTGCATGATCCCACCAAGTTGTTTCAGGACAGAAGCAATTTTGGATTTAAATAGAGGGACAGTTAAGAGGTAAAGCTCACTCTCTTCCTGGGAATAACACCACACGGCCAGGTTACTCTTTCTTAACTCTTCTGTCTTATTTATGTTAATAAGAACAATGCCAGTTAGCCCATCTGTCTTCTGCATGTCTTCTTTTCTCCAGTCCTGCTGTATCTCCCTGCCTTGCATACAGCAATCAACAGAAGGGTGGGGTCTTCAGTTTCAGTTATTAATATTAATATACACTAGCTTTCACTAACGCTCTCGTCTCCCCTCCTCCCCCTTCTCTTCCCATTTAAGGTGGAAATGTTGTGGGATATCCAGAACAAGACAAAAAGCCATTTAAGGGGGAACTGGAATAGCCATTGCAAGATAAGTAGCTATTGACTTGCAATTGCAATAGAGTGAAACAAAAAGCCATTCAAGGTGGAGTTGAGTACTGAAAAAAACTAATTAATGCAGTTCATTTTTTTTCTGTCTGTAAAAGAACCCCAGCAGTTTCTTTTTCACCTTTCATTTACATGGTAGAGAAGGGATAGTAAACACCAGGTCTGTTATGACATCCTCAAATATATACATTTTTAAACTAGTCTTCACTGAAATTCATATAAAAATTTTTACCTCAAATGCATGCCAATATATGAAACAGGAAAATATTCTACAATACAATAAAAATAGAAAATTCACTCTATTGCAAATTGATTTCAGAGGCAATTGCTGTATTTCAAGAAATAAAAAAATGATATTTAGGTCTGCAGACTGGAGCAGTCACAGTGGGAAGCAGTTCAGATAATTTAGTGTGTACACTAAAAATTGCATTGCACTTTTTTACAGGTATGGATACTGAAAGTACAAAGGTTACTACTCTCTTGTCAAGTATTTTTCTTCTTTTTATTATTAAATGTTTTAACTGGTCTCCTAGAGAAACAAAATGGGTAAGATAATATTGTTTACTGGACCAATTTCTGTCGGTGAAAGAGACATGCTTTCAAGCTTATGCAGAGCTCTTCTTTAGGTTTTCTGCCCCATTGCTTGATGCAATTTTAAAATCTTTGTTTCCTCTTTGGTCATAAAGAAATATCAGGGCTGGATTAAGGCAATCCTATGCACACCACAACACAGGCCCTCCATATCTCCATGTTATGACCCCACCCCTATCAGTGGCAGGGCCCTCTCTCACAAAAGTTGGCTGCTGGAAGAGGATTCTCCCCCCACTCCTTTTTGGAAAAACTGGGATCCCTAATCCTCGAACAGGCAAAAATAGCAGCAAGCCCCCACTCTTCCTTGTGGGCTCAATGGTAGGCATGGTGGTAGGACCCCTCCAAGAAAGGCAGAGGCAGTAATATGAAGTCTTTTTACTCTCCCAGACATTGCATCAAAGGTCCTCCTTCCTCTCAGAAACGGGAGAGAAAGCAGCGGGGGCATCTAGTGCTAGAGATTGTCAGCAGGGGTCCCCTCAGTACTTTCCCAGTAATCATGGAGTATCAATTTGGGTGTGTGGGTGGGCTAGCCAGGCCCGCTGCACTGTTCTCCTTCTGCCTCCCAGTGTTCTCTGATGGGGTGGTATTGACAGGGCCCCCAGAGGAGTGGCCCCAATGAAATGTACAGTTTTCTCCCAGTTAGCGCTATTGTTTTAATGTGTCTGCTGACTCGGGCAGACATATCTGTATTTCTCAATTATAGAGACAAGGTGAGTGTGGTAATATCTTTTATTGGACCAACTTCCGTTGGTGAGAGACAAGCTTTTGAGCCACACAGAGCTCTTCTTCGGGTAACCGACATGGCTTCAGCTACACTGCATGCCTCACTCAGTTATACCCATTTCATATTCTCCATAACCACAAAGACAAAAAACTTACTTGTATTGTAATGGAAGCTGAGATTTTGATGTAATCTCATGGCTAGAGGAGTTGGGACTCTGGACACTGATTTAGAGTGCCTGGGCCTTAATTTTGCATATGGAGCATAAACCAGAATAGGAAACGTTTTTCCCAATCTCACTTTTAAATCAAACTCAGTCTACTTCTCAAGCCCTGAATACACTTGTATCCATTAGAAATTGAAAAGGGAATAACATGCTATTACCCCTTTTGATCCAAGTGGCTAGTCAAGTTCAGGGTCCTGCAGGTTGTTTCCACTAAGCAGGGCCGGCTCCAGGGTTTTGGCCACCCCAAGCAGCCAAACAAAAACAAAACAAAACAAAACAAAAAAAAAAGCCGTGATCGTGATCTGTGGCGGCGAATTGCCACCAAACAGCTGGACGTGCCGCCCCTCTCCGAAGTGGCCGCCCCAAGCACCTGCTTGGTAAGCTGGTGCTTGGAGCCGGCCCTGCCACTAAGAAAAGAAACTGATGATAGAGCCAGCCAGGTATTTCCTTTGATGCAATCTTATTTATTTACAAATATTGTACATACAGTCCAGTTTCCCAGAACACAGTAATCAAACAGCAGGAGACAGTTCCTCTGTTTGCTGTTTCAAACCTACCTTTCCAGCCAGCACTCTATGCCCAAAGAGCTTCCTCTCGTAGCCTTCTCCCACGTCCACATTACCTGTGCTTCTGTTACCATCTGCTTGGCTTTCTGGTCAAGATTATGTCTCTCTCTCTCACACACACACACAGATAAAAACAGTTTCTCCAGTCAAAGCCCTTGCCCATGCATTTGAAATCCCTTAGCCACATAGTTCTGCTTCTATTTAAGCTTTGCTATGCACCTGTGTTTTGGGTGCTTGCTACTGCTATTGTTTCAGCCACTTCTTCACAATTGTTCTGACTGAAAGATGGTGATTACATCCAATCCATAATAACAAAGTTTAACCCTACCTCTAACAATACTTCCAAACACACTTCTTGAAATGTAGCAAAGAGGCATTAGGTCCTTTTTTTGGAGGGAACTGCCAATGCCTCCCTTAGGTCTTGTCTACCTGGAAAGTTTTAACAGTTATACTGAGATAATATAACATTATAGTAAAACCGCTATAGTTCATTGATATAAACCCCCAGGTGGACTCTCTTATTTTGGAATAAGTGGAATTATTTTTGTTTGTTTATCTTAAACCCCTCCCAAAGTGACAAACTAAACTGAAAAAAGGCACTCATATCAAAAGAAGTGTGTACATATGGGGAGTTATACTGGTACAACTGTAGCACTTTAAATGTACACCCACCCTTATGGTGGTATAACTTTCCCATGTAGACAAGACTTTAGAGAAGGTGAGGGCCAGTTCCTCCTAAAATGGTGATCATTAGATCTTTGCTTAAGAAATAATCTTTTTACTTTGGGAATCCTGTTAATTATCACCCAATCTCTAATCTCCCTTCTTTGGAAAAATGTGTGGAGAAAGTGGTAGCAAAAGAACCCTGACAATATCTGAAGTCCATAGAGTTCCTTGTCCCTGATCAATCCAGTTTTAGACCTGCCTATGGCAGCAATACTGTACTGATTTTGTTGATCAATCATCTCCTTCTGGTGATGGATGAGGATTGAGGGAGCATGCTGAATTTTTTTCTCCTTTTTTTAGATCTGTTTGATGGCTTTGTTGTCAGATTGCCGGTGGTCACAAAAAGTCATTGACATAATTGCAAGCCCAGTGTAAGAAAGAAAGGGTACAAAACAAAATTGATTACCCATACCACCTTTCTCAGAGTTCTTTGAATTTTGATTGCTTAAATAAAGAAAAAAAGACTCCAGAGTTTAATTTAATTTTATTGAGTTTTATTAACTATCCTTAACTACAGCAACTAGTCCTCTGGTCTATAAGAAGGCAAAAATTATATTGGACTATAATTTTACTAACATAAACTAGAAAATTGGTTGATGCAATAACTATCCAGGTTCTCAGAATCAAATAAACACAATCACAATAGAAAATGACACTTACTTAACCACTATCCTGAGAAGGTGACTTTAGTTTTTTTACTAGGTCGCTCAGAATAGGTCCTCTCCTAACTACCTAACATGAACTGTTACATTTATAACAAGTTATGTAAGGCCCCCTGGTGGTTATATAAGATGGGGCCTTATGTAAGGCCCCCTGGTGGTTATATAAGATGAGGCCTTATGTAAGGCCCCCTGGTGGTTATATAAGTTGAGGCCTTATGTAAGGAACAATTGAACCAATCAGTGTGGGGCTGTACATGTGATAAACACATGATTCTCCTTCTTGTCCAATCGGTAAATGTGTAATTATAGCCTAATTGTGTTATGTAATGTTAAGAAAGACTATAAAAGAAAGCTTGTAATAAACAGACTTTGAGTCAGCTTGCAACCACATTGGTCGTGTGCTTTATCCGACCCGTATTGCATCCCCACAATTCTTTTATGCTCTTTAAGCTTGTTTTAACAGTTCATTATACAAAGTCACTTTCAGAACTGTTGTTCTCCAGCAGGCCAAAACAGCAGTATAAATCTTCCATTTCTGTTCTCCTTGTTTTAACAACAATAGTCGGACCTTGGAATGTACGGCTGAGCTGAGTCTGTTCATTATTGATCAAACAGTTAAAGTTCTGATTATTCCACTCTGCAATGAAGTGTCCTTATAAGACACTATTTGGTTTCAGTCCCTTTTATTTACTGCCTCTTTCAGCTCAAATGTATTTCACTCACTTAATAGCATAAGCATGTTTCTTTGCAAATGTTAGCTTTACTTCTTTATTTTATCACTAAACTAAAAGAAATCAATATGAACATGTGCCCCTTCTTTACCTAACAGGATTGCCCAAGAGATAAACCCTGTCTTTAAAGTTTATAGTATTTTGCCCAAAGCTGTATTACTTATTAGTCAACTTCACTTTACACATATAACTTTATGTAATCACAATAGTGTATTCAATCTGGTTCCCTATTTTCCCCCCTACTGTGGGAACTTAATATAGCATCTTAATATTTGATTGTGATTGCTTGATTCATTTAATTCATTAATTCACAGATAGGGACAAAGGGAAATCTTTTCAGCTGGACCAGTGGTACACTCTTGTGAAAGGCTGCAGAAATTCTGAGTTTCCTCAGATTGTTTGGATGGTCTGAAGAATCTTACTATTAGACTTTGATTTTTTTTAATTCTCTCAGACCTCTGTCCTATCATATCTTAAAAAGGCCGATGTCTGGGCAATTCTTAAATAGTAATAACTCATAATTTTGGGACTTAGTCATTATACCTGTTTGGGGCAAATGGAATTACTTCTGAGTTGCTCCATTCTTTGTTCTCTCTGAGGACCCAGAGGGTAGCCCTGGGAGATTGTTCATCTGTCCCAAGGCCATTTTCATGTGGAGTGCCACAGGGTTCTATTTGGTCATCTCATCAATTTGTCAACACGTCTGTGATATTGTTAAAATATGGGAGAGCTCAGCTTCGCCTCCTCTGGTAAAGAAGAGGAAGAGTTGCCCCTCCTCTCACTAACTTGAAGTAGCTGTGCACCTCTCCTCCTTGTCTGGCATGATGGGAGCTCCTCTTCCTGTTTCAATCTACTATAACCACAGCTGTTTGGGGAGTTGGTGAGGCACTATGGCATGCGCTATCTTCAATAGCCAAATGACAGCTAATTCAATGTCTCTTTTTCATCAGTGTCAGAGTCATGGTTTCTCCAATATCTAGCTGTGAATGGGGCAAGTTGATAGTGGTGGCTGAAGATGAGAGCAAGCTGATATTCAGCACAGATAATATGGAGGTTATGCTTACTGGCTGCAGAAAAGAAGAAGAAGAAATAGTGAGATCAGCTCCGTCAGTTCAGGGGCTTGCCTGCCATTTTTTACTCATGTTCACAAATTATAAGTTTTGTTCAATCCTCAGCTGCTTCTAGGTATCCAGATAACAGCACTTTCTAAGTGTGACATTTTTCCATCTGCAGTTGGCCTGGTATTTTGGATGTAGACCTTGTCACAGTAATCCATGTAGTCAGTTGTTGGTTGCATGTGTGTGTTCTCTCTGTGTGCTGTCACAGCTCTGCGCAGATAGGGAAAACAGCAGACTTCGATTGAACTGCCCAATAGGACCACAGACTCGGTTCCATAGCGAAGGCGCTCGGCCGGGTTTATTGACAATGAAGCACGGACCTAATGCCCTGGCTCAATGGTTACAGGTACATTAACACATGTAGGCTCATTGCAATGGACTCGGCTCAGTGAATGGTGGGACTTTCCATTCCCCCTTAGGCCACACAAAGACACACCCTCTGCGATGCCTCTTTTATACCCTGATATAACCAAGTTACATATTGCCCCTCTGACATGGTTAATTACCACTCTTTACTTCGTTCATGTTGGTTTGATTGAAACATCTCTATCCATCATGCTGTCATCCTGACCTTATCTTTGGGGGCGGGGGGTATGTCCCTATTATCTTCAGGGAGTGTGTTTATACCATGCTTGGTATTGGTGTGTTCTGGTACTACCCTTCTGTAAAGTGTTTACGTGAGCGTCCTGTGCCTAGCACTTGGAGTGTTTGTGTTTTTGCAACACCAGCTTTGTTCTTGCCAAGTTCATGTATTGGGCAGTGAACCTGCAGGCAGGCATCTGCTTTTTTGCAGGGCTTGACTCTGTTTGGGCCTTAGGCCTTATGTCTCATGCTCTATTACAATCCATATTTTTGTCACCTTCAGACTGGATTACTGCGTGTATACGTGGAGTTACAATCATAGGCGGTGCATGGCTTCAGCATTTGGGGAGGCTGGCATGAGCATCAGAAGCTCCCGTGGTGCCCAGACCATGACTCTGCCCCCAGGCCCACCCCCACTCGGCCTCCTCCTCCTGAGATCCTACCCACACTCCACCCCCACTCCGCCCCAGCCATCCTGCCCATGCTCCACACCTGCTCTGCCCCAGGCCCCACCCAAGCTCGGCCCCAGGCCCCATTCCCACTCGCCCCCCCTCCCTGCTTGGCCCCCCCACCCACTGAGCTACTCTCCTCTGCTGTGGGGGCCTCAGGAGAAGGGAGGTGAAGGAGAGAAGTGACTCAGCGGGTGGGGGCTTCGGGGGATGGGGTGGAGGAGAGGAGTGACTCAGTGAGAAGCAGGGGCCTCAAGAGAGGGTGGTGGAGGAGAAGAGTGACTCAGTGAGTGGCAGGTGGTGGCAACCTTGGGGGAAGGGGCGGAGGGGGATGGGAAGGGGCAGAACGAGGGCAGGCCTCAGGGGAAGAGATAGGGTGGGGACGGGCAGAGGAACAGCACGGGCAGGGCCACGGGGGAAGAGCAGGAGCGTGGCTTCGGGGCGGAGTGCAGGCGGGACCATGACCCAGGCGTGACCATGACCCAGGCGTCCGCACTCTCAAAGGCAGCGGGGACTGTTTGGGAGACTTAGCCTCCCCTGGACTATTATACCCACCGCCCATGGTTACAATTAAAAAACTTCAACTACTGTAGAATATATCGGCTCACTTGTTCAGTAGTGCCTCTCATAGACAGTATACAGTAGAACCTTAGCGTTACAAACACCTCGGGAACGGAGGTTGTTTGTAACTCTGAAATGTTCAGAGTTCTGAACAAAACATTATAGTTCTTTCAAAAGTTTACAACTGAACATTGACTTAATACAGTTTTGAAACTTTACTATGCAGAAGAAAAACGCTGCTTTCCCTTTCTTTAGTAGTTTATGTTTAACACTATTTGCTTTTTGTGTATGTCTCTGCTGCTGCCTGATTGCATACTTCCGACTCCAAGTGAGGTTTGTGGTTGACTGGTCAGTTCGTAACTCTGAGGTTCTACTGCAATTAGAAGCTGTGTAACCTCCAGAATTTGTCTGGAGGGTCCAAATTTCTGCTCTTAGCTCTGGCTCTCTGGCTGCTTCCTCTCTTGAGTTTCTAGATTTTCTAGCAGCGGTGGCTTTTTTTTTAAACACACAAACCTCAGATTTTTCCTGCAGCCACCACTAGTGAGTGCTTTCTCTTCTGAATATGTGGCATCCATGTAGCTGTGAGACACTCTGCTTGGCTGGAGGGCTGCTCTAATCTATGCTGGTTGCCTATGGCTTCCATGGGTTGCCAATGGCTCCCATCACACCTGGAGATCGCTGCTCTATCAGGGTGTCTCAGCCACACCTTCTATGTGGCAGCAGTGGAGGTGCCTCTGTGCTGGACCTATGCCACTGAAGAATCCCCTTTGCACTGGGTTATCCTAGAGCTGGATATGTCAGCTCTATGGCCAGAATCTACCAGCTATGTAGCACAAAGCAGCCATTGGATGGTCTGGCCCAAAATATACATTGTTTCCTATTCCAGTTTTTCTTGATAAATGGATTCCTTAATATATTATTATTTATGTTGTCAAATGAATACCACAAAAATATAAAAAATGTGCAGTGTGGGCCAGATGACTGCATTAGAAATTCATACATAGACAGATTTAATATATTAGCCTTTCCGGCTACAGAGAACAAGGAAGGACTTTATATGCCAGAATAGCTAGAATGAGCAGTGAATAAATATATGCGCATCATTGGCTGTAGTGGCTATTTTAGGAATTAATGCACAATATGGTCCAGGCTTGTTTCCAATCTTTCTGAAAACCATTCTCAAGTACCCAGTAAGATACTGTTTCCAATATGTCTTCCAGTTAAATAAGGAATAATAATGCTTACCAAGGACGCATTCTATTACATGTTCAAAGAAGTTGCCAAACATTAACAAATTCATTCTCATGCTACCCCATGAAGTATTATGACCCCATTTTACAGATGAGGAGATAAAGGCTTGCCCAAGGTCAGACATGGAGTTAAAACTCAGGGGGCTACTCCTAGGCTATGTCTACATTAGAGAGCTTACAACAGCATAGCTGCACAGCTGTTAGGGCTCTTGTGTAGCTGCTCTATGCCGACAGGAGAGAGTTCTCCTGTTGGCATAATTAAACCACCCCCAATGAGCGGCGATAACTATGTTGGCAGGAGAGCGTCTCCCACTGACATAGCACTGTCCACACTAATACTTCGGTCGGTGTAACTTTTGTTGGTCAGAAAGGTGTTTTTTATACACCCCTGACCGACAAAAGTTTTACCGACAAAAGTGCTAATGCAGATATAGCCTTAGTTAGGGCTCCCATTGAGAGTGACCAAAAATGTTTTTAAGTCCAACCCTCATTTTGGGCCTCATGGCTCTCTCTCATGGAAAATTCCAGGGGTGAGACCTAAAGGGGAGGAAATCTCAGTGAACTTTCTCTTGCAGTTTTCTACCCAATTGTTCCACAGAGGGCAGGTTTGCTCCCACCTATGGAGCAGTTGCAGGTCCCATCCCTAAGCCCCAGTGGATCTTATAGATTCATAAATTCTATGGCCAGAAGGGACCACTGTGATCATCTAGTCTAACCTCTTGTATAACACAGGCCATGGAATTTCCCCAAAATAATTCCTAGATCAGATCTTTTAGAAAAACATCCAATCTTGATTTAAATATGGTCAGTCATGGAGAATCTACCATGACCCTTTGTAAATTGTTCCAATGGTTAATTACCCTCACTGTTAAAAATGTATGTCTTATTTCTAGTCTGAATTCATCTAATTTCAACTTACAGCCATTAGATTGTGTTATATCTTTGTCTGCTAGATTGAAGAGCCCCATGGAGGTACTCGTAGCTGGTAATCAAAACACCACTTCACCTTTGTTAAACTAAAGAGTTGGCTGAAGTTCACTGTGATTCTCCCCAACAAGCAGGTATGACTGAGTCCAGCAGCTGTGCTTTGCTTTCTTTCCAAGGGCAATGAACAGTGTATGCCAGCAGTTATATGTTACCACACAGCTCTTTCTAAGCAGCACATTTATTCATGATAAAAACATACAGAGAAAACACATAAAAAACAATTAAAAGGTTTTCCACATAGGGGAATCTGCAAGAGGTTAGGGCTATCTGTGCAGAAGCTTTGTACCTCAGCACTGGATCTGTGCCCCTGGAGGATCCTCAAATCCATGGCAGTGCAGCATGGAAGTGTGGAATTCCAGTGTGATGAATTTGGAGCTGCCCTGTGATAATGTATGAATGCAATATGTTGGCCTGGTTATAGGGATGTTTTCTATTTGAATATCTGTGTTTTAACTCACTAGAGGTTTGGTCAGGCAGGCAGGCAGGGGGAGATGGCTCCAGATAGCCATCCATCAACAGACACTTTAGAGTCATTACTGGACAATGCCAAGCCAATGGCCCTGAGGACTCTGGTCTGATCACCTTCTTCCTGCCTGTGCTGCAGACCAACACTAGTTAGTTAAACCCAGATATTCATACCTCAGACCTCCCAATACTCAGACCAACATAACATATTCATAAATTATCACAGGGCAGCTCCAAATCCATCACACCAATTTCTCTTCTGACACATAAAAGGCCAGAAATAGCTTTTCCCAGCAGGGCAAGTGTGATGTTGTGCAGCCTATATGGTTTTATAAAAACATGATAATAAGTGAATATAATGTAACTGAGATAATTTTATAAAAATTTGACAATAAGTGAATATAATGCAACTGGGGTATGCGTTGTGCAAAAGGTCTCTTGTAAGGTATCATTACAAAGCTCATAATCTACTGAGTGTGATCATCCTATTTGTAGAAATGTACCACTCTTGTATCTAAAACTAGAAATATAAAACATAACTCTGAGGGCCTATTGTAATTATGTAAAGTGTGGGCCATTAATGATGGTTTGGAATCTTGATGACTCCCATTAACAAGGACCATTGTCTGCAGATGACTGTGTTTACCTGTGAGTCTTCCTGTATATGTGTGTGTGCTGGCAAGTGAGTAATGAAGTCTTGCAGTGACATGTGATCATGTCACCTGAACTGGAATCCATCTTTAACCTGGTGCTTTTCCAGTGAGGGGGGGTGGAAACCCAGAGGGACAAAGGGTTCCCGCCTTATGCAAAAGATATATAAAGGGGTGGAAGAGAACAGAGGGGGAGAGGAGCCATCATGAAGAATCCCCTAGCTATCACCTGAGCTGCAACAAGAGCTGTACCAGGGGAAAGAATTGTGCCCAGGCCTGGAAGGTGTCCAGTCTGAGAAAAACTTACTGAAGCATCTCTGAGGGTGAGATTATCTGTATTTAGTTTGATTAGACATAGATTTGCGCATGTTATTTTATTTTGCTTGGTGACTTACTTTGTTCTGTCTGTTACTACTTGGAACCACTTAAATCCTACTGTCTGTATTTAATAAAATCACTTTTTATTTAGTAATTTACTCAGAGTATGTATTAATACCTGAGGGAGCAAACAACTGTGCATATCTCTCTATCAGTGTTATAGAGGGCGAACAATTTATGAGTTTGCCCTGCATAAGCTTTATGCAGGGTAAAACGGATTTATTTGGGTTTAGACCCCATTGGGAGTTGGGCATCTGAGTGCTAAAGACAAGCACACTACTGTGAGCTGTTTTCAGGTAAACTTGCAGCTTTGGGACAAGTGGTTCAGACCCTGGGTCTGTGTTGGAGCAGACTGGAGTGTCTAATTCAGCAAGACAGGGTGCTGGAGTCCTGAGCTTGCAGGGAAAACAGGAGCAGGGGTAGTCTTGGTACATTGGGTGGCAGCTCCCAAGGGGGTTTCTGTGATCCAACCCGTCACAGCAAGTAACACTGTTAGTGTACCAGATTCACTTTAAGAAACTCAGGAATTATCTGGGCAGGAGGAAAGAGAGGGGAGCACAGCTTCTGCTGTTATATATCTGTAATCTCATAGGGTTACCATACGTCCGGGGTTCCCGGACAGACACTCTTTTTTTAAGCCTGCTTTCTCTGTCTGGGTGGGGTTTTCAAATAACATGAAATGTCTGGGGTGACAGAGGATTCTTTTGTAGAGCAGACAAGAGGCAGCTCAGAAAGAACCCTCATTTGGTCTGCTTCCTGATTGGTCCATTCTCCTGCCAGCCACAGCTGCTGGATCCAAGCCCTCCCACCTCCCAGCCCTGGGGAAGGAGTCCCTCAGGGAGGTGCTGAGTGACAGCTTCTCACTGCATCCCGGGCTTGTGCCAGCCGCCCTGCCACCATGACAGGGAGCAACACTTCCCCCCATCTCCAGTGAGTACCCTCACCACAGCTACCCTCTCTGGCACCCCAACTGTACCCTCCCCAGCCCCCCCTTCCCCCTCCAGTTCCCCCAACTGTAACCCCCCCCGCCCAGTTCCCCTTCCAGTTGCCCCCCCCCCCCCAGTGTCCTCTTTTTGAGAACCTGAATTATGCAAACCCAAGGAATTACATAGAAAGGGGTATAAATGCTGCTTCTGTGGATGCTAAATTCAGTAATAGTTGAATGCTTAGTTCCCTACCTGCTTATGTATCTCTCTTGCCCTTCTCTCTTCCTCTGATTGGGAATCCTAATTAGTTTCTTTTTAGAACCAGCTCTGTGTTTAAAGAGACTGAAGTAGAGCCATGGTCCTGTTGTTACATATTTTTGAGGAGGTGCAACAGCAACAACTTGGCGGGCACCATTTTCTTCAGGCCATCAGAAGTCTCCCACCCAATGCACTGAGACTCCATCAACTCTTAGGTCGACTTAATTTTGTAGTCTAGACTTACCCTAAGTTACCTCAACATACAGCCACCACAGTAGTTGAATTGGTTTTAAACATCCACACTACATTCCTTGTATCAGCAATGCATGTCCTCACCAGGAGCTCTTGCATCGATTTAACTGCCCGTATTGGGCACTGCAGAAAAGGTTTCTGAGAGGCAGCAACAGTTGATGTAAGTCAGTGGCTCTCAACCTTTCCAGACTACAGTACCCCTTTCTGGAGTCCAATTGGTCTTGCGTACCTCCACATTTCACCTCACTAAGGGCTGGTCTACACTGGGATCGATCTAAGATACGCAACTTCAGCTACAAGAATAGTGTAGCTGAAGTTGACGCATCTTAGATCGATTTACCTCGCATCCTCACAGCGTGGGATCGACGGCCGCGGCTCCCCCGTCGACTCCACTTCTGCCTCTCGCTCTGGTGGAGTTCCAGAGTCGACGGGAAGCGCGTTCGGGGATCGATTATTACCCGCCTGTTAAACAATCCGGTGGGTAATGAAGACGTACCCCCCCCCCCCGCGGCAGCTCCCCACCCCAGCTCACCTCTGCTCCGCCTCCTCCCCGAGCACACCGCCCCTGCTCTAATTCTCCTCCCCTCCCAGGCTTGCGGCGCCAAACAGCTGATTGGCTACACTGTAATTATAAACCCACGGCTTGCCTGTACCTGCTGGCTCAGTGTCGTGGGGCTCGGGCTGCAGGGCTGTTTCATTGCACTGTAGACTTCTGGGTTTGGGCTGCAACCTGAGCTCTGGGACCCTCCAACTCGCAGGGTCCTAGAGCCAGCGCTCTAGCCTGAGACTGAAAGTCTACACTGCAATTAAACTGCTCCACTGCCTGAGCCCCACAAGCACAAGTCAGCTAGTACAGGCCAGTCATGGGTGTCTAATTGCAGTGTAGACATACCCTGAGACCACTGCCATAGGCTGCCACTTGCTGTGTGGACACACCCTAAGGGCATGGCTACACTTGCGAGTTACAGCACAATAAAGGAGCCCCAGGCGCCCTAGCTCACACCCCGTCCACACTGGCAAGGCATTTAGAGCGCTCTGACTCCGCAGCTACAGCGCTCCCGGTACTCCACCTTGGTGAGGGAATAACGTTTGCTGCGCCTTGGCTACAACACACAGGCGTCAGTGTGAATGAGGTGTTGTGTTACTGCGCTCTGATCAGCCTCCGGAAACGTCCCATAATTCCCTTAAGTCAAGTGGCCACTCTTGTCATTGTTTTGAACTCCTGTAGGAATGCGGAAATGCCCTTTCAAAGCTCCGTTTCTGACAGCCGGCATGCAAGCCATTAGTGTGGAATGCTGTGTGAGAGAGAGAGAGGCGGGGGGGAGGAGGGGTCTGCTGCTGTCTGAACTTACAAGACAGCATGCTGACATGCTCAGCCCCCCAAAACCCCACTCTCTCTCCCCCCACATACACACAACACACTCCCTGTCCCACTCCACCTCACCCCCCCCTTTGTAAAGCACGTTGCAGTCACTTGCATGCTGGGATAGCTGCCCATAATGCACCCACTCCCAATGCCGCTGCAAGTGCCGCAAATTTGGCCACGCCAGTGCGCAAGCAGCTGTCAGCGTGGACAGACTGCAGCGCTTTCCCTACTGCGCTCTCCGAAGGCGGGTTTAACTCACAGCCCTCTACATCTGCAAGTGTAGCCACGCCCTAAGATGCTGGCTTAGGGAAGAAGGGTTGAATGGGTTCTCAGCTTACAGTGCTGCAGCAACGCAGTTGCACTGGTGCAGCCGCACTGCTGTAGCGTTTATTGAAGACACTGCCTATGCCAACAGGAGAGCTTCTCCCGAGAGGCAGTCACTGTGTTGACAGGAGAAGCCCTCAGGTTGAGATAGTGCTGTCTACGCCTGGAGTTCTGTCAGTATAATAGCACATCCCAGATTTTCCACACCCAAATGGCATAGTTATACTGACATATGTTGGTAGTATAGACCAAGCCTTGGAAACTGCAGCAAACAGTGTGTCTCTCCGAGTCCAGATGTAACTGGGTTGAATGGAACTTACAAAAGCTTGCAAGGAAAAAATAAAGTTTTTAGGAGAGGACAAATATTATTCATCAATTTTCCTGAACATAAAAACGGTTTCCTTCTGTAATAAGGGTACGGGAGGGACCAGAACCTCAGCTAGTGTAATTGACATAGCCCATTGAAGTAAATAGAGCTACACCAATTTACTCCTCTGGAGGATCTGGCCAAATGTGCCTATTTGTAGTTTTTTATAGCTATTGTTTTGTTTCCTTAGTTTGCAGTGAAGAATGTTTGAAATAGTATGAAATGTATCATTTCATTTCTTAACTTCTCTCTGATTATTGACAGTCAAGACTGATAACACTGCTCTACAGCCAAAATGCTTCTGAAATAAATGTAGTCAAACTTTACTAATTCTGGGTCACTGAGAACGAAAATGATGCTTAAAATTGTTGATTGGCTCTAGTTTTCAAGATATGCTATTGGGTCAGTATATACGACCCTTGACATGGGAATGGCGGAGGATAAGTGAGTTATAAAGGGAAGGGATCTCAATTTAAACCAGAAATGACTAAAATACATCTTTGACTGGATCTATGAATAAATCTATGACTGGGTTTGGACAGTACTTGCTTTTTAGGCAAAACAATGAATGATGCAATCTGAAGCTGGTATTGCGTCATACATGATATGAATTGCATCATGTTATTCCTAGAAGTCATGGATGATGCAATCATAACGAAGCTTACATCACTCTGCTGAACAAATTGCCCTATATCAGCTCTAGAAAACATACAGTGTTGTGCTCTCTTATTTGTCAGTGTTTGATTTTGCAAAGGGACACATTTCTGTTTAGCCAAAGTGAGCAGAGATGCCTCGTACTTGTGTGAACAGTGCAGATAACTTCTGCTATGTTTGTGGTGAAGTGACTTTTGCATCACAAAAGCGCAGTATAACCACTACAGTTAAGAAAGCCTATCACCTTTATTTTGGCTGCAAAATTGGAGATCAGGACAAGAGGTGGGCCCCACACATATGCTGCAACACTTGTGCAACAAATCTTCGCCAGTGGTTGAACAGGAAAAGGAAATCTATGCCTTTTGCAGTGCCAATGATTTGGAGAGAGCCAACAGATCATACCAGCAATTGTTACTTCTGCATGGTGCCTCCAGTTGGGAAAGGTGTGTCAAAGAAGAAAAAGTGGACTGTGCATTATCCAAACATTCCATCAGCTATACGCCCAGTACCCCACGGAGAAGGACTGCCGGTTCCTGATGCACCAGAATCATTCTCACTTGAGTCAGACGAGGAAGAGGAAGAGGATGAAACTTCTGGTCCTGAACCATCAATGTCACAGGACCCACATTTTCTCCCATCCTCCTCCTCTGAACCACACCTCATAACACAAGGTGAACTGAATGACCTTGTCAGGGATTTGGAACTACCCAAGAGTAAGGCAGAGCTGTTGGGCTCCAGACTACAGCAGTGGAATCTCCTGGCAGGTGATGTTAGGGTTTCCATGTTCCATGACCGTCAAAAGGATCTTGTCCCATTCTTCTTCATGGAAGGTGATCTTGTAGCCTGCAACAACATCGATGGTGTGATGGCAGCCCTCAACATCGTTCACGATCCAGATGAGTGGAGACTGTTCATTGATTCATCGAAGACGAGCCTTAAAGCTGTTTTACTGCATAATGGCAATGTTTTGCCATCAGTTCCAGTTGGTCATGCAGTCCATATGAAGGAAACCTATGACAACATGAAACAACTTTTGAGGTGCATAAACTATGACCAACATCAGTGGCAGCTTTGTGGCGATTTGAAGGTTGTTGCTCTCTTGCTTGGTCTGCAGACTGGATACACAAAGTACTGCTGTTTTCTCTGCGAATGGGATAGTCGTGCAAGAGATTCCCACTACATCAAGAAAGATTGGCCACTCCGACAGTCATTGGAGCCTGGGAGGAAAAGTGTTCAGCATCCACCACTTGTTGAATCAAGGAAGATTTTGTTACCACCCTTACATGTCAAGTTGGGTCTGATGAAGAACTTTGTCAAGGCCATTGACAAAACACAAGCAGCTTTCAAGTACCTCCATGGAAAATTTCCAAGGTTAAGTGAAGCTAAGATAAAGGAAGGTGTCTTTGTTGGTCCTCAGATTTGTGAACTTCTTCGAGATGATGCATTTGACCATGCACTGCGTGGCAAGGAAAAGACGGCATGGAAAGCCTTCCAGTTAGTGGCAATAAATTTTCTCGGAAACAACAAGGCAGACAACTACAGGTTGTTGGTGGAAAACCTCCTCAAGGCATACAAAAGCCTTGGTTGCAACATGTCACTAAAGATACATTTTTTGCACTCTCATCTAGATTTTTTTCCACCGAACTGCAGAGCAGTGAGCGACGAGTACGGCGAGCGATTTCACCAGGACATTGCAACATTGGAGAAACGCTATCAGGGCAAATGGAGCCCATCAATGCTTGCAGACTATTGCTGGACAGTGACAAGAGATGCTCCATTTAATGAATAGAAGAGACAAGCCAAGAAGCGCCGAGTAGACACTGAATAGGACTAAACTATGTACAGAATAGTTTTTTGCCTTTTGTTTCATAATAAATTTTATTTATATAACCCTTTTGCTGATTTTTAAAGTGTTACATAAACAGGACAGGTGAACTATTATCATGTAAAGCAACCATAAACACATGAAAAGACCTAGGTTTACAATTTATGATTAAAACTCTACTATCTACACAATATACATAGACATAAAATGTAAAAACTTAAATATCTTAGAAACATTAGCCAATCAGTTGTTTTAATTGTCATATGTGAATTCAGCACATCAAAATACATAATAAATAGCACATTTTATCTCTGAAGCAGACGACTTCTCAAAAATTGTAGACAAGTGACCCAGGATGGATTAATGTAAAAATGAACCTGTGATAATATGCTTCTTACAACTGATATAGATGTGTCAGGGAGACAACCTTTTGCCCTGAGGGAATAATATAAACAAAACAGGAGTGTAGTAAAAGCACTCTTAAATTATCTTCTAGAAAAAAAGCCAATACATTTTTCAGCTAGAACAAGACAGCTATGACAAAATTATGTAAATATATACAGTCAGTTGCCTATAAGATTCTAGAAGACAAAAATAGAAAGGGACTATTAAATCATCGACTGTAGCCCATCCTTTAGACTCAGCCAGAGCAGAATTATTTTGTATAATAAATTTTCTAGTAATTTGTCTAGATGACCATGTTAAGTATCTCAAGCTAAGGGAAAATTTCACTATAGTTTAAGGAAAGTTTCTCGGGCGTTTGGGGGAAGAAAAATCACATGTTGCCAAAGAGAGACAATCCTTAAAATGAAGAGAAAATGTCTCTACACATCAACTGTTGTCAGGAAAAATGTGACAGACAGAGACAAGGAGAGAGAAATTCCTTAGTGACATTACAATCTACTAAAATCTTAGATATTCAAAGTTCTATACAAACAGCCACCACAAATATCTCAAGCTAGATGTCAGTGATATTTCAGTAATTCCCTAGTCAAACCTCAGTCCTGTGACAGTCATGTACTGGTACATTATACATAAAAGAAATGATGTTATCAAGCAGCATTCCAGTTGCATCAGAAAAATAGTAGTGAATCAGGCAGCCTTTATAAAAAATAAGTTCCTGAGTTCTAAAAATTAAAAACACTTAGAAATACATCAGCATTACTAAAAGATTAGAATAGTAGTAATAGGGGAATGAATGATATACTTTTTATCAGAGACAACGGCATTGGGTTGCTGCCCATCCTAATTTTTCCAGGAGAGTCTTAATTTTGAAGGAATTATCCTATGACCTGCAATCCGATTAAAATATTCTGACATTTACTATTGGCTGGTGTAACATAATGTTTATCTGTAGTTTTGTTGCAATGTAACAACAGAGTGTTGTCTTGCAACAACCTTGTTCTACAGGACAAACAAACACATCATCTGATTTGCTGAATTCAGAAAGCCAATTTAACATTGTGAATTCAACATTTAATTCTGCAATACCACCTTTTACAAGTGTGATGCTGACAGACCACACAGTTTGGAGCCAGACCATTTCACTTGTGTGTGAATATCAAAGAAATGGTAAGTGTATTAGTTTTAGTATGCATGGATCAATTCATTTGTTTTAGTTTAGTTCAAAGGGTATGTTAATGGCATTGTCTTCACTTATCTATAAACCTGTTGATTGCTATCGCATGACATTATGTATATCCCTGTAATTAAATAATCCTAGATCAAAGTGTGTGTATATTAAGGTGTTAGAACTTCATGAATATTTCATGGGTCCTAATTGGGAGAGGAGACAGAGGCACAAATAGGCAAAGTGACTTGCCCAAGGTCACATACCAGGTCAATGATAGAACTGGAAAGAGAACCCACATATCCTGCATCTAGTACCACAATCACTGGACTATGCTGCCTCTAATACCCCAGTTCTTTTATCAGTTTGAAATAGCTCAAATTCCACTGTGGTTTAGAGTTAACAGAACTGAAAGGAGGTGGGCTGCAATGGCCAATCACATCCACTGCCGGGTTTACAATGGCGCCAGTGTTGCCTTGCAGCCGGGCCCATGTTCAGAAGGGGCCCTGGCCTGCTCTGCTTGCACTGTGCCCAGAGACCCTGCCAGCCCACTGGCTCCCCCCCACACACATCACTTACTCCTCTTGGCCTGCCTGCTGGCCAGCTGAGGGCTCCTCTCCACCCCCTGCCCGGACCCCAGTGCACCTCTGGTCCTAGGCAGTCTCTGCTTCCCACCACCTGTGGGGCCCTGCCTGTCTCCCGGGAGCTGAGCCACCTGGGACTGATACAGAAGCCTGTCCAGTCTTGGCAGTCGGGGGGGAGGGGAGGGAGAGAGGGGCTGGGCCCCTCCAGGCAAGTGGGTCCTGAGGGAGGCCAGCTAGGGCAGGCCCAGGCCTGGCTGATTGTGCCACTCCCAAGGGGCCGGAGTGATTCCCCATCCCAGGACCAGCCCTGGCTACGATGCCCGGCAAACACCATCGCCTCCCAGCAAGACCAGTGAGTGCAGCCAGGAGGCAGGGAGTGGGGTCGCGGGTCTCTGGGTGGTCTGGGGCAGGGTGCTGGGCTGTGAAGGGGCGGGAAGGATCTGTGTGTGTTGGGGCACCAGGGAGTGGGGGCTCTGTGGGAGGTGCTGGGCAGTTGTGGTGGGGCTATGGGCAGCGGTGGTGTTGTGCAGGGCGCTGTGCATTTGTGGGAGGGTCTCAGGGATGGTGCTGACCATAGGGAGTCGGGGGTGGGGGTGTTGGGCAGGGTGGCTGTGTGGCGCGGCATAGGCCCACCCCCGACAGGAAGGGGCATGCTGGCAGCACAGGGCCGGGCAGGACACTGCGTCTGGCAAAAAATAGTGCCTTTGCATTGGGCTGGGCGGAGCGGGGCCACCCCTGCCATACCATGTCCCTGGCCAGCCCCTCGTTCTGGGGACTGATTTCCCCGTGCCATGCTCCATTGCCCCCATGGGGGCCCACACATATATTTGGCGCCAGGCCCACAAAAGGTTCACATCACAGAAGAGAGAATCTCATCAAATTCAGAATGGCCTGAAATATGTACACTGGTAATAGATCCCACAGATTGGGAGCCACTGATATAACTTCATGCACTAATGGAGGTATTTGGGTGAAGGGGAACAAGTTCAGTGGTGGAACCTAAGTTCTACAATTGTGCTGTGAACCCCAGGCACAGCTGAGAGTCACAACAGAGTGCAATTCACCCCTATACAGAGGGCCAACACATGTGCAATACACCACTTAAGTCCCACTTGAACTCTCTTTGGATTTCACCTAATAGGGAATAGAGCACAATTTTAAAAATCATTACCGTTCATATCTATGTGATCCAAAAAACTTCACATATTAAAAACAAAGGTAAGCGAAAAAATAAATCCAGCTGTACTAGGAAAAAGTTAGCTATTTAAATGGCACAGTAATCAAGGCACAGGGCTGTCTTGGAATATAGGAATTGCCAGACTGGATCAGACCTGAGGTCCAGCGAGTCCATGATGAAGTCACTGACAAGGGCCAGCACTAGATGCTTCAGAGGAAATTGCAAGCGACTTGGAGTAGGTAGTTATGGGAAAATCTGACCTCAAGGAAAGTTTTGTTCTCCAGTGGTCACAGGTTGGCTTATGCCCGGATGCTGACTTCCTTACCCTCATTCAAGATTCCCACGTGAGCAGATTGAACAAATATTTGACAAAAAATGGCTTTGTGGGGAAAAAAAAATTATTTTTTGCAAAACTTTTCAAAATGTTTTTGCTTTAACAAAAGGAAACAAAACAAATGTTCAAATAATTCCAAATAAAATATCTAATTTCTGTTTCCAAAACCCTTAACAATGTTCAGTTTTTATATTTTTAATTAAAAAAAACCCTATTTTTTTGGTAAACTTTCCACTAAAAAATAAAATGCAATAACAAAATCCTCTTTCGACCAGCTCTGGTTCTGATATGTGGCTTTCTGAACTCTAGGAGAAGAGAGGCCAGTTAGCACAAACAGGGCCTTTTTCATACTCTGACCTTGTAAACTAACTCTTTTCTATTGTGGCTGTTTTTGTAGCGATCACATCCTTGTATGGCTGAACTGTCTTTTTTCTTATTTGACATTTTTATATTAAAAATATTTTGGCACTGACACAATATATCACACAAGTATTATCTGCACATGATATAGGGCAAATGTGCCAGAATAAATTGAGTTGCAGAGTGTAATAACTGTGTCCATGCGGGGGGTGGTGGTGGTGGTGAAGGGCATTGTATTAATTTAGATGGAAAAAATGGAGCAAAGATGTTAACCTAACCCACTCTCTGTCCAACATTAAACAGTGTTAAACAAGGTTCAGGGTTTGGTATAGAGACCTCAGCCTACCTAGTACCATGGCAAACGCACCATTAAACATCCTTTTAACTTTTTCTTAAAGATACAGAAAAGAAGAAAAAACAGTGTAAGTATTTGAAATGTGAAGCACTCAATAAGGCTTTCATTTTAACAACATCCCTTGGTCCCTTTCCCTTTAGCTGGAGAGGGTTTTAGAAGGAAAAAACCCTTATTTGACAGTCTCTTAGATGATAACAAAGATGGTAATAACTGTCCTTTTGGGAAAAAGAGAAGAAGTTAGTTGAGATGGGCTGGAGCTGTTGTTGTTACTCTGGTTGTTAAAATCCATTCCCATTTCATTTCTGGTAGTGTTTGGGATTCAGCTGTAGCTGATCATGGTGGCAATGTTATTTGGGTCTCTCTCTCTTTAGTTCAGTCTGGTCAGGTCTTCTCTCAGGTCTTCTCCTGGGGTCCAGGAACCAAGGGTGGTAGCAAGGATGGTAAAGTTCACTCCAGTTGTGTACATCTGTTCTTCTCTATTTCCCACCCCCACCCCCTCTTTTTTTTAAAGGACCCACAAAGGGCCTGGTGAGTGGACTAGCTCATCCCCTCATTATTTTGTCCACCAATTAGGCCTAGTGTCAGACACACCAATTTTGGTTCATTAATTTCTGGTTCCATATCTTCTATTTTTAACCAAGCATGATTTTAACATAGTCCTTGAGTGATATCAGTAGGGCTTTTTGTTTAAACTAATTCAATTTTTCTCTCCCCCATCAAAATTTGTTGTTATAGGTTATTGTGACATTTTATGAACTTTTACATACCTTTTACAGTTGAGCTTACAGTGGGTAATTTTGTAGGCTCAATTACTACAAGAGGGACCCCATCAAACGTAGGACTGATCTCGTATTTTCTAATAATTCTGTATAGGATATTTTGGTTACAGGTTCCTCATTATAGACTAATCTCTCAAACATCAGATTAGATGCAGGTTGAAAGAATGTCCACAATATCTCATATGTTACAGTTTCACTTCCTACTATGATACTGAGCCACCATTTCCTTACAAAAAAATTACTAGGCTAAGGGAAAAATATTTTAGTATGTATAGTAGTTAGTAATGAGCATTCCTTAGGAATAAAATACATTTCTATAAAGTAAATTCTCTCCTATTTAACTGTACCAATGCTAGATAATAACATAAGTCAGGCCCATACTAGAGCAGAGAATGATGGGAGTCACTTACACAGAGTGAGTCAGTATCATGGCATGAAGTGAGTCATCTTCCAGCATGGCATAAGGTGATTCAGATCATAACCTTTCTTTCTTGCAAGGGCATACTTTATGCATGTACAAGTAATAAGAGTCAGTAGGGTGGTTAAAGATGCTATGACACTTTTTACAAGATTAAAGGTGTTAACCCTAATGTCTTGATTATACTCCATATTCTTCCTACCTAAACATTATGTGATCATGTAATTAAAGAATGTAACATGACACACATTCATAAGGGGCAGAATTAAGATTGTGTAACAGGCTCGGAACTGCACAGGCAACTGTGATTCAGGTGATTCCTAACTTTTAAGGGCTTTGCTTTGTAACCTTACAAATGTCTTTTAAGGCAGTTTTTTAGATTATAAGCTGTGATGGTAGCACCACCTATTATTAAGTTTGCCTGAGGCTTCCCATTATAAGACCTTGTTGTCAGTTGCTTATAACTTTGCCAAACTTTAACCGTTCAGGCTGAAATTTTTGCATGCCAGGTCTCAGCTTCAGGCTGATTTCCCCCCCCCCCCCCCAAAGTTTCATCCAAAATGATTTTGCCATCTCCAAAAGAGAAGCTAGAGAAAAATGTGTTGTTTTTGACCATGTCAATAAACTCTGACCACCTTTGTTTGAAAATCTCTAAAAAAACCTCCATGCTTTGGAGAAGGGACTTGACATTTGGCAGCTGGCGGTCTTCGAGTCAGGAATATACCTGTTACTGTCCCTATAAAAATCTGTCTAAATTTGACCAAGGGATAAGCCTTGAAAAAGTCACCAGTTTCACATGCTCCCTAGGTTTTAGCAGCTTAATCCCCAGAAGAGTCTGTCTACACAGGGCATGCTCCAGCCTGGGGCTCTGAAGGATTTTCCGTGCCACTGCAGATCTGAGCTGCTGTGGGCCATGCCAAGGCCAGGCACCCATAATGAGAGCAGGAAGCTTGTCTCTCCTATGCTCTCAGTAACCCCACTGCTGGGCCCAGGTGGCATGGAGGAGGGAGCTGCTTGATTCAAATGCAGAGGGTAGAAGAGCTGGACTTGGGGGCGGGGGGATATGGGGAATAGATTGGGACAAGGAGCTGGGGGGGGGGAACTAGGTATTTGAGGCGGGTGGGGAGGAAAACTGGGACTAGGAGTTGGGGTGGAGGGAGACACTGGAACTAGCTGAGCTAAAAAAATCGGATTAGGAATAAGCGAGGCAAATAGGGGTTGGGTGGAGACTGGGAGCCAGTAGATGAGGGGAGGACTGAGAATGGATGAGGGACTCAGGGGGGGACTGGGTCTGGATGGACAAGAAGACTAGGACTGAGAACCAGTGGGGCTGCAGGATGGAGGTGAAGAGGCAGGGGTGACAGAGCTGACAAGGAGCCAGGGTGTAGAGGGAAAACAGACTGGCTGGGCAAAGATTGGGACAAGGAGCTGGGGGAGTGGGGTGGCGGGGAGACATTAAAATTGGACAAGGAGCCCAGGGAGGGAGATTGGGGCTGGAAACTAGTGGGGACAGGGAACTTGGGTGGGGAAGGGCAACTGGCGGCCAGAGTGGGGGAAAGAGATAGATCAGATGAGGAGCCAGATGTGGAACTGGAGCTGGCAGGGCAATGAGACTGGGACTAAGATGAGAAGGCTGAGGAATGGAGACTGGGACTAGCTAGGTTAGGACTGGGATAAGGAACTAGAGGTTTTGTAAGCATAGATGGGACCACTGTGATCATTAGGACTTCCTGTGTAACACAGGACATAGAACGTCCCTGAATACATTCCTGTTTGAACTAGAGAATATATCTTTTAGAAAAACTGAATGCTGATTTAAATATTGACAGTGACGGATAAATGATCATCATACCTCTTGGTAAGTTGTTCCAATGGTTAGTTACCCTCACTGTTAAAAATTTGCACTGTATTTCCAGTCTGAATTTATCTAGCTTCAACTTCCAGCCATTGGATCTTATTACATCTTTCTCTGCTAGATTAAAGAGCCCTTTATCCAATTTTAGTTTCCCCTTTAAGAATGTGATCAAGTCACCCATTAACCTTCTCTTTGTTAAACTCAATAGATTGAGCTCTTTGAGTCTATCACTATACGGCACACTTTCCAATCCTTTAATTATTCTTGTGGCTCTTCTCTGAACCCTCTCCAACTTATCAACATCCTTCTTGAATTGTGGGCACCAGAACTGGACACAATATTCCAGTAGCAGTCACATCAGTGCTAAATACAGAGGGAATATAACTGTGTACAATAAACTTATAACTGTGTAGAATAAAAATACATTGTTACTAACAAGTCACATGCCAGCCATCACCATGATCACTTTTCTTGTACATTGTAGATTGTAAACTCTTTGGGACGGCCACTGTCTTCCTGAATGTCTGTACAGCATCTAGAACATTTTCTAAGCTACTTATAAAATAAGAGCAATTTCTGGGGGCTGGCCAGGAGTAAGTTGAAGATCTCATGATGCTTTTCAAAAGAAAAAGGGGATCAGCTTTTGGTGTCCTGACCAAAATTCCTTCTCTCAATGAAACATGTACTAACATCCCAGCTTGTGTGGGAGCTATTGCTGAGCATGTAAAGGCTGACACATATGCCTACATGCACTTATGAGTAGGGTGACCAGATGTCCCAATTTTATAGGGACAGTCCCAATATTCGGGGCTTTGTCTTATATAGGCACCTATAACCCTGTCCTGATTTTTCATCTGGTCACCTTACTTATGAGGAAGTGTCATCTCAGATATTTGTTTCAGTTAAGTCATTGATTTCATAGGTCTACCACTTGTGCTACGGTATTATTCCCAAGAAATGACTGATAGGACACAAGCAAGAGTATGGAAATGTCACACAGTACTATTAAAATATACCTTGTTCATTCCATGCATATAAAAACTCATTCCTCTTTAAAATTTTATCAAGCTCCAGATATATCTAAGAACACAATAAGGGAGATGATAAAATCTGTAGTCACGGATCTTCTTATTTCCTTTGTGGCTTGTCACCAGCAGTCCTCTACACCTGCCAACCTCTCTAGTCCTCTAGACTTTTCCCTTTGCTCCACTGTGACTACAGCAAGCACTTGGCAACATACACTTGGCAGCATCTTTTGGCAACCCTGCTCCCTCAAGTATTTGACAGAGTGCTCAAGACTGAATACCTTTAACTCCATTCTACTTCGCTGAGGTAAGAGCTTAATTTTCCTTCTCTTCAGAAAGGCTCACAACAACTCGCTCCCATAATAGCCGGTAAACCAAATTATCTTAAATAAAGCAAATTTTCTTTAACAAAGAAAGCAGAGAGCTAATCGAAGTATATACAGGTTGATTTTCTAGTAACTATAAGCAAAGAAACATTGATTCTCATAACTTAGCCACATTGTACATACATAATATTTTCAATTAGCTAGACTGTTCAAACTTAATATACAGTGAGTAAAATATTATGGCACTGATTTTCCACAGTGGGAATGCGTTATAGCATCAGATGGTTACAAATCAAACAAAAGTCCATTTACTTCATAGGTTAACTAGAACACTATTGCTGTTCAAAGCCAACCGATGATCAGTTCTCTCAGGTGAGGAGCAAACGATCACAGCCCATACAGCATACCATATGATGCAGCAGTTTTTGTACTGTACTAGTGGTGATAATATTAAGTAAGAACTGGGTGGCCTAGCTGCTGGTGAAATGTGCTCAGACTCAGCTGATACGCACACATCTTGTAGTTTCTTCTTCTCTGAATTCTGTCACCTGCCCCATAGGTGGCTGGAACATCTGCTGTGCATTCACATTCTCTCTCCTTTCTAATGATTGCTCCTGTTGTGTCTTCTACACAGGGCCGCCCGGGGGGGGGGGCAAGTGGGGCAATTTGCCCCAGGCCCCCACGAGAGTTTTTCGGGGCCCCTGGAGCGGGGTCCTTCACTCGCTCTGGGGGCCCTGGAAAACTCTTGTTGGGCCCAGGCCCCCGGAGCTTCTTCTGTTCCAGGTCTTCGGCGGCAATTAGGTGACTGGGGGGGTCCTTCCACTCCAGGACCCACCGCCGAAGTGCCCTGAAGACCCGCGGCGGGGGATCCTTCCGCCCCGGGACCCGCCGCCGAAGCGCCGGGTCTTCGGCAGCAATTCGGCGGCGGGGGGCCTCTGCAAAGTCCTTGACTCAGTTTAGTTGATGACTGTCTGACTTGTTCACCCAGCATTCCCCGTAGTCATCAAAGTGAGGGGTGTACGTGTTTGAAGTGAACACAGTGGTGGCTGGCAGCTGGGGTAAATTGTATACTCAAGAATGTGAGTGGGAAGGTCAGTCAAGCAGGATTAATATTGTGGATTCTGGCTCCTGTCCTAAAATATCAAAACCAACCCTGCTCTCGGTCTGGCTTTGAGCAGAGTACAAGAGTTGGGTTGGTGTTGAGATTTCCATACATTTCTCAACATCCACAAATGTGTGCTTTGAAGGACACAGAAAATCCACTCTATATCCAGCAGTTAGATGAAGCCATCTGTGGGAGTGTGGTCTGCAAAAGCATCAGTAGTGAGGAAAAAAAGGTTGTTTTTAAAAGTTAGCAAGTTCTATATAGGGTTAAAAACATTATTTTAAAAAGTTAGGAGTGGGTAGGAAGCGGGAAGCTTTGGGGTGAGATGAGCAAGGGATGAAAGTGAGGGGAACAGCAAGAAGAAGCAACTTTGCTCATGCTCTCACATATTATCCTGGTTCCCGATAGAAATGGGTGAGCTCAAAGGAGGGGAAGAGGTCAGCTGTGATCCTAAACCGGAGGAACAAAAGAATCTTCAAGGAGATTGTGCCCTGCTGTGAGGGAGGAAGGATAAGGATACCGGCCCTTTAATTTTTGTAGTGTGAGCAGCTAGTAATTGGACCAACAAATGCCTGGCAGCTCAACAACAGCTGGTGATCTGCCCGGCAACAGGGCTGGGCAATTTGCTAGCACCTGGTGATCTGCCCAGCAACAGGCTTGAGAGCTTCATGTACATCAGCTGATCAGTGCATATTTGTTATCTTACTAATCAGATCAGTGTTAAATGTAAAATAAATAAATAAAAAAGTGTTATCAGTCAAGACACACAGTGGAATGTGAACCCGGAACATAACTATGGACCTGATTCAGCAAAGCACTTAACCGTAAGTTAAAGTTTCATAGAAGCCAATGGGAATTAAATTCCTGTTTAAAGCTAAGCACGTGTTTAAGTGCTTTGCTGAATCATGGTCTGTATATGTGGTATAATGCATAATGCTATCTGTGATAACAAACACTATAGTTAAGGTTGCATAGAAACTTCCCTGTTTTCTCTTGCTTATATTTAAGAAAAATTCTCTTTTAGGGCTGAAACTTTCCAAACTTAGGCTGAACCCAAGGATGAGTTTTCTTTTCCAATTTAAGGAAAATCTCGAAGGCCATTACTGAGTTATTGAGAAAGGAAAAAATATATACCCCTTTTCAGAATGAAAAAAAAGAACAGTTATGTTTTGTTTTGTTGGTGGTTTTCCCCCTCTTTCTTCTCACCACTAATTTAAGAACAGCTAAGCTATAGCACTTAACATGTGGCTAGTCCTCTTTGAGGGACAGTATAATAAAGGATATTGCTCTATTCTACAGCAATGATCCAAAACACTAACTCTTACAATAATAATGCCATAGTGTCTGTGGTGATGACTGTAGGATAATGTATTTATTTGTTTAAAACAAACTATGTTTGAAAACAAAGTTATTAGTCTTCAGAACATGTTCAATAGGCAACTACTAAGATATTTATACGGTTGGCAGAATATGTTTTTTTAAATCTTTTTGATCAATAATATTTATTTAAAGCATTTTTTCCTATTTTTACTGATTCAATTTTCACTGTTGATTATGAGTTTTAAACTTTTTTGAAATTGTATCTATTTAAATTATCACAGTTTTGGGAAATTATGGAGGATCAGAGAATAATAATATAATGACAATAGATGATGAGATTCCAACAGTCTAAGTTTTATAACCATTAAAACACAAATTGTCAACATCATATGTCAAAATATACAAAGTAAATACACCTCTATCTCGATATAACGCTGTCCTCGGGAGCCAAAAAATCTTACCGCGTTATAGGTGAAACCATGTTATATTGAACTTGCTTTGATCCACCCGAGTGCGCAGCCCCGCCCCCCCCCGCAGCACTGCTTTACCGCGTTATATCCGAATTTGTGTTCTATCGGGTCGCGTTATATCGGGGTAGAGGTGTATCCTTAAATCAAACTTTAATAATTTCTCAAACAGCATTTTACTTACTTTGCCTATCTGTAAATTTTGATTATTTATCACCACACTTAAACAGCCCCTAAGCCCGAGCCTCTTAGCCCGAGTCAACTGACATGGCCATCCATGGGTTTTTAATTGCAGTGTAGACATACTCACTGAAAATCACAGCAAAGCTCTCCCTCAAAACTATGTGACATCAGGAACAGAAGAAAATCACACAGATCATGTGATTTTAGGGTCTATGTGATTTTTGCAACATACCACAACTTTCTGCAAATCCTAAACTTCCATTGTTTCTATATTTTTCTATTGTAGAAAGTCTGATTTGGGGAATTTGTCATATACAATTTATGAATTCTGTTTGAGATTATGAACTGTCTGTATCAGATTGCAAACTCCATTTTGATTGTAAGACTGGTCTTTGCCTTTCTGCTGTCTTTTACCTCCATCTTGCACTAAAATTACAAGGGCTAATAATAGACTGTTGTTAAATTTTAATGATCATCCATTCAAATGGAGCATTCTTGGATAAAGAGATGGCTTCCACTCATGGCACAAGAGTTTTTCAGGTCTGAACTCTAGGGGACTAGTAACTGAGCAACAGATTGCATGGTGGAAGACTTTAATCATCTGGGGAGATTGTTCATGGGTCTCTTGACAAAGGGGATGGAGCTTATAAAAGAGAGGGTCTCTCATTGGCCACTTGAGAAGAAGTGACAGAAAGAAAAAAAAGAAGAAAAAGGGAGGAAATACAACAGACAGACTCACTCTTTCCATTTTTCAGAGGGGAAGTCAAGTGTGGGAGGGCAAGGAGGAGAGAAAAAGCTCCTTAGAAAACAGATTTAAGGCCAAGGGAATACTCAAGGTGAAGAAATTGTGACAAGGAAATGCATATAGGTGTGTTTATTATTTTGTCTAGAACTGTATATTCCTTGTGTTAGCTACAGTCAAAAGTGGCTGTTTAGAAACCTTTGCAGAGCCTATCTTTGTGTCTGTTTTCTTCCCCTATCCTGTGTCCCTGAAGAGTTAAACTAGAAACCCAGAGTGTCCACAGTGTTGGAGTTCTAGAAGCGGGTGTGCTTGAGATATCTGGGACCGGCAAGTAGATACGGAGATATCTGGGACTGGCAAGTAGTTCTCCTGGGGCTGGAGGGCAGCTGAGGGGGTAACAAACAGAGTCTGTACCAAGTAGTGCGTCGGAGGATATGTCTACACTGCACACTAAGCTCAGGATCTGACCTGGGTGTGCGCCTAAGCCACCCTTCCATCCACATTGCAAATCAGCCTGAATCAGAACAACAAGTACTCAGGACTCTGGTCCTAGTACTGTGCTAGGGAACCTGAGTCCAACTGCAACTCAGGTGCAAGCCCTCTCATTTTGCAGTGTCGACGCAGCTGCACACCTGAGTCAGAAGGTCTGTGTCATGCAGTATGGATGTGTTAGCATGGCTGTGAGACCTGGGTCCAGCAAGTGTAAACCCAGGTTTACAATGCAGTATGGATGCTCAAGCACTGGCTTGGAAACACCAAGTCCACAAGCTGGGTCCCACAGACCTAGGGTTAGTGCTCAGTATAGACATACCCAGAGAGGCCAAGGGCAGAGACAGTGCTGCAGCCAACTGAGACCCAGGAAAGCTTAAGAGCCCTTGGGTCTAGAGATCCAACTATGGAGTCAGGTGAGTGTTTGTCCAGCAGAGGGAACTTTATCAGGGCTGTGTGTGACAGTCTGAAGAGAGTGGTTTCCCAATATAGCTGTATATGCTGCTGCCTGTTTAATCCACCATTGCAGAAAACTGTCTACACTGCAGGCAAACAGCAGCAGAAAAGGTTTCAACTCATCCTCCATTCACATCAGAGAGGATATAACTAATGTGCTTAGAAGGGCCATTTAAAATTATTAAAAACTAGTATTTTCTCCCCCCTTCCCACACACCTTTTCTTAGAAGACCAAAAATAACATCTATTTCCCCAAAAAATTAAATGGAAAAACCTACATTTATACCAGGTTAAAGCTATACATTCAAATAAAGCAGATAAGACTTGCAAAATATAACAAACCTCATAGTAACAATAGCTATGCACATTGCATATGCAAAATATTTTCGATGATTAGCTATTCTGTTATTTTTATATCTAAATATTCGGTATCTGCAATGTGGATGAATTATGTATGAGATATCTTCATTATTGCATTTCCTGGCTTGTTTATTTAAGTCTGAGATCTTAATATTGCATTAATGTAATATTTGGAGTGTCACATACTTAAGAAAAAAATCTCCCAAAACTTTCCTCAATTTCAATTGTGTCACAAAATATTTGAATGGAACAGGGTCCTCTCATATTCCCGCAAGATTAGATAAGAATTATTTGGGCCAATGAAGGCCTAGGGTAAACAGGTGTAGTATAGCTACACTGCTGTTGCTGGAGTTGCACCAACTTAGGGTTTAACTTGCTCTTTGTGTGGAGCCCAAATTCCCCAGAATTTCCCCCCTCAATTGGCCCTGATCCGTTCTGCAGGCATGAATGGTATAACAGCATCTGCTTTAGCAGTGCACTGATGTTTGCCAGCAAGTCCCACATACTGTATATAGCTTAAGGAAAATGAACAGGAATTGTGTTTTCCTCTGCCATAATTTTTAGGTGGGCCCCAAACTCAGAAGCCACAAAGACTTGCCTAGCAACTAGCAAATTGTTTCCACTCCAGCAGCAGAGCTGTGCATAAGTGTACTAGGGCGCAGACCTGCGTACATGAGCTAGGCAAAAAGCCTAAGAAAAATTTCCACATAAATACATATGCAAATTTACATGTACTCTCATAAAGTAGGCACCTCATGGCACAACTCTCCCCAAACCAATCTCTACCGCCCATATTCTTGAGTCTTCTCACACTATATTTCATCTACACATCCTCTCTATCAAGTATCTTTTCTTTTCTTCTTCTTCCCCACCAAATATCCACTATTGTTCCCCCATTCGTTCTCTCTTCTCCTCCTTCCCTATCCATTATGTCATACACAGGCTTCTCTTTTTGTTCGGAGTCCACTTCTTAGAATCTGCTGCTGCTGTTGCAATGCCATCTCTTACCTTACCCAACCTGCTGCTTAGCTTTCCTTCCCCGGACTTCCTCTGTGTCTCTCTCATTGGAGGAGAGGGGCAAGAAGCTAAGGACAGGAACAACATTAATTAGATGACAAGGGACGAGAGAGGAAGGGAGTCTGAGCCACTGTCCTCATCCTTCTTGGTAGACAGCCAAAACCTAGAGAGACTCCACCAGGGAGGCTGGCGAGCTGTAGCCAGTGTCAGAAAGCCAAGGGTTAGGCAAGTCTGTAGTGGGACCTACAGCAGTGCACAACTGAGGGAAACATACTCAACACACATGCCTAAACACATTACTTGGTGTCATGGTGGCAATCACCATCCTGCTTCTATGGGTCAGAAACACACGTGACAATTGGCAATGGGACTGCAGGATGGTAATGCCCATCAACACAATAATGAGTCACTCAATTGTACTTAACTGTCTAGTTTCTAAATTGTGTAAACTCTTTTGGGCATGGACTGGGCCTTCTTGTGTGTTTGTATAGCACTTACTAAATCTGGGGCACTACCAGAAACACACACATAGGTAAATGTGTGTTGCTGTGTTGGAAAACTAACTAGCTGTTTCCCTGGATTATTATTATTATTATTACTACTAATTATTTGTATTACTATAGCACCTAGAGGCCCTCGTCATAGATTAGGACCCAAGTGTGCTAGGTGCTGTAAAAACACAGGACAAAAAGATGGTTCCTGCACCAAGAGGTAACAGTCCAGCTCTCCACCTTCCCTCAATAACTCCTCCTTCCTGAGCCCACAACCTGCATCAAAGGGCTTGTCTGGAACCAGAGGAAATTTGGGCTTGTCTACACAGCACCAGCAGTGCACAGCAAGGATGTGTGATTTATAGAATGCTCAAATGCACAGTGCTTCAACTGCCTCACGTAGATTCTGCTGTCATGCTGTAAGAGGTACCTAGTTCGCGGGACTCCGTTAGCACAAACTAGGTATCTCTTGGAGCATGTCAGCAGAGTCTACACGGGGCAGTAGGAGCACAGTACATTTGAGCACTCCATAAATCACACGCCCCTGGTGTGCACTGCAGGTAGACAAGCCCTTTGATGCAGCTTGTGGATAGCACATTCCTTCCCCCGAAGTCTAGCTCCAATTCCTCATCCAGTATACTGTGTAATCCACAAACGGGGGGTTCTGACTGGTTGCCACTGGTCCTTTCTAGCTGTATGGCTAGGATATGCTAGATTGCTTTTGCCGGCTCATGCTCTTCTTGACATGATGGAGGTTCTAAAATTACATGAATCTGTGGTGGGTATGGAGAATTGCCCCTTGGTGGCCTGGGTCTGCTGCAGGGGCAGACTGGCTCAAAGCCTGGTTGCTTCACAGGGGAACATCACTGTAGTGGAATCACTTTAGTGACCTCTTAGAAAAGAGCTCATTGAAGAGGAAACAAAGACTGAAAGAGACTGAATAAAGGAGACACCCAAACAGAAGAAAAGGGAATGGGGGGAAGGTAAGTAGCCTTGGAAGAAAAAGAAGGAGGGGAAAAAAAACCCGGGAGATAGAGTAAGTTGTTAATTATTATTTGAAAGAACATTTTTGTCCAAATATGACAAAGCTCAATTATTATTCATCTATTTGTACACACATGGCAGAATCCTCAGCCTCAGTGGAGCTACACTGATTTATACCAGGTGAGAATCTGGCTCACCGTGGCAGAAGCTACAGGTACGGTTGAGATGTGGTATCTTGCCTTCGGTGACCCATCTGGGGAGTAGCACCAATGATGGTTCCTCTGCACTCCCTCTCTGGCAGGGAAGTGGCAGCAGCACTCCTTCATTCAACTGCACAGGGCCAGCTCCACTTCATTCATCCAGTGGAGGAGCAACACCCTTGGGCCATCTTTAAGTCCTAGAGTGGCATAAGCAGCTTAAGCTCCTTTATAAGCTTTAAGTGCCTAAGTCTTCAAAGCTGCTTAAAGCCATTAAAGCTGTTTAAGCAGCTTAAGACACTTGAGACTGTTGGCATGTTGTTTGGGGTTGTAGCATAATGTCCTAGCCTGTGAAACGGCCAGTCCACCCCTGAGTTAATAGGTTTGAACAGAGAAATTGCTAGGCTGGATCTAACCTTTGTAAACTCAACCTGCCTAAGTTTTGTTTGTTTATTTTTAAACTTCTCTTTTCACTCTGTGGATTTAAAGCTGTCCTTGAGAACCAGACAGGTCTGGCTGTTTGCCATGGAGTTCCTGCAGACCTTTAGTCACCTATGAATGCCAGGGAGTAACTTTGCAGACCTCAGTGAATCTGAAGTCATAGCTATTACTGTCTGTCACAGGTCCAGATGACCATCCCAATTCTGGTCACTCACTGGATTGCTGTGTGGGGACCCAGCCATTGAGTCCCCGCGTGTTTTAAGATCCCAGAATCTGAATGCAGTTCAGGCACTGTTGCTGTCTTTGGGCCCCTGGGCACACTCTCTGGCATCCCCTCCTGAAAGCTGCAACCACGTGGCCCCTTGCCCAGCCAGCCTCTTGAACCCATGCTGACCCTTCCGACCCTCCCCATAGCTTAAACACATCCTCTCCCAGACTTCTATCTCAAGATATGAGCCTTCTGGTTTACCTCTTGAAGGGAGCACATGATAGGCGTAGCATATAACACACAGACACTTAGCACAAGATTCTACAGCACTTTTGCTCTTTCTTTAATAGCAAAAGAATTACACAAGTATATACAAAAATAATAAACCCTCCATGCATTTCCCTGCCTTGGTTTCCTCACCATTCCAGAACGTTCTTTGAGGTGGAATCATGGTTGTCTGGGGCCGTCCAGTTTCCTCTGCTGCAGTGCATGCCTTGAGTTCTGAAATGTGGTGCCTTCTCCTCCCCTCTCCCCAAGCTTGCCTCCTCTGACCTTGGCTTGTCTGTCCCCTTCCCCCTTCTGCCCAAACTTCGTGCATGTCTGAGTCTTCCCCTTGTGAGTCCTTTTATAACCTTCTGTTTGGTCACCTCTCTCCCTTTGTCCTGCTTGGGGGATTTCCACTCTCTCTACTTCCTCCTCCCTTCAGATCACTGGAGGAAGTATCTTCTCCTAGGCTCCAGCAAACTCACTGTCCAAAAGTGCTTCACTTGAAACAGGTGGTCTTTGAGTTCTAAAGACCCACCATTGTACCTGGTCTGGGAGATGCATACTTACGGTTCGTCAGCAATAGTGGACATAGAGATAGAGGTTGATCCCAGGAATAAGAGCTCTGTGTAGCTTGAAAGCTTGTCTCTCTCACCAACAGAAGTTGGTCCAGTAAAAGATATTACCTCAACCACCTTGTCTCACACAGATAGAGGCACATTCATGATACAGCAATTTTCATAGTGACAACTTCATAACATCAATGAGAATTCATAAGTTGTATTCATAAGTTCCCCAAATCACCACACTATCACATTCATCCACTTGCATAAAACGTCAAACCAGTAATCCATCTAGTTGAAAAGATATTATTAGTACACCTCTCATTTGATATTTAAAAGTCATGGATATCTTTAAAAGAACATGAAAGTCATGGCCAAATTTAGAAGACAAAGCTTTAGCCACTTTTAGATATGGACTAAAACCAGAGCTTTGCATTTGAACACATGAATTTTGGGAAAGTTCTTCATGTATTTTAGATATCGTAATCTGGAATCACTGTGCTTCCTGCATGTTAACTAGTGAAAGTAAAGGCATCAAGTAGATGCTCTGCTATCTCTCTCATCAAGTCTCTGCTTTGCATAAGCTTGGAAAATTGGTCTTATACTTCTGAGGCCTGGTCTACACTAGGTGTGCATTGCTGGTATAGTGATACCAGTATGCTATACCAGCAAAGCAGTCCTAGTATGGATGCATCTTATATTGTGCTTTATTTTCCAGCCCCCCCTGTGGGAAATGAGTTATACCTGCAGAAGTGTAGTGTCACAGACCTGAGTGAACTCCCCCTTGCTGGACTCTCACCAGGCTGCTGTGCTTGGATCCAAACCTAGGATCTGATGTGTTTCTGAGCTCCCCTGGGTCTCAGCAGGCTTCATCCACTCTCTCTTTGGCCTCTAGGCTTACTTCCTGGACATACCGCTCTGTCTGGTATCACTTCTCAGGAGCGAGACCCCCAAAGTACAGCTGCCCTATGCTCCAGGACCAGTGTTGATTCCCCAAGACACCCCAATAGCTCAAGCACACTCTTTCCCAGAACTTTGTCCTTGTGGGTACTCCGGTTTATAGTTTAACCCTTTGGGAACACAGGTGATAGCTGAAGCAAGAAAACACAGACCTTGCCAGAGGAGTTCTAAACCTATCACACTTTACTCATAGACAACACAAGAGATATTCAGATCTATGCAAAATAAGAAACACCTGCATGCAAATCCCTGCCTCACTTTACTCACCATTCTAAGAGTCCTTTGGGATTCAGTCAGTGTCTGTTCAGGAAGTCCAGGAGTCTGCTGTATCCCCTCTCCTTTCTTCCTTACTCCAACTCAGTTTTGCCTTCTTATTCTGGTCATTGAGAGACAGCTACTCAGAGCAGACCATGCCATTTTATAAATTCCAATGGTGTCTGTCAGGTGACCTCTCTGATCTGCTTCAAGTGCCCATCAGGTGACCAAAATCTCCCATCAGGTGATTTGTTGCTTGGTTACCAGCCCACCTGGGAGAAGTGGATTTCCTTCAATCGTAATCAGCCCTTTATCTGAGGGCGCTTCCATTTGAATGGAAGGTCACCAAGGTTTAATAACCCTCCATTGTTAGCTCTCTGCTAGGTGCAAGAATTTCTCCTGATACCTCCAATGTGTTTCAAGCTCAATATGAAGGCCACAGAGCCAGCGTGAAAGCACAGAACAGATTTACAATCAAAATGGCCTTCACAAAAACAACAACAACAACAAAAACAAATGGAGGTTGCAGATTGATACAGATAATATGCAGACATATATTAATTAGGACTGTCAAATTATTTAAAAAAATTAATCGCTATTAAAAAAATTAATCGTGATTAATCGCACTGTTAAACAATAATAGTATACCATTTATTTAAATATTTTCAGTGTTTTCTACATTTTCAAATATATTGATTTCAATTGCAATGTAGAATACAATGTGTACAATGCTCACTTTTTATTTATTTTTATTACAAGTATTTGCACTGTAAAAAACAAAAGAAATTGTATTTTTCAGTTCACTGAATACAAGTACTGTAGTGAAATCTCTTTATCATGAAAGTTGAATTTACAAATGTAGAATTATGTACAAACCCCCCCTGCATTCAAAAATAAAACAATGTAAAACTTTAGAGCCTACAAGCCCAATCAGTCCTATTTCTTGTTCAGCCAATTGCTCAGACAAACAAGTTTGTTTACATTTGCAGAAGATAATGCTGCCCGCTTCTTGTTTACAATGTCATCTGAAAGTGAGAACAGGCGTTTGCATGGCATCGTTGTAGTCGGTGTCGTAAGATATTTACATGTCAGATGCGCTAAAGATTCATATGTCCCTTGATGCTTCAACCACCATTCCAGAGGACATGTGACTGTGCTGATGGCGGGTTCTGCTCAATAACGATCCAAAGCAGCGCAGACCAACGCATGTTCATTTTCATCATCTGAGTCAGATGCCACCAGGAGAAGGTTGATTTTCTTTTTTGGTGGTTTGGGTTCTGTAGTTTCCGCATCAGAGTGTTGCTCTTTTAAGACATCTGAAAGTATGCTCCACAGCTCGTCCCTCTCAGATTTTGGAAGGCACTTCAGATTCTTAAACCTTGGATCGAGTGCTGTAGCTATCTTTAAAAAATTCACATTGGTATCTTCTTTGCATTTTGTCAAATTTGCAGTGAAAGTGTTCTTAAAATGAACAATATGCTGGGTCATCATCCAAGACTGCTATAATATGAAATATATGGCAGAATGTGGGTAAAACAGAGCAGGAGACATACAATTCTCCCCCAAGGAGTTCAGTCACAAATTTAATTAACGCATTATTTTTTTGACGAGCGTCATCAGCATGGAAGCATGTCCTCTGGAATGATGGCTGAAGCATGAAGAGGCATATGAATCTTTAGCGCATCTGGAACATAAATATTTTGCAACGCCAGCTACAACAGTGCCCTGTGAATGCCTGTTCTCACTTTCAGGTGCATTGTAATTAAGAAGTGGGCAGCATTATCTCCCATAAATGTTTTGCCAGTATATCTGTGTTAACACTAGGTGCTCTTGCTGGAACAGCTATGTTGGTCAGGGATCACACCTCTTCATCACCCTGATTGACATAGCTATGATGGCATAAGTTTGTAGTGTAAACCTGGATGGAATTCAACACTTCACTAAAATAAATTTGATCTTGCTGCAGCAGATCCCCTCTGATGCACTTGTTGCTCTCTTGGAGTCCCGTATTAGGAGTACAATACTCTAATCTGGGGTCCAAATCTTTGTTTCAGTTAAGTTTGCTAGTTAGTCTCATTGCTTTCTGAGTTCTGGTGGTAGGGGACAACCAAGCAGCGCATAACAACATGAAGAAAGCCCCAGCAAAGTCAGTTTTGCTGGATATACTATAAGGCAGTGTTTTATTAGGGAAAAAGGTGTGTTCTGAACTCGAAGTAAAATCCTAGTGAAGACAAGGCAGACTGTAGTTGTCACATGAGTTTGCAGATCAAGTTAAAGACTAGGGTTTTAACATGACCTAGTAACTCATGTGACAACTACAATCTGCCTTTTCTTCACTGGGATTTTATTTTGAGTTAGCTAACGCGAGTTAAGAGACACACCTTTTTTCTTAGTGAAGACAAGGCCTAAGAGTTAAATGTTAAATTGAAATAATTGCTCCTGAACACAGAGATTTAATAGCATTTCTTCCGCCTTATTCAACATTGTACTTGTTTTAGTAGCTGTGCCTTCAATACGTTACAAATGGCACTGTTCCCTATCATGTTGTATACTTCAGTCCCCACATGGAGAACCCATTTATTGAGTCCACAGTCTTCAACCACAAAGCTCTGTTCATCTATGATACAGATACTTTACCAGGGCAGAGCTCTTTCTCTTTTTCCAGCTGGCACAGGCAGCAGAAAGGATAGAGTTCTAGACTCCTTGCTGTCTTGAAAGATCTACTTTCTTTAGTCATTACAAAGTAATAAGTCAGAGGTTCTCAACCTTTTTCTTTCTGAGAGATCCCCCACCCAACATGCTAGAAAAACTCCACGGCCCACCTGTGCCACAATAACTGGTTTTCTGCATATAAAAGCTAGGGCTGGCGTTAGGGGGTAGCAAGCAGGGCAATTGCCTTGGGCCCCATGCCACAGGGGCCCCCATGAAGTTACATTGCTCAGGCTTCAGCTTCAACCCCAGGTAACGGGGCTCAGGGACTGGACTTCAGCCCAATGCGGTGGGGCTTCGGCTTTCTGCCTTGGGCTCCAGCGAGTCTAATGCTGGCCCTGCTTGGAGGCCCCCCTGAAACCTGCTTGAGGCCCCCTAGGGGGCCCCGGACCCCTGGTTGAGAACTACTGTAATGAGTGATCCAAGTCTGTTTGATCACATCCTGGTCCCTGCTGGATAAGAGTCTGCATCGCAAACACTAATTACAATTGCGTACAATTAGGAATTTTAGAGAGAGGTTCAGAAATGGAATAGTAAAGGGCGTTACAGTTTAAAATGGAGGTGCATGGGCAAGTTGTGTGAGGGGGCTTACACATTGCTTTTCTGCACTATGCCCAGTTGGTTTCATGAGCTATACATTCACCCCACACATTAGAATATACCGAAATAACACAACAGGAAGTATTTCTTAACAGTGAGACTTCTTAGACTGTGGAATTATCTTATTATGGAAATGTTGGAAGCCCCATTGCTTTAATCACTTAAACTAAAGTAGGCAAAGCACTAGAAAACAGGGAACAACTCTGCATGGTAAGAAGGATGAATAAGATGAGCTAATAGATTTTTTACATGTCTAAAATGTCTGTGAACAAAATAATGCAGTAAAAATTGCAAATATCAATGGGCAGCTCTAAGTTAGCTCAAGTTTCTACATCCTGGGATTCCCAGGACATAACATTACAATTTAAACTAGGGCTAGGTCTACACTACAAACATTTGTCAGCAGAGCTAGGTTGGTTAGGGATGTGTAAGAGGTGTGATCTCTGATTGACATAACTGTGCCTAGTGTAGACACAGTTATACCAGCAAAAATTCACTGGGATAGCTTATTTTGCTTGGGGAGGCTAGAATAAGCTTTACCTGCAAAAGCTCAATGTTGCAAATATAAACTGCAGTCACACCAGGAGCACTTTGCTGGTAAGTATTATAAGGGGCTTACCAGCAATCAAATGTTGTCCCCGCCCCTGACCTGTCAGGCCCTGCCCATCTGTCACCCTAAGACCTGCCAAGTGGGGTATTACTTCCGGGGTCAAGATGGATACATGACTTGAAGCAAGGGGTGTCCTGTGACCACTCTAAAAACTCCTCCCATCGTCCTCTACCAGTTGGGATGGGTTTTGCCCCCATATGACCACCCCAAGAGGAGATTTGACCAATTGGGAGAAGTTCTGGGGTGGGGTGAGCCATCTGGAAGTGGGTCATGTGACCCCTCTAAGAACTCCTCCCATTGCCCTCTACCAATTGGGGTGAGTTTCAGCCCCCTTAGGCTGTCCCAAAAGGGAAATGTGTACCAATCAGAATAGGGGTAGTGCGTAGGTCTAAGCCGGAACCCCCCCCGATCTGTGGACCTTGATGGTTGGCCGGCCGGCAGAACCCGGCCCATAAGTCCCAGCGATGCACAGAAGAGGCCATCTTATTTCAAGAATGCGTGTTTCAGAAATCGTGGAAATGCTGAGAGGAAACATGGACTCTTTCACCACCTCTGTGAAAACTTCAGAATTTGTTTTAGCGCCAAAGGCCTTCAACTGCCTGCAGAGAAAGCACTACATCAGTGATAGATAGTTCCGAGGAGGAGGAGGGAGCGGCTGAAGGGAGCCCTTTGGCCCAACCGTTGATGGATACGCTGGAACCCGACCCCAAAACCCAACCATTTGAGGCAGACCAATGAGCTGCATGGAACCAGTAGGAGCTGAGCCGGGGTTGTGTAAATCTTAAAAAAAAATAGGCGTGGGGCTTACAGTTGTTTCTTTTCTGAAAATCTCTTGACAGCTCAATGATACCTTTCTAGAGGCCCTGGAGAGCGTTGCATCAGACAGCGAAGATGAATTGAGCCCATCTTATTTTTGCTCAATGCCGGTACAAGTTGCTGATGAGGACGCTGAGGATGACAGCTATATGGATTTAAGGAGAACCCTTGGCATAGAACTAACAGAGCCAGTGCCGTGTCGTGAGCGTAAAAAAATCATGCAGTCTATTGTATGTGTTGCTGTTTATGCTGTCCTTAATCACTGCCTTAGGGAGAAGCTTTTCAAAGACTGTGAGGGCTGTGTCATAGATGCACCAGGCCAACAGTGTTATACCAATAGAATAAAAACCAGCAGGATCTTATTAAGAGGGATAAGGCAAAGATGCCACATTTATTGTAAATATAATGATAAAGCAAAAGATAAAAATAAACAACGTTGTTTGACTACTTATTCCTATTACTACTTATTCCTTATACACACACACACACACACACACATATATATAGATAGATAGATTCATTCACACAATCATTCATTCAAGTTCTGTATAGGTGTTATAGTTACCAGCCTAGAAGTTGCTCATGCCAAGTTACTGGCCAGGTATCTTGGTCATGAGGATGGAGCCGAGTCTGTGTCAGGTGCACCTGATGCTCCTGGAGGTTGGCAACAGAACCAGAGACTCAAAGTCATCAGTCTTGAGAGTCCATTCTTATAGGAATTAATTCCTATGTTAGTCTATGGGAGCTGTTTCATTCTGCTGTTGCTGACTCAATCAGCAGATGGCACATTCCTGGGCACATTCCTGGTGGCTCCAAACTGTCCAAAGTTTGTGTTTCTCATCCTTCCAGGTGATGGGGTGGATCCCAGTTTACCCTCCAGGGGTTGTCTGGTCATCCACTTGACACATTCTTCGGCCGATGGATACTCCCTTTCTAGGCTGGCACCTCCCTAACCATTCATGTATATCAAGCATTCATCAGCATACATTCCATATCTTAACCATATTTTAATTTACTGTTTCCACCACTTTCGGGGTGTGTGCTAATTCATTTGAGACTCCCGGCCCTTTAATCACAGAGGGTGGGGGTCTGTCCTAGGAGCCTTTGCTATTACAATGAAGTGAAAGTCACTTAACGGCTTGTAGTGTTTGTTTACATTGTATCAATTACTTCAAGAACAAAGTCAATTAACTTGTTTGTAAGTTTTACATAAAGTATCTTTCCACAGGATAGATACAATCAATGGTTTCTACAGACAGTAGCTTACAAGTTTTAACAGAAGACCCGAGATTTTTGTACTTGGTGAAACTGTTGGATTTTAAAGTGTGGGGGACAAATTATGAGGGGGTCACTGTCACTTGGGGGAATCACTGTTAGTACCTTCTTTAATATCCCTACAACAGCACCATGACTGTGTGACTTGGACTTCGGAGGATATAAACTGCAAGTTCCGGGACTTGTGCGCTGACCTGTGTTTGGAAAGCTTATTAAACGCTGTTATTGCCACAGGTTATGCTTTGCAATGTCTGTACCTAACCCAAGAAAATTTAGCACAAGGGGTGACCTTGGTAAATGCTGTGCAAAGTGCTCGACACCCGACAGTGTTTTAAAGAAAATGACCAAACTGGAGGATACCCGCTTAGCGCATTATATTGACCGTCTGGTCTGCACAGTTACCGAACCCTGCTTAAGAAAAAGTCTATTTGTAAGAAATCTAAAAGGATTAAGTTAGAGAATGGTGAGGGAACAATCATGCGATATAAAGCTTGGTAGCTGTAAATAAAAATATCTATTGAAAAAGGCTTTATGACTATCTGTGTTTCTGTTAGGTCTGTGTGGCCCTTAAATAAGATAAAAGTTTTGATGGAGCATTTTGGTTTGTTTTTAAGGGGCTGTATGTCTTTTAAATAAAAAAACCCAAAACAATAGTTTGTGAGAACCCAGATGAACTCGTGTCTTTGTGTAAACTCCTGAGGTTTTATTTAAACTGTCCAATAGCGTCTACAAACTCCTGGGGTTATGTTTAAACTGTCCAATAGCATTCTACAAACTCCTGAGATTTTATTTAATTTAGTATTAATCAAAGCTCACCATCCCCACCCACCCATCTTCCCTACTGTGGGTGTACACCCATCAAACTTAATTACTGATCACTAATACATTTAACTCTGATGGAAACAAAGGTGGATAATCATATCTAGACCTACATCTATAGACTCAAGGCAGTAGAGTCAGTAGGGGTGTGGTTAAACCATTCAGTTCAACAGGGTGAGTCAGCTCTATTGTACTCAAACACATGTCTCAAACATCCCTGTTTTATACACAATATAGGAGCGCTTTTTTTTGCTTTAAACACGTTTTTGTTTTTCTCAGGATTCTACTACACACATTTCAGGTTTTTGCTGTAAATAGGGCTCTTTACACAAAGACACAAGAGCTGGGTTCTCACAAACTTTGTTTTGTTTTGTTTTTTGTTTAAAAGACATACAGCCCCTTGAAAACAAACCAAGATGCTCCATCAAAACTTTTATCTTATTTAAGGGCCACACAGATCTATACTCTGGTATAATATACTGGAAAAACCAACAGTGTAGTATATAAAATATGTTAAGTAGAAATTAGGCTTTGGCCTAAACTTAGCCTAAGTGTAGAGGAGTATGGGAAATTGAGATTGCTAGTGTGGAAAAGTTACAGATAAGTGGGAGACAGTAAGATGCGAAAATTGAAGTTAGCAAGGACATGACCCAAGGTTATGTTGCCATTACATTATGGTTATAACTGGTTTAAGCAAGGTTTTTAATAGTGTTTTTGAGAATTGTGAATGTTTTATTAAATGCTATCTATATTGATAGTATGGGAAGGACATTGGTGTAGATGTCAATTTAAATACAGTAATGTGTAATGTAAAGAGGCAATAAGGAGTTATCAGAAATATAATTATGGTAAGGCATAGTTTAATGTTAATTAGTATGATAATGGATTATAAAAGGAGTAGTTTTGTTAATTTGGGAAGAGCTCCAACTAACATCAGCAGGGTACCATTAGGTTCCAGGATTATAAGGCTGTACTTCACTCTGCTGTCAACGGCTTTATCACCCATTGATACATTATTTCATCTTTGAGTGTAAGTATAATTGCAGTATTGGGTAAGTGGTCATGGCATGCCTGTTTGCTTAACTAATCATTTTCCTTTTAAATAAAGTTTCATTTTTATCATTCAAAGTGTCACCTAGTGGTCCTCTACTAAATAATTTTTCTGTAACCAACCTAGAGGCTCAAATCTGTAAACTAAAGCTTTGTCTACACTAGTACTTTTGTTGGCAAAACTTTTGTCGGTCAGGGATGTGAACCCCCCCCCCCCCCCCCAGCCCGAGCAACATAAGTTTCACTGACAAAAGCGCCGGTGTGGACAGCGCTATGTCGGCGGGAGATGCTCTCTTGCCAATATAGCTACTGCCACTCGTTAGGGATGGGTTAATTAGGCTGGCAGGTGAGCTCTCGCCTGCTGGGATAGAGCGGCTACACAGGAGACCTTACTGCAGCGCAGCTGCAGTGGTACAGCTGTGCCACTGTACGGTCCGTAGTGTAGACGTAGCCTTAGTTAGGTTTTTATTGCACCCTTATCTTTAACAATGTAATATAAATTGGGGGCATTTCAACATAAAGGTCACAAAATGTAACAACTGGCAAGGTATTCCTTTGCCCCGCCCTAGTTCTCACCTTTGTAACATATATACTAGCTTTAAAACAGTGTCATCAGGAGGAGAGGGATAACCTTATTCAAAGCTTATAAAATCTGCTATGAGAAATATCTGCTGCTGGAGGAAAAACAATGAGTTCAGTGTTACAGGGGCAAATCCAGTGTTTAAATAAACAATAGTTTACAGATAATTCCAGGACACAGCAGAGAAAACATGGATAAGAGTAAAAAGGTTAAAGGTATATTACTGGAGCTGTTTTTGTGATAGTGACTAGGAACTGATTTTGGACTTGTCTGAGAGCGCTAGAATATTATGTTTTCCCTCTCTGAGACTATATATGCAACCTAAGCAAGAAGGAGAAGGCTTCTTCATCAACAGATATGGCATCCATGTAAACACAGCTGTCAACTCAACCTAAATTTGCCGGCATCCCTTTCAAAATAAACTCCTTATCCCCATATGTGGAGTTGGAGTTTCCTCATCCAGATTTTGGCTGAAGGTCAGTACAACCACTGAGCAGCATTTTGAGTTTGGATGCAGCCCAGTGTTTTGATTGGCCAGCAGCCAAGAAAGTACTTAGATAAAGGCTGGGGAGAGAGTTGGGATAGTGCATGGTAAAGGTGACCTGAGTGGGAGCATGAGGCGTCGCAGATCTCACACCCAGGTCTGCAGGCAGTGCTCAGATTGCAGCCACACCCCAGTAGCTCACTAGTACCAGTAGTGAGTGTGGGCTGGTAGACCCTAAATCACCATAGGCACTGGCCACATGGCTCCCAATTGGAGGAGATGTCCAGTCTCTCCAATTGGCTCAGACTCATCAGAAGAAGGCACTAGGTGAGTTGTTGGCTGGCTACTACATTTTGCAATTTGTTCAAACAGGAACAAGAGTTTTGATAATTCTCAAAGTTATTCAAGCTATTTTTTATTTTCCAGATATAAGTCTTTGAACAATGCCACTCAGATGAGAGAGAAAATGTCTGAAAAATTTCCTAGCCATTGACCTGAGATGTGTCATCCAGTTTCAGGTCCCTACACCTTTGGGACACGACATATCCGATAACCTGGAAAGTTCAAAAGTGAGTTTAAAATTTGGGTTTGGTTCCAGCATATCTATGTTTTCTTTGATGTGGACCAACTCTAAGAATTTAACCCAGTCTAATTCCTTTTTTTTTTTTAAGGGCTAAATTCTACAGCCAGACAAGAACTATAAGGTTTGAGCCTGATCAATGCATCTTGAAATGTCAACAGTGTCTTTATTGTATTCTAGGCATAGGTTAAGCAGGTGCTGATCTGGAAATCAGACAGTAGTGTTGGAACTCACTTCTCCATTAATGCGCCTGCAGGAATGGTATTTGCAACATAGGAATTGCCATACTGGATCAGACCCAATGTCCACCTAGTCCAGGATCCTGTCTTAGGGCTGGTCCACACTACCCGCCTAATTCGGCGGGTAGAGATCGATCTTCTGGGATCGATTTATCGCGTCTCATCTGGACGCGATAGATCGATCCCAGAAGCGCTCCCCCGTCGACTGCGGAACTCCTGCTCGCCGAGAGGAGGAAGCGCTGTCGACGGGGGAGCCTGCCTGCGCCGCGTGGACCCGAAGTAAGTACTTTTAGTTCGATATAGGAAACGTCGACTTCAGCTACGCTATTCTCGTAGCTGAAGTTGCGTTTCCTATATCGATCCCCCGCCCCAGTGTGGACCAGCCCTTAGACAATGGCCAGTTTCAGATGCCTCAGAGAAAGGCGTAAGAACCTCACAGTAGTCAGACATTGATTACATTTTAGTGTTTCTTTCTAAAGTTCTTAGCCAGGACATAATTATAAATTTTAAATATTTCAATACTTAAGTATTTTGTTTATCATTAATGGGTCAGATTATCCTTTCAGCTGCAGCAGCTCAATTCTGTTATTTCATTGGAATTCCACTTTTTTATTAAATACATATTTAACCACTATGGCTATTAATGGCTTATTGATAGCAAGCTGAGATATTGGCTAGATATAAAATTAATGCTCTATTTGCTCTTTAAACCCTTCTCAGATGATGCTAAATTAGAAGGGTAAAAGCACCGAGCTGCCTGAATGCCATTTTCTTTGATCCTTTGCATTTGTTTTCTTCTTTCTCTGGAGAAGTGGATGTAGACATATAATTTAAATCACTGCACCACTAATCCGTTTATATTATATTCTGATATAATATAATCAGTTGGATTCTGCTAGGAATACACATCTTCCATGTAGAATTTTATAAGTGTGAGGAAGTGTTATGATTTTTGTTTCAATATATATTGATGAGTAATTGGGTGCTTTTTAATTTCATTCAGGTCAAAAACCATATTTTTGCTTTTGATATGTGAAAAAGGAAAACATTTATTAAAATACAGACATTGAAATTAAAACGCCACAATTAGTCTCCCATTTTTCTTCTGCATGTGTTTCTCTTGTCCATTTGTGGACTTGAAAGAATGCTTGTTTTACATCAGTGGCAATATATAAATTTTATCTTGAGTTAATTGGTGTCATTTTCCAAGCCCTGTTCCTTTTTCAGATCTCTTCATTCCTCCTCTAGCCATAGTCTGCCTTTGCACAGCCAGTCCCCTCATCAAAATGCTTTTGTGTCTGCTCATAGCCCTGTACCTACAGCATACTCCCTCTTAGATCATGGTATTGTGTATTGCCTCAGCAACCTCTTCTGTATGCACTGCCCATCTCTGCACAAAGGCCTGTGCTCTCTCTATACCCCTTTCTCTCTCATCTTTTGTTGAAGCCTGCATTCATATCCAAAGTATCCTCTACCCAGCCTTTTATGTGGTGTGCTTTAAACCCTTTTATTCCTTTGATGAACATTCTCAGCTACCCATTCTCTCCCTTACAGGGAGGTGGATCTTCCTCAAAGTTATTATGCAGCAAGAAGAGACTAGGCCCCATTATTTGAATGTCTTTTTGATTTCACACGTTGTTTAAATGAATTGAATATATGTGTAACCAATGATTGTCCATTAAAGTAGCGACACTGATCAGTGCTTTTCAGTAGGGAAGAGAAACGAAAACCACTATGAGTAAAGAAGCAAGAATCAGGCTTTGTGCTGCTTTCTTTGAATTAATATTAGATGACAAATCCCATATTAATACCACATAGATACTTCTATAGCTACCAAGAGTTCATCGTGACTTACAATATTACAATAAAGGGAAAAGAAATGAATGATTCGATTATGATTTTAAAGCTTTCCTGTTTTTATGAAAATCATTATATTATTTGCAGAGGAATGTACCAGAAAAAGTGGTTCAGTGACAGATTTTTTAGTATTATAAAGCCCCTTTTAGAATTATTATCGGGGATAGAGAAAGTAAGGCACAGGGTGCCTTTCATTTAAAAAAAAAATTTGGTCGTCTAAAAACTAGCCCTTACACAACATTTTTTGCATCACAAAACCACTACAACAATTTGTCTCCACCGGGGCGGGGGAGGGGGGGGCGGGGGGAGGGGGAGGAGTGTGAGGGGGTGTTGTTGTTGTTGAATATTTGAACAGCAGGGTATCTGGCTGGGATAGAAACAACAGCAATAAAGCTAGTAAGGGGAAGTTTATACAACACCTGCTTAGTCTATGCCTAGCTACAGCCACTATAATTAATCTTGCACTTTATAGAGCAAAAATATGGGTTTTTTTTTAAAGATAGATTTTCTACTATAAACTTATTTTCTGAAAAATAAATGACAGCCTTACAGAGTACCAGCCCATTAAAACAGCATTAAGAAATGTTAAATGGGTCTGATTTAAACACACACAGGCAAATTCTGATCACAGTTACTTGGGTCAAGTATCAGGGGGTAGCCGTGTTAGTCTGTATCTACAAAAACAACAAGGAGTCTGGTGGCACCTTAAAGACTAACAGATTTATTTGGGCATAAGCTTTCGTGGGTAAAAACCTCACTTCTTCGAAAAAGTGAGGTTTTTACCCACGAAAGCTTATGCCCAAATAAATCTGTTAGTCTTTAAGGTGCCACCAGACTCCTAGTTACTTGGGTGTAGCTTCCATTGACCTTAGTGGGAGTTGCACTTCCACCCATTTAACTAAGTGCAAAATTTGGCCCATAAATAAGGAAAAAATTCAGAGTAAGGCTGAAACTGACTTCAGCTAAGCCTGTTAGAATTAAATCTTCTAGAAATACATTTGAGATTCATTCCACTAAATTCTCCTAGGCTTCTAGAGGCAACAGCAGATCCCAAGGTACCAACTGTTTGAAGACTTTGTTTAGACATCTGGACATATTAATTAATAACAGCATTTTATTATTACTTTGGAATTGTCGTGAGGTTTCAGAATTTAATGTAGGCCTTTAGGCCCAAATCCTGCCCCAAAGCTCTGCTCTCTTTACACAGCTCAAGCAGAGCAAAGGGAGCAGTAACTCTCAGCCTCCTTCTGGCTGGGGATTCTCCCAGCATGAGAGACTTTCAGTGGGCTTAGAGGCAGAGTAAAGCATGCTTCTTTGCTACACCCTTGCAGGTAGGGTTGCCAATTTTCTAATCACACAAAATGGAATACTCCTGCCCCGCCCCTTCTGAAGCCCCGCCCCCTGGTTGTTCCATCCCCCTCCCTCCGTCGCTCGCTCTTCCCCACCCTCACTCACTTTCACGGAGCTGGGGCAGAGGGTTGAGATGCGGGAGGGCTTGAGGGCTCCAGTTGGGGGTGTGAGCTCTGAGGTGGGGCTGGGGATGATGGGTTTGGGGTACAAGAGGGGGCTCTGGGCTGGGGGTTTGGAGTACGGGAGGGGGTGTGGGCTCCATCTGAGGGTGCGGGCTCTGGGGTGGGGCTGGGGATGAAGGGTTTTGGCTGCGGGAGGGGACTCCGGGCTGGGGCACGGGGGGAGTGTGGTGTCCCTGCGGCGCTTACTGCATCTCTGAGGAAGCGGCTGCCAGGTCCCTGTGGCCTCTAGGCGCATATGCAGCCAGGCGGCTCTGCGCAGTGTGCGTTGCCTTCACGCCCACAGGCGCCACCCCCCACAGCTCCCATTGGTCGCGGTTCTTGGCCAATGGGAGCTGCGGAGCTGGTGCTGGGGGCAGTGCGCAGAGCTTCTCTGGTGGCTGCTTCCAGGAGCAGCATGGAGCCAGGGCAGGTAGGGAGCCTGCCTTAGCTCTGGGTCCCCACTGTGCCGCTGACCAGACTTTTAATGGTCCAGTTTGTGGTGCCGACCGGAGCTGCCACGGTCCCTTTTCGACCAGGCGTTGCAGTTGAAAACCAGACACCTGGTAACCCTACTTGTAGCCCCAAGGATAGAGGGGGTGTCTGAAGCAATCTGTGCTATGGCAATCCCTAGCTGGCAGATGCCCTTTGGGGCTGTAGTCAGCTGCTGTATCATAGTCTAAGGACAATTTACAACTGGTCCAGGGTTAGGGTGCCATAAACAGCTCTTTTTTACCTCTGCAGATGCAATCAGTGGCATGTGTAAAAATGGTGGCAGTGTAAATGCAAGTTAGATAAGTTTCATTTATTACTGTAAACTACATTTGTTAATTGATTTATTGAACTGCCCCTTGCTGGTTTAAATTAGTGGTGACATTTAATCTGTCTGTTATATCGTGTTTTCTTAAATTGTTAAGTAAAGGTGTGTTAACTTTAATCTAAATGTAGATTGTTTATAAATGGTATTTTTGAGTTAGACCCATTGCACAGGTTAGCTTAGATTTATTTCTAGAGGCTCCCAGGGGATGTACAAGGTGGAGGCACAGCCAATTTTAATTTCCTTTACAAGTAAAAGGACTGCAGCAGAGGGGTGGATAGAGGATTCCCACCTTTCCACCATCGCCACTGGGATACTCAGGATTTCCTTTACTGTCAACCAACAGTACCAGGTGCCCAGGCACACAGAGGAGTGCTGCCTGCTCCCGAGTAACCCAGGGAGAAAAGGGGAGGAGGGTTCCATTTGTTTTTTTACAAATTCTCAAATTGCAAATTGCATGATTTTTTACTTGCTTTTAGTAAATTTTTTGCAGGAATGCAAACGTACCTCATGCCCCTGCACCTTTACAAAGATCACTGGTCACATTTTTATATCCTTCTGTTTTCCTTGAAACTCATATAGCAACTAGTTATCCCTGCTGAAATTTTAAATTAATTCCCAACTCTTCTAATGTTGGTATGAACATCTTAGTGCAGAAGCAGGACAATCATTCATACAACACCATGTGAACTAAATTGTATTGTATGTGCTCCCTTATGGCAAAGCTTTAAAAATAAAGCAATAATGAGAGAATATACACATTTAAGCTTCAAAGAAAAAACAAACCTCCCCTGCTGACAAAATCATTTTCATTGCTCCGAGAATTAGAGAATACAATTATTTATTTTATTGCATTCTTTCATTTTGATGCCACAATGCTAATCATGCTCCTGATGTTTTAAAATCTATAACACTGCCTCCTGCCACTGAGTTCCAATTTCTTTATTAACCCAAACTTTTAAAATTCATTCTTTTATGCCTGAAACAAAGACCTGCTTACAGTCTATTATCTTACGATGGTACCAGTGAAGATAGAAATGGCAGAACATTGGCTGAAACTGTAGAAAAGTGATTAACATTTTCTAGGGTGAACAGCATATACTTCCACAAAGAGTGAATGTGAAATGATCGCGTTCTGGCTTGGAGAATTGGCACAGTCCAAAGCATGAGTAATACAAGTTATGAAAGAATATCTCCATACACTTCTATAATAGAACATGGTTTTGTATAGCTCCTTCTATACACCAAACATCCCAAAGTACTGCTGAATGAAACACTGGTGGTTTGCTGACACTGTAAGCAAACAGTCACCCCATGATCAGAGATGCAGCTCACATCTAACCAAGTGTGACAGGGTGTATCAACCCCACACTGGCAAGGCAAGGCTTAAGGAGCTTCTCTGGATGCATGAAGCCATGCCCCCTCTCTGTTGGGCATGCTCCCAGTGGCGGGAGCGTTCAAAAGGGAGCAGCTTAGCTCAGTCTGGGCTGACAGAGGAGGAGAGCAGATGGGTGCAGCAGCCTTCTGCCAAGAAACTGCCAGGCCTCCAAGCTGCCGGGACCGAACCCCATAGCCAAGCCACTAGAATCCCTTCGACCGCAGAAGCCAAAGTTGCCAACTCACTGTTTCCAGCAGAAAAAACAGATCAGAGGGGAACACAGGAGGGATCCCTAGTACAACCCATGATGTCGTCAGAGGGACTGGAAGGAAGCTTCCTAAGGGTAGGAAGTGACCCAGGGAGCAGGCTTAGGAGTATCAGACCCTAGACTGGGGGTGGGCAAACTTTTTGGCCCGAGGGCCACATCTGGGTGGAGAAATTGCATGCAGGGCCATGAATGTAGGGCTGGGGCAAGGGGTTGGGGTGCAGGAGGGAGTGTGGGGTGTGGGAGAGGGTGCGGTGTGCAGGAAGTGGCTCAGGGAAGGGGGTTGGGGTGCAGGAGGGGTGTGTGGTGTACAAGGGGGCTCAGGGAAGGGGGTTGGGGTGTAGGAGGGGGTGTGGAGTGTGGGAGGGGGCTCAGGGCAGGGGGTTGGGGTGCGGGAGGGAGTGCGGCATGCAGGAGGGGGCTCAGGGCAGGGGTTGGGGTGCAGCAGGGGGCTCAGGGCAGAGGGTTGGGGTGCGAGGTGCAGCAGAGGACTCAGGGCAGGGGGTTGGGCAGGAGGGGTGCAGGGTGTGGCAGGGGGTTGGGGTGCAGGCAGGGGGCAGCAGGGGGCTCAGAGGAGGGAGTTGGGGTGCAGGAGGGGTTTGGGGTGCGGGCTCCTGCCCAGCCCCGCTTACCTGGAGTGGCACCGGAGTGGTAGCGGCACACACCAGGGCCAGGGCAGGCTCCCTGCCTGCCTGCCCTGGCCCTGCACCGCTCCCGGAAGCGGCCGGCACCATGTTCCTGCGGTTCCCCGTTCCCGGCTAATGGGAGCTGCGGGGGGAGGTACTCACAGGTGAGGGCAGCGCGCGGAACCCTCTGCTCCCCCCCTCCCCGCACAGGGGCCGCAGGGACATGGTGCCAGCTGCATCAGCAGGTAAATAAACTGGCCCGGCCCGCTAGGGTGCTTACCCTGGCGAGCCGCGTGCCAAACATTGCCGACCCCTGGTCTAGGGACACCCCTTTCTGCATCAATTTCGCATGGAAGGTGTGACCCTGTATGGAATATGGGAGACACTTTATGATATTGCTGATACCAATATTATAAAATTGCAAGGAATCTGATCAGATATGCCATGTAAGGTGTCAGTGAAAATGGTAAATCATAGCCAGTATGATAATCTTGTTTATAGGTTTGTATCACCTTTTTATTGTGAGTTATAGATAAGTATGGTATATCTGTATTTCAAAACTTGTGCTGTGTTTCTGGGTGATACCCCCAGACAGAATGCCATCAGCACTAAGCCTGCTTGATGGCCCATCAAGGGAAATCAGCTATACAATTAACCCACTGAGAGCAGGCAGGGGCTACACCTTATGAGTCAGCAAGGCATGTAGGAGCATGCCTATGGACAGAACTCTATGGCCTTGGCTACACTCTGGACTTCACAGCGCTGCTGCGGCAGCGCTGTAAAGCACAAGTGTAGTCGCGCCGCCAGCGCTGCGAGAGAGCTCTCACAGCGCTGTATGTACTCCACCTCTCCGAGGGGAATAGCTTGCAGCGCTGCGAGCGAGCGTGCAGTGCTGCAAGCTCTGATTACACTGTGTTTTTTCACACCCCTGAGGGCAGCAAGTTGCAGTGCTGTACACCGCCAGTGTAGCCAAGGCCTAAGGCTTTTCCATGCCATGTGCTGTGAAGCTTGTGTTTGGGACAAAGAAAGTAGAGTCCACATGGCAAAGGATATAAAAAGGCAGCTGCATCTTCTCCATTTTGTCTTCATTCCCGTTTCTTACCTCTGGAGTAACTTTTCTACAAATGAACTTCCGAACAAATGACTGATTGACCCATCCAAGCTGTGGATGTGTTCCAGAGAGACTTTCAAGCCGGCAAACTCACCAATACTGCTAAGAACCTGATATATGGACTTTGAAGTCTCTGTATGTATCTGGTTGCTTTACCTAGGGTTACCATATTTCAATACTGCAAAAAGAGAACACTCCACGGGGCCCTGGCCCCGCCCCAACTCTGCCCCTGGCCCCGCCCCAACTCCACCCCTTCCCCGCCCCGGCCCTGCCCCTTCCCCAAAGTCCCTGCCCCAACTCCGCCCCCTTCCCTGAGCACCCCGCATTCCCCCTGCTCCCTCCCGCCCCCCGGCTGCTGCTGTGCTGGGGAAGTTGCTTCGGCCCCCGCTGCGGTGGAGAGCGGCAGGAGCCGGGAAAGTTGGAGCCCGGGGAGGAGGCGGTCCCCTTACCATGCCTCCCTATTTTCCCGGACATGTCCGGCTTTTCGGAAATTCCTCCCGGACGGGGATTTGAGGACCAAAAAGCTGGACATGTCCGGGAAAAGCCGGACATATGGTAACCCTACCCCAGAGCCGCCTCCTGTCCGCCCGCCGGACCCCCCCAGGCCTCACCCCAGAGCCCCCTCCCGCCCACCAGACCCCCCCCAGGCCTCACCCCAGAGCTGCCTCCCACCCGCCCGACCCCCCAGGCCTCACCCCAGAGCCGCCTCCTGCCCGCCTCCCGGACCCCCCAGGCCTCACCCCAGATCCTCCTTCCACCCGCCCGCTGGACCCCCCAGGCCTCACCCCAGAGCCACCCGCTCTCCACAGGGCCCATCCTCAGCCTTCTCCTGCCTCAGTGCCCCCTCTCCTGAGAGCCTGCCCTCCGCAGCCCCCCCATTCTCCACAGCCCTTGCCTCAGAGCCTCCCACCCCCTCCCATAGCCCCCACCTTCCATAGCACCCCCCACCTCAATCCTCCCCTTCACCTCCCTCCATAACCCCTACCCTTCATTTCCCCATCTCCTCCCATAGCCCACCCCCTCCCAGCCCCCCACTCTCCACAGCCCCTGCCTCAGAGCCTCCCACCCCCTCCCATAGCCCCCTACCCTCAGAATCCCCCACCTCAGAGTCCCCCACCCTTCACCTCCCTCAGGGCAGCCTCCACCCCGCTCCCAGCCGGACCTGGCGAGGCTGCGGCAGCTCAGGCTGCGGGAGGCGCTGCAGCACGGACCCTTCCCGGGTGGGGGAGCTCGGGCTCCCGGGAGCCGCCACCGTGCGCCGAGAAACTTTCCCCTGCGCCGGGACCCACCCCCGGGCAGCGGCTCTGCCGGGGGGAGGCAGCCCCGACTGCACGGACCGCTGGCGGGGGGGCTCCTTGCACGGCCGAGACGGAGGGGGGAGACTGAGGCTCTGCCAGAGCCGCGGGGGATTCTCGGAGGAGGGAGAAGTGGCCGCGGGTCCCCCGCACCAGCAGCTGGCTGCAGAGATGCCAACGCTCCTAGCCATGGGGCGCAGGGTTGCAGCAGCACGGGGGGGGGAGTTGCAATCCGCAGGCTGAGTGAGCTGACACCCCAACAGGAGAGGGGGCAGGGGGTAGGGTTATCATACGTCCATATTTTCCAGACATTTTTATATATTTAAAAAATCCTCCTGGATGGCAATTAACAACTAAAAAGCCGGACATGTCCGGGGAAATACGGACGTATGGTAACCCTACTTTACCATTTAACAACTCTCTCTTTTTTTTTTCTTTTTTTCTTTTTTTTTTTTTTTTTATAATAAACCATTAGTTTTAGACACAAAAGGATTGGCTGGTAGCATGTTATTTTGAGTAAGATCCAAACCAATATTGATCCGGTAACATGCCTGATCCTTTTGGGTCAGAAGAAAATTTTGTATACTGAGCAGAGTTTTTAAATAACTTCTCACTGTACTGGATCTATGTGCTGATTGGGAGCCAGAGAATTGGAATGCAATAAAGGGGAGGGGGGTGTGATTTCTTTTTTCAGCTTCTTGATAACCAATGTGGTGTCAGAAGCTTAGTTTTTGACTGGTTGGTGAGTTTAACCTCAGGGTATGTCTACACTACAGGATTAATCCGAATTTATATAATTCGAATTTAGGAAACCGATTTTATAAATTCGAATGTATTCGGCCACACTAGGCACCATTAATTCGGTGGTGTGCGTCCAAGCTACCGTAGTAGCATCGATTTCCAGAGCGTTGCATTGTGGGTAGCCAATAACATCTAATTGCCAATAACATCGAATTGCGGCCACACTAACCTTAATTCGGATTAACAATACCGATTTTGACGCTACTCCTCTCGTCGAGGAGGAGTACAGAAATCGAATTAAAGGGCTCTTTAATTCGAATTAAATGCCTTCGTTGTGTGGACGGGTCAAGCGTTAATTCGAATTAAAGCAGCTAAATCCGAATTAAAGTCGTAGTGTAGACCAGGTCAGTGTTAACCACCAGTTTGGGAAGTGCTCTCCCTTTTGCAGTCTGCCCTGACCATGGCATTTTCAGTGAGGGTTGCCCCAGGCACCCCAGGTCACATTCTCTAAGGCTGGATTGCAGCACACAGAATCCTCCTAGCTGGAACACCCCCAGTTAAGTTCAGAGGCCCCTCTAGTAAAGGGTGCTTACACAAACCAACCAACCAACAAAACCTGCCCCCCATCACACACTATACATGCATAAAGAGTTGCAAGATCTTGGGGTTATTAAACTTCGCACACACACACACAAAAAAACAATCACCACCAACTATCACCAGAAGCAGTGACAGAGAAAGTAGTCAGGGAAAATATAAACAACTGGAACAACTAGGATAAAATAACAAATTAGTAGAAGGAGCAGAAGGCAAAAAGAACAAATAAGAGAACATTTGTACCAGATATCTAGAAGTTATAACCAAAATAGGGCCAAAGGCTTAGTTCTGCTCTCTTTAAAGTCAACACCAAAACTCCCATTGCACTATTAAAATACATTTGACATTTCTCCTATGCATTAAACAATGAATATTTAAAATATTATTTAATAGTCAGTGACGAGTCAGCTGAAGAGACCCTTGTGTTGTAGCTTTATTCCAACCCCTGCATTTCTCAATCACAACACAATAGGCCAAATTCACTTGGTGGATAGTAAACAAAGACCAGCCCACTGAAGTCAGTGGAGTTGTCTGCTAATGCCAGCACTGAATTTAACCCTACAACAGTTTTACTTTCTCTGAAATTTTGATGTACTGTGTACTGATCATGTTACACGCTTGTCACTGCAAATTAAAAAAAGAGGTGATTTTTTTCTGTCTTGAATTGTAATTTGATTGCAATTTAGATTTTCTCCTGGTTTTTCCCTTTAATAGCTCCTGGAGGCTACTAAATTCGGCAACTCAGATTTCGTTGGAAAGAGAACAAGCAATTTGAGTTTCCATATATAGTAAGTCAGTCTGCTGGTATTACATTAAAGCCTAATTTAGACTGAACTTGTCCTTCTCTCAGTTGATTAATTGCTCTTACATGGTCTTTTATGCCGGAATACTACAGAATATTAAATTACAGATGGTTATATTTTATATTGGCCAATGTAAGTTATTTTGTAGTGGTTATTATACATCTTAAAGATCTTATCTGTACAGGGTGCGAGAAGACCCAGGGAAGAATGGAGCAGAGGCCAAGAATTAAGGGAGAAGTCTAAAGGAAACTAGACTGCTCAAGAAATGGGATTTAGTTCTTTTATTATAAAGAGGGCTAGGAGTTATAGGCCAGGGAGAGAAGATGGACCTGAAGATAGGATTCGAAGAGAGTCAGGAAGCCAATTAGGCACAGAGAAGCAGTTCCAGATGGTGAGGGTAGCACAGGAGAAGAATCTAACTGCCAGCAGTGGAGAGAGAGGCAGGAGAAACGGGATATTTTAATGATTTCTATTGAATTACGTACACAAAACTACATTAAAAGTTTGCAAAGTCAAGTATTCAAAAGGTAGGAAAATGCCTATAGTGGCAACCTTAATTTGTCCCCCTTGTGTGTATGTATTATAATAGTTTTTAATGACATGATCACATACCCTTACTCTCCCCCTCCCCCCCCCCCACACCCTCTCACACTGTCTCATTCAGTGCATAGGATGGATGGTGCTCATTTGATGAGCAGCTATTCAATATTTAGTTTTATCATAATCCATGTATGGCTGCATGCATCATTTACTGAACACTATTAAAACCCTGCTCTGAATACAGAATTATTAATTTACTCATAGGATATTCTATGGAGCTCATCGCTGTAGCATCTCATTGCTTCATGAACATTAATGAATTTATATTCACAAAACCCTGTAAGAAAAGGTGGTATTATTTCCATTTTACAGGTGGGAAACTGAGGTATGGAGACATTAATATCAAAAGTGTACATTAATTTGGGTGCCTAATGTGAGATGCCCTGGATGCAATTTTTCAGAGTACTTAGCATTATATAGCACTTTATTAGTTCAGAGCACAGCTCTCATTGACTTCAGCTGCAGCGGTCAGTGCTCAGCACTTCTAAAAATCAGACCCCAGGTGTCTCAAGTTGGGCACCTAGAAAGCGATGAACACAAAGTCAGTAACCCCCATTTGGTTTAAGTGACATATGCCTACTCTAGCATAGGAACTCTGTGGCAGAAGCTGTGATGATCTGGGAATGTGTCTGTACAGTTTATGAATTCTTGTTGATATTGTCAAGTTGTATCATGAACGCCTATATATGTGCAAGAGACAAGGTGGATGAGGTCATATCTGTTATTGGACCAACTTCTGTTGGTGAGGAGACAAGCTTTGGAGCTTACACAGAAGAACAGCCTTTGTAAACTCAAAAGTTTGTCTCTCTCACCAATAGGAGTTGGTCCAATAAAAGATATTACCTCACCCACCTTCTCTCTCTAATATCCTGGGACCCACACGGCTTCATCTACACTGTGTGTAAGTATATATATATGTGTGGGTCCACCATTGCTGATAAGTCCTGTAGCAGGGACTCACCAGACAGAGATGATAGAAAATACTTAGGGTTAATGATGGTTCTTAGCCCTCATAAGGACTATAGCTCAAGCCTTGGAAATCTAGTCTAGCTTACCATACTCAGGCAAGGGGGTAAGGTAGGAGCAGTGGAAACTTACCAGGAGTAGGACAAAAGAGACCAAGAGTGGTTTAAATAAAGAAATACACAGAAACAGGGAGAGCCAGAGAAGAAGAGGAAGTGTGGGGGCAGTTGGGTAAAGGGCTTCATAAGGGAGAGAGCGAAATGAGACATCATGTAATAGCCTGCACAAGCCAGGGGACATAAGAGCATGAGAACGGCCTTACTGGGTCAAACCAATGATCCATCTAGCCCAGTATCCTGTCTTCCAACAGTGGCCAACACCAAGTGCTTCAGAGGGAATGAATAGAACAGGTAATCATCAAGTGATCCATCCCTTGTCACCCATTCCCAGCTTCTGGCAGAGGCTAGGGACACTTCAGAGCATGGTTTTGCATCCCTGCCCATCCTGGATAATAGCCACTGATGGATTTATCCTCCATGAATTTATCTAGTTCTTTTTTGAACTCTGTTATAATCTTGGCCTTCACAACCTCCTCCGGCAAAGAGTTCCAGAGGTTGACTGTGTGTTGTGTAAAGTGATTGTTAATTTTAAACCTGCTGCCTATTAATTTAATTTGGTGACCCCTAGTTCTTGTGTTATGAGAAGGAGTAAATAACACTTCCTTATTTATTTTCTCCACACCAGTCATGATTTTATAGATCTCTATCATATCTCCCCTTAGTCTTTTTCAAGTTGAAAAGTCCCAGTTTTATTAATCTCTCCTCATATAAAAGCTGTTCCATACCCCTCATCATTTTTATTACCCTTTTCTGTACCTTTTCCAATTCCAATATCTTTTTTGAGATGAGGCGACCACATCTGCACACAGTATTCAAGATATGGACTTACCATGAATTTATATAGAGGCAATATGATATTTTCTGTCTTATCTATCCCTTTCCTAAGGATTCCCAACATTCTGTTAGCTTTTTTGACTGCCGCTGCACATTGAGTGGATGTTTTCAGAGAATTATCCACGACTCCAATATCTCTTTCTTGAATGGTAACAGCTTATTTAGACCTTATCATTTTATATGTATAGCTGGGTTTATGATTTCCAATATACATTACTTTGCATTTATCAACATTGAATTTCATCTACCATTTTGTTGCTCAGCCACCCAGTTTTGTGAGATCCCTTTGTAACTCTTCGCAGTCTGCTTTGGACTTAACTATCTTGAGTAGTTTTGTGTCATCTGCAAATTTTGCCACCTCTTTGTTTACCCCTTTTTCAAGATTTTATTTATTTATTATCATTTATGAATATGTTGAATAGTACTGGTCCCAGTACAGACTGCTGGGAGACGCCACTATTTACTTCTTTCCATTCTGAAGGCTGACCATTTATTCCTACCTTTTGTTTCCTATCTTTTAACCAGTTACCAATCCATGAGAGGACCTTCCCTCTTATCCCATGACAGCTTACTTTGCTTAAGAGTCTTTGATGAGGGACTTTGTCAAAGGCTTTCTGAAAATCCAAATACACTATATCCACTGGATCACCCTTGTCCATATGCTTGTTGACCCATCAAAGAATTCTAGTAGATTGGTGAGGCATGATTTCCCTTTAAGAAACCATATTGACTCTTCCCCAACAAATCGTGTTCATCTATGTGTCTGATAATTCTGTTCTTTACTATAGTTTCAACCAATTTGCCTGGTACTGAAGTTAGGCTTATCAGCCTTTAATTGCCAGGATCTCCTCTGGAGCCTTTTAAAAAAATTGCACATTAGCTATCCTCTAGTTATCTGGTACAGAAGCTGATTTAAATGGTAGGTTACATACCACAGTTAGTAGTTCTGCAATTTCCCATTTGAGTTCCTTTAGAACTCTTGGGTGAATACCATCTGTTCCTGGTGATTTATTACTGTTTAATTTATCAATTTGTTTCAAAACTTCCTCTAATGACACACTGCCTCCCTGCCTTCCTGCACCCAGATGGTTCCACAAGGATTTACAAGCAAAGAATGAGCTAGAAAGTGAGGGATATTGCAGTGTCATGTGATTATTGTTTTGTATTATCTGCATTCTCTTGTGCTTTACAAGATTTAGTAAAAAAAGAGCTGTGCAAAGTGTGTGTGTGTGTGTGTGTTTTGACTGCTTCACAACTGAAAGAGTTAAACTGTAAACCTACCTAGGAAAATGAAAGAGCATATTGTCTGACCTTGAGGAAAAGACTTCTATCCTTTCATAGGGGCTGCATCATAACAAGGTCACAGAATGATAAAAAGTATCGTTTAGTTTTATTTTATTATTTCGCTGGCCTGTTCAGAAGCTCTAGCAAGCCACAGCCTAAGCCAAGAGACATTATGGTAAGATTAACATCATAAAATCAAATAATTATTTGTAAATTTCATTATTTTTTTCCCCATGGTAGAGGGTGGGTTTCCTATGAAGGAACCTGTTACTTGCTTCAGTTTTACTATCCTTTCAGGCAGGACAAGCTCTCAAAGACACTAACCTCCTAAGAGTATCTGAGTGGAAGCAAGAACTTCATTTCCAGGCTAGCAGAGGAAAGTCATCCATCTATGCTAAGGAGATTTTTCCACATCTGGTGACTGACCAGCACATCTACAAACGGAGGGGTACTCATGCCTACAGAGGCAACCATAATAATTTTGCTCTGCCCTGGAATTTAACCAACTGCCTAGAGTTCCTACTCCATGTGAAGTCAGCATGAATCACTAGCCAGGTGTGACAGGGTATTCTCTAGCACACTGGTCACTGCGGCTGCTGCAGCACTGGGAAGATTGCAGGCTTAATTGAAATTAATTAACCAGTTTCTGTTGGGGATTACTGGGTGAGAGTTGCTGGGCTAATGAGGAAATTGGCTCAGTAATTGGGAGGATATATTTGGGAGCAAGTGGGAGAAAAGCAAGGCTCGGGGGACGGAGCCAGGGAGCAGAGAAAAAGCTGTGTGGAAATCTCCTCTTGCTGTATACCTGTAGTTCCTTCTGTTATGCTTGGAAACTGAAGATTAAAAGCACACATAGTGAAAGGGAAATTGCATCTGTGGCTAGGAGACCACAAGAACAAGCCAGGCAGCAGTACTCGTGGGGGGGAAGGAACACTCTGCGACACCAGGAATGAAGGAAAATTTGTGGCAAAATCAGTAAGACCTGATGGAGGATGGAGTGCATTACAGCCCCCTTACAACCACCCTGCATTCCTGTGCAGACCAGACTGGCAGTGGCATCCTGGCACTAAATGCATCCACACTGCAATTTGGACTGGTAAAATAGGCAGCCCAGAACACGTCAACAGTGTTCAGAGAACATTCTGGTGTGGCCGAGTTATCAACAGAACTGTACATGCAGAAATAGGAATCAAAGCTTGATAAAGCGAATACCCCAGTCCCTCTAACAAACATAAGTGTTTAATTAGTCAAAAGTTAATGCTGACTGCTTGTTTATTCCCCTCCCCCACCCCCACGTCCTGGAATCCATACTGATCCCACATGGTGGTGGGCCTGGTGGTGGCCAAGGAGATGGCATGGCTTTCACCTTCAGTGGAAGCCCCTTGTATGTAATAATAATTGTATTGGTCATAATCTGGAAAACCCTCCCATTCTTACTAACAACCACCAAAAATAAATAAAAAAAAATATATATATATATATGGCAGTTGTAACAAACCGGGCTCTGGAGCTTGGTGTGCTTCTGCCTCCTCTGTGAGCCACTCCCCAAAGCCATCCCCAGACAGGTCCGCTGAATATGGACCCAGGATATGCTGTAGTTGGTCCAATCACATAGCCTGATCCGGGCCCTGTGACAGCAGCAGTCCCTTTGTGGGTCTGCTCTGGTAATTGCAGGCTCTTCTCAATGCTGTCTCTGGGATTACAAATATGCCATCCCCGCTCAGGAGACTGTCATGCTGCATTGTGAGTCCTGTGCTTGGTGTACTTCTCAGCATCTGCTCAAACTCCTTGTAGCAAGGGTAGGTAGCTGGGGAGTTCCCTGATGTATGATTTTCATTCCTCACATGCAGTAGGTGGTCTTGAGGTGCTTGACTCACTCCCAGAACTGACTACTGGTCTGCTGGATCACCAATACCACCAGCCTCTTGGATACATCTATGTAAACATGCTTGTTTATTGTACTATTGCTAAAGTCATGTATCTTGCTCTCCGCACACCCATGTTGACCAGAATCTTGGTTTGTCCTTCTAGCCAGCTAGCAGCGTGTCAGGTGCAGGGCATTTTCTCAGTCAAAATTTTCCAGCAAGATAGGCTTAACTGTGCTTACAGTCGAGCAGCCTGTGTGGAAAAGGAAGCATTTAACACTGAGCAGCTGCATTTGAACCAGGAGGTTGCTTCTGGTTCCTGGGAGTTGAGTGGGAAGTTTGGTCGGAGAAAAGTCAGGCTACACAGATCCAGGGGACTATGGGATAGCACAGGCAGACTCTCTGAAAAGGAGTCTGGCAACCTTAGTTTCTCCTATGTCATACTGCAAAGGAAGTGGGCTTGGACGTGCCTTACAGCAAAATGCAGGCTCAGAGCCATGCCCCTCGGCAAGTCAAGAGGCCAGGGTTCTGAGAGAGTTCTGGTGCATGTCAGATGGATTTGGGTATGAACAGTGTGTGTGTGTGGCTTTTGGGCTTAAACATGAGTCAGAACCTGGGTTTATTATGCAGTGTAGACATACCCATGGAGTCCACATATCAGACTTGACATTTTTGTCTCCTCCCAGTAAGGGGCACAAAATGTCTGTCATGGTTGTGCATCAATATATGAAGCCCTTCTGGGTAGGGACTGTCTCTGTTCTGTGTTTGTACAGTTACATAGTGGGGTCAATACAAATAATTGTCTGGTACCACAGACCTCTCATTTGAGCAAAGCTCACACAAAGTATCAGAAATAACCCCCAGGCTCACCAAGTAGTTCATTCTAGGCCAAATTTTGTTCAGAACAGGCCTCCTGTATGGTTTACCTACACATTTAATCCACTTTAAAGCAGGTTAATCCAACTCTTCTTTCATTCCTCCATGTAAACCATATGTAAGTAAATCACGTCTCTGTGGGCTGTTTAATATTAAAAATGTTGTGTGGAATCATCAGGTTGGTGACCCTGAAGCATCAAGCACTGAGAAAGGTGAGCCTCTGCATCTGAATTGCTCTTGGAAGCAATGAGGGAGGCAATTCTGACACATTTAGCTGCCAAGTTTAGGAACTGGAAAGATGTCAGACCTGATCTTGTAATCCTGACTCAAACCAAGTTCCCTTTTGAAGTCACTGTGACTTTGGCCTGAGTAGGGGCTGCAGCAACAGATCCTAAGAATTATTAACCTTATGGCTGGATGATACACATGGTTTTTGAGTTTTTTTGTGATTGATTTAACTATATCAAGTCAAAACGTAATATAAACTGATGCAACCCCCAGTTTGAATGCAGTTATAGAGATATAAAAGTTTTAAATATATTATTTAACTATATCTGATACAGTTTAATGGGAGCAAAACCTGTGTAGCCAAGCCCTTAGACCAGGATTTTTCTGACTCTTGCATTCTGTGCACCATTTCATTAAGACTGGGACTTTCTCATGGACCCATTTCCCCAATGTCCTAACTGCTACATTCTAAAAATATTTCATTCTAAGGGCCACTAGGAAGGGATCTGCAGACTACAGAACACAGTTTGAGCACCATTGTCGTAAACTTTATACCACCATGATGTAATGACTTAGGCCATGATTCTCAGTTACACTAAAACAGAGTTGGCTGAAACGTGCAGTTTTCATTCTGTGGGAAATTTGGACATTTCAAAAGTTTTTGTTCCTATTTGGAACAAACATAGACATTTCAAAATCTCCCACATAAGGGAAAATATGATTAATTATTTGTTTTGGGAAAAAAACGGTTTTAGTTAGATTTCCACTCCCCCTCCCAGCCCCCCCAAAATGAAACAGCTGTCTGCCCCTGACTTCTGGGCACTCCCCGGGCTGCCCCCCCTCCTGGGGAGTCAGGAGTCCTGCCCCCACTGCAGAGTGGGGAGCCTAGTAGAAGCCCTGAGAGCGCCAGCTTGAGCCAGGGTTCGCAGGGCTTCCAGGCTCCCCATTGTGGAGCAGGTAACTGAGTCCCAACTAGAGCATGGTATGGCTGCCACAGACCCTAGAAGCCCAGCATCCCCAACAGTCCAGCAGGTTTCTGTTGGAAACCTGCTCATGGTTCACTGGAAGTTCATCAAACCTGATACGTTTCCACAACAAATCAGCGTTTTCAGACAATACTCTGTTACTTTGGAAAATTTCTGACCTGCTCTTCACTAAGGTTCCTTTGCACTGCCAGAATGGTGTAAAGAGGAATTAGGGTAAATAAGAAACAGGACTTTTATCTTTGTTATTTATTTTTAATGGTTTTTTATTTATTTGATTAAAACATCGGGGAACTCTTTTACAGTGGAGGTTCCACATGTCCGTCCCCCTCCCCCCCCCACATATAGAACAACTGCACTTTAACAGGAGGTTCATTGTAACCAGGCACATAGCTTACAATACATTGAAACAAATTAGGACTTCTGTACTACCTGACAATAAACAAAACACTATTGTGTCTGAGTGTAAACTGATCACTGTCACTGTGAGATCATTGCATATGTCAAAAACCACGGTGAAATCTAATGCAAAGGGAAGTATTATAGGGAAGGTAAGATGAATACTATATACAAGAAAAAAGTACTTCAATGTATGTTATTTATATACCAAAAAACCAAGGTTTACCAAAGCTAGTGTAGAACGCTGTAATTCAGTCTCAGATTTTTAGTGACACACAGTAATTAAATCATTTGAATTTCTTTTTTTGTGGTTACTTACCTCAAAGGACCTTGCGTGAACTGAATAATTCATGTTTGTGAAGTGCTCTGAAGATTAAAAATACTTTAAGTGCTAAGTATAATAATGATGTTGTCACAAGAATTACAGCTCTGCTATGCAATGGAATTACAGCCTCATTTACCACTGAAATCCATATCCCTTATTTAACCCTTCTTAGTAATTTGATCAAATAATCTGTAAAACATTTTAGTAACCCGTAACAAATGACTAATAGACGACACTGATGCGTCATAAAATATTTAAAACGATGCACTGTGGGTATTACTGTTTGCAGAGCCATTAATAATCAATCATATGGAGATTTATTTATAAAGGTTGTAGACGTGTTCTTTAAGGCCCATACATTAAAATGTGCAATGATTAAATAAAGTAGACACACCTTTAGTAGTTGATGGTGTAATAGGACTGTTGAAATAACTATGCATATGTGATAGAGGGCATGGATACTGTCTTGTCCCCAGCTCATCAGGTTAACTGTAGCTCATATTCCTCCCCCATTTCCACAGGTACACAGGATTACAGAGCAAGGCAGGATGAGTTTACAGGCTAGTGGGGTTCCCTGGCAGGAAACTCAATGAGAAGCGCCTACTTGGAAGTGATGTTGGGGATGCTTAGGAATAACTTCACACCCAGGTTCAGCTCATGTCCACCTACAGGCCAGAGGAAGGTAACATAATTTGGGGGTTTCTGGCTTTGTTTTCCTGCAATGTATAGACAATTTTCTTTGTTTCTCTTGTAACTTGGCATTATGAGACCCTCAGGCCATTTATTTTACGAGGCTCTTGGATAAATCCATTGTTAACATTTGTGTACTGGCTACAGCAAGTCCTAACTTTTATTGGTGGTGCTGGCTTTAATTAAAGTTGTCTGACAATTCCCATTATAAGACCCTGTTTTCAGTTGCTTATAGTTTTACCAGACATTAACCACTTGGGCTGAAATCTTCCAGGCAAGGGTGTCTACCTCAGGCTCCCCCACACTCCACAGCAAAGATACCATTTCTCAGAATGAAGTTGGGAGAAATACGATATTTTCCCCATGTTACAAAAATCTTACAAAAGTTTGAGAAGCTTTTGTACTTCTATACTTAGGAGCAGGGGCTTGAAATTTGCCAGGGGTGGGATGGGGGTGCTGCAGGAGCTAAGCAGAACTTTCCCTGCAATTTCCAGTAGCCAGCTCTCAACACTCTTCTCCTGTCAGCAAATAGCTTTGAAACCCACTGGCAAAATGTGGCCCACATGGAAGATGACAAGTAAACCTTCTATTGCTGTCAATTATTCCATTATTTCAAGTGGCAGACTTCTGTGCTGTGCATTTAAAGGTTCTAACTCTGCTGATGAACCACATGGGAGTCAATATGGTTCCACATGATGGAATTTCTATTTATTTTTAGTGTGCTTTTTAAAAAACAAACAAACCCCAAAACCTTGAAAGCTATATTTAAACAAATTAATTACAAGAACTTTAGAGTTGCAAAAATCAAGCACTTCAAAGCTAGGAATGTCTGTACACCCTTAATTCAGCCCCCTTGCATGCATGCATTTATGATACAGTGTTTAATTACATGATCACATACTATTTTTTCCCCACAGGCCTCACTCAGTGCACAAGGTGAACTATGCTCTGAAAATTAATTGGGGGTAGGGTAGTGCATGAGGCTGTCTGTTGCCTCTGCCTCATTTGTTGCAGAAGTTGAAGGGTGTGTTTAGTGAATGAAACAGGGGACTGCAGAAAGAGAAATTATGGTCTTCCTGCTTAGGAAGTTGCATGCTACCCATAGAACCTCATTCTATCCTTGCCCCTGACACAGATCCTACTGAGTGCCCCCCTCCTGGCCACCGACTAGGGCTGCTATGAGGGGAATCCAAGTCTCTGTGCTCTGGATCCCTTTGGGTATGTTAAGCTTGTAGAACTTCAGCAAGATGCAGCACTGGTTCCTTCCTTGGCCTCTCTGGCACATTTCCTGGGCACTGACTTTCAGTCTGCTACCCCATCACCTCTTCATGACCAGGGCCACCCAGAGGATTCAGGGGGCCAGGGGCAAAGCAGGGGAGCGGACATAAAAAAAGGCACCACCCACTGTGGCGCTTGTACTCAACGGGCGGTGCTCCGAGTCTGCGGCGGTGGCGGGTCCTTCACTCGGTCCGCGTCTTCAGCAGCACTGAAGGACCCGCCGCCAAAATGCCGCCGAAGACCCGGACCGCCGCCGGGTGAGTAGCCAGGGAAGGGATTCTCGGCCAGGGCTCGCAGGGCCCCTGTGGGGCCAGGGGCAAATTGCCCCACTTGCCCCCCCCCCGGGCGGCCCTGTTCATGACACCTGTTCTAGGCCTCCAGGACCACTGCTGACCCCTGAGATACCCCAGTTATTTAAACACACCTCTAATCCAGAACTCCACCCCAAAGGTAGAGGCAAGGAACTAGGAAACTGGGGAAATGGACACTCAACCGACACGGGAAAAGGAAAAGAATCAGGGACAAAATGCAGCAGGACATTTTGGCCAAGGCAGATGAACAGCTGGATTTTCACACAGAGAGAGTTGCAGAGGGAGGAGGAGGCAACCTACCATGAGGAAAGAATGGGTGCACACAGTTCCAGGAACATGACCAGAAGTTGAGTGAAGAGGACAGAGCGCAGAAGGAATACTGAGAGGCTGCTCATGCTCATGACCCCCACGTTAAAGGCTCTAGTACCAGCTCTACTGCCAGCTGAAGCTCCAGCTACTGTCCAACCTCCATGTTCTCAGTCCCCGCCACGGTGCCATGTCTTGCAGCCTATGCAAGCAGTGGACAGTTCTGGGATTGCTTGACCCATGACCCAAGCAATGAACTGTTCATGTAATAGTCAAAATGTACCCAGTGCAACAGTCCAATGAGGCCCACACATGCAAAATGCTCCAGAAGGAAGAAGGAGAACAGGGGACACACAGTTCCACTACCTATGAGATTGTAGTGATTGCACTATATATAGTTTGGCAGTTTTGCACTTTTGTTGCTTGGGTTGTTTATTCTGCACTTTTTGTTTTTGCTTTAATGTCTTTTGCCTCTTTCTGGCAGCTGGTCTGCCTATAAATTTTGTTAGATGTTATTTAGATACATGTTTCAAATAAAGTGTTTCTTTTCCAAACAAGAACAAGTCCTAAGGTTAATGCAGGCTTTATTAAATTCATTAAAAAATAAAACTCCATTACAGCACTACAATAATCTGTATATAGAGCTACATGAACCTGTTCTATTAAATTCATAAGCTGCATTGGCCCCAGAAATTGTGGGATAACTTAAGTATGAGAAAACTATATTACTTCATTTCCCCATATCTACAGCACCCTGCAAATCCATTATGTGGGTTCACAAGGCACCCTGATTTCTCTTGTGCGTGGGATGCTGCCCTAGTAACAATAGGTGTGCTTTCTAGTTGCATGTAACCATCTTGCAATGCAGCAGTGTCTTGAGTCCACTCTTGGCAAAATGACGTCGCTTTTCTCCTTGCAAATGTTGTGCAGTGCACAGCAGGCCACAGCACTATGGATGGCATTGGCAACAGTGGCATCCAAACGGTTCTGAAGGCAGCACCATCTTGACTTCAAGCTGCCAAACATGCTTTCCACTACCATGCTACAGCTCCTGAGTGTGTAGCTGAACTTTCTTTTGCCAGGGTATGGTTTCATAAGCCACGGCAGAAGGGGATGCGCAAGGCTCCCTAGAACCGAGGGGCAGAGACTCCATTTAGACCAATCTCCTTTGGATGGAATAACATCCCCGTTCGTCCATGAAGTTAAAATCCTGATCTCCAAACCACCCCGGCTCCATGCACTCTGCCAATATATCCCACATTGGTGTCTATGAGTTACCTGCTTCTGTGGTCCCCCAAGGCCTGCTTAATAAAGTAGTAGTACCCTTTTCCCTTTATGTACTCATTTACTCCTTGTGGAGGACAAGTTCTGGGCACAAGAGTCCCATCCCAGTTTAGGAAGCCCATTGTCTGAAAGCAATTATTTCAGTAACATTGCTAGGCCAGCCACCTTTGGATAAGCAACAGTCCTGATGGCCTCACAAACCTCCACCACCACAACACCCACAGTTGAGTTATGAACACCAAACTGGTTAGCCACAGATCTGTAGCAGTCTGGGGTAGCCAGATTCCTGGGGCTAGAATAACTCACCTCTGGACTGGTATGATTTCCCTCCTGCATGTGTCCTGGCACCGGAAAGTCAGTGCAAGCTACTTGCACAGGTCCAGGAATATCTGTTTCCTCATGTGTTAGTTCTGGACCCACCACTGGTCATCCTGGTCTCCATGAGGATATGATCCCACCAGTGTGTGCTTGTGGCCCTGCTCCAGAAATGACAATCTACATATGGGTAATCTGCTGTGGTGGTGGCAGGAAGCATCTCTATCAACTAGGCTGCAGATGAAATCTTTTTGCCTCTCTCGGAGAGCTGATTTCTATATGACAGATACTACCACCAAAATGTCCACCAATTCTCTGCCTGAATTCGAAAACAGCTGTGAAACTGCAAGCGGGAGAAGGTTTTCCATTGGAGCTGGCTCCATAGCCTGTCTCTAGTAACCGGGAGCATGCAGACCCAAAATGACTCTCCTGAATGTGTTGGGTGGGCTAGGGGCACATCAGGTGAAGTGCTGCAGGATGGATAAACAAGTTTTCCCACACACACCATGAACCAAGCCTTAGAGTGGCTACAGCTACTGAGGGCCCTAAGAGCCCTAGGATACGCCCTCCAGAAGTCAGTCAGTCTGACTCATGTCCTGCACATCAAAGTATGAATGTGTCAGTACAAGTATGAGGAATGCATAGCAATGCAGTGTGGATGCTCAAGCGCAAGCTTGGGGGGGAAAAAACAGGTTTGCAAGCATGGGTCACACAGACCTGGGTTTACTGTGCAGTGGAGATATAGTTATGAGACACATATAGGACTCCAGATCTGTAGAGTTTTATATTTATGATCTGTCATGTAGTCTATCCGGCTTGGGGAGAGTGCTGCAGGGCCTGGTGGAGTAATTCAGCCAGCACACAGTAATATTACATTTTTTTGTATAGGGGATGGAGTTTCTCAAAGGCCGATGGGCCAAAGACTTGGCACTGAGGCAGTTAATCAAATGGCCGAGGACAAGACAGGGTACTGCACCTTTTGCAAATAGAACTGCACAATTACATGCAAATGAAAGTTGTGGGAGTGTGATGAGAGGAAACTGAGTATGAAGTCTGTTGTACAACCTATAATAATAAATGTAGCTTCTACCTTGCAGTCTCTCTCTCAGCGAGGAACCCACATTTTAAAAATCCAAGATCAACATAAATAGCCAAATATAATGCTCCCTTGCACCAAAACCCCCTTCAAATGTAAAGCTTTGAGCCATAATTGTAAGATTTTTAAAATACAGTATTAAGGAACTCATTTTTACAAAAGCCTGTGAACTTGAAAATCTAACATAGAAGGGACACAGGCTGGTGATTTTCTCAGATTACAAGGACGTGGGGGAAGAGGGCTAAATTCAACAGAGCAAGAGCCCATGTCAAATGATTGGTTTGTACTATTTCATTTCCTTCCCTGCTCAAGAGGAAGGCAAGAAAGATCTCCTCTCTGATTGAATTTTGACCCTCCTGGCCCTCTCTCCAGACCCAGAAAGCAGCTTTGGCGGCCGCTGCTGTTAGCAGGTTGCAGTGTTACAATATGGACACACCTGCTTTGCTTGCATTTAGCACTCCCATCCTGCTTCTATGATTCCAGTGCACAGAGATCCTGACTCTAAGCAAATCACTTCACTGGACCTGGGGATTCCTTATTTAAACCCATGAATCGTCAACATTCAGCAGAGAAGTGTGATTTTGTTTTCTATCTGAGGCACTATCCTGCCTGGCACCTGTTCCAGCCCCACCCCATCTCAGCTGATTGTACTTTGTTTCATCCCCATCTAATTTCCTAGAGTCTGGGTTTATAGTAAATCCAGAAATAGGCAATCCAATTGCCCTAAATATAAACTCATAAGAGATACGAGATCTAAACAAGTGAAGATTTCAGTTTAATGATGAATCTTTTCAATTCCCCAACTGTAAAGAAATCTGATCTCCTAAAATGCTATCCAAGAAATAATTATTATTGCTGGTGATGATTCACCAAGTTGCTGAGAATGTGTTAGTATGAGACAGTCCGTTGCTTTTTCAATAATATTAATTCAGGTTCTTTTCCTTAGTTTTTACTTTTGTTAAATGAGTTGAAATAAATGTTATACCAGCAATGTAAATCGGCATAACTATTGGGCAATGGCGTTCACACAGTAACCAGCATGGACAAGGCTCTAGCGGGCAAAGTGTAAGCAGAACAATTCTGCCAAAAAACCCTTCTCTGAAAATGGTTCAGTTATGTTAGAATAAGGTATGGCTTTCTTATCTATCCATCATGGATTTGTTCTTAAGTTTAGATACTAGTCTCCCTCCTCCCGCGCCCCATTTTGTTGTTGTGGATAGTGCATGCCCTCCCGTGATATTAGACTATTTTCTGTATATAGTTAAATGGAATCCAGTTATACCCCACACGGGTGTTTCGGGGTGTGGGGGAAGTGAATGAAAAGGCCATCCCCTTGTAAACCGCCTGCACTTAGGTCCTATTTCCGTTTGGATAAGTGTTATGTATTTTTTAAATTGATCCTTGGTCAATTTTGACCACTTCATTTCTTTTTCTATCTTTTACATTTCATGGTCTGCCTTAACTGCTCCTTTTCCCCCTCCTGCCCCCAGGGTGGTGAGGAGGTACCCAGATATGCCATTCCTAGATCTGGAACTAACAATGGCCCAAGCAATGACACTGTCTAGGTGCCCGATAAAGAGATATTTGACCTAAATACTCTTTATGGCTAATATTATAAGTTGTATTTCCTGGAACATCAAAGAGGTGAATCAAAAAGAATGATCATCCATCTAAAAAACAAAGAAACCCACCTTAATAACTGGGAGGCAGAGAAATTTAGGAGAGGGTGGATGGGGGAAGGAGAGTTTAACCATTTCTCCTCCTCAGCCAAAGGTGTAGCAATATTGCGTCACGATAGATTCAATTTACAAGTTCTAGATACACATAAAGATAAGGCAGTTAGATTTTTGCTGATGAAAGCTAAGATCTCTGACTCTATTTATACCCTAATTAATATATATGGACCCAATAAAGATGATCCAAGTTTTTTTAAATAAGCTTTTCTCCCACTAGAATCAATCATCATAGCAGGAGATTTTAATGAGGCGTTGGATCCTTTTTTAGACAAGTCAGGCCGGCCCGAGTGTACACAATTACACGTTAGCAACATTATACCAGATTATAGGGAAGAATTAGGGTTAAAAGATGTATGGCAATTGCAGATCCCTACAATAAAGGATTTTACTTTTTTTCTCCTCCCCACATTCCACATATTTAGAAAGAGATTTCTACGAATCTGGTGAACTCCGTGCTTAATAATGAAATCAAGTCTATCGTGAGCTTTGATCATGTACTAGTGATACAACAATTTCCCCCTCCTGAGAGGAATTGGACTGGTAAATGATGGAAACTGAACTCCTCTCCTTTGAAAGATAAACATTTTCAGAACTATGTCACAGAAGAAATTCGGTTTTTCTTCTAAATCAGTGACACACCAGGGACATCCCGATCCATCCTATGTGATAAACTGAAAGCTTTTATTAGGAGCAGGATCATTTCCTACTCAGGGGACAGAAAAAGAGCTAGTGAGGCCTCTATCTCAAGGATAACTTGAAAGGCTGTATAGCATGCAACCCTTTCATGTGGCCAGGCTGGATTAGGAAAGGGATTTTGACCATCAGTCAAGTTATTGAAAATGATACTTTCCTCCTTTTTACAATATTAAAAGAAAGGTTCAATCTAGAGACTAAAATGGAGTGGTAATATATCCAACATAAGCATGCTATCTCCCATCTATTTGGTTGATGCCTATGCTACCCCTGACTAGGGTGACCAGATAGCAAGTGTGAAAAATCGGGACACTTTTTCCCCCCGGGGCCTGGGTGAGCATATAGTTGCATATATCAGACAAAGACCCTAATATCAGGATGGTCCCAATAATATCAGGATGTCTTATCACCCTACCCTCGATCCACCTGAACTACTTTCATTTCTCCAAATATTACCCAGATTGCCAAGATCGATGGCAACACTATATGCATACTTGGCCAGCAAATTTGAATTAAACCTGGGTTTCCTAAAAAAGAGAAGGGAGGAGGAACTAAGCCAATTATTCTCTTCTAACCAATGGAAACAAATTTTAGACAGTGCAATGAACTGTTCCTTGGACTTCCGTTTAGGATTAATCCAGCAGGAAGTCATGTGGAGGATGCATCGGACCCCTCTCCAACTGTTCCAGACAGGTGCTGCTAAGTCAGACAAATGTGGGTGCTGTGATTCAGCAGGTGCTAACTTAACTCATGCTCTGGGACTGCTCCTATACCCATATGTTTTGGGCAGAACTTAAATTGAAGAATTAATTTTTTCCCTATCAAATAAAATTGTGTTATACACTAAACCATATAATTTTAAATCTAGTAGATGTTAATTGGAAGCTGAATAAATCTGAAAAACTTTGGCTAAGCAGAGCACTAAATAATTATTAAAAGACTAGTACTACAAAAAATGGAAAGCCAAAAAGCGACCAACAATTGAAGTCTGGAGCATACAAATTGTAAGTTTGGCCACCGTGGAAAGAATAGTATACTGTTATACCCAAGAAAAATTCTCAGAGATATGGGATATTTTCCTGGAAGTATCTGAATGATCTTATTAAATTCATGTGCCCCCCTGCTTGCCTCTTTCTCCTCTCTATCCACTTCCTTCCTTCCCCATCTCTATCCCCTCCTCCGAATTTTGCTTCTTTATCTAAATTTTTCTTTAAACTAGTTAGATTTTTATAAACAAATTTTGTTTGTAAATTGTGCAATTCAAATTGATTTAGTATTTTAACCATTCATATTATATAATTAAATATTTCAACTATAGCTAAAGTTAGGTAGCAAATGGTTAATGTATTAAGAGATGTTTATGTATTAGGAAAAGTTTATGTATAGTTTGTTATTTTTTATATATATTTAAAAAATAAAAAGTTAATAGAAATAGATGTTTTCTTTAACCATAAATTCTGGTAAAGATTCTCAGTCTAATAAAAGGTAGTACTTGTCTGGTAGCTGCAAGGATGCAGAGGTGTGTTTTGATCTTAGTTGCATATTGTCAAAGGTTTGATTTGATTCAATAACAAGAGATGTCATAGCTAAATTGAGTCAACTTTTTAAATCAACGATTATTAGTCAAAGCTTAATACTGCATAGTACAGAAAGGAAGGCCAATACGTTACCAACCCATCTGGGATGCAGCAGTGCAGCTGGTTAACTGCCTCAAAACCTGAGCTTCACTCTATTCCCATAGATACTAGGGATGTTTACAACATATGAAGATTTCACCATTTCTTTGCATTATTTCAAACATACCCAGCACAAGATTCTTATTTTCTTTAACATGTTTTTGAAGACTTTTTGCTAGACTTGCACAGACCCTGCACATAAACAGGACAGAGATTGCAACCAGTTTCTAATTTTGTGTTGACCATAGTAATCAAGAAATCAGCAAAACTTTAGACATATCCTGCATCAGCTACAGCTTGGTACAGAAGGCATCTTAGTTAAGCACCAACAAAACTGTTCATCTTGTCCTGTCCCTCTGGAACGCCTTAGTACCTAGCACTGAAATTACTACTCTTCACATTTCCCACCTGGTTAAATAGTTAAACATAAGTAAAAAGCATTTTGAGATGAGCTTAACATGAATTAAATTCATAGTTATACAAAATCCATATGTGATACTATATATAATATTGATATTGTGTATACTAATACCGTATTGTATGGATATTGGCTAACACTATAAAGTTTATAGACTCTCTCTTATCTTGCTCCATATATATTCGGAAAACAGATGGTCTGTAGTAGCCAGGCATGGCACAAATACCTGGAGTCTTGAGTGTATTTTGCAAGCTTTGTTGTACCCTCCAGCAGTATAAAGAGCTAGAATTATGCAAAGGTTACAGTATCGAACTATAGGATTATTCTAGAGTTATACAATTCAGCATGAATATAAAGAATTCTAAATATAATGTACTTTATTTACTATTAGCTACATTCTTATTTTGGTTACATAACACCTTTTCCAATCACACTTATAGCTACAGCAACAAACCGTTCCCATGTTTTGATCAATACATTTTTCTTGTGAGAGCTGAATGCATCTGTTTTCTCATAAATTGCATAATTGCTAATTACATTTCTGGTTAATAGTTCTGTTTGTGAGAGCTGGTTTCCCAGTGTAACTGTTTACAAGAATCGGCTTCACAAACCTAGATAAAGTTCCATTGCTTATCTGGTAATTGCCCTGCAGCATTTAGCAGTGTATGACTTGTTTTGGTCAACAATAGTAATATGACATCCAGTAGTAGCCTTTAGGGCAACATGCTAATACTGATGCACTATCTGGATTGCCTTGGGGGCAGGCCCATGCTGCTCCACACAGCCCCACCCAACACACCCCAACTCCCTATGCCCAACGCCCCCCGGACCCACTATGCCCAGTGTCCCCCCACAATCCTCCCATCACAAATGCACAGCGCCCTGCACACAACCACCCCTGCCCAGCACCCCCACCCACAGCCCCACCACAACTGCCCAGCTCCCCCCATATAGAATCCCCACTCCCTAGCACCCCAACATACACAGATCTCCCCCACCACCCAACTGCTGACTTCCCCACAGCCCCACCACCACAATTACAGTGTCCCACTACCCCCCCAGTGCCCAGCACCTGAAACACAGACCTCCCCCCCCCGCCTAGCACTCCAAAACACACAAACCTCCCCACAGCGCCTCCCGCCCCCTCTCAGCCCAGCACCCCAATCTGCACTCACTGGCCCTGCTGAGCTAGCACGGAGCAGGGATCCCCTCTCCCAGCAAAGTGCTAGGGGGCAGAACAGCTGAAGCTCAGGTGCACAGAGCGGTTCCATTCCCCGGGGCCCAGCCAGCCTTGCCCACTTGGCGCTGGTGCCCGTGGTGGAGGGGAGGCGTTTCTTTGTGGGGGGACAGCTGCCGACTTCCCCAGCCCACTGCTTCAGCAGAGTGGCAGGGAGAGGCGGGGAGGGCCGTCCTTACGCATACGCAGCATACACGGCTGTGTAGGGCGCCCAAAAATTTGGAGCACCCCTGAGTCTTAGTGTCCACCCTTCCTCCTCTTTCTATCCCTGTTCTGACCCTTCCTGCAGGCTCCCACTACAGCCAGCTGCTGCAGCCTGGTGAATCTTCCTCTGGAGGGGATCTAGTACTTAAAAGTGAAAAAGGCTTCTAGCCTGCCAGACCTATTAGTTCACTGAAACTGTTAAAGAGCCATTGAAGTGGTAATGAAGCCATTTAACAGGCATTTGCCAACCACCGGGTATATACTGTCAGTTTCTGAATTTACTGAGGGCTAGTCTACACTGGCAATGTTAAAGCGTTGCTGCGGCAGCAACAACTAGGGGCGCAGCTCCCAGCGCTAGTGCACTGTCTACACTGGCGCTTTACAGCGCTGAAACTTGCTGTGCTCAGGGGGGTGTTTTTTCACACCCCTGAGCAAGAAAGTTGCAGCGCTGTAAAGTGCCAGTGTAGACAAGCCCTTCCAAAAACAGTTGTGCATTACAGTAATATTTACTCAGAACATGCTAGTTTACAGGACTTTAGTTTAAAATTTGCTTTAAAAATATTTCATTCGTGTGTTGCTGAAGATTATAAAATCACGTCTCTGTGCATCTAAAAATCTATGCAAGGATTTTTTAATCTGAGTATTCATCTTTAGTCTTAAATGCTTCAAAAGACCACCCTTATCTAAATACACATGTGAGCCCGGGCTGCCATCAGGCATAGGGGCACCAGTTTAATAATACTGCATAGGGCCCCATAAATCCTAAGGATGGCCCTGGAGGCGGGCCCTGCTCCCAGGGAGCCCGAAGCAGACTGTCACTGGCCCGGAGCAGCAGTGGCTGAGGGCTCCTCTCCGCCCCCGACACTGGCATGTAGTCGGCAGGTGGGTGGAGAGGAGCCCTCAAACAGCTGGCCAGCCATTGGCCAAGAGGATCGAGCAGTGGGGGGGATGGACCAGGGGAAGGAAAGGAGCCAGCGGCTTGGGGCGCCATGCAAGTGGAGTGGGCCAGGCTCCCTTTTGTGCATGGGCGCGGCGCTATGGTGCCCCTGGCGCCATTGCAACCCAGTACTGTCTGGCACAAGGAACAAACAGCAGCGTAAATGATTTCAGGGAGGGAAGGACTCTTGCCTTAAAGATTCTTGGCTGCACTGGCAGAGCCAACAATCCTCAAGGCAAGATGTGTTTCTAGAGCACTCACCATGCCAAACTCAGTAGAAAACTTCAGTGCATATCTTACTGTGCAATTTGCCCTTGTACTTTAATTGAAGTTTGAGGAATGAAAAAGAATTTTTTTAAAAGAGCCAACATTTCTGAAAAACTAAATCAAAGCACAAACTAGTCAGACTTCTCGGGAGTGGAACCCATCCCACACCAACACAGAGCTTGCTATGTCTGTCACTAGTCTTCAGCTTTAGCGCTGAAGAAGCAGGTGAGGTGGCAGAGAGCCAGTGACATTCTCATCCAGAGCTTGTGGAGATTCTGATTGTCACCACAGACCAAATGCATGACATTCTTCATGGTTTGGGAGAGAAAAACCTATAAATGCTTCACCAGAAAGTCTAGAGCAAAAAAAAGAGGGGGCTGGAGGAGAGATAAAAGAACAATATTGGGAGGAAGAGGAGAGGAGATGGAAAGAAAATTCAAAGAATGCAGTGGCAGTAGAGAGTCACTGAAGGAAACAATGTCAAGGCACCACAATATTCACAGCAAAATGAAGAAGTTGAAGCATCGATTAATCCAAAATAGCTGTGAACTGCTTCATACAATTAAGAAAGAAATATAAAAATGTCCTCATTCTGAATTTTTGGAATGGGGTAAACGTGCCCAGGATGCAAAGATCATGGGACCTTCACGCCCTCTGTCAACTGCCATTTTCATAGGCCTCTGGCCGCACATGCCAGTGGCAAACTATTACACGGATGTACTGTTGCCTCCAAAAGTTTAGAAACTGTATATGGAAATAAAAAATGGTTGCTGTATTTTTAGTACTATCTGCTATATTGATCTTTCTGGGTTATTTATTGCCATACCTCATTTTGAGGGACATTCCCCCATTTTAGTCCTAAAGTTACCCAAGTGCCTCCCAAGTTTGGTGTCCCTTTACTTTTAATGTTGGAAATAATGCACACCAGAAATAAAGTATCATGAAAGGAAGGTTATAGATAGAGTTATTTACACTACAGGAAGGACTCCAACAGCATTTTAAGCTACTTGCACGAATAATCTTTGTGTCCCTCATTTTGGGTCTTTGTCACACATTGATTTCCACAATTGAGCCTTGGCAGGTTGAGGAGAATGTTTATTGGTACTCGTGCCAGGCTGCGCAGGTGACAAAGAAGGGTTTCTTTGCCTCCACCAGAGTATCTGCAATGTTTCAATGAGTGGCCTGTCCTTACTTGTTTTCAAAAGAAGACAGATCTTTGAGAAAAGGAAGCCATTCAAAACTGTTGGCTAAGTCGCTCATGGAAATTGCAGTAAAACAATAGATTGTTGTTAAAGCAAAATATTTAAGAGAGACACCAGTAAACAAAAAAATGGAAGGAGTGCTAATGGAACTGATTAAACAGGATGTAGAGTTTGACAGATGTAAAAGAGCTTAAGGAACTTAATTTTAATATTATGGCAGTAGTGAGGTTTTGAATGGAAGATTATCCTGTCAGAAGCCACACCCGAAGCACGAGGTGGTGCAATTAAAACTTGCTCAAGACTACTTGGAAAAGGGTGAAGTGTTTTGGAACAGAGCTTTATGGCTTGATTAAGCTCAAATTAACATAGAGCCCTCTACCACAAAGAGATAAGAGTGGAGGCGAGAACAAGTCTAGTAGAAGGATGTCTGGCTTCTACAGTTTAGATTCTTAACAAGATAGTTTCTTGGGAGCCAGGTTGGCTGTATACCCTCTAAAGTCATTGCCAAGCTAGGATTCATTGATAGAATCGTGGGCGGTACACTGTAAGAACAGATATTAGCATATAAAAGCATTCCTATTGTGAAGCATAGTTATGACTTTGTATTATTCAATTACATGAAGAAAATACTAATCAAAATACGCGTTGGCCATAGTTGGGCTTCAGCCATGGGTGGCTGGCATTAAGCACAGCAGCACCAGTGCTCCCAATCAGAGACAAGCAGAGCCATGATTGCATCTGTTGCACTTACTGCCACTTGAAACCAGGAAGTTACCATTTACTGAGCACAGACAATGAACCTAGTGCTGCACAGAGAGAGGAAGACACTACCCCTTGGCCAAGGAACTTTAAATGCAAGTCCTCACTCCTGTAAACACTTGCTCGCGTGCTTAGGGTTATGTGCATGGATAGTCCCACAACACAACTATCCATGCACATAAAGTCAAGCATGTTAGCAACTGTTTTCAGGAGTGAGGACTTGCATTTAAAGTTCCTTGGCCAAGGGGTAGTGTCTTCCTCTCTCTGTACAGCGCTAGATGTGCTCAGTAAATAAGTTACAAAAGATCCTATAACTGTTGGAATTATTATTATTAATACAGGGTACCACCACACCACCAATTTAACCAGACATTCCTTTACTAAATCCAAAAGGCCAAATGGTATTTAAACAGCTGCTCCAAGAGTGCCTTAAATCAATCACACCCATACTGTAAAATGCAGTTATGAGCTTTGATCAGATACATACAACAGGACTAGACCCAGGATGGCACTGGCTCCAACTGTACAGGCAAGTACTAGCAACAAACCCTTTAATAGTTCACCCTTTTATACCTTATCCATTGGGTTCTACATGACTATAGTCACTGCTTCTTGAACACATTACTTTGCTAAAAAAACCTTAGAACCATTTTTGATATTGGGGCTTTTTCTTCAAAGGTTTTCCTCCTATTTATCAGCCACACTTCAGGTCTACTGTTCCAGTTAAGCCACATTCCAAGCCTAGTATTTCAATTAAGCATACCTTCTTTCAAGGCCTTCCCGCAACTGTTAAGCGCCTGCACTTTACACAATTTGTAAAGCATATATATTCTTTAACCAAGCTAATTTAACCTTTATATACCCATCTAATCCTACAACAACAAATCCTCCATTAACTTCCTCTACAAAGTCTTACAGGTGAAACAAAGGAAGGATAATTTCACAGTTAAGGAATTGAACTAGCGCTGAGAAGATCTGGGTTTTATTCCTGGCTCTAATCACCAGACTTCCCATGTGACCTTTGGCAAGCCCGTCTCTGCAATGTACATAATACTTCCTTTTCTCCATCCATTGTCTTGCCTATTGTCCCCAATCCTGCAAAGATGTATGTTCATGCTTAACTTTATGTACTGTGAATAGTGATAGTCACTTTAAACTATATAATTGACTTTAATTACTCAATGCAGAAAAATCAGTTTTATAGTCTGAAGTGAATGGTAATACTCACAATGCATAAAGTTAAGCACGAGCCTACGTCTTTGGAGGACTGGGGCCTTTGATGGTAGGCTCTTCCAGGCAAGCACTGTCTATTACTATATATCTTACACAAACACTTCTTAGAACAATTGGACCATGATTGCCGTAGAAGTTTCTTGGTTCAAATCATGTAGAAAATGTTACATACAATGTTTCAAAAGAGATGGGGAAATAATGTCATTTAAATTTCTCAAGAACAATATCAAAGAATTGAAATATTAAAAATTATGCTTCAAAATGACAAACCTAAGCACATATGTGTTTTACAGGAGTGGAGCCCAATTCAATGCGATTTTTTTTTTTTTTTTTTTGCTTCTTTTAGATGATATCAACAGTTGTTTGTGAATTTAAAAAAGGACAAATTGCATCAAAAAATTTAAATAGGTAGAAAAAGGAATATGTTTCCAAGGCATTAAAATATAAAAAAACCCAATGCAATGTAATTAAAGAATATCTCTGTTACTTAAATACTTTCTAAATGTACAGTTCCTAAGAACAGCAGAACTCCCTGAGATTAATAGCGGCTACTGCAACAGACCTATTATAAGAATAGCTTTAGTTCTAGAAGGTTCTGCATTTACCAGGTTTCTACCTTATCATACAATAGGATTTAACATTCAGCCACTCTTTCTGGAATGATATTAAGATTCAGATGCTAAATGTGGCAATTGACTGAGGAGGTTCACTGTATTCCAAGTAGCTCACTGCACCTGTTCACAGCTGATTGCCTCATTATCATTTTGCACAGCAGGAGAGAAGCTAGATAAATTCCACTTAGAAGAACACTGAAAATTCACTGGCTTATTAAAGCCCCTCTCATCTGCAGTCCAGCATGCTGTTTCATGGAGGTTATGGTGCTGTGCCTTGTTAGAGGGGAGCTTTATTGCTGTGTACAACATTATATCTGCAATGAACAGTATGCTGTGATGCAGCTAGTAGTAGCGTGGCATACCAGATACAGCGGGGAAAGAAGAAGCCAGGCTGATAATAAATATTTTTGTCAGATGGGTAGATTTGATGGAGTGAAACCATGGAATATAATGTGTGGATAGGAGGGAGGCAGACAGAGCCACCTATACGCAGCGCCGTATTATTGCCTAGGCCGACAAGGCCTAGGCCTAGGGCGGCAAATTTGCAGGGGCGGAAGCTCCCCTCCGCGCCCTGCCCCCCTGCTTCAGCTCACCTCCGCCTCCTCGGCAAGCGTGCCGCCGCGTCCTGTTTCTCTCCCCTCCCAGCGCTTGCGCCGCGAAACAGCTGTTTCACGGGGCAGGGGGGGAGGAGGGGGAACACCGCGCGCTAGGGGAAGAGGCGGGGCCGGGGGCGGGGATTTGGGGAAGGGATCCAATAGGGGAACGGAGGGGGCGGAGTTGGGGCCGGGACTTTGGGGAGGGGGTTGGAATGGGGGCGGGAAAAGGGCAGAGTCGGGGCGGGGCCAGGACGGCAATTATTTCCCGGCCTAGGGGCAGCAAAATTATTAATCCGCCACTGCCTATACGTTGTATGAGGAGAACACACTATTTGCCATGTTCAGATAAATAATCAGTTCTTTCCTGATTGTTCCCCTTCCCCATGGAATAGTCCATGGGATCCATCCCCAAACCTAGCAGACCCCAGAGGCCCTGTACCAGCTCTGATCTGTTTGGATTCTAACAGGGCAGAATAACTGAATAAGACGACGGAGATGCCCAGAGTTCTTCTGGGTAGCGGGAGACTGGCAGTTTATTATATCACTGCCACCATTTGGAGTTACAAACTGTGATTCACCTGTACATATATTTTACCTGCTTTACCTCTCAATAACCCTCATCCTTTTTTCTTAGCTAATAAACCTATATTTAACTATAGAATTGGCTGCCAGCATTGTCTTTGGTTTGAGATTTGGAGTACCAATTGATCTGGGGTAAGTGACTGGTCTCTTGGGACTGGGAGATATTGGATGTGGTGTGATTTTAGGTTTAAGTAACCTTTTATACCAGAGTTCAATTTGTTTGGGTGGCAAGATAGAATGGAGAGTCTACCGGGACTGTCTGTGATTCCATGATAAGACTGGCATAGTGATCCAGGAGTTCACATTTGTTGCTGGCTTGGTGAAATCTAATTATAGAACATGTCACCCATTTGGGTGTCTGCCTTTGTTTTCTGATAGTCTGCCCTGAGATAGGCACTCACAGTTGTGAGCCACTCCATACAGCATGACATAGTCCCAGGCTTTATTATTTTTTCTAACTAAACTCTGTTTGGCTGGAGGAGGAAGAATGCATCTCTCTGCCACACTCTCCTTACCCACTCCACTCTTTCTACTTGGTCCACCCAGTCTACAAGTCCTCACCAGCACTGGCACTTGACCTACATATCAGCCTCTATGGGGTCCAGAGGAGGGGAAACAGAGCTGTGGGACTGGCTGGACCCAGCCACTTCCTGTCACAGAGTAGAAAGCCCCTCTGTTCACAAATTTGGGAAAGTTGTGGCCTATGTATATTTAACCCACTCCCTTCAAAAAACAAAAGAGAAACCAAGTTAACTTTTTTTATGCTACATTTTTGAGATATTTCCTAGTGACAGTACTTTGTCTCCCTCACTTAGGGGATTGCATTCTCTCCCTGATGGCAGTTTCCCTACACTCTAGAATTTTATTGAAGTAACAAATTAGAATTTGCTCCAGAGCCTAAGTGGTACACCTAAGAGATTGCACCAGCTTAAAATTTAAAACCTCCACTGTAAAATGGAGCAGCTTGTTAGCATGCACAGATGATCTTTCAGCACAAGAATATTCTACAGATAATATATTCAGTTTATCTGATAGAAGATAGTTTGTGTATGGAAATCAGGTTATCTGGCCTGCATTATACAGGAAGTTGGACTAGATAAGTGGTTCCCAAACTTGTTCCACCGCTTGTGCAGGGAAAGCCCCTGGCGGGCCGGGCTGGTTTGTTTACCTGCCGAGTCCGCAGGTTCGGCCGATCGCGGCTCCCAGTGGCCGCGGTTCGCTGCTCCAGGCCAATGGGAGCTGCTGGAAGCGGCGCAGGCTGACTGAGCAGTGCTTTAACGTCAGCTGCGTACGGGCTGGTACTGGCAGCCACTTCTTACTGGTACGCCGTACCGGCCTGCTTTCACCCCGTGTAAAGGCAAACTGCTCAGATCCTCATGGGCTGGAGGGAGTTCCTTACACTGTTCTCTAGGACTCCCTCTAGTTAACAGAGGGAGTAACTTTGAGCTATGTCTGGCTATCCTCACTGGAAGTAAAGTTGTTGCAGTCAGAGCTAGGTGAATGCAAAAAGTATTGAGCAGATATTCAAGTATTGCAGATTATCTCTGCCAGTATTTGAAACTCTTTAACTTACATTTATTTCCCCATAAACATCCTTCCAGGCCAAATTTGTTCATGAGAATATTTGCAGAGAGGTAAAGCTTTGCAAATAGTCATTCAAATACATCTTTTCCTGACTATACTCACCTGAAGTGTCTGTACAATGGGAATGGGAGTCATCCACTCACAGACCAGTAACATATGACATGTGTGACCAATCATATACTGTGAGTAGCAAGTTATGAACAGCAAATACTCAGTGCAATGGATGTGTTGAATAATTTGCAAGGGATCCATGGGCTGGACTATATTTGCATAAACATTCATAGAATAATTTTGAATAACAAATTTGCACAATATTAAGTCAGCTCACAGATAATTTGCAAATATGCAACCCTTTCTTTACCCAGAGCCACCTTCTCCTACTAGTTTCACTGCTCTACAATCATTTACCTCTCTCTCACACACACAGCCTATTGCTTCATTGCCCCCACCAACAAGCATGTAGCTGAAACTCCTTTCCTTCTAATAGCAAGCCAGATGCTCCAGGCACAACTTTCCTTTCCCCACCAGCCGTGAATACCGAGAACAATAGTCAACATGAGTAAAGGGGTTAGAATCTAGGTTCTTTCCTTACAACAGCTTCCCAACAGTTTTTAGAGATCTTCTGTCAGGTGTATTTGATCTTGAGAATATGAAAAATGAGTGCTAAGACCTTTCTGGTTCCATTCCCTATCAATATGACAGCATGCTTTGGACCTCTAGATACTACAGTGAGCAGTATCACAGAAATGTGTTTAATGACAAATCTTTCTCACAAGTATTCCTCAGGTCCTGCGTTAGGCATTTGAAGGATGATAAACGGAAAGCTTATAATGAGGGCAGAAGTTCTCTAGTTTTACTAAGAATGTCAAAAAGGTCAAAGAGGTGACTGGTTTGGGAAGCACACTACACTAGATTTCTACTGACTGTAGTAGACTGGGCTTCTGTGCAGTCAAGAGTAGTAGTGGACTAATAAACTGGACTAACTGCAGTAGACTGTAGTAGTGGACTTCTACTGTGCAAATGGTGAGTAGTGCTTGAATTGTTCCCTTTTTAGGTTAAAGGATTCACCAAAGATGCAACAAAAACATATATTCTTCTCTGAGAACCTTACCAGTGAAGTCTAAGATTTCTATTGAAACAAAAAACCAACCAAACCAACCACAAAAACCAAAAGGGAGATCCTGTTTATTCAGGGTAGACATGAAATATGCTCTGCACTGAGTTTATCGAGGTAGTGGCCGCACATAATCCTTAACTTCCAATTTCCTGTTCCTCATCACAGTGGCAGCCTTATTTAAACATAATTGGTTTGTTTATTTTTAACTGAATTCCTCATTTCACAGAAGCTTATAAAATGTGAATTACTACTTGGCAGGCATCTTTTGTGCGGTTTTAAATCTCGCCTAAATAAGGGCCTGATCCAAAGCCCCCTGAAATCAATGGGAGTCTTTCTATTGACTGGAATGGGCGTTGAATCAGGCCCTGAATAAGTTAAACCTTGTACAAATATATGTTTTGCCACTTTTTATCATGCACTCAGTGAACTGAAAAGGTTCCTATCTGCAGTAACTGCTTTTTGAAGGTGAATATCTTAGCTGCTTTGAAGAGCAGCTGATGCTTTCTGGAAAAGCTTTGAAAGACATTCTATTTAGAAACAATTGTATCAATGTGTCATATATAGAGTGTATTTCTCTCTTCTCTCTATTTTAATTGTTACTCGTATCATTACAATTAATGCCATTACAATGGGTTACTATGGAGATTACAAGGATTCTGCAAACAGAAGATTATGATTGACTTCATGTGGCATATAAGCAGCAGGAACTAACAGAGACCTTGTTTTCATGCAAATGTCTCATAATTAAAAGAAGAGGGAATAGAAAGGGAAAAAAGCAACATAACCACAATTGTCACTAAATAGGATGCTTTCTGGTATATTGCAGGAGAGGCTATTGTGCCTGGATTTTTTTTCAAGATATCAAAAGTTATAGGCCTCAGTCCTTATCAAATGTATGTTTATGAAATCCGCCCTTGTTTTGGGAGACTACAGTGTTTTTTCTACCTGTGTAATTTAAAAGTTGCCAGGGAGATTGAGTGGCTCAGGGAATTGTTCAGGGGATGTACTACAGAGCATCTGTCCTCAACAAGCTGGACTAAGCACTATCACAATCAGAACCTCACTTAGCATTACCTAAGATACAGTACCAGCTACCCTAAATAAAAACAGATTTTACTGGCACATAATGGAAACAGAAAAGAAATCATAGAAAAGGAATAAGTAAAGGAGACTTTTGGCTAGTGAGATACTATAAAAAGCTCTCTAAGCAAGGCGGACATCTTCAAATTATCATTGTTTAAGATTGCTGAAAACCTTAGGAGGCAAGGTCTGGTCAGTTTCACAGGGTTGAGCAAAGCATCTGTGTAACCACAGTGCTTGCCTGCCTTCCTTTATAGCCCTGCTTGGCTTGTCAGTTCAAGCTAAAGAATACTATTACTCCCCACTCCAAACATACATGGATATGTAAACAATATGGGCCTGACTTTCAGAAGTTCTGAGTACCCACAGGTCCAGCTGAACTCAATAGGAGCCACAGGTGCTCAGCTCCTCTGGAAATCAGTCCCTCTCTTGTTGCTGTTTTACTGAGCAGCTGCAGATTTTGGGACTTTGCAATGGGTCAGTTTCCTTCCCATGGGAAGAGAAATTGGTGACACAGACTACACAAGTGTAATTTATTTATTTACACAATATACTCAACTCTTGTTTACCTTGAACAGAGGTAGCCAAAACTGCATACAGGAATTCCCCTTGCCAAAGTCCCAGCCAAGACACCACTGAGACAAACTTTATTGCCACAAAACAGCTAGATCTCTTCTCTTTCACCTTGGTTTCAGTCTCTTTGTTTTCAGTCCTCTGCTACTCTTCCATTCTGGGCCCTGGGCTTATTACCTGGGAAATTCCGGAGTTCAAACTCACTTGCCCATGGCCACAGGAAGCTAGTTTTCTGAATAGTAAGCATGCACTGTTTCAAGGGAGCCTGGTCATTAATAACATGCATTTCATTAACATCTATGCCATGGCAATATTGTTATTTGCAATATTATATATTTGGTTCCCATTTAGGTACCAAAATTGATGATACAACGTCAGGTATACTTTTAAGACCTGAAGAAGAGCTTCGTGTAACTTGAAAGCTTGTCTCTCTCACCAGCAGAAGTTGATCCAATAAAAAATATTACCTCACGCATCTTGTTTCGCTATACTTGTACTGTTATTTATTTTAAAACATACACCAGTCCTGTTTCCCTCAACAGAGATCCCTCAACAGTCAGCCCTCTTCTGCAGGAATGCCAGGTAAGGAATCACTACCTTGTCCCAAGAAGCAGCTATTTTGAGGCCATGTCCACACTACAAACATTGGCTGACACAAGTTACGTTGGCATACTGCCGCTAGAGTTTGTATATCGCATTTGCACGTGCAGACTTGGCTGCTTGTGTTGGCATGGCGCGTACTCACCGGGAGTGTCTGTGTTGATGCAAGGTGCAGTGCACCGATGGCAGGTATCCCAGTGTGCCCGGTGTTGCTGTCTTGCACAATGCCTTCTGGGAAATTTTTACTAAGTGGTGTAGGGTAAAAATGAGCCACACAAGAGATCTGTGGGAGCTAGAGGTCAAGTTCCCATCAGGCAATTTTCTGCATCCCATAATGCCATCCATTTCCAATAATTTTGCACCTTTAAAAAAAAAAATCACATAAACCTGAGTGGCACTTTTCCGAGTCTACCATGTCTGAAAGAAGCCTGGAGCTCACAGAGGTCTGTGTGTGACATTCCCCAGGGTACAATCTGGACTGCTAAACAGCTATTTCTCCTCAATTCCCTAATCTGGGGGGCCTTTTACTCTGCTTTCTTGTGAGAACCACTACTCCTGGCCAGTTCACACACAGCCTCTAGCATGCAAAAATCACTCCCAGCTAAATGATCTGCCCAGTCATATCTGAATTACATGAAGGGCAACATCACCGAACTCCCAGTCCCAGACTTGTCCCCAGAAATGTGTGTCTTGTACTGCCCAGCTCTCTCCTTCTGGTCAATACAAGCTCACAGAAAGTCTGTCATTTCATTAATGAAAAATGATATGCACAAACCCTGTTATCTCAGTTGGAGGTTCCCAACCACTTCAATCCATATCCACACTGGTTTAAATAAAACAATAAAGCAAGTTTATTAACTACAGAAAGGTAGATTTTAAGTGATTATAAGTAATGAGGCATAAAGAGTCAGAATTGGTTACAAAGAAAATAAAAGATAAGATGCAAACTAATACCTAACTCAGGGGTCGGCAACGTTCGGCACGCGGCTCGCCAGGGTAAGCACCCTAGCGGGCCAGGCCAGTTTATTTACCTGCTGACGCGGCAGGTTTGGCCAATCGCGGCCCTCACTGGCCGCGGTTCGCTGTCCCGGTCCAATGGGGGCGGCGAGAAGCGGCGCGGGCCGAGGGATGTGCTGGCCGCGGCTTCCCTCCGCCCCCATTGGCCCAGGACAGCGAACCGCGGCCAGTGGGGGCCACGATCGGCCGAACCTGCCGCGTCAGCAGGTAAATAAACTGGCCTGGCCTGCTAGGGTGCTTACCCTGGCGAGCCGCGTGCCGAACATTGCCGACACCTGACCTAACTTAACAAACTAAACGTACTTAAAACCCAAAGGTTTTTCTCACCATAAGCGTACAGCAGACTGGCTGGATCGCTTCAGCCAGGACCTCCCGCCAGTTCAATGATGCTTCCTTTGATTTCCAAATGTTATTGATGTCATGAGTAAAGATGAGGGGGGATAGAGGTGATTTGGGATCCTCTGTTTCTCAGTCTTATACTCAGGGCCAGCTTTAGGCACTGCGGGGCCCGATTCGAAAGAGCTGCTGCCGAAGACAGTGGCGGGATTTCGGCAGCAGCTCAATTGGCTGCCGGTGCCTTCGGCGGCACAGCGGCGGAGGGTCCTTAGGGACGTTGCGGGGCCCGATTTGGGGGAATCGGGTGAATCGCCCTAAAGCCGGCCCTGCTTATACCCTTCTCCCATCTTTCAGGATTACCTCCAGCTGGGGTTCAGGTGATGGTTAGTCTGTTCACTTGGAAAAACCCCAGCTGTTCCATTGCCAATATATAAAGTTCTCGCTTACACTCTTTCCTGTCAAAGAATGGCAGCTTAACCAGGTGATATTCAACTATAGTCCATTTGATTAGGCTGATACCTAGCCAGGGCATCAGTGTGTTCTTTGTGTCTGAAAAACTGGTTTGGGCCTGCTTTTCTCACTTTGGAACATGTCACAGCAATGTTATACAGTAGCTTATAACTTTACGTACAAGATTGCCACACATATTTTACCATAACACTAATGTTCAGCAGATTATGAGTTGTCAAATGATACCTCACAAGGCATACTTTGTATAAAATTTATCATAGTTTTGTAAAAAGGATGAACATAGGGGTACAGTCTGTCACACTGTGCTATTCTCATGAATGTTGCAAATACAGGATGCAGGATTATCCTGTATTTGCAAATCTTCTGGAAGTACCACAACTAGAGGGGACATGAGAATTTCTTCAAGGACAATTTACTGAGGGACATAGCAAAAAACACTTCAAGGGTTTTGGTGGTCTTCATGCGGTAGCTGCAGATAGTGGAGTGGTGCTTTTGGGCCCAAGAAATGAGCACTGACTGGTGAGCTTTCATCGTAATGCAGGTTTGGGATGAGGAGCAGTGGCTGCAGAACTTTCAGATGTGAAAGGTCACATTCCTGGATCTGTGTGCCGAGCTCACCTCAGCCATCCCATGCAGGGACACCAGAATGAGAGCTGATGGAGATAGTGGAGTATCAGTGGCAATCATAATCTGGAAGCTTGCAACTCCAGATCACTACCAGTCAGTGGAAAATCATTTTGGAGTTGGAAGATCCACAATGGGGGCTGATGTCATTCAAATGTGTAGGGACATCAGTCATCTGCTACTTAAGATTGTGACTCTTGGCAACGTGTAGGACAGAGTGGATGGGGCACTAGAACTGCAGTGGGATGAGAGAGAGCATATATTTCCCTATTTTGGCACCAACCTACCTTGCCCCAGAGTACAGCTACAGAAAAGGCTATTTTTCTATGGTTATGTACATGGGCAGCAGGTATAATAGGCAAGGGGAGGCTTTGCTTCCCCTAGTGCAGCTGTCCCTGCTACCCAACACCTGGGCCGTGATACCCCCTCCCTCCCCCACCTCTTCCCCTCCTTGCTCTGACCCTTCCCCGAGGCTCCCACGGCTTCTGCCTGGGGTAAGTCTTCCTCCTCTCCTCTCCTCCACCCCCTTCAGAGGTTCCCGCAGCTGCCAGCTGTGTCCCTCCTCCTCACCCCCTATCCATGTGGGGCACGGGGTGTGTGTGGATGCAAGCAGGGAGTCAGTGGCAGATGGGGGGAGTGAGGAGGCAAGCAGAGGGGATCCCTGAGTAACTTTACACAGTGAAAAAGCCTCCCAGAGACCTAGTAGCAGATCACTGACAATGTTAAAGAGCCATTACAGTGGTAATGAAGCCATTTAACAGACATTTGCCAATGCCCAGGAAGCTCTTGGGCCCATTCAGCTGGATTTTGTATTGTAGGAAAATGTGTTATTGGGGTTAAAAACAGTTTCCAAATGACACCCCTTCAGTTATCCTCTGTACCCAGCAGAAGGAACTGCTAACCCGGCTCAAGGAGGGGCTGACACAGCCAGTGAGTTTATTTCTTGATCTAGCCATTTTAGTCAAACCCAGTTTAAGTAAACAAGGCTGGCAAAAAATTCTGTGTAAGAAATATTATTAAACTACTGCCTTAATGCAGGCTGCCAACGACAAACACTTTTCAAAAGGAGAGATTTAAGATTAAGCTTGATAAGTTTATGGAGGGGATGGTTTGATGGGATAATGTGATTTTAGTCAATAAGTCAATAACGTGCCATCGCAGGTAATTAGTATCAATGGTCAATGCAGGTCTGGCTGGAGAATCTTGCCCACATGCTCGGGGTTCTGCTGATCACCATATTTGGGGTCGGGAAGGAATTTTCCTCCAGGGTAGATTGGCAGAGGCCCTGGAGGTTTTTCGCCTTCCTCCGCAGCATGGGGCAGGGGTCGCTTGCTGGAGGATTCTCTGCGACTTAAAGTCTTTAAATCATGATTTGGGGACTTCAACAGCTGAGTCATGGGAGAGAATTATTCGAGGAGTGGGTGGGTCAAATTTTGTGGCCTGCATCATGCGGGAGGTCAGACTAGATGATCATAACGGTCCCTTCTGACCTTAAAGTCTATGAGATTAGGCTTCAGTTTGGCAGAGAGAGCCTGGCTTTTCATCTCTCTCTATACAGTATACACCGACCTCCCTGCCATGCCAGCTGGATTCTCCTCTGCAATTGAGCTACACCTATTGCCTGTTCAGTACCCGGGGGGAATATTATTAGTGCTTTAAGGTGAAAAGGGGAGGTGGTGTTTCGGGGGGGGGGGAAGAGATGGGCAGCAGCAGGGTGAGGAGGCAAGTGGTGAGCCAGCTGCACAGCCGGTGTGTGTGTGGGGAGGGGTCTTGTGGCAGGCAGGGGGAGGGGGAGGAGGCGAGCAGCAGGTGGGCGAGTGGCAGGCAAGTGGGGGGGGAGGTGGTAAGCGGAGGGGAGAACCTCACGGGGGGAGGTGAAGAAGGAAGCAGCAAGTCAGCAGTGGGTGGGGGTGGGGTCTGGGGCAGAGCAGGGGTGCAGTGTGGGCAAGGCTGTGGGTGGAAGAGGCAGGACAATGAGCTAGTCTCCCCCAGGGGAAGTTACATAACCATGGGTGATGGGTAAAATCATTGGTGGATCACTGGAGACACTTCACTGATATCAATGTGGGCTGGCCATGGAACGTGCACGATGCTTGCATCTTTAAGAACACAGTACTGTTCAGCAAGCTACAAGCAGGGACATTCTTTCCCAAGGGGTCACTTACAACTGGTGAAATGCCAGTACTGATTGTGGGGTACCCAGCCTACTCCTTACTACCTTAGCTCATGAAGCCATACACTGGCTATCTGGACAGCACCAAGGAAAGATTAAACTTGAAGCTAAGCAGCTGCAGAATGACTGTTGAATGAAGAGACACTGGAGTTATTTTCTCACTGAGATCCAATCTAGTGAGTTAATTACCCCCATGGTTATAGCTACCTGTTGTGCCCTGCATACCACCTGCGAGGCAAAGGGGGAAAGTGAACACTGGGATGGAAGGCAGAAGTGGAATATACGTCTGCTGACTTTGAAGGGCCATTAGAAGAGGGCAGCGTGGAGTTATGCAGTTGAGAGAGGCTTTGCAAGAGCACTTTACCAGTCAGCCACATGAGTGTTCTGTGCTGGACAGTTCTCTGGGCCTTGTACAACAAGAACTACACAATTTCTAAGTATGGCTGTTTTCCTGAACCTATGAGTTCTGGGGTGCTTGCTGTACATTTACAAGCAGCAAAAACAGTGAAGAAAACCAACTTGCAAAGCAACACAAAAGGTGAATGGAACAGAACTTTAAAATTGGAAAGGCAGCAAATGTTTGTGTCTGTTTCAATGCACAAATGTAGTCTGTTGTAGCTACACACACAGCAACTGTGGTTTTCACAGGTTAGTGTACGTGAAGCAGTGCTTTTCCTTGCTGAAAATTGGAGTGGAGTAGTAGTGAAAAGAATGGGGCCCCTGATGCCAGCTGGTATGCTGGGGGCTGCTACTGAGTTCTCTGAGGACTGCAAAGGGGGGGGGGGGGGGAAGTCAAGGATTTTTGGAGCTGTAGGTCAAACATGGTCTGCAGCATTTGGGTTTGCAGCCCGAGAAGATCCATTATGTCCTAGGGCATTTCCCTCTCCTTTTCTCCTGTCTGCTCTTTGCTTGTCCAGGCTGTCAGCAATGTTGGCCCTCCAGGCCCTTTGTTCGTGGTCTGATGCAGTACTGCACATGTCCTCCCCACCCAAGTCCTCTTCTTTCTCCTCATCAGGGGCAGGCATTCTGTGGCTGTAGAGGAGGGAGGGGGCACCTCAAGGCCATAACAGCAGCAGCTGGTGATAAAAACAGATGTATCACCGGCTTTACAGGCACCATGGAAAGGGAAAGAAGTTTCAAAACTCCCTTTCCTTATTCCTATAACAACTTTTAATAAGTGCTTACTGACACTTCAGCTTTGGAACACCTCTTCACAGTCTGTTGTAATGTTCCTTTTTTACCTCCAAGTGGTTTTGATTGTTTGCAGTTGTCTTTGATGGTTTTCCATTGACTGTTCTGTGATGGGATAACGGTAGACAATTGAGCCTTGTATTACATCATCAGCTAGCCAATGAGGGGAGGCAACTCCCTCCCGCATGAATAAGCCATCACCGAGATAGGTTATCTGCTGGTGACTCCTTTTAGCCTTAAGGGTATAAACTTCAATATAGTTACATTATTTCTTAAATATTAACCAGGGCATGATGTGTGTATGGGTATGAACATCAATAAATTGCAAGCTTTCAATCGAGACCTTACCCGTTACCCTTTATGGACAAATATCCTCTAAGCAATTTATTTGTGTAGTGAATTTGTCATGTCTGAGAGAAGAGTTGTTTGTAAAGAACAGGAAACCCTTTGCCAATAGGCCTATGCATCATAGAGGGGAAGGATTTTCTGTTGCATGAAGCTAGAAATCTTCAGTCCCTATTCCATGGTGTCAAGGGTTTCACTCACCACTGCAGCACCTCCTGTTGGCCATCACAGGGATTAGCTCTGCTAGCCTGTGCACCCTCTCCTGGTGGTGCCTCGCCCATCGACATCATCATCTGCAGACCCACCTCAATCCAAATACTGCAGCATGCTCTTCATGACACGGCCCTCCGGCCGTGTCACTGTTTGTGTTTTCCCCCTTCCGGGGGAGAGGGGTGGATCTCAGTTCTAGAGTCTAGCTACTTCTCTAGTGGCAAGTGGGGGGGGGGAAACCTGGAACCCCCCTTACTCCAGGTCCCAGCCCAGGGACCCTGTAGCTAACAGCCTCCTGCTGCCTCACCTTAACTTCTCACCAGTGCTGCTTCAATTCCCTGGGCCACTTCTCAGGGCCTTGAGCCTACAAGTCCCAGCTGCCAGCCAGGAGCTCTCACTCTAGCTCCCCTGGTCCCTGCTAGCAGCTGCCCTGTCTGAGGTACTACCTTCCTGCAGCCCTCTAAGAACCCAGTGCGCTCCCTTGGTCTCCCTGCAGCAACTGACTGTGTCTGACCCTACAACTCTTTTTATATGGGTCTGAGATTGGCTGCTCCTTGCAGCCAGTCACCTATATTGACACTATTTTCCACAGGAGGTGGTGGTTTTAGCTAATATCTCACAGAAATTAAGGTCAACCCAAACAAAAAATATTTTGTTGCAATTTTCCCAAAGGAAAATTCCACTGAAATTTGTCTTTTCACACAGAAAATGTCAACTTTGTCAAAACCCCATTTTCTGACAGGGAAATTTCATTTGAAATTTTTCAGCCAGCTTTACTTCTGATACAAAACACTTTTTTGGCCTTTGTTTTCCACAGCTCTTAGAATAAACTGCAAAAAACCCTTCAATATACCAAATTACATTTTAAAACTATCAAGTAAACTGAAGCTGAACATCTAAACGAGAATTCTATCAACCATCAGCTGAATCCCTGTAGCCAGAAAGTTATTGTTTTTATTATAGAGAATGTCCATGCCTACCAGCTAGTGATATTTTTAGTCGGGAACAGTAACGTTACTATTAAGACTCAGGTCTGCAGAACTAACTTTCTTTGTTTTTAGTTGAAGTAAATAGATAAAAGCAGCAAAGTAAAATAATGAAATTAGCCATCTTTACTTTCAAAGGAGAGCAGTTTTTCCTAGTCCCTCTTCCTTATTGAGGACAGAGTGATACATAGCATTCGGCTCTAATTCTAGCAATAACATGAATGTATTGTATGTTACAAATTGTATCTATGAAGTTCCTCCATGTTACAATACCTTTCTGCTCTGGATGACAAAAATCCAGGCCCAATCTCCAAAACCCTTACCATCATTCATAGTTCCTTCTCATCTCAGAAGGATATTTGAAACATTTTACAAAAAACAAATAAAAGACTTGAAACATTCCACTATCCACCACTGAACACAAAGAATGAGAGAAACAGAAGAATACTTAGCTAATATAAACTTATCTCAATCTCTCTTCCACTGTAAGGGTGGGTAAGTAAAATTTATAACACATAGTTTACAAAGCTACAATTTTCACAAACCCTTTTTCACCTGAGTTGTTCCCATTCATGTGAGTAGCCCACCATATAGAAGAGTCACATCTTATTGTATCCATGTTCCCCTTAAGATAGGGACTGCAGCTAAACTCAATTGCTCAGATGTGTTTTCTTTTGTGTGTGTGTAAAATGAACTCATAAGCATGGGGTGATTTTGTTTTAACACACATATGCCATTCTCATGTATAACCATCCAGTTCAAGTGCTTACCTTTAGATTAGAGGAAACATAACTAGAAATTTCTACATATGCTATAAGTTTTACCTAGCTCTGACTTCTCTTCCACTGTAAGGGTGGCTAAGTTTATATAAGCTAAGTATTCTTCTGCTTCTATCATAAATACTTGGGGGTGGGGGGCTTCAGATGTCTACAGTGAAATGTTTCAAGATTTGTAATTTATTTATTTTTTTGGTTACACTATAATTAAGTTTCCCTTCTTCATCCAACTAGCTCAGTGGTTCTCAAACTTTTGTACTGGTGACCCCTTTCACACAGCAAGCCTCTGAGTGCAACCCCCCTTATAAATTAAACACACTTTTAAAATATATTTAACACCATTATAAATGCTGGGGGAGGCAAGGCGGGGTTTGGGGGGGGGGGGGAGGCTGACAGCTCACGATCCCCCATGTAATAACCTCAAAACACCCTGAGGGGTCCCAACCCCCAGTTTGAGAATCCCTGAACTAGTCATTAATTAGTCGGAGCTTCTGCCCTGCTCAAGTTGCCAAGCATGGAAGTTGCCTGCTTTGTTCTCCTATTCACACACTCTTGTTTTATGAATTTGTAATGCTTTTCCTGCCATTTTAAGTACTAACTGTCCATACAATTCACCAGTCTTATTTGAAGTAATGACTTCAATGGCACTACATACCATGTCTAGACCATGCACAAGTCTCTGTAGGATTGGGCCCTTCTGCCAGAAACCACTGAGAATTTTTACATTCCATCACATATTAACCATTTTTAGTAAATTTTAACAGGACTGAAATTAAGTTTTTAATAAGCTACTATAGATATTTCTGAGGCATCAGTGGACCCTTCTGATGAGAAGACATCACTAATCAGTTTTCCTTTTTGACCATCAGCTGACTTCCCCCCTCACTTATATAGGTCTCCTTTAGAAAAAATAATATCAAAAGCCTTTCTGTGTCATTGGCTCATCCTGGCTTTTCCCTCCCCCAGTTTATTTTTTCTTCATAGGTTTCATGACCAATTTTTTTTGTACTGGGTGTTACCCAGTTTCAGATTTCTCCACTCTGAAATTATACTTAATCTAAGTATAGTTTTATAGTATTTTGATAGAAATTAAATATTTGGTTCCTACATATGAATGCTCTCTTTGTATTACAATTTTTTCCTTTATTTAAAAAAAAAAAAAAAAAAAAGGTAGTATTTACCCTCTTCTTCACACTGCTTTTTCTTAAGTTATCCTTTTTCTGTAACTTATCACTTCTTTTTCCTATCAAGTTATGCAAACTAGTTTTGCAACCCAGAACAACTATTAATTCTCTTTTTAACCTTTTAATCTGTGTTTTACAGTAAAGCTACCAAACTACTGTTTTACTCTATTTGGGTTTACCCCTGTTCTCTGAGAAACCAATGGGAGATTTTCTTTCCCTGGTAGCAAAACCAGGCCCTGTATATTGTAACAGGACTGGCTCCTTTCCTGTCCTGAGATCCCTCACAAACAGCCTTTTGGGTAGTTACCTCTGAGTTTTATTTATTACCTTCACCAAAACACTATCACAGTCCTAGGCAGGAAGTCTATTTACAGCTTTTCCTAATCCTCAAACCTGCTTCTATCAAAAAGACACGCTCTCTGCAGCCTGTCTTCTTCTGGGCTCTGCTACTCTTCCCATCTTTACACTTCCTTCCTGTGCTTTTAACTAGCCTCTCCAGCTGGTGGGATAATTAACTCCTTATCTTATCAGCCCCCACTCTGCATAGGCAATTAAATACTTCCCTCCCCATCAGTCCTTTCCTGGTGGAGTTAATTAATGTAAATGATCAGAGTGCTGGGTCGACTACTGGCTCTCAGCACTCTGTCACACATGTTCATCAGAAGACAAACTACTGTATTTATTGCACTGAATTGGGTACTTCTTTCAGAAGAGAGTTTAAGCACAGATTTCTTAATAGTGACTCACTATATTTTACCCTCCTTTTGTATACTAATCCATTATGTCCCAGCATTAGTCATTCATTGTTGCAGAAGATATATATCCAGGAGAATAAAGTTTAAATGAGTTAGCTCTTATCCTCTAGACACAACGGGATCCTACATGAAGAATTTTAACAAGCAGAACTTTTTTCCCAGCTCCCTCTGGATCCTCCAGCCCGGCTACCTGATTCTAAGGAGTGTGAAGTGATTGCTCCTGCATCCCCCTATATCTGCTCCCATTGTGCAGGCAGGGAGGGGAAGGAGGAAATCAGAGCGGGAAATAGGTCCCATTTCAGCAAAGCACTTCAGCTCAGTCATAGAATATTAGGGTTGGAAGAGACCGCAGGAAGTCACCTAGTCCAAACCCCTGCTCAAAGCAGGACCAACACCAACTAAATCAAGCTTAATTTTAAGCACATGCCTAAAGTTAAGCATGTGAGTAGTTCCACTGAAGTCAAAGGACTACTCACATGCTTCAAGGAAAGCATGGGCTGAAATGCTTTGCTCGACTGGGCCAAAGTGGTTTGTTCTCACCAGTGAGAAATATCACAAATGAAGCTGCACAGAACGTGGCAGCTCTGAGTCTCAATATTTATTATCAAATGTAAGTAAGACAGGAAGGCTGGTCCAGTGATTAGGGCATTAGCCTGGGACTCAGGAGACACACAGCTTCAATTCCCTGCTGTGACACAGGCTTTCTGGGTGACCTTGGAGGAGTCACAAAATCTCCCTCTGGGCCTTGGGTCACCATCTCCAAGTTGGGGGTAATAACGCTGTCCTATGGCACAGGGTATTGTGAGGATAAATGCCAGATTGTGAAGTGCTCAGATATGATGCTGGGGGGGGGGGCACATAATGACTGAGAACTTATGGTAGTGTTCAGCATCCTCCATCATTCTGAAATTTTGATGACATCTGAGCTTAATTGGAAGTAAAAGAGTAGCTTGAATCTCTTTCAAGATATTTACCACTTCTCTGAATCACCTCCTTCTCTTACTAATTTCTTTGGGAAGATGTAGAAGGAATTTTGCCCCCTTGGGTGAATTTTCCATGATTCCTACCATGTGCTAAAAAGTTATCTTTGTTTCTGATAACTCACCATTTCCATGATGATAGTATGTGGTCTGTCTTCCTGTTTTCAGAGAAAGGTGTTTATGTGCTCTCGCCAGCTTCTATATGTACATAAAGGCATTTCCCCCCATTATCTTAGTAATTAGCTTGGTTACAAATCCAGTCATCCTTTGGAAAGCCTGTTTTACAGTGAGAAACTGAAGAAGTTCAGGGTATGTCTACCAAGCAAAAAAAGAAAAACAAGACCTGTGGCAGCAAGTCTCAGAGCCTGGGGCAACTGACTCAGGCTCTGGCTCATATGCTCACATTACAGGGCTAAGAATAGCAGCATAGACATTCAGGTTTGGGCTGAAACACAGGCTCTGTAACCTGGAAGGGGGGCAGGGTCTCAGAGCCTGGGCTGCAGTCCAAGCCCAGGTGTCTACACTGCTGTTTTTAGCCTTCCAAGCCTGAATCAGTTGACCCAAGCTCTGAGACTCATCGCTGGGGGTCTTTTTTTTTTTTTTGCAGTTTAGACATATCCTCAGTCTATTTGACTTAACAAGAGAAAGTTAAGAGGTGATTGATAAGGGTTTATAAGTACCTCCATGAGGAGAAGATTTCTGATAGTAGAAGGCTCTTTATCCAAAACAAATAAAAAAAAATAAGGCACAATGGGTTCTAATGGTTGAAAGCTGCAGCTAGACCAACTCAGATTAGAAATAAGGCACACATTTTTAACTCTGAGGATAATTAGTAGAGCTGGTTTACCAGCATCAGACAATTTACCTAGTGATATGGTGGATTCCCCATCACTTGCAGTCTTTAATTGAAGAATGAATATTGTTATAAGATGTGCCCTGGCTCAACCAGTCTTGTTGCAGGAACCACTAGGTAAAATTCTACAGCTTCTGTTATGCAGGAAGTAAGACTCGTTCCTTTTGGCTTAAATAGCTAGGATTTTTTGCCTTAATGTTCCTCTGTAGCACTATTATTTTTAAACCCAAGCATTTTCAAGATTTTAAATTTTATTATCTGCTTATTTTAATCTTTTCCAGATCACTTGATAGGCTCCTCAATCTCTGTCATTTTAGCAGTGCGGTTTTCTAATTTAGAGACTTACATTTTAACAAACTGCTGCAACTTTGGCCTGATCTGTAGTGTTCTCACATGGATTACTACAAACAACATCTGAGTCCCTGGAGAGCTCTCTGAGGTCAAGTCAGCAGCAGTCATTACTGACTGCTGGATGCTCAGAGGGGAGCTCATAGCCTTGTGGAAATAAATTATTTTCTGTCTTGGAAACTTGTTTGTCATTTCTTCCTTTGCTGGCAAATTCTCTGGTCTTCCTTAGGGACATTTAAATAAAACATCTTGGAGGTCTGGAGGTGTTTTGATTTTTTTAAAGCATAAATGAAGAAGTGTGAAGTGAGGCCCTAACAGCACATCTCTTGACATGACAAGGGGCCCTCTATCTCCCCTACAGTCCTGCCCCCGAAAAACAGATTTTTGAATGTGAATCACAATAGACAATAACAGCTGCAGTTAAGTTATTCCGCTGTATAGACAGATGTTAACAATAAATGCAGTGGAGCAACCCTATTAAAAAAGTTGTGGTGTTGGGGACGGGGGACCAGGAGTGAAAAATTATTAGTCTTACAGTCACATTCTGTAGGACATAAAAGTTGGTGGGTGGGTGTGTAGACAGGGGGGAGATACAAGGAAACATGTTCCCCAGTCTCCCCTAGTAGTTCCCCCTTCGCATTAATGGCATTGTTTCCACTATTTAGAATCCAGATCAGTGCAATGGGATGCTCACAGAGAGCTCTTTGACATTTCTTGCACTGCTTTAAAATAGTTTGTAGTATTTGCAGCATTGACCAAACTGAATCAGAGTCCCATAATGCTCTATGGCTTGGCCAAGTTTTACTGTAGTGAAACTATTGTAATCTTTGTGTAACCTCTGTTCTATGTATGTGGGGAATCTGTCAGGGGGTAAGGCCCAGTTGAGGTTTGCGAAAGTAGTACACCATCATCATGTTCCTATTACGCCTCTGGCGTTTAGGGCATTGACTAAGCTCCTCCACTCCTGTCTGTTTCTGGCAAGTCTTTCAATGGTTCCCCAGCTGTGCCCCAGGTTTTTCAGCTCGGCTTCCACAGCTCTTCACCATGTTGTTTTCGGGCGGTCTCATTTTCGCTTGCCTTCAGGTGTACATCTTATTGCTACTCTGGTGATGGAATCAGTTTCCATCCAAAGTACATGACTGATCCATCTCCAAAGCCTCCTGGCAATGATGGTGCTCAGGTCCTCTTGGCTGCACTGTGTCAATAGATCTTGGTTTGAGATTGTTCTGGGCCAAAAGATACGGAGGATTTTTCTGAGGCAGGTTGTATGGAATGAAGACAGTTTGGACATGTCATACTTTCTCATTCCCCAGCATTCTGCACTATAAAGTAGTGTTGAAAGTACACAGCTCTGATAAATCTTGAGTTTGGTTTTGGTGTTGTATTTTGATGATTTCCAGACTGTATTTAAGCTCCTGAAGGTGTTCCTGGCTTTACTGATTTTGTTCCGGATGTCCTGGCTTGTTCCACCATCCTGGCTGATGGTGCTGCCCAAGTATGTGAATGTTTCTACATTGGTGAAAACATAATCCTCTATCCATACTGGTGATGGTGAGGCAATACACCAGGCACAAGATAATTATTTTTGACTGAACTTGATACAGAATGCCTCTGTGTCTTGCAAAACATGTATGGAGAAAGTCGAGAAAGTCTGTAAGGTCTGTGTTAGTCAATATCACATACAATATTAATATTATACACAAATATCAATATTGTATACAATATCACATATGTTTTATAACTATAAATTGGGTTCATGCTAAGCTCTTCTCAGGATGCCTTTTACTTATGTTAAGCTGTTTAACCATAGGGAAAAGTGAAGTGTTATAATTTCAGTGTTAGTTACCGACATACCAAAAAGACCAGATAAGATAAATGATCTTGTTGATGCTTAACCCACATACACTCTGTGCCAAGCTCCCTCGAGAAGATGTCTCTAAGTTTGCTAACTTCTGGGATGTTATATTCAAAACAAGATAAGACACGTAAAATTGCTGTGTAGATCTTGGGTAATGCATGGAATCTCCTATTTTGTTGTAAACAACTAGGATATATAAACAGGTGTTTTTGCAATCACTTTGGAACAGAAGTGAAGATGCAAATCTGCTCCCCAGACAGTGACCTTTACCTTCCTGTGTGACTAATAAAACTGATTGAGCCAGGGTTATCCGATGTCTCATCAATAAAATATGACTCCTAACAGCAGTTTAGGCATTATCTGCCATTTTCACATGGATGGCAGGAAATTTCAGCATCTAACGACGCCTCTGCCCTCCCCCCCACCCACACTTAAAATCCTGTATATATTTTCCTGAGGCAACATAAAGACCCTATCACAGAAAAAGTTTTGTAACTATACCTTGATACAAGAAGTCATTCCTACTTCTTATTGTTTCAGCTAGTAGTTCTAATGACAAACTAAATAGTAACGGACACATTGGCTATCTCTGCTTGTTCCTCAAGCAACTTGTTTGTGCTACAGCCTCTGGACAACTATAGATTATGGATGTAGATTTTTGATAACTAGAACATATTAAACATGGGTGTGTGTTATAGACGGTATAGAGACATTTCACACTATCAAACACCTTTTCTGACTCAAATGCTATAGATGCTACATTTCCATCTTCTGTCTTGATTCCCATCACTTATGCAATAATTGCCTCAGTTTATCAGAAGCTGATCTCTGTGGGAAAGTCTAACCTAGTCCTCATCACTTAAATTTTCAGAGGGAGATTTTCAGTTAGGTGTCTAAATGACATTACAAGTTTCATTTAGCTTGTTAAAGAAGCATTTTCATAACAATCCAAGTTTAATAATGAAACTGGTTAATAATGCTGACACAAGGAAGACTCTTTCTTGAGCTTCTAGATAAAAGAGATAATAAATTGTTCTTATTTTACAGTGTGACAGACACAGACCAGTTGGGTTCAGGAGTCTGGTAGAAGGAAAACACACTGGACACTGGATGAATAAAAACAATGAGGAGGCCTTGTGGCACCATGGAGACTAACACATTTATTTGGGCATAAGCTTTCTTGGGCTAAAACCCACTTCATCAGATGCATGGAGTGAAAAATACAGTAAGCAGTATATATATACAGCACATGAAAAGATGGAAGTTGCCTTACCAAGTGGGGGGTCAGTGCTAATGAGGCCAATTCAATTAAGGTGGAGGTGGCCTATTCTCAACAGTTGACAAGAAGGGGTTAATATCAAGAGAGGAAAAATTACTTTTGTAGTGCTAATGAGGCCAATGCAATCAAGGCGGACATCGCCATTTCCAATAGTTGACAAGAAGGTCTGAGTATCAGCAGAGGGAAAATTACCTTTTGTAGTGACCCAGCCACTCCCAGTCTTCATTCAGGCCTAACTTGATAGTGTCCAGTTTGCAAATTAATTCCAGTTCTGCAGTTTCTTGTTGAAGTCTGTTTTTGAAGTTTTTTTGTTGAAGAATTGCCACTTTTAAGTCTGTTATTGAGGTTTCAGGGAGATTGAAGTGCTCTCCTACTTGTTTTTGAATGTTACAATTCTTGATGTCTGATTTGTGTCCATTTATTCTTTTGCGTAGAGACTGTCCGGTTTGGCTAATGTACATGGCAGAGAGGCATTGCTGGCACATGATGGCATATATCACATTGGTAGATGTGCAGGTGAATGAGCCCCTGATGGTGTGGCTGATGTGGTTGGGTCCTGTGATGGTTTCGCTAGAGTAGATATGGGGACAGAGTAGGCAACAGGGTTTGTTACAGGGATTGGTTCATGGGTTAGTGTTTCTGTGGTGTGGTGTGTAGTTGCTGGTGAGTATTTGCTTCAGGTTGGGGGGCTGTCTGTAAGCGAGGACTGGCCTGCCTCCCAAGGTCTCTGAGAGTGAGGGATCATTTTCCAGGATAGGTTGTAGATCGGTGATGATGTGTTGGAGAGGTTTTAGCTGGGGACTGTACATGATGGCCAGTGGTGTTCTGTTATTTTCCTTGTTGGGCCTGTCCTTTAGTAGGTGACTTCTGAGTACCCGTCTCGCTCTGTCAATCTGTTTCCTCACATCCCCAGGTGGGTACTGTAGTTTTAAGAATGCTTGATAAAGATATTGTAGGTGTTTGTCTCTGTCTGAGGGATTGGAGTAAATGCGGTTGTATCTTAGGGCTTGGCTGTAGACAATGGATCGTGTGATGTGTCCTGGATGGAAGCTGGAGGCATGTAGGTAAGTATAGCAGTCAGTAGGTTTCTGGTATAGGGTGGTGTTTATGTAACCATCACTTATTTGCACTGTAGGATCCAGGAAGTGGATCTCTTGTGTGGAGTGGTCCAGGCGGAGGTTGATAGTGGAGTGGAAATTGTTGAAATCCTGGTGGAATTCCTCAAAGGCCTCCTTCCCGTGGGTCCAGATTGTGACGTTGTGCAGTCTATATGGTTTTATAAAAATTTAATAAGTGAATATAATGTAACTGAGATATGCTTCATGCAAAAGGTCTCTTGTAAGGTATCGTTACAAAGCTTATAATCTACCGAGTGTGATCATCCTATTTGTATAAATGTATCACTCTTGTACCTAAACTAAACTAAAAATATAAAATATAACTCTGAGGGCCTATTGTAATTATGCAAAGTGTGGGCCATTAATGGTGGTTTGGAATCTTGATGACTCCCATTAACCAGGACCATTGTCTGCAGATGGCTGTGTTTTATCTGTGAGTCTTCCTGTATATGTGTGTGCTGGCAAGTGGGTAATGAAGTCTTGCAGTGACATGTGATCATGTCACCTGAACTGGAATTCATCTTTAACCTCGTGCTTTTCCAGTGGGGAGGGGCGGGTTGGAAACCCAGAGGGACAAAGGGTTCCCACCTTATGCAAAAGATATATAAAGGGGTGGAACAGAACAAAGAGGGAGAGGAGCCATCATGAAGAATCCCCTAGCTACCACCTGAGCTGGAACAAGAGCTGTACCAGGGGAAAGAATTGTGCCCAGGCCTGGAAGGTGTCCAGTCTGAGAAAAAAAAAAAAACTTACTGAAGCATCTCTAAGGGTGAGATTATCCGTATTCAGTTTGATTAGATATAGATTTGTGCATTTTATTTTATTTTGCTTGGTGACTTACTTTGTTCTGTCTGTTACTACTTAAAACCACTTAAACCCTACTTTCTGTATTTAATAAAATCACTTTTTACTTATTAATTAACTCAGAGTATGTATTAATACCTGGGGGAGCAAACAACTGTGCATATCTCTCTATCAGTGTTATAGAGGGCAAACATAAGCTTTATACATGGTAAAACGGATTTATTTGGGTTTAGACCCCATTGGGAGTTGGGCATCTGAGTGTTAAAGACAGGAACACTTCTGTGAGCTGTTTTCAGGTAAACCTGCAGGTTTGGGGCAAGTAATTCAGACCCTGGGTCTGTGTTGGAGCAGACGGGAGTGTGTGGCTCAGCAAGACAGGGTGCTGGAGTCCTGAGCTGGCAGGGAAAATAGGAACAGGGGTAGTCTTGGCACATCAGTTGGCCTCTCCCAGGGGGGTTTCTGTGATCCAACCCATCGCAGTCAGATGATGAAGATGTCATCAATGTAGCGCAAGTAGAGTAGAGGCGCTAGCGGACGAAAGCTGAGGAATCATTGTTCTAAGTCAGCCATAAAAATGTTGGCATACTGTGGGGCCATGCAGGTACCCATAGCAGTGTCGCTGACTAGTTTTCTGTTTCCTGAGTGACCAGGGCAGGGGCTACCCCAGAGCAGTCAGGAAGGTGCTAGAAGCAATTAAGTCAGGCAGACTCCATAAGACACCTGGAACCAATTAAGAACTGATTAGAAGCAATCAAGGGAAACAGGCTAATCAGATCACCTGAAAAGCCCATTTAGAACCAGCCCCTTCAGAGAGGCCACCTGGCAGGAGCAGGGAGGTGTGTTGTGGGAAGACTGGGAGAAAGAAGGTGTGCAGTAAAAGAGCTGGGAGAACAAGCTTGCTCAGGTATCTAGGAGGGGCCGTTTGGGGAAGTAGCCCAGGGAAGGGCTATAGCTCTGGTAGTATAGGAAAACTAGCTGTTTCTGCTACCAATTAGGGTCCCTGGGCTGGAACCCAGAGAAGAGGGTGGGCCTGGGTTCCCCCCAACCTTCCCCACCCCCCAAATGCTCCCTGAGTAGGAAGATAGGGACAAAAGAGGGTTCTTGCACCAAACCCATTAACTGGCTGATGATGAAGATGACTCAGTAAACTGTAACTCTTGCCTCTAGGAGGGAAGAGAGGCTACACTGAGTGTCACAGCAAACCTCTGAGGCAAACCCTAATCGCCTAAAGGCGCAGGACCCCCGAGCAGGGCCGGCTTTAGGCCAATTCAACCAATTCCCCTGAATTGGGCCCCGCCCCTAAGAGGGCCCCGCGCCCAAGCCCCGGTACGGCGTACCAGCAAGAGCCGGTGTGCTGTACCTGGGTGGCCCGGCTTCCCCAGGGGGCAATTTAAAGGGCCTGGCGCTCCCAGCAGGGGCTGGAGCCCCAGGCCCTTTAAATTGCCACCAGAGCCGCACTGCCGCAGCCCTGGGGTCTATTTTAAAATAGACCCCAGGCGGGGCTCTGGGGGCTATTTTAAAAAGTCCGGGGTTCCCGTTGCTTCTACCGCCCCGGCCCTTTAAATAGCCGCTGGAGCCCCGCCACTTCCCCAGGGCTCCCGTGGCTATTTAAAGGGCTGGGGCGGTGGAAGCAAGGGAGCCCCGGGCCCTTTAAATAGCCCCCGGGCGGCTGCTGCTGCTGCTACCCCGGTGGGGGAAGAAGAGGGGGCACTTACAGTACAGGGTGGGCTGTACCCGCACCCCTGGCCCACAGCCAGCCCCTGCTGCACCCCCGGCCCTGTCTCCAGCCAACTCCTGCTGCACCCCCCTGCGGCCCTGCCCGAAGCCAGCCCTGCACCCCCTGCCCGCACCATCCCTGCACCCCCTGCCCTGCCTGTAGCCAGCCCCGCACTCCCTGCCCTGTCTCCAGCCAACCCCTGCCGCACCCCCCTGCCTGAAGTCAGCCAGTCCCACACTCCTCTGTCTCCAGCCCTGCCAACCCATGCCGCACCCCCCTGCGGCCCTGCCTAAAGCCAGCCAGCCCACCCCACACACCCCTGTCTCCAGCCAGCCCCGCACCCCCTGCCCTGCCTGCAGCCAGACCCTAGCTCCAGTCAGCCCCTGCCCTGCCTCCAGCCAACCCCATGTCCAGTGGTGCCCTGCAGTTCCCAGGGCAGTAACCCTGCACACCTGCTTCAATGAGGGGGGCAGGGAGCAGCTGGGACCCACATGTGCACACCCTAGGGTGACCAGACAGCAAGTGTGAAAAATCGGGACAGGGGGTGGGGGCAATAGGATCCTATATAAGAAAGACCCCAAAATCGGGACTGTCCCTATAAAATCAGGACATCTGGTCCCCTAGCACACTCCCAGGGAGTGGTGGGGACCCACACATGTGAAACGGAGCTCATTTCTAGTTCAGGCCCATCTTTTTAAAAAAGAACTTTAGGTAGGGTTAACATACATCCGTATTTTCCCGGACATGTCAGGCTTTTTGGTTCTTAAATCGCTGTCCGGGAAAATACGGACATATGGTAACCCTATTGGTACAAAAAATACATACTGTGGCACATCCCTTAAATCAGAACTTTTTATAGGGAACCGGTTGCTAAAAATGAAAGGCTTTTTTTTACTTTTCTTTTTTTTTAGTCATCCCTGCAGGGGCCACGCCGAAAATGTTCGAATTGGGCCCCGCACTTCCTAAAGCTGGCCCTGCCCCCCAGGCAATGCCGGTGCTCTGCCACAACAGCAAAACATCACTATTCATAATTATTTGGTTAAATGAACCCAGTAATTAAGGGGAAATGATATCATTAGATTCCATATATAGTTCTTCTGAGAAGTCATCCTCTCCAATGAATATTTCCATTCTAATTTTTAATAATCACAAATATCTCCCTAGCAAAAAAAGATTATTATTTTTCTCTATTTCAAAAAGTTTTGGAAGCTTCAAAGTGGGAATGAAGATATTAAAGAGACACTTCTCTCCTGCACATCTCAGAGATAAAGCAGATGGATGTATGCTGATTTTTGTAGAATTGAAAAATTCCACATTAGTGTTATTAAAATATTGTAGGACCCACTAATTCCAACCCAAGGCCCTAATCCATTCAACAGATAAACAGGTGTGTAAAGTGACCCACCTGAGTGGTCCTATTAAAGTGGATCACTCAGATGAATCAAGTTACACACCAATGTAAGTCTCTTTGATTTCTGATGTCTTTGAGCTAAAATCAACCAGTGCAGTGCCCTTGTTTTCAATGGTGTTTTATTCATGTAACACAGCAAAAGGTATCATTTCATTTGTCATTTTTATCATATGGCTCAGCACTTTTTAAAATCAAATCACTTATTTAGGTGCCTAAATATGGACTTAAGAGCCTCATGTTAAGCACCCAGCTTTGATGTTCTTGGCCTTGATTTCTCCCTTATTCATCTCATGCCCAGCCAAACTCACTTTGTTCTTAAAAAAGAAGCAATATTTTAAAAAACCTGCCATATCACAGTCTCTAGACTGACTTGTAATACAAAAACAAAGCAGGCAAAAAGTGATTGAATAATGTAATTCCCTTTCACTAGGCTTCAAATAGTATTACCAGTTCCTTCAACACAGTCTGTTTTTTGGCACATTAGGTAGGCAGCATGGTATGTTTCTTTATCTATACTCCTTAGAATATTCTAATGAATTAGTTTGCTGGCAAGAATGGTTAGGAAGCAGAGAATGTTAGCAAATATTGGAAAATATTTGTGGAATGTGAATTTTTAATTTGTAATCAGAAATCTGCTCCAGGAATTATTAGTAAGGCTTTTGCTCAATCAGAGTCACAGTCAGGGAACAAAAACATATCCCGTGGGTTGTTTGTACAAGCCAAACTCATATTTTGAATGCTCAGTACAAACTGCTTGGGCAAGAAAAACTGTAGCTGAAGAACAACAATTAAATTCAAGACTATTATGATCTTCTCACAGACAATTCAGTAACAGAGAAAACAAGACAAAATCAGTTAAAGAAGTTATTCTTATGCATTATTCACTCATCTCTGTTTGACAGTATATTAATATAGCTGCATTCAGAGCCAGGATGTTTTTATATAGCTCTTTCTCTACGATATACTAGATATGTTGTGAATAGATGCTCATACTCTCCGAAATAGAGAATGGAGTGGGATCAGAAGGGTGCATAGTTTTGAACTATTCTTATCCAGGTTGACTAAAGCTTCTTTGTAGGTAGAAGCAAAGGCGTATGCGGCGGTGCTATTGTGTAAATGGGAGTGCAAGATTTAGCGAACAAGGCAGATTTCTGTATTACGTTCTATGAAAATTGTGTACCTCCATTTACCTGCTTAATATTATTCTGGCTCACTGTATGGAGTTAAATCAAAGAAGGCTGTAAGGGGTGGGGGTAAGGGAATAAGCAGGAAATGAGAAGCAAGCCAGAGATAAGTATCTTCAGGGAGCATATCAAGCATCCTTAAGTGAACAATGGGTGAGCTAGTCATTGGGAAATACCTACCTGCCTATCACCAGTCAGGTTAACAGGCCTATTTTTCCAAGGCCAGAACCTAAGATCAAAAGAACACTAATCCATTAAAAAACCCAGCCTAGAAAGGGAAAGGGGTGGGGAGCGAGGGCCACAGTAGCATGGGGACAGATGCTGTGATAGAGAGAGAGAGAAGGAAACGGCAAGAGCAGAGTCAGTCTCTTTCTGCCCAGATATAAATGAAGCCTGCAGCAAGCTGTGGAACAAAGGCAGGGCCTCTGTGGGATGTGTCTGAGGCAGCTGGGCTCATCAGTTGTATTAATTTAGATGGATAAATGGGTCAAAGGTGTTAACAGAACCCAATCACTGGCCAACTTTAAACAGTGTTAAACAAGGTTCAGGGTTTGGTAGGCAGAGACCTCAGCCTGCTCAGTACCAGGGCAAACCCACCATTAAACATTCTTTTAACCTTTTCTTGGAGAAGGAAAAACAGCTAAAGCTTTTGAAATGTGAAGAATTAAATAAGGCTTTCATTGTAACAACATCCCTTGTTCCCTTTCCCAGGGCAGAGTTTTTAGAAGGAAACCCCTCCCCGGTTGTTTGACAGTCTCTATTGTATCAAAGATGGCAATGACTGTTCTTTTTGGGGAAAAGAGACATTAGTTGAGACGGGCTGGAGCTGTTAAAGTCATTTCATGCAGGTGGTGTTTGAGATTCAGCTGGAGCTCACAGAGGCGGCGGTGATATTTGGGTCTCTCTCTCTGGCCCAGTCTAGTCAGGGCATCTCTCAGGATAAGGATGACAAAGGCCCGGGGCTACAGGATATAGAGGGGGTGACAGCCATGATGGTGAAGCTCGCTCCAGTAGTCAATTTTGCCACTCAGTCTCCTTCTTTAGGGACCCGCAAAGGGAGTGCTGGGCAGAATATCCTAGATCCTTATTATTTTGTCCACCAATTAGGCCTAGTTTTTGACATACCAATTTGGGTTCACTGATTTCTGATTCCACACTCTTCTTATTTACCAGGCGTGATCTTAACACATTCTTTGAGTTATATCAGTGGGCCTTTTTGTTTGGACTCTAATTCATTCCTTCGGCCTCCCTTTTGTACCTTTTCCCATCAGCGTTTTTCATGATAGATTATTGTATCCTCTTATGAACTTTCACATCCTTTTTGTAGTCGACTTCACAATTACATTATATTTGTAGGCCCAATTATTACAACACACCTAAGCTTTGAGAAAGACGATGATTAGCGGTAGGCAAGACCCAGATGTACAGACTTTGGGTGGCTTTTAACCCTTTATTCTGCTTTGGGCAAATGGATATGTTTGTTTAGAAGGCACTGGTTTGTGTCATTTTAACCAGCCACTGGTCACAAGCACCCAGAGGGGAGTGTCTTGAAGGTACCAGTTGCAGTTGGACCTCTCTTGTTAACAGTTGGAAACGGGGGGGCTGCCATCCCAAGGGTCCAGTCTAAGACTGCGAGAGCTATGGGGTTCACCTGGAAGAGGGGGGAGGTAACAGAATCTGTCACCTGAGGGGAACACTCACGAGGGACTGCAAGGAGATATAATTCATCGCTCAAATCTAACTGGGGGGCATGATGGGAACAGGTGTAGCCTGGTGATCCAGTCTAAAGTGGGGTGAACCATGCAGTTCCAGACTATAGAAAGAATGCAGGTAGAGGCCTGTCATTGGAAAGAGAGGCTGAGAGCGACAGATCACAGATGCAGCTCCCCCCATAGCCATCACATAAGACATAATGAACGATGTGCAACTTATTAACTGCATGTAATCTTTGAGCCCATGAGGCACTGTTCTCATGGGAAACATGCTGGTTGAACAGTACATATCGTATTTTATTCATGTCCGGGGTGTTAAATGAAGGCTGGATATTTGAAGTGAAAGGCATAAGAAAGCTGATAACATGATTTATTTTGTCTGTGCGAAGTAGTCAGAAGGACATGAATTTCTTTTAAAAAAAATGCACGTGCGGTGAGAAATTAATCTCAGTTGACCTTGGTTTCTGCTATCATGAGAATTAAGAAGTTGGGTGTGGGAGGAAAGAAGTTAGGGATTAAGAGAAGCTATTCCAAAGAGTGGATAGTACCTCTGACATAGGAAAGAGCATGAAAAGAAGATGGATCTTTGAAGATGGCGAATAGTGAGGAGGCACACGTGGTAAATGTGTATATATGTGGGGAGCTGAGGGGAGGCTGCATGAGAAGATTTGTGAAAACGTGAAGAGAATAGGAAGAAAGACGAATGCAAATCCTGCAGAGGATACCTCCTAAATTCATGTCTAGAGATTATTTCTCATGGATGACTGACTGGATAACAGCTAATATGGAAACCACATGGGGGAGAAGAGGCTGTAGCATAGACTGTGACAAGTGAAAATATTGTTGCCTGGAGTGGTAGGAGATTTTTCCGGGAGTTGTAGGGCAGTTTCCCATTTGGAGCAGAAAAGAGTGACATGGAGCTAAGTATTTTCTCAAGGTAGTCTGTTTTTTTACAAAATGGCCATTAGTCCTGTGTTTTGAAGCAGGGGTTGTAACAAATGGCAATCAGGCAAACCTCTCTGGGAGAAACAACGGGCCCAGCACCTCTGCCTTGCCCTAAGAGCCTGACAGCTCTGGTGTCTCAGTCTGTCCCAGGGACCCATCCAGACCCAAAGACTTAAGTGGCATATAAGTCTTCTGCATAGGAATGAATTTTACTCTCTTTGTATCTCAGTAGGAGAACTAGTATTTTCATCAGGGACTTTTTGGCCACACACTTTATGTACCAGTATAATTATTTTGGGTATGGGTGTGATTTTTCTACCAAAGTACTGTAGCTAAATCAGTACAACTGCCTTAGTGTGGACAGTTACACAGCTATCAAGGTGCCTTAGAGGCATATAGCTTATTCCCCAAAATTTACAGAAATAAGCTATATCAAAATAAGCCCGGCTGTATTGGTATAACTGCATCCATACAAAGGAAGTTGCACTGCTTTAACTCTACTGGTATTGTTAGAGATGTACAATTTTTGTGTGTAGACAAGCCTGAGTGTAGGAGTAGGTACTGGCACATTTCTTAAGGTATTTGCCCTGGCACTGCTGGTGCAGATCTGAATTGGGGAGGTACAAGAACATGCTAAAAGCAGCTTTCAAAGGAACAGGAGCATTGTTCTGTGAGATTCACAGATTGTACTGACAAGTGTCCAACTTCCCTGCTGTTAGAGCCATGTCCAGTGACATTATCAAGCAGAAACTGGCATTCAGAGCTCAGATCAAGGATAGAAAAGATGCTAACATGGACATTTGAAACCTGCAGGAAACTATTTTACTCTGGGGGGAAATAAGAAGCCATGTTAATATTTTCCAGCATTTCAAATGTGCAAATTAATTGAAAATTTGTTTCCTCAAGGTGAAAAATCTCAGGATGGCATTTATTTGACCAGACATTGTGGGGACTCTTATAAGTAAGCGGCCTCTGGGATATATTTTGAATAATACATATTCTGACACTAAATCATTTAATCAAGAAAACAAAAACATCACAAACAAACAATAATTCAGATGGTGACTGATTATTATTTTAATGAACTGGTTTGGAACTAAAATCCCTGATAGAGTTTGCTCAGTCTTTACAGGGTGGAAATTTTCCTTTCCTTTCCTATCCTTTCCCTTTCATCTGACTTGGGAAGCTCATGGTTTCATGTTATGAGTAGAATGTAGAAAGTGAATTAAGCAGATTATTCCTTATTGGTGATATTTAGAATAATGGAATATTAGGGTTGGAAGAGACCTCAGGAGGTCATCTAGTCCAATCCCCTGCTTAAGGCAGGACCAACACTAACTAAATCATCCCAACCAAGGCTTTGTCAAGCCGGGCCTTAAAAACCTCTAAGGATGGAGATTCCATCACCTCCCTGGGCAACCCATTCCAGTGCTTCACCACCTTCCTAGTGAAATAGTTTCCTAATATTCAACCTAAACCTCCGCCACTGCAACTTGAGACCATTGCTTCTTGTTCTGTCATCTGCCACCACTGAGAACAGCCGAGCTCCATCCTCTTTGGAACCCCCCCTCAGGTAGTTGAAGGCTGCTATCAAATCCCCCCTCACTCTTCTCCTCTGCAGACTAAATAACCCCAGTTCCCTCAGCCTCTCCTCGTAAGTCATGTGCCTCAGCTCCCTAATCATTTTTGTTGCCCTCTGCTGGACTCTCTCCAATTTGTCCACATCCCTTCTGTAGTGGGGGGACCAAAACTGGATGCAATACTCCAGGTCTGGCCTCACCAGTGCCGAATAGAGGGGAATAATCACTTCCCTCGATCTGCTGGCAATGCTCCTACTAATACAGCTCAATATGCCGTTGCCTTTTAGGCAACAAGGGCACACTGCTGGGGCACATATCCAGCTTCTCGTCCACTGTAATCCCCGGGTCCTTTTCTGCAGAACTGCTGCTTAGCCAGTTGGTCCCCAGCCTGTAGCAGTGCCTGGGATTCTTCCGTCCTAAGTGCAGGACTCTGCCCAGTGCAGAGAACATGTGTAAGGTATGTGTATACTTTAAGTCCTCAAAGGGTATTTCTACACTGAAATTAAAAACCGGTGACTGACCCATGCTACGGCTAGGGCTGTGGGGATGTTTAACTGCAGTGTAGACTTCCCGGCTCAGGCTAGAGCCTGGGCTCTAGGACCCTGCAAGGTGGGAGGGTCCCAGCACTCTGACTGCAGCCTGAACTGGAACATCTACACCGCAAGCAAACAGCCCCACAGCCTGAGCCCCATGAGCCCAAGTCAGCTGGCACGGGCCAGCCACAGGTGTCTAATTGTAGTGCAGACATACCCAAAATAGGATTTACATGACACTAAAGTGGTGCATAGACCTTGCACTGGCCCTCAGCACAAGGGGGAGTATTGCCCTATTGAAGAATTCTCTTAACCTACTCATGATGCCATGGTATCTCAGAGTATCACCATCACTGGAAGGAGTCTGGTACCAACTGTAAACAAAATGTTATTACTTGGAGCTCTTGTCAGTTATTATAGCGGATATGAAACTATTGCTGCCAGCCAAACCTGTAAGAATCCACCCAAGACAAAACAATGATATTGTTGTCCCTTTGGCATGAACAGTTAGCCAAAATTTGGGGCCTTGTATGGTTCTTTCCGGTAGGAGGAGAAATCAGGGTTATGCATCAGTTAGATCTTTGCTGTAACTTTATTTACAAAGAACATACACAAAGTCCTGGTTCCCCAATCACAATGGGAACAAACAGCAGGCAGTTTTCTTGCTCAGAAGTCCCCAAGTCTGCCACTCCAGCAAGCTCTGTGCTCAAGAATCGGTCTCTGCTTCTTCTCAGTTCATCACAATTATCTCTCACTCACAATTCATCTCTCCCTTTCTGCTTCTAACACCCACAGCCTATGAACCCAAACCGGTTTTCACTCAGCGAACCCCTCAACCCACACAATTTAGCTCTGATCAGGCCTTGCCTTGTGGCCCAGTACCTTAGGCGGGAGTCTTTATGGTCTCCAGGGGACTCACTACAAAGGAGTTTAATTGTTCCTTCCATTGAGCATGAAAGAGTGCATGGCATACCCATTAGCTTTAAAATGATATGCGTTTGTCTTTTGATCAGACTCATTTCATGGTGAACTTAGCACCTTCTAGCATAACAATATATTATATTTTCTAATGAACCTATCTTTATAAATCTGATTTATACCATTTTACATCAACACAATTAAAAAAAAATAATTCCCCAGCAGGTGGGTTTCTACTTCATCCATATGTGGGGCAAATTGCAGATAAATGGGGCTAGGATGAGACTAAACTCATTTTCTTAATGACTTAACACCAGCCATTGACCCCAAGACTCCAGAGGTCAAAGGCCAACATAATCTACCCAGCTTCTCAACAATGGAGGGATTTCTAGATCTGTTCCAATTAATAACCTCAGAGAAGAGAATGAGCCCCATTCCAATTACTATAAGCATAGAACCTTGGCAGACAACTGTGCCAACAACTCTAAGCCCCCTTTGTGCAAAAGGGGGTTAAGTATCTGGCTGTGGGTATTCTAATGGCTAAGCAACATTTTCCTTGCGCCAGAGCACCACTTTGCTACAAGGAGGTACCCTGAATTCAGCGGGTGACCTCAAGAACAAAACATTTTTTGGGGGAAAAAAAAAAAAGCAAGCGGCAAATACAAGTGGCGTGAGGAAGAAACTCTCACCACAAGTCATTTTTTGCATTAAAATCAAAAACATTTTTTGCTCTTATCTGAGTTGCTTTGCAAAACCTTATTTTAGCAGGGAGAAACCAAAAACATTTTACCCTGGTTCACAGACCTTGACTATTGCTGGAGTAGATATTTGCTTTATTTCACAATTCTAACCTGCATGCCACAATAAACAAAGCTATCTATCTTGGTGATACTTTAGGTACTACCTGATTGGTGCTGTGGAAAAATAGTTATAAAGCAACTTTTGACCCAGGTCAAACTTTATTACATCAGGAAATCATTGGAGCACAAATGATCAGATTATTCACATATGCTTAGATTTCATTAGCTTTTCAGAAGTTTATGGAGATGGATTTAATTTGCACCATGCAAATTATACAATGGGTTTCCATTTGTACTTTCCCCGAACCTCCACACCCATAACCTTTCTATTTCTTCCTAGGAATGCTGATCCAAAAAGAATCCTTTCAATAAACAAAGGACTCGTCAGAAGATCTGCTTTCTTGTTCCATAGACTGTGCCATAGACTTCCTGAATAATTTTAGGCAAGTCACTTATCCCCATTACAAATAATGAGGTTATTAATACTAGTTTACCTCACAGAAATGCTGTGAGGCTAAATCAATTAATGCTTAAAGGTTAGAACTGGTGAAAGTTTTAATGTCTTTTTAAAGTGAAAAAATAAAAAATATTGATATTTTTGAAAAATGTCATGACTTTTTAATCAACATTTTATTGATATCATCAACACTTTTCCAAATGAAGATCAAAATGTTTCACTTAAACACCAGTCTTTGGTAGATAAAGTGTGAAATTTTTCAAGGGAAAAAAGGGCCAAATTTGAATCCCACCAAATGGAAACAATTAATATTTTTGTGATTTTTTTTAAATAAAAATTTAGATACTTTGATGAAATGGACTTATGTAATAAAAAGTATTAACTCAAAATAACCACCTTTTTCCTTAGTAATTTTTTAAAATTTGTTTCAAACACACTAAATCTTGAAATAGAAGTGGGTGGCTCTGGAGATTATATTGTGATTACTTTCAACTGTAAATTATTGGTTTGGATATATATGAGATTATAGGCAAGGATGGTAGCCTCACCTATTATTAGGGTTGCCCAACATGTCCTATTATAAAACCTTGTTTTCAATTGCTTATAACTTTGTCAAACTTGAACCTTTCAGGTTGAAATTTTCTGTGCTAGTACCTTAGGCGGGAGTCTTTAAAATGATATGCGTTTGTCTTTTGATCAGACTCATTTCATGGTGAATTTAGCACCTTCTAGCATAACAATATATTATATTTTCTAATGAACCTATCTTTATAAATCTGATTTATACCATTTTACATCAACACAATTAAAAAAAAATAATTCCCCAGCAGGTGGGTGCCTCACACGTTCTTTAATTTCAGCCACAATAGTTCAGCCATTTCCAAGAGTGAGGCTTGGAAAGAACACATTGTTTTGCCCATATTAAACAATTCTAGTGCACTTTTCTAGCAACTCAATGCTTTGAAGGAGGGACCTGAAATTTGGCAGGGAGGTGGTCTTTGTGTCAGGCATGTGCCTTTTGCTTTTCCCCATGAAAACCTGCCCAAATTTGGCTGTTATAAGTCTGAAAAATGTAGTTTGTATATGTTCAATAGAGACTTCTTTGATTTTAGCAACTAAAATCTCCAAAGATTCTTTCCCCACTGTGCGTGCTCCATCCACTCACCGCTTCAATGTATAACCAGACTGCACGTGCCATCTCCTCAGAGCAACCGAACGTGCTCGAGCCAGGGCTACAGCGTTAACCCAGATTTTCCCTGTAATGGCTGCTCTGGACTGGGCTGGGCCAAGGTCCTGGCTCTCCTGTGCTCTCAGTGACCCTCTCCCTTTCCTCCTGGCATCCAGGAGCGTGGAGGAGGAAGCCATATGATTTGAATGCAGAGGGCATCATAGTTGGACTGGGGAGGGGAGTAGATTGGGATAAGCAGTCTGGGACTGGATGGGCAAGGAGGCTGTGAGTTGAAAGATGGGGAGGAAGGAAGGTTGGGACTGGAAGTGAGAGGGGAATTGGATGCTGGGACTGCTTTGGCAAGGAGACTGGGAGCAGGTGAGGAAAACAGGGGTAGTGGACTCGGAATGAGTTGCTGGTGGGGGCGGGGGGGAACACTAAGGCTTTGTCTACACTACAGGGTTTTTTTTTTTTTTTTGACAAAACAGTGTAGGTATATGCACTGGAATGCAACTTCTGGTGACACAACTGTCCTGTTCTGCTGACAAAATAAAACCAAACTCGACGAGAAACATAGGGCTTTTTACAGTAAAGTTTTAGTGTCAGTGTAGACACTGAGCTTGGTTTTGTCACTGTAAATGGCCTCCAGGCAATGTCCCACAATGCCCATCCCGACTGCTCTCATCAGCAGTTTGAACTCCGCTGCCCTGCAGCCAGATCAACCACCATACGCCTGTCCCCCTTTCAAGGCCCATAAATTTTTGAAATTCCACTTATTTGCTCGGTGTGGAGAGCTCACATCGCATCTTCCCAGATGACCATGGCAGTTCCACACAGCAAACGCTCTCCCGCTTGGACCAATGCGGAGCTGTTTGATCTGCTCGGTATATGGAGAGAGGAGGCTGTCCAGTCCCAGCTGCATTGTAGCATAGGAATTTTGATACCTATGGGCAGATTTCTTGTGGATTGTGTGAAAAGGGCTACGATCGGGATATAGTATAGTGCAGAGTGAAGATAAAAGAGCTGAGGTAGGCATACCAGAAGACAAGGGAGGCAAACCATCACTCTGGTGCTGCATCAAAGACATGCCACTTCTATAAGGAGCTGGATGCTATCCTCAGCAGAGACCCTACCTCCACCACCAAGAGCCCTGTGGATAGTTCGATGGGACTGGAGGCAGCAGAAAGTGGACCTAACCCAGAGGATGAAGTTGAGGTCGAGTGGGAGGACAATGTGGCGCCCACAGCTGGGTCACCAGATGGGGCGGCGAGTCAGGCACTCTTCTCCACTCCGGAGGTGTCTAGCCAGTCCTAGCAGTCCCTCTCTGCTGAGCAAGAAGCAGGAGAGGAGACCCTGATAAGTGATTTTTTTTTTTTTGAGTTGATGCTGCTCAATTATATGATGTCAGCTTTCCTTTGTGGAGTGCAGAAGTGGGTGAAGGGATAGAAATGTACAAGGCTAGCTGTGTTTCTGGGTGTTGCACATTCCCCTGTGTGCTGCACATTCTCCACAGAGATCTCTAGGAAACTTTCCTGGAGGTACTTGGCAACCACTTGTGCTGGGACCAAAGCGGTACACAGGTGAGCAGCGTAGGGACTGGGTCTGAAGCTGCACTCATGCAGCTAGATGCATCCTTGCTTACCCTCAGGAGTGAGCTTTCTGCTTCAATGACCCCCGCCTGTGGAATACGGTGGGAGAATTTACAATATTGTCCCTAATCGCCTGCACTGCAACCCTTGAATCACCACATCGCTCTTTACCCCAGCTTGAATGCCCTCCTCCCCCAGCCTGGGCTGAATGCACCATGCTTAGGGTGTTAACCGAAATGTGTGCATGCCAAGGTCAATGAGAAAGTGCTTGGTATGTGTCGCGGGGTGACGACTCACCGGCGCAGCGCCTCCTGCTGGTCGTCCTGGGAATTAGCTCTTCCAGCCTGGAGCGCCCTCTGCAGGCCAGTGTCTCGCCTGCTGCTGGCCCCCATGTCCCTCCCAGACCCTGGTGCCCCTCTATGTCAGGGTTCTGCCCCAGCAGTAACCCACAATCTGGGTCTCCCCCCCCCCCCCCCAAGGGAACCCCCAACCCTCTATCCCCATCTTGCCTCAGTGGCTACTGCCAGTCACCATCCAGCCCCCACTCACTGGGGCAGACTGAAGTCTGTCATGGCCACTCATCATTGGCAAGGGGGGTTGGACCAGCTGCCTCTGCCTATCTCTGGGCTACCCCTCTGCAACCCCAGTACCTTTTGTCGGCCTTTGACAAGGCCTGCAGCCTGGGGTTTTACTAGGCTGGAGCTCCCCAGATCCCTCTGCCCTTCCCCAGCACTGCTCCACCCTAGGTACCCTTCTCAGCTCCTAGGCAGCCAGGTCCTTCTCTCTCCAGCAAGAGAGAGACTCTTCCTGAGCTCCTGGCTTACAGCCCTTTTATAGGGCCAACTGTGGCCTGATTGGGGAAACAGCCACAGTTGGGGCCACGCCCCAATCAGCCTAGCTTTTCCCCACCTCTCTCCCAGGGCTGTTTTAAGCCCTTCAGGGCAGGAGCGGGGTGACCACCCCGCTACAGTATGCCACAAGAGGTGTATTTTACTGTAATGATTCTGTGCAGTGCTTGAACTCACAATCATGCTTCTGTTAATTGTTTCTTGTGCTTCTGCAGATGTGGCCTTCAGGGGAACCCCCTACATGCCAGAGGAACACCTCTGCCAGATAAGGAAGTGACCAAGATGGAACAAGGAGGACAAGTTCCAGGAGGTGCTGCAATCCTCTGATGCAGAAAAAAGGAAACTCAGGGAGTGGAGAGAAAGGGAAAGGCAGGACAGTAAAGGAAAATCAGGAGATTGTTCAAAAGGGCACAGAGTGGATGATAAAAGTAATGAAGGAGGAAACAGAGATGCTGAAGTCCCTAACCACCCTGCAATCAGAATAGGTGTGTGCTCACACCCCCGCCCCTCCACAGCCCATATAGAGCAGTTTTCCATGCCTTCCCCAAACTCCTCCCACACATTCCCTTCAATTTTCCAGAACTTCTTGGTTTCCTGTTCACTCCACCCCTTTGGACAGCTTCCAAAATGATAGCTGGACTTACGCACAGCTATGACAATCTGCCCTTCACTGGTACCTTCCTTCCCACCAAGCCTTTGCTTGTGTGTTAATTGGTGTTTAATAAAACCAAAGTAACTGAAAGATAGCTAATCTTTATTTGTGTCCTACAAATTGTGATAGCAGCTGGCAGTAAAAATATACAGACAGTTTAATCATTTGATTACTGAAAACTTAGTCCAGGAATCATCACGAGTGCTTCCAAACAAAACTCGATTTAATGAAGCATGGCAGATTGCTGCATAGAAATATACATCACTGGTTCTCATTCTTAAAATGTTGACTCAAAGCTCCCTGATTCACATTGCCCCCCATTGTGCCCCTCTGTCATAACTATAAAAGGAAGGGTAACAGCTCTCTGTGTACAGTACTAAAATCCCTCCTGGTCAGAGACTCCAAAATCCTTTTACCTGTAAAGGGTTAAGAAGCTCGGGTAACCTGGCTGACACCTGACCCAGAGGACCAATGAGGGGACAAGATACTTTCAAATCTTGGGGGGGGAAAGGCTTTTGTGTGTGTCCTTTGTTTAAGGGGTTGTTCGCTCTTGGGACTGAGAGGGACCAGACATCAATCCAGGTTCTCCCCATCTTTCTAAACAAGTTTCTCTTATTTCAAAATTGTAAGTAAAAGCCAGGCAAGGCGTCTTAGATTTACTTTGTTTTCTCAGCTTGTAAATGTACCTTTTACTAAAGTGCTTATCTTGTTTGCTATACTTTGAACCTAAGACAGAGGGGATTCCTCTGAGCTCTTTAAGTTTGATTACCCTGTAAAGTTATTTTCCATACTGATTTTACAGAGATGATTTTTACCTTTTTCTTTAATTAAAAGCCTTCTTTTTAAGAACCTGATTGATTTCTCCTTGTTTTAAGATCCAAAGGGGGTTTGGATCTGTATTCACCAGGAGTGGGTGAAAGGAAGGAGGGGGGAAGGGTCAATCTCTCCTTGTTTAAGATCCAAGCAGTTTGGATCTGTATTCACCAGGGAATTGGTGAAAGGTTTCTCAAGGCTTCCCAGGGAGGGAATCCATCGAGAATGGTGGCAGCGGGACCAGAGCTAAGCTGGTAGATAAGCTTAGCAGTTTTCATGCAGGCCCCTACATTTGTACCCTAAAGTTCAAAGTAGGGATACAGCCTTGACATGGTGGCACAGCGGTGGGATCGTTTTAAACCCAAAAGCCAGTAAGATTTTTTTTTCCTTCTAGCTGCTTGGAAAGCAGAGCTGAAGGTAGATGCATATCTTATCTCTCCTTGCCTGAAGGCAGAGGTGTTAAGTTTTTTTTAACAAGGTCCTTTGTTAAGAGAAGGGTTCAATTAATGAGCAAACAACTGGTAAAGATAATTTACAAGCTGAATTGTGTTTTTTTTCTTTTTTACATCCTCGGAAGTAGCTAGTTAGAAACTCTCTGTTAACTCAGCAGCACTCAGCAGGAGCCTGAGCTAAGTACATCCCAGTTTCAGTCAACTGCAGAGGGGTGTGACCCAGCACAAGAAAACCAGGAAAATGACTACCAAAGAAGAAAAAGCTAAAGAGGAGGCCCACAAGAGAGCTATGGAGCTGAAAGAAAAAGAGATAGAGCTGAGAGACAGAGAAGAGAAAGCCAAAGAGGGGGCCCACAAGAGAGAGATGGAGCTGAGAGACAGAGAAGAGAAAGCCAAAGAGGAGGCCCACAAGAGAGAAATGGAGCTGGAAAAAGCCAAACAGGAGGCCCATGAAAGAGAAGAAAAAGCCAAACAGGAGGCCCATAAAAGAGAGATGGAGCTGAAAGAAAAAGAGATGGAACTGGAAGCAGCAAGGACTAGGCAGGGTGCATCAGACCATCCTAACAACTCCTCTCCAGGTACCACTTCCCATCCCAGGAAATTCCCCACCTACAAGGCAGGCGATGATACTGAGGCCTTCTTAGAAAATTTTGAAAGGGCCTGCCTTGGATACGACATCCCTCCAACCCAGTACATGGTAGAGCTGAGGCCGCAGCTCAGTGGACCCTTAGCAGAAGTGGCGGCTGAAATGCCTAAGGAACACATGAACAGTTATGAACTTTTTAAAAACAAGGCCAGACTCAGAATGGGGCTAACACCCGAGCATGCCCGTCGGCGGTTCAGAGCCCTAAGGTGGAAACCAGATGTGTCATTTACCCGGCATGCCTATCACATTGACAAAAATTGTGATGCCTGGGTATCAGGAGCAAATGTTAAATCTTTGGAAGATCTGCTTTCCCTAGTAAAAATGGAGCAGTTTTTAGAGGGAGTTCCTGAGGAAATAGAAAGGTACATCCTAGATGGGAAGCCCAAAACTGTAACCGAGGCGGGGGAGATTGGAGCCAAATGGGTGGAGGTGACAGAAAAGAAAAAAGCTAGTAGCAGTTGGAGCGAATATCAGAAGGGGCAAGCCGAAACAAAACCTTATCACCGGGGACAACCCAAGACCCCACCCACATCCCAAGGGAAACCCCAGACGCCTTCTCACCCCACCACACCAGTCTCCAGCAACCAACATCGCCCCGGTGATACCTTAGCAGGGCGATGTTTTAAATGTAATGAACTGGGACATATAAAGGCTCACTGCCCCAAGAACCCCAACCGATTACAGTTCATTACACCCCAATCACACCAAAGATCCCCAGACCCAGATGCCTCTCTCATACCCTCGGAGCGAAGGGAAACCTTGAGAGTGGGCGGAAAGAAGGTTATCGCTTGGAGGGACACTGGGGCACAAGTGTCAACTATCCACCAATCCCTAGTGGACCCCAAACTCATCAACCCGGAGGCTACAGTGACAATTCAACCCTTTGTGTCACAGTCTGTAACCTTGCCTACAGCCAAGTTGCATGTCCAGTACAAGGGCTGGTCAGGAATGTGGACTTTTGCAGTCTATGACAATTATCCCATTCCCATGCTGCTGGGGGAAGACTTGGCCAACCACGTGAAGCTAGCCAAGAGGGTGGGAATAGTCACCCGCAGCCAGGCTAAGCAAGCTTTCACCCCCATCCCTGTTCCTGAGCCGTCCACCAGGGCCCCGTCTGTGTTACCGGAGACCCAAAACCAGGTGGTGGAACCGGATCCCCTGCCAACGACTGCAACAGCCGTAGTGGATCCAATCCCAGAGACCCAGCCAAAGCCAGTCCCAGAACCGGAACTGGCAACGCAACCAGCACCAGAACCATTGCCAGCACTGAGTCCAGCGCTTGCAAGCCCGTCTACAACTCCAATGCCAGAGGGCACCAGCGAGCCTAAACTGGCGGAAGCAGCAGATAACCCTACCCAAGAGGCTCAGCCAGAGCCTGAAATACCACATAGTGCACCAGCGGACAGCGGTTCACAGTCAATGGAAAAAGCCCCAGCACCTGCATCGCTTCCAGAGGGACCAAGCCCCAGTCCACAGTCCAAGGAGGAACTGATGTCTCCAGCATCAAGGGAACAGTTCCAGGCCGAGCAGGAAGCAGATGACAGCCTGCAAAAAGCTTGGGCAGCGGCACGGAGCACCCCACCGCCTCTCAGCTCTTCTAACCGATCCCGGTTTGTTGTAGAAAAAGGACTTTTATACAAGGAGACTCTTTCTGGTGGGCACCAGGAAGACTGGCATCCTCAAAGACAGCTGGTAGTTCCCACTAAGTATCGGGTAAAACTCTTGAGCTTAGCCCATGATCATCCCAGTGGCCATTCTGGGGTGAACAGAACCAAAGACCGGTTGGGGAAGTCCTTCCACTGGGAGGGAATGGGCAAGGACGTTGCTAATTATGTCCGGTCTTGTGAGGTGTGCCAACGAGTGGGAAAGCCCCAAGACCAGGTTAAAGCCCCTCTCCAGCCACTACCCATAATTGAGGTCCCATTTCAGCGAGTAGCTGTGGATATTCTGGGTCCTTTCCCAAAGAAGACACCCAGAGGAAAGCAGTACGTACTGACTTTCATGGATTTTGCTACCCGATGGCCGGAAACTGTACCCTTAAGCAACACCAAGGCTAAAAGTGTGTGCCAGGCATTAGCAGACATTTTTGCCAGGGTAGGTTGGCCCTCCGACATACTTACAGATTCGGGAACTAATTTCCTGGCAGGGAACATGAAAAACCTGTGGAAAGCTCATGGGGTGAATCACTTGGTTGCCACCCCTCATCACCATCAAACCAATGGTCTGGTGGAGAGGTTTAATGGAACTTTGGGGGCCATGATACGTAAATTCGTAAATGAACACTCCAATGATTGGGACCTAGTGTTGCAGCAGTTGCTTTTTGCCTACAGGGCTGTACCACATCCCAGTTTAGGGTTTTCACCATTTGAACTTGTGTATGGCCGCGAGGTTAAGGGGCCATTACAGTTGGTGAAGCAGCAATGGGAGGGGTTTACGCCTTCTCCAGGAACTAACATTCTAGACTTTGTAAGCAACCTACAAAACACCCTCCGACACTCTTTAGCCCTTGCTAAAGAAAACCTAAAGGATGCTCAGGAAGAGCAAAAGGCCTGGTATGATAAACATTCCAGAGAGCGGTCCTTCAAAGTAGGAGACCAAGTCATGGTCTTAAAGGCGCTCCAGGCCCATAAAATGGAAGCGTCGTGGGAAGGACCATTCACGGTCCAGGAGCGCCTAGGAGCTGTTAACTATCTCATAGCCTCCCCCACCTCCAACATAAAGCCTAAGGTATACCATGTTAATTCTCTTAAGCCCTTTTATTCTAGAGAATTAAACGTTTGCCAGTTTACAGCCCAGGAAACTGATGACGCGGAGTGGCCTGCAGGTGTGTACTATGAAGGAAAAAGGAATGGTGGCGTGGAAGAGGTGAACCTCTCCACGACCCTGGGACGTCTGCAGCGACAGCAGATAAAGGAGCTGTGCACAAGCTTTGCACCGATTTTCTCAGCCACTCCAGGACGGACCGAACGGGCATACCACTCCATTGACACAGGTAATGCTCACCCAATTAGAACCCCACCCTACCGGGAGTCACCTCATGCCCAAGCGGCTATACAAAGGGAGATCCAGGACATGCTACAGATGGGTATAATCCGCCCCTCTACCAGTGCATGGGCATCTCCAGTGGTTCTAGTTCCCAAACCAGATGGGGAAATACGCTTTTGCGTGGACTACCGTAAGCTAAATGCTGTAACTTGTCCTGACAACTATCCAATGCCACGCACAGATGAGCTATTGGAAAAATTGGGACATGCCCAATTCATCTCTACTTTAGACTTAACCAAGGGGTACTGGCAAGTACCCTTAGATGAACCCGCTAAGGAAAGGTCCGCCTTCGTCACCCAGGCAGGGGTGTATGAATTCAATGTACTCCCTTTCGGGTTGCGAAATGCACCCGCCACCTTCCAAAGACTTGTAGATGGTCTCTTAGCGGGATTGGGAGAATCTGCCGTTGCCTATCTCGATGATGTGGCCATTTTTTCTGATTCATGGACAGAACACCTGGAGCACCTGAAAAAAGTCTTCGAGCGCATCCGGCAGGCAGGACTAACTGTTAAGGCTAAAAAGTGTCAAATAGGCCAAAACAGAGTGACATACCTGGGGCACCAGGTGGGTCAAGGAACTATAAATCCCCTACAGGCCAAAGTGGATGCTATCCAAAAGTGGCCGGTTCCAAAGTCAAAGAAACAGGTCCAATCCTTCTTAGGCTTGGCTGGATATTATAGGCGATTTGTACCACACTACAGCCAAATCGCCGCCCCGCTGACAGACCTAACCAGAAAGAAACAGCCAAATGCAGTTCAGTGGACTGATAAGTGTCAAAAGGCCTTTAACCAGCTTAAGGCAACACTCATGTCTGACCCTGTGCTAAGGGCCCCAGACTTTGACAAACCGTTCCTAGTAACCACAGATGCTTCCGAGCGAGGCGTGGGAGCAGTTTTAATGCAGGAAGGACCAGATCAAGAATTCCATCCTGTCGTGTTTCTCAGCAAGAAACTGTCTGAGAGGGAAAGCCACTGGTCAATCAGCGAAAAGGAATGCTACGCCATTGTGTACGCGCTGGAAAAGCTACGCCCATATGTTTGGGGACGGCGCTTCCAACTACAAACAGACCATGCTGCGCTACAGTGGCTTCATACCGCCAAGGGAAATAACAAAAAACTTCTTCGGTGGAGTTTAGCTCTCCAAGATTTTGATTTTGAAATACAACACATTTCGGGAGCTTCTAACAAAGTGGCTGATGCACTCTCCCGGGAAAGTTTCCCAGAGTTAACTGGTTAACAATTGTTTTTGGAATGAAACATATTGTTAGTTTTTATATAATCAGTAGTATGTCTAAAGGTACGTGTGTCTTATTAACTCTGTTTTCTCCTAGAGCTCCAGGAAAGAAATCACAGCCAGTGTGGAACCAAACGTCCAACACTATCTGTGATTTGGGGGGCGTGTCATAACTATAAAAGGAAGGGTAACAGCTCTCTGTGTACAGTACTAAAATCCCTCCTGGTCAGAGACTCCAAAATCCTTTTACCTGTAAAGGGTTAAGAAGCTCGGGTAACCTGGCTGACACCTGACCCAGAGGACCAATGAGGGGACAAGATACTTTCAAATCTTGGGGGGGGAAAGGCTTTTGTGTGTGTCCTTTGTTTAAGGGGTTGTTCGCTCTTGGGACTGAGAGGGACCAGACATCAATCCAGGTTCTCCCCATCTTTCTAAACAAGTTTCTCTTATTTCAAAATTGTAAGTAAAAGCCAGGCAAGGCGTCTTAGATTTACTTTGTTTTCTCAGCTTGTAAATGTACCTTTTACTAAAGTGCTTATCTTGTTTGCTATACTTTGAACCTAAGACAGAGGGGATTCCTCTGAGCTCTTTAAGTTTGATTACCCTGTAAAGTTATTTTCCATACTGATTTTACAGAGATGATTTTTACCTTTTTCTTTAATTAAAAGCCTTCTTTTTAAGAACCTGATTGATTTCTCCTTGTTTTAAGATCCAAAGGGGGTTTGGATCTGTATTCACCAGGAGTGGGTGAAAGGAAGGAGGGGGGAAGGGTCAATCTCTCCTTGTTTAAGATCCAAGCAGTTTGGATCTGTATTCACCAGGGAATTGGTGAAAGGTTTCTCAAGGCTTCCCAGGGAGGGAATCCATCGAGAATGGTGGCAGCGGGACCAGAGCTAAGCTGGTAGATAAGCTTAGCAGTTTTCATGCAGGCCCCTACATTTGTACCCTAAAGTTCAAAGTAGGGATACAGCCTTGACACCCTCTAATAGCATTGGTATCAGGATGCTCAACATCAGCAGCCGGGCAATCTGCCTCAGCACTCCACCCCTGAGCAAATCTTTCACCCTTAGCTTCACAAATATTATGCAATGAACAACACACTACTATGACCATGGGAATATTTTCCTCATTGAGGTCTAACCTGCCATAAAGGCATCACCAGAGCACCTTCAATCTGCCAAATGCATATTCAACGGTCATCCTGCACGTACTCAGCCTATTGTTGAACTGCTCCTTACTGCTGTCCAGGTTTCCTCTGTAGGGCTTCATGAGTCATGGGAGTAAGGGGTACACTGGGTCTCCCAGGATCACTTCCTGGGATTTCAACATCCCCCACTGGAATCTTTTGGTCTGGAAAGGAAGTCCCCACTTGCAGCTTTCTGTAGAGGCCGGTGTTCCTAAAGATGTGTGCATCATGCACCTTCCCGGACCACCCCGTGTTGATGTCAGTGAAATGCCTTCAGTGATCCACTAGTGCCTGCAACACCATGGAGAAGTACTCCTTCCTATTGATGTACTCTGTTGCAAGGTGGTTTGATGCCAAAATTGGGATATGCGTGCCATCTATTGCCCCTCTGCAGTTAGGGAAATCCATTTCCGCAAAGCCATCCACACATTGCCAAAGAGTCATAGTCCTTTACAGCAGGATGAGAATAATGGGCCTGCACACTTGTGTTAATGCAGCCCCAACAGTCGACTTCCTGACTCCGAACTGATCTGTGACCGACCAGTAGCAGTCAGAAGTTGCCAGCTTCCACACTGTGATTGCCACACGCTTCTCCACCAAGAGGGCAGTTCTCATTTTGGTGTCCATGTGCCGCAGAGCAGGGGCAAGCTCCGCACAAAATTCCAGGAAGGTGGCTTTACGCATCCGAAAGTTCTGAAGCCACTGGTCCTCATCTCAGATGTACATAACGATGCAATCCCACCACTCTGTTTGTTTCATGAGCCCAAAAGCAATGGTCCACTGTTGTGCAGCTGCTCTGTGAATGCCAAAGGTCATCTGGTGTTGCTTCTATCCATGGCACACAGCAGGTCCGGCAACTCTGACTCCTGTTCAGATAGGAACCTCATAATTAACTGCACTGCCATCTGCGATTTGTTAATGACAGTTAACAGAAGAGCAGTGCAGGATCCATCCTTTCACACAGAGATGGCACACAGTAAACAGGGGCCGTTGAAAAATGCCACAAACTGCAGTCGGAAGCCCATAAAATGCTGGGACTGGAAAACAATGCATCATGGGATGTTGAGCCTGCACTGTGATCCACTCTGCCAACCCACAAGTCCTAGCGGCAGAAGGTGGCGAGTAACACTGTGGGATAGCTACCCACAGCACACTGCTCTTACTGTTAATACTAGAGCACCAAGCGTGGACATGCTCTGCCGACAGAAGGAGTATAGTGTGAACATGCAATAGTGATGTTATTATAGTGATTTTTGGTCACTGACATAACGTTTGTTGACAAAACTCTGTAGCGTAGACAAGGCCTAAGATCAGTTGAAGAGGAGAGAGAGACTGTTGTCTGTAGGACCTCTGTCTCATCTGTTGCAGTAAACCGTAGACCACAGGCAACCTTAATTCCGGGCATTTCCTAACTTGCGAGTGCTTGAATTTGTAACCTTAATAACGTTCTTTTAACATATAGTTGGTTTGTTTGTTGTGAATGATATAAAAAAGTGAACTAACATTATTTCATTAAAGGTTGTCTGGTGCCCTATATGAAATGCATTGGTTGTCTCAATCTACTCCTTATGGGACAGATGACCACTTCACAGAAGCCACCAGCACAAATGGTAGTAACCCATCCATCTAAGGTACTTATATGGCTCCCATCACCAGAGCATCTGAGCACCTCACAATAACACAATGTATTCTCACAACACCCCTGTAAGATAGGGCTGTGCTATTATTCGCAATTTACAGATGATGACCCAAGACCCTGAGAGACAAGAGCTTGTCTACACTTAAAAGCTACTGTAGCACTTCAGTGAAGAGCTACCTACGGCGATGGGAGGGGTTCTCCTGTCTGCGTTAGATAATTCCCTTCCCTGAAAGGTGGTAGCTAGGTTATGGAAGAATTCTCCCATCGACACATCGCTATCTATACTGAGGTTAGTTTGGTTTAACTGCAGCGTTCAGGATTGTAGATTTTTCACACCCCTGAGCGATGTAGTTAAATCAACTTGATTTTCTAGTGTTGACCAGGCCTCTGTGACTTGGACGTTTGTGGAAGATCAGGTAATTGAACCACAGTCTCCCAAGTCCCAGGCTAGCCCTCTAACAACCAAATCACCCCTCATCACTGTAACTGTCACCCTTGTGGCCAGTCTAAGCTTAGAGGCCAATGATAGATGGGTATGGAGACCAAACTATCCTCCCTTCCCTTAAAGATGAAAGGAGAGGAATGAAGCACAGTGTGGAGAAATAAACCTGCAGCCCTGTTCTGTAGGTAAATAGAGGACTTTTTCACTCTCCGAGGCTTCTTTTATGGACAATAATCACTGGTCTACAATTTTTGAGAAGTCGTCTGCTTCAGAGATAAAATGTGCTATTTATTATGTATTTTGATGTGCTGAATTCAAATATGACAATTAAAACAACTGATTGGCTACTGTTTCTAAGATATTTAAGTTTTTACATTTTATGTCTATGTATATGGTGTAGATAGTAGAGTTTTAATCATAAATTGTAAACCTAGGTCTTTTCATTTGTTTATGGTTGCTTTACATGATAATATTTCACCTGTCCTGTTTATGTAACACTTTAAAAATCAGCAAAAGGGTTATATAAATCAAATTTATTATGAAACAAAAGGCAAAAAACTATTATGTACATAGTTTAGTCCTATTCAGTGTCTACTCGGCGCTTCTTGGCTTGTCTCTTGTATTCATTAAATGGAGCATCTCTTGTCACTGTCCAGCAATAGTCTGCAAGCATTGATGGGCTCCATTTGCCCTGATAGCGTTTCTCCATTGTTGCAATGTCCTGGTGAAATCGCTGGCCGTGCTCGTCGCTCACTGCTCCGCAGTTCGGTGGAAAAAAATCTAGATGAGAGTGCAAAAAATGTATCTTTCGTGACATGTTGCAACCAAGGCTTTTGTATGCCTTGAGGAGGTTTTCCACCAACAACCTGTAGTTGTCTGCCTTGTTGTTTCCGAGAAAATTTATTGCCACTAACTGGAAGGCTTTCCATGCCATCTTTTCCTTGACACGCAGTGCATGGTCAAATGCATCATCTCAAAGAAGTTCACGAATCTGAGGACCAACAAAGACACCTTCCTTTATCTTAGCTTCACTTAACCTTGGAAATTTTCCACGGAGGTACTTGAAAGCTGCTTGTGTTTTGTCAATGGCCTTGACAAAGTTCTTCATCAGACCCAACTTGATGTGTAAGGGTGGTAACAAAATCTTCCTTGATTCAACAAGTGGTGGATGCTGAACACTTTTCCTCCCAGGTTCCAATGACTGTCGGAGTGGCCAATCTTTCTTGATGTAGTGGGAATCTCTTGCACGACTATCCCATTCGCAGAGAAAACAGCAGTACTTTGTGTATCCAGTCTGCAGACCAAGCAAGAGAGCAACAACCTTCAAATCGCCACAAAGCTGCCACTGATGTTGGTCATAGTTTATGCACCTCAAAAGTTGTTTCATGTTGTCATAGGTTTCCTTCATATGGACTGCATGACCAACTGGAATTGATGGCAAAACATTGCCATTATGCAGTAAAACAGCTTTAAGACTCGTCTTCGATGAATCAATGAACAGTCTCCACTCATCTGGATCGTGAACGATGTTGAGGGCTGCCATCACACCATGGATGTTGTTGCAGGCTACAAGATCACCTTCCATGAAGAAGAATGGGACAAGATCCTTTTGACGGTCACGGAACATGGAAACCCTAACATCACCTGCCAGGAGATTCCACTGCTGTAGTCTGGAGCCCAACAGCTCTGCCTTACTCTTGGGTAGTTCCAAATCCCTGACAAGGTCATTCAGTTCACCTTGTGTTATGAGGTGTGGTTCAGAGGAGGAGGATGGGAGAAAATGTGGGTCCTGTGACATTGATGGTTCAGGACCAGAAGTTTCATCCTTTTCCTCTTCCTCGTCTGACTCAAGTGAGAATGATTCTGTTGCATCAGGAACCGGCAGTCCTTCTCCGTGGGGTACTGGGCATATAACTGATGGAATGTTTGGATAATGCACAGTCCACTTTTTCTTCTTTGACATACCTTTCCCAACTGGAGGCACCATGCAGAAGTAACAATTGCTGGTATGATCTGTTGGCTTTCTCCAAATCATTGGCACTGCAAAAGGCATAGATTTCCTTTTCCTGTTCAACCACTGGCGAAGATTTGTTGCACAAGTGTTGCAGCATATGTGTGCACCTCTTGTCCTGATCTCCAATTTTGCAGCCAAAATAAAGGTGATAGGCCTTCTTAACCATAGTGGTTATACTGCGCTTTTGTGATGCAAAAGTCACTTAACTTCTGCCATGTTTGTGGTGATCTGCACTGTTCACACAAGTACGAGGCATCTCTGCTCACTTTGGCTAAACAGAAATGTGTCCCTTTGCAAAATCAAACACTGACAAATAAGAGAGCATGACACTGTATGATTTCTAGAGCTGATATAGGGCAATTTGTTCAGCAGAGTGATGTAAGCTTCGTTATGATTGCATCATCCATGACTTCTAGGAATAACATGATGCAATTCATATCATGTATGACGCAATACCAGCTTCAGATTGCATCATTCATTGTTTTGCCTAAAAAGCAAGTACTGTCCAAACCCAGTCATAGATTTATTCATAGATCCAGTCAAAGATGTATTTTAGTCATTTCTGGTTTAAATTGAGATCCCTTCCCTTTATAACTCACTTATCCTCCGCCATTCCCAAGTTAAGGGTCGTATATACTGACCCAATAGCATATCTTGAAAACTAGAGCCAATCAACAATTTTAAGCATCATTTTCGTTCTCTGTGACCCAGAATTAGTAAAGTTTGACTACATTTATTTCAGAAGCATTTTGGCTGTAGAGCAGTGTTTCACTTAAAAATGTTAAATCATGACAGGCACTGGCTGTCTCCTGAGATGTCACCATATCCCAGAATAAAATACTGTTGTCCTTTTTGGCCTGAGCGGTTAGCTAATATTGTAGGGTTCTTTCTGTTAGAAAGAGAAATTGCTGAAACAAGGCAAGTATATTCTCTGAGTTTTTTTACACAAACTATACACAAAATCCCATTCCCTGAACACAGTAGAAATCAACAGCAGGCGGTTTCCTCACTCAGAAATCACCAAGTCTGCCCCTCCAGCGAGCTCTGTGTCCAAGAGGTCCTCTTCCTTCCTTTCAGGGTTTGTCTATACTATGAAGACTATACCGGCATAGCTATGTCAGCATAGCCCCACAGTACAGATGCATTCTACACTAACAGAAGGTGTTTTAATATCGGTGTAGGAACACCACCTCTCCCAATGACATTAAAGGCCTGTCTACACTTGAAATGCTATAGTGGCACAGCCATAGGCGCCGACTCCGTGGGTGCTCCAGGGTTGGAGCACCCACAGGGAAAAATTAGCGGGTGCTTGGCACCCACCGGCAGCCAAGCTCTCCCCACCTTGCCTCCTCCCCCGCTCTCAAGTGCGCTGCGTCACCGCTGCTTCCCGCCCTCCTGCTGCCTAACAGCTGTTTGGCGGTGCTTAGGACTTTCCCGGGGGGAGGGGGAGGAGTGGGGACGTGGTGCGCTCAGGGGAGGAGATGGAGAAGGGGCGGGGATTTGGGGGAACAGGGTGGAATGGGGTGTGGCAAGGGTGGTGCAGGAGTGGGAAGAGGCGGGACAGGGGCAGGGCCGGGGGGGTGGTCAAGCACCCACAGGGCAGAGGAGAGGTCTGTGCCTATGGGTAGTGTAGACACTACCTATGCCAATTAGGGTTGCCAGGTGCCCTGTTTTCAACCAGAAAGTCAAAAACCTGGCAGTGTCTGGTCAGCTGTACTGACTGGACACCAAAAGTCTGGTTACCATGGGCGTGAGGCGGGGAGGTGAGGTGCCGGGTCATCAACCCACACCAGCCCCTGCTCATCCAAGGGCTGCCTCCTACCTGCCTCCGGCAGGCAGCAGCCACCGCATCAGGCTGCTGCTCCAGAGCAGAAGGAGCCCAGTAGGAGTTGGGAGGGAGGTGGAGAGGATCCAGCTATGAGGAAGGGAGAAGGGGGAGATCAGCGAGTGACAGGAGAAGGGCGGGGAGAGGAGCAAGTGTGGGGCGGGGCCTGGAGGAAGAGGCAGAGCAAAGTGCAGGGCAGGAAGGTCCGGTTGTCAGCAATTAGAAAGTTGCCAGTCCTAATGCCAGTGGGAGGGGTTCTCCCATCAGTGTAGGTAATCCTCCTCCCCGAAATGCAGTAGCTAGGCTGATGGAAGAATTCTTCTGTTGACCTAGCGCTATCTACACTGGGGGTTAGGTCAGCTTAACTACGTTGCTCAGGGGTGTGGATGTAGATGGGTCAACCTAACTTTTTAGTGTAGACCAGGCCTAACTACATCAATGAAAGCATTCTTCCATCAACATAGTTGTGTCTACACTTGGGATTATGTCGGCATAGCTACACTGGTCAGGGATGTAGTTTTTTCACATCCCTGATATAACTTTCAAGTGAAAACCAAGCCTCAAGGTCTCACTCATAACTCATTCTTCAGAATTTCTGATGGCTTCTCTTCTGCCTCTAGAGCACACAGACTGCAAAACCAATATCCTAGAATCTAGCCCCTGCATTTGCAGTCAGGGAAACCCCTCAGCCCAGACGGCATATCTCTGACCTGCCATCTGCCTTGGGGACTCCCTCCTTTTTTGTAGCAGTTGTTTTCTATATAAAGCAGCTTGATTGCCCCTTCTATTGAGCTTGAACAAGAATGCCTGGCACACCCATAGGCTTTCATTTGGTCTAAGATTGTCTTTAGATCAAAGACTCGCTTGAATGCAACCACTAGCACCTGTCATCATAACAATACTGAGAGACTAAAGCCAGGAATCCAGGTTACAGTATCCCAACTATAGAATATTTTTGAAAGCAGAGTTAAGTACAGAAATCTTTAAAATGATGGAAATTGCAGGCTGCATTCAAGCAGGATAGATGTGTTCTGAATATTAAAAACAAAATAAAACCCCAAACTAATTTTGAAGTATTGTGGCTAGTGCAAATCTCCAAAGAGATTAATTTAAATATCTACAGATGAAAAGATTCCTTATAACGAGGGAAACAGAACAGCCCCTGCTCTTTAGATATGGGGAAAAAATTCAGGGCCTGATCCCTGCATCTATTATAGTCAATGGAAAGATTAGGAGGGTGAAGCAGTATCTTTTATTGGACCAAATTTTCTTGGTGAAAAAGACGTGCTTTTGAGCTTACACAGAGCTCTTCTTCAGACTTGAAGATCCAATTGTGACGTTGCAGTCTATATGGTTTTATAAAAATATGATAAGTGAATATAATGTAACTGGGATATGCTTCATGCAAAAGGTCTCTTGTAAGGTATCACTACAAAGCTTATAATCTACTGAGTGTGATCATCCTATTTGTATAAATGTACCACTCTTGTATCTAAAACTAGAAATATAAAATATAACTCTGAGGGCCTATTGTAATTATGCAAAGTGTGGGCCATTAATGGTGGTTTGGAATCTTGATGACTCCCATTAACCAGGACCATTGTCTGCAGATGGCTGTGTTTTACCTGTGAGTCTTCCTGTATATGTGTGTGCTGGCAAGTGGGTAATGAAGTCTTGCAGTGACATGTGATCATGTCACCTGAACTGGAATCCATCTTTAACCTTTTCCAGTGAGGGGGGGGGGTGGAAACCCAGAGGGACAAAGGGTTCCTGCCTTATGCAAAAGATATATAAAGGGGTGGAACAGAACAAAGAGAGAGAGAGGAGTCATCATGAAGAATCGCCTAGCCACCACCTAAGCTGGAACAAGAGCTGTACCAGGGGAAAGAAGTGTGCCCAGACCTGGAAGGTGTCCAGTCTGAGGAAAAAACTTACTGAAGCATCTCTAAGGGTGAGATTATCTGTATTTAGTTTGATTAGACATAGATTTGCGCATTTTATTTTATTTTGCTTGGTAACTTACTTTGTTCTGTCTGTTACTACTTGGAACCACTTAAATCCTACTTTTTGTATTTAATAAAATCACTTTTTACTTATTAATTAACTAAGAGTATGTATTAATACCTGGAGAAGCAAACAACTGTGCATATCTCTCTATCAGTGTTATAGAGGGCGAACAATTTATGAGTTTACCCTGCATAAGCTTTATACAGGGTAAAACGGATTTATTTGGGTTTAGACCCCATTGGGAGTTGGGCATCTGAGTGCTAAAGAGAAGCACACTTCTGTGGACTGTTTTCAGGTAAACCTGGAGCTTTGGGGCAAGTAATTCAGACCCTGGGTCTGTGTTGGAGCAGACGGGAGTGTCTGGATCAGCACGACAGGGTACTGGAGTCCTGAGCTGGCAGGGAAAACAGGGATAGAAGTAGTCTTGGCACATCGGGTGGCAGTTCCCAAGGGGGTTTCTGTGATCCAACCCGTCACACCAGTCAAAGATATTATCTTACCCACCTTGTCTCTCTAATATCCTGGGACCAACATGGCTACAACACTGCATAGAACAATGGAAAGACTGAGATGCTTGCTAGCTAACAAGGTGCTGACATATATAAATTGGCTATTAAGAATTAAATCACAAGAGGACATACTACCTGAATTAAACATAAATGAAGCTAGGAACGATTTGATTTGAAGGTCAGGCTAGATTATTATAATAGTCCCTTCTGGCCTTAAAAATCTATGACTTGTTGGATTTATAAATGACTGACCTACATGCAGAGAAATCATGTGTATAACCACCAGATTCCCATCCTGGAGAGAAACTGATTGGAGATTAGTGAGAGTCTTTCAGGTATTGTTCTTAAGAATATGACAGGCCATGAAGACATAAAGGTGGCCCACACTGTGGCCCAATGCCATGCTCCTGTAATTAGGCACAGCTATATAGAAGTCAATGGAGCTGCACTCACTTACACCGTCAAGAATTTGGCCCTCTGATTTTTTAACTTTTCCAGGATCCTGTAAGTAGGCACAATCAGCAAATTAAGATTACCACTGCCTACACAATGTGTCGAAGTACATCTCAGTTTCAGGTAGAAGAATATGCTATAAGAAATATCAGATTTTATATCCCTGATTTCTTTATTAGATAATTATATATTATTGAAACTATAAATTAACATCTAAGAACACTATTCATAGTGAGGATTCAAGACTCAGAGGGTGACAGACTCAAATTATGCATTTACAATTTCTATTTTCTTTTCTAATTTCTCCTTTTAAGGGGAGAACTTCTCCTCCATCCCTGTGCACGTCATCTTCAAACAATATCACAGTCAAAGATTCTCTAAATTATTCTTCTCTAACAGGTCTGGCCAAGATTTTCAAGAATGACTAATGATTTGGGGTGCTTATGACTCTGAAAAAGCTTGATTTTCAAAGGGCAGGTGTGCTACTCTTTTTGAAAATCAGTCACCTTTATGGAATCTCAAGTTGGGCCCCTCCCCCAAAATAGATGCTCCTAAAATCACTAGCTGCTTTTGAAACTCCTGGGTGGGCTTTTCAGAAGTGCCTAAGGCCCACATCCTTAAAGGTATTTAGACACCTATCTCCCAAAATGGGAACTAGGTGTCTAAAATACCTTTGAGTGACTTAGGAGCACAAGTCAATGAGTGCTCCTAAATCATATAAGAACTCTTAAAAATTCCACTTTTGGCCTTTTAAAATTGTTTCCATTAAAGTTCAGCAATATGGTTCCGACTTGTAATGCCTGGTGACTTGTGAGGCCTCCCTTATCCTGTCTGTTCTAGTGACATTCAAGTCAGCCTACTGATCTACCTGATTAGACCTAAAAAGAGTACATTCAATAAAACATGCATATGCATAAAATATTTAACATATAATTATGCATTTTCCCTAAGGAATTAGCATTGAGAAAGCTAACAGTTGTCTTGTGAAACACATTCAAAGCATACTATGCATATTTATAGCAAACAACAAAATTACTTACCTGTAATGTTGTTCTCTGAAAATACATCTCTAGGGATCACTACTCCTGGATCCATGCTCTTAGCACATCACCAGGAGGAAAGGCTTCTCAGTCTAATGCTGAGCCATTACATGCTACACAGGAGTCTTGGATGACCCCTTTGCACAATGTCTGGGCTCCACTTCAAGGTTCTACAGTCAGCGGCTTTATACACAGGAAGAGAATGTTCCCAAATAAAAAGTCAATCAAAATAAACGCAGAAGTTACAGAATCCTCCAAATTTGGGCCCCTCTCTAGCAGAGTACTTAAGCACATGCCCAACTTTAGCCATATGTTTAGTCCCATTGATGTTCTCCCTGTGTTAGGGTTGCCAATTCTCTCCAGCCAGAGTCAATGAGACAACTCATGTGCACAATGTTAAACATAGACCTATATGCTTTCCTGCGTTGGATGGGAGATGAGGGAAAGGTGAGTAACTGGTAATTCATTGAGAAGCATATTGTCAGCAATCAATGAGGCTTAGGTGCCTAACATGCTTAGATGCTCCCCACAGACCAGGACACACCAACTCAAAGCGGCATCAAACCCTGCCAGAACCACTGATACAAAACCTGCAGACATATCTCAACCACTACAATAATCAACACCCCCCACAACACACCTTGCAACATCCATGGATCCTACACATGCCTATCACAACATGTGGTGTACCTCATCCAGTGCACTAAATGCCCCAGTAACAACTCTGTCTGTTTTCACCCACAATCACTATGTTCTTGAATTAACTCTCACAAGAAAATGATAAAACATACAAATACTATAAACAGACTCCAACATGCAGCTGCAGAACTGGAATTAATTTGCAAACTAGATACCATCAGATTAGGCCTGAATAAAGACTGGGAGTCATTACGAAACCTAAACTTAATTTCCCCAATACTAATTTCTCCCTACTGTTACTCACACCTTTTTGTCAACTGTCTGTAATGGGCCACTCTCTTACCACTTCAGAAGTTATTTTTCCTCTCTTGGTATCCTGCTGTTAATTGATTTATCTCATTAGCACCCCCATCCTTTCATGTATTTATACCTGCTCCTGATTTTTTTACTTCATACACCTGATGAAGTGGGTTCTAGCCCACGAAAGCTTATGCCCAAATAAATTTGTTAGTCTCTAAGGTGCCACAAGGACTCCTCATTTTTTTTGCTGATACAGACTAACATGGCTACCACTGAAACTTTTCACAAAGTGATCACTCTGTAGCTGACCTATCAGAGCTCATCCTGAAAAGAATCTGTGACGGGTCCCCCCCAAGTGCCACCTGGAACTGGGGTACAGCTGAGCCCTCTGTCTCACCAGTCTGGGTTCCCTCTTGCACTGTGACCTTGTGACAAGCTGCAAAGCCCTCCAAGTTTGTACTCACACCAACAGCCACAGGCAGGGACCACACCCAGCTGTATTCATGAATGCTCTGGTCAGCCACTCATGAACCCACAACAGAGAGGCTACAGCCAAAATACTCCCAGCTCCCCAGCCTAAGTTCTCAGAGCTGTACTGTCTTGCCCTGGTCAAAACCCGACCAGCATGTCTTTATTACCCAGTCTGTCACTTCTACAAAGGAAAGTGGACATGCACCAATTCTTGTTCATGAGTTGAAATTGATCACCTTTGCACAAAGTGATTATAAGTGATAGCTAACAGAGCAAAGTAGATTACCATAAGAAATAAAACAAAACCATAATCTAAGCTTAAAGTATTAGTTAGGATTTGAATCAAGCCATGTCTCACCCAGTTTGATAGTACAAGCTGTACAGGGAGATGTCAGCAAACCAGTAAAGTGCCCGAAACCACTATGGCTTATTGCTCAAAGCAGCCAAGTCAGCAGGCTGCAAATTGGCCATGTCACAGCCTCAGCTTGACCAAGGCAGGAGGGGAGGGGGTTTTGGGTGACACAGAAAAGGCAGCTTGACCCCGCGTCCTTCCTGATAAGAATTGTGTTGAAGTTGCTGATACATGCATTTTAGAAGAGCAGGTTGTGCCCCAGGATTGTCTATTGGGGCCTCAAGGCTGCAAATTCTGGAAAAACCCACACCTGGTTAATCAATAATCAGAAGGAACCTCTTGCTTGACCATTGAAACTGCTTGCTTGACAAGTTTTCTTTAAGGGACATGTCATTCTATTACTAATGTATAAATAAGGGGGGAAAGTTTGAGGTAGTTGGACTCTTCTGGACTCTCCCTCTGGATACATCTTGCGGTCCCCACCGGCAGATAGAAGATTTGGCCACTGGAAGCCTGCTGCTGGGCCACTCGAGAGCCACACTCAGCTTTGGTAATTATCAAGGGTTGGGGGTGTTTCACTAACCTGTTGCGGACGTGTGTAAATGCTTGAGACTAAGTAAAGTTTAGCTTTAAGTGAAAGTTCTCTTGTGTTGTCCTGTTTGTGCCAGCCATCTATCGGTCGGACGGCCGTGTCTTCCCTGATTTATTTCCTGACACCACCTCACACAGAGTAAAAGTTACCAAGAGCTTTGGGTTGAAAGAACCCCGGGTAACACAAACAGGTTACCTTTTCATACACAGGTAGGCTTCCTTCTTTCCTGCCTGGGACCAGCACCCCACCTCCCCACCCCCAGTTCAGTCTTTTTCCTCTGGTACTTTTCAGGTGTGTTTTTATAGGGAGAGTGAGGTCCAGTCATGATGTCATTTCCTCCTTTTATATCTTATTCCAATTTTCTGGAAAGCTCTTTTGCTGTGACCTGGATCAAACAGTTCCCATTGTGTAGTGCTATCTCTGAGAGGTTTCTATTGTACACACTTCCTGGGGTAATCCTTGAGCTTATGTGCATTTCCTCAATAAGCCATTAACATTGTTTGGCCTTTTTTATTGTCATCCCTGAAAGGCTGCTTGTGGGGGTTCTCAACCTCACAACATGTTTCAGTAGCACATACATAGCCAAACTTCATAACTTCACATACAATGATAGCACATACAATCCAATGAGATTGTTTAGCCGATCAAGACTTTTAGAATGATACATCACAAGGCATACTTTGTACAAAACATATCCTAATTATATGACAGTGGTGAATATAGGGGTGTCAGGGTGTCACAGAAACCTCCACAACATTTTCAAAAGATGAGCCTGGGAACTTAAATTCTTAACTTTGCTAGACTCTAAAAATGATGGACTGAACAGACACACTGGATTTATAATTAATTACAATTATTTGTAACCCACTAACCCCACTTCACCTTGAACGGTCCCTTAGAATGTGTGTTAACTACTTATGCTAAACAATCTGTTCCACCTTGTATTTAGCTGTGACATTCTGAGCCCTGGTCTACGCTACAGAGTTAGGTTGACGTAAGTTAGCTTATGTCAACCTAACTCTGTAAGTGTCTACACTAAAATATAGCTCCCACTGATGTAACTTGCCCACTACACCGATTTAATAACTTCACCTTCATGAGAGGCATAGCACTTCGTCTGATGTAGTTACATCAACAGTGTCAGTGTAGATACTGCATTGCTTACATCACCTGTTGCTGCCTTTCAGAAACTGTCCCACAATCATCAGAGGTGGTAGCCATGTTAGTCTGTATCCACAAAAACAACGAGGAGTCTGGTGGCACCTTAAAGACTAACAGATTTATTTGGGCATAAGCTTTCGTGGATAAAAAACCTCACTTCTTCAGATGCATGGAGTGAAAATTACAAATACAGGCATAAATATACTGGCACATGAAGAGAAGGGAGTTACCTCACAAGTGGAGAACCAGTCTTGACAAGGCCAATTCAGTCAGGGTGGATGTGGTCCACTCCCTCTAATTGATGAGGAGGTGTCAATACTAAGAGAGAGAAAATTGCTTTTGTAGTGAGCCAGGCACTCCCAGTCCCTATTCAAGCCCAAATTAATGGTGTTAAGTTTACAAATGAATTGCAGCTCTGCAGTTTCTCTTTGAAGTCTGTTTTTGAAGTTTTTGTTGTTGAAGGATGGCTACTTTTAAATCTGTTATTGAATGTCCAGGGAGATTGAAGTGTTCTCCTATTGGCTTTTGTATGTTACCATTCCTCATGTCTGATTTGTGTCCATTTATTCTTTTACATAGAGACTGTCCGGTTTGGCCAATGTACATGGCAGAGGGGCATTGCTGGCACATGATGGCATATATCACATTAGTAGATATGCCTGTATCTGTAATTTTCACTCCATGCATCTGAAGAAGTTGGGTTTTTTACCCATGAAAGGTTATGCCCAAATAAATCTGTTAGTCTTTAAGGTGTCACCGGACTCCTCGTCATCCCACAATGCTCCACACTGGTAGTTAAATTGGTGTAAGAGCGCCTGGTGAGGACACGCATTGCCGACACAAGGACTGTAGTGTGGATGTGTAAAAAACCAATTCAATTACTGCAGTGGCTGTACAGCGAGGTAACTTAGGTCAACGTAATTTTGTAATGTAGACTTGCACTGAGTATCTTTCCCAGGAAGAGCTCTGTGTAGCTCAAAAGCTTGTCTCTCTCACCAACAGAAGTTGGTCCAAGAAAAGATATTACCTCATCCACCATGTCTCTCTCATATCCTGGGACCAACTTGACTTAAGAAAGCATTTGAGTCTGAGATTTTGTAGCAGCCACAGGACTGTCTATTGCACATTGTGTGGGTCAGAACGAATCAACAATTGCATTTCATAGGATTACTATGGAGTTCTTTGTGGCATTACATTTTGTGAAAATTCACTAGGTAACTTGGAAGTTAACTTATGTCACCACAGTAATGAAATTGGCCATCATACTCAGAAAACATATGTGGTACTATGGTATGTGTAAGCAACTTTTCAGTTCACAGTGTACTATCATTTATTCTCTGATTATCTCACAGCTGCGGACTCTCAGAATTAACATGCTTAGCATAGCCTACTTGAATATAACAGGTTTCAGAGTAGCATCCGTGTTAGTCTGTATCCGCAAAAAGAACAGGAGTACTTGTGGCACCTTAGAGACTAACAAATTTATTAGAGCGTAAGCTTTCGTGGGCTACAGCCCACTTCTTCAGATGCATATAGAGTGAAACATATATTGAGGAGATATATATACACACATACAGAGAGCATGAACAGGTGGGAGTTGTCTTACCAACTCTGAGAGGCCAATTAAGTAAGAAAAAAAACTTTTGAAGTGATAATCAAGATAGCTCAGTACAGTCAGTTTGATAAGAAGTGTGAGAATACTTACAAGGGGAGATAGATTCAATGTTTGTAATGGCTCAGCCATTCCCAGTCCTTATTCAATCCTGAGTTGATTGTATCTAGTTTGCATATCAATTCCAGCTCAGCAGTCTCTCATTGGAGGAACAAATCTGTACAGACACATGCCTAGAACCCCGACCAGGGGTATTCTATTTGCTACCCAAGATCCATAAACCTGGAAATCCTGGACGCCCCATCATCTCAGGCATTGGCACCCTAACATCAGGCTTGTCTGGTTATGTGGACTCTCTCCTCAGACCCTACGCTACCAGCACTCCCAGCTATCTTCGAGACACCACTGACTTCCTGAGGAAACTACAATCCATCGGTGATCTTCCAGAAAACACCATCCTGGCCACTATGGACGTAGAAGCCCTCTACACCAATATTCCACACAAAGATGGACTACAAGCTATCAGGAACAGTATCCCCGATAATGTCACAGCTAACCTGGTGGCTGAACTTTGTGACTTTGTCCTCACCCACAACTATTTCACATTTGGGGACAATATATACCTTCAAGTCAGCGGCACTGCTATGAGTACCCGCATGGCCCCACAGTATGCCAACATTTTTATGGCTGACTTAGAACAACGCTTCCTTAGCTCTCGTCCCCTAATGCCCCTACTCTACTTGCGCTACATTGATGACATCTTCATCATCTGGACCCATGGAAAAGAAGCCCTTGAGGAATTCCATCATGATTTCAATAATTTCCATCCCACCATCAACCTCAGCCTAGATCAATCCACACAAGCGGTCCATTTCCTGGACACTACTGTGCTAATAAGCGATGGTCACATAAATACCACCCTATACCGGAAACCTACTGACCGCTACACTTACCTACATGCCTCCAGCTTCCATCCAGGACACACCACACGATCCATTGTCTACAGCCAAGCTCTAAGATATAACCGCATTTGCTCCAATCCCTCAGATAGAGACAAGCACCTACAAGATCTCTATCAAGCATTCTTAAAACTACAATACCCACCTGCTGAAGTGAAAAAACAGATTGACAGAGCCAGACGAGAACCCAGAAGTCACCTCCTACAAGACAGGCCCAACAAAGAAAATAACAGAACACCACTAGCTGTCACCTTCAGCCCCCAACTAAAACCTCTCCAGCGCATCATCAGAGATCTACAACCTATCCTGAAAGATGATCCTTTACTCTCACAGATCTTGGGAGACAGACCTGTCCTCGCTTACAGACAACCCCCCAACCTAAAGCAAATACTCACCAGCAACCACACATCACTGAACAAAAACACTGACCCAGGAACCTATCCTTGTAACAAAGCCCGATGCCAACTCTGTCCACATATCTATTCAAGTGACATCATCATAGGGCCTAATCACATCAGCCATACCATCAGGGGCTCGTTCACCTGCACATCTACCAATGTGATATATGCCATCATGTGCCAGCAATGCCCCTCTGCCATGTACATTGGCCAAACCGGACAGTCTCTACGCAATAGAATTAATGGACACAAATCTGACATCAGGAATCATAATACTCAAAAACCAGTGGGAGAACACTTTAACCTGTCTGGCCATTCAATGACAGACCTGCGGGTGGCTATCTTACAACAGAAAAACTTCAAAAACAGACTCCAACGAGAGACTGCTGAGCTGGAATTGATATGCAAACTAGATACAATCAACTCAGGATTGAATAAGGACTGGGAATGGCTGAGCCATTACAAACATTGAATCTATCTCCCCTTGTAAGTATTCTCACACTTCTTATCAAACTGTCTGTACTGAGCTATCTTGATTATCACTTCAAAAGTTTTTTTTCTCTTACTTATTTCGCCTCTCAGAGTTGGTAAGACAACTCCCACCTGTTCATGCTCTCTGTATGTGTGTATATATATCTCCTCAATATATGTTTCACTCTATATGCATCCGAAGAAGTGGGCTGTAGCCCACGAAAGCTTATGCTCTAATAAATTTGTTAGTCTCTAAGGTGCCACAAGTACTCCTGTTCTTTTTACTGGAATATAATTAGGGCTGCCACTCCACTGGAAATGGTAGTGTCACAGATTGTATGATTTCCTATGTACTTTAAGAGGTTGCAAAGGTTGCTAACATTTTTCCATCCCTTCCTATCCTCAAGCCTGAAACATTCAATTGCTGATTGGGTTTCTCATAATACGAGGTAGAGACAATCAATAAGGAAAGGATCCAATGCAGTGTTCCCAATTTGGCAAGCAGGAAATGCAACATCAGGAATTTATACCCAGTGTTGGAAAACTCTTTTAGGACATTACTTACATGGAGGCCCCATCCCCTGAATCCTGTTACAGGCTCAACATTTCCATTTATCAGAAAAGCAGCTCTACCTATCAATGCAAAATCTAGCTGACTTCCAAAAGACATGAACTTTGGTCATCAAATCTCTCTAGGACAACCTAATCATACATGTCAGCCAGGTCCACTCCTGACTACGTGTGCCACTAAAACCTCCACAAAAATTCTCCTGAGAGATGAGATGGGATGTTAACACCAGAGTCCTGGCCAAATTCCATTAAGGTAATTATATTCTCTCTCTCTAAATTTGTCCTGTTATTTCAATTTTGCATGGTATTCTTTTGTCTCTTCCTTCCAGTCCTAAACTGTGTCTTTTAAAAACAGCTGTAAGATTTCAACTCTGGGTAGCTACATTCTCAGTTGTGAGAGAAACGATTCCTTCATATTCCTTACCTACTTTAGAGATGTGGTATAAAATTTAATTACAGTAGCTAACATTAGAACCTATTAGAAAAGATTAAAGTATACAGCAAGAGTACCAAGTATTATTATTATTTAAAATATGGATGGACTGTAACTCTGAACATATTAAAGAAATATTGCCATATCCTGTTCCTACTTTCTCTGTTTTTATATTATATGCACACACTTTCCTACTCATAATATGTACTTAGAAGCTTGAAAATATTTCCTTCCCAAGGTGATTTTTCTTTTTCCATTTGACAAACAGTATCCCCATCATCACAAACATTTCTTATGAAGCACAACTGGACATTTTCCAGTCGATGTCCTCCTGGCTTTCATAAGCATTGGCCTTTAGGCATTACTGTAATATAAATATTTTTGTTTGGTTTGTACAGTGTCTAGCACAATGGGGTTCTGTTCATGACTGTACCTCTCAAGTGCTACAGAAACACAAATAATAAGTATGTGTTAAATACAGCCAGCTGAAATTTTGTCAAAATATTTGTTGACAAAAAACAGCTTCTTGTCCAAAATTAAAATGTGTCCCTTTCTCAGTAACATAATGGAAACCAAAGCCAAAATTATTTTTACAGAATAATATTGTTTTCTGTCAATGTTTTCAGTTTTCTGTAAAAAAAAAAAAAAAAAAAAAAAAGTTGTTTTGGGGATTTTGAAAACTAACTTCCTAAAAACCTTAATGTTTTTAAAATTGAGAACTGTTTTTGAAAAAGTGAAAAAGAAATCAGTTTTTTTTTTAAACAAACAAACAAACCAAAATTGTGGTGAATTTTGACGAAATGCTACTTTTCCCAAAAATGTCCATGCAAAGGATTGGCATGTTTTTGCCCACTCAAGTAAATAAATGAATAAATAATATTCGTGAAATGTTCAATGTCAGTGTGGGCTTCTGCTCTTCAGAAGCCACTCAAAACACGCATGAAGTAAGAGATTTTTTTTCCCCTTAAACAAAAATATTTGGTGACACTAAAATGACAATTTTTTGGTCACTGGCAATCAGCAGGATAATGTCAACTAAATTAGAACAGTCTATGAGCCAGTCATATTTTGTTGGCCCTAGACTAGTTGAGATTCTCACTTCAGAACTATTACCATTCGGTTTTTGTAGCTTTGGAGCCTAGTATTTCTGAACCAAGACAAAGTGATTCCTTCCAATGGAACAGAATATTCAGATTATTCTCCTCTTCGCTGAGAGAAGTGAAAGCGCATCATTGTGGATCATTAAGAAAACAGTACTCTATTAGCACTGACAACAATAATACTGAGAAGGAATTTGGGAGTTCTGTTTATGCACATTACATTTCAAACAAATAGTTCTTTGGGAGCTTGAGTGGTTTTGTGCGGAGCTGAGCTAACTTTCCTGAGCCTAACAGTTGCCATCCAGAAAAAAAGTCCTATCTCCATGGAAACATTTGAGGTGGACCAAGCATGGATTAATCAAAATACAATGAATCCTTTTTGCAAGGTAGTGGGAAAAAAATTCCAGTTTAAAGTGAGCACTGCTTTGCCTTCCTCCCATTCACACTGGAAAGCATGGGAAATTCACCACAGAGGCACATGTGACACACACTTTAATTAGTATGGTAGTAAGTTAGGTTCTTTTTTACATCTATAATTAAAATGTGGTTATGAACTTACACTCCGTCAAGGGTATTTTTTAAAGTTAAAGAAAGAGAGGAGACCAAATTAAAACTCTCTCAGTGTCTCTTTTATTCACCACTGACTTTTCTATCAGATTAGCTCAGTTTAGGCTGATAATTCATAAAACGATGCTTGTGAATAGTTAGCATTGCAAGCTAATTCCGGGTCTACAATGTAACTGTGCTTTCTCTGTTTCACATGATAAAATATCATTCCCAGCTATCACATCACCAGAAGAGAAGGTTCTATAATCAGAATTTACTTGGTAGTTCTGCTGATGCACGAAGGTGAGCAAACAATGTAATCTGTTCAAAAGAGAACCCCTGTTAGACAATGTTCTGTGTAAAGAGCCCATCCAAACAGACTACAGTTCGGCTCCAGCTTTATTACACCACTTCTGTTAAGGAAATTTGTTTTGGTCCCTCGAGTTACCACTATAGACAGATTTTACGGTAATTCAGCTCACACTTCTGTGACAACATCATTGTCACTGCAATATGTTAATAAAAATTCATTTTTAAATCAGTAAACTGAAAAGAAAATTCTCTGAAGACATGACCCAGAAGGGCAGCACATACTGATTTCAGTGAAAACAGCTAGGCCATTGTCAATTTTTTATGAAAATCCTACTCAGTCAATAACACAGCACTAATTTTATAGCAGAACACTATAAAGGCTACTTGAAGGTGAGGCTCTATTCTGAAAAATGACTGAAAATGGTATTAGAGAGACAGGGTGGGTGAGGTAATATTTTTTACTGGAACAACTACTGTTGGGGAGAGAGAGGAGTTTAGGAGCCACACACAGAGCTCAAGGTACTCCCAGCATCACAGCTAAATGTAAGGTGGAACAGATTGTTTAGCATAAATAGTTAGCACATATTGTAAGGGACCATTCAAGGTAGAATGGCCCATTAACACTAATGCATATAACAATGGTGTTGGGAGGGTTCCATGTTTGTGTTTTAGGAAGGCTCAGTATCAAATATGCTTAGCTAACAAGTACTTTTTTTTTCTTAATGCCATTCAGCCTGGGATCTGAGAATCAAGCTGGGTTTTCCTTCTCATGCATCATCACCAATAATAAAGATTCCCATGATGTCAAATTGCCATGCCAGTAATGCCTGTGCAAACCCTCTGTCTGCAGTAGATTTGCACAAATGTCACTTTGTAAAGAATTCTTAGGGCTTGTCAACACTTGCAATGCTACAGTGGCACAGCTGCAGCTGCATTGTTGTGGCGCTTCAGTGTAGACACTACTTATGCCAATGAGAGGGGTTCTTCCACTGAAGTAGGTAATCCAGCTCCCCAAGAGGTGATAGCTAGGTGGATGGAAGAATTCTTCTGTTGACCTCACTCTCTCCATACCAGGGGTTAGGTTGGCTGTGGATTTTTTACACCCCTGAGCGACATATTGGGGTCAACCTAATTTTTTAGTGTAGACCAGGCCTTAGATTGGAATGTAGAATGCAATTCTGTTGATGGACAAGAAGGAATAGAATCCTAGTCACTGGCACCTGTAATTTTAAAAGGATTAAAATGCAGCAAAACCTCATTTTTGTCATTCAAGCTAGCAGACACAACTCTGAATACACAAAGACCTGTTGAGTAAGATAATACCATTATTTTATAGTCACTTACCACAACAGAAACACAGTGAGCAACAGGATACACAAGTTCAATTATGATTTGCATTATAGTAACACCCACAACATGCTAGGTGTTGTCCAAACAGGGAAGATAATGGTCCCTTCCAAGACAGCTTGCAGACTAAGACAGTCACATCATGCAAAGGGTTGGAATAAGGGACAAAGTTTTAGTAGAAGTAAAGCAAAAAAAGTTACCTTATTATTTCTGTCTGTGCTCTTTTGTTATTAACTGTTAGCAAGTTCTTGAAAAATAGGCCACAGACTTTTCAATTTTCTGCTGCAGATCCACCGGCCACAGAATCAGTTGCTGAGGTATGATAGAATCTTATGGGCTACAGTATTTATTAATGATGTGGACACAGACACATATTCACTGTATGGGGATAACAAAGGGGTTTCCTCCTTCACTAGAAAGTTAGATGAAAATTACTCATCACTATACAAGAAATTTCCCTACACTTTAAAACCAAAATATACAGCATTTTTTCCCCTACAGCAATTCTTCTAAATCTAATAGTTGATTTCTACACTGTTTTCTTTATGCTGCTCAGTATATTGTTGACAATTATTTGAGGGCTACATTATATATCCCTAAAATACCATATTAAGAGACTGGAGAAAAAAAATCTGACAAAAAAGAAAAACATTTAAATCCTTTGGGTTAAAAGTGCCATCTAGTGGTTCTTCTAGTCCCTGCATCACAGCAGGGCAGATTTCACTAATTCTAAACCAACCCAACAGATTCAGCTCTAGTCCTAAAACTCCAATTAATGTAATTCGACAACCTCCTGAACGATTGGTTTAGCAAGCAAGATTTTCCTCATGGTAAAGTTAAGTTTACATTGCACCTGGGAGGACTTATTACTTCTTGTTCAGTCCTCACTGAGGACTGAAATAATGGCTCGCCCCCCTCTTTATTAGGCCCAGGCCTATATCCAGATAGCTATGTCTCCTCTTCTCCTTTTCTCAAGATTGGAAATGCTCAATTCTATTAACCCTTCCTCAAAATTAATAAAACCACCCACACAGTAAAGGACTGAGTGGTATCTTAATGCCATTAATGGTAATGGACAATGAAGCCTTTTATTCAGAGAAATACATAAGTTAGGAGTTCACACATGTGTAGAAGTAAAAATCAGAATCTACTCTGCCTAAATATATGCTTGATATTATACTGGGCTGCAAAAATTCTTTAAAACTGCTAGATGAACCACTGGTAACTAGTCTGCTCCCAAATCCCAACCCTGAGGATTCCTCCCCTCCCTCCCCTCTGACATCATTGTAGACTAGGCCTTAAATTGGACACTGAAAAGTTGAGTTTTCCACCAAAAGGGATGCTTTAAAAAAAATGTGACTTTAACCTGCACAGGGACCAAATCTTGCCCTATGTTTAGGGCCCTACCAAATTCACGGCCATGAAAAACACATCATGGACTGTGAAATCTGGTCTTCCCCCGTGAAATCTGGTCTTTTGTGTGCTTTTACTATACAGATTTCATGGGGGGAGACCAGCATTTCTCAAATTGGGGGTCCTGACCCAAAAGGGAATTGCAGAGGGTTCACAAGGTTATTTTAGGGGGGTCATAGTATTGCCACTCTTACTTCGGTGCTGCCTTCAGAGCTGGGTGGCCAGAGAGCGGCAGCTATTGACCGGATACCCAGATTTGAAGGCAGCTCCCCGCCAGCAGCAGTGCAGAAGTATGGGTGGCAATACCATACCATGCTACCCTTAGTTCTGCATTGCTGCCTTCAGAGCTGGGCAGCTGGAGAGTGGCGGCTGCTCACTGAGGGCCCAGCTCTGCAGGTAGCAGTGCAGAAGTAAGGGTGGCAATATCACACCATGCCATCCTTACTTCTGCATTTCTGCTGGCGGCGGCACCGCCTTCGGAGCTGGGCTCCTGGCCAGCAGCTGCCGCTCTCCAGCTGCCCAGCTCTGAAGGCAGTGCCACTGCCAGCAGCAGCGCAGAAGTAAGGGGAGCAGTGCCACAACCCGCCCCTCCTACAATAACCTTGCGACCCCTCCCACTCCATAACTCCTTTTTGGGTCAGGACCCCTACAATTACAACACCTTAAAATTTCAGATTTAAATAGCTGGAATCATGAAATTTACAATTTAAAAATGTCTATGACTATGAAATTGACCAAAATGGACCCTGAATTTGGTGGGGCCCTACTTATGTTGCTCAAATGCCCTAGAGAAAGAGGAAGAGAGAGCATTTTCACCCCCTCATCCACAGCACACGCACACAGCAATGAGTCAGGATTCCTTGTTAGATCGCTTCTGCTCATTCCTCCTCAATAAGTACTGTAGTTTGGACCTGTAGCCCTTTTCCCACTCACCCTACATGCTGATGTTGAAGAACAGGAAACCAAAGTTACCTGTCCTAGACAAGCTTAGATTTGTATAATTCAGAGTGCCTGAAGCCCAGAAGGCTGTGCATATGACTACTCTAGTAAAGATGACAGCACATGAGCAAAGTTATTTAAGATGTGAAATGGACATACAACTCTGAAGTGTCCCTCATTTTTAGGGACTTCACTCATTTTAGTCCCAAAGTTACCTACATTCCACACAAATTTGGTGTTTTCTCACTTCTCCTCTTGAATGTTATTTACTAGAGCTGGTCACAAATGCCAATTATTTTTCCACTGGAAATGTTGTCAAATATTTGTTTTTTCCCCCCAAAGTTCCCACATGCATTTTTCATTTTCTTTTCAACTGAAGAAAGATTCAGTTTTCCAAAAAAAATTTCAGTAAAATATTTTAGTTGTCGGTAAGCATTTTTTGTTTTCAGAAAACAAAGACAGAAGGCTTTTATTGAAAAGCAAAACAAAATGTTTTTTCTTAAATACCAACACTGAAAATTGCAATGAAATTCCCAGCAGAAATGTACATTCTGGTAAAAAAAACAACCCCAAAATGTTTTGACAATTTTTTTTAAACAGCTCTATTAGTTACATCAGAAATAAAGAATCAGGACTCTGAGGTTATAGAGAGATTATAGCTGAGGGTATCAGTCTCACAACATTCATATTTCCTCTGTGAATAATATTTATGACTTTGTCACACACTATGTCCCAAATCTGGGCCTTGGCATATTGAGAAATATGGGCCTGGCCCTGGCTCACCAGCAGCTGGCAAAGAAAGGACAATGTAGTGAGACTTCTGTGCTCCAAGGCTGGGTGGCTGTTGAGGTGGGGTATAATAATAATAATAATACATAGTATAATCTTAATGATATCATATAATACTTATACCTATCTCTTCATAAGTAGATTTCAAAGAGCTTTACAAAGGAGGTCAGCATCATTAGCTTTATTTCTAGGTGGGGAAACAGAGGCACGGAGGAGAGACGTGACTTGCCCACAGTCACAAAACAGGTCAGGAAAAGAACCCTGGTCTCCCCAGTCCTAGTCTAGTGCTCTATCCACTAGATCACATTGCCTCTTAAGGGGCTTTTCTCAGATATCAGCAAGGCTGGAAATCCAAATTGGAGCAGTTAGGCTGTAAGGAAAGGGGAGAGGGTGACAGAGACACGCACAGCAAAAAATCAATACAAACTTTGTTAAAAACTTTTAACAAAATTTACAAAAACAAAACAGGTGAAACAAATTAATTTTTAGAACTTGTTCTTTTAAGCACACATCTTCTGGAGGCCAGGTGAATGATTTACCAGTAAAACCAATGCAGTCAGCAAGATATTTTCTCCAGGATTTAGGCCTGGTTCCCCACACGAACACACACCATTTTAATTAAAGGTGGTATTTTATTTAAACTAATTGGGTTAATGTGATGCAAGTTTGTGGGTTAATGTGATGCAAGTTTGTGGGCTTGCCTACACACACGAGTTGCACCAGTTGAATTTAGCTTAGTTTAAAAATGAATTTAGGGCAGGTCTTCATGTACAATGCAACAGTGGCACAGCCGCACCGCTGTAGCGCTTTAGTGAAGACGCTGACTGGAGAGCTTCTCTCATTGGTGTAGTTAATCCATCTCCCTGAGAGGTGGTAGCTATGTCAACATAAAAATAACAGGAGTACTTGGATTAAGTCCGTATAACTGTGTCACTCAGGGGTGTGGATTTTTCACACCCCTGAGCGATGTAGTTATACCAATATAGGTCTGTACTGTAGACCTGGCCATCGTTTGGGATCCGAGCTTCAACCTTTATGTTTTACTTGATTATTGTGTTGAAAGGGAGCATGGCACAGATATTTCTTGTCAACTGTCTGTAATGGGCCACTCTCTTACCACTTCAAAAGTTATTTCTCCTCCCTTGGTATCCTGCTGTTAATTGATTTATCTCGTTAGACTGACCTCACACTTGGTAAAGCAACCCACATCCTTTCATGTATTTATACCTGCTCCTGTATCTTTTACTTTATACATCTGACGAAGTGGGTTGTAGCCCACGAAAGCTTATGCCCAAATAAATTTGTTAGTCTCTAAGGTGCCACAAGGACTCCTTTTTTTTTTAAAACAGATATTAGAGCACTGAAGTGAGCGTTAGGACTCCTGAATTCGGTTCCTGAATCTGCCAGTGGGAAAGTCACCTCCTCTCTTTGTGTCTGTTTCCCCATTTGTAAATTGTGGGTATTTAATTACCCCATAGGGAGCTGTGGAGGTTCATTAGCATTTGCAAAATTACATTGAGATCTTCAGATGGAAGGTGCTTAGAAGTAGTAAATAACACCTTGATTCAGATGATTCACGTCATTGTATTTCAGACCCAGCTATTAACATTAGAAAGGTTGGTGCGTGCAGTTGTCCTTGGAAAAGGGACATGCTGTTTTGTATATCTCCGATTCTTCCTGTGCTTTGCTCTGTGGCTTTCCAAACAAACCTGGTTTCCCTCCCTGCAGGTTATGAAAGGCTACTTTACTGTTTCAGGTAAGTTCAGGCTAAATTGTGCTCCCTTTAGCGCTGCAGAACTAATTAGATCTTCTGAGGAGGAAGCAGTTTTTTATTCTGGTTCACCCATCATCAGCAAAATTGTTATCAGAGTATCAATGCAGCAGCATAATTTCCCTGGGCCATTGACTGCCAGCCATGTGGAGCCCTCTTTGTGTTCTACTGTCTTTCTACCTTCCTCTGAGCATCTGTGTGAGAGGAGCGAGAAGCTCAGCTGGAGCTTACCCCTTGCTCCCTGGGCCCAGACCATATGCCTGCGCCTTTTCCCAACCCTGCTTTCTGTCTCCAGCAGCAGCTTCTTTCTTTTTTCTCTCCCTCTTTCCTGATTCTATCTTCCCCTTTCTTGGGAGACAATTGAGATCATACATAACACAGCCGAGAGAGAGAGAGAGAGAGAGATGTTTAAAACAAACCACCTTCTTTTCCTTTCCATCAAGTATCATGAACATGCCTGGAACTATATTGTCACAGCTCCCCCAACTCAATGGCCCATGTCCCATCTGCGCGTGTCCCCCCCACCCCCATGTTACCAGGCATCTGTGGTTAAAAAGTATTTCAGTGGAATCCTCCCTGCATATTCCTGGTGCAAGCCTAAACTCACTGGGGACTTACTGCTCACGTTCATCTTCCTGTCCCTGAACATATGGTATCACAACAAGGGGATGGGTCAGCTCTAGTGTGCTACCAGAGATCATAAGGCTGCCAGATATTGTAAGGGGATTACTGGATTAGCGGGCACTGTTTCCATCTTCTGGTGCTTTGTGAAAGCTGAGTGAAACTTGTAGAGTGGGATGGATCTGTCATAGCTTTATTTGACTGCACACAGCAGTAGCGCTCTAACAACTAAGTCTACCAGAGGGGCTCTGAGAGATGAGAATTTTCAACAGAGTTTATTAAGAAATCTGGATGCCAAACCTTCCCCATGCAACTGCACTGCAAGCCTCTGGATTCAGGGCAGCTGTACTGGTATTCTGGTATTCTGTTTAGGCAGTAGAATTTGGGGCAAAAGTTAGTTAGTTTCAGCAAGAAATAGCGTTAGCCCAAAGTCCCATGAAGGTGCTTATATAGCCACCATCAGCATAGGATCTGAACACCTCCCAAGTATTCAAAAATAGAAACAACTGCCTCTCCCTTTGTTGGAGAAGTACGGTATCTTGGATTAGTTTATGTGGTGGGGTTGGGTGAGTGTGTTATATATCACTGTGTATGTATATGAAGATTTTATACATAGGGAATTGGAGGGTATGATCAGAGTTACAATATTGTCAACCCGGGGCATTCAAACAGCATGAGATTTGCTTAAAAAAAAAAATCAAAAGATTTATAAACAAAAACGTAGGCTCTCTTTTAATTTGCCTTCTGATTTCTGAGCCTTTAGGGTGCATTTGGGTCACATTTTCAAGCTTTTCTCTGAAACCGTGAGCCACCATGCCCCAGTGAGTCACAGCTGGGGATGCCAAATTCAGGACAGACTGCTGAGAAATGGGGCATACTCGCCCCAAACTGGTGGCTATTCTATCATTAGACTCTACTAAGCCAGTAACAAAGTGAACTTCTGTAGCACCACATTGGTTACCAACAAGCCAAAAACATGATCTCCTTAGGCATTCCAGTCCTTGGCTCACCACCCAGACACTGAATTTTATGATGAGTGGTTACTGAAAACCAATTTCATCTTATATAAAGTCCTTCCAAACCCAAGAGATCAGCCACATAGCCAGGTCAATATATAACTCAGATCTTACCCAATAATCATGCTGATGCCAATCCTTTAGTAACTAAACACTAAAGGTTTAATAATAAAAGAAAAGAAGAAAGTTATAAACGGTTAATAGACCCTATACATACAAGTGATTGCAAAGTCCTTATACCAGGTTTGAAGCAGGTATGGAAGAAACTGATAGCTTGCAAAAGTCTCTCTGGAACTACCCAAACAGACTGGGAGTCATCAGTCCTGGTTCAAAGCTTCCTTGTTAGAAATCCAGTCCAGAGAAAAGAAGCAGCAAATGAAGAAAAAATGTAGATGTCTCAGGTGCCTTTTTATAGCCTCTCCCCATGTGCATGGAATTTTACTGTCCCAAACAAAGCCCACAGCCAAGGTTCATGGAAAATTACTGGCCCAAGATGGAGTCTAGGGTCACATGAGCATATCACATGCCCTTATATGCTTTGATGACTCACAGAGGCAGCCATTGCCCATATTCTTTCTGAGGCATCCACAGGAAAGGCTTACTGGGCGGGATGGATAATTTCAATGGCCCATTGTGAGTTGAGAGGCTTTAATGGGCCATCAACACATAGCTATCTGGCCCTAATGTAAATTCTATCTGGTGGGTGTCACCCAGGAATATAACACACGTGTAAGATACCAGTATATAGCCAATATTAATAACTTCCGATACAACGATGATACATGCATATAAACAGGATAATCACCCTTAGAAATTCAGAACTTTTCCATTGATACCTTCCATGACATACTTAATACAAGTTTTGTTGCAATTGTGTAACAGTGGCAATGTCAATGATATAAATGGTCATATTCAATCATACAGCATCACACGATGTGGGCTAGAATTTACAAGAAAGAAAGAAAGATACTCACAAAACCACTTGACTTCAGGGGATGGGAGTTGAAAAAACCACCACCACCAACTTATCTCAAGACTCATGATAAAATTGTGAGAATTTGCAACACTGCGTTTACAACATTGCTTGAGATCTTTCCAGGTAATAATCAGTGTGCTACCTATCCTGAATCTGTCTATACAAATGCCATCTTGTGGCTGCTAGATAAAGTTGCAGTGCTGATCTATGGAAAGACTGTTTGGGATATTTTTTTTCCATCATGGGGGTTTCACTTGTCAAAACACTCCCTGAAGTTTGAGGTTTCAGGTTCATGGAATGAGTTTGATGCTCCTGAGCCTAATAAAATACAAGTTGTGCTGCAACTTCAAGCTGCTGGCTTTAGATTTCACTCTGAAAGCCTTGGGGGAAGAAACCTCATGAGTAAGAGAGTAACACCTGGTCAGACTCCTTTGATTAACTCCAACTTGCTAGGTGGCCAAAATTTCTTGACTGCACATGACTGCAATCCACCTGTGATATGGTGTGGACTGGTTAACTGTTGTTAGCACAGGCTCCTCCTGTTATGGGGGCCTCTGAACCTTGATGGAATGCTTTGATTAGGCCTTTATGTACCGTGTATTGGCTCCAAAGGATTACAACTATTTCCAATTGAATTGGATGGGCTAGCCCAGTAGTTGGCAACCTGTAGTTTATTTACATTGATTTTCCGCAGGCATGGCCGCCCGCAGCTCCCAGTGGCCGTGGTTCACCGTTCCTGGCCAATGGGAGCTGCAGGAAGCAGCAGCCAGCACATCCCTGTGGCCTGCGCTGCTTCCCGCAGCTCCCATTGGCCGGGAATGGTGAACCGTGGCCACTGGGAGCTGTGGACGGCCATGTCTGTGGACGATCAATGTAAACAAATTGTCTCGTGGCCCGCCAACGGATTACCCTGATGGGCCGCGTGCGGCCCATGGGCTGCAGGTTGCCCACCACTAGGCTAGACACTGCAAGAACTACAACTCCATGATGTTTGGCATCCTCTGGAGGAGGGACACTTTGAATTTTTCTCCAGGATCCTGTATCTGGGCTGAAGTGGAAAATCAGGAGATCCTACAGGGATTGCACTGATAGGCTGGGAGGCAGAAGGGCAGGGCTGGCTAAGGGAAGCTGGAGGAGAGAAAGGAAGCTGAGCTTAGAGCTCTGTGGTGCTGCCTTGACAAGATTGAGTGTCTGGTGGGACTGGAGCTAGAGGCAGTTGCCCTTGCTGGGAGCTGGAGATTTGAGAGGCTCTGCTGTCAAGCTGCCCTTGCTGAGACCACATGATTGGTGCAGGCCAGGCTGCACCTGCAGGCCTGCTAGCCCCAAGCTTCAGCACATTGACTCCTTCTCAGCAACCAGCCACTGAAAGCTGCAGCCAGAATGTGCTGGTTGAACTTGCACTGGTGGATTCTGAGCTGTGCCCACAGACAACCGTGGAAAGTGTGAGTACCCAACGATTGTCCTCCTTGTTTGGGGAGACCCTGTCAGTCCCCTTGGTGGGCTGGTGTGCAAGTCTTGGCACTCGGGACAATGTCTCATCGCAGGCTAGCCAAGGTGAAGACCAGCGAGCTTGTAAGAAAACCTTAGTGCTGGTGGTTTTGTTTGATAACGAGGATTGTTACCAACTACCGCTGTGTCAGTCTGAACCTGCTCTATATATGCCATCATGTGCCAGCAATGCCCCTCTGCCATGTACATTGGCCATACCAGTCTCTATGCAAAAGAATAAATGGACACAAATCAGACATCAAGAATTGTAACATTTAAAAACCAGTAGGAGAGAATTTCAATCTCCCTGGACACTCAATAACAAACTTAAAAGTGGCAATTCTTCAACAAAAAAACTTCAAAAACAGACTTCAATGAGAAACTGCAGAACTGGAATTAATTTGCAAACTGGACACCATCAAATTAGGCCTGAATAAAGACTGGGAGTGGCTGGGTCACTACAAAAAGTAATTTTCCTTTTGTTGATACTCATACCTTCTGTAGGGAATGGGCGATGTCCACCTTGATTGAATTGGCCTTGTTAGCACTACAAAATGTAATTTTTCCTGTTGATATTCACCCCTTCTAGTCAACTGTTGAGAATAGGCCGCTTCCACCTTGATTGAATTGGCCTCGTTAGCACTGACCCCCAACTTGGTAAGGCAACTCCCATCTTTTCATGGGCTGAGTCTCCCTAAATCCATCCACCCCGAGTTCCTAACTACCAGACGCTGGGATGTTTCCCCTCTGGTTCGTTGCTTCTGAGGGTGTGAAGCCTGCCCCCCCGAAGCGCCCCTCCCCGTTATCAGTTCACCTTGGGGGCACATTCCACACCATTTGCACACCAGAGACCTGCTTGGGGTAAAAATAAATTTAAAAAAATATTTAATAGAAAACTCACAGATTCAAAGATGAAAGTGTAGGGAAAGGAAACATGTACAAGTTACACAGCACATAAACATAAAGATGCAACTTCAGGCTTTACACTTCTATAGGAGATAAATTCCCCTCTGAACAGTTTCCCAGTGTACCAGAGAGGATCCAATATTCACAGACAGGCCTCTGCCTTCAGTTCTGGATACCAAGCCTCAGACACAAGCCTGCTTTTACAAGGCTTTTCCTCCCTTTTTTCACTCCCTTATTCCTGGCCTGATGACTCATGGTTACTCAGAGTGGGGAAAACTCCCACCTTTGTAGTTTTCCAAACTTGGGGCTTTCTTTTCAATGCCAATGTCTTTCTATTAACTATAATAGTCCACCATTGTCTCTTTCTGGCTGGACAATGGGTCGTTACGTGGAGCCAATGTCATGTAAACAGCTGGCTTGGGAGATGCCCCTCCCTACCTGCTTGCTTCACCCATCCCGTTTTGAGATGCTGCTGCAGTTGTACCACAGCTGCAATTACAATGTTCTATATATACCCACATACATTCATAACCATAACCTGGATATACATCTCCTAATGACCAGCATGTTCAGGACATTACATGCGTTCATAAAAGACCTTACCTGACATATTTTCATACACAGTAACACTGTATACAAACAGTTGATTCAACTGCTTATTCTTTGGGGGTGCAGGCCCCCTATTCTCCCTTGGGGTGTTTGTCACAAGGGACCCCCCCCCCCAAATTATGAGGTTTTTAAAAAAAATACATTTTGGTTTCTTTTTATTTGCTTTCTGGTTTCTGAGCCTTTAGGTTTCACTTGCTTCACATTTTCAAACTATTCTGTGCAACCAAGGCCACTAAAGACTTACTTTTTTTTTAAATGAAAGCTAAGATTCTCTTGCAATCTCTTGATTCCAGGAGCTGGAGATTTAAGTAATGCACCCAAAATCACAAGAGTTGGCAACACTGCAGTCTTAGGCCTCAGACTGTCTATTCAGTTCTAGAGAGTTCCCCAAATCTAGAAAAGTATGTACCCCCTTCACCTGCAACCTCTTAAATCCATTACCTAATCAGAGAGTAGCACTCACTGGAGATTGGGGCCCTAGTATGCTAGGCACAGTACAAACACATAAGAGATGGTCCCAGCTCCAGATAGCTCATTATCTCATTATTTACTATTTATACTGTATGTAGCACCCAAAGCCACAACCAGTGTGGCTCCCATTGTGCTAGGCCCTGTAAAAACAAATAGCAAATGGCAGTCACTGTCCAAGAGCTGACAATCTAAAAGTGAAGATGTAACAGGTAGATGAGACAAACAAGTCTGCTAAGTTGTTGTGTAGAAAAGACAGGATAACAGATGTAATAAGGTGTGCATGATTCTCAGCCATTCAACAGTAGGCACCACAACATGCCAGCTGCCTAAACCATTCCCAAATTTCAATTTCCTGTATGCATTACAGCAGAGATGGGTTTTGAGGTGGGACTTGAGGAGAACAAGATGGTGGCTTTGCAGATTTTTACTGTGTGCTTTCCCCCCTTTTTGCTAGGAAAAAAGGAAGAGAAGTTGGGAACTAAAGAAAGCCTCAGTAATGGTTTTGACTAGAAAATTTAAATCAAACATTTTAATTTAATTTGGAAAACAAAAATTTCACAAAAAATCGTGAATGAGAAAATGTTTTGCATCATTAAAACAATTCCATGGAAAATAATTCTCATTTTTTGATGAGCCCTAATGTTTTGTCTTCTCTACTTTAGTTTTTTGTTTGTGATTCAAATTATTTGGCTAATGGGTTATGGGGTTTGGAGGGGGAGGTAGGAAGGGAGAAGTTAATTAGGAGCAAGGGAGTAGAAAAGGCAAAAGAAGGAGGAGAGGGACCTTGCACAGGAAGGGAAGGGAAGGAAAGGGAAAGTGAGAGAGAAAAGAGGAGTGTGAAGCTGGAGAAGAGCAAAGAGCATGGGTGAGGTACATTGGGAGAAAGGGAAGGAACTCAGAGGAACCAGCCAATCAGCAAATTGAAAGCCAGTCTGACATCACCAGGACACAAGAGCTCAGGTAAACTATCTAGTTCCTGGAGCTTTCTACACCCCTGGAAGTTCTTACTTTTCCCTCCTCTGAGTCCACATGGCTGGATGAGGGAGCCACATGGAATTTGGTATCTCAGAAACTCCTCCAAATTCAGCAGCTGTGGAACAAGAACTAAAGAGGGTGAATAAATCCATAGTTATTGTAACCCGCTCTTCTCTCCGGATCACCTAGGAGCAGGCAACTGTTCACCTCTTGACTGGGTGCCTGATGTTCTTGAGGATAATGAAAATCCTGGGGAGGTCCCAGCAATGGTGTTGGATAGGTGGGACTCTTCTATCCACCCATCTACAGCAGCTCTCTTCTCATGGGAAGAATGACAGTTGACAGTGCCTCCACCTAGTTATGCCCTGTTTACCTCTGTTAGGGTACCTGGGTAGCTTCCAGGAACAACTCTGGCCTAAACCATGCAATAGGCCTAGCAGCTAAGAGTAAATGATCATCGTTGTAAGGAAAATATTCTTCTGCTGCTGCTTTCATATGGAAATAGCAACATTTTACATGTGAATAGAAAGGTTTGAAATCTATTTGAGGACTTCAGGAGATGCAGAATGGACCTTTGCTATGCTTCCTAAAAATGAAAAGATGGGGCACTTATTCACAATGTGTTTGATGGTTTGGAGGTCTCTGCATTTACATGGTGGAGAATCCTTGATTTTCCATTTGTGCATCAGGTGCGTGCATCTTCCATGTAAGATCTTAATATTGTTGATGGTTGTCCACTGTCTTCAGTGGAGAAAGAAACCAGGTGGTTTGACAAAGGGGTCATCAGGGAAAGCATTAAACTACTTTTGGTATTGGCAGCTCAGACCCATGAAAAACTGTCAACAGCTTTCCATCTTAGCAATTTTGAAGCTAAGAGGATGCTGAATGTAAACTTCTGTAGTGATGATCCTAACCCCCCCTAACTAGGAGTCACCATCGATTTCAAGCCTTACCTACCAACAACATCTGAAGCAGGTGAGCTATAAAACGAAGAGTCATATTGTCACATTCTGGCGGGGGCAATCCAGACCAGTGAGGGCTTGCGTCATTGCCTGCCCTGTAACTTTGAGTGCTTCACAATGCTTTACTGCTGTAGCTCCCAACCTGGGCTGCTCACAAATAGCCTAACAATATGCAGGCACACCCTGAGTGTCTAGTGTGCTAGATAGCTCTGGTTCAGCAACTCTGACCCCAGCAGCCAGTGTACAGCCCTGAAGCCCCTCTCTGGTTTCCACCAGACTCGGTTACTAATTGCTGGGTGACCCCAACACATTCCCAATCTGGTATTTTCCCCAAACACTGTGCTCTGCAATGTCCAGCCTTCTTCGGGCCAGTTCAGAGAAATAAAAAGGTTCATTTGCTCCTTTAAAGACACAAAAACACATCACAGCTTATTAACTTAATGGGGGGCAAATACAAAAACCCCAGCACTGAGTTGGTTTGTTGTAAAAATGAAATAAATTTATTAACAAAAGATACATCAGATTAAGTGAGTTCAGGTATAAGGAATGAAGGTAGAGAGAGTCACAAGTAAAACAAAACAAAACACGCTTCTAAAAGTCTAAAATTTAATCTAGCAAGATACAAGCTTTGTTCAAGATCATGTCTCTCACCAGTCATTCTTCCCAGCCGTGGCTGACTTTCTTTCAGTCAGAACCTTCCACAAAAGCACAAGGTGCTGCCTTCATCTTCTCAGATGAAAGATCCTTGCCTAAGCAGGTTTCTCACCTATATTCAGTTTCAGAGACTTCAAACCCCCAACTTAGTTGAAGGATCCTCTTTCTCGGCTTGCAGGGGCTCTGTTCTCTTGTGTCTGTCTAGAAATGGATGCTAAAGATGGCTTCTGTCCTAGTGTATATCTCCCAGAATCCAATGAACTTGGGTGACCTCATGATGTTTTCCCCTTCCTGTGGGCTTCCCATCCCCCTGTATGATTTCTATGTAAATGGGGCTTCCATTGTTTCTGATTCCACCATGCTTAGTTTTACATTGGAGACATTCCCTCCTATCTGGGCAAACTTTACCGCCTAATACCAATGAGTATTCATAATTCTTTATATAGTATTAATACATACATTTCACAATGATATTAATCAGCAGTGTGTTGTTAGCTTTCAGAAAAGACCTCACTTTATTCACTTTTATAATACAGTAATATTGTATACAATCAGTTGATTCAATTGCTTGTCATTTGAGGTTCTGCCCCCCTGTCTTTATAGACCAGTAAAGCTTTGAAATGGATTCTTCTGAAAAGTAAAACCCAGACCAAGCTTCTCTCTCCTGCTGGGTGTAGATGCCAAGCTGTCTTCTCTCCCACTTGTTAGTGTGAGATTTGCCTCCAATGCAGAGTTTTGTGCCATTGGAGTCACCCCCATGCCATCCAACAGCCACTTTCCTTTTTGGCTGGAGGTTATACCCAGAGCCACTTTCCCCTCTCTTCGAGACAGCAGTAGGCTAGAAAAGGAGGAGACTTTCTTGCCTCCAAGCAACTGTTGAGAGAGGGAGGGCAGAGGAGTCATTACAGCAAATGGAGGCAGAGAGCCATGAAATAACAAGTACCAGGTGTTACATTGCTTTGTGAAATCTGCCCAGGAAAGGGGCTCAACTTTTCTTAGGGAAAGAGTGGATAATCCCACCCCTCACCCAAAAAGAGAAGCAGCTTCTAAAAACCAAGGTCACTATCCAGCAAGTACCAGAGTATTTCGTTACCCCATTCCAAGTTTGCCCAGGCAACACAAGAGTCCCTCCATCTTTCATGAAAGTGTCATTGGGGCTGGGTTTTTACACTGCTTTCAGACTCAGCTAAGCAGACACTAGTTGGCACTGTTGCTCCATTGGAAACGCTGATGAAAAGAGCTGTGTGATGAACAGCAGCAGCAATAGTGCCCCAAAGCCCGACCATCAACAAAACAGAAGGAACAGGTTTTAAGAGAGCAGTTTGTCTCATATATATTAACTAACTAATATATTAACTAGTAATTAATTGTACTCAGACAGTGGTGCTGGCTAGCTGTATTGGTCCAGCTACTTTTAATCCTTGGCCAGGAGCATTGCCTTCAATAGTGTGTGCAGCCTATGTGCTCTTTGTTATGCCCAGTCTAAATTTTATAATTATCACCAGGTCATTGACAGTTGTGGTCCATCTGAGCTCCAGCAATAAGATGTGCTTCCTTCTTCATGGTCTGCAACGCTGCGCCGAGAGAATTAAAATGATCATGGCCCAAATATTCAAACGAGCAAGATTACTTAAAACTGCCTAAAAGGGAATCCAGAATGAGGTGTTTTCTTCTACATGAGTGAGACTTGGGGGGGTTGCTTTTTCACCACTTTCTGAAGCAGTGATAACTGTTGTGCATGAGAGAGGTTGAGAACAGATGCTGGGTGGCTATAATGGAAATGCAGCCCAGGCAGAACTTGTGATATGGAGACACAGACATTTGACTTTGGAAATATTAGTGAGGCAAGAGGAAAACTAAAACCCTGTAACTTTGCCACTCTGTAGCTTTTGTAAGTTGAGGAAGTTTTCAAAAATTAGGGTGGAAAAAGGAAAAGCCCTCCCTCTGCCCCCACAAAATAACCCAACAAGATACCCACACAACAACCCTGGATAATATTCAGTGTATTGCACTCACTGGCAAAAAGTGAAAAAGGAGGGCAGGAGGCGGAAGAAATATAAAATTTGAAATGCTGAAACTATTTTAAAAATAGTTTTCAAAAAATTAGAAAAAAAATTCAAAATTGTTCCACTCTGAACCCTGTGAAATGGGAACAACTTCAGAACGTCACATTTTTTGAGCCAGCATTGCTTAGGGGCTTTTACGACAGCAGCATGCAAACCTGCTCTCACCCAGAGACCTCCACTAGTGCCTTAGCACTGGCACGGTTGCCCTGCTGCAGGCTGTGGCTGTAGGACAGGTAGTGATTGTTCTAATGCAGATGTTCCTGAGAAGGGCTGAGGGAAGCTTGGGTTGAACAGAAACAATGGTGAGAGGGCTTTTCTGGGTGGTTGCTTGTTTTGTGGAGCAAACCTTTTCTGGAAAAGAAGAACGATTGAGAAATAGCAAAGAGTCATTCATTGAAGGAGATGGCTCAGTTGAGGGGGGCTCTGAAGAGAAAACTGGCAAAGCAGCCAAAGCAGAAGTTCTCTCTTTTATTAAAAAAAAAAAGAACAAGAGAGAGCTTTGTCTAAATATTGTGCCACGGAAAATATGGCAACAGATTTAGCAGCAGCAGCAGCAGCAGCAAAATACTTTCCTGCTGTGTTTGCAGCAGCAACAACTAGAGAACACACTAGGAGGTCATCTACACATTGCACAGGGGTTAATAGCCTGAAAAATAAGCAATTAGTTCCTTTATATTGAGGGAATATGATAAATTCCTTGGAATGGATTGGGGGAGGGGTGTGGGACTGAGTTCTCATTTCTGACTCTTCCCATGAACTCCGAAGTGGGAAGGGAAAACTGTTCCCTTCTGCAGTCCCATAAGAGAGTTTCTCCACCAATTGTTAGCTAATCCTAGAAGAACATTATGCTAGAGATTTTTCCTGTGTGCATGTATTCACTCAGACTAAACCCACCACTAATATGAAGGCAGCCAATGATTGTAAAATATTTACCAAGGAAAATCCTTGCACATCTTAAAAGGAAACAGAAAGATACTAAATATTCATTTCCCCCTCTTTTTGATATTTATTTACTGTACTGGTTATGTTACTCTATCTAGTTATGTACAAAGACCCCATCACAGTGGTGTCTAGGCATGGAGATTACAGGCTTAAGGGTCCCACCTATGCACCATGGAGAGATGGCATATGGCTGGAACATCATCAACAGCCCAACAGGCCAGTCATAGCATGGCTTTAGACAATCTAGGACAAAAAATCTGTGAGTCCAAATTGTACACTGAAGTCTCTTTAATACACGGTCTAAACTGAGGTTGTAAAACACATTTGGTGAAGTATAAATTACATCAAATATGGTTTATGGGCAAGATCTACAAAGTTAGGGACTACTCACTACTCTTTAGTCCACAACTTGTCTTCCATTGACATTAATGGGAAGTTCATGCAGTGACTGAGGGTTGAATTTGGCCCCTTGTGGTAACTAAAGTTTTAGTTAGTAATGTCACATTCAGATTACTTCAGTGGGAAAAAGTGACAAGGAACTTTTAGGCCCACTGTTATCTCTGTTCTTTGTTTGCTAAACCATTTTCACATGCCGTCGCAGTAACAGTAGAAATTAGGTGCACCTAATTATTTGAAAGTCAAGTTCATAAGGTGCCATCACTAGACTTAAGAGTTAATATACCACTGAAAAGAATGTGGGCAAATCACATCACAACCTGGAATAGCCTTGTTTGCAGACTCTGGAAGGCCACGTCGGGTTTTGCACTGATTGCTCTTCATTTACATTTGGAACGTTTTCTTCACTTCCCTCCTGGCTAGAAACTGACAGCCAGATCCTCAACTGGTGTTAGGGAGTGTAGCTCCATAGATTTCAATGGAGCTATGCCAATTTACACCAATTGGAGAGCTGGCCCTTACCTTTTAAAAGACAAAAACTTGCATTCTGCAGAATCTGGATTTGCCCTGGGGGTTAGATAAATACCATTAGACAGCAAGATCTGGCCCAGGGAGCAGGTGTTGGACCCCAGTGGCTTAGATATTTCTTTGCAAAACTTGCTCTTTTCAGGTCTGTGAAATGCTTCTTCAGTTTTATTCAGTTCACTCTTATTGCATTCATTGCAGTTTATCTCTTATTGCATTCAAAGCAGATGACTGATGGATGCTGTGCTAAACATTTGGTGAAGAGGGTAGAAGTTGATCCCAACCCACACACACCATTGACTTCACTGGTAGGTCTTCTGTAAAACAATGACCACTGTCTGCTTTAATGTGGAGTTCAGACTGCTTAGTCTGATTCAAAGGTGTTAGCCTGTTTTTCTGAAAGCCATGCCTTTTTCAAAAACAGTATCCTGTTCTGAGGTCAGAGCTCAGGTCTTTTCTTAAGGTTCTCAAGAGAAGTGATGGAAACCTAGTCACTTGCATCATTTAAATCTAGAGTGGATAAATTAGTGGAGAAATTTACAGTAGAGAACAATTCTGCTGTAGTACAATGTCCAGGGGATGGATGAAATGACCTAATACAATATTTTTTCATGCTCTCTAATTTCTATGATTAAAGTAGTTGACATCAACCTCTTTACTATTTAGCCTTCTAATTAACATTACCATGCTATTCTCTCTACTAATAGGGAATCTCATGAATAACCTGCTAATTACTTTGAAATAATTGTAAATATTTTAATGACCACCATTGTAGGACAATCTGATATGCTGCTATTATCAGATATTCCATTCTTCATTCTCATGCACGCTCATGTCTGTTCACCCTAAACTAAGAGGTGGCATTCTCACTGCTGTTCCTTGCTTTACAGAATGTTCCAATCAAATGCTGTGAGAACAAGCTCCTCCCACCACCATATCTGGACTAACTCCTTCCTTCCACAGCTAGCTTCCAAACACTATCATGCATTAAGTTCCGGCTTTTTGATAGAACAAGGAACACCCAGGACACTAGTATGTCCCCTTTAAGTGCCTGAAAACTATAATGGGATCACCTCGGTCTTCTGTCTTCCAGTCTATCCCCTGCTTAACCTATCCTAAGCCAGAGCTTTCTAAACCATGAATTAACTTTGTTTTTCACCTCTTTGCTCTCTCCACAATCTGAATATTGTATTTTAAAGCCAGGCAAAGTGTACACAATATAATAGGTGGGGTATGCTTAGTCCTCTGATTTGAAATGTTTTCCTTTGTTTTTCTTATTTCCATACTTTACAGCAGTGATACTCAGACCTCAGTGGTTCAGGAGCCAAATCAGCCATCAACATTACCCAAAAGAGCCACAGTAGTGTGAATGCATTGTTTCATTTACTATAGTACTATATATCCATATTTAAACAATATGACAGGTGAAATATGTAGTTTATCTATTATTCTCACAGCAAAATGATTGGCCAAGTATTATTATTTTATCAACTACAATTGGTTAATATAGTAAAATCATCCTGATTTAATTATTAACCAATCTAAGTTATTAACCAATCACACAGTGTTTTAATATCATGTGCTGCAAAGAGCTGCAGGAGACACATTAAAGAACCACTTGCAGTTTGAGATCCACAGTCTGTGTATTACTGCTTTACAGGAACAAACAATGAGACACACTCCCCACTGTATCCATTATGCTGCGTTAACAAATGCATAATGTACAGTAAACGTTTTTCTGCTTCCCTCAGTTTGGGTCATGTTAAGAGGAGAATGTTCAGAATTGATAAGAGAGCAATGATAAAACCACTTCTCTGCCAATTCTACCACGCATGTGACTTGCAATGAGTAGATGCCAGGCTTCCCTTACTGGACTTGAGACTTTGTGCTCGAATTAGAAGGGGATCCAAAAGGTATCAGATAAGAAGATGGACAAAACAAAATAATCAAACAAAACCTGAAGGACTTTGAAAATGAACATATGCAGGGGGGATACTTTAATAAGGGGTTTATTTGTTTCAGCATTTAGTAATGAGATTCTCTTAGAAGAAAGAATTACATTCTCTCTTAGAAGGAAGCTAGTCACCAACAGTTAAATGCTGAGGTTTTTAAAACAGTGCAGGAAATTTAGTCACACATTTTTCATTATAATGAATGTGAGATGTGTGTCTAAATCTCCTGTGCTACTTTGATACTCAAAGACTGGGGGTGGGACAGGCAGAACAGATGTGGGGGTTGCAATGGGCAGGCAGATTTGATGTCACTTTCATTTCTGTAGAAAATGAGAGACCTCCCACTTTTTTTTCAGCCCACTGGAAGCACTGACCATTACACCATCTAATCTGATGTCTTGATAATCACAGGCCATTATATTTCACCCAGTTACCTCTGTATTGAGCCTAGGTAAAAGTGGTAGAAAAAATAACCATCGTATTGACAGGTAAACATAACACGGGGTGCACAAGGGTCTGGAAGTAGAGAAGAAAAACTGACTAAGTTACATTCCATGTAAACGTCTAATGCAGAAAGACCGGAGAAGATTCCCTCTTTAAATCTCTCCTTTGCTGTGTTGCCTACAAATCCTGTTAGGCTGTTGGTGTGCTAACACTACTGTCTAGCATGTTGACCAATATTATCTCATTGTTTCCGTGTATTCCCACATTGGTCTCTCTCTCTCTCTTTCCACCTGTTGTCTTTTGTCCTGTCCTTAGATTGTAAGCACTTTAGGGCAGACACTGTCTTTTTACTGTGTGCACACAGCACCTAGCACAATGGGGTTCTGCTGCAGGACGGTGACTCACAGGTGCTACACAATACAATACAAATACTGTCATAAGAGAAGCAGAACAATGGAGAACTTGACCAGACTACGCTCACCAGGAAAAACCTGGCCATCTCTCCAGAAAAATACTAGTGAGCACCTAATATGAACAGATTTTAACTGATCTCCATGGCCAGAGGGCAACATAACTTTAGCTAAAGTACAAGACTGTTCATGGTATAAAATATGAACTTCAACGACATGACAGAGGGAAATATCTTTAGGAAAATTGGGCTTGTCTACATGCAGAGTTGCACTGGCTTAACTAAAGGAAGCGATTTTAAACCAATTTAGTCAAGGCAGTGTTTAGTTTAAATATACTGAACTTAGAGGAGTCTAAAGAAGCTTATTTCAGTTTAGCTTAAATCAATCAGGAGCACGTTAAGGTAACCAAAAATAAACTACTCCAACTAAAGTAAGTGTCCACACTAAATCGCTTAAAAAAAAAATCATACCAGAGTCAAACTGGTGCAACTTTCTCATGCACACAAGCCCTTAAATTGAATGTGATCATTATCACATGTAACACACGCACTTGCTTCCACACCCTCTGAAACAAACAGTTATGATGCATGCAATTCAATGTTTGCTTTATCTTTTGCTGACCTAGTTTTTCCAGCAGCTATCAGGGTAAACTCCCCCCACTGCTCCACAATTATCCCTGTTCCTTAAGATTTAGATACTTGATAAGATCTTCCCCCCTCCTACCTGGACAGGAGCAAAGATTAGAAGTTTCACTTTTACTCCAGTAAGGTATAGTTCATTGAACTTGCACTTTGGAAACCTCCAATTCATTTTGATTGTAGCACTAACACGTAGGTCAGGATATGGAGATTTAAACCAAAGGTCCTTTCGCGTTCAGTGTCAAAGAGTAACTCTGCTTACTATGACAGGTTTCAGAGTAGCAGCCGTGTTAGTCTGTATCCGCAAAAAGAACAGGAGTACTTGTGGCACCTTAGAGACTAACAAATTTATTAGAGCATAAGCTTTCGTGGTCTACAACCCACTTCTTCGGATGCATCTGAAGAAGTGGGTTGTAGCCCACGAAAGCTTATGCTCTAATAAATTTGTTAGTCTCTAAGGTGCCACAAGTACTCCTGTTCTTTCTGCTTACTATGTGGCCGGGATTCATGAAAGGAATTTGTACCATTCGCCCCCTCCAACTTGTACCACTTTGAAGCCTGAATCAATTTTCAGTATACGAGCAGCAGCTCATGAAATTTTGAGGGCATCGTAATGCCTAGGGAAGAGTTCCTCAGGACAGAAAGAAGTGGGTTTTATAAAGCCCTGCCTTCTCCTTATGCCTTCCAGCAGGAAACTCCTTGAGCAGAGTCGCAGGATAATAGTAGAATGTTCTGTCTTTGTTAAGGAGGGAGAGAGAGGAAATATGAAGGCTTAACCTTAAACACTGACCTGAGTGTTTTCCTGAATAGAGATGGACTTGAAGTTAAGCACATACTTAAGTGCTTTGCTGAACTGGGGCCAAAGAGGGGTAGAAGCAAACAGAAAGAAATACAGCTTGCAAAGAGCTTCTTAAAATAAATGACATCAGCTGGTAAATATAATAAGAGATACTTTCAATTGCTCCAGATTAGTGGAATCTCAAAGATGGTTTCAAATTCCATTTTAATACCATAAAATAATTAGCAAACGAGCCTAAATTCCGGGGGAGTGAAATCCCTATCCAAATCTGGATCTGATTCTGAAAAGAACCCCTACATTTATAAATAACTGGCCAAGGCCAAACCTCAATATCAGAACTTCTCCCTCTCGTCTCCCCACCAATCTTGGAGTATTAGACATATGAATCCAAAGCTAGATTGTGTAGCTTGAGCCCATTTCTAATATTAGTTAACAATAAATATCAAGCAATCCAGGTTTTACAGAGGTTTCAATTTAAATACACTACAAAAATCTTAATAAAAAACATTTTAAAGCCTATGTAGACCTATATCAACACACAGGAGCTTTCTGGAGGGAAAATGAGGGCACCATAATATGCCTCAGGGCTTTTAGCACACTTCCTATGGCTCCTCTGAGAGCTCTGTTCTGGGATAATGAACAGCTGGGCCTGACAGCTGGGACACGTAGTACGCTGAAATAACTCATAAGGGAACTACTAGCATGCAAAGCTCTGCTGTTTGACTGCTTCAGCTGAATGATGCTGGCTAATCAATAGTGGTGATCAGCAAATACAGGGAGTCACAGTGCTTTGATTTATTCAGTTCAGTGACACAGTAGATGCTGTTGTACACTTCTCAAAAAGTAGACTCTGCCTCCCAAAGTTCTCTAGCACAGAGGAGGAAGCCATTGTAATGTCTATAGTGCAGGAGAGCTTATCTGCAGGGAAATTTCTAGAAGGTTCTTTAGGGTATCACTTGCCCTTACCACACACTGCAATGTATGTGCAGAAAGCCTAGGGTATGTTTACATCAGAAACACTACCGCGACAGAGCTGCAGCACTGTGGATACACTGCTGTAGTGTAGACAAAGGGAAGGGTTCTTCTATTGCTGTAGTAACTCCACCCAGTGCCAGATTAAGATATAAGCTAACTAAGCTACAGTTTAGGGCCTCACAATATGAGGGGCCTCTAAAGAAGAAAAAAAAACCTGACTCCATTTCAAATTTTATCAAAATCAGTTAATAAATAAAGGAGATATGGGAAAAATAAGGTTCTCTCTAAATATAGACATTTTCGTTCAAATACAACAAAAATATACACATCTGGCTACACAAATACCCTTACCCTACCCTTATCCTTCACTAATTGTTCTTTATTGACAGGCGGGAGGCCAGGGCTGAGAAAAAAAATCATAATTGCACTTGTAAAATTAGTATTTCTACAAGTAAGTCTGCTATCAGCTGCTACTGGTAAAATTCTGACCATGACTTCATAACTTATTAAATAAATAAATAATCTGACTGCCGATAAATTTGGGGAAAACGTGAGGTCGGAGACAGCTGTGTTGTGAAGCAATCCAGCCAAGCTCATACTCGTATGTTAGTGTGTTCTGTCTTCTTTTGATCTGTACATACGTACAATTGTGTATTTTAGTGCGCATGCCACTTTCTGCTTCATGCACTACCCATGCTTCACGTGATTGAGTTTGCAGGGGATCATCTTATGGACTTGGGTTGAGTGGATCTTGACGAGGATAAATTTGTGTTGGCTTCCCTCCGTCAGTTTCGGGAACCTTCTTAGTAAACATCAGAGAGTGCTGACAAAAGGATAAATAGAGGATTTTGAGAGAAGTGAAGGAAGAGACACATATATATCAAAATATTCTGAGTACTTGGTGACCAAGTTATTTCAAACTAGGTGCATATATGATAGACTATTAAAGACTATAATATTGATTGTATTTGCTTGAATATAGTGTCAAAGTTAGACTCAGGACTCATAGTTTGTCAGACCACTCTGTTTTATTAGCACAGCGCTCTGCTAATACATTCAGATAATGTGAGCCCCCATGCAAGATTCAAACAGTCTTATTTATACAGATAAAAAGGTGCGAACTAAACAAAGGGACAGAGAGAGCAAAATTGTAAAATTTGCAAGGGCACAATATGCATATCCTGCTTCCTTATTAACTCTTATCGATCTAAGGCTAATGCTTCACCAATTGCCCTTAAGGGGGGCAATTCATTAAGCAGTTAATGTCTGCTTTCCTGCCCCCTGGCTTGCAGCATTTCTACTTAAAGGTACATACAACATTCTTTAATTCATTCTATTTCTTTAATATAATTCATTTCACTTTCACAATCCCTCCTTTTGGTCAAGCTTACGCAAAGACCAACAATTACTGGCTTCCACATATTAATCGTTCTTTATCTCTTCGTTCATCAGTGATATTTCGAAATCATCATATTAGCACTCTGTTTTGGGGCAGTCACTTGGGTGGCATACCTTATACAATTCTGGATACAACAGGAGATTAGCTGAAAACATACAAAAATCATTAAGATTTCAAACAGGATAGTCAGGGCTCCCTGAAACAACCAGTTTCCTATGCCAGAGAAATTGAACAGGTTACTTAGCCACTTCCATAAAGAACTCGGCTCTTCATGGGGAAGATATGCGATTTGTTCTAAGTGACTAGCGCGATCTATTACCTCATTGGTGTCATCAGGTATGAACACACAACATTCTTTTCCAATGAGAGCACAGGTCCCTCCTTTGGCCGCCAGCATTATGTCCAATGCCTGACTGTTTTGGAGGGCCATCTGTCAGATCGCCTCTGTTTCTTTAGCCAGGGATTTTTAAACTCTCTCCGGTTTCATTTGCCATTATTTCAACTACTGCTTGTAACCTCAGGAGCCTTTTTGCATGGTGTTGAAAGATTGTATTGTTTTCACTAAAGTTACTGTAGGGGGAACATGAAATTGATTTTTCTGTTTGATCCTCAGGTCAAGAAAAAATTTCATATCCCCATACCCAGCCCGCCACTTTTTAGTTTTGTTCGAATAATCCCATGCACCATTGGCCACAATATGCTGAAGGCAACGGCTTTTTCCCATATCCAGCCCTGTCCCGTTACACACCCAACACCAATAACCTTTTCCCTCCACCACACTTATCCATTTAGATACATTTATTCCCACTGCTTCCCAAGTGTCATTATTCTTCCATGTTTTGTTAAACAGACGAGGTCCTCCAGTGAGGTCTGGGGAATTGAGTGGGATTGCCAGGACAGGAACACCAGCTTGAGAGTGGGCTGGGATGTGGCTGCAGACCCAGCAATTAGAAATATTAAGGGTCTGAGCTATCCACACTTGCTGCTGGATAAAAGAACTGTCATTGTGGACTCCCCAGACCTTAAGATACCAGCAGCCAAGGAACAGGCGCCACCAGAGGCGCATGTTGGAGGCAAGGCCCTTCTGGTTCTGACAACCTCAACTGAGGGAACCGCAGTCACGGTTTTACATCCACCAGGCAGCAGGCGCTAGGCTCACTACTGCTTCTTTTTGGGCCTTGCTTTAGGTCATCGTCTGCTTCTGGCAACCCTTACGAGAGTGTAGATGGTAAGGTATTGCAGGCTGTTCCTCTACGTCTTCTTCTGGAGTCAAAATTGACTCTGCGTGATCCTGAGGTGATGATTGGTTCGCTGGGGGTGGTGCCTGTTTACACTGTGAAGCATGTATCCACGCTGCGATGCCAGATAGTTTAACAGCCATCTGGGTAGTAAGCAGTACCTGATGATTCTTTGATGTCCTTTAAGTCTCTTTACTTCTTTTTCCTTGACTCTGGCTATAACAATGGCCTTCACACCTTATCTTTTTCTGATGCATACATTCCTCATTCACACAAACAGATTGAGAATACAAACAGTAGTATTTTATATCGAGCAAAAAGGCATTGCAAATTAAAACCTTGCTAAGTTTTACAATCAATAACCAAGACAATTTACATTGAGACCCAGGCCTTTAATGTTCCTCTAATCTACTTAACATAGACACAATAGAGAATCCTGTTTCTTACTTACTAAACCTTAAAACAAAGAAATGTATATTTAACTAGAGTGCCTACTTTGTAATACATATAGGAAACCATAGTAGACATTATAACTTATTCTAAAACAAAAGGGTGACCATAATCAGTCATAAGGATTGTTCTGGTCTGTCATTCCTTTCTGCTATTCAAAAAGGGTGGCTGACAGGATGAAATCAAATCATACATTAATTCTTATGGGACATTATAAAATCCTGCTCCTACATATCCTCCTTTTGACACTAAGATTATTAATCGCCAGTGTCACTTCTTATTTAGTCCATGTAATAGAAAATACTGGGAGGTGATTTGGGCCTGTGGCTCTAGCTTTGCATATATTTGTTTTATCCAACAGCACATTTCAAACATTCCAATTAAACCCACATACAATTTAAAACCAAAAACAATTAGGGTTAGTAACATTAGTATGCCATTAGTTGCGGGAGCCCATTCAGAAAATATGTTATACCAATGGTAAGCTGTTATGGCTTTCTGCAGTGGCAATTCTTAACATGTTGCCATTTGCATGTATAATATGAATAGGTCGGTTTCCCACATTGCCTTTTTGTTTGTTTTAGGAACTATGTTACCTTTTTACCTTTTGTAAACACAGTACTTACATTACATTTACATTTGTCTATTGGAAGGTTGCTAACACTTCCATTCTTTTAAAACACTTTTTCCCAAGAATTAAAAGATACACATAAGAACCTAAGAACATAAGAAAGGCCGTACTGGGTCAGACCAAAGGTCCATCTAGCCCAGTATCTGTCTACCGACAGTGGCCAATGCCAGGTGCCCCAGAGGGAGTGAACCTAACAGGCAATGATCAAGTGATCTCTCTCCTGCCATCCATCTCCATCCTCTGACGAACAGAGGCTAGGGACACCATTCTTACCCATCGTGGCTAATAGCCATTTATGGACTTAGCCACCATGAATTTATCCAGTCCCCTTTTAAACATTGTTATAGTCCTAGCCTTCACAACCTCCTCAGGTAAGGAGTTCCACAAGTTGACTGTGCGCTGCGTGAAGAAGAACTTCCTTTTATTTGTTTTAAACCTGCTGCCTATTAATTTCTTTTGGTGACCCCTAGTTCTTGTATTATGGGAATAAGTAAATAACTTTTCCTTATCCACTTTCTCAACATCACTCATGATTTTATATACCTCTATCATGTCCCCCCTTAGTCTTCTCTTTTCCAAACTGAAGAGTCCTAGCCTCTTTAATCTTTCCTCATATGGGACCCTCTCTAAACCCTTAATCATTTTAGTTGCTCTTTTCTGAACCTTTTCTAGTGCTAGAATATCTTTTTTGAGGTGAGGAGACCACATCTGTACACAGTATTCGAGATGTGGGCGAACCATGGATTTATATAAGGGCAATAATATATTCTCAGTCTTATTCTCTATCCCCTTTTTAATGATTCCTAACATCCTGTTTGCTTTTTTGACCGCCTCTGCACACTGCGTGGACATCTTTAGAGAACTATCCACGATGACGCCAAGATCTTTTTCCTGACTCGTTGTAGCTAAATTAGCCCCCATCATGTTGTATGTATAGTTGGGGTTATTTTTTCCAATGTGCATTACTTTACATTTATCCACATTAAATTTCATTTGCCATTTTGTTGCCCAATCACTTAGTTTTGTGAGATCTTTTTGAAGTTCTTCACAATCTGCTTTGGTCTTAACTATCTTGAGTAGTTTAGTATCATCTGCAAACTTTGCCACCTCACTGTTTACCCCTTTCTCCAGATCATTTATGAATAAATTGAATAGGATAGGTCCTAGGACTGACCCTTGGGGAACACCACTAGTTACCCCTCTCCATTCTGAGAATTTACCATTAATTCCTACCCTTTGTTCCCTGTCCTTTAACCGGTTCTCAATCCATGAAAGGACCTTCCCTTTTATCCCATGACAGCTTAATTTACGTAAGAGCCTTTGGTGAGGGACCTTGTCAAAGGCTTTCTGGAAATCTAAGTACACTATGTCCACCGGATCCCCCTTGTCCACATGTTTGTTGACCCCTTCAAAGAACTCTAATAGATTAGTAAGACACGATTTCCCTTTACAGAAACCATGTTGACTATTGCTCAAGAGTTTATGTTTTTCTATGTGTCTGACAATTTTGTTCTTTACTATTGTTTCAACTAATTTGCCCGGTACCGATGTTAGACTTACCGGTCTGTAATTGCCGGGATCACCCCTAGAGCCCTTTTTAAATATTGGCGTTACATTAGCTAACTTCCAGTCATTGGGTACCGAAGCCGATTTAAAGGACAGGTTACAACCTTAGTTAATAGTTCCGCAACTTCACATTTGAGTTCTTTCAGAACTCTTGGGTGAATGCCATCTGGTCCCGGTGACTTGTTAATGTTGAGTTTATCAATTAATTCCAAAACCTCCTCTAGTGATACTTCAATCTGTGACAGTTCCTCAGATTTGTCACCTACAAAAGCCAGCTCAGGTTTGGGAATCTCCCTAACATCCTCAGCCGTGAAGACTGAAGCAAAGAATCCATTTAGTTTCTCCGCAATGACTTTATCATCTTTAAGCGCTCCTTTTGTATTTTCATCGTCAAGGGGCCCCACTGGTTGTTTAGCAGGCTTCCTGCTTCTGATGTACTTAGCCCATTATACAGTACTTTGGTCTCATTATTCATTTTATCCCACATACAGGATCCTAGTGAGATGTCTTTACTACAAGGCTTTGGAGCTACAGGCATGGATAATCATACCCACTTTTATTTGTTTCTGTATTAGGTTGTCCTGTAGCTGGTATCAGCTTTTTCTGAAAGACAAAAAATAACATTTTTCTACCCCTTTTGGGGTGGCATTCATTATTGCTTAAAATATTCCTTTCTTTCACAAATACCCTTGCTGATTGCAGGCAAAACAAGAGGAATTACCTCCATATTTTCCTGTGTTTTTGTTCTATAGGCAGGCCAGGTTTCAATGGCTTCTATCTTTTAAGAGTTATGGGGAAATTATCCCACTGTTCAGTCATTAAATCCATGAGGTGGTGTACCTCAGTTTTTCCTTTACAGCAGACCAAGTTTACAATGTCTTTCCTGCTGTGTTAAGCTTTAAGTTTGTTCACAGGTAACAGCTGAAAAGCATCATTACCATAAAGGATTTTTTTTCAAAAATCATACACACTATACATTGTTACAGGGGTACTTATTAACATTAAATTTATTTTAATTAAAGGTATCTTGTTATACCGTGCCTTTTATTTAGACAATTTGTTTGCTGACCAGGTATGTTCTTTATCTGCAACTTCTTTGTGCTGGCAGTTCTCTCACTTCCTTTATCAGTTAGGTAATTTGCATCAACACAGGCTTGACTTTTGGATTCAAAGCCATCAGCAGAGCTCAGAGACTCTGTCTTAAAAGGAACACAATTAACTTTTACCAGAGTTTTGATTACTTCTAACTTTTGCTTCCAAAACACACATGTCACTGGATGAAACAATTAACCTCTCCTTTTCCAATTTAGTTTTAGATTGGCCGAGTTTGTCTTTTAAGATGTCCACTCGGTCCTTGTTCCAAGATTTTAACAGTGGCCACTGAGTTTTGGGATCTCCCTGAGTTAGCCTACACCATTTTTCAAGAAATTTACAGAAGTCCGGACCCTTCCTAAAACTGTCCCGACTTAGACGTCTGGTTACCAATACAGGAGGACTTTACACACACCAATCACACAAGAAGGAAATTCGGGTTCGTCAGAGCGATGCCCGGTGCAACACACAAAAGGAGCCCACAGGCTACTGCCTCAATCGCCCTTGCTTTCACACCAAGGGTTTTACCCAAGGTGCGGTGCGGCTGCGATTGTGCAGATTTCACTCACTCAGACCGCGGGGACAGGAACCCCTTGGTCGGCCGGTCCCCGGACGGAGATGGCGCCCAGACTCAAACACTCCACAGGAGGACGGATAGACACAGAGACAGGACAGTCCTCAGTCCGGACAAAACACAGAAATAATTACCTGACCAGATTCCTGATGTCAGATCCTGGGATCCCTACCAGAACAGAGTGGGAACCAACAGGTTCAATGGCGTAGACCTCACTGTGGTCATGTGCCCTTCTGTTCAGGAGGAGGACCGCTCGGGCCAAATGCCCAGGTGCCGGCTGCCACGGTCGTCCTACAAAAACGGTCAGGAATCACACGGCCCCAGTGAAGACGGTTGCCATCTCGGTGGAACCTCCAAATTGTCAAAGTTAGACTCAGGACTCATAGTTTGTCAGACCACTCTGTTTTATTAGCACAGCGCTCTGCTAATACATTCAGATAATGTGAGCCCCCATGCAAGATTCAAACAGTCTTATTTATACAGATAAAAGGGTGCGAACTAAACAAAGGGACAGAGAGAGCAAAATTGTAAAATTTGCAAGGGCACAATATGCATATCCTGCTTCCTTATTAACTCTTATCGATCTAAGGCTAATGCTTCACCAATTGCCCTTAAGTGGGGCAATTCATTAAGCAGTTAATGTCTGCTTTCCTGCCCCCTGGCTTGCAGCATTTCTACTTAAAGGTACATAGAGCATTCTTTAATTCATTCTATTTCTTTAATATAATTCATTTCACTTTCACAATAGTGAGAAAAACTAGCCTCTCTCAATGCCTGTCTGGAGATTACAAGTCTTTTTTCTGGTAATTTCTTTCTCTCTCTTTCGCACATATAACTTGTTGTCACTCTGTGTCCAAGGTGTTTACTCAAGATTAATTAATGGTCCTTGGGGAATGTCGTGGGTCAGGCCCATGGTCATGCCTGTGCACCCCCAGGCGGGGCTGCGCAGTAGAGTGGACAGAGTCAATAACTGGGCAGGGCTTCTACGCCTGTTGTTTTCTGGCAGGCGCCCCCCCAGCAGTCATCGGACGGGGTTGGGGGCTTACAGCCCTTGGCTCGTGCGGGGGGGTGACTTGCTCCGAAGGTTGGCCTGAGTCCCTGGGAGTCTTGGACCTTTTACCTCGCACCTCCAACCCTTCAGCAGCCAGGTAGTCTTCCATGAGGGTGGCAGCCTCCGAGAGCAAGGTCGGGCGATGACGTTTCACCCACTCCCTCCCTCCGGAGGGGAGGATCTGCGTGAATTGCTCCAGCACTACCACTTCAGCCATCTGATCCCCTATGTACTTCTCTGGCTCCAGCCAGCGCCAACAGTAGTCCCGTAGCTTCTGGGCTCCCACCCTGGAGCAAGCCCCCAGTGGGTAAATTCTGGGGGACACGCCCGTCTGATCCAGGATAGCTGCTTTGACCTTCTGGTAATCTAAAGCATCCTGCAGGTCTAGATTGCAATCGGCAGCCTGCGTGGAGCCAGTCAAATATGGCACCAGGAAGGTGGCCCAGTGTTCCCCTGGCCAGTGCGCTGCGGTGGCAACCCTTTCAAAGGTGACCAGAAATGCCTCTGGGTCGTCACCAGGCCCCATATTGGTCAGGTGTAGGGGTAGTCCCGTCAGGCCCCCTGCGGCTCCCAACCCGCCAGCATGGGCATCCGGTGTGTGTGTGTGGGGTGGCCTCCATAATGTCACCACCTGTTGCATCAGGTGCTCCTGTTGGGCCTGGTGCAGGGCAGACACCTCCCATAGTAGCTGTTGCTACTGTTCCTGATGCTGGGCCAATTGCTGCTGCTGCTGAACCGCCAGCTGTTGCAAAGGCTGCACTTGCTGCTGCGGGGCCGCCTGCTGTTGCTGGCTCTCCAGCATCCATTTTAGGACCATCTCGGCCTTCATTCACATAGGTCACTAGGGGGCCCTCATGGCCAAAAGAAAAAATGGCCACAGGAAAAAAAAAAACCAGGGGAAAGAAGAGGGGTGGCTGTAGCAGGCCTCTCTTTCAGTGGGCCTCCCCCAGGCCCGAATTGTTACCCGCATTCTGCACCAAGTTGTCATGGGTCGGGCCCACGGTCGTTCCTGCGCACACCCAGGCGGGGCTGCGCAGTAGAGTGGTCAGAGTCAATAGCTGCCCCCAGGCTCGGGGCCATGCGGCCCAGCGGCCGGAATCAATAGCTGCCCCCAGGCTCAGGGCCGTGCGGCCCAGCGGCCAGAGTCAGTCACTGTCAGGATGGGCTGTCACCTCAAGGGGCGGGGGGGGGGCAGCAGCCAGGATAGGGGGACCCGGGCCCTCCTTCTCCACTGGGACCCAACCCAGGGCCCTGTCGGTGGCAGGATTGCCTGCCACCAGCTTAGCGGGGATTCGGTCGAAACATGCTGAGCTGGCCTCCAGTTGTCCAACCAGCTCCCCGCAAAGACTCCCTGGGTTACTTCCTACCCGTTTCTCCGCATCTCGTGGCTTCCTAGTTCCCTCGGTTCCTTCGCCCCCAGTCGTGTCCAGCCCCTGGGGGTTGAGGGTTGCTGTCAACTGGCTGGCCTCCACATCGTGAAGTGCCCATGCCCCTTCAGCAGGGGCCAGCAGCACACCTCCTTCCCCTACAGCGGTCCGCCCAGACTGAGCCAGGCTGCTCCCTCTTATACTGGTGTTGCACTTTGAGCATGCCCCGTAGAGCTGTGGGGGTGTGGCTTCCTTAGCCCACAGTGAGGGGTTAATCCCCACAGTCCCAGTGCTGGCCATACCTGCCCCATCACAGGGAGACAAAGGATAGAGAAACAAATGCAAAGAGAGATGTCTGCCTAGAAAAAAGACTAGGATTTTCTGCTTGTTGGGTTTGGAGTGCGCAAGATATTTTATTATAGGTAGTATGCTAAGTAAAAATTCTTATATAGACTTATAAATCACATACCATATGCATAATACATTGTATTTGTATAGTATGGCAAAAGAAAAATCCGAACAATTCATTGTTTTGTAGCAAAAATTAAATCGGAATAAAAATTTGTAAATATATTTTATGTATAGTCTGGATAAATTTTGTATTTCCCTAACAAAATTAATCAAACTTTTTTCATTTATTCATATGAAAAGAAGGATAATTTTCCTTATTCATGGTGTAAAAAAATTATATAACCTCTCTTGTTTTCCTGTGAGAACACAGACAAAATAGCACTAACTTTCACAGAAATATCCTAGTAAAATAACACAGGTTTTTGGCATATATATATATATGAAAAAATAATTGTATATTTAGAGTATCTTCTCTATTGGGGCATCTAAATTATATAATATATATATATAATATTATTTGTTGTTGTATAGATATATAAATCTCAATATTTATAATATACAATTTTTTTTTACTGGTTTCAATAAACACTTTCTGCTACTAATTTTAGGTAATTCAGCATAACCTTCTATAAATACAAAACAAATCAATTTATTAGAAAAATACAATTCACATACAATTTTCTGATGGTTTGCTTATTACCTGGGTGTAATTCATATCTATACAGGTAATAGCTGAGCTTTAAGCTTGTGGGTTATCTGCATCCTATATCCTCTAATGCCTCTTGTATCCTCTATTGCCATCTTATATCCTCTAAGAGTCTCATTGCGTATTTAGACAAGAAATTCCACAATTTAGATGCCCCAATAGAGAAGAAAAATTTCCTCAGAACTCTTCTAGTAAATTGTATTATTTACTTTATTTATTATTTTTTTTATATTGTATTGTTTACTTCTACTTTACTTACATACGCAATTAGTTCAAAGAATTTGTCTAAAATTTATTTCTGTCATGATGTCATCATTACAGAGAGGACTGCTGAAAATGAAGATTATTATTCTATTTTTACAACTTTGCCTTTGTATATAAGCAGATATAAAGTTTTTGTTTTTATATATCCAATGTCCTTTCCGTGAAAATAATAAATTCATTTTTTTTTTTATGGTATGGGGCCTCTTACACTTGGCATAGTTTAGGGCTTCAGAATGTCATAATCCGGCCCTGACTCCACCTCTCTAAGAGGTGGTAGCTAGGTTGACAAAAGAATTCTTCCATCAACCTAGCGCCATCTATACTGTGGCTTATCCAGCTTAACTATGTCTCTCAGAGATGTGACTTTTTTTTAGGAGATAATCACTGGTCCCCAGCACTGCACTCAGAGTTATGGAAAGTGTGGCTAATTCGGTTCACATGAACTTTTGACCTTAGTTCAAATAGGTGTGCTGACTTCCACCTACCTGTGAGGCAGAAGAGATGAACAGACCTAGGTACAGTTTTTCAGGTGAACAGTTTATTTGCCAAAAAATGCAGTTTCTGATCCACTGAAACTGTAAATTTGACATAAATCTGCCAAATAGCTTCAGAGACAAATTTGGGGGAGGAGGGCATAGATTCACAAGGGGACTTGGGGTATGTCTGCACTGCAAAGAAAAGCCTGTAGCACCAAGTCTCAGAGCCTGGGTCAATTGACTCAGACTTGCAGGGGTCAGGCTGCAGAGCTAAAAATAGCAGTGTAGACCTTCTCACTCAGGCTCTAAAACCCAGCGAGTGGGGAGGGTCTCAGGGAACATCTACGCGGCTATTTTTAGCTTTACAGCCTGGGCCCTGAGAGCCTGAGTTAACTGACGTGGGTTCTAAGACTCTCTGCTGTGGGTTTTTCTTTGCATTATAGATGTGACCAGGGGTGCTATTCACAAAACCACTGGAAGTGGTGGTGGGTGGCTTATTGGGCCAGAGAGAGTTAGAATAACTCTAGAGCCTGGTAGTGAAGGGTACTCATGTGGGAGAGTGGACACTTGAGTTCCAGTTCCTGCTCCAGTGACTATTTACGTATGTTATATACAAAGTGGAACAAGTTCCACAGAAGACACTGAGAAAGACCTACCCCAGATTACTGTATAACCCACTGGTTAGGTGCTCACGACGTTATGGGAGATGCATGTTAAAAACTCTACTCCAAATCAGGGAGAGTGGGGACTTGAACCTAGGTCTCAAACATCCTAGGTGAGTTTGCTAACTGCAGGTCTATAGGCAGAGATATACCCACCTCATCTTCCTCTACTTTTGTCAATGTTATTTCCAAATTTCCTTTCCTTTGTTTAAAAATGCCTAAAATCAAAACAAAAAATGTCATTTGCTCCAACATGAACTTTTTCAGTTTTCTGTTTTGCCAAGAAAAAGGAAACAATTTTTGTTTTGGGTCAATTTGGAAGGGTTTTTTGTATTTTTTTCCCCAATTTTTCACTTCAGCCAGCAAACTGGAAAAAAAAATCTATTATTTGCCCAACTCTTTGATAAATCTGCTCATGACCAATAAAATTTGGACCTGAACTCTCCAGAAGGTTCATAAACCTTTCAGAAAACTACCCTGAATTTTGATTTGTAACAAAATATCAGAACTCAACTTGTCTGGTTTCAGATTTCATGGGGAGAGTTTTGCTCTAACACCGATATAAAAATAAACTTTTGAAACAGCTTTTTGGCAAGTGTTTGTTTTCTAATAAAATGAAATTCAACAGGGTTTTTAAAGACCTACTGTACCAGCACTCAGTCACAGGGAAACATTTTAAAAAGTCATGGGAGCTGTCTTTTAACATTAGGTTCAGACAAATGGAACCAACCTTTTTTTAAAAAAGTAACTTAAAAAAAAATGAAATCCAGGAAAGCTGACTTATTCCACTAAGGCAGACACCATCTATGGGGGAAGACAGTCAACTCTGAGCACTTTTAGGTAAGTTCCAACCTATATTTAAGTGTGTATGATGAGAAGATGGTCTTTCATTCTAAAGAAGTGGCTGATTGAGTGTTAATACGCTAGATCCTGTTCCCCCTGAAGTTAGCAGTTAAATCCTCACTGACTTCAATGAGAGCAGTAGCAAGCCAGTAAGTAGCAATCAAAATCTTCTGTTTTTCCTGTTTTGTTTTGTTTTTTTAATCAGCCTTTTCACACAAACATGGCCACCTTCATGGAGTAACTGCAACCTTCCATCTCCCTAGAAATACTGCAATTTTTGCAGATTCCTCTTACAATTCTTGTTTTGATCTGACTGGAAATAAGATGTAAATTTTTACCAATGAGGGTAATGAATCATTGGGACAATTTACAAAGGGTTGTGGTGGCAATTTTTAAATCAAAATTGGATGTTTGTCTAAATCATATGCTCTAGTTCAGAGGTTCCCAAACTGTGGCATGTGCACCATTGCTGGTACATGGGTTTGTTGGAAGTAGCATGCCGAAAGCTCTAAAAATACCCCAAGCCAGACATTTCAGTTTCACTCATTGCACTCACTGCAGCACGCCAGGAAATGCCCCAGAAGTACGATGCTCTTTCCTGGCTGCTTCCAGCCGTAACGGTGAACACTCACTGACCATAGTCATAGTCGTTTTATTTAGCAGTGTGTTGTGTGCTATGGCTGTGCAGCTGGGCGCTCAATTCCACAGTGCAAGATACTGAGGCGAACTTGCGAAGTCCGTATTGCACTGCCAGAGCTCCTCTCATTCCAGAAGATATGTGCATACAACAGGAGTGACCAACCTGAGCCTGAGAAGCAGCCAGAATTTACCAATGTACATTGCCAAAGAGCCACAGTAATATGTCAGCAGGCCCCCCATCCGCTCCCCCGGCCCCAGCACCTCCCACCCACCGGCAGCCCCGCCGATCAGCCTTCCCCCTCCCTCCCTGCATCTCCTGATCAGCTGTTTTGTGACGTGCAGGAGGCTCGGGGGGTGTGTGGAGTGGGAGGAACAAGGGCATGGCAGGCTCAGGGGAGGGGGCGGGAAGGGGTGGAGTGGGGGCAGGACCTATGGCAGAGCCAGGAGTTGAGCAGTGAGCACCCCCTGGCAAATTGGAAAGTTGGCACCTGTAGCTCCAGCCCCAGAGGAGCCGCATATTAACTTCTGAAGAGCCGCATGTGGCTCCGGAGCCACAGGTTGCCCACCCCTGGCATACAAGGCTGGTTCAGAACAGCTGCAAAACCTGCAGCCCCAAGGAGTCCCAAGATCAAAGGCCCATGTCCAGGATTGCTTTTACCTGCAGATGGCCACCAAAGCTGAGTGAGTGTTAATGCAAGTCTGCCTCAGTTTTCTTTTCATTCAGCCAATCACCAACTAGCACCTTGTCTGGTAGTTGCTCACTATGACTCCAGCTTGCTGGATGGATTGTTAAGAGTCTCTCCTCTTTCAGGGCAGTAAAGAGTCTAGCAAGTCTCTTTATACCAAAAGCAGCTGTGCAAGTTAATGGGGTTACAGCTCCCCCTCTTTGAGTTACATAGAGGGACTAAGCAGCAATGTTTACTGTCTCGTTTACTTTTTACATTGTGCAAAAGGCTCCATGGCCAGAGGATAAGGAACAATGAAACTGAAAGAATAAACCTTGCAGGAACACATCAGAAAACAACTTTATAGGATTATCATCTAATATTTTTATCTAACGCAAACATTTTCCTAAAATTAATAACGAAAGAAATCCATGACTTTGGGAAAACATCTGGATTCACAGTAAATTATCCCAAATTTGAAATGCGAGATATTAATTTGCCAAACTCTGAGAAGTCATTCTCCCAGAAAACTTTTGGATGCAAATCAGCAACAAGTTCTATACGATCCCTGAGAGTTCAAATCTCAAAACAACCTAGAAGAGCTCTACAATTAAAATGTCAAACCACTGCTTCAGCAAATGAAAAAAGATCTGGAGTGTTTGGGGAAGTATGCAGTTTTTTGGTTGTGAAGAGCAGCCACTGTCAAAATGAACATTTTGCCAAGGATATCTTTCTTGTTTCAAAATTGGTCTGTATTCATCCCAGATAAAATCTTATCAGGAATACAGAGGGTGGTGTTAGACTTTATATGGAATAATGAAAGGCCAAGAGTAATTGCAGGGTATACTAGCTGTTCTAATTACATGGCACTGCCAGTTCAAAGCAGTAGTGGATTGGGGTACTCTAACCCAGGTAAACATTGGGTCTTTACTGAACAAAACAACTGTGGTAGGCTACCATGGATTGATTATATATCACACACCCAGACATTCATACACATAGCAAAGTCTATTCTATGGGTTTGGGTTAGCACTAGAGACAAGTTCTTTTCCCTTGCCCATGACACCTATTGCAAATAATCCAGACCTTAACCCAAAGCACAAACCAGACAACATTAAAGATTGGCAGAGCCATGGAATGCAAATAGTTGACCAGCCATTGAGAAACTTTTCTAACTTATTGAACTTATTGAAAGATAAAAACTAACTTTAACTGGCCCACTCTCCCTTGGCACCTGTACTTTCAAGTTAGACATTATGTTTCTCAACTTTCTAGGAAAGTTTTTTTATACAGAAAGCCAACTTTAATAGAAGTGATGGTATCCAAGATTAAGATTAATTAAGAAACAAAATTATAACTAGTTTATATCAATCTTTGCAGACAACTTTCCTCCCAAAACAAGCAACCTCCCCCACCACCCCCATCCATATGTGACATGCTGGCAAAAGGATCTGGACAGACAAGTTATCCCAGATGTATAGGATATGATCTGGAAAAGAAGACTGGCAATCTCAGTCTGTAGCACAAAAGAAGAAAATTTATTTAAGATACTGTTTCAATGGTATCTTACACTAGCGCATGATAAGCTTAAAATATATATACAGAGAGATTGAATGGGGGTAAGTGTTGGAGAAAGAGAGGAGAAAGAGATTTTATGCATATATGGTGGACATGTCGACTCATTAGACAATACTGGAATGCTATTTGTAACCAAATATTATTATCATCATCCTTGGGTAATTCTCCTATGGATTCCTAGCAGAAATGGTCACATAAAAGAAAATGAAGACTTGATCTCTTATCTGTTAGTGGCTGCTAGGCTACTGGTAGCCTCTCACAGGAAAACAAATAGTCCAACTCTAGAGTAATGTTTAAAATATGGGAGGTTGTTATGGAACAATTAATGCACCAGTTACATACCCAGCAAAATAGACAGAGGACAAATAGATACTTTGCTATTTGGTTATCATTTATTCAGTACTCAAAGTACACTCACCTTCAGAAAAGCCCAGCACCTGTCCAACTTCTTTGATTACTAAGGCCAGGTCTACACTACCGCGGTAGTTCGACGGCTGGCAATCGAAGTTCCGGGTTCGATTTATCGCGTCTGGTCTGGACGCGATAAATCGATCCCGGAAGCGCTCGCCGTCGACTGCGGTACTCCAGCTCGGCGAGAGGAGTACCGCGGAGTCGACGGGGAGCCTGCCTGCTGCGTGTGGACCGCGTCTGAACCGCGGTAAGTTCGAACTAAGGTATGTCGACTTCAGCTACGTTATTCACGTAGCTGAAGTCGCGTACCTTAGTTCGAATGTGGGGGTTAGTGTAGACCAGGCCTAAGATTTGATAGATATGCCTGCTTTGTAAAATATGTATAATCAGAGGTTTCACTCAATTTAATAAAGTCCCTAGAAACAGCATGTCGTGTCATGACATTGCTTCTTTGTATATTTCACCCCTACCTTTGCTTCACAGGTGCACTGTCTTAATTGTTTGTTCCCCTCCTGCAGTTCTGAGCTGCTATTTATTGCCAAAATATGGATCCAGAATCTCTCCCCATTCTCCCAGTTCTGGCTGCCCCAGCCAGGGTCACATTCTCTGGTCTTTATTTAAAAAGATATTAAACTTTATAAAAACATGGAAGTACCCAAAGGGTTAAATGCTAAATACCAAAGCCACATCACACTTGCTGCCTCTGTCTGGCACAAGGGTCTGTCAGTGTTGCAACTTTGAATGAGAGATTCAAATGGAGTTTTAGTGGCATTGGCTTTTTTTTTTTTAATTTAAAAAACAAAACCAACGCAATTTATCTTAAACCTACAAACAGGATTTTACAAACCATGAGTGCTGGTTTAGGTCCTTAAAACCTTACATAATTATACAAAAATATTTACACACACACACAAATTCTCTTTTGCCTAATACCCCTTGCAATGCTTTCATAATTTTTTTTTTTTACACAACTGTATCCAGATTACATTTCCATCTTGTACAATCGGAGACAGTCAAGTTTCAGTGGAAACCCCTTATACTTCTATTTCTGTGGGAAAAGAGCCTGTTTTCCTTCAGAATAGCTGTAAAGGCTTCTGGGGACAAAAACTGTGGTTGTAGTAGCCACCTGACCCCCTTGTATAATTTGTTTAACTACCAGGGTTCCACCCAATATGACTGTACTGAGTGGAACATATATTTATATTTACATAACTGGGTTTTATTATCAAACCAAAAACTTCCTTCTTATGACACCACAACTGTTACTCTTCAACATCTTCACAACCGTTACTTTTTAACATTTCCACAACTCCCAACTGTTTACTTCCCTTCAAATTCCCTCCAAACTCTGTAGCATTAATTTCTGCAAAAGCTACTTGTAACTAACTCTTCACTCACTTTAAATCACTTACTTCTGCATTCAATTCTTTAAGGTGGTACATTTTGCCTGTAACCCCTGCGACACAGCTGCCTTACCCTGTGCTTACTTTACCTTGGGATTATTTAAAAAGGCAGTAAAACATTTGTCTCCATGGTCGCCCCTGAGTCTTTTACTCCAAAAATTTCAATGGAATCGAGCAGACTTCTGTCATGCTTTGTCCAAAAGAACTTTCTACTAAGTATCTACAAAGTACCCTCCATTAAAGCTTCATGAAACCAAAAGTGTGAGAGGCGCGGGTGGGGTAGAAAGCAACCAGTTAACCCTGTGAGGTTAGTTTAAAGTACAGGCTAACAGCTAAAACAGTTGGGAACCCTTATCCCTAGATTTTTATCCTGGCTCTGAGAGAAGAGTGGGGGTTGTTACCCACTCCTGCAAACCCTGAATTTGTTCCCCGAGTGTCTGTTTCTTTTGTTTGCACCCCAAATGAATTGCAGGAGTGCCTTTCTCCATTGCAGTTAACTGCTTCCAAGCACCTCCATGAGTTAACTGGCTCACTATCTGCTTTTCACTTTGAAATTTTTTTTTCTTCACTTCCATACAACCAAGTCACAGCTCCCCTCTCTTAAGGTGGTCTGTTAACTCTGCTTCTGACTCCAAACTGTTTTGTAAAATTATTCTTTAGCCACCCCTAACTCTAATTTACAATCCTCCAGTTGCCTTTGCTGGAGTAGCACTGAACTTGAAAGATTACTTGCAGCCTCCCATAATGAGGTATTTACTTCAAACCTCTTACAAGTGGACTTAAGTGCCTCCTTTCCCTGGAAGGCATCCTGTCCCCATGGGCACAGACCTCGTTCTGCTACCCATTTACCAAAGAGGGTGGGCTCCTCAGCCAGCCCCCACCCCTCCAGGTCCTGTAACACCATCCCCACTTCCTTTTTAATCTCATCCCAGATTGACCCCAGCTTGCACGGACCCATAACTACCATCATGAGAGCCCGCCAGCTGTGCAGACAGTTGGGGAGGGGGACTTACCTGGCTGCTACTTACCTGTCACAAGTCACAGCACCAAGATGTTAGAGGGCTTTCCCTTCACCCTCTCCCCCGGTTCTTATCACACAGACAGAAAGCAGAAGACCAGAAGTCTGAAGTGCAGGCAATTCAATGTTTATTGGGGTTAGTTCCAAGCAAGCATATTCATAGCTCTACACGCCGGCAGAGTCTGTTTCCCAGTGTTCCATTCCCAGCTCTGACGCCACAGAGCCTTTACCCCGGGTTCCTCTTCCCAGCTCTGAGCCTTGCCTGTGTCCCCGTTCCCCATTCCCACCTCCTCCTATCTGCAGTACACACCCCTAGTCAGCCCCCTTACAACTTACGGTTCTGTTCCATTTTTGAGGGTCATGAGTTGGGGTCTTCGTCCCACCCTTTTTGTACCCTGGCAGGGGTAAGGAGTGAGGTTGTGTTCTGGCCAAGGCCAAGCCTTTCTTCAGCTTTTAGTGTTTCTTATGCCTCCCCCCAACCCTTCTTGCCCCTCCTAACTGGTTGCTTGACCTTGCCTTGAGATAAGGAGTTGAGGCAGTCTAAGTGTGCGCTTATATATTACATTCCCACCATGCCCAGTAACACTTTAGCTGTATCCCTTATCTTTTCCCATTGTACCAAAAGCCCCATCTGGTTGTGGGAAATGCAACACACAGTCTCTTTGTTCATTGTTCTTCACACATACTAGTATAAGATATGAGTATCAAAACATCAAACCCAAAATTCTATCTCAGGCTGGCAAACAAGCCTATATACTAACAAAGAGGCTCCGGGTGGTGAAGATCCCAGTAAAGACCCCCCACACACACAATCGCCCCTTCCAGCCAAGCCTGGCTCGTGTTCAGCAATGATCCGGATACGAAATAGCAGGAACTTCCAACTTAAAAGACAAGTTAAAGTCAAATCTGAACGTAGTTCAGCTGTGCTCATCAAAATAGATCACAGCGCCATCTACTCCTTGCCATTATAGTAACACAAAAGTAGTAGAAGAGTAGTAATGGTTGCTTCATCCTGTTTCTCTTTGAGGCACTATCTAAACATCTGAGATGTTTAAAAAGGACGTGCACAAAAAGGAGACATCAGTTTTTTAAGCAGGTGGAATGTGGACAAATAATGCTTGAGAACCACTGCACTAGTTCCTAGAGCGTGTGTTAAGCAGAAGGCCAAACTAGGATCACAGTGGTCCCTTCTGGCCTTAGAATCTATTAAGCTACTGTATATGATTATCTACACACACACTTGTTTCTTCTATACAAGTGTTCTTGACACTCTAGTTTCTGTCAGAGCAGACAGAAACATAAATCCATTACTACATCAGAGTGCAATTTTGCACCTGTGATATTAATTACAATACACATATATATTATTAGTGTTTTTTGATTTACCCAAGTATGATTGCTTACTCAGTGCACACCTTCTGTTTCATAAAGCTGTATTTTTGTGTTATTTATGGAACTAATTATTTTCATAACCACACAAAACATATGCACTACATCACCCCTCCTTTTGGAGAATTACCCAGTTCTTTGCTATAGCTCACCAACTTTTCAATTGCTAGATATATTAGCCAACCATATTATCTAAATGCTAGAAATGAGATGAAAAATAGGGAATATTGACACTGCGATGGTCATTATTTTACAGATACAGAGAAAATGGCTGCATGTGGCTTTTTGAGAAACCATTCAAAATTGAGACCATAAATTATGCTAAGGAATTTTTTAAATCACTTATTGCTTTCAGCTTATTCATCCATCTGTTTTTCATTATATTTGCTATTGATGTTTCTCTGAGAAAGTAGTAGTGGGAAAGAAAGAAGAATTCTGTGGTCAGTGAAAAGTAGAGCATACCAGAATGATACGATGAGAGAAGCAAAGCTGTTAATATAGAACGAATTTAGAAGATCTTAGCTCTCTATTCAAGGATTAAAGTAGTTCAGGGTGGATCCAGCTTTAAACATTTTCTACTATAATGCAGAGCTCCACAGTTGTTGGCATTAGTTTCCTTGGGAGTTCCATGCCATCATAAGGGGAATCTCTCTGTGTCTCCAATGATATTTCAGTAATGTTACTACAGTATTATGCAATAAGATGCACTTGGGTATAAAAAAAACTAGTTCACATTTTTGTAATTCAACTGAGGAAAAAAGTCACTGATCTTCATTTATAATTATTTACGTGCAGGGATCATAAGCTATATACAGTATGTGGATTATTACATATGCCTCTAATGCATTTAAAACATACGTATATATTATTGAAAATATTGAATAATACTAGACCCAGGACTGACCCCTGCAGGACCCACTAGATATTCTCTCCCAGTTCAACAGCAAACCATTGATAACTACTCTGAGTAGTCTTTTAGGCATCTGTTCACTAACCGTATAATAATTTCACGTATACCACATTTTCCTAGTTTGGGTATTAGAATGTCATGTGGGACTGTGTCAAAAGCCATACTAAAAATCACATATACTGACTCCCTCCTATCCTCTAGGCCTGTAACCCTGTCAAAGAAGGAAATTAGGTTGGGGTGGCATGATTTGTTCTTGACAAATCCATGCTGGCTATTTTTGTAACCCTATTATCCCCCAGATGCTTACAAATTGATTAATAATTTGTTCCAATATCCTTCCAGGTATCAAAGTTCGGCTGACTATAATTCCCCAGGTCCTCTTTTTCATTAAGCATTAAACATCTCCATTTTCTTGGTGTCATTAGTTATTAGCTCTCTATTTAACCCTGGGGATTGCCCTGGAAAGTTGTTTGGGCAACCACAGAGACTTTGGCCTGCTGAGAGTCCAGACTTCATCTTGTCTCCTGATTTCTGGTCTCTGATCCTAGCCTGATTCCAACCCTGACTCTTGCCTCCTGATTCCAGCCTGGTACTACCTCGGACCTCTGCTCTCTGACCATGGCCTGACTCAGACTCTTGCTTACTGAACTCGGCTCTTGTGATTCCTCCAACTCCTGCTCAGTGACTACTGCCCCTGACGTGCAGACCCCAGCCCACCTATGACGGTTAGTCAGACTATCTATGCCCGGTCCCTTATACCAGCTGTGCGTAGGGCCCAGGCTTTAAAAAACATGCAGGCTCTGAGTGGCTGGTGAGACGAAGGCAGCTGGAAGATAAGGGAGTTAGCCAGTAGAGAAAGGCAGGGAAATAGGGTTGTGTTATTTCCCACCCTTTCCTTAACTTGCAGGTACCCGACAAAGAAGAGCCCACAGTGGGAGGAAAACAACATCTTGCCAGCGCCACTTCCTCTGTCTGCATCTGTGGTATGCCCACCAAACAGGCATCCTGACCCTGGAGGCTTCCACCCAGGCCCTGGTCTTGACTTACTGGGAATACGGCCTGCATGTTCCCACTGACGAAAGCCAGGCAGGGGGAACCACACAGAGTGAGAAGTGTCTGTTGGAGGAGTTCCTCAGGCAACAGGCAAGAGAGCTGCAGGAGGAGGGGGCTCATCTGCATAACATCCAGGAGCATGAGGACTTTGATAGGATGCACATGGAAACATCTGGGTTGAAGGATGCTAGCTGACTACAGAGGACTACACTGGCATTAGAAGACAAAGGAAAACCTTCTGCTCTATGGGGAGAGGACTAGTTGCTGGTCACCTTGGCCAGTAGAGAGTGCTCCACCCGTCACCCAGGTCCCCCATCCATCTCTGTCAAGGACCAGCAGGCTGTACTGGCAACAAGAGGTGAAAAGCAAACTCCAGTTGCAGAGAAGGAGGGGTCATCTGTTTCCAAGACTTGGAGCCTCATGATCACTGCATGCAAGAGGAGGAGGCATAGGGTGCTCGTGCTTGGGGACTCCCTTTTGAAGGGCAATCGAGGCATCCATCTGCCAACTTGATATGAAGTCCCAGGAGATGTGCTGCCTGCCTTGAGCCTGCATCCAAGAGGTCACAGAAAGGTTGCTGAGGCTCATCAGTCCGTCTGACCACTACTCCATGGTGCTCATCCACCTGGGCACTAATGATACTGCCAGATATGACCTTGAGCAGATCAGTAGTGACTACAGGGCTCTGGGAGTGAGGGCAAAGGAGTCAGGGGCTCAGGTGGTGTTCTAGTCTGTTCTCCAGGTTGAAGGTAAGGGTCCAGGCAGGGACATGCACATCCTGGAGATTAATGTATGGCTGTGCAAATGGTATTGATGGAAGGGCTTCAGCTTCCTCAACCATGGGATGCTGGTCCAGGAAGGATGTGTTTTGAAAAGACATGGGGTCCACCTGACTACTTCTCATTGACCACTTCTCATTGACTTAGGAACCTAGTGAAGAGGGCTTTAAACTAGGTTCAAAGGGGGCAGGGGACAAAAAGCCCACAGTTAAGCCTAACAAGAGACAACCTTAACAGAAGGTTAGATGTTGGGAGGTGGTGGTGAGAGAAGGCAACATGGAAAATTACAATAGGTTCAAAAGAACAACAAGAGGGAAATCAGCAGGGGAGTCTGCTCAGCATCTTAGATGTCTATACACAAATGCAAGGAGTATGAGGAATAAACAGGAAGAAATTGAACTTAACTGTCATCACAGAGACTTGATGGGACAAATCTCATGACTGGAATATTGGTATAGAGGAGCATAGCTTGTTCAGAAGGGCAGGCAGAAAAAAAGGGAAGAAGGGGTTGCCTTATACATCAACAATATATATACTTGTTCTGAGGTCCAGAAGAAGGTGAAAGGCAGACCAGTTCAGAATCTCTGGGTAAAGATAAAAGGGGAAAAATAGGGGTGACATTTAGTAGGGAACTACTGTAGACCACCAAATCAGAAAGACGCGCTGGATAAGGCATTTCTAGAACAAACAACAGAAATATCCAAAACACAAGATGTGGTTGTAATGGGAGACTTTAATTACCCAGACAGACATCTGTTGGAAAAGTTATATGACAACACAACACCACGTTTCCAATAAGTTGTTGGAATGCATTGGGGATAACTTTTTGTTCCAGAAAGGCAATGAAGCAACAAGGGAAACAGCCATTTTAGACTTGATTCTGACCAACAGCAAGGATTTGGTTGCGAATTTGAAGGTGGAAGGCAATTTGGGTGAAAGTGACCATGAAATGTTAGATTTCGTTATTCTAAGGAAAGGAAGAAAAGAGAACAGCAGAATAAGGACAATGGATTTAAAAAAAAAAGCAGACTTTGACAAATTCAAAACTGGCAGATAAGGTCCGTTGGAAAAAATCTAAGGGATAAAGGAGTTCAGGAGAGCTGCCTGTTTCTCAAAGAGACAATATTAAAGGCACAACTGGCAAACTATCCCGATGCAAAGAAAAGATAGGAAGAATAGTAAGAGGCCAATATAGCTTTATCAGGAAGTCTTTAATGACCTGAAAATCAAAAAGGAATCCTATAAAAAGTGCAGACGGACAAATTGCTAAGGAGGAGTACAAAAGGATAGCACATGTACATGGGGACAAAATCAGAAAGGTGAAGGCACAAAAAAGGTACATCTAACATGGGACATAAAGGGCAATAAGAACATGTTCTTTAGATACATTGGGAACAAGGGAAAGATGAAGGAAAGTGTAGGTCCTTTACTTAGCATGGAAGGCAAGCTTATAACCAATGATATCAAGAAGGCTGAGGTGTTGTAATGCCTAGTTTGCTTCAGTCTTCACTAAAAGGGATCATGGTGACTAGATACTCAACACTATTAATAACAACAAGGGGGAAGGAATGCAAACCAAAATAGGGAAAGAACAGATTAAATATTTAAATAAGTTATATGTATTCAAGTTGGCATGGCCTGATGAAATTCATCCTAGGGTACTTAATGAACTAGCTGAAGCAATCTCAGAATCATTATCTTTGAGAACTCCTGGAGGATGGGTGAGGTTCCAGAAGACTGGAGAAGGGCAAACATAGTACCTATGTTTAAAAAAAGGGGGGGAGGGAAGAGGGCATAGGGTATAATAGACTAGTCAGCCTGACTTTGATACCTGGAAAGATACTGGAAGAAATTATTAAATCAATTTGTAAGCACCTAGAGGATAATAGAGTTATAAGAAATAGCTAGCGTGGAGTTGTCAAAAACAAACCATGCCAAACCAACCTAATTTCCTTCTTTGACAGGATTACTGGTGTAGTGGATGGGGGGGAAGCAGTAGATGTATCTTGATTTTAGTAAGGCTTTTTGACACAGTTCTACATGACATTCAAACTAGGGAAATGACATACATGACATGCAAACTAGGGAAATGTGGTCTAGATGAAATTACTACAAGATGAATGCACAACTCGTTGAAAGACTATAATCAAAGAGTAGTTATCAATGGTTTGCTGTCAAACTGAGAGGATGTATCTAGTGATGTCTAACATTGGTCAGTACTGGGTCCAGTACTATTCAATATTTTTACTAATTACTTGAATAATGGAGTGGGGAGTATGCTTACAAAATGTATGGATGACACCAAACTGGGAGGGATTGTAAGCACTTTTGGAGGACAGGATTAGAATTCAAAACAACCTTGAGAAATTGGAGAATTGGTCTGAAATCAACAAAATGAAATTCAAGATAGATAAGTGCAAAGTACTACACATAGGAAGGAAAAATCAAATGTACAACTCCAAAATGGGAATAGCTGGCTAGGTGGTAGTACCTCTGAAAAAGATCTGGGGATTTTAGTGGATCACAAATTGAATATGAGTCAATAATGTGATGCAGTTGGTAAAAGGCTAATATCATTCTGGGGTGTATTAACAGGAGTGTCGTATGTAAGACATGGGAGGTAACTGTCCTGATCTACTTGGCACTAGGGAGGCTGGCCTCAGCTAGAGTAGTGTGTCCAAGTCTGGGTGCCACGGACAAACTGGAGAGTCCAGAGGAGAGCAACAAAAGGGCTAAATGGTTTAGAAAACCTGACCTATGAAGAAAAGTTAAAAACTGGACATGTTTAATCTTAAGAAAAGAAGACTGAGGGGGAACCTGATAACAGTCTTCAAAATGTTAAGGGCTCTTATAAAGAGGATAGTGATCAATTGTTCTCCATGTCCACTGAAGGTAGGACCAAAAATAATGGGCTTAATCTGCAGCAAGGGAGATGTAGGTTAGATATTAGAAAAAACTCTTATTGTAAGGCCTGGTCTACACTATGGGTTTAGGTCGAATTTAGCAGCGTTAAATCGAATTAACCCTGCACCCGTCCACACAACGAAGCCCTTTACTTCGACATAAAGGACTCTTAAAATCGATTTCTGTACTCCTCCCCAATGAGGGGAGTAGCGCCGAAATTGACATTGCCATTTCGAATTAGGGTTAGTGTGGCCGCAATTCGACGATATTGGCCTCCGGGAGCTATCCCACAGTGCACCATTGTGACCGCTCTGGACAGCAATCTGAACTCGGATGCACTGGTCAGGTAGACAGGAAAAGCCCCGTGAACTTTTGAATTTCATTTCCTGTTTGCCCAGCGTGGAGAGCACAGGTGACCACGCAGAGCTCATCAGCACAGGTAACCATGCAGTCTGAGAATCGAAAAAGAGCGCCAGCATGGACCGTACGGGAGGTACTGGATCTGATCACTATATGGGGAGAGGATTCCGTGCTAGCAGAACTACGTTCCAAAAGACGAAATGCCAAAACATTTGAAAAAATCTCCAAGGGCATGATGGAGAGAGGCCACAATAGGGACTCATATCAGTGCTGCGTGAAAGTTAAGGAGCTCAGACAAGCCTACCAGAAAACCAAAGAAGCAAACGGAAGGTCCGGGTCAGAGCCGTAGACATGCCGCTTCTACGCTGTGCTGCATGCAATTCTAGGGGGGGCCGCCACCACTACCCCACCCCTGACCGTGGATTCCGAGGAGGGGGTACTCTCAGCCATGCCTGAGGATTCTGCGGATGGGGAAGATGAGGAGGATGAGGATGAGGACGAGCTTGCGGAGAGCACACAGCACTCCGTTCTCCCCAACAGCCAGGATCTTTTTCTCAGCCTGACTGAAGTACCCTCCCAACCCTCCCAAGGCAGTATCCCAGACCATGAAGCCATGGAAGGGACCTCTGGTGAGTGTACCTTTGTAAATATAAAACATGGTTTAAAAGCAAGTGTTTTTTAATGATTAATTTGCCCTGAGGACTTGGGATGCATTCGCAGCCAGTACAACTACTGGAAAAGTCTGTTAGCGTGTCTGGGGATGGAGCGGAAATCCTCCAGGGACATCTCCATGAAGCTCTCCTGGAGGTACTCCAAAAGCCTTTGCAGAAGGTTTCTGGGCAGTTCAGCCTTATTCCGTCCTCCATGGTAGGACACTTGACCACGCCATGCTAGTAGCAAGTAATCTGGTATCATTGCATGACAAAGCCTGGCAGCGTATGGTCCCGGTGTTTGCTGGCATTCAAGCAACATCCGTTCTTTATCTCGCTGTGTTATCCTCAGGAGAGTGATATCGTTCATGGTAACCTGGTTGAAATACGGGAATTTAATTAAGGGGACAGAGGTGGCCGTTCCTACTGGGCTGTTTGCCTGTGGCTGAATAGAAATCCTTCCCTGCAGTTAGCCAAGCGGGGGGGTGGGGCACTGGCGCTGAGCTTTTCGCGTTTGGCTAGCAGGGATCTTCCCAGATACCAGCCACGTGGTGGGGGGAGGGATAAAGCGATCATCCCAGAGAATTGGATGGGGGGGGGTGTTAGTTTGGTTTCTGCTGCTGCACGTTAACAGAAAAACCGCAGCACTCAATGGGCTTTGCTTGGTATGTGGGAAAGGAGGGCGCTGCTTTTATGAAGGCTGCAGAAGCCGAAAGACAATGGCTTACCATGGCCGCATGCCAGCCGAATTCTGTTGCCCAGACCTGCGTCTGTGATCTCTAACACCAAAGCCGCAGGCACTTGATATTAAGATGCAAAATGCGACCTTGTACCAAAATCACATGTGCTATGTAATGTGAATAGTGTTGTTCACCTTGAAAGAGTATAAGCATTGTTCTGTAAAATGTATCTTTTTAAATACTTCTCTCCCTTTTTTTCCTCCCTCCCGCTTTGATTGCTTTGGCTACTTGCGTCACAGCAGCCCCCACCGTAGATTTGCCCACTCCAAATTGATTCCCGACTGACCGGTAGCTGTCTGGCGTTGCAAGCTTCCACAGGGCTATTGCCACTCGCTTCTCAACTGTGAGGGCTACTCTCATCTTGGTATTCTGGCGCTTCAGGGCAGGGGAAAGCAAGTCACAAAGTTCCATGAAAGTGCCCTTACGCATGCGAAAGTTTCGCAGCCACTGGGAATCGTCCCACACCTGCAACACTATGCGGTCCCACCAGTCTGTGCTTGTTTCCCGGGCCCAGAATCAGCGTTCCACGTCTAGAACCTGCCCCATTAACAACATGATCTCCAAAGCACTGGGGCCCACGGTTTGAGTGAATTCTGTGTCCATGTCCTCATCACTCTCGTCGCCGCGCTGCAATCGCAGCCTCCTCCTCGCCTGGTTTTTCAGGTTCTGGTTCAGCATAAACTGCACAATAATGCGCGAGGTGTTTACAATGTTCATGACTGCTGTCTTGAGCTGAGCGGGCTCCATGCTTGCCGTGGTATGGCGTCTGCACTGTTCACCCAGGAAAAAAGGTGCGAAACGGTTGTCTGCCATTGCTTTCATGGAGGGAGGGGTGAGGCTGTACCCAGAACCACCAGCGACAATGTTTTGTGCCCCATCAGGCATTGGGATCTCAACCCATAATTCCAATGGGCGGGGGAGACTGCGGGAACTATGGGATAGCTATGGGATAGCTACCCACAGTGCAATGCTCCGGAAGTCGACGCTAGCCTCGGTACATGGACTCACACCGCCGAATTAATGTGCTTAGTGTGGCCGCATGCACTCGACTTTATACAATCGGTTGCCAAAAATCGAATTCTGTAAATTCGGAGTAATTGGAAGTTTTTTTGAACAAGTTAAACAAACATCTGTTAGGGTTGATCTAGGTTTACTTGGTCTTGCCTCAGCACAGGGAGCTGGACTTGGTGAGTTTGAGGTCCCTTCAAGGTCTACATTTGTGTGGTCCATGAACTAAGGTCCATTTAACTGCTGGTGGACAAGAGGACCATGTCACAATAGGCATAGCCACAAGTTGCCCTACCCAGGCCATCTGGGTTGGGATTGGTCCCACTTCCAGATGTTGTTACAGACTGTGATGGGGTGTCCACTCCACATAGGACTGGAAGGAGTTAAGGAGTTCAGGTAGACCTATTAACTCCACAGGCTGCACCTGAAGGGAGAGCCTGAGAACTAATTGCAAGCAGGTTCAGCTGGGCAGGAATAGGTGGGGCCTATAAAACCAGGTAGCTGGCACGAGATAAGGGCTACTGCTGGGAAAGAGCAGTCACTCCGTGGGAAGAGGGAGGAGTGTTTGGAGGCTGCAGAGACTTGTAGGCTGCAGTCACTCTCTGGGAGGAGGATTGGAGCTGGTACGCCCAGAGAAATCAGGGAAACCAGAAGTGTAGGAAGCAGTCCAGGGAAGGAGCAGTGAAGGCTAGGAGAGGAAAGCCCAGAACTGCTGGGTATAGGGTCCCTGGACCTGAATCCAAAGTAGTAGGCGGACCTGGGTTCCCCTACTAGCCACCGAGGGTGTGGCATAGACCAGCAGGGCTGTGAACAGGAAGACTGCCTGGGTCACTGTGGGAGTGACAGAGAATTGAAGGACTGTACCCCCGAAGGGGGGAAATGCTGAGTGACCTAGCTGGAGGACTGAGTCACGAAGAGGACGCTGCAGTTCCAGGGATGAAAGGAGCTGCAGACCTGAGAGAGAGAGTCGGTGCACTAACGTGCAACCATGGGAAGGGACGGCGACCTTGAGAGCTAATCTCCAGAGTGACAGGGAGGAGGCAGCAGACAAGCGGTGCGTGGAGTACCCCATGACACGGACTTTGTTGACAGGGTGACAGAGGGGCTGAGGAAAAAGAACAGATGTTAGGGATCTCTTTCCTTTTGAGAACAAAGCCCTGTTCCGGCTCTAGACAAAGACCCGATGAACCAAATGGTCAAAGAGTGCCACAGGACATGAGGGGCAAGACTTGTGCAAGAGGAACTGAGACAGTTGTGTGGGTGAATTGGAAGAGCCACAGTGGCCTACATGCCCAGAGTTCCACCTCCTGAGCCAAGTCCCACTGATGGTGGGAAACCATTGGGGTCCTCTAATTTATGCCTTGAGCAACAAAATGAGTATGCCTTCTAGGGTGTTTATGAAGAAAGGGATAGCTCTTGTAGGCTGAGAGGTAATAAGACCAGAATTGTCTACCTGACTGCCATGCTTTGAACTATGAGACCTCCAGCGGGTGCTGGAAGGTATGCCCAGCTACCCATACCCCACATATTCAGAAAAGAGTTATCTCATGGGACAGCCTCAGTACCAGTGGTGGGATACCTGGCCATGAAAAAATACTCACTTGTCTGTTGCCTTATTTCTTTTGGCTAAGGATCCATAAGGATGTAAGAGGCTACTGTGCATCCTGTCTGACTGCCAATTAGTGGCCCCTAACTGGGTAAAACCAGCCCCATTTGCTTCCCTTCTGTTGGTTCGAATGGTATTTCCATGAGTAGGAACAGACCTAAGAGGCCCAACAGAAAAATGTTCTGCTGCATATTAATACATTCTGGTCATGATAGACTATGCCACTCATTACCTAGAAGCTATTTCCCTTCAAACCACAATCCAGGTGATAGCATTGGAATTTAAGATATTTGTGAAGGTAGGACTACCTAGGGAGATTTTAGATGACCAGGGTGTGAATTTTACCTCCAGACTGATGAAAGAAGTATGCAACTTACTGTGAACTAAGAGCTTATATACCTCTGTATATCACCCCCAGACCAATGGCCTAGTTGAGAGGTTCAATCAGACCCTAAAAGGAATGATCAAGCACTTCATTAAGACTGACCTCCACTGCTGAGAGCTGCTTTTCTCCCCTCACCGTCTGTCCACGATATAATAAGACTCAAGGGCCTCAATGAGTTTCACCTCCTTCGAGCTCCTCTGTGGTCCCCAGCTGAGAGATGTGATGAGCTTAGTGAAAGAGGGCTGAGAGGAACAGGCCAATACAACTCTTAATGTGGTACAGTATGTTCTACAACTTAGGGACCGCTTGACGACTTTGCGCGGCAGAACCTATAAAGAGCCCAGGTGATCCAAGAACAGGATCCTATACCAAAGGAGAAAGACTATGCGAGTTCAAGCCTGGTGAGCAGGTACTAGTGCTTTACTCACCTGGGAATCTAAGTTATTAGCAAAATAGCAAGGCCCATTTGAGATTACCCAGAAGGTCAGGCCAGTGCTGAGTTTCAGCAGTCAGACTGTAAGAAGGAAAAACAAATCATATCAATCTGTTAAAAGCCTGGACAGCCAAAGAATGGTTCCTTACAGCCCCATATTCCTATGAACCAGAACTAGGACCATAAATACCAATGCCTGTTACATGCTCAGAGGTCCAACTACGTGAATGCTTGACCCCCAGGCAACGAAGGCAGGCTGGGCTCTTGGTAAGCAAGTTCAATACCATCTTCTCAGAGAGGCTGTGACAAACAAGTCTGATGTTCTACTGAGCCCAAACCAGAGAAAGTGGTGTGGGAACCAGGTCCTTGAAAGATGAGTTGAGAAGATGTGAAGGTTAGGGGTTGTTGTGGAATCTCAAAGTGCTTGGTGCAGTCCAACAGTTCTGGTCCCCAAACCCAACCACTTAGTCAGATTCTGCATAGACTTCTGTTAAGTGAACAAATCTAAGTCTAATGCCTACCCTATGTCTCACCTGGAGCAAGCCTGGTATATAACGACATTAGATCTGACCATAGATATTGGCAAATCCCCCTGACAAGAGCACTTTGGGAGAAGACACCCCGGGGACTATGAATTTACAGCCATGCCCTTCAGCCTACGTGGTACAGCAGCCCCTTTCCAATGCTTAATGCATAAGAGCCTATGACCACATACCAATTATGTGGCTGCCTATTTAGAGAATGAAGTCCTCTTCAGCCAGGACTGGGAGACACACAGAGAAAGTTACAGTTGTTTTACACTCCTTAAAGGCTGCTAGACTGACAGTGAACCCAGCCAAATATGCTATCATCAAGAAAGAGACCCAATACCTAGGGTACTTCTGGGAGATGGGGCAATCAAACCCATAATTGATAAAGTGCAGGCCTTGAGAGACTGTCCACACCCATGACCAAAAAACAGGTATGGGCTTTTTTAGGCCTAGCAAATTATTCTAGAAAATTGGTACTGATGTTTTCCGCACTAATGGCACCCCTTACAGAACTAAGGCCTCCAGCCCCTGAAAGGTACATCAGACCGCCAAATGCCCAAGTAGCATTACAAAAAATTAAAGAGATTCTATGTAGTCAACTGGTTTTATGAACTCTAGATTTTGAGAGGCCCTTTATACTCCAGACATCATCCCAGGGGTGCTACTGTCCCAAGAACATGACAAGGAGGAACATCCGGTGTTATACTTGAACTGCAAGTTACTTCTTCGTTAACGAGCCTATGCGATATTCCAAAAGGAGTATCTCACAATAAAGTAGGCCACTCAGACACTATTCTACTATCAACTAGGCAACCGCTGTGGATTAGTGACCAAACATGCTCCGCTGAAATGGCTGAACCATATGAAGGACAAATATCCAAAGAGAGGAGGTCTGCCATGGGCTCCCTATACCCCAGACTGATTTGGCAGCCAAAGGGTTAAGGAAGCAACTTCCTGTCTGCTCAGCCAGAGCTGACTGGCAGCCCAACTGCAGCTGAGAGGATAAAAGGGCTGCAAGGCAGGTGAGGGGGCGCAGCTGCTAGAGAAGCAGAGGTATTGTAGAGAGACGATCCCTCCAGAACACTGGTGAGAAGCTGCCAGACAAATCAATACTCCAGAAAGAGAGAAGCAGGACAAGAGGCTGGGGAAGTCTACAGAGAAGGAGCAGTAGCAAGGAGCTCAGGAAGCACCAAGGGACTGATAAGGACTAGCTCTGGCTGTTCCAAACAAGAAACCTGAGCTGGAACCCAGTGGATTGGGCAGACCTAGGTTCCTCCTACCTACGCCAGCCAGAGACTTTTGGAGAAGGAGGTCCTAAACCCAGGCAACAGAACTTCCAACTCCCCATTTTCCTGAAGGGGACAGTGACTATTAAGGATTTAAATACAGAGATGGAGCCAGATTGGTGTAGCTCCCCAGGTCGCTGTGTGGGACCACTAATTGACAAATACCATTCTATTTTTTTAATCAAAATGTCAGGTGGTATCAAGTCAAATACCTTACAGGCGTCTACGCATATTACATCAACACTATTACCTTTATCAACGTAACTTGTAATCTCATAAAAGAAACATATTAAGTTCGCTTGACAGGATCAGTAGCGTAGCTGGGCGGGAGCAGGGGGAGTGGCCGCTCCCCCACTGAGCACAAGCGGCGCCTTTTTAATTTTTTGGCGCCTTTTTAATTTTTACTCTGAACGGGGGGGCAGACATAAGAAAAGGCGCCACCCACTGTGGCGCTTGTACTCACCGGGCGGCGCTCCGGGTCTTCGGCGGCACTTCGGCGGCGGGTCCTTCACTCGCTCCGGGTCTTGGGCGGCACTTCGGCGGCGGGTCCTTCACTCGCTCCGGGTCTTGGGCGGCACTTCGGCGGCGGGTCCTTCACTCGCTCCGGGTCTTGGGCGGCACTTCGGCGGTGGGTCCTTCACTCGCTCCGGGTCTTCGGCGGCACTACGGTGGCGGGTCCTTCACTCGCTCCGGGTCTTCGGCGGCATTTTGGCGGCGGGTCCTTCACTCGCTCCGGGTCTTGGGTGGCACTTCGGCGGCGGGTCCTTCACTCGCTCCGGGTCTTCGGCGGCATTTTGGCGGCGGGTCCTTCACTCGCTCCGGGTCTTGGGTGGCACTTCGGCGGCGGGTCCTTCACTCGCTCCGGGTCTTCGGCGGCATTTTGGCGGCGGGTCCTTCACTCGCTCCGGGTCTTCGGTGGCATTTCGGCGGCGGGTCCTTCACTTGCTCTGGGTCTTCGGTGGCATTTCGGCGGCGGGTCCTTCAGTGCCGCCGAAGACCCGGAGCGAGTGAAGGACCCGCCGCCGAAGTGCCGCCGAAGACCCGGAGCACCGCCCGGTGAGTACAACCGCCGCAGCGGGTGGCGCCTTTTTTTATGTCCGCTCCCCCCCGTTTGCTCCACCTGGCTACACCACTGGACAGGATTTATCTTCCATAAACCCACGTTGACTAGCATTAGTTATGTTGCCCTGCTTTCATTCTTTATTAATTGAGTCCCATATCAGCTGCTCCAATATCTTGCCTAGGATCAATGTCAGACTGACAGACCTGTTGTTACCCAGGTCATCCTGTTTACCCTTTTTAAATACTAGCACAACATTAGCTTTCTTCCAGTCTTCTGGAACTTCCCCAGTGTTCCAAGATTTACTGAAGGGCAACATTAATGGTTCAGCGAGCTCCATAGCCACCTGTTTTAAAACTCTTGGAAGTAAATTATCCAGACCTGCTGATTTAAAAACCATCCGACTTTAGTAGCTACTCTTTAACCCTTCTGAGATAACACTCTTTCTATTCCACAGGTATCACCCAATGATGAGACTTCATCTGTTCCCCCCTCCCCCAACTACAGAACAGGGATTGAAAACTTCTGCCTTTTCTACACGGTTACTGATAATTCTACCACTTCCATCTAGTAATGGACTGTCACAGGGTAGCTGGTCTCTGTGTTTTGACTGAGCCCAGCTCCCCTGAACTGGAGCTGCCTGAGCCTAACCCAGGCCTGGGCTACACCTGGGCCTATAAAGGGCTGCTTGCATGGGCAGAGCATGAACTCCCCCTTTGGGAAGGCTAGCCTCCCCCACCCCACCCCTTCTGCCCAATGCCCTGAGCCCCACCCCTGGCAGCTGGAGCCCCAGTCCGCCCACCCCAGCCGCCCCGCTGACACTCTGGCTGGCCTGAGCTGAGCCCTCACTGGCTTCAGGGGAGAGAAGAAGCATGGGCAGGGCCACAGCCTGGGATAGGGGAGGCTTAGCCTCCCCTGGCCTATGATACCCATACCTAGTAAGCATCTGGGGGAGGAAGGACTGAGACAAGCTGAGCCCTGCAAAGCCATGCTGGAGTGGAGCTAACTCCTGTGGTGGGTTCCTGGAGCAAGGGGGGCAAGGGCTCAAGGAAGCAACCCCATGGCTGTGGCTCCAAGGGGACCAGAGCTGGCAGAGGTAAGGAAGCTACCAGGAGCTGGAGTGCCAGAGACCCCTGGGAGGGGTGACCCTGAAGCCTGGGGGGCAGGTATTGAGTTAAGATTGCATTCTGTTTGTTTGTTAACCTTTGTTATAAAAATAAACCTCCTTGACTGACACTGAGTTTGTCAGCGGATGATTGGAGCTAGGGAGAAACAGCAGCCCTTGGTGACATGGATCAATACCATTGTCAGGATTATTTTGGGTCTTAATATACTTTAAAAAATCCTCTTATTGTCCTTATCTCTGCGGGCAATAGGTTTCGCCTTGTGTCCCTTTGCTTCCCTTATCAATTTTCTACAATTTTTAGCTTCTGATTTACATTAATTACTATCAACTTCCCTTTTCCTCCATTTGTCTCAAGTCTTGCTACTGCTAGGGCCACAAAAAGTCTATCCCCTGTCCTAATTGCAAGACTTGATAGTTTCCAGCTAGAGCTATTTGAAGGAACAGCATAAAGCTCGGGGGGAAAAAATCAAATTTCTATCTTAAATGTCACCCCAGCTATGGTTACAGCTAGTAACAATTAAAACTACTATAATTGAAGTAAACTAGCAAAAACATATCCCTATTTAATCTTATTTGTGCTGTGTGCATTTGACAGCACTGTGCCTAGTCAGCTTTTCTGTTTTCCCTTTCTAAACAGCTAGACCTCTGATCCTATGAGAGTGTATAACTTTAAGCACAAAGATTCCTATTAAATTAAGTGGAACTACTCATGTTTGCATGATCAAGACGTTAATTAGTCAGTTTCCCACGTTCTGAAGAGGCTCTTAGAGACATCAATATGGCAACAGCAACAAAACAGGTATACTTATTTTTTGAAGATTTTTTTAGAAATTTCAGGACTTAGTAGTTAAACAGTGCCCAACAAAAGCTGAACATTTTTAGTTAAAAAAAAAAAAAGGTGACACTGACAATGTCTAAGTAATTCTGACATTTTAAATAAAGGTTTTATATCTACCCTGAGGCCACCATCTTCTAATCCACTGCGATCTCTGAAAGATATTAAATTAACAAACTAAACTGGAAAAGCGCATTTTGTTCTTCCTTCTTCAAACAGAACCTCTATAAATGTTTATTAACCTAATTACATAAAATCTAATGAATTATCTCAGAAAAATAACTCACTTCAGCTCCCCTTTGTTATGTGATCTTAGGGAAATCACTTAATTTTGCCTCAGTTTCCTCATCTAAAATGGGGATACTACTACTTGATTGACAGAAGCATTGTGCAGGTTAATTCATTAACACGTGTGGAGTGTTCTAGGACTCTTGGATGGAAGGCAATTTTTAAGCCCCAAATACAATACTACATCACAGCATAAGATAACTGGACAGCTCTTCACTAGAGAGACAAGGTGGGAACGACATGGCTACAACTACACTACAGTTCTTCACTAGGCTACAGCTCTTCACTAGGACAGTGGCACAGCAGAAGCAGCTACACTAGCTGGAAGCTAGGTTTATTCAGGAGGAAGACAGAATATGGGCACTTCAGTTCAAAACACAGATATTTCATAAAATATTTTGAGGTTTCCCAATTTTTAAATATAAATACCCCCCCCCCCAGGTCAGTGGCATTAGGGGAAAAGAAAAATGGTGGGGAGAGATGTTTGGATTTGTGAGTGTTTCAGTGAAAAATCAGAAAGGCCATGTTCAATCAATTAGGCGATGCACCTACATGTGAACTGTTACACCAAAAGTTGTGTTGCCTGGCACATTAAGGCATGCGTGGGCACACTTTAATAATCCACTGATAAGACTATTAAGTCTGCCTATGGGTACTTAACTTTGAAGACTGCTCTTTTGCATTGCCACTTTCTCCTTGCTGAGAGCATTTCCTGTGTGTACTTCAGTGGCAGGGGGCACCAGTGAAACCTGCCTTTGAAATCTTTGAAGTAGCCACAGGAAATGCTTTCAGTAAGAGAAACCAGCAGGTTTTAAAAGTTTTCCCTTTGAGCTTACCTGCAATGCTGTCTTTACAAGTCAGCAGATTTCCTCCACTGAGGTTGGCATTAACTCAACTCATAGGTACTTCAAAGGCAAGATTCTGGGCTGGTGGCTGAAGCTGAAAGCACAAGTGCTAGGATCAGTAGAAACTGGAGGCTTTAGGAACTTCATGATCTCAGAACCACCAGTGCTTTTAGAATTATAATATGCATTAATGGTACTAAGCAAAAGAGGGAGAACATTGCAAGTGTTCTCTCTCTAGTATGTTTGCTGGGCATCTTGTGCTAGGCGTTCTCCTTGTTTTTGGATAACAAGTTCTGATCTGTACACCTGCTGTGCTAATAACAGGACAGGTGGGAACTTGGGTTTACCCATTGAGTTAGGTTTTTGGTATGTTTGGTTTCCTACTGGAGATAAGGAAGAGAAACAAGCCTGTTATCTGCCCCCTCAACATGCTAGGAAAAATCTTGACGCAGGGAAAAATTGAAAACATCTATTTATTCAGTGCAGGGATGTGGGGAATAATATATTAGAAAATAACCGAGAAGGCTAAAAAGCAAAAGATACAACCAAGAGAATTATGTGATGGGATAGATATAGGGTGAACATAGGGTGATGACCCATGAAAAAGGAGTAGTGTAGTAAGCCAAGCTTGATCAAAGCTTCACACTGCCAGGGGAATTATCTTGCCGCCTTAACTGAGGCAAGTCCAGGTCAGGTGATGCATCTTACTCTCTCCCAGGAATTCATGTCTGTAATAGGAGACAGATACACAGGAGTGCTGCTAAGAGTAAACCAGTCTATCTGATCGGGCACAGGGTGACAGAAGTAATTACCTTAGTCACATGACAGATAGTGTCCACAGTCAACAATCCAGAAGTTACTCATTTGATTCTTTTTTTTTTTTTTAAAGACAATGGCAAGGAAGCATAACCAACTCAAGTTACTACCAGTTACTGTGTCTAAACTGTAATGGCTCTGAGCACCTAGCCACTTGTTCTCAAACAGTTCCATCTGCAGGGGCTTACTTGTTTAGCCATTGAGGTGAATCTGAAACCTGGAGTTATACGTGATATTCCTGCTGCTTTTCCATTGACGGTGTCTGGTGGGACATGTGTTACTGCTGTCAGCACAGGGGCACTGACAGCTGCATTCTGGAGGTTCCCCAAGAAAGACAGTGGTTAGTTGCCTTCTGTTCTATATGTAGGAAACTTATGACCTTGTAACAGGTTACCAACCACTTTGTTTAGAATCTTATAATTTCTCTGTGACAGAGGCCCCATTCATTATTGTGTTTCAGCAACTCCTATCAGGCCTGACAAACTCACTATACCTAACACATAGCTGTCATAGTATTTATATATAAGAAATGTCATGTGCAGTATCAAATAAAAGCTGGTGACATGCTGGTCATGAATACCATTGTGAAATGTATGTATTAATGCTATCTGAGGTCTTATGGATATTTACTGATATTATGCTTTCAAGTCTGAAACCAAACACAGGGAGAAACGTGGTTTCTTCCAGCAAGGAGTGGAGATAGGTATCTCCCCCACCTTTAATGTAAATTTGGCATTGTGTGTCAAATACCATGGGAGTTATCTTTTCAAGTAAAGTAAGCAGGAAAAACAAAAGCAGCATGGCGCTGGCATATTGGAGAAGTTAGCTGTGTGTCTGCTTCCCTCCGAAAGAGGTGGATAAAGAACTGGTTAAAGGGGAGACTGCAGCGGGTCGTACTGAAAGGTGAACTGTCAGGTTGGAGGGGGGTTACCAGTGGAGTTCCTCAAGGTTCGGTTTTGGGTCCGATTTTATTTAATCTATTTATTACTGACCTCGGAACCAAATGTAAGAGTGGGCTGATAAAGTTTGCAGATGACACAAAGTTGGGAGGTATTGCCAATTCGGAGAAGGATCGGGATATCCTGCAGGGAGATTTGGATGACCTGGTAAACTGGAGTAATAGTAATAGTAATAGTAATAGGATGAAATTTAATAGTGAGAAGTGTAAGGTGATGCATTTAGGGATGACTAACAAGAATTTTAGTTATAAGCTGGGGACGCATTGGTTGGAAGTAACGGAAGAGGAGAAGGACCTCGGAGTCCTGGTTGACCGCAGGATGACTATGAGTCGGCAATGTGACGTGGCCGTGAAAAAAGCTAATGCGGTCTTGGGATGCATTAGGCGAGGTATTTCTAGTAGGGATAAGGAGGTGCTGGTTCCGTTGTACAAGGCACTGGTAAGACCACATTTGGAGTACTGCGTGCAGTTCTGGTCTCCCATGTTTAAAAAGGATGAACTCAAACTGGAATGGGTACAGAGAAGGGCCACTAGGATGATCCGAGGAATGGAAAACCTGTCGTATGAAAGGAGACTCGAGGAGCTCGGTTTGTTTACCTTAACCAAAAGAAGGCTGAGGGGGGATATGATTGCTCTCTTTAAGTATATCAGAGGGATAAATACCAGCGAGGGAGAGGAATTATTTCAGCTCAGTACTAATGTGGACACGAGAACAAATGGATATAAACTGGCCGTCGGGAAGTTTAGGCTTGAAATTAGACGAAGGTTTCTAACCATCAGAGGGGTGAAGTTCTGGAACAGCCTTCCGAGGGAAATAGTGGGGGTGACAGACCTCTCTGGCTTTAAGATTAAGCTTGATAAGTTTATGGAGGGGATGGTTTGATGGGATAACGTGATTTTAGTCAATAGATCAATAACGTGCCATCGCTGGTAATTAGTAACAATGGTCAATGATGGGATATTAAAAGTTACTACAGTGAACTTTTTCCGGAGGGTCTGGCTGGAGAATCTTGCCCGCATGCTCGGGGTTAAGCTGATCGCCATATTTGGGGTCGGGAAGGAATTTTCCTCCAGGGTAGATTGGCAGAGGCCCTGGAGGTTTTTCGCCTTCCTCCGCAACATGGGGCAGGGGTCGCTGACTGGAGGATTCTCTGTGACTTGAAGTCTTTAAATCACGATTTGGGGACTTCAACATCTGAGTCAAGGGAGAGAATTATTTCAGGAGTGGGTGGGCCAGCTTTTGTGGCCTGCATCATGCGGGAGGTCAGACTAGATGATCATAATGGTCCCTTCTGACCTTAAAGTCTATGAGTCTATGAGTCTATGGGTACGTCTTCACTTACATCCGGGTCCGGATGTAAGCAATCGGTTTTCTGAGTTCGATTTATCGCGTCTGGTTAAGACGCGATAAATCGATCCCGGATCGATCCCGGAAGTGCCCCGGATCGATCCCGGAAGTGCTCGCCTTCGACGCTGGTACTCCAGCTTGGCGAGCGGAGTACGCAGCATCGACGGGGGAGCCTTCCTGCCGCGTCTGGACCGCGGTAACTTCGGACTAAGGTACTTCGAATTCAGCTACGTTATTAACGTAGCTGAATTTGCGTACCTTAGTCCGAAGTGGGGGGGGGGTTAGTGTAGACCAGGCCTAAGAGTTACAGAGTTCCCTCTCTGTGTTTGAGTCACAGTCTGCTTTCCTGGGCAGACAGATGCTGAATCAGCCCCTCTATCCTGGGCATTCCCTCCCAAGTGATCAGCATGGGGACATTCATGAGTTAACATTACTTCCGATTTTCCTTCTCTGGAGCCCCTTCTCAGACACAGCTCTCCATGCTCTCTAGCATGGGGTCTGTGTGACCTCGCTCAATTGCAAAACTCTGGCAGTTAGCAATTGAACAGCCTTTCCAATAACAGGCACCCTCCCGCCCTTGGCTCTACAATGCTGGAGCCAGTCAGTCTGTCTGTCTGTCTGTTTCTCTCTCCCTCCCTTCCTGGAAGCATTCTGCTTCTCCTTGCTGCAGAGAAGTCAGAGGCACCTTTACTCACTTCCTCAGCAGATTCTAAGGTTTTATGATCTTTCTCTGGGATTTGAACACCATCATCCCCTGTGCTGCAAATTACTACAAAGACAGCTTTAGCACAATGGAAAAAAATCGTTTCCAACAAGCATGTCAGCAGGGAGACCTATTACCCCACAACCAAGTGCTTTCCAGGCCCTCCCACTCTGCATGAATTTTAGCAAAAGGCACAGGAACCCTGGATCCACCCACTACTATAAGTTCTGCTGGGTCAACAGGTAACACATCAGCTTCTTGAATTACACTCTGTTTAAGCAAAGAAATGTGTGCCCTTCAGGGCCGGCTCCAGGCACCAGCGCAGCAAGCAGGCGCTTGGGGCGGCCAAGGGGAAGGGGTGGCACGTCCGGCTCTTCAGCGGCAATTCGGCAGTGGGTCCCTCAGTCCCTCTCGGAGGGAAGGACCTGCCGCCGAAGTATGCGTTTTTTTTTTCCTGCCGCTTGGGTGCCCTGTGCCCTTGCATCTTTCCATCCCATGCATTCCCGGTCATTCATTTTAACAGTCTCAACATGTCCCTTATCTGGCTCTAGAGAGCCAACCCCTACAAAACCAATATTGTTAATTTCAGGTGCAGAACCAACCTGTATAAAACTCGCCAGGTAAGTTGTAAGTGCCTCTGAGGCGCCTGCACCAGAGGTGTCTGGGCTAATAGCAGCTGAATTTACATGAGCATGTTGGGGCTTGGTTTCCTTTAATTTAGGGCAGTGATTTCTCAGATGTTCAGTGGAGTTACACTTATAACACCTTTTAGTCTCCTCACCCCTTTCAGGAGAGAAACTACCAGCGGAAGACGACTTTGGAAAGGTGAGTGTGTCATAACTATAAAAGGAAGGGTAACAGCTCTCCTGTGTAGAGTACTAAAATCCCTCCTAGCCAGAGACTCCAAATCCTTTTACCTGTAAAGGGTTAAGAAGCTCGGGTAACCTGGCTGACACCTGACCCCAAGGACCAATAAGGGGACAAGATACTTTCAAATCTTGGGGGGGGAAAGGCTTTTGTGTGTGTCCTTTGTTTAAGGGGTTGTTCGCTCTTGGGACTGAGAGGGACCAGACATCAATCCAGGTTCTCCCCATCTTTCTAAACAAGTCTCTCTTATTTCAAAATTGTAAGTAAAAGCCAGGCAAGGCGTCTTAGATTTACTTTGTTTTCTCAACTTGTAAATGTACCTTTTACTAGAGTGATTATCTTTGTTTGCTACACTTTGAACCTAAGACAGAGGGGAGTCCTCTGAGCTCTTTAAGTTTGATTACCCTGTAAAGTTATTTTCTATACTGATTTTACAGAGATGATTTTTACCTTTTTCTTTAATTAAAAGCCTTCTTTTTAAGAACCTGATTGATTTCTCCTTGTTTTAAGATCCAAAGGGGGTTTGGATCTGTATTCACCAGGAGTTGGTGTAAGGAAGGAGGGGGGAAGGGTCAATTTCTCCTTGTTTAAGATCCAAGGAGTTTGGATCTGTATTCACCAGGGAATTGGTGAAGGTCTCTCAAGGCTACCCAGGAAAGGGAATTAGCTTTGGGATGGTGGCAGCGGACCAGAACTAAGCTGGTAGTTAAGCTTAGAAGTCTTCATGCAGGCCCCTACATTTGTACCCTAAAGTTCAAAGTAGGGATACAGCCTTGACATGGTGGCACAGTGGTGGGATCGTTTTAAACCCAAAAGCCAGTAAGAGATTTTTTTTCCCTTCTAGCTGCTTGGAGAGCAGAGCTGAAGGTAGATGCATATCTTATCTCTCCTTGCCTGAAGGCAGAGGTGTTAAGTTTTTTTAACAAGGTCCTTTGTTAAGAGAAGTGTTCAAATAAGTGAGCAAACTTTGATCTGGTAAAGGTAATTTACAAGCTGAATTGTTTTTTTTTTCTTTTTACATCCTCGGAAGTAGCTAGTTAGAAAGTCTCTGTTAACTCAGCAGCACTCAGCAGGAGCCTAAGCTAAATACATCCCAGTTTCAGTCAACTGCAGAGGGTGTGACCCAGCACAAGAAAACAGGAAAATGACTACCAAAGACGCAGCTAACAAAATAGAACTGGCCAGACTAGAAGCAGAAGAAAATGAGAGAAAACATCAGAGACTGCTTGAAATTAAAAAACTCGAGAAAGAAGCTAAAGAGGAGGCCCACAAGAGAGAAATGGAGCTGGAAAAAGCCAAATAGGAGGCCCATGAAAGAGAAGAAAAAGCCAAACAGGAGGCCCATGAAAGAGAAGAAAAAGCCAAACAGGAGGCCCATAAAAGAGAGATGGAGCTGAAAGAAAAAGAGATGGAACTGGAAGCAGCAAGGACTAGGCAGGGTGCATCAGACCATCCTAACAACTCCTCTCCAGGTACCACTTCCCATCCCAGGAAATTCCCCACCTACAAGGCAGGCGATGATACTGAGGCCTTCTTAGAAAATTTTGAAAGGGCCTGCCTTGGATACAACATCCCTCCAACCCAGTACATGGTAGAGCTGAGGCCGCAGCTCAGTGGACCCTTAGCAGAGGTGGCGGCTGAAATGCCTAAGGAACACATGAACAGTTATGAACTTTTTAAAAACAAGGCCAGAATCAGAATGGGGCTAACACCTGAGCATGCCCGTCGGCGGTTCAGAGCCCTAAGGTGGAAACCTGATGTGTCATTTACCCGACATGCCTACCACATTGGGAAAAATTGGGATGCCTGGATATCAGGAGCAAATGTTAAATCTACGGAAGAGTTGCCCTTCCTATTGCAAATGGAGCAGTTTTTAGAGGGTGTTCCTGAGGAAATAGAAAGGTACATCCTAGATGGGAAGCCCAAAACTGTAACCGAGGCGGGGGAGATTGGAGCCAAATGGGTGGAGGTGACAGAAAAGAAAAAAGCTAGTAGCAGTTGGAGCGAATATCAGAAGGGGCAAGCCGAAACAAAACCTTATCACCGGGGACAACCCAAGGCCCCACCCACATCCCAAGGGAAACCCCAGACGCCTTCTCACCCCACCACACCAGTCTCCATCAACCAACATCGCCCCGGTGATACCTTAGCAGGGCGATGTTTTAAATGTAATGAACTGGGGCATATAAAGGCTCACTGCCCCAAGAACCCCAACCGATTACAGTTCATTACACCCCAATCACACCAAAGATCCCCAGACCCAGATGCCTCTCTCATACCCTCGGAGCGAAGGGAAACCTTGAGAGTGGGCGGAAAGAAGGTTATCGCTTGGAGGGACACTGGGGCACAAGTGTCAACTATCCACCAATCCCTAGTGGACCCCAAACTCATCAACCCTGAGGCTACAGTGACAATTCAACCCTTCGTGTCACAGTCTGTAACCTTGCCTACAGCCCAGTTGCATGTCCAGTACAAGGGCTGGTCAGGAATGTGGACTTTTGCAGTCTATGACAATTATCCCATTCCCATGCTGCTGGGGGAAGACTTGGCCAACCATGTGAAGCTAGCCAAGAGGGTGGGAATAGTCACCCGCAGCCAGGCTAAGCAAGCTTTCACCCCCATCCCTGTTCCTGAGCCGTCCACCAGGGCCCCGTCTGTGTTACCAGAGACCCAAACAACGGTGGTGGAACCGGATCCCCTGCCAACGACTGCAACAGCCGTAGTGGATCCAATCCCAGAGACAAAGACAAAGCCAGTCCCAGAACCGGAACTGGCAACGCACCCAGCACCAGAACCATTGCCAGCACTGAGTCCAGCGCTTGCAAGCCCGTCTACAACTCCAATGCCAGAGGGCACCAGCGAGTCTGAACTGGTGGAAGCAGCAGATAACCCTAACCAAGAGGCTCAGCCAGAGCCTGAAATACCACATAGTGCACCAGCGGACAGCAGTTCACAGTCAATGGAAACAGCCCCAGCATCTGCATCGCGTCCAGAGGGACCAAGCCTCAGTCCACAGTCCAAGGAGGAACTGATGTCTCCAGCATCAAGGGAACAGTTCCAGGCCGAGCAGGAAGCAGATGACAGCCTTCAGAAAGCTTGGGCGGCGGCACGGAGCACCCCACCGCCTCTCAGCTCTTCTAACCGATCCCGGTTTGTTGTAGAACAAGGACTTTTATACAAGGAGACTCTTTCTGGTGGGCACCAGGAAGACTGGCATCCTCAAAGACAGTTGGTAGTTCCCACTAAGTATCGGGTAAAGCTCTTGAGCTTAGCCCATGATCATCCCAGTGGCCATTCTGGGGTGAACCGAACCAAAGACCGGTTGGGGAAGTCCTTCCACTGGGAGGGAATGGGCAAGGATGTTGCTAATTATGTCCGGTCTTGTGAGGTGTGCCAACGAGTGGGAAAGCCCCAAGACCAGGTTAAAGCCCCTCTCCAGCCCCTACCCATAATTGAGGTCCCATTTCAGCGAGTAGCTGTGGATATTCTGGGTCCTTTCCCAAAAAAGACACCCAGAGGAAAGCAGTACGTACTGACTTTCATGGATTTTGCTACCCGATGGCCGGAAGCTGTACCCTTAAGCAACACCAGGTCTAACAGTGTGTGCCAGGCATTAGCAGACATTTTTGCCAGGGTAGGGTGGCCCTCCGACATACTTACAGATTCGGGAACTAATTTCCTGGCAGGGAACATGAAAAACCTGTGGAAAGCTCATGGGGTGAATCACTTGGTTGCCACCCCTCATCACCATCAAACCAATGGTCTGGTGGAGAGGTTTAATGGAACTTTGGGGGCCATGATATGTAAATTCGTAAATGAACACTCCAATGATTGGGACCTAGTGTTGCAGCAGTTGCTTTTTGCCTACAGGGCTGTACCACATCCCAGTTTAGGGTTTTCACCATTTGTACTTGTGTATGGCCGCGAGGTTAAGGGGCCATTACAGTTGGTGAAGCAGCAATGGGAGGGGTTTACGCCTTCTCCAGGAACTAACATTCTAGACTTTGTAAGCAACCTACAAAACACCCTCCGACACTCTTTAGCCCTTGCTAAAGAAAGCTCAGAAAGAGCAAAAGGCCTGGTATGATAAACATTCCAGAGAACGGTCCTTCAAAGTAGGAGACCAAGTCATGGTCTTAAAGGCGCTCCAGGCCCATAAAATGGAAGCGTCGTGGGAAGGACCATTCACGGTGCAGGAGCGCCTAGGAGCTGTTAACTATCTCATAGCCTCCCCCACCTCCAACATAAAGCCTAAGGTATACCATGTTAATTCTCTTAAGCCCTTTTATTCCAGAGAATTAAACGTTTGCCAGTTTACAGCCCAGGAAACAGATGACGCGGAGTGGCCTGCAGGTGTCTACTACGAAGGAAAAAGGAATGGTGGCGTGGAAGAGGTGAACCTCTCCACGACCCTTGGACATCTGCAGCGACAGCAGATCAAGGAGCTGTGCACAAGCTTTGCACCGATTTTCTCAGCCACTCCAGGACGGACCAAACGGGCCTACCACTCCATTGACACAGGTAATGCTCACCCAATTAGAACCCCACCCTACCGGGAGTCACCTCATGCCCAAACTGCTATACAAAGGGAGATCCAGGACATGCTACAGATGGGTATAATCCGCCCCTCTACCAGTGCATGGGCATCTCCAGTGGTTCTAGTTCCCAAACCAGATGGGGAAATACGCTTTTGCGTGGACTACCGTAAGCTAAATACTGTAACTCGTCCTGACAACTATCCAATGCCACGCACAGATGAGCTATTGGAAAAATTGGGACATGCCCAATTCATCTCTACTTTAGACTTAACCAAAGGGTACTGGCAAGTACCACTAGATGAACCCGCTAAGGAAAGGTCAGCCTTCGTCACCCAGGCAGGGGTGTATGAATTCAATGTACTTCCTTTCGGGCTGCGAAATGCACCCGCCACCTTCCAAAGACTTGTAGATGGTCTCCTAGCGGGATTGGGAGAATCTGCAGTTGCCTACCTCGATGATGTGGCCATTTTTTCTGATTCATGGACAGAACACCTGGAGCACCTGAAAAAAGTCTTCGAGCGCATCCGGCAGGCAGGACTAACTGTTAAGGCTAAAAAGTGTCAAATAGGCCAAAACAGAGTGACGTACCTGGGGCACCAGGTGGGTCAAGGAACTATAAATCCCCTACAGGCCAAAGTGGATGCTATCCAAAAGTGGCCGGTTCCAAAGTCAAAGAAACAGGTCCAATCCTTCTTAGGCTTGGCCGGATATTATAGGCGATTTGTACCACACTACAGCCAAATCGCCGCCCCGCTGACAGACCTAACCAGAAAGAAACAGCCAAATGCAGTTCAGTGGACTGATAAGTGTCAAAAGGCCTTTAACCAGCTTAAGGCAACACTCATGTCTGACCCTGTGCTAAGGGCCCCAGACTTTGACAAACCGTTCCTAGTAACCACAGATGCGTCCGAGCGAGGCGTGGGAGCAGTTTTAATGCAGGAAGGACCGGATCAAGAATTCCATCCTGTCGTGTTTCTCAGCAAGAAACTGTCTGAGAGGGAAAGCCACTGGTCAATCAGCGAAAAGGAATGCTACGCCATTGTGTACACGCTGGAAAAGCTACGCCCATATGTTTGGGGACGGCGTTTCCAACTACAAACAGACCATGCTGCGCTACAGTGGCATCATACCGCCAAGGGAAATAACAAAAAACTTCTTCGGTGGAGTTTAGCTCTCCAAGATTTTGATTTTGAAATACAACACATTTCGGGAGCTTCTAACAAAGTGGCTGATGCACTCTCCCGGGAAAGTTTCCCAGAGTTAACTGGTTAACAATTGTTCTTGGAATGAAACATATTGTTAGTTTTTATATAATCAGTAGTATGTCTAAAGGTACATGTGTCTTATTAACTCTATTTTCTCCTAGAGCTCCAGGAAAGAAATCACAGCCAGTGTGGAACCAAACGTCCAACACTATCTGTGATTTGGGGGGCGTGTCATAACTATAAAAGGAAGGGTAACAGCTCTCCTGTGTACAGTACTAAAATCCCTCCTAGCCAGAGACTCCAAATCCTTTTACCTGTAAAGGGTTAAGAAGCTCGGGTAACCTGGCTGACACCTGACCCCAAGGACCAATAAGGGGACAAGATACTTTCAAATCTTGGGGGGGGAAAGGCTTTTGTGTGTGTCCTTTGTTTAAGGGGTTGTTCGCTCTTGGGATTGAGAGGGACCAGACATCAATCCAGGTTCTCCCCATCTTTCTAAACAAGTCTCTCTTATTTCAAAATTGTAAGTAAAAGCCAGGCAAGGCGTCTTAGATTTACTTTGTTTTCTCAACTTGTAAATGTACCTTTTACTAGAGTGATTATCTTTGTTTGCTACACTTTGAACCTAAGACAGAGGGGAGTCCTCTGAGCTCTTTAAGTTTGATTACCCTGTAAAGTTATTTTCTATACTGATTTTACAGAGATGATTTTTACCTTTCTCTTTAATTAAAAGCCTTCTTTTTAAGAACCTGATTGATTTCTCCTTGTTTTAAGATCCAAAGGGGGTTTGGATCTGTATTCACCAGGAGTTGGTGAAAGGAAGGAGGGGGAAGGGTCAATTTCTCCTTGTTTAAGATCCAAGGAGTTTGGATCTGTATTCACCAGGGAATTGGTGAAGGTCTCTCAAGGCTACCCAGGAAAGGGAATTAGCTTTGGGATGGTGGCAGCGGACCAGAACTAAGCTGGTAGTTAAGCTTAGAAGTCTTCATGCAGGCCCCTACATTTGTACCCTAAAGTTCAAAGTAGGGATACAGCCTTGACAGAGTGTCTAGTCTCCCAGCCTCTTACCTTCTTCCCAGGGGAAAAACGGGGACCCTGCTTCCCATCAGGCCTCTTTAAAGGCTTCTTTCTGTGATTTATTCTCAATAGATAACTGGGTCTGCTCAGAGGCATCTGCTAGAGCAGCCATTTCTTCCACAGATGTCACAGTTTTATCCCAGAAACACCGTTTTACATAATCTTTACATATACTCAATAAATGTTCCTGACCAATGAGATCAATCACTTGGCTAAATTTTCAATACTTTTCCCCTTAACCCACTTCCTTATCAGGGCATTCATCCTCAGAGCTGTCCCTAGGGAATGGCGAATTGAGGTGACCGCTCCAGGCCCCACGCTTTGGGGGACCCCATGGGCAGGCGCAATTGGCCAGTGCCGCATGGCCGGTAGGTGAACTGCTGGCTGGGGGAAGCTACTCCCAGTCCCGCCCCTTCCACCCAAGGGAGAGCGCACTGGGAGGGAGAGCACGCTGCGGCACTGCTGCAGCCTCCTCAGCCTGGGAGCACCGGGAGAGAGTGTGTGTGGAGCCGCCGCAAACTCCCCAGCCCTGGGAAGGCGGGCGGCGTGGCTCCAGCCCCCTAGAGCCCAGCAGTGCTGCCGAAGCAGGGCCCTGGGGCACCGCCTCCCCCAGCCTCCCCTACTGGCGCAGTCGGTCCTGGAAGTGACATCACTTCCGCCCTGGGCCCCACACCCACCTAGGGATGGCCCTGTTCATCCTGTATACATATTCACCATTACTCATACCCACATTGCTCTTGAGATTTCTAAATTTTACCCTGTACACATCAGGAGTAATTTGGAGCCTTTTCAAAACAGTTTCTTTAAATTTAGTATATTCTAAAGCAGCCTGAATTGGCATTCTATTAAATATATTTTGAACGTTACCAGTCAGTTTTGCAACCAGGGTGGGGACCTTCTTGTTATCAGGAATTTCATGGACTTCACATAGCCTCTCAACAGTGATGAAATATTCCACAATACAGTCTGACGCTTGGTATGCAGGACACAGTTGTTCCCAGTTAGAAACTTTTGGCATGATGGGAATCGTTGGGGGGCTCTGCTTTTCTATCAGACGCAATTGGCATTTGCATTTTTTCTCCTTCTCTTCATCCTCTTTGGTTTTCAGCTCCATGGCCCTCCTGAGTGCAGCTTCTTCCCTGGCAACCCCCCTCCTTTCTCCTTCATCTCCAACTCTTTCATTTTTATTCTAATTTATGCTTCTTCCATCTGGTGTTGGTGACTTTCCTCTGCTTCTAATCTGAAGATGTCTAACTTTGTAACTGTGTTGCTCTCACTAATATCTATGCTTTTTCTGCTCCTTTTTCCCTTTATCAAAATAAAGAAACAGAAAATAACAAAAGCGTAACCTTTTCTTGACTGTTTCCAGGGGGAGCGATAGCTCAATGGTTTGAGCATTGGCCTGCTAAAGGTTGTGAGTTCAATCCTTGAGGGGGCCACTTAGGGATCTGGGGCAAAATCAGTACTTGGTCCTGCTAGTGAAGGCAGGGGGCTGGACTCGATGGCCTTTCAAGGTCCCTTCCAGTTCTAGGAGATAGGATATCTCCATTTATTTATTTATTTACCACACTTAAAATCACTAGACTCGTGTATGAAGTGCAAGTCTCACTCAAGACAACAAGCTGTGCATTTCACCCTGCTTGCTGCACCATTGTAACATCCCCCACGGTACAGTCTGGACTGTACAACTCTTGTGCCCTCCTTTAACTCTCCAGCCCAGGCGGTCTCCTTCACTAGTGAACAGCAAACCCCTCCAGACTCTGTTCACTCAGCCATCAGCATGCAAAGGCACAGCCAGAAAAGTACATGAATGTTCTCCCCAGCCACTCATGAACTGTATACAGGGAGACACCAGCAATTCCCCTTCCCCCAGCCTTTCACCCCAGAAGTGTGCCTCTTACACTGCTCAAGACTTTCTTGAGCAACGTAAGGTCATTAATTAGTTTGCCACTCCAACAAAGGGTATCAGGGGTAGCCGTGTTAGTCTGTATCCACAAAAAACAACAAGGAGTCCGTTGGCACCTTAAAGATTAACAGATTTATTTGGGCATAAGCTTTCGTGGGTAAAAAACCTCACTTCTTCAGATGCATGGAGTGAAAGTTACAGATGCAGGCATTATATACTGACACATGGAGAGAAGGGAGTTACCTCACAAGTGGAGAACCAGTGTTGACAGGGCCAATTCGATCAGGATGGATGTAGTCCACTCCCAATAATAGATGAGGAGGTGTCAATTCCAGGAGAGGCAAAGCTGCTTTTTGTAATGAGCCAGCCACTCCCAGTCCCTGTTCAAGCCCAAATTAATGGTGTTAAATTTGCAAATGAATTTTAGTTCTGCTGTTTCCTCTTTGAAGTCTGTTTCTGAAGTTTATTTGTTCAAGTATAGCCACTTTTAAATCTGTTATAGAATGTCTAGGGAGATTGAAGTGTTCTCCTACTGGCTTTTGTATGTTTTGTAAGGGTAGTGGACATGCACCTGCCTTTGTAACCTGAGTATGTTCCCCAAACTTCAATCAAAAACACATTGGCTTAGATAAAACATTGGAATACGTTTATTAATTAAAAAAACATAGGTTAAGTGATTTATAAGTGGTATAGGCATAAAAGTTCAGAACTGGTTACACAAAGAAATAAAAGATAAAATCAGTCTATTTCCTAAACTTTATCAAGCTATGTCAAATAATATGAAGTGATAAGGTTTCTTACCCAAAAACTTACAGCAGTCTGTGCTAAATGGAAACTTTTCCAGTTCGGGCCACTCCTCCCAGTTCAAATGTTTCTTCGTCTTCCAAGAGGCCTTGTTGCCTTCAGTGTAGGTGGGGGAGGAGGGTCAGCTGGTAATGTCACTGTCCCTTATTTTATACTCTCCCAGGTGCTGAAAAAATTCTTGCTGTGTTAGGCAGGTTAGGCAACACCAGGGTGCATGTGCTCAAGCAAGTGTCTTTCATGTGAATTGTAAATCTCTTGTTTACAACTCCCCTGCTGGCGAATGGCAGGTGATGGTTGCTTGACACTTGCCTAGGTGTTGGTCCCCTCCCCCTTTGTTGCCACTGAAGAACCAGTCTGTGGGCATTTCCCAGACTCGCAACAGGTTTCAGTAACAAACGTAGCAAAATCTCATAACTTCATATACAATGATGATACATATTTTTCAACAGGACAGTAATCTGTTGACTTTTGACTTTTCCAATGATACCTCACAAGGCATACTTTGTGCAAAACACATCATGTAACAGTGGTGAATATGGGAGTTTTAGGGTGCTATTTTGAGGTACAGTAAATCGTAAAGTAAAGAATGGCAGAGCGTCTGAGGAGATTGTTTTGGTGGCTAACAGATTGGAACAATAGGGAGCTGACACCCAGGTTAGCACCAGCAAGTCTCTCTCTCACTGAGCGAGGCAGGGTATGTGGGGGGGTAACAAGGTGACTCACAGTCCTGCATACCCTGAGAAAGTGTCACACTCTCCCACTGGAAATGGAGTTAGCAACTCATAATTGTTGTAGTATTTCCTCTGTTCTAATTTCTGGTGGTGTAGCTCTTTGGTAACCAGTTTAGGTGACCTTCAACTTTGCTTTTGGTAGATTCTTTTAAGGGGATTGCCTCAGCACCTGAGGAGTATCAAAGCACTGTGTCCCATACCTTTAACGTTCTGGACGGTGCAGATCTGCTGATTCTGGGGAAGTCAACAGTACCCCAATGGGAGATTGCACAATGCCCTACAGTGTCCCTAAGGAAAGAACCTTACATTGTACAGGCCCAAGTAGCAGAAAGGGCTGTCTGATATGAGCTAAGTAGGACACATTCGGTGACAAAGATTAATGCTTCCATCACATGGCAAGGAACCCTATCCATGCACTCCAGTAGCTAATTAAAATTTTGACTTTAGCGGGGGTTCTGAGGAAAAGTGCATGCCAGCTTCAAAGCTGCAGCAACCAGGGTAATACCTGTGCAATAACAGAAGGAGATCTGGAGTAGAAGCTGAAGGCATGGCTGGCAAAAGGGAGTACTAACAGCAGGTGGAAGCCTTGGAGAAGACAGCTGGCTTCTGGTTTGACTACTAGCAAGCTCTGCTAACACTGAACTGGATTGTGCGGACAGAGCCCGAAAGAGACATGGTGAAGTGGGAGGTGCAGAAAGAAGCCACCTTCATTTCAGACACTTGGTAGGGTAATAAAAGGGCTACCGCCTTTCAAAAAAGCCTTGATGTTTATGGGCATTAGGAGCACCACCTCCCCGCTTCCTGTAACTAAAAGCCCTTCAAAGGCTGTTCGTGCCCCTTTCCAGACCTGAGTGGTGATCTCTATAGGCTACCTGAAGAAGTTAGAGCACAGCAGACCAGCAGTTGAAAGAAGATCCCATTTAGAGAGTAGCATGGCCCAATGGATATTGCACTACAGTGGGAATCAAAACACCCGAGTTCTATTCCCAGCTCTCCCACTGATCGACGGTATGACATTGAGCAAGTAGTGTAGAGCGGAACATAGATGGTCAGGTCTAGTGGTCACAGCAGGAGCCAGGACCTTGAGCTCAGAAATGAAGACAGACTTGGGAGTCAAGCCTAGGATGAGAGTCAGAAACAGGCATCAAGCCAAGAGTTGAAGCCAGGAATGGGGCGTGGAAGCAGGGATTTGCAACAAAGCAGGAGGGCAGGAACAAGGCAGGTTCATGAGTCAGGTGAGAAGGCAGAGTCCAATGCAACAGCCAACCAAGAACTCACCTAGTTGCTCACACAACTTTGTGTGCCTTCTTCAGGCTCAGACTCACTATTTATGCCAATCAGAGCAGCCAGACATCTCCTCCAATCAGGAGCTTTGTGGGCAGTGCCTATGGTGAGCTCGGGTTCACCAGCCCACACTCCCTGCTGGTACCAGTGAGTTGCCAGCTGGTGGATGCAGTCTGAAGATTGCCTACAGACCCAGGCTCAAGACCCATGATCCCTCACACCAAGGGCAAGTCACTTTGTTTCTCCCCCCCTTTCTATTTTTTATTGGTCTTATCTAGACTATGAGCTTTGCAGGGTGGAGACTGTTTTAGACTGTATGAGTACCTAGTATAATCCAGTGCTTCTGTTATCGCAATACAAATAAGCCAGCAAGGAGGTGAAAATGAAGCTATGTGGTAAGCACCTCCCATTTGGACAAGACTTTCCTACTCATGCTGCAGCAGAACTAACTGCTGGATCTGCAGTAACCCCTCTTCAGGCAGCATTGCCAAGCCTGCACTCCCAGGGGGACCCTGGCTCCTATCATACCAGGCACAGTGTTACATTTACTGCTCATGATCTTGTACTGTGTGGCATGAGGTGGTAACTGCTTTGCAAGGAAGCAGGATGGCCATTTCTACATGCAGGGTTTCTGTGAAATTCCTCCAATGTTGCTTTAGTTCAGTGGTGCTCAAACTTTTGTACTGGTGACCCCTTTCACATAGCAAGCCTCTGAGTGCGACACCCCCCTTATATATAAAAATATATTTTTAATTTATTTAACACCATTATAAATGCTGGAGGCAAAGTGGGGTTTGGGGTGGAGGCTGACAGCTCACAACCCCCCATTTAATAATCTCGCAACCCCCTGAGGGGTCCTGACCCCCAGTTTGAGAACCCCTGCTTCAGTGCAACTCCCCTTCACTGCTAGGAACAGTGGGAGGGCAGCATGCACCATCAGCCAGTGTTTTTCAATGCTGCCTAAACCTGCTCAGAACAGGCTGGTCCATACTAGCGCTTCAGTGCTACTAACAGCAGAAAAAGAATTTCAATGACACCCTTTCCTCATAACCCTGGGTGGGGCACATTTCTGTTATGCAGGAGAAGGGGGGAGCAAACAAACTTTAAGCCACTATTACCCTGACCCCCCCCCCCACAACAGACCCCCTGATCCCCCCCCCACAACTTTGCTCCCCGACGCTAGTTGTGGACACATTTCCTATTCTCCCCTTGTGTTTTGCCTGGGTACCCAACAGAGACACTGCTCCATAGCTGAAAAATTTGGGTCAGAGAAGATGGGCCTAGGAAGTGATCCAGGGTATGACTACACTGCAGACTGTGCCCAGGCCCCGGGGACTCAGCTTGTGGGCTTTGTTTCCAGTGCTTGAGCGTCCACACTGCATTGTAAGCCTAGCCTTAATTGCTGGACCCAGGTGTCTCAGCTGTGCTAATGCATCCATATTGCACACATTCTGACTCAGGTCTGCGCTTGACCTCCATCTCCACTGCAAAAAAATGACAGGGCTGGGACCAGAGTCTTCCCAAGGCCTGGGTCCTGAGTATCTGCTGACCGAGTGTCTGAACAGAAGGGAGGCCTGAGGCTGAAACTCAAGTCAGATCTTGGGCTTACTGCGCAGTGTAATTGTGACAGTCCTCAGGGCACCCAGGGTAGCAAGGCTCCTTCTTGCCACCTGCCTCCAGCATGAGGAAGTCTTGCCTGTGTCAGCTGGGTGTTGGCTCCCTGACACAACCAGTCAATCAGCCATGTAAGCACTCTCCTCTGGGCTATACCAGCCCTGCGGGTTGCAATGGATGCATCCCAGCCCCCAAGTTCCTTTAAAGTGTCCCCCTGTAATATCCAGCCCTGGTCGAGGGATACTTAGAGAAATCCTAGATTTGCCATTCCCAAAGGAGGAGTGTACCCCACTTCACCAGTTTTACCTTAGCCCACTGCTGCTGTATCCTATACACCACTTGTGTAATAAAATACACCAACTGTAATAAAACAAAAGGAAGTTTATTTAGGAAAGAACAGAGATTCAGATAGAAACAAGGGTGAGTGATGGAAACAAATGGTTACATACAAAACAAAATCATAGCACATGAACTAGGGCCTACACTTAAGTTACCTTTCCTATCTACTAAAGCAGATTCTCACCCCAAAGTTCAGTCTTCTGCAATGTTTGCTAGCTCCGAGGAGTCAGCACCCACTCTGTCATGAAGCCCTCTTGCTGTTTGAAGGTACCTCCTCACTGAATGGAACCAGAATGTCTCTCCCCAGTCTCCACCCTGTACTATACTGATGGAGTCTTGTCTTTATTCACATATAGGACAAGCCCCTCACTGTCAGTGTTCCTTTGCACTCCCAGATGGTTTTGATGTTTAGAATTTGTCCTTGATGGTTTTCCATTGACTTTTTTGGGTTGTTACAATGATAGACAATTGAGCAACACCATACTTAATCAGCTAGCCAGAGAAGGGTGACAACTGCCTCCCAATGGAATGGGCCATCACCCAGATACAGGATTCCTGGTACCTCATTTTCACTCCAGGACCATACAGGCATGATTTTCAATATAGTTACATTATTCCTTAAACATTACTCATACATAATCACTGTGAGAAGTGTGTATCAATAAGTTACATGTTTTCAGTTGAGACCTCACATGTTACCCTATGGATAAATACCAGGAAAGCAGTGTTAGGTGTTGTGAGTTTGTCAGGTCTGAGACAGGATTTGGTTGTAATGAATAGTGAACCCTTTGCCAGTTGGCACCAATAGGCCTCTGAGAAATGCAGTGTGCAGAGTAGACAATGTTGACTCAAGTCTTGCAGACAGATGGCCAAATTAAAAGGCTTTGCAGGAGCCCCCAGAGTTACTTGAACCACCACTGATAGCAGCAGCCAGAAGCCAGGAGTGTAACAATTGCCCAGGACAGATTTAGGAGCCTTATGATTGGTCCCTAATCTTACTTTGGTTTAAAAGGAGATTTGAGCAGAACGGTGTGAAGTTTGGCAGTTTTGTTTCACAGGAGTTCAGAGCACATAGGTAGGTTGATCCTTCCACATTGGTTGACCTGGTTGTTTCTCAGCCATGCAAGACTAATTTTGCATGACATATATAGAACCATAAGTCAGCCCAGGTTCACTTGAAACTGGGCCTGTTGCACTGTGGCTGGGTTTGGGAACCTTAACAGACACTTCAACAGGCCTGGTCTGTGATTTTGATTGGTTACAAAACCAGAATTCAGGCATGATATGTAGGCAAGTAATTTACATGGGTCTAGAGCTAAATGCCTGGTCTATCCTTAGAAGTTTTGGCAACATAGTGTCAGTTAGAAATGTGAAGGGGGAAAAAAAGTCACAACCTTAACTGACAGCTATGCCAGCAAAGCCCTAGTGTAGACACGGTTATAACCAGCAAATAAGTCCTTTTGCCAGTATAGCCTAAAAACAAACAAACAAAAACCAACACACAATCAGGAAACTGGTATAAGCCATACCATAAGAACATAAGAAAGGCCGTACTAGGTCAGACCAAAGGCCCATCTAGCCCAGTATCTGTCTACCGACAGTGGCCAATGCCAGGTGCCCCAGAGGGAGTGAACCTAACAGGCAATGATCAAGTGATCTCTCTCCTGCCATCCATCTCCATCCTCTGACGAACAGAGGCTAGGGACACCATTCTTACCCATCCTGGCTAATAGCCATTTATGGACTTAGCCACCATGAATTTATCCAGTCCCCTTTTAAACATTGTTATAGTCCTAGCCTTCACAACCTCCTCAGGTAAGGAGTTCCACAAGTTGACTGTGCGCTGCGTGAAGAAGAACTTCCTTTTATTTGTTTTAAACCTGCTGCCTATTAATTTCTTTTGGTGACCCCTAGTTCTTGTATTATGGGAATAAGTAAATAACTTTTCCTTATCCACTTTCTCAACATCACTCATGATTTTATATACCTCTATCATGTCCCCCCTTAGTCTTCTCTTTTCCAAACTGAAGAGTCCTAGCCTCTTTAATCTTTCCTCATATGGGACCCTCTCTAAACCCTTAATCATTTTAGTTGCTCTTTTCTGAACCTTTTCTAGTGCTAGAATATCTTTTTTGAGGTGAGGAGACCACATCTGTACACAGTATTCGAGATGTGGGCGAACCATGGATTTATATAAGGGCAATAATATATTCTCAGTCTTATTCTCTATCCCCTTTTTAATGATTCCTAACATCCTGTTTGCTTTTTTGACCGCCTCTGCACACTGCGTGGACATCTTTAGAGAACTATCCACGATGACGCCAAGATCTTTTTCCTGACTCGTTGTAGCTAAATTAGCCCCCATCATGTTGTATGTATAGTTGGGGTTATTTTTTCCAATGTGCATTACTTTACATTTATCCACATTAAATTTCATTTGCCATTTTGTTGCCCAATCACTTAGTTTTGTGAGATCTTTTTGAAGTTCTTCACAATCTGCTTTGGTCTTAACTATCTTGAGTAGTTTAGTATCATCTGCAAACTTTGCCACCTCACTGTTTACCCCTTTCTCCAGATCATTTATGAATAAATTGAATAGGATAGGTCCTAGGACTGACCCTTGGGGAACACCACTAGTTACCCCTCTCCATTCTGAGAATTTACCATTAATTCCTACCCTTTGTTCCCTGTCCTTTAACCAGTTCTCAATCCATGAAAGGACCTTCCCTTTTATCCCATGACAGCTTAATTTACGTAAGAGCCTTTGGTGAGGGACCTTGTCAAAGGCTTTCTGGAAATCTAAGTACACTATGTCCACCGGATCCCCCTTGTCCACATGTTTGTTGACCCCTTCAAAGAACTCTAATAGATTAGTAAGACACGATTTCCCTTTACAGAAACCATGTTGACTATTGCTCAAGAGTTTATGTTTTTCTATGTGTCTGACAATTTTGTTCTTTACTATTGTTTCAACTAATTTGCCCGGTACCGACGTTAGACTTACCGGTCTGTAATTGCCGGGATCACCCCTAGAGCCCTTTTTAAATATTGGCGTTACATTAGCTAACTTCCAGTCATTGGGTACCGAAGCCGATTTAAAGGACAGGTTACAAACCTTAGTTAATAGTTCCGCAACTTCACATTTGAGTTCTTTCAGAACTCTTGGGTGAATGCCATCTGGTCCCGGTGACTTGTTAATGTTGAGTTTATCAATTAATTCCAAAACCTCCTCTAGTGATACTTCAATCTGTGACAGTTCCTCAGATTTGTCACCTACAAAAGCCAGCTCAGGTTTGGGAATCTCCCTAACATCCTCAGCCGTGAAGACTGAAGCAAAGAATCCATTTAGTTTCTCCGCAATGACTTTATCATCTTTAAGCGCTCCTTTTGTATTTTCATCGTCAAGGGGCCCCACTGGTTGTTTAGCAGGCTTCCTGCTTCTGATGTACTTAAAAAACATTTTGTTATTACCTTTGGAGTTTTTGGCTAGCCGTTCTTCAAACTCCTCTTTGGCTTTTCTTATTACACTCTTGCACTTAAGTTGGCAGTGTTTGTGCTCCTTTCTATTTGCCTCACTAGGATTTGACTTCCACTTTTTAAAGGAAGTCTTTTTATCTCTCACTGCTTCTTTTACATGGTTGTTAAGCCACGGTGGCTCTTTTTTAGTTCTTTTACTGTTTTTCTTAATTTGGGGTATATATTGAAGTTGAGCCTCTATTATGGTGTCTTTAAAAAGGGCCCACGCAACTTGCAGGGATTTCACTTTAGTCACTGAACCTTTTAACTTTTGTCTAACTAACCCCCTCATTTTTGTATAGTTCCCCCTTTTGAAATTAAAGGCCACAGTGTTGGGCAGTTGAGGTGTTCTTCCCACCACAGGGATGTTGAATGCTATTGTATTATGGTCACTATTTCCAAGCGGTCCCGCTATAGTTACCTCTTGGACCAGCTCCTGCGCTCCACTCAGGATTAAATCTAGAGTCGCCTCTCCCCTTGTGGGTTCCCGTACCAGCTGCTCCATGAAGCAGTCATTTAAAGTATCGAGAAATTTTATCTCTGCATTTCGTCCTGAAGTGAAATGTTCCCAGTCAATATGGGGATAATTGAAATCCCCCACTATTATTGGGTTCTTTATTTTGATAGCCTCTCTAATTTCCCTTAGCATTTCATCATCACTATTACTGTCCTGGTCAGGTGGTCGATAATAGATCCCTAATGTTATATTTTTACTAGAGCATGAAATTTCTATCCATAGAGACTCTATGGAACCTGTGGATTCGCTTAAGATTTTCACTTCATTTGAATCTACACTTTCTTTAACATATAGTGCCACTCCTCCCCCTGCACGGCCTGTTCTGTCCTTCCGATATATTTTGTACCCCGGAATGATTGTGTCCCATTGATTGCTCTCAGTCCACCAGGTTTCTGTGATGCCTATTATATCTATATCCTCCTTTATCACAAGGCACTCTAGTTCACCCATCTTATTATTTAGACTTCTGGCATTTGTGTACAAGCACTTTAAAAACTTGTCCCTGTTTATTAGCCTGCCTTTTTCTGATGTGCCAGATTCTTTTTTATGTGGCTGTTTATCATCTGATCCGGCCCTTACATTATACTTTTCAGTCCTCTGCTCCTGACTATAACCTGGAGATTCTCTATCATCAGACTCTCCCCTAAGAGAAGTCTGTGTCCGATCCACACGCTCCTCTGCAGCAGTCGGCTTTCCCCCATCTCCTAGTTTAAAAACTGCTCTACAACCTTTTTAATGTTTAGTGCCAGCAGTCTGGTTCCACTTTGGTTTAGGTGGAGCCCATCTCTCCTGTATAGGCTCCCCCCATCCCAGAAGTTTCCCCAATTCCTAATGAACGTGAACCCCTCCTCTCTACACCATCGTCTCATCCACGCATTGAGACTCTGAAGCTCTGCCTGCCTACCTGGCCCTGCGCGTGGAACTGGGAGCATTTCTGAAAATGCCACCATAGAGGTCCTGGATTTCAGTCTCTTCCCTAGCAGCCTAAATTTGGCTTCCAGGACATCTCTCCTACCCTTCCCTATGTCATTGGTACCTACATGTACCACGACCACCGGCTCCTCCCCAGCACTACACATAAGTCTATCTAGATGCCTCGAGAGATCCGCAACCTTCGCACCAGGCAGGCAAGTCACCATACGGTTCTCCCGGTCATCACAGACCCAGCTATCTACATTTCTAATAATCAAATCTCCCATTACTAACACCTGCCTTTTCCTAGAAACTGGAGTTCCCTCCCCCGGAGAGGCAACCTCAGTGCGAGAGGCAACCCCAGAACCATCTGGAAGGAGGGTCCCAACTACGGGAAAGTTTCCCTCTGCTCCCATTGACTGCTCTACTTCCCTGGGCCCTTCTTCCTCCTTAACAGCACAGGTGCTGTCTAAGCGGAGGTGGGACAATTCTACAGTGTCCCGGAAAGCCTCATCAACATACCTCTCTGCCTCTCTCAGCTCCTCCAGTTCCGCCACCCTGGCCTCCAAAGTCCGTACATGGTCTCTGAGGGCCAGGAGCTCCTTGCACCGACTGCACACATACGCCACCCGCCCACAGGGCAGGTAATCATACATGCAACAGTCGGTGCAATAAACTGGATAGCCCCCACTCTGCTGCTGGGCTTCTGCCTGCATTGTATCCTAGTTAGTGAAAGGGTGGTTTACAGAAGGGAGATTTGGAATGTGGTTTGGTTTATAGGTTTTAGGGGGGGGCCACGGGGATGGGGTTACGGCTGGCGAGGGACTCCCACTCCCTTCCAAACTCCCTTGCGAAACTCCCTGTTAGCAGCCCCTGGTCGCAAAGCTCCCTGGTCGCTTGTGCGCGGCTTTATAAAGCCCTGGCCTGAGTGAATGCCCCGCCCACTGATTAAGGCTCAGCCAATTACCAGAGGCTTCGAGCTTTCAAACCTGCCTCCAACTGCCAGCCAGAGCACACGGTCCCTCAAACAACCAAACACAAGCTCAGCACACAGCAAGTAACCCCCAAACACAAACAAACACACACTACAGACAGTCACTTACCCCACAGATGCTGTATTAGCTCCTCCTTCACCTGGAGAACTCCCTTGCGAAACTCCCTGTTAGCAGCCCCTGGTCGCTTGTGCGCGGCTTTATAAAGCCCTGGCCTGAGTGAATGCCCCGCCCACTGATTAAGGCTCAGCCAATTACCAGAGGCTTCGAGCTTTCAAACCTGCCTCCAACTGCCAGCCAGAGCACACGGTCCCTCAAACAACCAAACAACCAAACACAAGCTCAGCACACAGCAAGTAACCCCCAAACACAAACAAACACACACTACAGACAGTCACTTACCCCACAGATGCTGTATTAGCTCCTCCTTCACCTGGAGAACTCCCTTGCGAAACTCCCTGTTAGCAGCCCCTGTTCGCAAAGCCAATACCACCTGCAAGACGACTCTTGCTGGTATAATATCTTCACTATACTGGCAAACTCTTTGCAGCATAGACCAGGCCAAAGATGCGGGTTATTCTCCCCTTTTCTCAGGAGCCATTTGATACTGTGACTCTGGATAGTCAATATGGATAATGGGGGATGTGGAGGAAGAGTGCAATGGATCGGGAAGGTAGCTCTTTCTTCTCGACTTGTTTCCACTTTTATTCATATGACAGTAGCTGGAGGCTCCAGTCAGAACCAAGAGGGCTCCACTGTGCTAGTTATTGTACAGACATGGTGCCTGATTCCACCCTCACACCAGTTTTACTCCAAAGTAACTCCATTGAGGTCAGTGGCATCGCCCCCAGTTTATACTGGTGTAAGTAAAAGCAGGACAGTTCTTCAGGGGCCTTCAAACAGTGGTACGAACAGGAAGGGTGAGGATAAGGGAACGGAGCAATGCAAACAGGATTAAATGAGTTAAGATTAAAGATTAAATAGGTCACTTGAATCAAGAGTCAGAACCTTTACAGGAATGGATTTAGGTAGATGTAACATCCCTCCAATGAGAGCTGAGTGACAATTAATCTCTGGTCTCAGTTTGATGGTGCTTCGGTGCTGCTGAGGACCCAGTGAAATTTCATTATGGAGTGATTTCTAACGAGGGTGTGGTCAGTTTCCTTCATGGCATATCCACTGTTTGAAATCCAGGTCCAGTCATGGTGGTTCAGGCACCTAAATCAGAAGCCCATAACAGACAAGCCCTCAGCAGCACACAATGAGCATTGAGTAAGCATGCAGAGATGAGGTTCCACATCGTTAAAGTCTGTGCTAGAGGTTGTCTAACAAGACCACACTTAAGTTCAGTGTGGACTACCAGTGTGGAGGAAGGTTGCTCCTTCCACAGTAACTTGATTGCTTTGTGGCAATGAGCCTCTGATGCTGGCAATCAAGACTGTATGAGTGAATTATTTGAAAAGACCTTAGACTCGTTGTCACTCAGCTCTCACTGCATTTTCCAACTCCTTGCAAGACAGACATCCACCAACAGTACAATGTCCAGCGTTTATCAGAGGATCCTCTGGAAGCTGTGAAATACACAGGCCATCAAGGATCACAGACATAACCTTAGTACCCTCTTAGATGATGTGGAGATCACCTGGAGTGAAATACACAATGCTATATCATATGACGCTGCTGGAACAAATGGTCTTCAGATGGTTGCACAAGAAACCTTGGCTTTCTGAAGAGGCCTTTGCTATACTAGCAAAAAGAGGCAGACGCACACAAGCAAGGAGATATCCAAAAACGTAGATGGCGGAGAGGCATTCTCTGGGCCATTGCAAAACGTGACTGAGATTTACATCAACTTCCTGGCCGATGAAGCAGAGGACAGGCTAAAGCAAAGCAACCTGCATCCTGCCTACAGTGCCATTATGTGCCAGGCTGGCAGCCATAAACAGCCTTCTAACATCCCCATCATGAAACTAGACAGTTCTCCCTACTCACAGAGGGACAGAAAACAAGTTATGAAAGTGTGCTAAACCATGCACCCTCTGACACGGCTGCAGACCCAGGGACAAACACTGATCCTCCATTGCTCAGGAAAGTACAAAAGGCTGCCCAAAAGTTAATGAACAGACATGCTGTTAGACCTGATAGTATTCCACCCAAGCTGCTCAAAGATGACTTGGAACCAGTGAGCATCAGCCTGCATCATCTTAAAAGTGTGGGTGTCAAGCAGAATGGAAAGACTGCCTCAGTGTCCCTGAATGAGGGCAAAGGATCTCTCTTTGGGTATGGCATCTACAGGCCAATCTCATTGTTATCAGTCCCTGGAAAGGTCTTCACCAACGTTCTGCTTGGTAGGATGCAGCCACTTCTTAAGACATCATCCACAGCAATCAGGTTTCACTGTTGGGCAGTTGATAATGGATGCTGTCTTTACCCTCCAGCTTCTGACTGAGTTGTACTGAGAATTTAACTGCCTGCTTCACATGGCATATATCAACATCAAACCAGCCTTTGATTTGGTCAACAGGTCAGCACTTTGGCTTGCACTGAAAGAAGTTGGAGTTCCAGATGGTTTGCTAAATCTGGTATGCAATCACTGGAACCAGTGAGAGAATGCATATTGGTTCATAGCTTTTGCTACATTTCTATACAACTTCAGGCCTGCAGCAGGGATGCATTCTCACCCTGGTACTATTCTGTTGAGCTATCAATTGGATATTAGGACTTGTTGCTCCACACATCAGAAACAAGGTTGATCAAGAAGCATTCACTGACCAAGACTATGCATATGACGGTCTTGCTTTAGAATTTCAGCCCTGCCTTCCAAAGTCTCCGAGATGCTGCCCACAGTATGGGGTTAAACATCTCATTGCAAAAGACTGGGGTCCAGAACCTCAGAGCTGGGCCACCAGAACCTCTGGTGCAGGTGGGATTGAGTACTGTGGAGAGCGTTGATGGAGTTCATCGACTTACGCTGCCAGCAGAGTTCAAACGATCACAGCACACTGGATATTCTTTGACAAATAGGTCTTGCTGCCTCCTGCACGCAGTCCATATCTAGCTTATGGATGCAAATATGTCTTCGTCCTGAGACAAAGTTCAGGATCTATCAAACCTGTATTGCTATATGGATCAGCCACCTTGACCCTCTTACAGGCAGACTTGGACTGGCTAGAGGCATTCCATAAGTGTTTGGCAGGGCCAATGCAGAGTGGTTTGACTGTGTGAACTGTCATATCGTTGCAGAGATCTGGCCTTCCATCAGTCACTCATTATATTCAAAAGCAATATTGCATGCTCTTCAGCCACGTCGCCAGGATGAACAAAAACACTTCAGCACACCATGTTCTCAAACTCTTCATTGACGCACAAAGAGGTGCGCAGCCTGACCGTACCTGGCACCACCTGTGGGGCTGCCCTGGACATTCATGGATTCTCAGGATTGAGCCAGAGCTAGGAATTTTACTACATGATGCCAGGTGCGACACCATCAACCACGGTCACTCTGGCTGTCACAACTATTCTCAGTGTGTTTGATGATGACGCCCTCCAGAGGTTCGAAGGCCCTGTCTACGCTGAGGGATTTTAGCTATCAGCAACCAGTATAACGGTACCAGTACCCCCCTCATAGGCAGGTGAAGCTGCTGTAAATCACAACTCCAGGGGCTTTGCCTGTCTATGCGAGGGGTTTGTTCTGGTGCAGCTACACTGATGCTGTAATTAGGACATATCTCCAGTACAGCAATGGGATATTTTTAAATAAAATAATGATTGCGGTAAAACAAAGAGCAAGTTATTTAGATGTTTCTCTCCACACAATATTCATTGTTTTCACCACACAAATAACTGGTCTATCTACTATACGGTTTTCACATAACAGTGGGAAGTTTGCAAAAAGGCCTCTTAGGAGGCCTATTGATATCACACTTCTATGAAACACTAGGCTGTTATCCCCCAGGGCAAGTGTCCTCACTGTGTAACAAACAATATGATCAAAGGGAGAAGAGTATATATGCCCACACACGAGTAAATCCTTAGCCATTAACTAAAGTATTAACATGTACAACATAATAAATCGTTTGTCTCATTGAGTCTCCTTGTGAGTGAGACTACTATATATAATGGTGATAACTAGACTCTGGGTGGTAAGAATTACAGCAGATAAACCTCAAGTAAAATAGGAAATATAAATCCTCCCAAAGGGGGGGAAAAAAGCCACGCAGAATGTTTAATGACTCGATATTAAGTTTGTTTCTACCCTGAAGATGGGGTGTAAGAAAATCCTCCTTCAATTAAAGATTTGCTGCATTCACAGTGCAGACATTGCTTCACAAAGATAGATGGTGGGTTAGAGGATTTTTTTTTTTAAATATGCGTATTATATTTTTGTCATCATGTACAATTGATTTTTTGCATTTATATGCTAGAATACGCATATAAATAAGAATAAGCTAGTGATTATTTAGGGGCATACACAGAGGTGGTGTAGGCCAGCAGGGCCATCTCTCCGCATCCAAGGGAGGCCACGCCTCCTCACAATTTGGGTCTGCTAAAGCCTTTTCCAAGCAGAGAAAAGGGGGGAATTAGCAGTTCTCAAGGGGCCCGCCCCTCAAGCAGGGCAGGCCACACACAGTCTGGGCTCTGGCCTGTAACCAGGGTGGAAGAGCGGTAGTGGTCTATCCACCTAGCTGTTAAGCAGGGCAGGGCAGCCAACAACAGTCAAGGGTCTGGTCTGCAACCGGGCAGAGCAGCAGCAGTTTATTCACCCTGTTGCTAGGCAAGGTGGGGCAGCAACCAGCCAAGGCTCTAGCTTACAATCAGTCACAGCTGCCGCTGTCTATTCACCCTGCCTTTAAGCAGGCCAAGGCCACATGCAGTCTTTGGGGCTCAGGCAAGGCCACACACAGTCTATGGGGCTCAGGTTTGGGATGAGCATCACACAGTCTATGGGGCTCAGGCCTCCTAGCCTACGGAGGGGGAGTACTGCCACACCAGGGGTGGAGATGCAGGGTGGGGGGGACACAGGCCCGCCCAACTCCACCATGTCCCAACCCAGGGCCCTAACAATGGCAGAGCAGTCTGCCGCTGGGTCAGCAGGGATCTGCCCACAACACGCTGGCCTGATTTCAGGCTCACTCTCCACCAGACTATTGCCTGGTTCCCCTGGGTAGCTTCCTTCTCTCCCCCTCGGGCGTACCTGGATCCAGGGTGCGTCCTCAATCTCCCCAGGGTACACTGCCAAGGATAGCGGTAGCAGTTCCTCCACGTTGAGAGCATCAGGGCTCCCTGGAAGCGCACGATGGTCCCGGGGGCAACAGCGGTTCTTCTTGGGGCTCCACTCCAGCAGCGGGGAAGAAGTGTCTATCTCCTCCAGCAGCTTCCTCCCAACTGAGCGGCTGTGCCGGCATTTTATCTTTCCCTTTCCTGTCCCACCCCTCTGCTTCCGGCATGCGGGACATGGCCCTCCTAGCTCCACCCACCAGGTGGCTGGCCGTGTTCCCTCCGCATCCACATCTGAGGGGGGCCATGCCTCCTTGCTACAGGCGGATTAGGATTTATTGGGGCCCTGGGCACAAAGAACATTTGCCCCACCCACTTTTTAACATGGGCATAGTCGCCTCGGGCAGGCGCAGAGTAGCGGCAGCATGGGAGTAGTTTAGGAAATTGTAGTGGAGTATTGCTGCTCCTCCCCCAAACTGCAAGCCTCAGGCCAGAGGCAAAAAGAGGAGCGGTGCCATATTTGATTGCTGCCTTGGGCCCAAAGCCCAAGTGGCAATGGGGGGAGCCTGTCACCAGGAGCAGGAGGGACCCAGCAAGGTCAGCTTGGCAGCAGCAGGACCCTGCGGGGGCAGCCTGACAACAGGAACCAGGTGCAGGCACTGAGTAAGCCTTATTGGAGTGTGACAGCCGCTGAGGCCGGGCCAGTAGAAATGGGAGCTGCACCGGAGGAGCACTCGCTGCCTTTGACTTTCCTGGGGCTCTCCATCACCTCCCAGACCAGGGCAGGGCCTCCTCTCCCCACAGAGCATGTCTACAAGCCCCAGGGAGGAGACCAGACTGGAGCCCCCGTTCCTGGGTCCCACCAGCAGCAGCATGCCCCAGGATGCGATGACACAGGCTGGGGGCTTCTCTTGGGCCCCCTGGTCCCTGTCCAAGGCAGGTGGAGGATCTGAGGCTCCCCACAGCAGCCCAGGCCCCCACGGCAGCTCTTACCATGGCCTGGCTCCAGCTTCTGGCTTCCTGGAGGAAAGAGGAGGAGCGGGGGGCAGGGTCCCAGTTCTGGCACAGGTGCCCCCCCATCCCCCCACTTCTACCCAGATTCCAACACTCCTGCAGGGGGCCCCCAAATTGTCCAAGGCCCCAGACACAGACCCGATGTGTTAATCTGCCACTGGGTATATACAATGAGACGAGAAATGCCAGTCCTGAGTATATCACCAAAAGCTCAGTGCTAAGGAGCTATATCAGTATATGGTAGATACATGTCCTAGGGAACTGACAACATAGATGGACTAGTCTATACAATTTGATGATAAAGGTCCAGTTGAGGATATGCAAACATATAAGGCCAAATTTCAAACAGGCACTAAAGTCACATGTAAAATATGCAATCCAGCAGCTAGCTCTGTAAACAGTACTAGAATACAGCATACAGAAAATGGATGCACAGCACTGCTAAAGCAGTATAGCTAAGGCCTCTAGCCTTCATAGAAGTACAAGAGTTTAAAGAACAATTAAGAAGAAAGACTTACAAAAACCCCAAGGTTTTAAAGACTGAAAATCAACAATTCCGCTAAATTCAGTGCAACATCAAATACATCAAGACACAAACAAGGACTAATTTTATATCTCACCTACCCCCAAACAATACCTTACTAACATCTCAAAACGAGTATCAGAACAATGAATCCCTCAAGGGCAGGGGTTCTCAAACTGGGGGTCGGGACCCCTCAGGGGGTCGCAAGGTTATTACATGGGGGGTCGTGAGCGGTCAACCTCCACCCCAAACCCCACTTTGTCTCCAGCATTTATAATGGTGTTAAATATATTTAGAAAGTGTTTTTAATTTATAAGGGGGGTCGCACTCAGAGACTTGCTATGTGAAAGGGGTCACCAGTAAAAAAGTTTGAGAGCCACTGCTCAAGGCCTTTACCTACACCCCTTTACATCACCTGTACTCAGCAGCATACATCTCCCCTTTTTCTAATATCTCCCTATTTTTCTCCTGATTCTTGGATAAGGCTGTATTTAAAAGGTCCTAGACCCCTCCTCTTTTCCCAGCATGCTGAGCAATTTGATATAAAATGAGAAAAAGGAACATGTTAAGTGACTTGTTTTCTCAGCTGCTTTTTTGGATAGTAGCCTTATTTTACTTAGGTAAGGTGGTTTTTTAAGTAGTTGTAATTTTTTTTAAGTACTAAGAGTAATTCAGCTTTTTAACAAAGGGAGGAAAGGGATGATTTGATGCATTTTTCTTTTAAAGAACTCAGGGCTCTGTTAAAAGATATATTAAGAAAATAAGATAAGCTTGTTAATGAGTGGACTTCTTTTTAAGACCTTCCTATTATTGCCTATGATTGTTTGTCTAGTCAGAGTATACATAAAATCCTGTGTCTCTCACCCAGAGCTCTATAGTCTGTATGGATTGCTCTCCAGGTAGGTCCTTCTGTGTATATTTTGAAAACTTTGTTGAACACCTATATTGCAATTCTGAACCTCTAATATGATGCTACCTCACCTTAAGTAATGTTAAGGTGAGTCTGAAACCTCACTGTTCTCTTCCTAGGAAATAAACTGAAACCACATAAGTACCAAATAGCTGTCGGCTAACAACTATAGTAGCCGATCAAGAGCTTAGTATCCAGAAGCTCTCCTTGTTCTTAATAGAAGCTGCTAGATACTGTGCACCCTGGAACACATGGACAACTTATTTAGATCCCCAATTGGCAACTGAGTTCCCTTGAAAAATCTAGCCTCACATCACTACTAACCTGAGCTGTAGGTGAGAGGCTCCAGATCACATTACTAAACTTATCCAGAGTCCCTTTTTTCTAAATCATATTTTATAGGGTATTTATGCCAGCTTAAAACACACTAGTAATTAAATATATGGAGATATACCTATCTCATAGAACTGGAAGGGACCTTGAAAGGTCATCAAGTCCAGCCCCTGCCTTCCACTAGGCAGACCAATTTTTTTGCCCCAAGATCCCTAATAGGCCCCCTCAAGGATTGAACTTATAACCCTGGGGTTAGTAGGCCAATGCTCAAACCACTGAGCTATCCCTCCCCCTAGCTGCCAAGGAGTAAATGTACCATCAGGATTTTTGTTTGTCTTTAAACTATTTTACTAGTTTAGCTTTAGATTAAAAAAATGTAACTTTCAATCTGTTTGCTGATCAGAGGTGGAGGCTGGGATCACTCTGTGAAGACATAGGAAAAGTAGAGCAGAGAGACAGTATACAAGCATACAATACTATGAGTAATACAAACATGTTCTACTCCACATATAAGAAACCCTTCTATGTGTGTTTGGTCAAGACTATGGAAAAAGCTGGATGAAATAATTGAGACTCGGACTCCCTTTTACTTCTTTGACAACTTTATTCCAAGTTAGGTATGGCATAGAAACTTCTCTTATGTTGGCAAATCTACTCCTGGTGCTGGATATAAATCAGGTGTAAATACTGATATCATTAGGTCTTCCAGCTACCTTTGATACTGTTGATGTTGACTGTGAGGTGGTTTTGTGTTTGCAATCCCTGACAGGAGTGGATCGGACTGAGTTTTGGTTGGCTACTTCTTTTATGAGTGATTCCAAAGGGCAGGGTTGCTCTATTTTTCCCCAGTGGTCCCCTTCTGTGGGGTGTGACAAGGAACTAGTCTATCACCCTCTCTTAAACAAGTGTCTGTAATTGAGAGAGTTGAGTGAGCTGGGCTAAGGGTGGTCCCTATATTGATGACAGCTGATTTTTAGGATCATTCAGCTTGATATTACAGCTTATCCAAGGAGTGTGGTTGGGCACCCTTAGGACATGGGTGAAGACTTGTTGCCTGATTGGTTTTTTTTATTAAGTAGTAAACAGATTAAGGCAAGTTGTCTGGGGAGCAACTGGAGGATTTGGCTGAGGTTATCAGGCTCCTCTCCCCTGGGTGACATTGGGTACATACATCCTATGTATCCACAGCTTACAATGGAGCTGGGGGGAGGTTAGATTCTCAGGTGCTTTTAGATGAGCCAATAGTGGCAGTGACCAAAGCTTCTTTCCATCAACACTTGGCCAGCAGGCTGTGCCCTTCTCTTTTGCATGAAGACTTAATCAGCTCCAGATTGGACTTCTGCAATACATTCTACCTAGGGCTATACCACAAATCCATTTAGAAGATCAGAAGTCAGTGGCCCACTTGTTAGGATGAGTATTTCACCACACGGACACAACTTCTGGTTTGAGATCTGCACTGGCTGCCTACTGGCTTCTGGGTAGAATTCAAGATGTGTTCTGATCGACAAAGACTAAATGGCTGGGGACCTTGCAGAGAATCGCTGCCTCTGCAGGTAGTATCTCCTGCTACTACTACAGAGAAGCCCAAGCTGGATCCTCCTTGATATAAAGGGTGGATGCTAGCAGGGTATTCTCCATGAGCATTCTCTGTCCCTCCCCCCAAGTCCAAATTAGCATGTCTCTAGTGATTCTCAAGAATTCTACAAAGGTAATTGATTTATCTCCGTGTGTGTGTATGTGTGTGTGTATATATATATATATATATATATATATATATATATATTTTAAGGCCAGAAGGGACCATTGTGATAGTCTAGTCTGACCTCCTGCATAACACAGGCCATAAGACTTCTCTGTATGTATTCCTATTTCAAATCCTATGGCCATTTGAATGAGTGCCTATTTTACAAAAACATCCAATCTTGATTTAAGAATTGCCAGTGATGGAGAATCTACCACCACACTTGACATGCTATTCTGATGATGAATTACGTTCTCTGTTAAAGTATGTCTTATTTCTAGCTTAAATTTGCCTACAGTTTAACTTCTAGCCATTTGATTTTGTTATACCTTCGTCTGCTAGATTGAAAAGCCCTCTTATCAAATCTGTGTTCCTCATGTAGGTACTTAGGACTGACATGACCAGTCTTAACCTTCTTTAAGATAAATAGATTCAGCTCTTTGAATCTCTTATTATAAGGCATGTTTTCCAATCTTTTATTAATTTTTAGGCTCTTCTCTGAACCCTCTCCAACTTATCAACATCCTTGTTGAAGTGTGGTTACCAGAACTGGTCACCGTATTCTAGCAACAGTTGCACTAGTGCCAAATAAAGAGGCAATATAACCTTTTTACTTCTATTTAGGACTTCCCTGTTCATACCTCCAATGATCACATTAGCCCTTTTGGTCACAGCATTGCCCTGGGAGCCCATGTTTTGCTGACTCCACCATGATGCTCAAGTCTCTTTCAGAGTCACTGCTTTCCAGAGAAGTCCCCACATTCTGTAAATGTGATCTATATTCTTTGTTCCTATGTATATGACCTTCTGTTTGGCCATAGTGAAATACACATTGCCTGTGCCCAGTTTACCAAGAGATCCAGATTGCTCTGTATCAGTGACCTGTCCTTTTCATTATTTACCACTCCCCCAGTTATCTGCAAACTTCATCAGTAATTTAGTGTTTTCCAAGTCATTTAAAAAAAAATGACAAATCATGTTCTTGGCCCTACATGTGAGACCCCACTAGAACTCCTGTTTCAGACCTGACAAACTCACCACACCTAACACTGATTTTCTGGTATCTATCCATAGGGCAGCTTGTGAGGTCTTTACTGAAAGTGTATAACTTAATACATACATATCTGTGATTGAGTATGGGTAATATTTAAGGAATAATGCACCTATATATTGAGAATCATGCCCTTATGGTTTTGGCGTGAAAGTGATTCACTAGGAAATCATGTCTGGGTGCTGGCCCATTCAAGCAGCAGGCAGTTGTCAAACGAACAGATTATGTAATGTATTGCCCAGTTGTTTACCATCAACCAATCCAGGAAAACTCCATGGAAAACCACCAAAGATGGACTATAAACCCTTGAAACTAGTTGGGAGTGAAAAGGAACAATGACAGCAAGAGGCTTGCCCTGTCTGTGAATAAAGACAAGACTCCATCAGGATATCACAGGGTGGAGAAAGACACTCTGGCTGCATTCACTGAGGAGGTACCTTGATGAGTGGGGATGCTTCATGAAAGACTGGGTCCTGGCTCCTTGGGGCCAGCAAACACTGCAAAAGACTGAATTTTGGGGTGAGGATCTACTGTAGTAGATAGGAAAGGTAACTATTAGTGTAGGCTCTACTTCACATTTTATGATTCTTGTTTTGTATGTATCATTTTTTTAATCTCACCCTTGTTTCTATTTGAATCTCTATTCTTCCTTAAAATTTCCTTATAGTTTTACTATAATTGATCTCATATGCTGCATGTGCTACAGAAAGGGTAGTCTAAGGTACAACTGGTAAAGTGGGGTATTCCTCCTCCTCCTCTGGAAATGGAGCATCTGAGATTTCTGTGGGTATCCAGTGATCATAGCTGGATATCACAGAGGGACATTTTGAAGGGACTTGGAGGCCAGAGAGCATCTGTTGTCAATCAGCAGGGCTGGCATAGCTTACAGGAGAGTGCTTGAGTGACTGCTTCCCTGGGAGCTAACACCCAGCTAGCACAGGCAAGAGTCCCTCATGCTGGGGTAAGGTAACAAAAAGGTGACTCTTAGCCCTAGGTGCCCTGATGGATGGATATCTGGGTCATCCGATATACCCATAAGTATTAACACCAAACTGTGTTTTCTTAGTTGTCTGGCACTTCTCCAGTGTTTTAAGACTTGCGTTAAAACAGACCAGAGCTCCTTGGCCACCTCTTTTAAAACTCTTAGATTCAAGTTATCTGGACCTGCTATTTATATTAGTCAAGCTTTAGTGACTGCTATTAAAAAAATCATCCATTGACTCTGTTGGAGTGAAGATTATTTTGTCACATAATATTTCTGTTCTCTAGTTTGGAAAAAGATGTAAACATTTCCCTTTTCTGTGTTACTAATGACAATTCTACTGTGTCCATCTATTAATGGAAAATACAATTGTTAGGATTCCTCTTGTTCTTGATATCCTCAATAAAAAGGATCCGAAGAAGTGGGTTGTAGCCCACGAAAGCTTATGCTCTAATAAATTTGTTAGTCTCTAAGGTGCCACAAGTACTCCTGTTATTTCAATAAAAAGGAGTCTGTCTTTAACCCTGTTGGCTATAGGTGTCACTTTGTGCCCTCTTGCTTCCCACATCAAACTTCTACATTTCCTAGCTTCTGATTTATGTTCACTAATATCAACTTCCCCTTTTTTCTATTTGTTATATAGTTTATCAGCTTTTGCTTCCCTTCTCATGTAGGCAATTTTTAACCCTTTTAAATCTTCTCTCTCATCTGTTGGATTGTGCCTTTTTGGGCATTTAGTAGAATGTTTTTAAACAGCTTGCCATTATTCTTCACATTCTCTTTTCTCCAAGTTAATTTAGCTCAATTCCTTTCAGTTTTATGAAATTGGAGCCCTTTTCAAACATCCAGTACATATCACTGGTGTGGACTTTATTCTGTTTGTTTCATTTTGTTATGTGCATTCATGATCACGTGCACCTAAAAAAAACCCCACCAGTTTTTAGTTGAGATCACAACAATGTCTAATATAAAATAACCCCCACCTGTATGCAACACTTTAAGTGAGGATATTGTCATCTAGATTTTATTTTTCTTTTCAAGAAGTTGTAAGGATGTTTTGTTACAGGCAGCATGAGAATCACCAGCATATGGTGCAGTTTTCCTTACACACTATAGAGAAATATCTTAAGGACTCCTGTTCCCTAATGTGATTTGGTGGCTTGTAGCTGACACTAACCAGCATCCCCATCTTATGCCTTCTCTGCTAGAACCGGGGCTCACCAATTGTGGTATATGTATCAGCTTGCTGAAAGAGGTCTGCCAAAACCTCTTAAACCTTCACTCACTTTCAACCACAGAGTGGTCTCATGCACTGCAGCACACCAAAATATACCCCAGAAGCAAAATGCACTCTCCTGGCTTTCTGCCATAATACTGTAGTGAAAATAAAGCTTTCCCACTTTGCTAGCGTAGTCTTATGTATCAGTGTTGTGTGCTATGGCTGTGCCGATGGGCACTGTACTCATTTAGCCCACTACTGGCTTTCTGCTAGGCCTAATATTCAGTTTGCGTTGAGTTACATAGCTCAACCTACTGAGGTGAAGTTCCAGGTCCTGCCCCGCAAGCTCCCTTCAGCTGAAGAGATGAATGCATACATAGCTACTTGAGTGGCTCCAAACCTGCAGCCACAAGGGATATAGCTACACTGCAGGTAGGAGTTCTTTGATATCAGGGCTCCTGGAGTATGTCTAAACTGCAGCTGGCAGTGAGCCGCTAGCACTGAGAGGCAGCGCTTGCCTGGGGTTATTGCCAGGGCCGGCTTTAGGAAGTGCGGGGCCCAATTCGAACAGTTTCGACGGGGCCCCGGCAGGGATGACTTAAAAAAAAAAAAAAAAAAAAAAAAAAACGTGGGGCTTGTACTCACCGGGCGGCGCTCCTAGTCTTCGGCGGTGGGTCCTTCACTCGCTCCGGGTCTTCGGCGGCACTGAAGGACCTGCTGCCGAAGTGCTGCCGAAGACCCGGAGTGAGTGAAGGACCCGCCGCCGAAGTGCCGCCAAAGACCCGGAGCGTCGCCGGGTGAGTAAAAATTAAAAAGGAGCCTCTAGCCAGGGAAGGGATTCTCGGCCACTTGCCCCCACCCCCATAGCCCTGCCACTGGGCGCGGGGCCCTCTTAGGCGCGGGGCCCGATTCGGGGGAATTGGCCTAAAGCCGGCCCTGGCTATTGCCTAAGATCTCTGCCCCCTTCAACTTTCCTGCAATCTAAAATCCTGACTACAGGACTAACGGAAGTTGCCTGGCTCCTCAGCAGAGGAGCAGCCAGCTGTCTGCAATTTGAGCCTCCTCCCAGCACAGCTAGCCCCTGTGCAGTATACTCAGAAATACAGGCATCAAGGGGGCCAGAGATGCCAAGGAGAAGAGGCTCCTGGAGCTGAAGTAGCCTGGTGCCTAGATAAAGCTCCCCACCCCCATTCCCTGCTTCCCTTTCCAGCCAAGGCTAGCCTGTGTTCAGCAATAATCCAGATACGAACTACCAGGAACTTTGAACTTAGAAGACAAGTAAAAGAGTCAAACCATTGACTATAGCTCAGCTGCACTCCCCAAAATGGGATCACAATGCTATTTATGAGAAATGTATTGTTTCTTGTAAATGGAGTAATGCACAGGACATAATAGTAATGGCTGCTTCCTTGTTTGTTTTTGACGCATGTCTAGAAGCCTGAGATGTTTAAAAAGGATGTTATAAGTGAACATTTCATTTTAGGCTTCCTGGTGAGTCATTTGTTTTACTATGTAGTCTGGAAAAATGTAAATTAGGCTTGTCAGGACCTGAAAGAAATGTGCACAAAAAGGAGAAGTTTGCACATGGTACTTCAAATATCAATTCTTTAAGAAGGTGGTAGGTACGTAGACCAATAATGGTTAGAAACGCCTGTGCTAGGATACTGATACAAATGATCTTGAATACTTATGGATCAGAGTTGTCTGTGCTTTGGAAACAAATAACGCCATATTTGACAGTGCCATTCTCCCCTCCGTGCACTCCTAAATAGGTTCAGCCAGTGACACTCATATATGCCGCTTCAAACTGAACACCTGCTACAAAGCAAAGAAGTGGGGTGCTAGGATGTATAAACAGTGAAATAACCTACACCACAAAGATGGGGGTTGAGGAATAGTTCTGCTGGATCTCCATTTCATTTGGATATAAGGCAAGACCCATAAAATGTTTCTACATGTGTAGATTTAAAAGTGGAGTGAAGACACCAAGACCTTAATTATAGGATAGAAAATAACTAGATGAAGCACAAATGGAGCTGGGAAATCTATTTACACTGAGGGATAAGGGCATAACCTAGGAGCATGGTGTGAGATTAGAAAAGGAGAGATTTACATTGGATTTCAGAAAGGGATTGTCCCCTTGGGCACATCATTGGTATGAGGGATAGCTTATTACAATAGAGCAGGAACTATTTGTTGGGGGGGTTAAAATTCAGAGTAAATAAATGAAGAAAATCCATCATGGGATAAAGTTAGAGACGTTAGGACTTCTGCCCACAGTGGATGGACCATTCATTGATTCCCTGTGCTCTAAACTTTCTCCATTGCTATCAAAATGCATTAGTAGCATTTTACCTTATTTCATGCCTCAAACTATTTTGGGGTGGATGACTGCAGTCATTTGTGATTGCAATATATTAACTTTAGGCACTCTAGGTGCTTGAGTTAAGCTCTCAAATCTGTGTTTAGCCACCTAAATAAGTTGGCCTGTTTCTCTTCTCCTCTCCCCATTTCCTAAAGTATCCAGCAGCTCTTACTGAAGTCAATGGAAGAGGTTGGATGCTCTGTCTCCCTTCTGGAAAAATCAGGCCCTTTAGATAGCTAATCATGGATTTAAAGGCCTACTTAAAAATAATAAATAAATCTGTGCTATAATGTCAGGTGAGGAGGGTGTAACACTCTTCTGTGCTGAGAAGAGAGACTGAACCTTATTTCCATCCTGGCCCCAGCACCCGCTCCTTTTGTTTTTAATGTATAGATTGGTGGATTGCAACTGAATGAGTCTGTAACATTTTTTTGCTTGATGCATGGACAGAACTGTGAAAAGGTGCTTAAATGAGAGTAACCAGGAGAAAGATGGGTTGTTTTTTTTTAATGCCTGAATGGGGGAGGACAAAAAGGTTGTGTGAAGATTAGGTACAGAAAAAGGCACAGGCTGAATGCATTTGAAATGGAAACTAAATTGACCAAGGGATCTCCTGAGTGTTTTGATGCACATGTAATTCCAATTGACTTCAAGAGTGCACCCATGCAGCAGCTGAAGAAGTAAACCCTAAATGTCGAGTTTCTGAACAGCATTAATAGCAAATAAGATTCAGAAGGAAATTCAGTGTGCCTGTTGACAAATACAAGTTTAGCACAGACAGAAGTGATGGAAATAAGCGAGGCTTCATGCTAGTAACTGGGGTATTAATAATCAAAGGGATAATCTCTACTACTAATATATAAAGCAATGAACAGCTGGTGCTATTGATTGAAATGCTAAACTGAATGTTGCTCTTGTGAGTCTTTCACATGGGTTGGAGTTGTCCTTTCATTACTGGAAGAATAATGTAAAGACAGAAAAGCGCCCTTCCGCCCCCCCAAGACGACCTATGACTTTGGGCTCGGGGGTAAATTAGCCAAGTCTGATCTAGAGGCAAACAAGGACAACGGGGGATGGGTCCTGGATTTCCTCTCCTGAAAGCAAAAGAATGGACTGATGTAAACAAGGGGTTTTAAACAAGTCTTCCATTAACAAAATAATGGGCCATAGTACTGAAAGTGAAAGGACTAGCATAATCTGAACCCACCTGCTTAGAGCGGTAATAGAAACAGCCAGGGAGAGCAGAAGAGACTGAAGGCGAATCCAGGATAGCAGCTACTGCTCTAAATGGTTTGGCACACATAAACCGCTGGGGTGGTGAAGATTGAGATTAGGGTTGATGGGTTTCTCCTGGTGTGACAGGACCAATGTCGTGTTCCAAAAACCCTTATTTCCTCCTGTGACGAGCCCTGAAATGATTTGAGGAGTTAGCAAACAGACAAATCTTGTTTTGCAGTGGAAGCATAGCCACCCAGACCCCCTCCCCCCCAAAAAAATACCACCACCCCCTTTCAATCTCCTCTCTCTAATCCTTAACGCCTAGCACACCCTGGCTTTTAGCAGATACTTAAAGCCACCTGCAAAAGAAAAGCCGCGTGCTTCTGATGAAGATGATTAACTGGGACCATCTCTCAAATCTCTAATGCGCTGACTTGCTCCCCCACGCCTAACGAGAGCCGGTAGTTAATATTTCACTCTCCTGCAAATTTGCTTTCAGGAGAATAGAAGGGTAACCCTGGGTTGGCCTGTCAGTCATGTCCAATGATGACGTTGGAAACGCTACCCCAGGCTCTTCTTAGCCGATCGCACGCGTGTTGCTGGCACAGAGCAGATTGAGAAACAGAAGTTTTCATTCTCTCTCTCTCGCCCTCTAGTGCCATAGCCTGGAGCACGCGACACACACAAAGCGGGCTCTTCTTGCTGCTTTCATTCAGTCTGTTAGAAAGTTGCAGTCAAGTGTTTTATCATCTGCATCATGAATCTAACGGCTGCAAACCACCGCATACCTCTGAGCGATGGGAACAGCATCCCCGTGATTGGACTTGGCACCTATGCTGACCCCAGAAAAGTAAGTGTCTATCCTCTACCTTTCCTTTTTATAAACACACTTATGGCTCGGAGCAGGCTGCGAGACTTTGTTCTGAGCACAAAGATCCAGAGGACTGTTAAGTTGATACTTTCCTTTCAGAGGCACTTTCCTTTCAGAGGCACTGCTGACTTACGCACGTGCCTTACAATGCCTTTCTGCTGGCATCCTGGAGGGTTCTTTAAATTTAAGGTTGTTAGCAGTTCAGGCAAAGTGTGGCCAATCTACAAACATCTTCTGTGGTCCTCTCATTCAATTTACTGTGCAGACTTTAAAACCTCCAGTTAACAATGGTGCTTTCACATCCTGAAAGCAGGAAGGACTAAAAATATTATAGCAAAGTTTGGACTCTTTGTTGCTAACTTCCAAATATTCACAACTCAGTAGTTTACAGCAGGCAACCAGTGATTGAAATGCAACTAAAGCAGTGGATAACTCCTACCCCAAGTAATCTATTCTCTTTAGGAATACTGAATAATCCCTAGCATTGATACAGCATTTTACATCCTCAGTACTTTACAAAGATTCCCTTGTTATCTGGGTTGATAGCTAGCTACACACCATCATACAGGCATATTTAATTGAAACTTGATAGGGCAGGCTGGCATTTGTCTTACTGTCGTTCAGTCCTGTATTGTTATAAGATATACAGTACACAGACACTTTGAGATAGGCGTGTACTTGGAGACCAGTGTTCCGTCCTCCTATATATGTTTTGTTGGCAAATTCTGCCACATACAACTCGGACTTCATTAAGGTTGCACAGGCTGCTAATCAGGAAAGTTTTAAATTATTGCTAGTCATCTTGGCAGCTGCAGACTGGCTTTAGCTTAGTCCTGAGTTCCCAGAAACTCTGATTCCAGCTGAATTTGTTGAGGAACAGATGCTGGAGAGCAAAGTATGCTTGCTGCACAGTGACTGGGAGACCATCTGCCTTCCCTAAACTCAGTAGCCTTCAAGTGCAAGCAATTTCTGAGGCTGCGACCTGGTCAGCAGACCTGCTCAGCAGACCTGCTGTGCTGAGCAAAAAGAAAAACTCAGTTTTCTTGTAGCCCATCTTACAGCTGGCTTGGACACTTTCAAAGGAATATTCCTTTGACAAAGACTGATTCCTACATACTGATTCCTGTGGCTCCCAAAAGCTTAAAAGGTTCCAAAATATTCTGTGCTCCTTGATGTGATGTCCTGGGTATATAGCCCATAGAACCTTTGCTGCATCACTGCCATGGAAGCATACGTGATATCTCTTCTGTTTCCACACCGGGCAGTGCAATATGAACAAATTGGCTGCCTCCCTCTCAAATTACAGAGTTTTTTATATGCTCTCTGTGTCATTGTCCTGTGTGAAGCGAGATAAAAATTGTGGGCAGAACCCTGTGCCCCGTAGTACAGTATTGGAGTTAAAATGAACAACTAAGTGTGAGTCAATCACCTGCTATGAAGGTGATTACTTGGCCAACAATGATCTTTGTACTTTAGCATATACCAACAAATGAATACACCAAGGTAAGTATGATCAAAGAGAAAATCCCTTTTGAATGAACATAGCATTGTTGCAGGCAGTACAAGAGTGATCATCACTGAAGGCTTCAGATTGTCTGAGTTAAGACACTGTTGCAGAAGAAGGGACACAGCAGTGAGAGAGGTTCTCACACCCAGATACTAGCCCTAGAAATGGGGGGAGTGATGCCTAAAGTCCTCCAGCAGCTTTACAATCCCATCAGATGAATATTCAGAAGGTAATTGATGGGTGGCTAATAGAAAGTTAAGGCTGGATTATTTTTGGCAAGTGAAACATGTTGTAGCAAAGCAAAATGACTCCCCCCAGTATCCCAGTTTATGCAACAATCTGGCAAATATAACACCTTACTTCAGCCATTTCACACTCTGCTTAGCACCAGTTGCTCTGGGCACCTAAAGTTTAGGGCTAGGACATCAGCCTTAGGACATCTTCCAGGTGCCTCATCCTCTGTAAACTGGATGGGAGTCAGGTGTTTGTGGCAGGGAGAGGTTGGACTCCTGAGAGGGCTAGGCATTTGAGAAGGGTCAGGTCACTTCTCAAGGGAGAGGTGGAGAAACTAGGCAGTGGGGAAAGGGGTGGTGGAAATGGGGGATTGGGGGGCCATGGCCCCAACCCTTTTTTTCCCATCCTATTACTGGCCATAAGGGTGAGCAATGGGGGAGGGGGCAGAGAGGAACAAGCAGGGTAAGGGGCACTGTGGGGGCAGAGGCCACGGTTTGGGCATTGGTTTCCCCCCCCCACACACACACACACACTTGTAGGGAGCTTCTGCTGCTCCTGGGTGGATGTTAATGAACGCGCTAGTGAGAATTGCAGGAGTGTTTTGCATTGGTGACTGGGGCTGTGGCTACATTACAGAGCTTACCGCAGCACCTATGCAGCTGCAGTGCTGCTAGTGCAGGGGCTCTAAGCTGATGGGAGAGCTCTCTCCCACTACCACTCCTCACAGGGGCTGGAGTAACTATGTCAAGGGATAGGGTAGAGGGCAGGACACCCGAGTGGGTAGTGGTTAAAGGTTCAGCAGTTTGGAGATGGGCAGCTCACTTGCTGGGAGAGTTGCAGGGAGAGTCTGGCATTTGTCAGTTGGCAGGTGATATCCTGACTAACTTACACTGCACTACAGACAAGTTGATTTTGCCTGAAAGTTCTAGCCATCCTGCCTTCAGGACCTGTGGAAGAGCTCTGTGTAGCTCAAAAGCTGTCTCTCAACAGAAGTTGGTCCAATAAAAACTATTACCTCACCCACCTTGTCTCTAATCTCCTGGGACCGACATGGCTACAACTACAACACGTACTACACACATTTTACCGGGAACAGAACTGGACAGTTAAGTAATCTGATAGTCTTATTGAAAGCCTTTTCTAAGTAAAGGGGGATTTTCTCATCAACTGGATACAGATCAAGAGTACAAAAATAATTATTTTATCCCTCCGGCAATGGCTTTGTGCTTTATCCTCCATAACCCACGGTCTGAGAATTCAGTATTGATTCAATATCAGCAGCCACACTTGTGGTGAAATAATTCCTTTTCACTGGAGTATAGTCCCCTATGCCTTCGTCTACACTACAGAATTACTTCAATTTAACAACATCACGCAGGGGTGTAAATAATCCACAACTCTGAGTGCTGTAGTTCAGTGATTTTTCAAACTGCGGGTTGCGACCCAGTACTGGGTCACAGAATGTAAGGCACTGGGTCACGGTGGCTCTGGTCAGTACCACTGACCAGGCCATTAAAAGTCCCATCGGCAGTGCTGCCCGGCTAAGGCAGGCTAGTCCTTACCTTTTCTGACACTGCGCTGTGCCCTGGAAGCAGCAGGTCCAGCTCCTAGGTGTGTGTGTGGGGGGGGGGGGGGGGGGCGCGGCGGCACGGGGCTCTGCATGCTGCCCCTGCCCCAAGCACTGGCTCCACACTCCCATTGGCCGGGAACCGGGAACCGGCCAATGGGATCTGCGGGGGACAGTGTCTGCGGGTGAGAGCTGTGCAGAGCCGCTTGCGTGCCTCTGCCTAGGAGCTGGCCCTGCTGCTGGTTGTTTCTGGGGCGCAGAGCAGTCTGCGGTGCCAGGACAGGCAGGAAGCCTGCCTCTGCACCCCCACTGCACTGCTGACTGGGAGCCACCCAAGGTAAGCCTGCACCCCAATCTGCTGCCCCAGCCCTGAGCCCCCCCAAAACCTGGAGCCCCCTCCTTCACCCCAAATCCCTCATCCCCAGCCCCAGACCAGAACTTGCACCCCCAGCCCAGAATCCCGACCCCCTCCTGCATCCCTACCCCAGCTCAGAGCCCCCTCCCATGCCCTGAACCCCTCATTCCCACCCCACAACCCTCATCCCTGCACCCCAACCCTCTTTCCCAGCCCTGAGCCTCTCCCACACCCCAAACCCCCTCATCCCCAGCTCCGTTGGGTCACGGGCATCAACAATTTTCTTCAACTGGGTTGCCAGAATTTTTTTTTTTTTTTGAAAACCACTGCAGTTACACCAACCTAGGCGCCAGTGTAGACATCACTCTGTTGGCAGGAGAGCTTCTCCCACTGACATAGCTACTGCCTCTTGCAGAGATGGAGTAACTAAAGGCTATGTCTACACTACACAGCTTTTAGCAACATGTCTGTGTCGCTACAGCCATGCCATTAAAAGTCGCACAGTGTATCCACTGTTTGTCGGCTCTCCTGCTGACAAAAAATGTCCACCCCAATGAGCGGCGTTTGCATTGTCGGCTGGAGAGTGCTGTTCACGCTAGCGCTTGTTGTCATCAAAACTTTATCTTTCAGGGGGTTTTGTTTTTTGTTTTTTTAACACCCGTGAAAGACAAACCTTTTGTCATTCAATTGCCAGTGTAGACATAGCTTAAGAATAGGATCAAAAGGTTTTCTTGTTAATGCTTTACTATTTTAATTGGTCCTTCTAGTCACTTTAGAGATGTGACTGAGTGCAAGGGCCAGTGTTTACAGGTGACTTTGGCCATGTTAGTCTTAATTTATCTCTGACTCAACCTTGATAATTACTGACCTGAGGTAAAGAACAAGGTAGCTGTTGGGCCTATTAAAAAGGCTAGTGTACTGGAGATTCCTAAAGAACTTGAGGTCTCCTTGGAAACAATGAAGGTTGGGCTTTTGAAGTCAAGAGGCCCTTTTGTAGGGAGGAGAAGGGAAACTCTGCAGGAGTCACTAGTCAACTTCAGTCCTTTTCCCTTCAAAATAGGTCAACTGTCTTTTTGCCACAATACCTCACATCCAGCATAATGAAAACCTCAGATGAGCTATCCCACTTCCAGATGCTTCTGGAAGCAGCCAAAGTGCAGCACTCACAAGACTTCCAGTACATCCTCTTCTGGTCCTAACTGGAATCTACCTTTTCGTTCCGCAAAATGAAATACCTCTATGAAAGAATACCTCCAACCTCAAAGGTCACACTTGAATGGATTTGAGAGCAGAGTGAGTAATTGCTACATGAATTAACTCCCGTCGTAATTGTGCTCGTTGTGTGTATTTAGCATAAATATTCAGCCAATAGAGGTCATCTAATCTTTCCACTATAAATTAGGATCAAATTTGAGGGAAGAGGTGGGGATATTTGCTGGGTTTGGAAGTTGCCTCAGTCCCATCTTCCTACTGGCACCTCTAAAGCACCTGGTGCAGTCCGTCATAGTGACTGGAGATGGCTAAAAAAGCCATTGGCTCATCTTCTAAGCAGGTGTTGCTACCTTAGGTTGCAGGATTCTTTTTCTTCCTGGGCTCTTTGAGGAGTGCTTTGGTGAAGAGGCAAGAATTTCACTGGGCAATTAAGGCACCACATGTGGGACTTTTTTATTTGTTTCAGAGCTTGACTTTGAGGATGGCAGATGGCTCCTCTGCCAGATCAGGCTGGCAGCTTATCTTCAAAATGTGGGGGGGCAAATGCTACATCCGCCCCCCTACACAAGCAATAGGAAGGAGGTGGTTCCTGGATCCACTAAAAATCTCAAAGTTCTTGCTTGATTGCATATGTAGGAAGTAAAGAGAAACCGAGATAGCCCAGCTCAAATGAAATCTGGACTGGGGCCAGATTAGGTATTCCCTAGCAATCAGGCTAAAAAGCTACATGGCTCAATATTTAAAGAGTTGATGACAAATCATGGTGAATGAACATGACATGCAGTGTAAGCAAAATAGTCTCCAACCTGCATCCCCTTCTCCTTTTTGCTCTTGGGACTTGCTCTATAAACAGTAACCTGGGGCTTGGGAGTCTGTTGCTTATTCCTCCAAGTCATAGAATTTTTGGTGAGATCTAGTTGCCAAGAGTGGATAAAGATGGGATATATTTAGTATTGATTTAGTACTGCTTCATGGAGCAGCTGGTACGGGAACCCACAAGGGGAGAGGCAACTCTAGATTTAGTCCTGAGTGGAGCGCAGGAGCTGGTCCAAGAGGTAACTATAGCAGGACCGCTTGGAAATAGTGACCATAATACAATAGCATTCAACATCCCTGTGGTGAGAAGAACATCTCAACAGCCCAACACTGTGGCATTTAATTTCAAAAGGGGGAACTATGCAAAAATGAGGGGGTTAGTTAAACAGAAGTTAAAAAAGTACAGTGACTAAAGTGAAGTCCCTGCAAGCTGCATGGGCGCTTTTTAAAGACACCATAATAGAGGCCCAATTTCAATGTATACCCCAAATTAAGAAACACAGTAAAAAAACTAAAAAAGAGCCGTGGCTTAACAACCATGTAAAAGAAGCAGTGAGAGATAAAAAGACTTCCTTTAAAAAGTGGAAGTCAAATCCTAGTGAGGCAAATAGAAAGGAGCATAAACACTGCCAAATTAAGTGCAAGAATGTAATAAGAAAAGCCAAAGAGGAGTTTGAAGAATGGCTAGCCAAAAACTCAAAAGGTAATAACAAAATGTTTTTAAGTACATCAAAAGCAGGAAGCCTGCTAAACAACCAGTGGGGCCCCTTGATGATCGAGATACAAAAGGAGCACTTAAAGACGATAAAGTCATTGCGGAGAAACTAAATGGATTCTTTGCTTCAGTCTTCACGGCTGAGGATGTTAGGGAGATTCCCAAACCTGAGCTGGCTTTTGTAGGTGACAAATCTGAGGAACCGTCACGGATTGAAGTGTCACGAGAGGAGGTTTTGGAATTAATTGATAAACTTAACATTAACAAGTCACCGGGACCAGATGGCATTCACCCAAGAGTTCTGAAAGAACTCGAATGTGAAGTTGCGGAACTGTTAACTAAGGTTTGTAACCTGTCCTTTAAATCGGCTTCTGTACCCAATGACTGGAAGTTAGCTAATGTAAAGCCAATATTTAAAAAGGGCTCTAGAGGTGATCCCGGCAATTACAGACCGGTAAGTCTAATGTCTGTACCAGGCAAATTAGTCGAAACAATAGTTAAGAATAAAATTGTCCAACACATAGAAAAACAAACTGTTGAGCAATAGTCAACATGGTTTCTGTAAAGGGAAATCGTGTCTTACTAATCTATTAGAATTCTTTGAATGGGTCAACAAACATGTGGACAAGGGGATCCAGTGGACATAGTGTACTTAGATTTCCAGAAAGCCTTTGACAAGGTCCCTCACCAAAGGCTCTTATGTAAATTAAGCTGCCATGGGATAAAAGGGAAGGTCTTTTCATGGATTGAGAACTGGTTAAAAGACAGGGAACAAAGGGTAGGAATTAATGGTAAATTCTCAGAATGGAGAGGGGTAACTAGTGGTGTTCCCCAAGGGTCAGTCCTCGGACTGATCCTATTCAACTTATTCATAAATGATCTGGAGAAAGGGGTAAACAGTGAGGTGGCAAAGTTTGCAGATGATACTAAACTGCTAAAGATAGTTAAGACCAAAGCAGACTGTGAAGAACTTCAAAAAGATCTCACAAAACTAAGTGGCAAATGAAATTTAATGTGGATAAATGTAAAGTAATGCACATGGAAAAAAATAACCCCAACTATACATACAATATGATGGGGGCTAATTTAGCTACAACAAATCAGGAAAAAGATCTTGGAGTCATCGTGGATAGTTCTCTGAAAATGACCACGCAGTGTGCAGAGGAGGTCAAAAAAGCAAACAGGATGTTAGGAATCATTAAAAAGGGGATAGAGAATAAGACTGAGAATATATTATTGCCCTTATATAAATCGATGGTACGCCCTCATCTCGACTACTGCGTACAGATGTGGTCTCCTCATCTCAAAAAAGATATACTGGCCCTAGAAAAGGTTCAGAAAAGGGCAACTAAAATGATTAAGGGTTTGGAACGGGTCCCATATGAGGAGAAATTAAAGAGGCTAGGACTCTTCAGCTTGGAAAAGAGGAGACTAAGGGGGGATATGATAGAGGTATATAAAATCATGAGTGATGTGGAAAAAGTGGATAAGGAAAAGTTATTTACTTGTTCCCATAATACAAGAACTAGGGGTCATCAAATGAAATTAATAGGCAGCAGGTTTAAAACAAATAAAAGGATGTTCTTCTTCACGCAGCGCACAGTCAACTTGTGGAACTCCTTACCTGAGGAGGTTGTGAAGGCTAGGACTATAACAGAGTTTAAAAGAGAACTGGATAAATTCATGGTGGTTAAGTTCATTAATGGCTATTAGCCAGGACGGGTAAGGAATGGTGTCCCTAGCCTCTGTCTGTCAGAGGGTGGAGATAGATGGCAGGAGAGAGATCACTTGATCATTGCCTGCTAGGTCCACTCCCTCTAGGGCACCTGGCATTGGCCACTGTCGGTAGACCGGATACTGGGCTAGATGGACCTTTGGTCTGACCCGGTATGGCCTTTCTTATGTTCTTGCGAAACTCCCTGTTAGCAGCCCCTGTTCGCAAAAGAATTCACAATAAATGTCAAGGGACAGAATTTTTCCTCCTTGCCACTAAAAGCAGAGTTTGACAAACTGATATGTATCAATTTGGAGAATATGCAGACTCTTCACACACAAACCCTCCCGCGCCCCCCCCCCCCCCCCAATATAGCCTGGTATCTCCCAACAGTTTTTTGGTTCTGGCAAAAATCATACCACACTCTAAGATGAATGGATTTTTATGTTAGCAGAGAGAGTCATGTTTCCCTATATGGGAAGTTGAATTTACTAAAATCTCCACATTGAGGACCTTATTTACATGAATTTTACAGTTCTTTATAGAAACCATACAGTCTTAATTTGATTAATTCTTCTTTAGCTTCAACTGCTTCAGTGGCCATGCATGCACTTAGTGTTTAATGAACTGCAACCAATTAAAGATTGCACTTAGTGATATGGCCACCATACAGAATCTCCAATTAAACAGGAGCATCCTTGTATGCGGTGTTGTAGCAGTGTCAGCTCCAGGATATTCGAGAGACTAGGTGAGTGATGTAATAGCTTTCATTGGCTCAGCTTCTGTTGGTAAAAGGCCATTCTGGTTTACACTTGTGTAACTGAAGGCCATTGAAAGATTGGAGTCAGGATATGAAGTACTTCTAGGAATTACCACACCCACCCCTACCCTGGAAATCTATATTCCCATAAAATGATGCCCATTGTTGTATCACTCAAAATCTGAACTTGTTTTTTAGCCTGGCGCCAGGAAAGGGATATGAATAGCATGGATTCTCTACAGGCCTAATTATATTTCAAGTCTCAAAGTCTGTTCTAAACAGTGTAGGCTTTGAGGAAATGGTCCCTAAACTCCAGCACTCTTTTAATACCTTAGCTGTGCTAGGACACCTCTTCAGAACACTCTAGTACACAATGGCATAGTCCTATGTTGCAAAGTGTAAAACTCAATTTAGTGAAAATATTAATTGCTTGATCGTCAACTGGTGCCAATGGAGTTATGCCAAGCTACACCAGCTGAGAAGCTGTCCATAATAGTCAAGCTGGCACTGTTCACTTGGCTTCAGAACACTTTGACACATGCAGACCTGCTCATATGCAAGAGTAGTCCAGCGTGAAACTCCCAGAGCACAAGACAATGCTGGGGAGACAGCGAGTTTTAGGCCTTGAGACTGCACCCCTTTCTGAATCTGATTGTTGGTTAATTCCCACTGGCACTGACACATAGCAACTTCTGTATGTTAGGTGTAGCTGGGTGAATGGCTGACCACTTCAGTCAACTTGATTACACAGTATCAATTCAAGGGTATATTAACCAAGAGCAGCAGAAATTTTGAAAAAATAGTAAAACTTCAGAAATCAGAAGGGATTTCCCACTCTTCAGCCAGAACCACTTGAGGAGTGACCAAATAAATAGGAGAGCTGTTCACACGGCTGTCACAGCCGTTTACTGTAATGACTAGCGTGAGTGTTAACTGTTTCTAATCCTACCTGTGCTACTGTGGGTCCTGGATCATCCAAAAGCCATTCGCTAAGTGGCATGGCTTGATTCTGCCCCAAGTTGCACAAGTGCAACCCAAGGGCAGAACTTGTCCTGCAGAATCATTAATACTGGTGCTGAGGCTTTAAGACTCATGATTTGCAAACCCTTGGCAATACATATGTTGGGTTCTTTTTAGTTGCCTTCTAGATTTTGAGCCTGTAGGGCTCACAGTGTCATGCTCTTCTCCCAGCCAGGCAGCCTAGAAACTCTTGCTAAACAAAAACTCAGATTCCTGCAATCACATGACTACAGGAGCTGTCATGAACTGAATGTCATGAACCTGCGCATTGGCAACACTGCAGAAGTGAGGTTGACCTAGTTCAACTGGAGGCCTAAAAACCGTTCTAGGGCTCTAACTGGTCCCTTGATTACTTGTGGATCTGGAAGTTAGGGAGGGGTCTGTCTCTAGTTTCTTGAGGCTAGAACCACACTTCAAGTGACCACCATAATGTGTCCCATGACTTAGTTTCTCTTTAGAATGGCATAAGCCTCCTGCAAAAACAGGTAGCAGCTCTGCTCATAGGGGACCATGCTTAATTTTGGCCTCAGTCTTTCACTTGTTCATGAGGCCAGGCCTACTAAAACTCCAGACGATACTACAAGAAACTTGGCTGTTTTTCAGGCTTCACTGAACCAAGTTTTTGCTGGTTCAACCTCTCAGCTAGCTTGGTGTTGAGGCTCTGATACAACTGCAAACTCCACCTGTACCCTCATAACAGTCCCAGAAATCTTACCTATAACTTGATTAGGGGCTGAAGAGTGAACTGACTTGCAAGCCACTTCCCTTATCCCCTGTCACCAGGGATGCTGGTGCCCCTGCTTTTCCTGAGATCATCAGAAGACACTGGGGAGGGCCATATAGAAAGATTTCATTTTTAAAGGCGTTCTTGGAGTCTTCTGACAGGGTGGCTGCCCTTCCAATTAGTATGTAGCATAGTGTAGCTGTGATGGTCCCAGGATAGTAGAGACACAAGGTGGATGAGGTAATATCTTTTTATTGGCTCAACTTCTGTTGGTGAGAGAGACCAGCTTAAATTAGTCCAATAAAAGAGATTACCTCACGTGCCTTGTCTCTCTTCCAATTAATAGACCGCTTCTGGGGTGGTCAGGCTGCCTTGTCCTCATGCTGTCCAGGAAACTGTCCTACCCTATTTCAGCTGCCAACGGAATGATCCATGGGATGTGACACACAGAGAATTTAAGCAAGCCATCGAACCAGAAGCATGAGGCACTTTATGCCCTGGAGTGCTTTCAACCACTGGCTGTTGAACAGTTCTGTTTCACGTCTGATCCCCAAAAAGGTGGAATGGTGTCCATGAAGACCATTCCTGATAGGTAGCAACATCAAAAATTAAGACAATAGGTAATTTGCAGGCCACCTGCTAGCACCTTTTCTAGGAGGCTTCAAAGGTAAAGGGCTTCCCCAAAACTTGGCTTCATACATAATCTGCAGGTTTTGACAGAGGTTTTCATGGCTCATATCACCAAGAAATGTGACTGCTTCACGAGAATTAATGAATGTCTTCACATCATCCCCACTTTACAGAGATTGGGGATAGGAGGAGAACTGAGCCCTAGAAGGGTTACACGACTTTTACACAGAGGAGCTTGGAATTGAACTAACATCTCCTGAGTTCCAGTCAGTTCTTTGACCACAGGACTATCCTTGCATGTACTTGAAACCCCTTAATATTTGCTTGAGTCTCAAAGGCTGCAAACCAAAACTTCTGAGTACAGTTTGAGGAAACTTACTGAATCAAAGCCAATGGATTTCTCTGCTAACACTAACAACCTTTAAATGTGCCTAAGAAGAGTAAGAGCTCAGAAGTGGCTTGGTAGCTGCATAGGCAGGGCCTAAGGCATGTTTATCAAACAGCTTTGCTTTTCTGCAAGGCTGGGTTAACAGGACAGCAGCCCATTGGCTCATAGAGGATATATTCACAATGCTTCAAAGCATTTGTGTTCTATGGAAAGTTGCAGAGACTACAAATTGCAGATTCTGCAATCTTTTATTTGCTCTGGTAAAATAACTGGGGCAGACTATGCCAGCTACAATAGTCCTTAGCACAGCTTTGGCTAAATCCTAGAACAACAACCTAACAGGAATTTTAGAAATGCTAAATCTAATTATGCATGCTAAGTTGCTATTGCAAGGAAAAATCAAACCTCGCGCTTCAGAGTATAAATTGATGGCCTGTTGCGGTAGAGAAGAAATCCACCCTGTTTTCTCCTAGTCATATCATGGCACAAGAGGTAAGATGCATTATGGATTTTCCCCTACTTTCTTCAGAAGCATCTAGTACTAACCTCTGCCAGAAGCAGGATACCAGACTAGATGGAATAGTACTCTGGTCCAGTGTGTGGCAATTCCCCAGATGGCTTCCCCATCAGACTGCATAGTGTACGGTACATGGGCTGTCAGCAGTGCTCTTCAGCCATCATTTCTGAGCTCTGTCAGCTTTTTGTAGGGATAATTTATCTGGATTTTGCTTCCTCGTTGATAGTTGCTAATGTTTCCTGGGTATAGCTGCCAGACTTTTCTGTATAGAAGCTGGTTACGTTCTGGTGATTGGTATTTTCCAAGAAAGAGGCACAGTCCAGTTTCTTGTCTGCAAGAGTAAGCAATTCTAAGAATGTTCCCTTGTGCTGTTTGCATCCTTAGTCCACAAAGTAGATCTGGCTTTTCCTGTAACATATTAATTACTTAAACCAGGTGTTTTTCTACAGTAAGTTTCCAACTTTGGACACTTGTTCTCTTGCTACTTTATTCAGAAAATAGGCAAAGGGAAGTAGGCTCTGTTAGATAACGAGGCTTCCAGAAACTTTAAATATGAAAATCTGTTTGCAACTTCTGGGCTTTTGCAAGGTACATCCCGACACTCAGTGTCCCTATTTTCCTAAACAGCAACTTGAAATCTTAAATTATGATTGGAACTGGTATATTTAATCCACAGCTTGCCTCTTCAGCATGCTGTAGTTAAAATCCAGTGCTTCTGGAGGGTGGCCCTATTCTTCCCAGCACCCCAGTCCTCTCCTCATGGCAATCTTTCCTCTAGTTTTGAGGTGGGCTGGATACCATTGGCCAGATGGATTGCTCAAGACCATTGCACACTGCTCCTTCCCTTCAAGTGTTGCCTCTGCAGCTCCCAGTCTCTGCCAGTCTGGGAACAGACAGCAAGACTGACACACCTACATAACTTTATTGAAGTGAGAGACATGGCAGGATGTACTAATTCTTATTGGTTTTCTGCCATTAGTCCATATTTATTAACCTAGTAAGCACAAAGTAATATAACCCTGTAAAGGCATAGCACAAAAGCACTGCCTGTAATAGCCTAACTTTTCCCCCTGTGCACGTGCTCCTGCAAAAAAGCAATCGGGCACAGTCAGCAAAAAAAATTTCACTAGCTTAGTAGTTAGAGTAATAGAACCTTCCCCACTGCCCTCCATCAGCTGGAAAGCTGAAGAGGTAGATTGCAGAATTACCTCCCCATCACCAGCTAGGAAGCTCTTCAGTGGGAGGAAAGGGAACAGGGTGAGAATTCTCCCCATTCCTGCAGCCATAGGGGGCTGCAGTGGCACCACAGATTGTAGACAATCAATAACTGGAGGCTGTTATGAAAGATGGAGACATTTGGTGTCAAGGGACAGGGCTCTGCTAAGAATCCAGAACTTTCCCTGAGCACTGCCCCTGAGTGGTACCCTCCCTCAGATCTCCATCTTCAGTTTGTCTCTGGTTAGTAAGATTAGCCCTCTGGATACTGAGTGGCTAAAATGTCCAAGCTAGCGCTGAGAAGGGGAGAGAGATGGGATACATTAGAAGTACTCTGTGTGAGGACTTCAGTGAGAGAGAACACAATAGAGAGAAGGAAGGGATGCTAACATGACAGGGAAAAGAGACTGTCTTACAGGAAAGAAAGCGGAATAAAAGCAGGAAGCAAAAGTGGTAACAAGTGAGAACTGTAGTAAGAAGGGCTATTTGAATACATTGGATGAGTACCAGTGCTGTTTGCCTTTTATGCACTAAATATTATTAAAACAGCTTCTCAAATGCAGCTCAGTAAATACTTAAGCTAGAAAAATGCTAGTGAATTTCATATGTGCAACAAATATATCCTTCTGTCGAGTTCTTCAAGCCTAGTATTAAGCAAACTTTTAAGACTGAACATTCTCTGGGCCAGGGAAGAGCTGTTTTAGACAAGTCACTGGGACTGGAGGATACACACCCAAGAGTTCTGAAGGAACTCCAGAATGAAGTGGCTGAGGTGCTAGTAATGTGCAAACTCGTTAAAATCTGTCCTGTTGGAGGAATAGAAAGCAGCAAATATTGTACAGCTGTAAGTGCTTGGGTGAACAGGTAATTAGGTGAGAAAAATCCCTCAATGAACTCAATAATCAGGGGGTAAGAGGTGGAGTATTGATCAATTGGCTAAACCCGGAGTGGATGTGGCGAGTTATTAGCCTTTTGCCATCTCATAAAGACTTGTACTACATTAAATACGGGCCTACTACTGATGTGGAAAATGGGATGCATGGAGGATAGAAGGGCCAAAACTAAACTAGGTTAATGGGTAGCATGATTACTTGGCAATTCATCTGTTACCTTCACTGATAGGCATAACCTGAACTACTCATAATGAGTTCTAATTAGCTTCTGGTAGGGAAGGAGATGCTTTCATTGAGTTGCCTACTCTTTGTATAGTAGGGGTCAAAAAAAGCCAACCTCTGTTTCAGGAGGCAAAGAGTGAGATTATACAGCTTTCATCTGCCACTGTCCACTATGGATTCTGATTGCTGTATCTCCACAACTATGGTAGTTCAGAGACTAAGGCTATGACTATACTAGCAATCTTACAGCGGCGCAGCTACACCACTGTAAGCTCTGTGCAGCTGCTCTAAACTGACAGGAGAGAGCTCTCCTGTTGGCTTAATTACTCCAGCCCCCCGTGAGAGGCAATAGCTAGGTCAGTGGGAGAAGCTCTCCTGCCAACATAGCGCTGTCCACACCAACGCTTAAGTCGGCATAAGCGATGTTGCTCGGGGGGAGGGGGGGTCGCTAATTCACACTCCTGAGCGACATAATTTATGTTGATTTAGGCTACTGCTACACTACGTCTTAACTGTTCTTCTAGGTTGAAAAACCTCAGAAAGTGTGGTTTTGCCAAATTTCAGATTTTCCCCACACAGGAAAGTGTCATGTGAAGGGTTTTTTTTTTTTTTTTGACTGGAAGAACTGAAGAAAAATCCAGTTTATGCGTGAAACAAAACACAGCTCCACTCAATACCATGTCTTGTTTTAGACACATCTACCATGTCTCGTCTCTAAAGAAAGCATTCCTAATCTTTTCAATATCTCCTCTCATGGAAGTAATGTCCCTAGAAGAACAGTTAAGATGTAGAGTAGCAATAGCCTAAATCAACATAAAGTATGTCGCTCAGGAGTGTGAATTAGCGACCACCCACACCCCAAGTAACATCACTTATGCCGACTTAAGCGCTGGTGTGGACAGGTTGTTTTGTTTAACGCATAAACCGGATTTTTCTTCAGTTCTTCCAGTCCAAAAAAAAACCAAAACCCTTCACATGACACTTTCCTGTGTGGGGAAAATCTGAAATTTGGCAAAACCACACTTTCTGAGGGTAACTTTCCTTGTGATACTTTGCCCAGCTCCAGTATAGAGCAAATGTTATCAGTTATGCTTATAAAAAGTCAGCATAAGCTCTCAAATGGGGGGAGGCATCACCAAACAAAACTGAAAGGCAACATAATTACAAATTATAAATACTACTTAACACAAGTGTCCTGTGGAACTCATGGCCACAATGTACCAAAGCCATAAAGCTTAATATTGCAGGATCCAAAAAAGGATTAGTCACATGGATAAACTATACTATACTCCTCCACAGTTGTACTAGAATAAAAAACATAGTGGGGTTACTAATTCACTTCTCTGGGGCTAAGACAACCTGTCTGGAAGCAGGGTTGGCAGCAGAGCCAGTCTATGGGCAACCTAACAAGCACAGCTGGCCTGTAGTATGCTGCCTGGTTAGTGGGAAGTCAATGGACCAGCTCTTAAGCTCAGCAACAGCAGCAGTTCAGTGACGGTTCAAAGCATTTACCCATTGCTGTATAGCTCCTGCTCCCAACTTGTTCCAGCCCAGCTCCTGTCTTAGACCCTCACAATACACATTTCAAGATCTAGCGGTCCCACACGTGTCTATCACAACATGTGGTTTACCTCATCCAATGCATAAATGCCTCAACAACAAGTATGTGGCTGAAACAAGAGAGACAATCACTACGCTCTCGAACTCTCACAGGAAAATGATAAAAGACAAAAACACCATATCACCTGTGGGTGAATACTTTTCATAAAGCAATTATGCTACATCTGTCCTCTCAGTCCTCATCCTCAAAGGAAACCTGCACAACATTTTCAAAAGATGAGCCTGGGAGCTTAAATTCATAACTTTGCTGGCCACTAATCATGGTTTTAATAAGGACACTGGATTTATCAATTATAACAATCTGTAACCCACTACCCCTCCCCTTTTTGTCCTATGGCTACAGGAGTGTTAACAGGCCTTGAATGGCCCCTTAGAATATGTGCTATCTGTTCCACTTTGCATTTAGCTGTGACACTGGGAGTACCTTTCCCAAGCCTGAAGAAGAGCTCTGTGTGGTGCTCAAATGACTGTCTCGCTCACCAACAGAAATTGGTCCAATAAAAAATTACCTCATCCACCTTGTCACTCTAGGAAACTCTCCATGTTAGGACTTCTTGCATCTTCAACTGAAGCATCTAGCACTGGCAGCTGTTCTAGCTAGGACACCATGCTGGCTGGAACATTGGTTTGGTCTGGTGTGAGGCATCCTGTGTTTCTAGATTTTTAAAATAAGCCTCGTGCAGTTGATCTTACCCCAGACTGAATCCGTAAAAGCCCTCCTGATCTCAACTTGGAAGTCCTCTGAAGACTGAGATCAATCCTTGAAAGAAAACGTCAGTACATTTGTATCAAGATAGACAGATCTATCATTAAAGCTCAAAAACAATAAGTATTCCACAATATCTGGAAGCTTCAGTTTTTCTAAGGCTGTGAACTGAACTTACCAAAGCAGACTGCTATTTGCTTGACTCGGGGAAACTTACTCACTTCCCTTCTCCCTTTTTCAGCATCTAATTCTGCTCTTCCTTTAGCTATTGGCACGGTTTCCTGGCCTCACCTGTCCCCTGGAGACTGGGTCTCCAGGGCTGGCGATCAAAATGGAGATGGTCATCCAAGCAAAGATGCATCACTGAGTCCATCCAAAAATTCCATAACTGTTCCCAGTGCTTCCTGAAACCTACAGTGCCAGGATGGATTCAATCTGAAGAAGTACTAATGGTTTGACACAGGAATACATTGAATTTCCTGAAACTTAATCATCACTCCAATTCACTAGGGCACCAGGAGCGGCATTCTGAAGTTGGCCCCTGAGGTGTCAAGGCCCCTGGATGCATCAAAGTGCTGAAACTTGTCCCAGGCACTGGCGCCAACCTGGTGTGTACTTGATAGAACTGAAGGCCACCATCAGGCCAAAGAGTGCAAAGATGCCTGTTATCTTAGCAATATTTGTCTAACAGTGTTGGGGAGCCTGATAAATCAAACTCTAAAAGAGAGATGGAAACTTAAAAAATACTTCCCAGAAACCATACCAATTTTGATAGGACTGAGACGCTTGAGCTACAAATGGAAACTTTAACTCTTAAGTAGATAAGATGCCTTCAAAGGACGACAACTACAGATATACAGTCTTCACCTTATGGTTTCCTTAAATCCTGTCCCTGCAGGTTTAGGTACCACACAAAGTACAGTATGTGTTTGAGTTTGCCATTGCTCCATGCTTGATACACCTAAAACTTTTTAACTATCATAAACAGGTAAAAATGTGGCAGGACAGTGACTTGGTCTCTTCAGCTTTGATGTCTTAGCTGATAGGATCTTCATTACACTCTGGCATGGCCCATGCTGCCAACTTGGAAAGGGCCTTGGCAGGGCCTGAAAGTCCCTCTAGAAAGAAGGAAAGAATTTGAACAAGTGTTTATCTCCTTGTCGGTGTACCTATTAAGTGAATGAAATTGCACTCCGTTTTCCCCAAGGTGGGGTGGGTGGCTGGCCAAACAAATAAATTTGGCCTCTCAAGTTTCCCTCAGACTTTTAACCAACAAGGGTACATTTAAGTCTCACTTCCGCATTTTAAAAAAAACTTGAAGTTTTAATACTCCTGCTGAATCACGAAGTTACCTTTTTCTTGTACCTTCCTAGATATACATGTGAGCCCTGGCATGTTGAGAGCTCTGGATAAGGATATAAATATAATAATGTACAGACATAGCATCAGTACCTTCCAAAAGGTGAAGTTAAACTATGTCACCACAAGGACCTATGAGTAGGGTTCCCTGGCAGTGTCCTCTATTTGGGAACTTGAAATATGGTTTCCATACCTGCTGTGAGTTCTTTGAGCCACCCTCCAATAAGCAAAGACACTGGCAAGAGTGAGCCATAGCATCAGGCTACTTGCAGTGACCATCTTAGATGTGGTGACTGTGGTTGTACTTCTGCTTTCCACACTGTACTCTCCCCCTAAGTGAACTTTTCGTTTCGCTTGGCTGATGTGCATCTTGAACTCCAAGCTGGTACATGGCAAAGAGCCGAGTTGCTCTGAAACAAACCCAAATTTACTGGTTTTGGTTTTTTTTAATTTATTTATTTTTAAAGGGTAAGTCAGCATGGCTGCTGACAGGCAACATGAGTCCCAAAGTACAGCAAAGGTTTAGCACGTTCTTCATTTGGAGATATCAGTCCCATACAGTCTCTCCCTCCGTTTTAATTTCTAGACTGCAGCAGTCAGGACCTTTTTCTTTTTAAAAAAAAAAAAAAAAAAAAAAAAAAAAAAAAAAATTGAAAGTAATATACATGTTCTTAGGCAGACTGTGAAACCACTGCCTACCTGCGATATGCTAATCCAACAGGGCCCAATTCTACTCTCCCTCCCTCCCTTCCTTCCCCCCCCCCCCCCGTGTAAAATGTAGCAGCTCCAATGGTGTTGAGCTGGTGAAAGTGAGGAGGATCAAGGTAATGTCTGAATTCCTCTTCCCCCTGCCTCAATAAGTTGTCACCGGTGTGCAGGCAATTTGTGTCACAGGTGAGCATTGCTGTGCAGGCAATTTCTGATCTGTTTCAATAGAGCAGTGTTTCAACCAAAAACTTTCCCATGGGGTCTTGTCAAATGACTTCTTATGGGAGAGCTTTGATTTGACAGGAAACTTCACAATGAACTTCACAACTTCATCTTAATCTAAAATGTTTAGTTTTGCTTTTTGGGAAAAAAAACAAAAACCACTTTTCATTTTCTCCCCCCCCCCCCTTTTTTTTTTTTTTTTTTTGCCACGGAGTGCATTAAAATAAACCATGTCCAAGGGCTTTTCCACTTTCTACCCCTCTTCTATTTTCTGCTCTAACTCTTCAAAACGTGTCCAAATTTGGAAAAGTAGTAGCAAAAGGAAAAACTAAATTCTGTCTGTCGCTTTTCAACTCTTGAAAAGTTAGGGTGGCAGAGAGGTACACATGGAGAACTTAGCATTCTATTCCATTCAGTGGTGAAAAGGGGAACTTAAAGTCTCCATAAATCGAAATTAATTTCTATTAGGAGCACAGCAGTTCCATCCTTGCTCTTTCCCAGGAGTCTAGTATGTGAACAGAGTTGTGGGAGTTGTAGACTAGGAGGTGAAATGTTGACTGGTGCTTCCCACTCATTCAGATTTAGCACCGTCCCACTGCTGCTCAGAGGAGCACAAACAAAGTCGTTACCATGTTGCCCTTTCTCTTGTCTCCATTAGACTCCCAAAGGTACCTGTGCCGAATCAGTGAAGATTGCCATTGATGCTGGTTACCGCCATTTTGATGGGGCCTTTGTGTACTACAACGAGCATGAAGTGGGACAGGCCATCTGGGAGAAGATTGCAGAAGGAAAAGTAAAACGAGACGAAATCTTCTATTGTGGCAAAGTGAGAAGTTACATCAGACTACTTACTCTTGTGATTTATTTTTGTGGGTGTTCTGGTGGGCTGAACATGCAGTACATTTCCTTAATTTCAAGTTAAATCATCCAAATATTTCAGTACTTTTTCAAACCCAACCTCCTGAGGTTTTGCCCATCGTTCGCCTCTTGGAACTTGTACAGTGACTCTTTCTTTGCATTGCACATGCACATTTTCCATTGCAGGCCTTTTCAAACACCACGGCTTGAATTAATTGTTTTAAAGAGACTTAATGAATTTACAGGGAAGGGAGGGAGTGGGAGAGGAAAATCTGGCAACTACATGGAGGCTTCCAAAAAGAAAAACGCTACCTATAATTTTAGGCTTAACTTTGACAGTCGTCTCATACAGCTGGATTTCCGAGAAACACTTCACATAAAAGCCAGCTTTCATTGTGGGATTTATATGTGAAATTCAGTGATCAATGCAGAAAACTGTCTTGTGGTGATGTAGTCTTGTGCTTAATTTCAAGAGGGGAAAGGCTCCTGAGAATGAGTCATGAACTAGTCAAAGTTTTAAAATCTTAAATCTGACACTTTTTTTAAATCATCCAAACAAGTGAAATGGAGAACTTTAGTTCAAAGTATTGATAAAGGGATTCAACTTTAACTTTAGGTCATTGGTACAAAAGTGGTACCAGTTCAGTTATGCGTGAAATAAGCTAGCAGGCTCAGGTCAGTTTCTTACAGGCAGCTGTTCATGTTATAAAATCCCCCACCACACTTAACACAGTGCTCCTGGCATCTTCCTTTCTCTGTACAGTGGATCTTAAATGTGCACCACAAAACACTGGTTTAATAAATATTTCAGACATCTAAAAAGTATGCATTCAGTGTTTTGTACTGAACAATTGTAGCTGTTTACTTCCATAGCACCTTCTGTTCTAGGAGCGAAGTACTCCGCAAACTAGGAGTCTAAGCCACAGCTTCAGATGGTTTTAAGGCTTAAGTGAGTTCTCAAAGGTTAGAGAGCAAGTCAATGGCAAAGCTGTGAACAGATTTCCAATCCAGTGCTTCAGCTATACCATGCTAGCTGCTTTCTGTCACAGATGGGTGGGAAACCGTTTTCCTGTTACGGGGGGGGGGGGGGATTTCAAACTCTTCCCCAAACTGGGGCAAAGTCAGTCACAAGTTTTTCACTAATCAAAAATCTAAACTCTGGATCAGGTCAATCAAAGCAGTTTGTATTGAGCACTCTAAATTTTTCAAGTGATTTGACATTTTTGAAACGAGAAGTTGTTTGAAAACAGGACCTGACAATTTTGAAATGTCTCAATTTTTTAAAATGGGAATTCAGCAAAATTGACCCTTTCTTGCAGGAAGCTTTTGGTTTCAACAAATTTGTTTTTCCAGCAAGAAATGCCATTTTTAAAATTTCCTACCCAAATCTAGAAGCAAAGTCTTCTAACACCCAGTCACCTGATCTAACCCCTAGACAGCCTTTCTATTAAATGCACTTCGTCAAACCATTGGCAAAACGTCTTATATTTATCCTTGAGTCAACGTTTAGTTGGACAGAGTTTTTCTTTAGGGAGGGTGGAACATGTGGTTCCCAGAAATGAGGTTGTGATCCTGATCCTATTAGACTGTAGCTTTTGTTGAGAGAAAGACATTCTGGTTCCAACCTTGGCTGCAATAACATGCAATATATGGGAATTCCTCTACTGCAGCTATCTTTCTATTCTTTTGTCTGGTCACTACTTAACAAGATAAAGATTTAACCTGAACCTTTGGGGTTAAATGTATATTTCATCTGTGATTTTTCCCTCCCTCCCCTTCCTGAACTTTGATCCTCTTTTTTTCCTAAAGCACAAACTGAGTTAACGGCAAATCTCTAGCATATAATGGCTGACCAACCCTAATTCTTTGCATTATTAGAGACGCAGTGGTAAGCTCACTAGGCCATTTATTACTACAACATGAGAAAAAGCTATGCTTCTTTCTGACCTGACCCCCAAACCAGCAAGTACTAGAAATTTCACAGGAGAACCTGGCTTTATTATGCAATTTCTCAACTGAAGGAGTTCAGGTAAGTCTTTAAATGATTTGATGATACAAATGTCACACCAGCCCATCAGCCATGGTTAACAAGACTAGGCTCAGTTGTACTGGAATAATGACTTTGTAAAGTCATACACTATCTGCCAGCTGAAATCAGGATTTGTGCTTGGCTCCCGCTGTTAACATGTTGATCACAGACAAAGCATCCAAAGATTTCAGAGGCTTTCCATCAATTGCCAACAATCTTTGGCTTATGTACTAAGGCTTTCATGGTCGTCTCTTTCACCCCAGAGATTTTTCTTTTCTTAAGCTAAAAAGTAAGATTTCCAGGGAATGTGGTGTTCTAGAATGTCACAGCTGCTTGGCAGGTTTCTGATAGGCTGAATGTTGACTCATAGATGTAGATAACTTTTACAAATTGTGAAAACCAGTTAGGAAACTCACCTAATATTTTTTGGCACCAGTGAAACTAAGGTAACAGGTTTCAGAGTAGCAGCCGTGTTAGTCTGTATCGGCAAAAACAACGAGGAGTCCTTGTGGCACCTTGGAGACTAAGAAATTTATTTGGACATAAGCTTTTGTGGGCTAGAACCCACTTCATCCATGCATCTGATAAGGTAACAGGTTTCACAGCCACTGCTGCAGCGCCTTTCTCTGAAGCCTCTGTGGCTTTTTAAAACTGCTGTATTCATGGCACTTACTCACTGATAGGTATTTGTACAGGGCTCCCTCTAAGGTAGAAGAGCATTTGGAAAAACCCATAGCTAGAACTAGCATTTTGTTTAATCTTGAAAATCCAATTAAAAATAAGGGGATGGCTCTCCTTGGTCATTACCTTTTTAATAAGGTAAACTGTCTTCACATGTAAAACAATGAAGAGCATTCCCTACCCCCTATTGAAAGTGTTTGTGCCGCAGTCGCTCTCTTCTACATCTAGGCCCATCTTAACTGGTAATTCCTGGAAGCTGGGTCAGGTAGGCAATGACTAACCCCATGGACCTCTGAATTGTTCAACAGGTCAGCATGGCTCACGTTAGATAATGCAAATTATAAAATGCCTCCTGATATTTTAGGCTCTTATCTTGTGTTCAATGCACAAAGGATGCTTTCTTGGTGTGTTGTGTGTGCGCTGATATTGGCATGGGCATGCTCTTAACGCTCATAATCAATTTGCAAAGACTTTTAAGGAACATTTGCTAAGGCATGTGGGTCTTTTGCAAAATAAAACACATCACCATTACCCCCTAAGTAACTGTGTCTACTAAAAATGACTTTGGCCCGAGCTCACCCACATAGCAACTGCAGGTTTTCCATTAAACATCCTGCAACCTAAAAATGGCCAGCTACATATTGAGAAGAAAGTTCCAAAATCGAGGCTCTCTACCAAAAAAATGCCCTGCTGCCTATGTTCAAAAATTCCCCATCTCCTTTCGGATTGAGAAACACCTTGAATTTCCCCCAAAAGCAGATTTAAGGCTATGTCCTGCACAAAGCATAGATACTCTGCTCAACTCAAGCTGCCCCTGTTAAGACAGGTGGCTACATTGGCAGGTGGTAGCTGAAATTTTGGTGTGGTCTTCAAGAATAGCCCTAAATAGAGCAAATTTCAGTTAACCCAGATGGGAGAAGACAAAGGCCTGGAATCCTGCATCAGAAATGTCTGTCTTCAAGCTAATCAGATGATGGGTATCTTGGGTCACAACTAACACATGGGAATCCAAGAACACGGATGGTTTTTAAAATCCTTGACATCTGGGAATAATCCCTCAATGGAGGAAGCAGGCATAATTAGGGACTATATAAATCATGTGGGTGGTTTTAGAAAATTCATGACCGTGTAAATGGCAATGTATTGAATTTCACAGTTTGCACAGAATGAACGTAACCAGCAAACTTTAGTCAATTTCATTTGCGCCTGCGACCTTTTTTTTTTTTTTTTTTTTTTTTTTTTAAGATGCATCCATTCTGTTTTCTGGCTAGATGTTTTTCATATGCACGTACACAGCACTCAATTCCTCTGCATGTGCACAGCACAGTAAGCTACGGTAATATTTAAAAAATCCTAGTATGGGGGCATTTTCATGATTTCTGTGCCCCCTATGAAATTGTTATTTACACAAGGCCCTAGTTCAGTTTTCACTCAAACCACATCTGCTTCATGCCTACGGAGCATCAATGCAGCATTTATCTTTCAGTGAGGTTCTGAGCTTAAACAAAAACTTCCCTAGATCATGCAGAGACTCAAACCTACCTGGTCCTTTCTTCATAATATCATTTGATCACATGACCTAGCATCAGCATGATAAAACTGACCACAGACATTGGAAATCTTCAACAAAAAAATCAGTATATGCTGGGGCTGTCAAGCGATTAAAAATAATCACACGATTAATCGTACTGTTAAACGATAATAGAATACCATTTATTTCAATATTTTTGGATGTTTTCTACATTTTCAAATATATTGATTTCAATTAAAACACAATGCAAAGTGTACAGTGCTCACTTTATATTTATTTTTGATTACAAGTATTTGCACTGTAAAAAACAAAAAAAATAGTATTTTTCAATTCACCTAATACAAGTACTGTAGTGCAATCTCTTTGTTGTGAAAGTTGAACTTACAAATGTAGAATTATGTACAAAAAAACCTGCATTTGAAAACAAAACAATGTAAAATTTTAGGGCCTGCAAGTCCACTCAGTCCTACTTCTTGTTCAGCCAATCGCTCAAACAAGTTTGTTTACATTTGCAGGAGTTAATGCTGCCAGCTTCTTGTTTACAATATCACCTGAAAGTGAGAACAGGCATTCTCATGGCACTGTTGTAGCCGGCGTAGCAAGATATTTACATGCCAGATGCACTAAAGAGTCATATGTCCCTTCATGCTTCAACCACCATTCCAGGGGACATGCGTCCATGCTGCTCACAGGTTCTGCTTGATAACAATCCAAAGCAGTGCGGACTGATGCATGTTCACTTTCATTATCCGAGTCAGATGCCACCAGCAGAAGGTTGATTTTCTTTTTTGGTGGTTCGGGTTCTGTAGTTTTCGCATCGGAATGTTGCTCTTCTAAGACTTCTGAAAGCATGCTCCACACCTCGTCCCTCGCAGATTTTGGAGGGCACTTCAGATTCTTAAACCTGGGGTCGAGTGCTGTAGCTATCTTTAGAAATCTCACATTGGTACCTTCTTTGCGTTTTGTCAAATCTGCAGTGAAAGTGTTCTTAAAATGAACAACATGTGCTGGGTCATCATCCAAGACTGCTATAACATAAAATACATGGCAGAATGCAGATAAAACTGCAGGGGACATACAGTTCTCCCCCAAGGAGTTCAGTCACAAATTTAATTCATGCATTATTTTTTTTTAACAAGGGTCGTCATCAGCATGGAAGCATGTCCTCTGGAATGGTGGCCAAAGCATGAAGGGACATACGAATCTTTAGCGCATCTGGCACGTAAATACCTTGCAACGCCAACTACAAAAGTGCCATGTGAACATCTGTTCTCACTTTCTGGTGACATTGTAAATAAGAAGCGGGCAGCATTATCTCCTGTAAATGTAAACACACTTGTTTGTCTTAGTGATTGGCTGAACAAGTAGGACTGAGTGGATTTGTAGACTCTGAAGTTTTACATTTTGTTTCTGAGTGCAGCTATAACAAAAAAAAAATCGACATTTGTAAGTTTCACTTTCACAACAAAGAGATTGCACTACAGTACTTGTATGAGGTGAATTGAAAAATACTTTATTTTGTTTATCATTTTTGCAGTGCAAATATTTGTAATAAAAATAATACACACTTTGATTTCAATTACAACACAGAATACAATATATATGAAAATGTAGAAAAACATCCAAAATATTTAATAAATTTCAATTGGTACTGTATTGTTTAATGTGCAATTAAAACTGTGATTAATCACAATTTTTTTTAATCGCGATTAATTTTTTGAGTTAATCGCGTGAGATAACTGAGATTAATCGACAGCCCTAGTATATACCAAACTTGATAAATTTGGGGAGTTCATTTTTGTTTCCAAAGTCACTTGCTCAACCCTGAATAGATACTTAGTGACCTCTACTTGAAGCCACAAATCTCTGCAATTTTGTCCATGTGCAGACTTCAGAGCATGAATACAAGTGCACAGCTGAAAAAAAAATATTTTTTTTTGTAGATCCTCTTGCTAGAGAGGGAAAGGGGAGCCCTCCGGTGGGAATAAGCAAACTTCAGAAGGTTCAGAGTCTGGCTGTGGCTTAGATAAGTATTTGAACTATTCTAACCATATGAGACCTCTCTGAAACCTTCCCTCCCTTTCGCCAATCCTTTCCAATCACAGGACCCTTGCCAAACATCCAGCCAAATTCAGGAAGTAGAAAGTTGTTGTCTACATTTTAAGTATGTGAGCGTGTTTAAAATCTACTATTTCTGGTCAGGACAGGTTTGAGTTATGGGTAAAGGTTCAGGTCCGTTCTCTATGCTGATCCATCCTAGGGGGAAAAAACGGGGCTTCTCCTTTGTGTACATAAGTAATCCAATAATGCACTGACTTACATCCTGTGCTAAGCCAATGTAGTCTGTAGTGCTGTCTAAAGGGGAGAAAGGTGGGGAAATCAAGTAACTGAATTTCTATTTATCTCACTAGAACCAAGAGTGTGGGTTTTTTTGTTTGTTTTGTTCCCCTCCCCTAGTTGTGGAATACATGTCACCCACCAGAGCTGGTGCGTCCAACTTTGGAGAAGACACTCAAGATTCTGCAGCTGGATTATGTTGATCTCTATATTATTGAGCTGCCAATGGCATTCAAGGTAAAAAGAAAAGTAGCCCTAATGCTTATCACAATATCTGTCTGTGTGAACCAAGTCCTCTGACTCAGGTAATTCTTCAAATTTACAGACCATTGTTTGTTTAAAAAAGTGGTTCTTTGGTGGCAATGTAATGCTTGACATTCTTTGGATGTGCATATCGCTCTTCATTGAAGAAGACAAAGCACAATAACATGAACTTTGTGAAGTGGAGAATCCTGGCCAAATAGAGTAAGCATAACTTGCCAAGTGGAATAAAGTGGGCCTTTAGCACTGGTGCTAGGAGAGCTCCTTTAGCTGGGGTGAGGGGGGGATATTAGTCCTGAGGGCGTTCTGCACCAAAAAATTTAAAATTCTGTGCACAATATTTTAAATTTCTGCAAAATTTTGGAAATTTTATTTGTCAAATAAATGTGGAGGTTTCAGCATTGCATTGGGGAGCACAGGCCACTGGCTGCACAGAGGTGGGAGATCACTGTGCAACTATGCCCCCCCACTCCCCTGGGACATGGACTCAGCGGTGAGGCTGCACCCAACCCTGATGCAGTGCAAGGACCGTGCCTGCCCCAGAAACATCCCAGGGCCCTGCCCCTCCATACCAGGTGTGGGCAGGCAGGCTCAACAAGTCATGAACAAAGCGTGGAGGGACTTGGTATAGAGGGATCCAGGTGTGGGTTAAGAGGGTTCTGGGTGCCGGTGGCTCAGTGGGGGATCCGGGTGCAGAAGGGATCTGGTGCAGGGGGAGTGGGGCTCATTAGTGAGGTTCTGAGTGTGGAGGAGTGAGGCTCGGCGGGAGGGTCTGAATCTGAGGGGGTCTGGATGCATGGGGGTTGGACGGATAGGGGAGCAGCTCCTTATACAGGGATCTTGCAGCTGAGGAGCGATGGATGCAGGAAAGGGGGGAGTTTGCAGAGCTTCCTGTAGCCGGGAGAGAAAGCTGGGGGTGAGTCTGACCCGGCCCCAGATGCCATGCAGGGGAAGAGGAAGTCCCATCCTCTCCTGCCCAGACTACCAGCTGAGCCAGGCGCGGGATAGGAGCCACCAGACAGGTCTTCCCCAGTCCCACCTCCTGCCCCACAGTGATTTACCTCTCTGCCGGCTGCCCTGGCCACCCAAAACATATTGCTGGGGAGAGTCACATGACCACACTTGTGACTTCCCTTTGCTTCTCCGTCAGCAAGTAATTTTTCTGCAGGGAAGCAAAGAAATCTGCATGCACAGTGATGCAGAATTCCCCCAGGAGTAGGATATAGAAGTCTGTAATAGTCTATGAAGCCATCTATGAACCTAGTGTACTATCCCCATTTTCCAGATAGAGCATAGGCTGGGTCACAGAGTCCAGTCCCCTGCAATTAAAGGCAACTATGTTGTTTTGTAAGCTCCATCTTAAAACCACTTAAGTTTCTTGTCCCCTATTGGAAGGTTGTTCTAGAACCAAACTCCTCTGATGGTTAGAAACCTTTTAATTTCCAATCTAAATTCACTTCTGGCCAGATGGGAAGATTAACAGGAGTTAAGTGACTTACAAGGCAACACTGAGCTAGCGGTAGAATTAGGGAATAAAACCGCTCTGACTCCCAGCCTTTGTTCCAACCACTAGACAGTCTCCATAGTATTTAAAGGTATTGTGGGAAACCATTTTCACAAAATCTTGCATATCTGCTCGTTTGTGGCAGTCAGCTAGACAGACAGCTTTAGGAGGACAGACCTAGCATCTAAACATGGCTTATCCGAGGCAGAAATTTAAACAGTCATGACTTCTTGTTCCCTCATTCTGGGAATCACTGGTGTTTGGGGAACTGGTATCATTTCTTGCAGTGTTGCCAACTCTTGCAATTTTATGACCACTCATAAGATTTGGTGCTTTTTCTTGAAGCCCCAGCTCTTAAACCATCGCAGGGGCTGGGAGGATTATGAAAGGAAGTCACTAGCCTTCATGGTTTCAGAGAGAAGGTTGAAAACACAATGCAAGTGTTCCCCAGAGCCTTAAGCCAGAAGGCAAACATAAAAACCCCAAAGAGAACTAAGCCATTCATAACTTCTTTGGAGGGGGGAGGGGAAGGCTGGATCACTTTTAAATGCTCTGAGAGGACAACACTGCTTCCACCAAGAAAGGAATCTACCTGAGTCTTTTGTTTCCTGACAACTCTCAAAGCTCATGCCTTCCTGTGACTGATGCATTCAAATGCCAGTACCTCTAGAGATCAAAAACAAGCACATGAAACTCACTCAGTTAGAGGCCCTAAATTCCCTTCTCTCCTATGGAAGTGGCGTCCTGTTCCTTACACAAGAGTAATTGGCCTCAGATGTTAAGGATTATATAAATAAAGCTCTAGTATGGAACCCTTTTAGGTGCACTTTAGAAAATAGTTCCCACCATCTGGAATTTCCGGTTTCCTTTTACTTCTGTTGCTTTCCTCCCCTAGTTCATTCTCCCATATGGTGAAGGTCAGTGTCTCACAAAATAAAGATATTGACAGCTGACTTTTAATAAATCTCTACTTTTGATTCCCTAAATCTTGCTGCATCAAGACACTTTCATTTGCTATTACAGTTGCAGTCCTGGAGCTCCACTCATGCTTCCCTTTGGGGAGGGGAAAATCCCTTTCTTTCTAACACAATATGCAGTGAAGTATGGAGCAATGTCTGGACCAAATCTGGGAAGCATCTCTTGGAATTGGAACAGTTGTTTCTGCAAAAACCACACACAAGGCGGGATTTGTTTGGACAGCTTTCCAGCTTTCCCCATCTGCAACAGCTGTTGTTGGGCTAGGTGTTGTTTAATCTCCCTAAAGCATCTTCAAATTTAACTTTATATTTGTGTGTTAATAGTACTCTATCAATTGGCACACACACTTGTGTATTTTGTATAGTAACAATTATGCCAGCACACATTTGCCACAGAAAGTGGCATCACATTACAAAAAACTCATATTTTGCCCCAGACAGAGGCTTGTTAGTTGAAGGAGACTTCCTTTCTTGCAGCCAAAAATCTCACCTGCAAAATTAGCCTTTCATTAATATGTGAAAATATTGATGCTTGAGGCAAAATTCACAATCCTGCCTTTTGTTTTAAAATTGTAAACTCATCTCTTTGCTGATTTTACTGATGCAAACTTTTTTCATGTAGGTCTTTGGGAGGACTTTGTTCTGAGAGCAAAACAAAAAATTCACTCTGAAAGAGTTCTGAATATATCCAGAAAGGCTTGATATCTGGGTTCTTCTAGTGTCTCCCATCACCATAGTATCTGAGAAAATAGATAGATACATTGGCTTATTTTGATTAACTTCCTGCCTTCTTCCCCAGATGCAGTAGTGGCTAGGAGTTGTTAAATAGCCATTTTTCTCTTCCTTTGTTTTTGATTGCTAAGTCAAAGTGGGTTTGACACTTGGTTCTGAAGGCAGTGAGATCTAGAGACCTTATTTCTTTTGGAAATGAGTGTGTGGGTCTATTTAAGATGGACCAGTTGTAGATGGAATAAAGCATTTATTGTAGTCATTGCTATGTATCCTGCAGCCATAAGAAGTCTAGGAGGATCCCACTCTATGGACTAACTTGACAAGCTGTGGGAAGAAGTCTCTGAAGATCTAGTAACCACAATTGCTTCATTTTCCAAACTGTCTGCCTCTTCCCATCAGCATTGCCTCCATCTTGTCTGGTTCATATTCAGCCAGATCTTTCATCTAGGTGCTTTCTCTGGAATGCAGGTAGCTGTGAGATGGTCCTATTTGCATCAGTGATAAAGGGAATGTAGAGATGGGTACCATCTGCCTACTATGGCTTTTTTAGACACGGGCATCTCAACTTCCCACAGCAGCTCCATGTAGACGTTGTTATAAAGGATTGGAGAAGGGATTAAACCTTGTGGAAATCCACAGGAGGGAACTCTAGATCTTGCTGTTTCTTTGAGCCTTTCTTTTTCTTTGCTGTCTAGAATACTAATACTAGGAGCAAAGGAATTTGGAGGTGGTCCCAAGTTAAACATTCTCTTTCTATCTAATGAGAGATGGCCCTAAAACCAAACTCCTGGATCCAGATCCAACCCAGTTTGCTAGAAGTCCATACCTGCTTTGCAACGACCCTTACCTTTATAATGATCCCTATAGAAGACGCCAAACTTTGGAGTAGGATGTTCCAGAATCCTGAAATGTTTTGGCTAGGATCCCATCTTCATAAAGAACTCCAAACCCCTCTCTACTCTTCTCTCGCTCTCATGCAATTTGAGATGGAAAAGACCTAAAAGCCATCTTACTTTTTCCTGACCGTGCAAGGTTCTTCCAATAAGACATAGTAAGAAGTAAGAATAGTAACAGGCCTGTCTCTTGGGACTTGCTTTAAGGAATGCTCTAATTTTTGAGGCAAGAAACCTACACTTAATTCCACATCATACTCCAGTCTCTGAAATGTGAGGATGCTTTGTTGTACTAAGGTTCATTTTCACCCTAAAATGCCTTGCAGCTGCATGTGTTGAATGTGGTGGCGCCAGTCACTGAGCACGTTAGTCACAGCTGCATATTCCTGAGGAATTACCCTGTCGACACGTTACCCCGCACTTTTTGAACTATGGCCGTCTGTGGTGTCTGGTAGCTGATCTGACTTCAAAAGGCATTTAAGGAAACAAAGTGAAATTAATATTAAATGAATGATTGGCATTTTAAAATATACTGCCTGTAGTAGCAACAAATTGATCAGCAAATGAGAGAAAGTGGTGCACTTACGTACCAGGCCTATGGATGCTTGCAAGCATCCTGAAAGTTCTCTCTGGGGTATCAAGGGAGATAGGAGAACTTGGGGCATGATCCTGAAAGATTCTTGGCACATCCTGCCAGATGTCCAATGCACATAACTCTCATTAGCATCACTGGGAATTGGTCCCTCAAGATTATCTTGCAATATCAGATGTTTAACTTGCATTGCTCTTCAGTGTCCCTGAATGGTAAATAGCACAAGCAAGCAGCCTTGGAGGGGAATTGGGCTTTTGCAGTAGTTTAGCCATGTGGAAAAGTTTGGCTGCCATAATGGAATATCTGGGAAATAGGGGATTAGTCTCTTGAAAGCCATATCCCCTTGCAACCTCCAGGATCACATGGCATAACTCAAAATGGAACTTTTTAGTGCATAGCCATATGAGGGGAATATTTCAGGAAGTGCACTTAATGACGATAGCATTAAAGTGCTGGTAGATGAAGGGAGGATGTGGCAAGCGCAACATGAATAACCTCTTGAACTTGGTGTGTTTAGAAAGCCTCTGAATTTTTGTCCACTGATAAATGTACAGTGTGTGTAAGACTTCTGTTCTGAGTAGTGAAAGCTGAAAACTGTGACTTTGTTCTTTCAGCCTGGAGATGCAATCTACCCTAGAGATGAAAATGGAAAATATATCTACCATGAGACAAACTTATGTGCCACTTGGGAGGTACGCAGTTGTAACATTCCTATGTATTTTAATGCTGTCACATCTGGGAAAGTGGTTCCTCTGCACTCTGGCTGAGGAACCTTGACAAGGCAATGTAGGTAAACTTGCGTTTCCACTGACCATGCACTGACTCCCTGGATAAACAGGACTTCTGTGTGCAGGGGTGTCTCATTCCACCAGCATTAAACTAACTCTGAGGGTACATCTATGCAGCAAATGAAGGTGTGACTAGCACGGACCGGCGTACCTGGGCTAGCTTTCATCTAGCTCATGCAGGTAACAAAAGTGAAGATGTCCGCTTGGGCTAGCAGCCCAGTATGAGCCTGCTGAGGACTGTGGGTGGCTATCTTGGGTTGCTAGCCCATGCCAACATGTCTCTACTACCAGCGAAAATAAAGCTAGCACATATGCCAACACGTGCTACAATCACACTTTATTTGTCATGTAGATGTACCCCCAAAATGCTTTTAGAAACGCCTTTTCACGCTCCCTGATCCAGACATTGCACTTGCCTTCTGTTAGCTGGGGCTTCTGGAACTGTTCAACGAGTTTGTAGTGGGCTGTCAGAGACCACCACGTTCATTGCAGTTGTAGCTTTTCAAGTCTTACTACTTTCAAAGAGATGGAGGAGATAGTGGGCCTTAGTGACATATGACTAGCTCCTTCTTGGTAACAAAAATGTACAGTTTCAAGGTAGGATAGAAAATTATGTTGCCTCACAAAAAATAACTCTCCCTCTGTTCTGGGGTATAAGTTACCAGAAGGGAATTCAACATTTCTTTTCATTACCAGGACTTTAGAGCAGTGGCTCTCAACCTTTCCAGACTACTGTACGCCTTTCAGGAGCCAAGTTTCACCTCACTTAAACTACTTTCTTACAAAAATCAGACAAAATACAGAAGTGTCACAGCAAAGTATTACAGAAAAAATACTTACGTTCTCATTTTTACCATATAATAAATCAATTGGAATATAAATATTGTACTTGCATTTCAGTGTATAGTATATAGAGCCGTATGAACAAGTCATTGTCTGTATGAAATTTTAGTTTGTACTGACTTTGCTAGTGCTTTTTATGTAGCTATGCTGTAAAACTAGGCAAATATGTAGATGAATTCCTGCATACCCCTGGTTGAGAACCACTGCTTTAGAGGGTAGTAGAACTGCATAGGGGCGCTGAATCTTAAATTGTCAATGGGCTGTGCCTTTCAAGGTTCCCACCTTTTTAAATATCTCAAACCTGCCCTTACTTAGAAGTAGAAACTTTGGTTCAAGTAAAGGGGGCAGGGCAATACACAACCCATCCTTAGTCACTTCTAGACACCACACTTTTTTTTCTTACACCACAGGTAAAAGGGAGTCTTGATCTCAGTCTAGTCCTCACTTTTGCACATCCTAAGCCATGTGGCTTTTAACGACTTACTCAGCACAAGCAGCCTTCTCTCCTCAAGAGATGGGAATAGCCCAGGGTGCTACATGTCCGGATTAAATCTGCACTGGCAAAAGTTGTGTAGTGATGCCCTGTACTGGCTTAGCACGAGGTGTTGTTGGTCAAGGTTTGGACACAATGCAAAATTCTGAAGTGGGCTCCCAGGACTGGAATAAGAGAGGGGTGTCTTCCAGGGAACTGAGCTGTGCACGTAACTTCCAGAGTAGCTGCTCATGGTATGCTTGGCCTGAGCCAGTGTTGGTTGTTCCTCAGATTCACAAGTCAAATTCACTTAAACATGAAAAGAAAAACATCTGTCAAATGTTGTCTGTTCAATCCCTGCAGCTTGTTTACCCTCAATCTGTTTCTTATTGTAAGGCTATAGTGTAACATGACAGCCTCTGTAACAATAGGCAGGAAAAACCCAGCTGCTGCCACTGAGAAGGGGGTCATCACTGCCCGTAAATATTAGGATCAGTCTATATACAGCCAGCTAAACTCCTCCCTGGAGTAATTTAATTGTTTCAGTGTAGCTTCAACAGCCAGTATTGTGGCTATTCTTGTTACCTCACTATTGAATGATGAAAATCATATGACAAGAAGAGGCCAGCCAGAGGCCATAAAATAAATGGAATCTTTTGCTTCCCTAATTCCCCTATTCATTTAAATCAGAAAAGAATAATAAAACTGACAAGCAGGACATTCAGTACCCAGATGTTGGAGACAAGAGTAGGGTCTACTGTAACTCTGCTTCATTGCACCACTGAACAGCCACTGCATTCCTCGGAGGGGTTTGGGGAGAGAGGAGAAGATTCTCTCTAAGCAAAGATACTCTTCTCCTGTTAATGAAGCATGGCATCAACTAAAAGCAGAGTATCAAAGCATGTGTAATGAAGGAATTATTGTACGTTTACCTTGTTCTTATAAGCTTCCTTCACTGCATGGCTATATTTGTTTGAAATGCAAATCCTGTAATCCCCTCAGCCCCATCTTCTCCTCCCGTTTCATTTTGCAGTGAAGTCTTAATGCTGATTTTTGTAATGCACAATTTCATGGCAACATTTTGGTGTTACAGGCATAAAATTATGACTTAACTATAGACTCTGGCGGGAGGAGAGCCTGGACTAACACTGGCACAATAAGTCAGAAAGTGACAGGGAAGGGAAGCTGTCTCTTGTTCAGATGTTGTCTCCCTTTCCCCGCCCCTAAAGCTGGAGCAGTGTGGAAGTCCCTCTAAAATTTGAAATAAAACTCTGGAAGTGAACATGTGAAATTTATAAGTGCTGTCTCTCAAATGTTTCTTCTGATTTGCTCTGCTTCCTGGGAAAATTCTACCCTAGTATGAAGTAACATTGAAATCTGAGGTGCCTTGGTTTGGTCTTCTGAAAATCTATGGCTGCATGAGAATTGGGTTTAGAATAGGAAGAAAGCATCAATAGGAGTGCTAGTCCCTCCAAAGTAAAGGCCTTTCCTATAAGGCATGCACACTTAGCTCTCTAGACAGAGTCCTGAGTAGAGTATATTTCACTTAGCTAATAATGCTGACTTTCTTTCCCGCGAAGGTTTCTATTGAGGCTTTCTTTCTAATGCTCTCCGTTGCTATCTTTGCAGGCTTTGGAAGCATGTAAAGATGCTGGCTTGGCAAAATCTATTGGAGTGTCCAACTTCAACCGCAGGCAGCTGGAAATGATTCTGAACAAGCCAGGGCTCAAGCACAAACCTGTCAGCAATCAGGTATGATCCCAAGCAGAACCCTAATTCTACCTGAAACTGGCACTGTGGTACAGTGCTCAGAGGAACTACAAATACTTCTGCACATATGAGGACTTGTGTGCATGCACAGATGACCTACTGCAGGTAATAAGCTACCCACCATACCGCCAAACATTGAAGGCCAAACTTTCCTCCTTAGGAGTGAGCGTGACTGATTTTTCACTCTACACTCAATATAAATATCCAGATTTGCTGGGAACATCCATTTCCTTCCAGATCCCTCTCCAATGCTTGAAAACCTGAGTTTGTCCCATGTTGTATGAGTTTTAAGGGCTGTATGAACTCTTGTCACTGCAGACATGATCAAAAAGATTCAGCCATGTACCTCAAGTGATCCAAGAAAGTTCCCAACAGCCTGAGACATGCATGCCGCTACCCAGAGGCTAACCAGCCATCAGTGAAGCAAGATGGCTATCTCATTTAAAACAATTAAAGTCCAACCCTATAGCATATGGGATATTGTGCTATTCTAAGCTTTATGTGTCTGCTATAAGGAACTATCTTTAAGAAACTACAACAAGCCAAAGAAGTTCTAAGGCACTTTTCTATGTCCTTTCCATGGGTCATTCTGTGGAGGTACTAGACCAAAGAACTAACTTAGCAATAAGACTGTCTTACCCTCAGCTGAAGCTAAACTTGCCACTAAAATCAATGGTCAAGTCTAAGTAAAACCCATGACAATGGGGCCCATAACCATTTATTTCTAAGTAGCTGGTCTGGATACAAGTCATTAGCATCGGGTGGTGGTTGGGGTGGCTTCTGATTTGGAGTTGGAGAGATGTCCAGTGACTGATATCATGACTAGTGCTAATGGATATCCTTGTTAGCAGCATCAGAAGAGAGGCCAAAGATTGCATGGGAAAGAGAGGAAACTATCCTTTCACCCTCTGAAGTTGGCCTTGGAGGGACACTGGCAAGGTAGTGTTGGGGAAGTCTGCCACTGTCCTGGTACCTGTTCTTTGGCTACACAGGAATTTCCTTGTCTCTATGGCTGTCATTCTAATCCTTTTTTCCCCCACCAGTATTAAAGTTCAAGTTAAAAACAAGTTATCAAACAAGCACCAAACACCATAACTGCTTCTGGCTGAATTGTCTGACTCCATTCCCTCACACCCCCGCCCCCAAGACTACATCAATACTACCCTCTGTGGGTGTAGTAAAGATGCAAGGAAGAAGGTTATGATTTAAAAAAAAAAAACAAGCAATTCTTAGGGTTTGTTAACTTCAGGAACTTATTATAAGAGCAAGCTGCTTTTATAACTCAGGAGAAGTTGAGCACATAGCCAGAAAAACTCACTACGGGCAATGGTACACAATAGCTGCAGGCTGGAAAGATAGAGGTTTGGAGAAGTCCATACCAAAAAATGTGGGTTTTTTATTTATTTATTTATTTATTTATTTTATTTCACTCAATTTTCTGTTGATGGCATAAGCTGTCACCAACTTTCTGGAGGCAAACTAAGACAGCCATCATTTTGGATACAAAGAGAAGAGACAAATACAATCAATAGGTAGCCAAGATGCTCCTGCCTCCTGGCATAGATCTCTATTCAGATGGCTATACATAAATGTTGGGCAGAACATAAAGGCTGGTGAGTCAGGTCAACAGTTACCCTCATGCTCCCAATCTCTCTTCCATATCTCATTTGCCATCTATCCATTGGGGAGGAGGCAAATTTCCCCCCATGTAATTACAATCATGAATTGCAAAGGTGTTAAACTGTCTGAATTGTTTCCCAAAAAGGAGGTCCACATTCCTCTGACTACTGTATATATTGATTTTTTTTTTTTCCCTCTTGCCTGGACATGCTCAAGGTCTGTCATCATTGGAGCTGGGTGAAACTTTTCAGCTGATACATCTTTAGCTGAAAAATGCAGATTTGGGGTCAACCAAAATATTAGAATTCATGTTGAATTTGCAGAATTGTTTAGATCAAACCTAAAAATTCCAAAATCTAAAAATTTCATTTTGACACATTTGAAATGAAACATTTTTTCCCCAAATCAAAACTATTTTTCATTTAAAAACTCTAAAATCTTAGAAAAATTAAGTGTTTTGTTTCGGGTCAACTTCTCAGTGAATCAAAAGTTTCAAAGTTTCTTTTGGGTTGATCCGGAACACACTCTTTTTGGTATGGCCAGTGAAGTGAAAAATCAATTATTTCCACAATGCCTGTCACAGTCTCTCCCCTGGGAAGGTCAGGATGGCCTGCCACGACCAGCCTGGCCTGGATTTGAATGATTAATCCAGGGGCTAGAAGGTTCCATTTTCTTAAGACATCTTCCCCTACAACCTCCTAATTCATCTGAGATTATGGTTGGTCAAACATGCAGAAAGAGATGTCAAGACGTTATTCAGTATCTGTCATTATTTAATGTAATTGCTCCTTCTGTTTCATTCATGTAGGTTGAATGCCACCCATATTTCACCCAGCCCAAGCTCTTAGAATTCTGTAGACAACATGACATTGTCATTGTTGGGTACAGTCCACTAGGAACCTCAAGGGATGAAACATGGTAAGTCTTCATACTAGCCTCACTTGTGGGGTGAACACTGCTACTAGAGGGTTGCAAGTCTCCCCACAGAGATCCAGCAAAAAGTAATTTAATAGCTTCTCCCAAACCCTTGCTGTCCCCCAGTGGGGCAAGTATGAGCATTTGGAGCTGGGCTTTTCCTCTTTTTGGAAACATGCTTCAGAGAAGCCAAAGTTCTTAATTTGGGATTTGGGTAAATCTACCCCACCATCCCTTTTACTAAGATGTAGCTTCTCAGCTCTAACTTGGGAATTCAAAATGTGATTCCCAGTATTCCTCAGGCCAGCAGGCTATACAGGGTACGTCTACACTACAGCTGAGAGCAATCCTCACAGCCGGGGTAAACGGACTGAAGTTAGCGCACTAAAATTAGCAGTGTGGACATTCCAGCTCTGTCTCAAGACCACCCAACCCCCTGGGTCTGAGCTCAAGTGGCTTGCCCGAGTCTCCACTGGAGCGCCACTGTTTTTAGTGTGCTGGCACAAGTCTCTTGACTTGTGCTGGGAGGCTTGCTCCCAGCTGCAGTAGACCTAGGCAGCACTGACTGACCCACTGAACTGATCTCCTTGCCTTGCTCTGTCAATAAGGAATGCCAGTGAGTCAGCCCCATACAGTTGGACAGAAGAGAGGCAATTGTAATATGGAGCTCTGAGGCTGAAACGAGTAGCTGCAAGGTGGGCAAACACTAGATCATTTAGGGCACCAAACAGAACAGAGGACCTACCCAGTGGAAAACACATGGGACTCTTCCTAGAAGTCACGAGGAACATCTCTCCTCTCTTCTCCACACAACTGATCCCATGATAACTTGATCTGGGCTGTTCAATACCTGACTCGGAAGCAGATCAGGATTATCAGGAAACAAAGGTACAATATCAGGCTTCCCAAAGGCTAGAGGATGCCTGTATGCATGAATCTGATCAGAGGTTAGAGGTGGACAACTTATTAGATCACCCAGTCCGTCTCTCTGCTCATGTAGGACTGATTCCCTTGGTACACTTTCTAGAGTCCTGTCCTGTTTACTAGTAAAAATTTCAAGTGATGTTGCTTCCTGTGGGAGACTAACTGCCTTTCAAATCTTATTGCATTATTTAGTGTTCGGCTCATGTCCTACTGTAATTTATTTGACAATCAAACTTCCAAATACTTTCCATATTGAATAGGATGAGTGCTGGCTCATGATCTGTAAACTGCAGATCAAGAGTGGACAGATGAACTTACGCATGTTACTTCCACAAATCTTATTGATTGACGGAGGCAGTGGGAAACAGTGCAAACATGGTGATAACTGATGCATTTAAAATTAATCTTCATTTCATAATAGATTGTCCGAATCCGTTTTTGCTTTGGATTTCTGCTTTCTGCCACTTTCTTTAAATACTCCAGAATCAAAATAAAACCCACTTTTTTTTTTTTTTTTTTTTAATTCAAGGGTAAATGTGTCTTCCCCTCCTTTACTGAAGGACCCTGTGCTGAATGCCATTGGGGAAAAATACAACAAGACGGCAGCACAGGTTGCTCTGCGTTTCAACATCCAACGAGGGGTGGTGGTCATTCCCAAAAGTTTCCATCCACAGCGGATCAAAGAAAACTTCCAGGCAAGTTATAGATTCATCTCTGCTCCACTGATATTGCTGACCCCTGCTTAGAGTGTCTTCCCCTTCTCTCCTGAGGCAGAGAGGAGGCTTAACAACCCATAAACCTTTCCTATGTTGACTCTCTTACTAACCATCATTTCTATCACCTGGTGATGGTGCAATAGAGGGGAAGCTAGTATGGACAGGACACTGTACTCTTCTACAGTGTCCTCTAGACCTATTCTGAGTAGACTAAAACTCCAGCAGCCAGTCTACACTAGTGCTCTCCCCTGTAGTAGTGCAACAGTGAGAGAGCAAGTAAACACTGAATATAGATCAGTAGTTATTAGTTTTAGCCGTTTTAATGACACTAAACGTGTGTGCAACTTGTGTCCTCTATTCCCAGCCATGGCTTGTAGTTCCTTGATAGCCAGACACAGAAGAGGAGGTGTTGTGTACCCTTCTGCCTACATGGTAGGAAGGTTTGCAACTTTTCCTAAATGTGTCTCTCCTTATTGCTCCCCCTTTTCTAGGCAGTGTCTCTCCCTTAAGAAACCAATGGTCCAAAGGAGTTAGCAGAATTGCCATTCTGTCCTTGAGACTGAGCTTGGCAAATATTACAGGAATCTAATAAACCCTCGCCAGAATTCGGCTTTCATATTTAGTTAAAATGCACAAGGACTTTTGCATTTGTTTCTGCAAACTAGTTGAAATTTCATAGAAATGTAGGGCTGGAAGGGATCTCAAGAGGTCAAGTCCAGCCCTCTGTGCTAAGGCAGGACTAAATAAACCTGGACCATCCCTGACAAGTGTTTTGTCCGACCTGTTTTTAAAAACTTCCAGTGATGGGGATTCCACAACCTCCCTTGGAAGCCTATTCCAGAGCTTAACTACCCATATGGTTAAGTTTTCCCTAATATCTAACTTAAATCTCCCTTGCTGCAGATTAATCCTAATATCTTCTTTTTCCCCAGATTTTTGACTTCTCACTCACTGATAAAGAAATGAAGGACATTGAAGCCCTGAATAAAAACACCCGTTACGTGGAGTTGCTGATGTAAGTCCAAGCTGAATCCCAGCCCTATAGCAAGTGAATGGAGGCTCTTGAACAGTGCTGGGTTCTTAATGTAAACCCTGCCATGCCCACACTTCCATCCACAATCACGTCTACCTTATTTCAAGAGATTATCTCAAGGTGACAAAAGAGCATCTGAATTTCAAACACCAAAGCGAAGGGGGGTTAAGTCTAGTAGTTCAGCACATAAGATGACTTGTAAAACTTCAAAACTTGCAATATTTGCATATGGTTCAGAGTCTGAACAGCTTCCTAGGTCAAGGGGCTTGTAGGTGGTGGTTGGCTCAGTTCCATCTCTGTTTTAAAACTCTCTCCTCTTTCCTCAAGTGGTGGTGACTGTCCCAGACAGCTAAGGAGCATACTGTGGAGATCACTCAGTAAAAGGAATTGCTCAACAATTGTCACTGTCTCACCACTCCTAGGAGTGGAGTACTCTCTCTTGACTCTGCTGCACCGCCATTACTTTCCTCATATGAGCGGTGTCACAGTTCAAGGTAACTGCACCTGTATTTCCCCTTAGTGGTGCATTAAGGGCATCCATTCTTAGGCTTCCAGCTCCCCACATGTTGCCTCTCTTGGGTGGAAACACGTGCTTTTGTCTCTCCCTTCTAACTGGGATATTTCTACGCTGAATAGTCCCCTGCCTTCCTTGTGATTATCCCCAACAAAATGCAGGCTGCCTAAGCAAGCTGTTTTGCCTTCTCTTCAGAGATGGTACACGGTGTAATTGCCACAGTTCAGCTACCACACAGCTATTTCTAAGCAAGCACACTTAATTCTTAAGCTAGTCAGCATGCACATAATTTCTTTACCTTATCAGCGGTCACCCCAGCTTCACCATGGGCTCTTGTTGGTGATTTAGTCATTCAAACCCTACACAGCTTTTTCCTGTGGTCACAAATTCATCACAGCTTCCACTCAGAACAAGCGCCCTTGTGACATGGAATCATCATTTACCCAGTTTGGGTCTTTCAGGACATTGTGATTACCTAATCAGCCAGACAATGGTTTTCTGCCCAAGCCAAAACTTCAAAAGGGGCGTGAGTCACTGTCATTCCCTTCACATGAAGTATTTTCTAAGAAATCTGCTTAACATATGTTCTCCTGAGAAGTCCTGTTGAAATTCCTAATGCTTCTCAGAGATTGCATTAATCACATCTCCTAGAGAAGTTGCATACAATTCCGCAATAACACATAAATAAGGCATTTTTAATACAATGGACCCCAAAGGCATTAATTTAATTCAATAACATTTATCTTAATTCCATAAATCGTCCAGGATAGTGTTATCTGTCACAAGTGAACGCTGGAGCTGAATCTCAAATTCCTATCATGTGCATAGTGCTATCACTTGACATTTGCATAGTGCCTTTGATCCTGAAGCATCCTAAAGCACTTGACAGTGTCCCCTTCTGAAGTGCGCTCACCTCTGAGGTGCAACACTATAGTGGCTTAACTGCATATGGCGGCACAATACACCTGTTTAGCACCACAGGTAAAAAGGAACAATATTTTAATCTGAAACTACCCAAGAAATGTAGGAAAGTCTAATATAATCACTCAAACCCTAGATTTTGTCCAGGACACTAAAATTCGCCCTACTCTTGCAAAGTGTTTTATCTTAATGAGAGGCAGCCAGGAGTTTAGTTTTTAAGGCTTTTCGGAAGTTTACTAACTCAGGAACCGCCAGCATCACCCGTAGATCCATGCTAAGTCACACTTTCCTCTGAATCCAAGCAGGAAGAAAGAAAGAATGTAACTGTCTGAATCACAAAAACCACTTCCTGCAGTTCCCATCCAACTGCTGACCAGGCCTGACCAAGTTTATCTTGTGAGCTGAAGTTCACCACCCAAGGCGGTATTGCTGCAGCTGCATGGTACACTTCTCTCAGGGCGCCAAGTGGGCTGAGCATGAAACTATCCTCCTTCTAGTACAAAAGCATGTCCAGCCTATGGCTATACTGTATGTTGGCCCCTTTTCAGGACACTCACTGTGTAACCTAAAGCAACAAAGGCATTAATTTTGGTGTATCCCTCTCCACCTTCTTGGATTAGCTCTCTTGTCTCCTGATGATTGTGCTGGGACAAAAGCTCTAAAAATTCTAGGATTGCAGCATCTCTAGAGCATTAATAGCTTTTTTTTCCCTGCCTTTATCCATGGTTAGAAAAGTCTACCAGGAACAAATGGACCAGTTTACCTAGCTACCTAAAAGGTGATGGACTATACACAATAGGAAAGGTTAATTAGGTTGAAGATGCACTAAAATCTCAGCAAGGTGCTTCTAATCTATAATTACTGTTTGTTTATTCAGTCCGTGAATCTGGGGATAGCCAAGTGATCAACTTGCAATATGTTTTTAATGATTGTCTTTTTCTATTTAAAAATTGTCTAAAATTATCATGTACTTGATACTAGAAATTGTTCGGATTTCTTAGCTAAAATTCCTAACCTGCAGATATTTCTAATTTATAATTCAGACTCTGCTTGTGACAAGTGAATCTTGGCTGGAATTCATAAATATCTTCGTGTAGGGAAGTTCGATGCCCATAGGGAAGGGGGAGAATGTTGAGAAGAGGGAGGACATTCAATTAAGTTTAAAGGTGGTAAATTCAAAACTAATAAAGGAAATACTTTCACATAACACATCATTAGCCTGTGGGATTCATTGCCACAGGAAGTCAATGAGGCAAAAAACTTAGCAAGACTCAAAAAGGGAGTGGACACTTTATATGGATAACTAAAATATAGAGAGTTGTCATAATTATCAGCTTTTGGGTGGAGATGTTAAGCCTTTGGCTTAAACAGTGAAGCATATCTCAAATTTTTAGAACACAATTTTGCCTAATTTGTGTGGGGCAGATGACACCAGGTCTGCTTAAGAATGTGTTAGAACACTCTATTAAGCATCTGGACCAGCCCCCGTCAGATGGGACATTGTCTGGTCTGATCCAGCCTGTTAATTCCTGTGTGAAAAGGTCAAACAGTAACATGAAAATATACTTTTTGCTTAATGTACTTGTGGGGAAATATTCCACTATTGCAGGTATGAATGAACATTTTTGACCTTCCTGTGTTTTTTCCAGCTATAAACTAGAATAGAGTTGTGTACAAGTACATTTCATTTTGATAACATGAGTAAGCCTTGGTAACTAATAAGATAATGCTAACTGCAGTGGAATTTTACCCCAACATGTTTGACAAACAATGCAGTGTCTGAAATCTAAACTCTCTTCAGGAAAACTGATTTTGTTGAATTTTGTTTTTGTTTTTCCAGTGGGAAATCTAAATGTTTTAGGTCAGCTGATCTATGTCAGCGTGATGTGCCATAGTGCCTCATGGGAGTTGAAGTTCAGGTGCCTCATCCCGCCACATTCTCCCCTGTGAGCTAGGCTTCTTGGCTGGACTACATCTCCCATGATGCACTGTCTCCACTTTCGTTGAACCAGTAGCAGTGCAGCATGACCACAGTATATCATGAGGTGTGGGGAGCCTAGCCCAGAAAAAAATGGAAACATGAGGCACTATGGCTACTCAGGGACACAGATTAATGCAACCCAAGCTGAAACAAAACATCTTGATTTGGTTCAACAAACTAGTTTTTTCAATCTGGGAATGTCAATGTTTCATTTTGGTTGAAAATGTCCAAACAAAATGTCTTCACATTACTGAATTGAAATAGGGTGACCAGATGTCCCGATTTTATTGGGACAGTCCCAATTTTTGGGTCTTTTTCTTATATAGGCTCCTATTACCCCCCCACCCCCTGTCCCGATTTTTCACACTTGCTGTCTGGTCACCCTAAATTGAAATGTTTGAAACTTTCCATTCTGCAAATTTCATCCTTAATTCGGAAGGGAAAAAGTCAGTTATCACTTCCCATGGGACAAATTCCAGTTTTTATCCAGCTTTACTGGTAATACACAGCTGCCATGATGCACTCAGCAATGTTTCACACAACCAGTTATTTTTACTGACAGGAAGCGCTGGCCTACATCTTCATTATAACCTACTTTATTTCAGAAACCACCTATAAGATCTGTTTAGTTAGCCAGAAGACTGGAAGTGTAGTGTAACCTCCAGGTTTTCTGGGACTAAAGAGGGAAATATGGAAGACATTTGTACTTGCCTGCATTTGGCTCTGGGAACATGTCTGCATTTTATGGCATTCCTAGATCATCTTTACTTTTCCTAGACATACACAACTTATATGGAGTCTGAAGTCTTGCAATTGAGTCTGCAGTCAGATGGACATAAAACAATTGCATTAACATACATGAACTTCCCCACACCTTAATTAGGTTATTCAAAGGCTCCTTGTGACCACTCCAGAATGAATGCTTTTAAATAACTAACCAGGGTATCCACACCCATGCTGAGTCACTGCAATTTAATTAAAGGGGACAGCCAGGAGTAGCTCGGATGCAAAAGACTCATGGGGGGAAAAAAGGCCAAGCCAGAGCAGACCCATCCATGCCAGCTCAAACTACTTGAGCTAAAGAAATGAATCTTTTTTCAGAGCTGCTGTTTCTGACTTTCCTACAAGTTTAGCCAGTACTGGGACTCCAGCTGAGGTGCATTCTAGCCATATGGCATCCATCAAACAAACAGTGGCATTTTTTCCCCCCTGCAGAAGTAGGAAAACCTGCAGATTTACCCCTATTTTCTGAAACCTGTGTAGAATGTTTTGCATGAAGAGGGTTTAACATAGGTCTGAAGTCTCTAGCAACAAGGCAGGGAAAGCTTGCCCTAATCTGCCCTACACTAATGTGCCTTGTATCTGACCTGGAGGGGACCACCTCTCTTTTCCCACGCCTGGTAAGTCTCTGGCTTCCTGAGTCTACCCACAAAGCTGTCACAGTGCCAGTGCTGACTTGTGTGGTATGAATACGAGTCCACACGGAACTTAACTAACACACACATCCTGCCCCAGAACTCTTCATGTAGGTCAATGCACAGCTTTTGATCACTTTCACTCAGTAGAGACCTTCAGCTAACATTTGAAGCTTACCAACTATCTTCTTTTCTTAAGCCTATTTGGGTTACCACTAGTAGCACTTTTATAGTAGCAGGCAGAGACCTCAACCAGGTCTGGAGCCTGTTGTGCTAGGCACTGTATAAATAGTACCAGTGCCCAGTGTTGCCATATGTAATAGCTTTTGTAGTGAAGACTCTTTATCTGAATTCTCTTCACAGGTGGCGTGACCATCCAGAGTATCCCTTCAATGATGAATATTGAAAATAAACCATAGCGGCATATATTCAACTCAGTATTGTGGGGCTGGGTCGAAACACACCTAGTTCTAAAGGTGGGGCTTTCACTGTAATGGAGACTTTCCAGAACATCAGAATTAAAACATGAATGAAATTACATTTCATTTGTCTCTTCAAACTTTTCTTGTCACCCTTGCCAACAGTTGAAGGATAGTTCTGTTTAAGTTACTGATCAGCTCACATGGTTTGGGCCTAACACCTTAATTTTTTTATTTGGGGCAGGGTGGAAGGGGAGAAGAGCATGCAGGATCCAAAATGAATCCTGTTTCTGAATTTTAATGTGCAATCTATATAAAAAAAATCAGAACATTCCTGACTTGTAGAGTTTTTAAAAACTGGGTTGAAACTGCAGTACAGGCCCATTGCTACCTCAAATTGAACACTGCATGTCAGCTCACCATCATGTTTGATCTTGCAATGAAACTGAAGCATTGAATTTGTGACATCAGAATAATTTCCACAGCAATAGGCTGGCAGCACAAACACAACATTATCAAGATCCAGTGAAAAGGCTGGTTGGGAGGAGAAAATTACTTGGGCATTTAAAAAAAAAATGGTCTAAAGGAGGTTTTACTTTTGCATATGGTCTCTTCTGCTTGAGTGTAATGTGCAAACCACCACTTTAAAGAGCTGAAAGTGAGTGAGTGTGTCTCTCTCGCTCTTTCTTTCTTTACATCAAGCTGAGCACATCCTTCTTCAGCCTTCTTGCAAATCCCAAAAATGATGATTCACTCAAGAAACTATTCATTTCAAAGCCCTGAAAAAACTCTTATTTGTAGTGTGCTTAATGGTGAATACAAATTCCTGACCCAGTCTTTCCTGCTCTAGTAAATGTGAATTTAGAAGAGATATTTTGTTAAATATAATTTGTCTTTGTATTGTGCTTGGTGTGAGGCAGTACAAGACTTGTAATTTCAACAGTAGCAAGGAAAGGAATCTGGCTGGACATGGTACGCTTGTAGAAACTTCCTTGTATTTCCTCCAGCAGCAGAAAACATCTCAATTTGTGGAAGTTTGACTGGATAAACAGGGCCTGCAGTAAGGGAAGGCCCCAGCCTCTTCTGAGTTTTCAGGTTAAGTATTAGAAAAGCCACTCTCCACTTCATACCCAAAAACACCAAGAAGGAAAAGTTGTCTTGGGCTACCCCAGAAAATTGAAGTCCATTGTTGAAGGGGAAATAAAGGGAAGAGGGGTGGGGGATTTTTTTAGGCTTGTATTTTTCTTAGATAGGAAAATGGTCAGACAGGAGATAAATAATTCTTGGAAAGGTAAAACACAACTACCTCTGCTCTGGTTAATAAACTCAAGCCTTGAATGGACATACATCCTGTGCTGAATTGCTTAACTGTAGCACTGTGCACTACTTTCATACTGTAACCTGACCAAGCTCAGGTTCCACACCCAGCACTCGGGCCAGGTTTGGCAGCATTGTTTTGTAAATTAGAAGTTGCCTTGATTTCTCAAATCTTGTCCTTTAAACCATTTTCTGCAAAACCTAGAGATGAGATCTGCAATAAAATGCTTGATCTAACCTATGCATAACTCTTGGCTAAACCTGGATTCCAAACACCCCTCTGCATCTAGACCGTGCCTGAAGTTCTAAGAAATGAGCATCCCTTCATTTTCCCGTGTAAAGGGGATATGCAGAAGCCTCTGCCCTCAGCAAGCCATAATGATGTACATATACTCGTGCCATCTTTCAGTATGGAGATAAAGAAATGGATAGGATTGACTGAAAGCTTCTCCACTCTATACTCTGCTATCACAAGACTGTCCCTTCATCGACTTCTCCTGGCCCATGTGTTTTGCCTAGCTGAAATGGGTGATGAAAAAGATTCTACTATTTCCCAGGGGGAGATTCTTCCATGCAGATTTTCACTAATTATGAAACTATTCCTGACATCTAGCCTAGATAATCCCTTTGCTCAGTTTCAGACCATTGCTTCCCATTCTACATGTTGCCCTAAGTCTATGAGATCTAGAGAAGGGGAAACAAACAGCCCTGCAGATGCGAACCTGAGTCATGCATTCCAGCTGCTGCTGCACAAAGGAAAAAACAACGGAACATGGCATTCACTTGCCTGTAACCCATTTAAAAGTGCAGTTTAATTCCCTGCCTGGTGTGAAATATGTTCCTCCTGAGCACTTCATGCTGCTCTGCTCCAAGTGGAAGGGCCAGCCCTGGCCCAGGGGGCTTAAGTGCCTGCTGTTCTAATAATAATTACAGGTGAAAAGAACAGATCTAAAAAACAGTAAAACTTGTTCATTTTTACTGCACCCAGAAAACTGACCCCTGCCAAAAATTCTTCCAGACTCAAACGCAAAATGAAACCCAGACCAAAGATGTCTACTTTACACTTTCATGTGTTTGAAAGGGGTTTTATTGCCAATAGCACACAAAGGACTGCCAGTCCAACAGTATAAATCACTCTCTCCCTCTCAGCTACATGAACAGCACAATCAACTCTTCACATTCAAAGTGAGCCACGCAGCTGAGGTGAGGTGGCTCAGGGGATTCATAAAGGAACGTGAAGTTTTGCACCGCCAAGCATGTTAGTACAGCAAAATCTAGTGGTGAGCAAGGCCGGCTTGTCACTACAAAAATCTTATGTCTGAACATTTCAACAATGGCATTAGCTGAAGATGACTTAACAGGTGTCACACGCCACGCCAAAGAGTCATTAACTAACATGATGCTGAACATTAATAGGTATGTTCAGGCAAGGTAAAACTCTTATGTAGATCAGATGCATGCAGTGGCCAGCATGAAAAAGGCCATTTTAGTGGACAAGTGTCCACATCAGAGAAACAATCCCCACTGCTGGCTTTGTTTTCTAGAGAGTTGGTATAACTGAGTATCAGCATAGTAGGACACAACTCCCTGCTGCTGCTACAAACAGAATTTCGGGCTGTGAAGCTGAGCCCTTTCATGAGTGTTGAAAACAAGCAAGCAAATTAGAAAGGTCCTAGAAACAAAAATCTTATCAATCCAGGAACAAGAACCAAGAGTAGCAGAATGATACGTATGGGCTCTGCTGTCCAGCTTCATCTCCTGCCAGACATCCACCAGAGCCTCATTTTCTAAGTGATGCAACAACTTTGCACTTGCTCCTTCCAAATACCCTATGTGTATATCCGATCGGTCCAAAGTAGGATTAAGCACCTCGTTAAAATCCCCCCCCTAGAATAATATCCCTTTCCCTAAAATATTTTAAACCCCCCCCCCCCAAAAAACTGATCAAAAACAGGTTGCCCTTGATTGGGAGTATAGGCATTAGGTAAGGTTGCAGGAGCAGCAGAAGTGCGCTAAAAGTAGAGGAGCCAGAGGAGCCTGAACTATGTCCCACCCCCCCCCCCCATACCACACTGCCCTCTAGGCCTCCCCACACCACCCCTTCTCTCTAAACCCCCACCCTCTCACTGCCCCTTCTCTGCGAGCACCCGGCCTGTTGCACTGCCTCTTCCCCCCCAAGACCCCGCCCCCGCTCGCTCCTCTGCTCCTCTCTGTCCCCTCCCCCCATTGCTTACCCTTATATGGCCTGGTAAAAAGTGGGAGGGCCATGACCCCCTGTCCCCCCCCCCCCATTCTGGCGCCTCTGGCAAGGTGAGAAGTTTACCTTTCAAGGACCCCTTAATTAACATATATCTGCCTTTTAATTATGCGTTTGCTGAGACAATAAAAGGGATGTGTTTAGCAAACAGTATTGCCACTTCTCTTCTATTAGAGTCCTTCTGGAGTGACGTGATAACCAAGAAGTATTCAGATAGTAATCATAATTTTTCTTCAAGTGTGTTTTTTGTAAATAGATTATACTACAACAATCCTTTTTCAGTGAGCAGAATACCCCCTCCCTTTTTGTTAGATCATCCATCCCCTTAACATTAACAGTCATGACATTAATAGACTCTCCCATGAGTATTAAGTCTGCTCTCCCCGGTATATTACCGTTTGTTAAAAGCAGAAAGCCCCCGCTCCCCGCCCCAGCCAGATGCGAGCTCTCAATTACATTTGTGCCTCTTTAAATAAGACATCTGGGAGTTATAACTTAGTCTGCTCATGCCCCTGCATATATTAGATTAAAAGATTGGAGTTCAGTGAAAAAACAAAGGGCCTGGCCGTTGAATGGAGCTTTGTTGTACGATCCCCTTAGAATTCAAGACCAGGAAGAAATTTTTCAGAAGTATATAGAAGAAAACGATACAGTAGGGATCAATAGAAGTGTTCTCTGGTATGCTGGAAACGCAGTAATGAGGGGGATCCCTGTAAAACATCATTCCACAAAAAGATGAGAGCTCTTTAAGAAGAGAGGGGTTAGTTAAACTATGTCCTGCTTTGGAAGGGAGACATAAATCTACCAAATCTACCAGTATATAAGTAAATAATTGAGAGGAGAGAGAAGATTAAACTGTTATAAACAGGTAAGGCTGAGCTAACACTTAACACTTAGATATAGTAAACAAAAATATTATGAAAAGGGCAATGAAGCTGATAGGCTTTTAGCCAGAAAGTTAAACAAGAAATAGGATAAATCAGCCATCCCTCTTGTTAGAAATAAAAAGGGATATTTAGTAACTGATTCACCAAGCAGATCTCTGAAACATTTGCTAACTTTTTCCATACTTTATGTGTTTCAGAACATCCAAATCCTGACCCTATAAATAGCTATTTGAGAAGTGTGAAACTACGTCAGCTCTCAGAGGATGATGTGGCAGCTCCTGAGGGGCAAAATTGCTGCAGAGAAAGTTGAAGATGTAATCAAGAAGTTAAAATCCAATCCAGCTCCATGTTTTCTAGGGTGTATTATATAAAGCTCTAAAGCGAGTGTTGGTCCCTATTTTAATGGAATGGTTTAATGGTATATTGCAGGGCAATGAGTTTACAGATTCATGCAAAGGAGCAAAAAATGTGGTCGTTTGATCTGCATCATTTAAGACCTACTTCTTGATCAGTGTGGATGCTAAAATTTATGCCAGGGTGCTAGCAAACAGATTGAGTGTTATCTTTCCCAAATATGTTCACCCTGACCAGTATGGGTTCATTGCTGGTAGGCATCTATTTGATAATACCAGAAGAACTCTGAATTTGATTCATAATCCTTATTTCTAGCAATTCGTTCTGTGCACTACCGTGTTTGGATGCTCAGAAAACCTTCAACCAGCTGGAGTGGGAGTACCTCAGACAGATTTTGGTAAGGTTTGCTTTTGGAAATCAGTTTTATAGGGGCATAATGACCTTATATACTCATTCTCAAGCATCTGCTTTGGTCTTCAATCCCCTCCTCCTAATATGTCGAGGGGTATGAGACAGGGTTGCCCATTATCCCCCTGTTGTTTGCTTTGGCAACGCAGCCATTTGCAATAAATGAGAGTAGCAGTCCCTCGGTAAAGGGCATCAGAATGTCTTCTGGCTTGAACACTGTCTTGTTATATTTGCACGAGCCAGAAGCCTCATTAAAAATTATAGAACAATTGACTCTGGCATTTGGACAGGTATCAGGCTTCAAAATAAACTACTATAAATCTGCAATTTTAGGAAATAATATTCCCAAAAGGGTCAGAACAAACTATTGTCAGCTACATAAATGTCAATGGGTACAGGAATCTTTAAAATATTTAGGAATAAATATTGTAGAGAAACATAGGCATATTTTAAGGCAAATTACCCTCTACTACAGAATAAAATAATAAAAAGACTCGAAGGAATGGAATAAATATGAGCTTTCTTGGCATGGCAGGGTAGCCTTGGTAAAGATGAATGTCTCCCCAAAGTTGTTATTTTTGTTTCAGTGCATCCCAGTTGGTAACCCTGACATGACAGTAAAAACATAGCAGAATGCACTTTTAAAATTCATATGGAAATATAGAAGACAAATGGTGAATTCTGAAGGTCTGTCTAAGCCTATAGTGTGGGGTGGACTAGCTTTCCCCAATTTGGCTTATTATTATACATCACAATTAAAAGATGTGATCAGATGGGTTAACAAAAGACCATCCAAAGAGTGGGTAAAACTCAAACAAGACTGGAGTCCAAATATTCATAGTACTTGTTGGATTAAAATGAAATTTAGGCCACCAAAAATAAAAAAAAGATCACCCCTTCATCCAAAGGACCTAAGCAGCTTTGAACAAGTTGTCTAAATTCCTGTAGCCAAGGCTCTCTCCTTTAGCTATGTTCATTAATAATCAGCAATTTATCCCTAGAACATATCAAAGCGACTATTTTTGTGGGTAAGAGGTGAAATTACTCAATTAGCACAGCTGTTGGTGGGCCCTGATTTGAAATCCTACCAGGAGATGAGTAATAATGGAAATAATATAAAGATCCCATATTTTCAGTATTTACAAGTCACACGTTTTTTACTGTGAAATCTGGATATGAGGCAGCTCTATCTAGACTTTTACCCACATTTGAGGAGTTGACCCAGGAGCAAGCTGGAACAAAAGGTTGAATTTCTAAGATATATTATACAATTTTGATCAAAAAAAGTTGTTGATAGAAATAAACAGATGAAAAGACGGGAGAGGGATTTGGACAAAGAAATGGATCTGTGCGAGTAGGTCTCTATATAAGAAAGAGACATACAACTTCAATTTGTGTAGCTCATAAGGGAAATGTTTATATATTACTGTATAGGTGGCTTTTGATTCCAGTTAAGATCATATTTTTGCTAGTAAGGAGGTGATCTGTTGGAGGGGTGCAGGGAAAAGGGAACATACTTACCCATGCAGTAGTTGTGTCCGGGAATTAGATGAGTCTGGGAGAAAATTATTAAAGAGATTCATCTTATGATAAAATGCCAGTTTCCCAGAGATCCCCAGACCTGCTTACTGAATGCTCCAGTAAAGGAGCCACCTTTAAAAAAAATTAATTTGTCATTCTGTTTATTACAAAGCTAGACTTTGTATTGCAAATTACTGGAAAAATGTAATCCCTCCTCCTGTGGAATTGTGGGATAGTAAAATGCCTTGCAATGGAAAAGCTTTCCCACCAAATACATACGCAAAAGAAGCACCAAAAAGAGGACAGGTATTTAGATATTTGTTTACCTTTTTTTAGCGTACTCAGAGGAGGAGTGCTCCCCAGCTAATAAGCCAGAATCGTTATCCAGGTTCTTTGAATATTACCCTGATCCTGAATAAGTAATGTACAATGAAATAGGTTATTATTTTATTGTAACTTTGCCCTAATGAAAAGGTTTAAAAAAAAAAGAAGCAAGCATTGTTTCTAAAGCAGTTAATGCAACTTTCTAATATTGTCACTGCAAAGCAAGCATTTCTGAGCTGCTCATTTAGCTGAAATCAATTCAAACCACAGGAGCCTAACTTTGAGAAGGATTTCCATTACAAATTCCACCTTAAGTTTTATGCGTATACACAAAGCATTGGATAGATGGGAACCGGTTTGCATGGGACTGTGTGTGAGAGAGAGTTATGAATTAGGACATTAGCAAAAGACTTATAAACAGAATAGCCTTTCATTTAATATTAGTATTAACTGATGATACCAAAGTGACCTTAAAAGACTTTGCAAATGCATGCAATAGATGCTGTTCATGCAGTGAGTAGAGCTATTGTACATTTAGCAAAGAGTCCTGTGGCACCTTATAGACTAAGAGACGTATTGGAGCATGAACTTTCGTGGGTGAACACCCACTTCGTCGGATGCATCCGACAAAGTGGGTATTCACCCACGAAAGCTCATGCTCCAATACGTCTCTTAGTCTATAAGGTGCCACAGGACTCTTTGCTGCTTTTACAGATCCAGACTAACACGGCTACCCCTCTGATATTGTACATTCAGTAGTTATTAGTATACAATCTTTGAAATTAGAACGGATACCTTTTAGAACCTATAACCTATTAGAACCTAAATCTGTCAACCCCCAGACTCTGAAATGAGGGACAGTAATCCTCAAAATGAGGGACAACAATTTTTTTTACTGAACATTTCCTGTATTTAAAAAAAGTATGTACAAGCATGCAAATAACCTGGACAATAACTTATTGTCATGAAACTAAACAGTGATTCTGTGTACTCAACGCACACTGTATGTGGATTCCTCTCTGACTGCTCCTTCTTACATTTTGGTGAAAGCTCTACAGCAGGGGTTCTCAAACTGGGGGTCGGGACTCCTCAGGGAGTCGCGAGGTCATTACGTGGGCGGTCGCGAGCTGTCAACCTCCACCCCAAATCCCGCTTGCCTCCAGCATTTATATTGGTGTTAAATATATTAAACAGTGTGTTTAATTTATTGGGGGAGGGGGGTCGCACATGGAGCCTTGCGATGTGAAAGGGGTCGCCAGTAAAAAAGTTTGAGACCCACTGCTCTACAGTTTCCCCTGGCTCTTTCTGTTAGAGAGCCTCAAGGACCACAGGACAACTTTAACAAATTGGGCCAGGTATAGGATGCCTGCACAATGTGGGACACCTGAGAGGTATGCTACATTAGAGAGAAAGGGCAGTCAACATACCAGTTACCATATTTTTCACTGTGATAGAGCCCAAAGGCTACCTGCTATTAGAATCAGGACTCCATTGTCCGGGATACTATACAAATACCTGAAGACATGGACATCTTACAAATTAACTCGAACCAAGTGAGGGAAGCACATGTGACAAACAGCAGGAGGGGAAGGAGGAGGATGGTAACAAAAAATGTGATCATTTGGCTACCTGGGCAGGTATAGGCACAATTGGATGACACCAAATCACTTGAAAGGTTGTTGTTGTTTTTTAAAAATTAATGGATAAAATCAGCATTCTCTGACTGCTGTTCAGTCCAGATAGTGTTTGAATGATTTCTTGTAGGCATCACAGCAAAAGTGTGAAGAAGAGGAATTTGATGGATGAGAGAGTAGTGGCCTCACTGCTTTAATTAAGGGTTAAAAAATGTCTGAAGGCTATTTTCTCCTTTTCATTGCCCCATTCCTGCAGCTTCTATGGCCCTTTATTTCCCCTTAGACTGCTAATTAATTGCATCTTTTGTTCTTTTTCCAGCCATTTCTAAGGGCAGGTTCCATTATCTAGGAAACGCTGGTTAAGATGTGTCACGCTGTGTCCTTCCTCCCCTGAAATATATTTAAAATATATTCAGCGCTCCTATTCATACAACTATGCTTTGAAGGGAAATCTCCTCTCCCTGCCAGAAAGAAAACTGGGGAGTGGAGAAAACTGTGGTTTTGAATGTCATGGATGGACCTAAGCAAGCTCTGAACTCTCCAAATGTTTGGGTGTTCAGATCCAGGGGGTTGGAATCGGCTTGTTTCCCAAGAGCACCTTTAAGCAGGCTATCCTGTATCTATGTTCGTTCTTTTTTTACTGGGTTATTTCCACACACTAGGTTTTGCAAAAGCAGAGCTAGTTATGGACAACTGCTGGTATACTCAGTGATTAGTCAACAAACCCCCAGGCCACCATTGGAACCTTCCCAAAAAAGCCAGAGCCGTGGTGTGAGCAGCAGTACACAAAGAGGAAAGCCTCGAAGAATACTTGTAGCAAGGAGACCAACAAAGGGGTTAAAACCTATCAGAAACAAAGCCTAATGTGATTCCTCACAGGACAAAACATGGGATTCAAATCCTAGCAGGCTAACCTTACAGGAAAAAGCTTGAGCTGAATTCCTATGAGGACAAACTGATCTATTCCTGACAGGACAAACTATTGTAGTTTGTTCCAGGACACCCTAGAAGAATCCTGGAAAGACAAACAAATAGGATGGAATCCCTCTGGACAAATCAAGGGGAGTCAGGAATTTTGCTAATTGGCTTTTCTGTTATTCTCCCACTGATATCTATCAGCAGGAAAGGACTCATAATTTTTTTCTGTGTAACCCTTAAAATAGCCCTATCACTTCAAATTAAAACCTCAAGGTCACACAGTAATTGCATAATAACTTTTCGTGAACTCCCGTACAAAAAGTGCGGCAGCTGAAAAGTAAACACAGAGATGTTTTGATTTCCCAAATTTGTGTACGCGAAAACTTACATTTATGAAAGTGACAGGTAAATAGTACTGGTTTAAATCAGGGACAGTGTGGACAGGCACTGTATCCCCTACACAACTGTCAGTGCACCATGAGCATGACATGAGACTCACTGTTACCTGAGTCCTAGCCCCACACACATTCTGTCAATGCATTCAGCTCTGCTCAGCAGTCCAGTCCTAAGGTCTTCCTGAGCAGAGATGCATAATTGTGCAGTGAATTGGTAATGAGTAGCATGAGAGCCAACATACTCATTTCACTTATGATCTAAACCAGGATTGGCAGGTTGGCCTCTAGGAACAATAGTGCGACTACCACAGCCTCTATGCTAATCTGATTCTCAGCAGTGCCTTGTTTCAGCTCTTCCCAATATTCTGCCAATCCCTGGAGCAGAATTCTAGTTCACCAAAAAGGGCTTTCAAATGTGCAAAAAAGAATCATTTTTAATTTTTCAGTGCCCCATGCCTAAAATTCCATGGGAGGCTTAACCAAAAATAACTCTGAGCAACACTCACAACTGGACACACCTCCCAAAGAGAAAACAGAGCCGAGCAAAGTGGAAAAAAGATGCCCAGAGGGAACACACACACAGCTTGACAAGACAGCTCAGTTTTGCTCCACAGACTTCAAAGCTAACAGAACATCAAACCAATCAGAGACCATTGACCAAAGAGGATGCAAATCCTGCCTTGAGGCAAGTACACAATCGTTTACAAAGGATATGAAGTCTCCCATGAACCTAAAACATCTCTCACACTGGCCACATGCATGAAGCAAGGGGGTTTGTGCAAATGCAGCATTTCTATGACACTGGATAGAATTTTGCTCTCTGTTATACGGCTCTAATTCAGAGTAACTCTATTGATTTCAGCACAATTACTCAAGTTTACGCCAGCGTAACAGAGCAGAATCAGGCCGATGTTTCCTGCCCCAAGGAATATACAGTCCAAGAATTCCCTCTCCCCAATTTAGAGCACTAGAGCTGTTGCAATGTGGTGCAATGTCATAATCCTAATTTTGGATAAATCATATTTAGAGTTTACATGCAGCGAGCTTTACATCTTCAAAGGGTTTTATTGAGGAGACTGCACTCGAGCCGTATTGCCTCAGCTGCAAGAAAGAACACCAAAGCTGGAGTCCCCTCAGTTTAAAACAGAGGAGGCTACTGGCAAGGCATCCTTGATAATAAAATTAAATTAAATTAAATAATGTTAATTATGGTACTGCCTAAGACCAACCAAGATTGTGCTAGGAGCCCATGACTTTGGAGTTCACTCTTCCACTTAACGCAAAATAGCCCCAATCTCCTGATCATCAACACATGTTGTACAGCCCTTCTCCACTTGGCCAGGCTTGGAGCAGTGACTGAAAATGGGGCAGGGCATACTCGGGGCTGGGGGGTGGGAGTGGAGTGGTGGGAGAGGATCCACATCTCCTTTCCTGGGATGCTGTTCAACTTATTTTCATTGTGTAAAATTGGCATTTTTAATGCACATCCAAGGTGCCTGGAGCTTTTGGATAAGGTGCTTCTTAATATAGTTCAGAAATCCAAATAAAAACATAGTCTCCACAACACCCCACTGAGGTATTATCATCCCCATTATACAGAACCAGAGAGGTTAGAGGTGGGATTTCCAGACACAACTTGGGAATTTAGGAGCACAAGTCCCATTCACTTTCTATGGCAAATGTGTTCCTAAGTCACTTAGGTGCTTTTGAAATCCCATCCTGACTGACTTGCCTAACTCCATGGAGGGAATCCATGCCAGCGCTGGGATTAGAATCCAGGATTTTCTGGCTCCCATGCCTTGGCTTAGACCAGATCTCTCTTGGGCCCTGTCTACATTGAGAGAATTTGCAACAGTGTATCTAGATGGGTGTAACTCAGGGGCTCTCAAACTTCATTGCACCGCAACCCCCTTCTGATAACAAAAATTACTACATGACCCCAGGACGGGGGACCAAAACCGAAGCCTGCCCGAGCCCCACTGCCCCAGGTGGGAGGCCCAAAGCCGAAGCCCAAGGGCTTCAGCCCCCGGCCGGGGGCCTATAACCTGAGCCCCACCACGGGGCTGAAGCCCTTGGGCTTTGGCTTCAGCCCCGGGTGGTGGGGCTTTGGCTTCGGCCCCGGGCAGTGGGGCTTGGCGTTCGGACCTAGGCCCAGGCACGTCTAACTCCAGCCTTGGCAACCCCATTAAAACGGGGTTGTGACCCACTTTGGGGTCCCGACCCACAGTTTGAGAACCGCTGGACTTAATCCAGTAACATACAGGGTAAAATGCACCAGCATAAACCCTACTTATTAATGGAACTGCATATCTATATTAAAGGTTTGCAGCAATGTGATTACATTGATGTAGCTAGCTAAGATTTTGTGCCAGCCTGTAATGCAGATGCTCCAATCAATGTAGTAACACGGTGTGAATTTCCTCAGTGCAGGTAGGGACTTAAACAGGGCTGAAAATTGCTGAACACCTTGCAAACAGGTGCCTCGTATCTTGGCAAGCCACAGCTGTTACATGATCCCTCCATTGGGCCTTCAAAGTTTTCCTCTGTAGTGGCACCTGCCTTTCCATCCCAGGGGCCATGTTTTCATTCTAGAATAGTCTGATGTCTCTGTACGTGTTAGAAATGTTTGATTTGTTTTATTTCAGAACCTCAAGCAAGCCACAGCTGAGCCCTCTCAGGTTACCGGTCTCTAATTGTCACCAGTTACAGCAGCCAGTTTGCGAGTAACAAACTATTTTTAAAAAATGGCCGACTAACAGCATGTGGAGCAAACGAGCCAGACTGTGCCTGCAGATGTTTCTGCTGCATGTGCCATCATTGGCAAGCTGGTAATTGCACACAAAATCTCAGCAAGCGTGTGTATGTGTTCGAAATGTTCTGGAAACACAGCGTTTGCCCTGAAACATTCTCCACCGTTTCTTGTGTAATATTTTATATATTGCAAGTGACTGTGTAAATAGTCATTACATCACAGGCTTAGCATTATCAAGTGGTGCAAAATACTAATATGGGGATTTGCATTTTGTTTCTTTGAGGTTTTAGGTTTTATTATTGTGATAACATTAACCCTTAAAATACTGCTTAGCAGAATGCTTTTTTCCCAACAAGTTGCACTGAGATAGTACACAAACCTTATATATTCATTTGCAATTACCACTACTTCTCACAAACACCCTCCCACCCCCGCACTCAACTGCTCAACCCTCCCACAATCCTCAGAGAGTGACCCAATATTCTTGAAAATTAACTAGGCAAACCCTGGATTTGCCCCACAACCGGACTCCCTTAAGCCTCATTCCGATTCAACCCCAAGCCAGATAACCACTTCCATCCATCCTACTTACTCTCTCTTGTGCCTTTTATGTTGCCATAGACCTGGATATCCACTCCAATCAATCTTGCTTCCCAGCTGGAAGTTCCCCATCTCTCTCTCTCTCTCTCTCTCTCTCACACACACACACACACACACACACACACACACACACACACACACACACACACACACACACACCCTATTCCCTGCTGTAGTGCATCTCCCAACTGTCTCCAACCTTTTGGTTTCCTTCTCCTGACTAAGAACAACAAGTGCTTGACCTGACCTGACTCCCAGAATATCCATCCCCACCTGAGCTACTTCCCAGCTCTTACAAAATCTAGGATCAGTTAAAAGAGGTTGGTTGGACTAAAATTTCTCTCCCTGTAGTGTTTGTACCTCAAATATTGCTAGCGCAGGAGAGCTAGAAAGCTATGCTAATTATAGGCTATTGTGATACTGTCTCTTTAAAATTAATCATGCATAATCACCAGTGTAAGGGGCCTCTCACAAGATGCAGATGCAGTCAGGGCCTGTGCTTAGAGTCTGCAGGACTTGTTATGCATCTAATAAAAGGAATGTTGTGGTTTCAACTTTATATCCCTGGTCTCTGTACTTCAGGAACCTGGAATGAGGCTACAACAGACTCACAAGGAACAGGCTCTTGGCTGCCTGGTTGTGTTAGAAAGCACAACACTAACTAGAAATGAGAGACAACATAAGAAGGTGCCTTTTTAGAGTAAAACCACACCTTGAAGATGGAATCTCAGCCTGAAAGAGACACTGATAAGCCGGTCATTGGGCATAGGTCCAGTTTACCCCAGAGCACCCAAGGCCTGGGACATGGCTGAGAGAGAGAAGGCTCACACAAGGGTGACAAGAGTGGTGATAGGGAATGGGAGATTATAAATTGCAGAGCTGTTTAGAACAGAAAGGAGAAAAACATAGATGGGAATTGATTGAAGTGATTCAAATTATGATACAGGGAGAACTGATTCATCTCTCCTGTGTAACCTATTGCATGAGACAAGAACAAAGGAGTACTCCTACAACCTAAAGGGCAGTGAAAGCAGAACAAAGCCATGAAAATGTTACTTTATGTTAAGGCGCCATCTGGAATTCACTGTTACAGAATGGCACAGTGCCAAATGTTGTGACTGCAATTTTCAAAGTAGTGGATAAAGGTCACTAGTAACATTTGAGGCTCAGATAATATGGAAAATGTATGGAGCTAAGGAATTTTCTCCCATGCTAACCCCATGCATAGCATTATTCAATTACATTGGTGGACAAATGAAGGGGGTTGGTCCCTCTTCTAAAGGAGCAGGTATTGCTGGGCGCTTGATGAGGGCCCAGTGAAACCTGTGTGTGATGTTTTTAAAGTCACATACTGTAAAAATACCATTTTAAAAGAAAAAATTCCTCCTCAAAAATCTCTCTGTTGCTCCAAAACAAGAGCTGAAACATAGAAACATCGCTTTTCAGCTGAGTGACCTAACATACATACTCATGGGCATACACATGTAGTTCAGATCGTCCCTTCAATCTTCTGTGCTCTCATGAGCTGGCAAGGTATTACATTTTCCAAGAATGCGGCTCTCTTTACAGAACAGTGCTCTGCAAAGTGTTCCTAGAAAGATTCTGAAGTTCAGAACTCATTCCCAAAGGAGACCCACTGCATCCCACTCGCATACCCATGTGCAGCAAAATCTGCCATATAACTCTGTCTGTTTACAATGTACACATGCTCAAGAATCACGTCAGTACTCAGAAAAATACTGTTCAAGCCGCTCAGCACTCAAGTTTGTAAAATTGTTATAATGTGGTGGAAAACATCACCTGGCTCGAAAAATCTAAGAGAACAGGCATAAGAGTTTGGATCCTAAGTCAATATTAGCCACAGTTTTATTAACGTTGCTTGGCTGTGGATGGGTAAGTGTTTTATGGCTTTATGCTTTTTCTACTCAGAAAGAAAAACCAAGGAGTGGAACAAAACAAAACAATGGCCATGATCTGTGCTTGTAAACACCCCTAGCCACAGTAAACTACTACACTATGGCTAAGTCTCATTAAGCTATAGCCTGTTCAAACCACACTCCTAATGAACGTCAGCCTTGTTACATCCTCCAATCACAACCCCTGCTCCTACAAGCTGTTCCATGCAGACTGAGCCCTGTGCTCCTGTATAGGCCCATTGATTTCAATGGGACTGTACACTGTGGATCCACTCACTCAAGACAGCTGGCTGGATCAAGACCGGAGCATATTCATCAGTCACGGCCCCTGCCCGTCCAAAACACCACTTTTCCAATTGTTTTGATGCCCTGGAAATAAATTCCGGATATGTCTACACTGTTTTAAAACCCACAGCTTCAGAGCCCAAGCCTGAGCATTTACACTGCTGTTTTTAGTGCCGCAGTGCAAGTCTGAGTCGGTAGCCCTGGTCTCTGAGATTCGCTTCCACAAGTTTTAAAACACAGTTAGGGAACTGCACAGCTGGGACGAAGGTTTTTGTCATGTAGAGAAGAAAGATGGTCCAGCACTTAGGGCGCTACCCTTGGAGTTGGAGGTCTGGGTTTCAGTCCCTGCTTGGCCACAAGCTTCTTGAGTGACCTTGGACAAATCATTTAGGCCCAGAGCCATATCAATGGAAATTAGCTCTGGATCTTCGTGGATCTGGACCTTATTCTTTCTGTGCCTCAGTTCCCCGCCTTTAAAATGGGGATAGTTGTACTACCCTACCTCCCGGGGCATTGTGGGAGTAAGTACATTAAAGATTGGGAGGTGCCTGGATACTACAGTAATGGGGGCCATATAAGTACCGTAGCTAGATATGCCCTTTAGCTTTTTCTATTAAGAAATCCCATAGAAGTGAAATCCTACAAGTGGCTGCAGGAAATGCCCCTCCCTCTGCTCTCCAAACTCTGGGGCTGTTCTCTTTTCACATTTCAGTCTCTTTTGGCACTGAAAATCTCTTATCTTGTGCTGTGTGTGAAGCAAGGACCATGAAATGGATGGCGTGTGGAAGGCATTCACCTATCGCCTTTCCTCTTCTATTTAAATCTCTGCAGCATTATCTTTCCAGCCCTACCTCAGAGCAGAAAGGGACCCGTTTCCCTTGTCCCTTGATTATCCGAGGTGAGGAGCTAACTGAAAAGGGGCACTGTGGTTGTATTTCTACCTATTTTGTTTAATTTCCTTCTCCTTCCCCCCTAGCTCCAGAGATAGAGGCTCTTACCTGATAGAGTCAGGGTGGAATAATAATAGGGGTCCTCACCAGCTTGAGCCCAGGAGAAAGGCTGAATGGGTCAGTTAGTTCCTGATAATCTGCTACCCTTAGGCCAGAGCCAGCCCAACTGCTGCTAATTTAAGCAGTCCCAGGTGCAGTTGTCATCAATTAGTGAGGAAATGAGGCTGTAAGGGTAACTGCTGCAGGAAACAGTCAGACATTTCTAAGATGGGCTAAGGCGATAGCATGATGGAGATAAGGCGGGGAAAGCTGTCGAACTTTGTGAAACTACAACCCACGTGTAGTTAATTTTCCTTTTCTTTATTATAACTTTTTGATGTATGTTAGCTCTGAATCCACTAGTGCTGAGTTTTCAGTTATTTTTGTCATTTGGCTGGTGATGATGACAACGGAAGTAAATAAATTAGCATGTTATTGTCAAGCTCCATTTGAAAGCAAATTCCACAACACCTTACTTTGCCATTCCACATTTTCCAAATTGAAAAGATCCAAATGGACAGCACCCACAAAAGAGTCATATTTAGACAACTAAGGTGGCACAAACAATGAAGTGTTAAAAATAAAGTGAAATTAGTTTGAAAACAAGAAACGGACACTTTTTTGCTAGTAACCTTGCAGTTTGTGAATATTAAGGGCTCCCTCTAGTGGGTTGCTCTGGCTTTGTTATAGATCTTTTTTCCTTTTGATTTTACCTGCCAACTGCCCGAACTGGAGATAATTTAGTGTTCTTACTAAGTATGTCTACACTATGGGATTACTCCAAATTTACAGAAATCGATTTTGGGCAACCGATTGTATAAAGTCGAGTGCATGCGGCCACACTAAGCACATTAATTCGGCGGTGTGCATCCATGTACCGAGGGTAACGTCGACTTCCGGAGCGTTGCACTGTGGGTAGCTATCCCATAGTTCCCGCAGTCTCCCCCGCCCATTGGAATTCTGGGTTGAGATCCCAATGCCTGATGGGGCAAAAAACATTGTTGCGCGTGGTTCTGGGTACATCCTCCCTCTCCCTCCGTGAAAGCAATGGCAGACAACCGTTTCACACCTTTTTTCCTGGGTGAACTGTGCAGACACCATACCACGGCAAGCATGGAGCCCGCTCAGCTCAAGACAGCAGTCATGAACATTGTAAACACCTCGCGCATTATCGTGCAGTTTATGCTGAACCAGGAACTGAAAAACCAGGCAAGGAGGAGGCGGCTACGGCAGCGCAGCGACGAGAGTGATGAGGACATGGACATGGACACAGAATTCTCTCAAACCATGGGCCCCGGCGCTTTGGAGATCATGTTGTTAATGGGGCAGGTTCATGCCGTGGAACGCCGATTCTGGGCCTGGGAAACAAGCACAGACTGGTGGGACCGCATAGCGTTGCAGGTGTGGGACGATTCCCAGTGGCTGCGAAACTTTCGCATGCGTAAGGGCACTTTCATGGAACTTTGTGACTTGCTTTCCCCTGCCCTGAAGCGCCAAATACCAAGATGAGCGCAGCCCTCACAGTTGAGAAGTGAGTGGCGATAGCTCTGTGGAAGCTTGCAACGCCAGACAGCTACCGGTCAGTCGGGAATCAATTTGGAGTGGGCAAATCTACTGTGGCTGCTGTGATGCAAGTAGCCAAAGCAATCGCTGAGCTGTTGCTACCAAAGGTAGTGACTCTGGGAAATGTGCAGGTCATAGTAGATGGCTTTGCTGCAATGGGTTTCCCTAACTGTGGTGGGGCGTTAGATGGAACCCATATCCTTATCTTGGCACTGGAGCACCAGGGCAGCCAGTACATAAACCGCAAGGTTACTTTTCAATGGTGCTGCAAGCAGTGATGGATCACAAGGGACGTTTCACCAACATCAACGTGGGATGGCCAGGAAGGGTTCATGACGCTCGCGTCTTCAGGAACACTAGTCTGTTTAAATGGCTGCAGCAAGGGATTTACTTCCCAGACCAGAAAATAACTGTTGGGGATGTTGAGATGCCTATAGTTATCCTTGGGGACCCAGCCTACCCCTTAATGCCATGGCTCATGAAGCCATACACAGGCAGCCTGGACAGTAGTCAGGAGCTGTTCAACTACAGGCTGAGCAAGTGCAGAATGGTGGTAGAATGTGCCTTTGGATGTTTAAAGGGTCGCTGGCGCACGTTACTGACTCGATCAGACCTCAGCCAAACCAATATTCCCATTGTTATTGCTGCTTGCTGTGTGCTCCACAATCTCTGTGAGAGTAAGGGGGAGACCTTTATAGCGGGGTGGGAGGTTGAGGCAAATCGCCTGGCCGCTGGTTATGCGCAGCCAGACACCAGGGCGATTAGAAGAGCACACCAGGAAGCGCTGCGCATCAGAGAAGCTTTGAAAAACAGTTTCATGACTGGCCAGGCTATGGTGTGAAAGTTCTGTTTCTTTCTCCTTGATGAAAACCCACCCCCTTCATTGACTCATTCCCTGTAAGTAACCCATCTTCCCCCCTTCGATCACAGCTTGCTTTCAAAGAAAATAAAGTGACTATCGTTTAAAAATCATGTATTCTTTATTAATTGATTATAAACACAGGGAGAGAACTGACAAGATAGCCCGGGTGGAGTTTGGGAGGAGGATAGGAGGGAAGGAAAAGGCCACTAAAAAAGTTCAAAATAATGACAGCCTTTTTCTTGGGATGTCCACTGGGGTGGAGTGGCAGGGTGCACGGAGCCTCCCTCCCCCCGGCATTCTTACATGTCTGGGTGAGGAAGCTATGGAACTTGGGGAGGGAGGAGGGAGGTTATACGGGGGCTGCAGTGGCACTCTGTGATCCTGCTGCCATTCCTGAAGCTCCACCAGATGCCAGAGCATGTCCATTTGCTCACGCAGCAGCCCCAGCATTGCATCCCGCCACCTCTCATCTCGAACGTCCCTCCTCTCCTCATGTTGGTCCCCCCTGTCCTCACGTTCACTGGCATCTTTCCTGTACTTTGCTACCGTGTCCTTCCACTTATTCAGATGAGCTCTTTCATCGCAGGTCGATTGCATGATTTCCAAGAACATTTCGTCTCGCGTGCGTTTTTTTCGCCGCCTTATCTGAGATAGCCTTCGGGACGGAGGAGGGAGGCTTGAAAAATTTGCAGCTGCGGAAGGGAGGGAAAAAAGGTAGAGAAGTATTTAAAAAGATACATTTTACAGAACAATGCTTATACTCTTTCACGGTGAACAACACTATTCACATTACATAGCACATGTGATTTCGGTACAAGGTTGCATTTTGCATCTTAATATTGAGTGCCTGCGGCTTTGGTGTTAGAGATCACAGATGCAGGTCCGGGCAACAGAATTCGGCTTGCATGCGGCCATGGTAAGCCATTGTCTTTCGGCTTCTGCAACCTTCATAAAAGCAGCACCCTCCTTTCCCACATACCAAGCAAATAGGGTGACCAGACGTCCTGATATTATCGGGACAGTCCCAATTTTAGGAGACTTGTCCCGCGTCCTGACCTTACATCGGTCGGGACGCACTTTGTCACGATATTGGGACCATCTGGTTAGGACCGTCCGCAAGCTGCTGCCAGCGCCGCTCACCTCTTCCTGGGGCAGCTCCCGGCGTGCACGCGCCCGCCGGCAGGAGCCTGCATTGCAGCCCCAGGTACAGAGGCGGCGAGGAGGTCTCCGCTGCATGCTGCAGGGATGGGGCTTGCAGGCGCCGGCAGCAGCAGGGCCGGCTCCAAGGCTTTTGCCGCCCCAAGCGGCGGGAGAGGGGGGGGAAAAAAAGCCGCGATTGCGATCGGCGGCAGCTCCACCGCGCCGCTTTCTTCTTGCCTGGAGCTGGCTCTGGGCAACGGGCAGAGAGTGTCCCCCCCCCCCCCCCCCAACCTGACCTGACCCGCGACCCTAGGAGCCAGAGGGACCGGCCTGCCGGATGCTTCCCAGGAGCCACTCCAGGTAAGCACCGCTGGGACTCACCTCGCCCCCTGGCAGGTCCCTCGGGGGGGGGGCTCTGCGTGCTGCCGGTGCCTGCAAGCCCTGCTCCGCGGCTCCGGCAGCTCCCATTGGCGCCTTTCCTGGTCAATGGGAGCCACCAGCCACGGAGCTCACACTTGTGACGGGCGCAGCACGTGGAGAGTCTGGAGACTCCCCTCGCCGCTCTCACCCTAGGAGCCAGAGGCCTCCCAGCAGGGCTGGTGAGTGCAGCCAGGGAAGGGGGCAGGGTGTGATGGAGGGAGTGTCTGGGAGGTGTGTGGGGGGCGCTGGGCTGTGAGGGTGTGGAGGGCGCTGGGCAGTGGGGGAGGTTTGTGTGTTTTGGGGTGCTAGGCAGTGGGGGCCTGTTGGGGGGATGCTGGGAAGAGGGGGAGATCTGTGTGTGTGAGGGCACTGGGCAGGGGGGGTCTTGTGGGGCATTGTGTAGTTGTGGTGGTGGGGCTGTGGGGAAGGGCACAGGGAGGGAGGAAGGGAGGGGAAATCTGTATGTATTGGGAAACTAGCAAGTGGGGGCGTTCTGTGTGGGGTGCTGGGCAGCTGTGGTGGGGCTGTGGGTGGGTGGGCGCTGGGTAGGGGTGGTGGTGTGCACAACACTGTGCATTTGTTGTGGGGGAGCTCTGGGCATAGTGGGTTCAGGGGGCGCAAGGCATAATGGATCCAGGGGGCTCTGGGCAGGGGAGCTGTGTGGCGCAGCCTGGGCCCACCCCCAACAGGAAGGGGCATGCTGGTAGCACAGGGCCAGCTGGACCAGTGTGCCTCTGGCCATGCCATGCATGCCCCATTTCCCCTGGCTGGCCCTGCCCTTCCTGCTGCTCACCTCCTCAACTGAAGGCGGGGGTAGGGAATGCAGGGGTGGCTCCCAGGAAATGGCAGGCAGGTCCCTGAGGTAAGTGTCAGAAGCTGCATCCTCCTCCCCAGCAGAGTGTGTGCAGACCGGTCCACCTTGCTCATGGCAGAGCCAAGGAAAGGAGGCACCTGCCTCTGCACATGCTGATTCTATGCAGGGCAGGCCAGGGCTGAGAACTGCTAAACTGCTGCCCAGGTCACTTACCCACATTAGCAAGCAGGGATTGCACCTGGCAGCGTACATCTGCTTGATGTACAATTGGGACGCCATTTGTCCCGATATTCAGGTAACATTTTACATTTGGTAGTTAAATAGAAAATTAGTTGATTGGGAATGTCCCATTAAACCCGATTGTGATCGGTTATCTACTGGCAATTTTGGTTTTTTGGGTTGTTTTCCGGTGTAACGCAAATTTACGGTAGGAATATGTAGTTTACAGTTCTGATCCACAGTGCATACCGTAGGACAAACTACAGTGGGCATGTAATAACACATAAGAAGCACAGAGACTGCGCAGTTCTTTTCAGTGACGAGCTAACGGTCTTCAGCCGAAAACCCCACCTGAAATGGCAACGGCAAGGGAGGAGCCAACTACCAAAAAACAAAAAAGACAGTACAGATACAGGAGAGAATGGGAAGCCACTTATACCTGGATTCGGAAATCCTATGAGTGTGATTCAAAAGCCTTTTGTAAAGCATGCAGGAAGGAATTTAGCATTTGCCATGGTGGTGAGTCTGATGTTAAGCATCATGCTGAATCAAAAAATCATGGACAAAACACCCAGACTCAGAAGAGCAATATCCTGGTCTCACATTTTTTCAGCAAGCCAAATGAATCCTTCAATAACAAGGTTATCGCTACTGAGCTAACTCAAGTTTACCACACAGTAGTCCATCAACACTCCTATCGCTCATGTGACTGTGAACTTAAACTGGCGCCTACCTTGTATCCAGATTCAACGATTGCGAAGCACGTCAGCTGTGGCCGGACTAAAGCGGAGGCATTGATCAAAAATGTGCTGTCACCGCTCTCAATAGAATTTTTAAAAGACCTCAGCAAACCAGATGGTCCCTATTTCTCAGTTGCCACAGATGCATCTAACAAGGGCAATGTGAAAACTTTCCCCTTATCACTGAGATACTGGACACCTGAACATGGGGTCCAAGCTAAACTGTTAGACTTCTGTGAGCAAAGCGAAGAGACTGCAGAAGCAATAAGCACCACATTACTTGAAAAACTTGCAACACACAAACTAGACCTAAACAAAGTGTCTTCCTACTGTGCTGATAATGCAAACGTGAATTATGGAAAGCGACAATCAGTGTACCAGAATTTAAAAAAACAAAATGAAAATACCTTGCCAGCAAACTGCCCTGCCCGTGTTGTGCACAACGCCGTGAAACATGGTAGCAATACCCTACAAGTTGACATTGAGACTCTGGTGATTAAGATGTTCAATCATTTCAGCAGTTCCTCTAAGAGAGTAGCAGCATTGAAGGATACGTTTGACTTTGTGGATATGGAGTATGCCACTGTACTGCGCCATGTTCCGATGCGCTGGTTGAGTCTTTTCCCAGCTGTAAACAAGCTTGTAAATATGTGGCAGGCTGTTAAGTGCTACTTTGTTTCTCTGGGCAGTGAGAAGTGCCCAAAATTTCTATGGATGCTGTTCTCAGACAGGGAAAACGGTGAACAAGGTGAGGGGCCTAGCAAAGTTGAGGTTCATCTGTTTTTCCTCCAGAATGTCCTGAAAATCTTCAATGATACTGTGCTCTGTTTGGAAAATGAGAGTATGACAGCATGTGAACTGTATGCCATAATGAATACTCTGAGAACTAAACTTCAGCAACGGAAAAATGACATATTCTTTGGCTCCAAAGTTGAAAGTGCATTAACTGAGATGCTGCCTGTCACTGCTGCATGTCTCCAGAAAGACTTCATGAAATTTTACGATGTGTCGATCCTATATTTGGAGAAATGGTTTGATTTTTCAACAACTGGCTACTTGTTCAATACCAGTGCTTGAACATCAAAGTTAATAGGGTATTCGAATACAAGGATCTGTCTGCGGCCATGACAGCTGTAAACCTTCAGAAAACAGTGGAACTTGATCAGCTCTCTCATGAATACTGTATGATCAAAGACATCAACTCCAAGTTGGAGCCTGGAAACTATTCAGTTAGGGAACTCTGGTCTCAAGTGCTGAGAAACAAGGACAGTAGCACTGAATTCCTGAACATGGCAAAGCTGGTGTCATACGTGCTCAGTATACCCGTAAGCAATGCATACTCAGAGCGTGTATTTTCAATCATGAAAGGTGCATGGACTGATGTCCGGAATCGAAGCAGCATAGACTTGGTGTGGAGTGAAACCCTTGTAAAAATGAATTTCCGGATGAGTTGCAAGGACTTCTATAGCTTTGTGATTACCCAGAAGCAAGTCATGACTATGGCAAAGTCATCCAAGAAGTACTAGACTTCTGGCATATCTGAGAGGTATGCAAATTGGGAAGTTGATTTATTGACTGAATAAAAAACCCGGCCCTTTACCCCTGTTGTTTGTTTAGTGTACAAATAAATCTATATGTTTAAATATGTATTATGACTAAGTCTATAATTTAGACTCACTGATTCCAGACCTCTGTGATGTCGTTTGCTTCAGCTGTCAGTGGCTGAAGCTGGGGTTGGAGCAGGACCAGCTCCAGGGTTTTTGCCGCCCCAAGCGGCGGGGGGAAAAAAAAGAAAAAGCCGCAATCACAATTGCGATCGGCGGCACTCCAGCAGCAGCTCCACCGCGCCGCTTTCTTCTTCCGCGGGAATTCAGCGGCAGGTGCTTCCCTCCGAGAGGGACCTGCCACCGAATTGCCGCCGAACAGCCCGACGTGCTGCCCCTTCCCCTTGGCCGCCTCAAGCACCTGCTTGCTGGGCTGGTGCCTGGAGCCGGCCCTGGGCTGAAGGCAGGACTGGGGGCCTCCCATCTGTGACTGCGGCTGGAGCCAGAGCTAGAACCAGGACCCTTTGCTCCCCTGCCCTGCAACTGGATCTGACTTCGCAACCAGGATTCTGTGCCCCTGTCCTGCAGCTTCAGCCGGGGGCTGGAGCCGGAGCCCTGTGCCCCTGGCCCCGTGGCTTCTACTGGGGGCTGGAGCTGGGGCCATGAGTCCTTGCCCTGTGGCTTGTGGTGCGGGCTGCAGCAGGGGCTGTACAACCCCTCTTGCAGCTTCCTAGGGCTGTATGCCCCCTCTCGTGGCTCTGGTAGGGGCTGTGCACCTGTGTTTATCGTCATTGTCTCCCCCCCCCCCGCTTGCCCCCTTCCCACTCCCCCCGCTCACCCAATGTGTCCTGATATTTCACTCTTGCGATCTGGTCACCCTACAAGCAAAGCCTATTGAGTGCTGCAGTTTTCCTGTTAACGTGCAGCAGCAGTAACCAAACAACCCCCCCCCCCCAATCCAATTCTCTGGGATGATCGCTTTATCCCTCCCTCCACCACATGGCTGGTATCAGGGAAGATCTCTGCAGAAACCAAACTAACCCCCCCCACATCCAATTCTCTGGGATGATTGCTTTACACCCCCTTCCCCCACCCCCACCTCCACCCCCACCCCGCTTGGCTAACTGCAGGGAAGGATTTCTTTTCAGCCACAGGCAAACAGCCCAGTAGGAACGGCCACCTCTGTCCCTTTAATTAAATTCCCGTATTTCAACCAGGTTACCTGAACAATATCACTCTCCTGAGGATAACACAGCGAGATAAAGAACGGATGTTGCTTGAATGCCAGCAAACACCGGGACCATGCGCTGCCAGGCTTTGTCATGCAATGATACCAGATTACTTGCTACTAGCATGGCGTGGTCAAGTGTCCTACCATGGAGGACGGAATAAGGCTGCACTGCCCAGAAACCTTCTGCAAAGGCTTTTGGAGTACCTCCAGGAGAGCTTCATGGAGATGTCCCTGGAGGATTTCCGCTCCATCCCCAGACACGTTAACAGACTTTTCCAGTAGCTGTACTGGCCGCGAATGCATCCCAAGTCCGCAGGGCAAATTAATCATTAAAAAATGCTTGCTTTTAAACCGTGTTTTATATTTACAAAGGTACACTCACCAGAGGTCCCTTCCATGGCTTCATGGTCTGGGATACCACCTTGGGAGGGTTGGGAGGGTACATCAGTCAGGCTGAGAAAAAGATCCTGGCTGTTGGGGAGAACAGAGTGCTGTGTGCTCTCCGCAAGCTCGTCCTTCTCCTCCTCCTCCTCCTCCTCATCTTCCCTGTCCGCAGAATCCTCAGGCATGGCTGAGAGTACCCCCTCCTCGGAATCCATGGTCAGGGGTGGGGTAGTGGTGGCGGCCCCCCCTAGAATTGCATGCAGCTGAGCGTAGAAGCGGCATGTCTGCGGCTCTGACCCGGACCTTCCGTTTGTTTCTTTGGTTTTCTGGTAGGCTTGTCTGAGCTCCTTAACTTTCACACGGCACTGTAGTGAGTCCCTGTTGTGGCCTCTCTCCATCATGCCCTTGGAGATTTTTTCAAAAGTTTTGGCATTTTGTCTTTTGGAACGTAGTTCTGCTAGCACGGAATCCTCTCCCCATATAGTGATCAGATCCAGTACCTCCCATACGGTCCGTGCTGGTGCTCTTTTTTGTTTCTCGGACTGCATGGTTACCTGTGCTGATGAGCTATGCATGGCCACTTGTGCTCTTCACGCTGGGCAAACAGGAAATGAAATTCAAAAGTTCTCGGGGCTTTTCCTGTCTACCTGGACAGTGCATCCAAGTTCTGATTGCTGTCCAGAGCGGTCACAATGGTGCACTGTGGGATAGCTCCCGGAGGCCAGTACCGTTGAATTTCATCCACATTAACCCTAATTCGAACCGGCAATGTCGATTTCAGCGCTACTCCCCTTGTCGGAGAGGAGTACAGAAATCGATTTTAAGAGCCCTTTATGTCGAAGTAAATGGCTTCGTTGTGTGGACGGGTGCAGGGTTAATTCGATTTAACGCTGCTAAATTCGACCTAAACTCATAGTGTAGACCAGGCCAAAGTCAAATTTTGCAAGTGAAAACAAGAATCCAAATTGCAAAAGAAAGCGTCTGCTACATAAAGAGTAGTGCACATTCTAAGTCCTCACTGGCGAAGGCCATAGGACAGAGTGGCAGACTTGAATCTATGATATATGTCATACTGCTTAATTATTGAAGCCATCCTATTTACAAATAGCTGAACATAAGGTGGAAGGAAACAGATAAACACAGTGGTTTTCATAGAATCATAGAATATCAGGGTTGGAAGGGACCTCAGGAGGTCATCTAGTCCAACCCCCTGCTCAAAGCAGGACCAATCCCCAACTAAATCATCCCAGCCAGGGCTTTGTCAAGCCTGACCTTAAAAACCTCTAAGGAAGGAGATTCCACCACCTCCCTAGGTAACCCATTCCAGTGCTTCACCACCCTCCTAGTGAAAAAGTTTTTCCTAATATCCAACCTAAACCTCCCCCACTGCAACTTGAGACCTTTACTCCTTGTTCTGTCATCTGCTACCACTGAAAACAGCCTAGATCCATCCTCTTTGGAACCCCCCTTCAGGTAGTTGAAAGCAGCTATCAAATCCCCCCTCATTCTTCTCTTCTGCAGACTAAATAATCCCAGTTCCCTCAGCCTCTCCTCATAAGTCATGAGCCCCCTAATCATTTTTGTTGCCATCCGCTGGACTCTTTCCAATTTTTCCACATCCTTCTTGTAGTGTGGGGCCCAAAACTGACAGAATACTCTAGATGAGGCCTCACCAATGCCGAATAGAGGGTATCTACCACTCCTCCAAGTTCAGTGTCATCTGCAAACTTGCTGAGGGTGCAATCCACCCCATCCTCCAGATCATTAATGAAGATATTGAACAAAACCGGCCCCAGGACCGACCCTTGGGGCACTCCACTTGATACCGGCTGCCAACTAGACATGCAGCCATTGATCACTACCCGTTGAGCCCAATGATCTAGCCAGCTTTCTATCTACCTTATAGACCATTCATCCAGCCCATACTTCTTTAACTTGCTGGCAAGAATACTGTGGGAGACCATATCAAAAGCTTTGCTAAAGTCAAGGAATAACACATCCACTGCTTTCCCCTCATCCATAGAGCCAGTTATCTCATCATAGAAGGCAATTAGATTAGTCAGGCATGATTTGCCCTTGGTGAATCCATGCTGACTGTTCCTGATCACTTTCCTCTCCTCAAAGTGCTTCAAAATTGATTCCTTGAGGACCTGCTCCATGATTTTTCCAGGGACTGAGGTGAGGCTCACTGGCCTGTAGTTCCCCAGATCCTCCTTCTTCCCTTTTTTAAAGATGGGCACTACATTAGCCTTTTTCCAGTCATCCAGGACCTCCCCCAATCGCCATGAGTTTTCAAAGATAATGGCCAATGGCTCTGCAATCACATCCGCCAACTCCTTTTGCACCCTCGGATTCAGTGCATCCGGCCCCATGAACTTGTGCTTGTCCAGCTTTTCTAAATAGTCCCGAACCACTTCTTTCTCCACAGAGGGCTGGTCATCTCCTCCCCATACTGTGCTGCCCAGTGCAGTAGTCTGGGAGCTGACGTTGTTCGTGAAGACATTGAGTACATTAGCTTTTTCCACATCCTCTGTCACTAGGTTGCCTCCCCATTCAGTAAGGGGCCCACACTTTCCCTGACCTTCTTGTTGCTAACATACCTGTAGAAACCCTTCTTGTTACTCTTAACATCCCTTGCTAGTTGCAACTCCAATTGTGATTTGGCCTTCCTGATTTCACTCCTGCATGCCTGAGCAATATTTTTATACTCCTCCCTGGTCATTTGTCCAAGCTTCCACTTCTTGTAAGCTTCTTTTTTGTGTTTAAGATCAGCAAGGATTTCACTGTTAAGCCAAGCTGGTCGCCTGCCATATTTACTATTCTTTCTGCACATCGGGATGGTTTGTTCCTGCAACCTCAATAAGGATTCTTTAAAATACAGCCAGCTCTCCTGGACTCCTTTCCCCCTCATGTTATTCTCCCAGGGGATCCTGCCCATCAGTTCCCTGAGGGAGTCAAAGGCTGCTTTTCTGAAGTTCAGGGTCCATATTCTGCTGCTCTCCTTTCTTCCTTGTGTCAGGATCCTGAACTCAACCATCTCATGGTCACTGCCTCCCAGGTTCCCATCCACTTTTGCTTCCCCTACTAATTCTTCCCCATTTGTGAGCAGTAGATCAAGAGGAGCTCTGCTGCTAGTTGATTCCTCCAGCACTTGCACCAGGAAATTGTCCCCTACACTTTCCAAAAACTTCCTGGTTTGCTAATTTGTATTACAGAAGCACTTAGAGGCTCCAATCTGGATTGCATCTCTTTGTGCTAGACCCAGTTATGTTCATCCTAGGCTCTATGACCTGGTCTACAGTACAGAGTTAGGTTGACATAAGGCAGCTTACGGTGACCTAATAATGTCAGCATCTGCACTACAATATTCCTCCCACCGACATACCTCGCCTGCTACATCAACTTAATAACTCCACCTCCACGAGAGGCGTAGCACTTTAGTCAACGTAGGTAAGTCAACACAGTGACAATGTAGACTCTGCATTGCTTACGTTGACTTACATGGCCTACAGGAGGTGTCCCAAAATGCCCCATGACTGCTCTGGTCATCGTTTTAAACTCCGCTGCCCAGCAGCCAGGTACACAGGAACTAGTCCCTCCCCTGTTAAAGGACCACAAATTTTTGAATTTTCATTTCCTGTTTGGTTGGTGTGGAGAGCTGGCAACTTCCCAGCTGAGCATGGTGGCTACACACTCCAAACATGTTTCTGCCTGGTGTACAGAGGAGGTGGTAGATCTCCTGGGTCTTTGGGGAGCAGGCACAGCTTCGATCCAGCCATAGAAATGTGGACATCTATGAGCAGATCATTCAGGGCATGGGGGAGAAGGGCTACAAGAGGGACCTCCAGCAGTTTCGCGTGAAAGTAAAGGAACTGCGGCAAGGGAGGTAAGCAGTCATAGAGTCATAGACTTTAAGGTCAGAAGGGACCATTATGATAATCTAGTCTGACCTCCTGCACACTGCAGGCCACAGAATCTCACCCACCCACTCCTGTATCAAACCTCTGTCTGAGCCATTGAAGTCCTCAAATCATGGTGTAAAGACTTCAAGGTGCAGAGAATCTTCCAGCAAGTGACCCATGCCCCATGCTGCAGAGGAAGGTGAAAAACCCCCAGGGCCTCTGCCAATCTGCCCTGGAGGAAAATTCCTTCCCGACCCCAAATATGGTGATCAGCTAAACCCTGAGCATGTGGGCAAGACTCACCAGCCAGACACCCAGGAAAGAATTCTCTGTAGTAACTCATATCCCACCCCATCTAACATCCCATCACAAGCCATTGGGCATATTTACCGCTAATAGTCAAAGACCAATTAATTGCCAAAATTAGGCTATCCGATCATACCATCCCCTCCATAAACTTATCAAGCTTAGTCTTGAAGCCAGATACGTCTTTTGCCCCCACTACTCCCCTTGGAAGGCTGTTCCAGAACTTCACTCCTCTGATGGTTAGAAACCTTTGTCTAATTTCAACTCTAAACTTCCTGATGGCCAGTTTATATCCAGTCACTCTGGTTTGGCACCGCAGTCATACCGCTGTTACAAGGAGCTGCATGCTATCCTCTGCGGTGACCCCACCACCACCTTAAAAGGCCTTGTGAATATATTGGAGGAGAAGTCACGTGCCACAGCAGGTAGTCCTGAAGATGAGGTGTTGGACAAGAAGAAGGAGGATGAGAATGGGGGACAGGCGACCGGGGAATCCATAGTCGCAGCGACCCAGGAGCTGTTTGTAACCCTCGTGCAGTCCAGCGAGTCGCAGCACTCCAGCACATGAGCATGATGCCGGGAAAGGATCCTCTGGTCAGTATGCAGTTCGCATTGATATTGCAGGGCCACAGCTTCTCATTTACTATGTTTTATTCGTGTTACAAAAAGTAGTGAAATAACCAGTGAAGGTAGCGTAGCTATCTGCTTCTTATTGCCCGGCACAACCAGGCAGAGGGAGCCCTGCGAAACAGTTTATGTGCCGGACTGGGATGTCACGTGACTCCTCCACAGAGATCTCAAGGAAACTTTCCTGTAGGTACTCTGCAATCCGTTGCCGAAGGGAGGGCAGCCTTATTTCTTCTGCTGCAGTAGGACACTTTCCCTCACCACTCATCTGTTAATTCAGTAGGCATCATTGCAGCACACAGACTAGCAGCATACGGACCCAGTCTGCAGCCGGATACATGTGGCAGCTGTTCCCTTTCTGTCTTCGTTACTCTAAGGAGTGAAATATCAACTAAAGTCACCGCTGCCTGTGGGAAATGGTGCCAGTATTCAGTTCAATTGCCCGAACAGCAAACCCTAGTATCTGTGAGTCATCCCCCCCACCCCCCCCCACTCCCAGGCTGTACTTACCATGGATGGGACAGCCAACGCACTCAATGAATACCTGGCCGAAATGCAAATGCATCAATAAAGGGCAGTGATTTCAATATAGCAAGTTTTCCATATAGCTTGTCTATGCACTCTCAATAGCACCTCTGAGCCCTGTCCCTGGGGGGACTGTCACATCAAGCAGTCACTCCTCACCAGCAGTCCCAGTGGAGGGGCCAGGAGCTAAATGGAGTGTGGGGCCCCCCACTTCTCACCTAGGGAGAAGTAGGTGGAGGCAGGTAGCTCCTGCTAGCTGCCCCACTGTGGGGGTGTGATATGCCCCTGGTATAACCTAGACTGCAAGACCACTGAGTCCCCTTAAACTCTTCAGCCTGGGCTGTCTCTCCCAATGCTTTGCTAGTGATAAGCAGCAAATCCCTCCAGGTGCTGTGATCACTCAGCCATCAACAGGCAGTGGCACACACAGGCTGAGTTGCATGAATGCTCTTTAAGCCTCAGGGAGACTTCAGCCAATTTCCCCAGCCCCCAAGCCTTGCACCGCAGGGACGTCCCATCTTACACTGCACAAGACCTTCTCTTGAACAGTGCAAGCTCATTAATTAGTTCACCATTTCATCAAAGGAAAGTGGACATGCACCAGCCTTTGTAATCTGAGCAGTTTCCCCCCAGGTACTTTAGACAAACTCACTGGTAAGGATAAAATATTAACATAAGTTTATTAACTACAGAAAGATAGATTTTAAGTGATTATAAGTGTTAGGCACAGAGGTCAAAGTTGGTTACACAAGAAATAAAAAGAGAATCACTGTCTAAATGCTAAACTTTAACAGACCAAGCAAGATTTGAATCAAACAGCTTTTCTCGCCTGATGTTTTCTGATGTTCTAGGCAGCTTACAGTTCTTAATACACAGGCTGAGTTCCCTTCTCAGCCTGCGACCAATCTCCCCAGTTCAAAGTCTTTGTCTTCCAAACAATCTTCCAGGTGTTGAGATGAGGGAGGAGAGAGGCCAAGTGATGCTGTCATCGACCCTCATTTATACTTTCTCTCCAGGTGCTAGAAAGATCCATGTTGTGATGTGGGGGTTAGGTAGCCCATTGTGTACATGCTCTCTCTGAGGAGACTCTGGGATATTGGATTCTTCTTGATGGATCATCAACGCCTGTCTAGCCAAACTAGATGTAAATCTGTCTTGTCAGTGTTAGTCGCTCCTTTGTTGCCACTGGAAGGCTAGCTGTGGGCATTTCCCACTTACCACATATTTCAGTAACAAACATGTATCAATACCTCATAACTTCACATACAATGACAGTACCTATAATCCAACAGGCTAGTAATGTTCAACAGAGCAAGACTTTTTAAATGATACCTCACAAGGCATGCATTGTACAAAACATATCATATCACTGTGGTGAATATGGAGGTTCCAGGGTGCTATTTTGACATACAGAGTGTCACAGGAGTGCCTGGGAAGGTGGGATCCCGGGGCTGCTGCCCCCAACCCAGCAGGAGGAGACAAGCACTGAGTACCCAGAGGCAACAACTCAGCAACACTGAGCATACCCAGTGTACACCCTCCCCCCAGCTCATGCTGCTTGGCGGATAGAGACTTGGCTGGCTCTGGCAAGGGTGCGGGGTCTGGGGGGGAGCTGGGAGTTATGACTCTTGGGTTCTTGCCCCAGCTCTGGGAGGGAAGTGGGATGTAGGGATTAGCACAGGGTGGGGTGGGGGGAGTGATATTTTGAGATCACAGCACAAGGTGCATTTGCAAGGTTACGTTACTACACACACAGCACTCACAGCAGGGTGTCAAAAACACATTGGCTGGCACAACACAACAGACATTTCTGTGGGTCATTTTTTAAATCATCTTTGAAAGCCTTCCTGAGCTGTATAGCTTCCCACTGAGCTCTCATTATAGCCCTGGTATCTGGCTGCTCAAAATCAGCAGCCAGCCAATCCCCCTTCACACCGGCGGAAACTTCTCTCCCTTTGCTCCACAGATATTATGATGCACACAGCAGGCAGCTATCACCATGGGGATATTTTTTTCACTAAGGTTTAAGCTAGTGAATAAACTGCACCAGTGCCCTTTGAGATGGCCAAAGGCACATTCAACAGTCTTTCTGCCCTGCTCAGCCTATTGTTGAAGCGCTCCCTGTTGCTATCCAGGTGTCCAGCTTCATGAGCCCCGGGAGTAAAGGGTAGCCTGGGTCTCCCAGGATGACTATTGGCATTTCAACATCTCCAATGGTGATTTTGTGGTCTGGAAATAAAGTCCGTGCCTGCAGCTTTCTGAACAGGAATGTGTTTTTAATGATGCATGCGCCATGCACCTTCCTGCGTTGGTGTCGGTAAAACATCCCCGGTGATACACCAGTGCTTGCAACACCATAGAAAAGTAGCCCTTTCTGTACTCTGTGGCAAGGTGGGCTGGGACCAAGATAAGGATGTGTGTGCCATCTACCACCCCACTGCAATCAGGGAACCCCATTGCAGCAAAACCACCCAGTATCTCCTGCACATTGCCCAGAGTCACAGTCCTTCTTAGCCCTAATAGCCCTGCATACAGAGATCACAGCAACGCCCAGGGTGAATTTCCCAACTCCAAATTGATTCCTGACTGATCAGTAGTAGTCAGGCATTGCAAGCTGCCACACAGCGATCGCCACTCGCTTCTCCAATGTCAGCACAGCTCTTATTCCAGTGTCGCTGTGCTGCAGGGCTAGGGAGCTCTGCACACAGTTCTAGGAAAGTGGCCTTGTGCATACGAATGTTTTGCAGCCACTGTTCATCATCCCATATCTGCATAATGATGTGATCCCACCAGTCACTGTTTGTTTCTCGGGACTAGAACCGGTGCTCCACCGTGTTCAGCTGCTCCGCGACTGCGATTTTTTTTTTTCTTTCCATGGCTTCCAGCAGGGCTATATAAAAGGAATTGCCATATTCTGCCTGGCAGCTCCTCTGGTAGCTGTGGAACTATTGCAGGATCAGGCACATGGTGTTCACAATGCTCACCACAATAGTGCAGAGCTGTGCCAGATCCATGCTTCTCTACAGGTGGCGGACATGTGGGTGATGTTAGGCTTTTGAAAACAGGCATGAAATATTATGGGCTGTAGCTGAAATTAGGGGAGGGAGAAAACTGCATCATGGGGTATTCACGCCATGTTCCCAATCATCCCTGCAAGAATGTTTTGCCCCCATGGGGCATTGCAAACCCTTCCCATAACACCTTGCGCTAGATAACTCAGTTGCACAGCTATCCCACTGTGCAACTCAGCCTGGTGAGTTGCACAGTGGGATAGCTACCCACAGAGCATTGACCCATGCTCTCTGGGTCAATGCAAACACTGCTACTGAGGACGCACTCCACCGACACAAGTCGCATAGTCACAACTGACTTACTTACTGTGGTGTCTGCATGTCAACTTAAGTCGATTTAATTGTGTAGTGTAGACCTGCCCTATGTCATTTGGGCCCTGAGGTTGTGCTCTGTAGGAGTAGTATGGTTCCATGCAGGACAGCCTCCACCCCAGCTCCAACGCCAATCAAGCAGGATGGTGGTAATGGGCTCAGTTAGTGCAGTGGTTAGGGTGCTGTCCTGAGACTTGAGAGACCCAGGTATATAGACTCTACTATAGAGACTTCCTGTATGGCCTTACATAAGTTACTTGGTCTCAGTCTGTGCCTCAGTTCCCCATCTGTAAAACAGGGACAATACTATTTCACTACCTCACAGGGACATTGTGAGGATAAACATGTTAAAGATTGTAAGGGGGCCATATACATTTCATAGTGCTCACAGCTTCCACATTTGCATACACCTAATGACCAGGAAGTCCCACCTCTAAACGGGGTGGAACAGTACTACAATTCTAATACATAGACTGCACCAAAGGGTCTGTACTTGCAACCCCTTATTCAGGTGGTGAAGTTAATCTCCCCTAGCCCTTGCTCAGTCCCCATCCAAAGACCATTAACTTAGGCTTTGTGTAAAGGGATGAATCTCACTGGATAGCATAGAGGGACTCATGAAATTTGGACATTAATTTTGTTTGTTTGGAACGGCTATTTTGACTGTTCTTTACTTGGTCAGGTTTTGAAAACACTTTGGAGTAATTTTATCTTCTTTCCTTTTAATGTCAGGGATTGTTTAATGACAGATCGGAGCCATTTAAATGAAGGCAATTTAAAATCACTTGATTTTACACAAAATAAGTCATTTTAAAATCAGATTGAGGCTTGGTAAAACTATTTTAAAATGTGTGCTATTGCCATTTTAGATTTAAATTTGTAATGAATTAAATTATAAAAGCTTTTTAAAAAGCATGCTGCTAATGGTAAAGTAACATTGAATTTTACAAAAACGCTATAAGGCAAAATATAGTGAAAATTAAGGTCCAGATCCAGCAAACAAGCAGGTACATAACTTTACTCACATGAATAGTTCCATTGACTATTTAGACTTTCAATAAAGTTGGTGAACATTTTATATACATGGGCCAAAACTTTCGAAAGGAGCAGACTAATCTTAAAATCCTAAACCCATATGTAGGCACCTAAGGGAGGGATTTTCAGAAGCAGTTAAATGATTGAGAAGCACAAGAGCCCATTGACTTCAAATTGCAAATGCTGATGGAGCAGTAGAGCCTGATCAACCATTTCAGCTTTCTTGACTTGTGGAAGTTCAATCTACTGGAGGGTGATATTGGTTGCAAATATATCATGGGCTCTTTATCAGTTTTGTGGCTGATTGTATGTTGTTTTCACAGTAAAGATATTGATGAGACCTTGCACTTGTCTTTCACAATACAGAAGAACTTTCTAAGCATGAGACTTCTTAGTAGATTAAAAAAAAATCTATGTAAAATCTGAAATTCTACTAACAATTAGGAATCTAATTGAAGGACTCTAAATTCAGAAAACTAGGGAAATGTGGTCTAGATTATATTATTATGAAGTGGGTGCACAACTGGTTGAAAGACTGTACTCAGAGTACTTATCAGTGGCTCATAGTCAAATTGGGAAGACATATCTAATATTACCACAAGGGTCAGTCCTGGGTCTGGTACTGTTCAATACTTTCATTAATTACTTGGATAATGGATTGCGGAATGCAGTTATAAAATTTGCAGATGACACCAACCTGGGAAGGGTTGCAAGCATTTTGGAGGACAGGATTAGCATTCAAAAGCACCTTGATAAATTGGAGAATTGGTCTGAAATCAGTAAGATGAAATTCAGTAAGAAGTGCAAAGTACTACACTTAGGAAGGAAAAATCAAATATACAAAGTAGGGAATAACTGGCGAGGCAGAAGTACTGCTGAAAGGGATCTGGAAGTTATAGGGGATCACAAACTGAATATGAGTCAACAGTGTGATGTATTTGCAAAAAAGGCTGATATTCTGGGGTGTATTAACAGGAGTGACTTATGTAAGACACAATAAAAGATGTGGACAAATTGGAGAGAGTGCAGAGCAAAAAAAAAAAAAAAGTTTAGAAAATCTGACCTACGAGGAAAGGTTAAAAAAAACACGCATTTTTAGCTTTGAGAAAAGAAGATTGAGGGGGCGGGGAGATATTAAGAGCCTTCAAATATATTAAGGGCTGTTATAAGGAGGACAGTAATCAATTGTTCTCCGTGTCCATTGAAGGTAGGACAAGAAATAATCATCTTAACCTGCAGCAGAGGAGATTTAGGTCAGATATTAGGAAAAATTTCGAACTATAAGGGCAGTTCAGTTCTGGAACAGGCTTCTAAAGGAGGTTGTGGAATCCCCATTATGGGAGGTTTTTAAGAACAGGTTAGACAGACACCTGTCAGGCATGGTCTAAGAAGTATACTTGGTTCTGCCTGACCAGAGGGGGATGGACTAGATGATCTCCTAAGGTCCTTTCCAGCTCTTTCCTTACAATTATATTACTCCATGACTCTATAATTAAACAAGTATAAAGCACTTCCTTTAGCAATTTTGCTATAAAACGGGAAGAAAATAAAGAATGAAAAATCTGCAAATTAAAAATGTGATATAAATTTTTTAAATTAAATTTTAAAAAGTTATTTCAATTTTAACTCTTATTTTTATCCATGCTGGTTAATGGCTTTTAGCCATGATAAGGAAACATCAACCATGGATGAAATAAAGGACCAAGAGGAATATAAAATCATGGAGGTAACATCAGTCCTTCTAAAAAGCAAATTCTCCAGCTTTTTATCTGCTGGATCTGTAGAGGCAATAGCACTCTGTACTGGAATACTTCTTTTCACCAAGGAGAAGATTTTGGAATCCAACTTAGGGGATAGAACCAAATCTTGCCTGCTTGTCCTTTGGTTTTGGGGTTTTTTTGGGGGGGAGGTTGGTGTTTGTGGGGGTTGTTTTTGGTTTGTGTTTTTGTTTTTTTATATGCACAGGGTGAGAAATTTTTAGGAATGGATTTTGCTTAGACTCCCTGGCGTACTGATGTTCTCAGATGGCAGAGGAAAGGACCTTTTTAATTTCTTAGGTAGAGCTTCAGCAGGGATGCTGGTCTACACTAGGAAGTTAGGTCAACCCAGCTATATTATTCAGGGGTTTGAAAAATTCACACCCCTGAGAGATGTATTTAAGCCATCCTTAACCCCAGCGTAGACAGCACTAGATTGACAGAAGTCTTCCATTGACCTACCTACTGCCTCTCAGAGTGGTGAATTTACTACAGCGATGGAAGAACACCTCCCATCACAGTAGTGTCTGCACTACAGTGGCACAGCTGGAGTAGTGTTTCTAGTGTAGATATAACCTATCTCCATCTATAGCTATCTCCATCCTGAATAGAGAGGAATATAATTTTTAGAACCAGTTTATCAGTGTCCCCATAGCGAAGGTTCTGCATTCAACATCTGAGACTCTATAGGAGCACACATAGGAGGTGGAGGAGTCAATCTTATGACAAAGAGGAGGAAGCCCCTTTAAAGTCCCTTTTTGATGCTTTTCCCAACAATTTATAAGCCTTAATATTCTAAGAGGGGAGCCTGGGGAGAACAGGGACAACTTGGCAGGGGACTTTGGTGGGTAATGGTGGGCTTATCACCTGGGCTTTGGGATAGAAAAGGGCGGGGGGGGGGCGGTCAATGAATGTGGAGCAATAGCAACTGGATCCCTCCTTGTAAAATCCCTGGGAGGGGAGAGCAAGTTAAGATGGGTTGGGTTGGGTTGATCTTTTATTGTAACTGAAAGTCATTGTGCCTGGGAAATCTGCCCCCTTTATGACAAGAAATAATGGAAGCTCTTGGTAAGGATTTGGGGTACAGATTAAAGTGCTGTAAATTAGAGCTACTATACCTTGTTTCCAAAAGCTATTCGAACAATGATAAATGCCCACTGAAAAAACAGTAGATAACTTAATTAGCTAGTTAGGCATTAATGTATCAGGGGAACTGTTTAAATTAAATATTGATCGATTAATAACAATTATTTACAATTACTTAGACGGACATTACCATAATTGACACTTATTGATAGAATTCAAGTACTTAAAGTAAATGGCCTGCTGCCCAGGGTCCTGTATCCTTTTTCTATGAATCCCTTTACACGCCCAAAAATGTCTTCAAGAAATTTTTAAAAGTTATCCGAAGATGCCTCTGGTCAAATCAGAAACCAAGAATCCAAACGGAATGGCTGGAATGTTCCACTGAGATGGGAGGCTTAGTGCTACCAGATTTTAAGATATATTATAAAGTGGCACAAATCAGACTGCTAGTGGAATGGATCTCTGCTGGAAAGAATCCATCGTGGATACAGCCAGAACAGAAACTGGCAAACCCAATCTCATTTATTTGCGTGCTAGATCCAGAATCTAAAATTCTGGCACCCATAAAACATAACCTTTTACCTAAAAGTGCACTTACTAATTAGGCATATTGGAGGCACTTGACTGAAGAAATATTGGGGAGCACCATAACTATCAAAAATAAGAAATAGTGTTTTCATACCCATGCTGAATAAGAAAGTATTTAGATGTTGGAGCAATTATCACAGTGATAAGTGGAAGAATTTCTTTAGAGATGGACAACCCTTAAAATAAATAGATGAAAGTGATATATGAAAGAATGCACAATATGAGTTGATACAGATTACTTACTTTATTGAAAATCACTTTCAGAGAAGAAGTAGGGTGTCCATATTTTTCCAAAGAGAAAACGGGACACCCCATGGGGCTGGCTCAAGGCCCCCTTCCCTCCCCACACAGGGCCAGCCCAAGCCCGCCCTTCCTCCTACCCGCATGGGCTGGTCCGAGACCTCTCTTTCTCCCCCATGCATGGGGCTGGCCCAAGGTCTGCCTCCCCCACCCCATGGTTTGCTCTTGCCATTTGATGATCAGTTGGCAAAAGCAAATGGGACAAATGCCCAGTTTTGCCAAAAAAGTCAGGACACCTGGGACAGGGCTTAGAAAAGGGAGTGTCCCGGCCAAAACGGGACATATGATCACCCTAAGAAGAAGGGAACCAACAAAGCATTAGAAAATTTCATACAACGGTTGATGACCTCTTGAGGTCCCTTCCAGCTCTATTCTTTCTACGATTCTGTGATGAAATAATGAATTTAACACACAATCTTTCAATGAAGTAAAAATTAAAGCAATGCAAACCATAATCTCATTACTAAATATAAGTTACATGGTGAATTTACATCTCCCACAAGGTAATGTGCAAGGAAATCCAGTTTTATGTTCTTTTCAATTGATTTGAAATGAAATGTTTCAGGTCAATTCAATAAAATGAAACATTCCAGTTCAGATTTGACCCCTCAACCTGAAACAAAATATATCATTTTGATTTCCCCAACAGAAAAAGGGTGGTTTTTTTTGGTTTTTGTCTAAACTGACATTTTCCCATGGCAAATTTTGATTTTGCATTTTCTGAAGGAGAATTCCCGACCAGCTCTAGGTTAGAATTTGTGGAGCTAAAGGGTATTAAAAAAATCTGAAATTCAATAACAAAAGAAAACCACAACCAAAAAGAAATATAAATGCCACAGTTTAGGAACACAAAATTGCTGTTCATTACAGAATATCACAATCTGACTCTTCTATACATTGTATTATATATTCTGGATAAATCTGATGTTTCTTAAAGATGACAAAAATAGAGACATCGGATACATTGTTCACATAGCTGTCACAAAACTATTTGGATTGTTAGGTTTGGCAGAAGGATGAAGATGGCTGGAGTCTCCAGAAGCAATGTCTCCCACCAGAACTCTAGCTACCAGCATGAGCCTGAATTTGGTGTCAGCCTGACAATAGCAATTGGAATAACTGGCATCTCTGGCAAAATAAATTCCTAGGAATAACAAAAAGACCCTACAAAACAATTAAGAATTAAACCCCACTTATTTTAGATGCTAGTGCAACATTAAGGTCAAGAAACCAACCTCTCAGAGGTTAGGGAACTTCCATTAGATAAGGTTGCCCTGACAATACTTCAGCTAATTTGCACATCATAAATTTTATGGTATATCTTATCAATAATACAATAAGCTTGTTAAGGAAAATAGGAAAAGCAAATAATTATTTCCAATGTGGCCAAGTTAGCATTGTCAGAGGTACCTTAACAAGGGTAGAATGACTAGGATATCTGGCAAATGGCCCATAATTTTGCTCGGTCCAAGGGCAAGCAATGATTATTTTAAGATATTGTAGCTCAAGAAACAGCAAAGAACATTATAAGCTATCAGTAAGTTAGAAAGCGCAGGTGATAGCATGCATACTGTCTAGACTGACTTCTCCCTTCTTGTCTCCCCCTTCCTGTTCTATGAGCCCTTTTCTTTAATATTCAGCTTGAGGGCTGGTCCTGGTGCTTCTTGGGAGCAGTGTTGGGGTGGGTGGCTTGTGTGTAGGCAAGAAGTGCCAGTGAGTGATCCTGCTGAACTTGCTACTTTGACCTAATTGGTAGGACCACTGTTTAGAAAAGTTTACTCGTACTGAAACGTAAGTACAGGTTTGCAAAGTGTTTACTAGCCCTGACATGACACACAAACATTGACCCTATCAGCACGAGTGTCCTCATTTTTATTTTTTACATGTTTTATTACTAACTGTTAATTATATAAGATTCCAATAATTTAATAAAAAACTTAATTTGTCCCTCAGTTGCAATTCACCCTTCCAGAACAGTGTGAGATCAATGCTGCTGCTGTCATCAAAAGCAGTTCCTAATTCCACATTCAAAAAGAACTACCACAGTCCTATTGGGTTTTAAATGTCCAATATATTCTGCGCTAACTTCATTAGGCAGTTGTAGCTTCTTTTGACCATGAAAACTAGAAATGTTTACAGTGTCATAATAGGAGAGGTGAATTGAGGTACCTGAACAGAGGAGGGGAGAACTGTGGGTCAAGGGGTGCATGATGGAGCTTTCTAGAGAAAGTGGGACATTTCAGTTTCTGGCTGACTTGCATGGAAACTGCTGATTTGACAGGAAAATGGCTGTTCCTTCATTAGCTCTCTGAAAACTATATTAAAAAGAGGGAATGTCAGTGAGATTTTTTTTCTGGCTATATGGTAGATTAGAGTGAGAAGGTCTTTACAACAGCATTTAGGACAACTTAATTTCCAGTGCTAGAGCATAACACAAACAAAAACTACTTTTACTCACAATTAAGGTGCACAGTTACAGCAGACTAACCTCCTAAATGCTTAGAACATGTGACAGTCAGATATGCCAATCTGTTGATACAAAACCATGAAGACCCAGGGCTCTGTGACAGGTAGCCCGGAAGCCCTGGGGTCCCCAACCCTTGGATATTCCACATAGCGAGGCTTCCTGGAGCTGTGGGCCCCAGAAGTCCAAGCTCTCCAGCAGTCCACCAGATGAGCTGGCATGAAACCAGGAAGGGGTCAGATGGAATCCTGCTTGCGGTTTGTCAGAAGTTCATTGAACCCAATACATTTCCATGAGACATTTCAGCTTTGGCAAAACAGCATTTTCCAATGACAATTCCCAGCTACCACTGGGGAAGAGCAGGTATCTAGATAAGGTACTTATATGGCACCTGTTATCATGGTACCTGAGTGCTTCACAATCTTATAATATATTTATCCTCACAACACCCCAGTGAGATAGGGAAGTGGTATTCCCATTTTATAGAAAGGGAATGAAGGTACAGAGACTATGTGACTTGCTCAAGGTCACACAGGAAGTCTGTGGCAGAGCAGGGAACTGAATCTGAGTCTCTCAGGTCCCAGGCTAATGCCCACAGGACACTCAAGAAATCTGCTGCCTTAGGCAAAACTTCAGTGTGCCTCTCCCATGCCACGCAAATTTGCATCGGTCTTCACCGGAGGGAAGGGTGTAGCTGCACTCTGCTCATTAAAGGAGCAGAACGCAGCTAGGGAGAGCATTAATTCTTTATATGGGTTTAACAGCACAATGCATATGCTAACAAACTTAAACAAAGACTTTTTTAAATTTGTTAGCATATGTATTGTGCTGTTAAGTTGGTCAGGAGTCCTCAAGAGGGGAGGGGTTGGGTGGACGGAAGGTGTTTAAACAGTGTTTTTGATTCCTGCTCCAGACTCTGGACTATGAACATATACTGATGGGAGCATTCTAACCAAGGGACTGAGGACTTTAAGGTAATTTGAAGCCTTCATATTTCCATGATCCTTTGCAGATGGACTAACGAGTTGGTTATGGTAAAAAGACCATTCTAGCCTCATTGATTGCTGATTTTTCCCTTGCAATGGACAAAGATCAGATGTCTGCTGACTTTCTCACAAGAGTCAGCAGCCTTTGATACCTGTGGTATAAGCAACATAGCCCTTGCTTGAGTGGTTTTGTTCTTTATTCTCCAAATGTCAAAGCCTGTTCCCATTGAACTCAATAGCAAAACTTCTTTTGATTTCAATGGGAGCAGAATTTGGCACCAAGAGATCAGAGAATGTGATGTTGATCAATTGCTTATCTGTGCAGAGACAGTTCTCATGCACGTTCTGCCAGGCTGATTTTGATTGCCATCCTGTATGTCATGCTGAGGAAAATAATAAAACAATTTGGGCTGCAGTTTTATCAAGATGCACATGGCACACACAGTTCTATGCCTCTTTTCTATCAAACCCACATGGCGCGGCACCTTTGCTTTCCTAGTGCCTGGCGGAGAGCAATACTTAGGCTTTGTCTACACTGCCAATTTACAGCGCTGAAACTTTCTTGCTCAGGAGTGTGAAAAAACACCCCCCTGAGCGATGCAAGTTTCAGAGCTGTATAGTGGAAGTGTAGACAGTGCACCAGCGCTGGAAGCTGCGCTCCCAACACTGGTAGCTACTCCCCTCGGGGGGGGCGGGGTTAACAGCCACGTTAAAGCGCTACCGCGGCATCAGGAGGCATAAGGGATGCACTGATAGTGTGTTAAGGGAAAGTGGGGTGATTGTCCTTCCTATCTTCCTTTCATTTAAGAAGTTTTCAATTTCGGGTGCTGCTGGATCCTCAATGACACCTGGAAGTACAGGTGGCACCAGGGGCCCAAAGCATCATTTTACAACTTTAAAATTTTAGACAGGTAACAGGAATGTCGGAGGGAATGGGGAGAGCGTGAGGACCCCGGGCTGGGGGGCGGGGTGGGGAGGAGTCACAAGGAAGGTCATGTGGGGAGGTCACATGCCCCCCCCTTGTGTCCCTCCCATGAGTGCAGTACCAGCAAGAAATGATTTCTACTTGCACCACTGGAGCCCTGCCATGGGTGCACACTTGGAGGCAGAGAGTTCTGGGGCGAGTTCTGCCTGAGGGACAGGACAAAGGTCAGGCTCCAAGCAAAAATCTAGTCGGCTTCCAGTCACCAAGGAGATGGGGAACACCCCACTGTGGAGGCTGCCTGACATGGAGGGGACTGAGAGTGAGGTAAAGTGCAACTAGCCTATTCCATACCCCCCTAATGCACCCCTCCCCCCTCAAATCCTAAGCTCTATGTGAATTTCTCTTTTTCTGTCTGGTACAAGACTGCTATACACAAGACATTTTCATGTTCAAACTGTGTTAGGAAAAGTCACATGTGGAAATTATGATATTTTTTCATTTATGGCCTCTAGTCTCACTTCTAGTTCCAGTGAGCCAGGACAAACCATTTTAACCACACAATTCAATTATGAAAAAGTTCTATACGTCTTCAAACTGCAGATTTCGATAAACCATGTAAACTGTTTCTCTCACACACACGATTACATGAACCCATTTGAAACCAAACAGGCAAGGGGTTGCAAAGCTTTAATAAAACCCCTCACAGATCTATAGATCTGATAAAGGGACCCAGAGCTACACATTCATAAAATAGAAAATAAAATCTTTATACATCACAGTTTATATTCAGCACTCAGGAGACATTCATCATTTGTAAAAAGCGACAAGGAGTCCTGTGGCACCTTATAGACTAACAGCCATATTGGAGCATAAGCTTTCTTGGGTGAATACCCACTTCATCAGACGCAGGTGACATCATTCATCATTTGGTGACTCACATTAACAATTATCAACACATATGGAGGGAACATATGGAGCCTCCAGCATTTATTTTGACCACGCAAATAAAAATAAAATAAAATAAAATAGATACAAACCACTGAAAAATTTGCCAAAGGGATGGGTTCTGAATCCTCTGTAATCGTAGATTTTAGAGTCTCATTGTCTTCCAAAAAAAGTCTATGTTTTTTGCATATTCACTGAGTGTATCACTGATCTGCACCATTTAAAAATTATAAAACACAACAGAAATCATGTGTGTCATAAAAAGTTTTCATATTTCCCAATCTGTTTGAATTAATAGAACACCCAACCTCATCATATCAGACAGAGTGCCATTCTGCAAAGGTAGGATCTGAATTCAAAGTTTCCCCAAGTTTGTGGGGGAGATGGAGTCAGATAAGAGATTATGGTTTGGAGATGAACCAGATGTGAAGTTTGGATCTGGGAAAGTTTGGATCCTTACTCAGGGGTTTTCAGATCCAGGAGTTTGTTTTAAACCCGTCACTACATAGGCCAAGTACAATAGTTGTGATAGTTTTGTTAAGAGGCTACTTACCGGTAACTATGGTTCTTTGACAGTTGTCACTATATATTGACATTCATGAGTGTTGCTCCAGTACTTCATAGATTTCAAGCCCAGAAGGGACCATTATGATCATCTAGTCTGACCTCCTGTATAACACAGTCTGTAGAACATCTCCAAAATAATTTCTAGAGCAGATCTTTTAGAAAAAAATATCCAGTCTTGATTTAAAAATGGTCAGTGATGGAGACTTCACCACAACCCTTGGTAAATTGTTCCAAGGGTCAATTACCCTCACTGTTAAAAGTACACACTTTATTTCTAATCTGAATTTGTCTAGCTTCAACTTCCAGCCATTGGATCATGTTACACCTTCCTCTGCTAGATTGAAGAGCCCATTATTAAATATTTGTTCCTAAGGTAGATATTTATAGACTGTCACTCCTTAGCCTTCTCTTTGTTAAAATAAATATATTGAGCTCCTTGAGTCTAGTTCTATAAAGCATATTTTCTAATCCTTAAATCATTTTCATGTCTCTTCTCTGAACTCCCTCCAATTTTTCAACATCTTTCTTGAATTGTGGGCACCAGAACTGGACACAGTATTCCAGCAGCTGTCACACCAGTGCCAAATACAGAGGTGAAATAACCTCTCTGTTCCTACTTGAGATTCCCCTGTTTATGCATCCCAAAATTTCATTAGATCTTTTGGCCACAGCGTCACATTGGGAGCTCACGTTCAGCTGATTATCCACTACCCCCAAATCTTTTTCAGAGTCATTGCTTCCCAGGATTGAGTCCCCCATCCTGTAAGTATAGTCTACATTCTTTGTTCCTATACATATATGTTTACATTTAGCCATATAAAAATGCATGTTTGCTTGCTCCCAGTTTACCAAATTGCTCTGAATCAGTGACCTGTCCTTTTCATTATTTACCACTCCCCTAATTTTTATGTTGTCATCTGCAAACTATCAGTGATGATTTTATGTTTTCTTCCAGGTCATTGATAAAAATGTTAAATAGTACAGGGCCAAGAACCAATTCCTGCAGGATTTCACTGGAAACACACCCACTTGATGATGATTCTCCATTTACAAGTACTTTTTGAGACCAGTTAGCCAGTTTTTAATCAATTTAATATGTGCCACATTATTTTTACATTGTTCTAGATTTTTAATTAAATGTTATGTAATACCAAGTCAAAAGCCTTACAGAAGTCTAAGTATGTTACATCAAACACATTACCTTTATCAGCCAAACTTGTAATCTCATCTAAAAAAGATATCAAGTTAGTTTGACAGGATCTACTTTCCATAAACTCATGTTGATTTGTATTAATTATTTTATCCTCCTCTAAGTCTTTATTCATGGAGTGGCTAATATGGGACTCAATTATCTTGCATGTGATCGATGTCAGACTGATCAGCCTAAGATTACCTGGGTCATCCCATTAACCCATTTTAAAAATTGGCACAACATTAGCTTTCTTGCAGTCTTCTGGAACTTCCCCAGTACTCCAAGACTTATTGAAAATCAACATTAACGGTCCAGCAAGCTCATCACCCAGCTCTTTTAAAACTCTTGGATGCTGATTTAAAACTGTCTAATTTAGTAGTTTCTGGTTAACATCCTCCAGAGATACTAGTCAAATGGAAAAAGTGTTATCACCATATTATGAGACTATATCAGCTGTTTTTCCCCCAAATACAGAAACAGAAATATTTATTGAACACTTTTGCCTCTTCTACATTATTATTGATAATTCTACCATTTCCATCTAGCAATGGACCAGTACCATGTTTAGGATTCTTTCTATTCCTAATATGTTTTAAAAACTCCTTATTGTCCTTAAAACTTCTGGCTGTAAATTTCTCATTGTGTCCCTTTGCTTCCCTTATCAATTTTCTACAATTCATAACTTATTATATTTACTCATTACTAGCAACTCTCCTTTTCTTCCATTTGTTACATATAGTCTTTTTTATAGCTGCCTTTACTTCCCCTCTAAATCAGGTCAGCTTTTTAATCAGCACAGCCTTCTTCCCCAATTATGTTTTTTTGGAAATCTAGTAGTGTGTTCTTAAAATTATTTCCAATTATCATTCATATTTTTCAGATTAAATTCTTCCTCCCAGCTGATTTGGCTAATAATTGTTTTCAGCTTTGTGATGTTAAGAACAAAATTAATCAAGGAACCAAAGGACATGGAGAAAAGAAATTCTTGAATTCCTTATACTCCACTGCTAGGAGCATGGACAACAAACAAGAGGAACTGGAATCACTCAATTATGAGCATACATTTGATCTAGTTAGTATTACTGTGCCTTGCAGGATGACTCGCATAACTGGAATGTTAAAAATCAATGGTTACAGTCTGTTTAGGAAGGATCGAGTGGGCAAAAGGGGAGGGGGAATGGCATTCTAAGTCAAAAATGGCATTACTTGTTTCCAAGTCACTGATAACTTGGAAACAATGATCCTGAATGCTTACAGATCAATGTTCTAACAGTTAAAGCATGAGATCGAGTATTAATTGGTGTTTGCTACAAACCACCAAATCACACTAAGGAACAAGATGACTGCCTCCTTATGCACCTATATATAAAGCGTAGGAAAAATGCTGTGTGAGCATCAGAGACTTCAATTTGGAAGTCTCGTGATGCCAATACTAAAACATCCTTGGAATTTCTAAACATTGTAGGTGACAATTTCTAACATAAAAAGCATTGCAGCCAACAAGGGGGAATTCTTTTACTTTCCTTCTTTTTAGGTTGCTTTCCCCTTTGGTTGTTTTCCATTTGTATAAAACTAGCCGTATCAGATTCCGTGACGTGTTCACTCACTATTCTTCTTCTAACTGTAAAACATTTTGTGATACTTTGTATGGAGGATGGCATATAAAGTCAGTTACATTGGAATGCATTAAAGTTTTATTAAGGAGGCACACTACCTTGAAAATTGCTCATATACTAGTGAGAACCAGCCCAAAATCTAATAGTGTCTTCCTAGTCCGCTAGAAATGCAGCCTCCAGATATGCAGGAGTTACTGTGGCAATATGATGCTTTGTATGTTATGGAACGAAAGCATAAGAAAACTACACCAATTAGAAATTGACTCTTGCCTGAATGCACACAACAGAATAGAATTTGGTCTGTAATCTATGACTTTTCTTTTCTTTTCAAAAAAAAGATGATTGTGGTACATTAAACCAGCCTGGTGTGCTTCTGCCTATGTAAGATTAGTAAGGATTCAATTGTTTTCTTAGAAGAAGGGTCAAATAAATCAGTCCCATAGGAATCAGCTAAAGAAAGAGGCTGCAAATCTTGATTGGTGGTGCTTACAAGGTCAACATTCCCGAGTATAAAAGCATTAAATTCCCCCTTTCTTTTCTCCCTGCCAAGGAGAGTGGGGCACGTTAGCCATAGTGCGCATTCACCATGTTCAGAAAAGATTGTAAGTACTGGCCTCCCTGAATGAAAAACTGTGTGAGGTTAAAACATAGAATTTCCATAAAGTTACACAGGAAAACAAATATGAAAGGATACGGGAGAAGGCAAAATATTTTTTGAATGCAGCAAACAGAACTGGGGCTCTAAATAGTGGGGGTGTCATAGAAAACTCACCTAGAAATAGCCCTAACAAGTGTTTTTGGCCTTACTAATGAAACCCTGAGGGAAGACTAAGAACATAGCATATGGGTACATTTGGGAGGACTGAATGAATACCCGTGTGACATCTAAAGTGCTCTGTCTCCAAAAACAGCCAGCTGCAGAGGGAGCTGCCTGGCTCAGAGTGTTGTAAGATCATTTCTTTCCCATATTCAATCCATTGGCTGGCATCATCCAAGCAACATCAGTATACACTATTGTCATGATAGAATACACGTGCTGAGTGACAGATACCAAAGTGGTGCAGAAGTACAGGTAATCTTCTGGTCGCTTCCTAAACACCAGTATTAAGAATAAAAAATTCAGAATTAATATTCAGAACTGTTGAGCTAGAACTATATCTGCTCTAAACTTTAGGAGACTGGTCGGTTGCCTGAGGACTAATTTCTAAGATTTTAGAGAAACCACTGTATGGTGGGTGAGGGCACAGCAGCTGCTGAAGGATCAGGATCATCTGTGCCACTGGGAGGCAGTACCAGATCAGAGTTTCTGCACTGAGTGAATCTCAACTTCCCTCTTCCTCCTGTGCAAGAAACCAAATCCCCACTGTAAACTATCACACTAATGCATGACCAACTTGAGTATCCAGCAGCCAAACACGCTCATGCTATTAGGCAAATGTGTTCCTTTCTTGCCCATTCCAAGTTATGACTCCAAGCAACTAATATTCTTTCCCTCTTTCTTATTACTTTAGTACATTGCAATCTCTTGTTTAACACTCTCAAGAGAGATACTTTCTAGTTATAGTATACATTTATAATTGGCTTTGTATTTAGAGGATATTATTTTATTATCTACTACTGGGTCTAAAAAAATTCCAAGACTGATTTTCAAGACTGGTCCCTAGTATCCAATGAACAACAAGGAGAGAAACCTTTCAATGTAATAGACCTTAAAAATATTCTAATCTAAATTACAGGATAAAAATTGAAGTGCAAAAATAATCCAGTCTGTGAACAAAAAGACTTATAGAATGATTAAAGATTTTTTTAGTTTCATGAGTTGACAAAATTCACTATTTCAATTCTTTTTTCCTTATTGTTTCTACTGTATCTGTGTCTGCATGTTCCACTCCTCAGAAGAGTTAATCTAGGCAGACCATAAAATATAAATTTTACTAACATCCGTGGCACTCAGATGAATTCCCATGACCAAGTGTTAATTAGCCTTGACATTTGATTTTTGGCTCTCAGGCTAACCCCCAGATCTTCTCCCTTCCAGACACCAAACTGGAACATTTCCTATGAGCTTCCATTCTTTTAGCAGAGCCAGCAGCTGTTATTTCCCAGGAGAGCTACTAACCCCGTGGAGTCATTACAGTTACACACTCCATGCATTTCCCATACTAAAATAAAATATTGATATGTAATTACTACATTTCACAGGAGCCTTTCACTGTAGTTGGAAGTGATTTTACCTATTTGACAGTCTCCTCTCCCTCTTCTAGATTTTTAGATTCGCCATCTTCAGATACCTCCTCTTCAGGCCAATAAAAAGCCATTTTCAGTAATTATAGTATCAGCTTCAATTTCAGTGTCATTTAAGTTTTGTCAAAGTATCTAGTCAATGTGCTGCTTCATTATCTCTCCTTGAACCACTAAGCATTTGGGTCACTGGGCCTGATGTTAGCCTGAGAATACATTTCTCATGTCCCTTTTTCACAGAGGGTAACTGACTTTAAATTCAAAGGGTTAATTTATAAAAGGCTCAGTAGTGCTCCAAGCAGTGCCCTCCCTTCATGATCAGATCACCCAATGAGAGTCCGTTCTGATGAGACCTTCCACAGAGGTGGAGCTTCTATGGACGCTAGCAAAAGGGAACTCTCTCTTTTTGCCTTGTGCAGAATCCCTTAAATCCAATGCCATCATATGCTTCATAAATGAAAGTGTTATTTTTCTAATGCTTCCAGACTAAGTACTCGAACTGATGCCATTTAAGAAATAAAAGAATATAGACATTCCTTGGAGAGGAAAAAAGGCTAAAGGATAGCCTACTTGGGAAAGTAAGGCTGGATTATACTTTGAGAAGAGAGTTTTAGGACATATGAGAAAAATCTAGAGTAGACCACTTAGTACAGAGCAAGGAGATGAAGGGCTGTATTTCCATCCTGGCTCAGCCCAGCGATGTTTGCTTTGCTAAAGGCCGTGTAACATGGCAGGTATCCTGATCTAAGCTCCCTCCCAAACAGCTTTGGACACCTTTTGGTTTGTTCTCACCTCTGTGAGTATTATTTGTTACCGTCCCCCAAATATCATCACAATCCTGTGCACTGCAGCAAGTCTATTTGCAGTTTTTTTCTAATCCTCAGCCCTTTCTCCAGGGAGAGGGTGAGCTCTCACCACCCTGAGATAGGGTTACCATATTTTAATTTTAAAAAAAGAGGACACTCCACAGGGATGGGGACCCGGCCCCGCCCCAACTCCACCCCTTCCCTGCCCCCTGCCCCGCCCCAACTCCGCCCCTTCCCCGAAGTCCCCGCCCCAACTCTGCCCCCTCCCCTGAATGCTCCGCCCCCTGCTCCTCCCCCTCCCCTGCTTCCCGCGAATCAAATGTTCGCGGGAAGCCTGAAACAGTGAGGCAGCAGGTGGGCTGGGGCGGGGCGGCCCAGTCCGGCCGAGCGGCTCCCTCCGGCGGCCGGCTGGCCCAGGCCAAGAGGCTCTGGCCCCGGCGTCTCCCGCCTGGCTCGGCTCGGGCCCTGGGGCGCCGGCCCCCGGCCGAGCACCCCCGGCCGAGCACCGCCGGACCCGGCCCGGCCCCCGGCTCCCGGCCAAGCACCCCCGGCCCCTGGCTCCCGGTCCCGCACCACCGGCTCCCGGCCCCCGGCCCAGCACCGCCGGGCCCGGCTGAGCACCCCCAGCCCCAGCGGCCCCGGCCCCCGGCCGAGCACCGCCGGGCCCTCCCTCCCTATTTTCCCGGACATGTCCGGCTTTTGGGGATTTCCTCACGGACGGGGATTTGAGGCCCAAAAAGCCGGACATGTCCGGGAAAATCCGGACGTATGGTAACCCTACAGGCCCTGAGACCTTTCTTCCTCTAGGCTCTACTAACCTTCCCCCCTATGCACTTCCTTCCTGTGCTTTTAACTAGCAACCCTAGCTGGGAAGGGAGTGTGGGGGGAATAATTAGCTCACCAAGCCCCAGTCCACTTAAGCAATTAAGTACTTTCCTCCTCCACCAGGCCTTTCCTGGTGGAACTAATTAATGCTTAAGTAAGCAGAGTGGCTCTTGGCACTCTGTCACACATGGGGAAATTTAGATAAACCTGAGTTCTAATGTTTGTTACAGAGCATCTGAAATATGTAGTTACACACCAATTACAGCCTCCCAGTCCCTGAGCCTGCAAACACTTCCATACATGCTTAGCTTTACTACCATGAGTAGCCCCATTGAGATCATTACTCTAGATTGTAAAGTTAACCATGTGCATGTGTTTTTGTAGGATCAGGGCCTAAGGATCCATTCTTGTAATTTATACACCCCTGTACCTTACCTGAGTAGCTCCACTGAATGTAATAGGGCTGAGCAATTACACGTATGAGCAATTATGCACAGGTGTAACTTTAGTTGCAGGGTTGGGCTCGAAGGTCCCAGTCCTACAACTGTGTTCACACAGGCAGACTCCTGTGCCCACATTGATCCATTTTCAGGACCAAGAACTAGTGAAATTGACAAACCCTGGATTTGTGTTGTCTCAAATCAGATCAGATTTAATATGTGGGTGTACTGGGTTTGGAGCAGAGATGTTTGCAGGTTTATTTTTGGACACTGATATTTTGGTTATTACATAAGGTGAGGTGCAGAGACTTTTTTAAAAATTAACCATACATTTTATCAATTAAAAAAATTCAGTTTTCCTAAGTTCTCCTTTCCCTCCTGGTTACACGGAAAGTGCCAACTCTGTTCATAGCTGCCAAGTGGGGGTAGGTCCGTGTGTTACATTTTGTTCACATTAGTTAATAGGCTATTTGCATCTGAACATAAAATTCATCTTATGGTCAATAGACGCTACTCCTAACAGCAGCAGAACATGGAACTTCAAAAAATTTGGTTGCTAAGAGTCTGGTTACATGGACAACTTTAATTCTGGCATTTCCTAAATTTGAAGTAATCTAAATAATATTGCATCTAATTTAACTTATCATTGGACTTCCCTATTAATAATGCAGAGTTGTTGTGGTTTTTTTTTTTTAACTATAGCCATTTAAAATATTAAAAAAACAAAAAACAAAAAAAAGCAAGTATCAGAAGTACATGGTTTAGGGAACCGTCCTGCATTGTCAAGGAGCTAGAATAAGTCTTTTTCCATCTCTAGCCTCAGATGGAGACCAAAAGAGGGTTTCTGTTATGAAAAGATTAAAAATAGAGTTCAGAAAGGGAATAGAGGAGGGAGGGCTAGCTCAGTGGTTTGAGCATTGGCCTGCTAAACCCTGGGTTGTGAGTTCAGGCCTTGAGGGGGGGGCCATTTAGGGATCTGGGGCAAAAATTGGTCCTGCTAGTGAAGGCAGGGGATTGGACTCAACTCAATGACCTTTCAAGGTCCCTTCCAGTTCTATAAGATAGGTATATCTCCATATTTTATTATTATAATAGTCCTTCAGCCTTCACAAGGGCATTACTGTACTATTATGAATCCCTATGCTGGAAAAAAGTGGGCATGTGATTCAGACATTAATAAGATAAGGATATTAAAGAGGTATACTTGCATCAAGCCAGCATCAGTGTTAATTATGGGTTTTTACACCCTTCCTCACCATTTATGTCTTATACCTTCTGTAACCCCCAAGGAGATTACCAAGATTCCTGGGCTCTGGCTGCTGACAGCTCAGGGGTGAAGCACACTGTCCCTGGCAGGACCGGCTCCAGCTTTTTTGCTGACCGAAGCGGCGAAGAAGAAAAACAAAACCCGCCGCCGAATTGCCGCAGAAGACTGAAGCGGAGCGATTGAGCTGCCGCCGAAGAGGACGAGAGGGACTGAAGGGTCCGCCGCCAAATTGCCACCATGGACCCGAACGTGCCGCCCCAATAGCGGACGGAGTGCCGCCCCTTTCTATTGGCCGCCCCAGGCAGCTGCTTCCTTCGCTGGTGCCTGGAGCCGGCCCTGGTCCCTGGTAGGGAGGGGGAGTCAAGGCAAACTCAGAGTCTGCCCGGCAACCAATAGGGAGTGAGATGCCCCTCCCAGGGAGTTCAGGAAAGGGGAGAAGCCATTTTTGAGTCAGTCTGGAGCCAGCCAAGGCAAGGGCAGGACTGGCTATGTGGGGAGCTAGTAAGGCCCAGGCCTGCATGCAGGATTCCCCCTGAGAACTGGCCTCTAGGAACCTGAAAGCAAGATCCCTCCGCTGGGCTTTTCCTTCTCCACTGATGATTCCCAGTTTGTAGAGTTTTGCTGGGAAACTCCCCCAGCCAGGCTGAGTTAGCCGTCCAGCTCCCAAGGTGAGACCAGTCACCACATGGTCAGCTCTGCTCTGCCTGCTAGTTCAGGGCTGCTGCCTGCTGTGTGTGTGTCTGGATGCTGGGCTAGGAGACGACAGTTTGGATTTTAGTACAGTTGTGTAATCTGCACCTTGAGCCCTGCACCCCTTTGTGGTGAGGGGAAATCCTGGGACCGAAGCAGCCGGATTCCTGCCTGAAGAGGATCCCTGCCAGCAGAGATCAGCCCCTCTGCAGTGACCAATGAGTCCAGAGTCATCTCTGAACCTGAGGATCATTCATGGAGTTTGTGAGTGCACCATTTTTTAGTCAGTCAGTTAAGGAATTTGTTTTGGGGACTCCCTACTCCCTGAACTGTGTCCTCAAGCCAGGGAGTGAGAGTTTGGGGATTTTATAACCTGCTGCATATTAAACCTGTGGAGGGATTTACCACCTTCTCCCACTTGTGAGTCCTTTGGGCTGTTCTGAACCCAGGCAGCCACACTGCTAAACCACTGCAGAGAAGAATTTTGTGGTCATAGGTCATCAAGGGCCCCAACAAAGTACCTGTACCAACAGGACACTAATCTTATATTTGCTACATCACGTCACGTGACTGGGGAAAGTCACAGGTATTAGCAGCGTCGGCACCAGTGACCCTAACAATAGTGCTTTACCCTGTTATGTTATATTTGTCTCCTGTTTAATATAATTATTGTGTTAAATATATTGTATGTGTTTGTGTTATTTGTTGGAGACTTCCAAGAAATAACACAATCTGGCAAGTAAGTGAGGATTACCCTGTTGTTAAAATTTTCCTCCCAAGCTGCCCTGGTGACCCTGCCAGAAAGGAGTGAGGGGGGTGGAGGCACCGCCAAATAAATTCATAGGAAAAAATAAAAAAGACCTGCTGAGTGGGTGGCGGGATCCAGAAGAACCCAGACCTGTCCATCAAAACCTATAAGCAAATTGGCATTAAAGAAGGTAACTGGGTGGGGAGAGGGGACGCTACACGTTCCACATGAAAGTTTTTCCACAATTGAAAAAGGTGCTCCTTTACTCCAGTTTTACACATTTCTGTGATGGTAAATACTATACTGCTGATGCTAGTATGACAATGATATATAAATTTGTTAAAACTTTCTAAGTTACAGTACTTAAGAATACTGTAAAGGACACTTCATATACAGTGGATTCTGCTTAATAGCAACCTGTCTATTAACAACTTTTTGGTTAACAGGATTTGGCTGGGAACCAATCCTGTCCCATTGACTTTAATGTTAGTGGGGTTTAGATATTTCCAATGGCATGCCATCTATTAACATTTTTTTATAAGCAAGGCTCCAGCAGCACTGCAGCAGGCAGCTTTGCAAGGCTGCAGCCAGGGAAGGAAGTGCTGGGATGTGCCTTCCCCAGTTGCGGCCCCACAAACCTACCTGTGCACAGGGACCATACAGGAAGTAAGGGGCTATGGGAAGGGCAGTAGCGGGGTGAGAGCCAGATGCCAGAGCTCCAGGGTACCTCTCCCTGCTCTCTCTAGTCTGTGCCCTGCCAGTGGGGCTGCACCCAGAGAAGGCAATGCTGGGATGTGCTGAGCTCCAGCCCCCATAGTGGGCAGGGAGAGGTATGGTGCAGCCCCACAGGCCCCCTGCTCCTGGTAGAAGAGGTATGCTGCAGCCCCCTTCCTGCTGCTACCCTTCCCACGGGCAGCTTCGTGGAGCTGCTGCCATGGAAGGCACGTCCCAGCACTTCCTTCCTTGGCTGCAGCCCCATAAACCTGCCTTGTGCTTATTAGCGCCTGGCTAATGGCAGTTTTTTGCTGGCAACTAAAGGGCTGCTAATAAGCAGAATCTACTGTATTCAGGCATTATCCTAAATTTTAGAATCGTAGACTTTGTCAGAGGGACCATTATGATCGTCTAGTCCAGAGGTTCCCAAAGTGGGCGATACCGCCCCCTGGGGGGCGCTGCAACAATCCAGGGGGGCAGTAGTAGCCTCGGGTGCAATTGGGGGGCGTTGAATAAAAATAAGGGGGCGGTGGAAGCATAAAGAAAGAAGAGAATATAAGAAATTTTTGAAAAAACGTTCGTACATGTTTCATCTGTTGTGTAACATAAAGTTAAAGTTGTAGTGATTACTTTATTTTCCAAATAAATTCACAAATTATAACCGATCAGGTGTCAAGTCCACCAACAGCTCTTAACAAGCAAGTGTTGGCAGGCGAGCGTGTCGCACGTTGTCGGGAAGTCCAGCATGCATCGGCAGGAATATGTGCGTGTAATGACTTGTTTACAATACGATACTATAAATAGGCGACATGTATGAAATCTAATTTAGATTGTTTCTGAATTGTGTAAAAAGCAGTTAACAATAGTGCAATAAGTATTTAAAAATTTTTATTCATATTCGATACCTTCGATCTTTACGGATTACGGATCACATACAAAGCAAATTGTATTATTGTTTCAATAAAACAGCAATTTACACGTGAGTATTTTTATACATTTTCTTACATATCTACTGTACGTTTGTGTCTCTAGTGCTTACTAATAATAAAATCATAGCAGGCTTGTGTCGGTACAGTACTATTTGAAGTGTACAGTCAATATATGTCATTTTTTATTACAATATTAACGAAAACAGGGGAATGAAATCGTAAAAAAACTTAACTATTAACATTTATTTATATCTATCAAATCATCTGTGTTAATTGGTAAATAAGGCGTGTGTTAATAAGGAACAATTATTTAAATAAGGGCAAACTAAATTAAAACTTAACTGATTTTTAATTGCATATTGATTATTTTTTAAATTAATTATTTCTTGATAAATTTAGTTTGATATTTGACAATTTAATATCAAATACATATATCTAATGCTGAGCAAAGAACAAAACCCAGTTTATTAGTTTCATTAGTATTTTAGTTTGGTTGTCTTTTGCCGTCTTACGCAAAAACCACTGTATACCTGATGTCGTGGGCAATATTCTAATAACACATCTTTCTTTACTATATTGTAGGACGTAGGTAGAAATATAGATACATAAAAGAGCGCAAATTTGTCACTGCATCTTTCTGTTTGTTCGCTTAAAGAAGGTAGATTTCCAGGGGGGCGCTGAGTAATTTTTTTTCTGAAAAGGGGACGGTAGGCCAAATAAGTTTGGGAACCTCTGGTCTAGTCTGACCTCCTGCACAACGCAGGCCACAGAATCTCACCCACCCCACTCCTGTATCAAACCCCTAACCTATGTCTGAGCTATTGAAGTCCTCAAATCGGACTTCAAGGTGCAGAGAATCCTCCAGCAAGTGACCCTTGCCCCACACTGCAGAGGAAGGTGAAAAAACTCCAGGGCCTCTGCCTTGGAGGAAAATTCCTTCCCGACCCCAAATATGGCGATCAGCTAAACCCTGAGCATGTGGGCAAGACTCACCAGCCAGACACCCAGGAAAGAATTCTCTGTAGTAACTCAGATCCCATCCCATCTAACATCCCATCACAGGCCATTGGGCATATTTACCGCTAATAGTCAAAGATCAATTAATTGCCAAAATTAGGCATTCCCAACATACCATCACCTCTATAAACTTATCAAGCTTAGTCTTAGAGCCAGATATGTCTTTTGCCCCCACTGCTCCCCTTGGAAGGCTGTTCCAGAACTTTTCTCCTCTGTTGGTTAGAAACCTTCGTCTAATTTCAAGTCTAAACTTCCTGATGGCCAGTTTATATCCATTTGTTCTTGTGTCCACATTGGTACTAAGCTTAAATAATTCCTCTCCCTCCCTGGTATTTATCCCTCTGATATATTGAGAGAGAACAATCATATCTCCCCTCAGCTTTCTTTTGGTTAGGCTAAACAAGCCAAGCTCTTTGAGTCTCCTTTCATAAGACAGGTTTTCCATTCTTCGGATCATCCTACTAGCCCTTCTCTGTACCTGTTCCAGTTTGAATTCATCCTTCTTAAACATGGGAGACCAGAACTGCACACAGTATTCCAGATGAGGTCTCACCAGTGCCTTGTATAATGGTACTAACACCTCCTTATCTCTACTGGAAATACCTCGCCTGATGCATCCCAAAACCACATTAGCTTTTTTCATGGCCATATCACATTAGTGGCTCATCGTCATCCTGTGATCAACGAATACTCTGAGGTCCTTCTCCTCCTCTGTTACTTCCAACTGATGTGTCCCCAGCTTATAACAAAAATTCTTGTTATTAATCTCTAAATGCATGACCTTGCACTTTTCACTATTAAATTTCATCCTATTACTATCACTCCAGTTTACAAGGTCATCCAGATTTCCTGTATGATATCCTGGTCCTTCTCTGTATTAGCAATACCTCCCAGCTTTGTGTCATCTGCAAACTTTATTAGCACATTCCCACTTTTTGTGCCAAGGTCAGTAATAAAAAGATTAAATAAGATTGGTCCCAAAACCAATCCCTGAGGAACTCCACTAGTAACCTTCTTCCAGCCTGACAGTTCACCTTTCAGTATGACCCGTTGTAGTCTCCCCTTTAACCCGTTCTTTATCCACCTTTCAATTTTCATATTGATCCCCATCTTTTCCAATTTAACTAATAATTTCCCATGTGGAACCATATCAAATGCCTTACTGAAATCAAGGTAAATTAGATCCACTGCATTTCCTTTGTCTAAAAGATCTGTTACCTTCTCAAAATTAACCTTTCAGTAAGAGAATATTGAAACAGGATCAAAGCAGGAGTCCCAGGAGACCTTAGTCTAGATATTCCTGTAAAGGAAAAAATTTATATTTGATCATTTTAGAGTTATTCATGCAAATTGTAGTGTTAGTTTAGCTACCCTTTGACAAATAACTCTTTGCTAGACAGCTGAACTTCTCCCTATACAAGAGAGGATTGTGCAGTCTGTGGACACATTTCTCTATATGATACCTTCTCTGGAGATTAAGAGTGAAGATTTCAAGGAAATGACAATTCTGCTTCTGTCTGTTCTTCAGACATGATCACCCCAAATATGACAATTCCAACCCTGGTGCATTGTCTATTGCAAATCCCTCAGTTCAAGGAGATACTGACCAACTTTTAACGAGTGTTTCTGGCTATCATAGTGTAATATAAAGCCACTCCAGTATTATGATCCTTGTTCCAGAGTACAGAATGTGCCTTAAACATTTGCCCAGGGGATGCTGCAAGTTCTATACTTCGTGTTTTTTCTTATGGGTAAATCCAGGCCTAGCCACTGGAGCAAGGAGAGCAGAGACAACCCGTTGTGGGAAATAGCTGATGAAAGATTTCATCTGAAAGCGGAGATACTGCACTGTGGCATGCAGCGCTACATGTATGCCAGTAGATGCCAGCTGGAGTTGGGTGCTAATAGGTGCTGGTCTCGTGGGGGCAGGGAACAGCGATACTTCTCCAAAGTTCAGGACGTGAAAATGGGGCCTGACTAAACTGAGGCCCCTACACCTCTTCCAGCACTCCTTTGCATTATGGGAAACAGGCTCCCTTCTTTTCCAGATCCCAGCGCCTCTCCCTTTAGTGCAGGAGTAACCCTTAGAGTTCTGTATTTTTAATATAGAGACAGTTAATATACCAAAGTGCCAATAATCCATGATGGGACTGGCTACTTCTGTTTTGTTGCATTTCAAACTGTTTCGTAACAGACACACAAAGACAGTAGTTCCAATAAATATATTTTAAAATAGGAAATATGTAAAATCATTTGACTGTCTCAGTGTAGGAAAGCGATATTGCTGTCCATTACAAGATCACACAGCTGTACCCTTCTGCATATTCTATTATATATGCTGGGTAAATCTGGTGCTTCTCAAAGATGACAAAAATGGAGGGATTCACTGGGCTGTCCACGCAGCTGTCGTAAAAGCTGTTCGGATTGTTAGGTCTGGGTGGAGGGCGAAGGTAGTTGTTGCTTCCTTGAACAAAGTCTCCAACTAGCACTCGAGCTACGATCATGGTCTTGGAACTGGAGCCAGTCTGACAATATGGATGGGAATAACGAGCGTCTCTGGCAAAGTAGCTTCCTAAGAACAAGAAAAAGCCAAGATAAGAATTATTTCTTTAGACTTTATTTTATGCTTGTATCTATTACTGCCATAACAGTTGATGCTCTAGCTTATAGCATTTCAACAAGTGCCCTTAACACTGTATGTACCTCCAGGTAACTATAGATATCTCCTAAATCATACTCGTACTTTATGTTTATTATGAATAAGGTCAATATCTAATCATGCTTTTTAAGACCCCCCTCGATCACCCAGAGTCAGTAAGTTAGATAACTAACTAGTGCAACTATTTTGGCTTTTTAATGTGTGTTTTACTTCATGGACTGCATCCTGCGCCTAGTTAAGTCAGCACTGGGGCTTGTCTACACATAGAAGTTGAACGGCTTTTACTATACTAGTATAGTTAAACCAGCACCAACCCCTAGCGTGGTTGCACTTAGGCTAGGTCTACACTACAGCGGGGGGTCGACCTAAGATACGCAACTTCAGCTACGTGAATAGCGTAGCTGAAGTGGCGTATTTTAGGTCGACTTACCTGGCTGTGAGGACGGCGGCAAGTCGACCGCTGCCGCGCCGCCGTCGACTTCGCTACCGCCTCTTGCCGCGGTGGATTTCTGGAGTCGACGGTAGAGCCATCAGGGATCGATTTTATCGTGTCTTCACTAGACGCGGTAAGTCGATCCCCGATAGACCGATTGCTACCCGCCGGATCGGCGGGTAGTGAAGACGTGCCGTTAGAGGGACAACAGTACCTTACTCCAATATAGCTTATTTCTGTAGTAGAAGAGGAACAAACTGTACCAGTATAAGATACTGGTAAACTGTGTTAATCAGGCATGTGACTTTTCCCCCCCCAAATACCAGTAGAACTCCTAGTATGGACGCATGTAAATAGGTATAATACTATCTTATATAACTGTCCACACTATGGGTTGTGCTGGTGTCATAACTATAAAGGGAAGGGTAACAGCTCTCCTGTGTACAGTACTTAAAATCCCTCCTAGCCAGAGACTCCAAATCCTTTTACCTGTAAAGGGTTAAGAAGCTCGGGTAACCTGGCTGACACCTGACCCCAAGGACCAATAAGGGGACAAGATACTTTCAAATCATGGGGGGGGGAAAGGCTTTTGTGTGTGTCCTTTGTTTAAGGGGTTGTTCGCTCTTGGGACTGAGAGGGACCAGACATCAATCCAGGTTCTCCCCATCTTTCTAAACAAGTCTCTCTTATTTCAAAATTGTAAGTAAAAGCCAGGCAAGGCGTCTTAGATTTACTTTGTTTTTCTCAACTTGTAAATGTACCTTTTACTAGAGTGCTTATCTTTGTTTGCTATACTTTGAACCTAAGACAGAGGGGGTTCCTCTAAGCTCTTTAAGTTTGATTACCCTGTAAAGTTATTTTCCATACTGATTTTACAGAGATGATTTTTACCTTTTTCTTTAATTAAAAGCCTTCTTTTTAAGAACCTGATTGATTTCTCCTTGTTTTAAGATCCAAAAGGGGTTTGGATCTGTATTCACCAGGAGTTGGTGAAAGGAAGGAGGGGGGAAGGGTCAATTTCTCCTTATTTAAGATCCAAGGAGTTTGGATCTGTATTCACCAGGGAATTGGTGAAGGTCTCTCAAGGCTACCCAGGAAAGGGAATTAGCTTTGGGATGGTGGCAGCGGACCAGAACTAAGCTGGTAGTTAAGCTTAGAAGTCTTCATGCAGGCCCCTACATTTGTACCCTAAAGTTCAAAGTAGGGATACAGCCTTGACAGCTGGTATTTTAGAAATGAAGTTACACCCCTGACTGACAAAGTTATGCCACTAAATCTGTGTGTAGACCAGACCTTAGCTGGTCAGAAAGTAGTTCTCTCCCCTCTGGGAAAATCTTTTGCTTTTCAGATTAAAACAAACAAAAAAAGCAAAACTTTGGCATGGCCTATACTTAAAAATGTATACTGGCATACCTATGTTGGTCAGGGGTGTGAAAAAAAAAACCCATCTTGTGACATAGCTATGCTGACAAAATTATCGGTATAGATGCAACTGTGCTGACAGAAGAGTGTTTCTGTTGGCATCGCTAACATTGCACAGGGAGGTGGTGTTCCAGTACCAGCAGAAAAACTCCTGTCAGCGTATGGTGTGTCTACACTAGGGTGCACAGCTACATTGGCAGAGTCAACATAGGCTCTATTAGCATAGACACAGCCTCAGAGGAAAGAAGTCGCTTTCTGCAAGAAGTTCTCGTTTTGTCAAAACCCCAATTTTCCATAGAAAAAAGCAAAAAATTTTGACCAGCCCCAGTCAATATCCAAGCTCCTATTGACTACAATAGGAGAAGGAGGCGGCCTTTTGAACAGCATCTAAAGTAATGTTTCTCAACCTTTTTGATACCAAGGACTGGCTTGGCGCCGGTCCACAGACCATTCGTTGAGAAACACTGCTCTAAAGCACATGGTTGCCTCAAGAGTGTTTGGCAAACTTCTATTTCTTCAGATTTAAGAAAAACAGCTTCTGCAAGAGGGTTCTCAATCCATTTTTTTACAAACTAGCAGATAGTAGTCGGCTATGAATTCTGCGGTTAATATTCCAACAATGGAATCTTGAGACATCATGAACCATGAAGACAAAGCTAGAGTTTTTAAAGTGATGCACAATAAAAACCTAGTAATAATGTTAAACTTAAGAAATGATGGATTCAAATCAGAAGTTTCCAACAGATAAGGTTGCTCTGAAAATATTATATAGAACCGGACAAGCCCTTCTACAGTAAACTATTCACTGAACCCCTACCTGAAAGAAAGGATCCTTTCAATATTTCTAAATACCAACACAAAAACTAGTCTTAAACAGACCAAAAGTGTTGCTAGAAAGCAAGCACACATTCTACATGCCCTTTGATATGCCTGACTAACTTCCATTAATATTAAAACACAATCCCGTTAAAATCAGTGGGAGTTTTCAAACTGAGCAAAATAGCACGATTGAGTTCAGAAGGATAGAACAGATCTTTTAAATTTGAAACAATATTGCTCTGCACTTGGAGTAATCATTTACACCTGTAAAAAGTAAATGTAAAATGCCAGTTCAATAGCCTTTGCCCTCACTCTGCATTGGTGTAAGTGGCCACTAAAGTTGCAAGGCAACAGAGAATCAGGCCCAGTATGTAGGAAGTTGACTTCTGCAGTATTAATTTGAGTCTGTTTCATTACAGTCCAGGAACAGAGAGAGAGAGTTCATGTTACATTTACACACACTACCTCTATACCTTTTCCATATAATGTTCCATGGGTCCCACAGATTCTCCAGTCAAAGTTTTGTCCACAGATGGCATGCAGATGGGATGTACTTGTTCCATGGAATAAGAGCCTCTCATCCACATCTCTTCCTCTGTTTGTCTTCCTCATCTGCTCCTTTTGCCTAGTGATAGAAATGTGTCAAGGTCAGCGGAAAGCAAAAAACCCCAAAACATTTATGCCAGGGCAAAACGAGGTTTCCAATCTTCCTCTCTGCTTCAACCATATTCCAGTTAACCTGGTCCACACTAACCCCCCACTTCGAACTAAGGTACGCAACTTCAGCTACGTTATTAACGTAGCTGAAGTCGAAGTACCTTAGTTCGAACTTACCGCGGGTCCAGACGCGGCAGGCAGGCTCCCCCGTCGATGCCGCGTACTCCTCTCGCCGAGCTGGAGTACCGGCGTCGACGGTGAGCACTTCCGGGATCGATCCAGGATCGATTTATCGCGTCTAGACAAGACGCGATAAATCGATCCCAGAAGATCGATTGCTTACCGCCGGACCCGGAGGTAAGTATAGACCTACCCTTAAACTTAGAAAGTGGAACAAAAGAAACACTGAAGGGCAAGTGCGTTTACCCTGGTTTTCCTCTTCCCATGTTATCCACTAGATCCTTTATGCTACGTGTTATGGCTCTACCTACCAGAAAGCAAGGAGGCCACCAGTCAAAGTTTCCTAACGGAGGAGGGAAGGAATGCCACCACTGGTACCCTGACTGAACTAGTTATATTGGCATTTGAAACCACAATAGCAAATTCAGGTCAGAACTCTTTCTGAACCCAAGACTTCATCTCACACACATTAGGGGAACAGTAACAGGGAACCCACTCAGCTGAATACAGCTTCTGTTCAGCTATGGCATATAGCAACATGGCACCCATAGATCAACCTTTCTCAGCTCTGCTACTAATGCCAATCCTCCTGGTATCCATTCAGTTCAGCTTCAGGGATACAGGATTCAATTAATAAAGAATTAGAGGAGGATAATATAACTAATGCAAACCAACACAGGTTTATAGAAAATAAATCCTGTCAAACTAAATAGATTTTTTGAATGAGTTACAAGTTTGTTGATAAAAGTAAAGCATTGTTGTAATAAATTTTTGTGAGGCATATTGCACAACATTTTGATTAAAAAACTAGAATGATACAAAACTAACATGGCAGATACTACATGGATTAAAAGCTGACTAACTGGGAGGTCTCAAAATGTAATTGTAAACAGGGAATCCTCAAGGAGGTGCATTTCTAGTGGGATCTCTCAGGGAAACTGATCAGAGCCCTTTGCTAGTTAACATTTTTATCAGTGATCTGGAAAAAAACATAACATCATTTCTGACAAAGTTCGCAAATAAAGTTTGGGGGAGTGCTAAATGATGAAGAGGACTGATACAGAGCAATCTGGATAACTTGGTGAGCTGGGCGCAAGCAAACAATATGCATTTTAATTCAGCTAAATGTAAATGAATACATCTAGGAACAAAGAATGTAGGCCATACTTACAGAATGGGGACTGTATCCTGGGAAGCAGTGACTATGAAAAAGATTTGGGGGTCATGATGGATAATCAGCTAAACAGGAGTTCAAAGTTCAATGATGTGGCCAAAAAGTTTAATGCAATCTTTGGCTGAATAAACCAGGGAATCTCGAGTAAGAGTAGAGAAGTCATGTTACCTCTATCTGGCATTGGAGTGACCACTGCTGGAATACTGTATCCACTTCTGGTGTCCAGAATTCAAGAAGGATGTGGATTAATTGGAGGGGGTTCAGAGAAGAGTCACAAGAATGATTAAAAGATTAGAAAACATGCCCTTATAGTGATAGGTTCCAGGAGCTCAGTCTACTTAGTTTCCCAAGAGAAGCTTAATGGGTGACTTGACTTTACTACAATCTATGAGTACCTACATGGGGGGGGGGGGGGGGGAAATTTGATAATCAGCTCTTCAATCTAGTGGAGAAAGGTATTACAGGATCCAACGGCTGGAAGTCAAAGCTAGACAAATTCAGACTGGAGATGAGGTGTAAATTTAACGGCGAGGGTGTTTAGCCTTTGGAACACTGTAGCAAGTGTTGTGGTGGATTTTCCACCACTGGTAATTTTTAGATCAAGATTGGATTTTTTTTTTTTAAACAAGATATGCTCTAGTTCAAATGGGAATTATTTTGGGGGGGTCCTATCACCAGAAGTTCTACAGAATGTCAGACTAGAGGATGACAGTGGTCCCTCCTGGCTAAAAAGTCCCTTTTAGCTTGGCATGGCGCATATTAAAGGAACAGTCGTATCACACGCGCATAGCTTCACACTAGTAGAGATCCTTCCTTTTTGTTAGTTACACTATGGTAGCTCCGAAAAGGCACTAGTCAACGTACATACACATGCAGGAAGACCGTTCCAGTCCCGAAGAAGTTCTAATACCCCACTCTATGGGCAAGTCTACACTACAGCGCTACATTGGTGCAGCTGCACCGATGGAGCTCTGCTGCTGTAGCGCATCTGGTGAACATGTGCTAGGCTGATGGGAGAGCGCTCTCCTGTCTGCATAATTATTCTCCCTTGGCGAGAAGCATAAGCTATATTGGCAGGAGAGTGCCTCCCGCTGACATAGCGTCAGCGTGGACAGCATGAAACTTGTGTTGCTCGGTGGAGGAGGGAGGTCCACACCTAACATACATTGCTCAGGGATCGACTTAAGCAGTAGTGTAGATCTGCCCTATATCTTATTAGAGTGGCAATCAAATGAGTGAGGAAAGTATAACTGTCTCACTTGAGTTATCTTCAAACTTTTCACATGGCACATCAAGGATTGCTGGGGGGTTTTCCACGTTTGCCTTGCTAGCTAGAAACACAATAGCCTCTGTTTTTGTAGCTCTTCTCATTCTCCATCCAGCTATTTGAAATCCTAACTTTCCTGCTTTCCTCTAACTTTTTCCGCCTGAGGTGGTCGCTTCTGGAATCCTAACCAGTACTGATGAACGGGTACAATGCAATCTTAACTAAGTTCTCAGGTCCAATGAGCCATGGGAAGGAATTTAGAGCCCACTTCTGTATCAGTTTACTGTTCTAGAATGAGTATTTTAGCATAAGAAAGGATTTGCTGTCTTTTCAGACAGCTTTTATTTGCTGATCACATAAAATTAGCCAGCAGAAATCCATGTATGTCTGTTTAAAAACCTGAAACAGTTCTTCCCCCCCCACCACCACCTCTCCTTGCCCCCCTCCACCTTAAACTCTTGCACATGCCAGGTTGAGGCCTGAACTGGAACACTGCATCTGCACCCCCATAAACATCCTCGGCCCCCCCAATTCCCAGAGTTTGGTGGTGGATGTTTAGTTTCTGATCTGGATTCAGATCTGAATTCAGCAGCTTACTTATTTGCATATGGTTAGTTGAGCCCCGAACACCCTAAACTTAGGGAATGTTTAAGATTTGGTTCTGAATCCAAATTGGGACTTCATAGCTCAGGCACATGCCCGATAAGTATATTAATGAGCAAGAAGCTTTGTTAAAGCCAATTATGTTTTTTGATGTAGTCCAGCTAACATCCAAAAATACAACATTTTACAGAAGTTCTGTATCTTTCAAAGGCTTGAAAGTTAGAACATCTGGCAATGAACAGTTAAGGGATCCAGTCAGTTCTCAAAAACAACGAGGAGTCCGGTGGCACCTTAAAGACTAACACATTTATTTGGGCATAAGCTTTTGTGGGTAAAAAACATCTGAAGAAGTGGGGATTTTTACCCACAAAAGCTTATGCCCAAATAAATCTTAGTCTTTAAGGTGCCACCGGACTCCTTGTTGTTTTTGTGGATACAGACTAACACGGCTACCACTCTGACACTTGAGTCAGTTCTCAGCCTTTTAATCCTTTATCATTCATCTCTAACCCCCATCCAACTTACTGTGCCCACACAAACTTAACTTTTCCCCTAAAACTTTCAACCCTCAATCCCAGACAGCAGATAATTTAGCGTTTCAGGCAGGGAAATACCCAGGTAGTCCTTAACTTGTGAACATAAGTAAAATATAGCCTTTCAGTTTCCTTATTCCTCCTTGCTTCCCATGACATGACCGGGCCAAGCAAGCACTTCCTTTTCCCTTTAGGGACCCTACCACAGCATTCTGCTGAGTCCTGCCCTGGCTTGATGAACCCTTAGTTCATTTCTGCTCTGCCTACATTAGCGTGGGGAAGCAAACGCGGTTTGTTACATAGCTAACTTGTTCTCCTTAATCATCCCCTTCTTTCTCCTTCTCTCCTCCTCCACCCCAAACACCACAAAACAGCCTTCTCAGCAAAGCCATCAAAATCAAATGCAGTTGGTGTTTCTAAGAAACTGTTTTGGAGAGATTCTGAATCCCGACCCTATCTCCCCAAATAGAGAGAAACTTCCAAGTGAACTTCAGGTAAGTTTTCAAAACACCATCACTGATTTTTGTTGTTTTTTTTAAACCAAGCTTCCCAAAGAAACTTGTCCCTGGAATGATAGTATAACATGCAATATTTCAGGAAGATGGGTTCATTCTGGTGGGGGAGATGGAAGAATTAAAGAGAAAAAAAAATCAAGGTTATAAGGGGAAGCAAGCAAGCTACAGCCACTCCTTCACACAAACACACTCACCTCTTACAGGGATAGGGACAATAGACTAAAGGGCAAAGTGTGGCCTTGCTCCCATATAGGAACACTGCTGCACACATGCTTTTGCAGTTTTGCTCTCTACCCCCTCAATCACCCTTCCCCAAGAGCTGCAGGTTACCAGCTTCTGTTCTCCAAATCTTCATTTTTTTCCTAATATAACTGTCACATCTGCTTTAATGTTCACGTGCAGGTTAATAAGCAGATCAAGAGCCTCTGAAGCACTAATGCAAACCTCGACTGCTTCAAATCTTCCTTGAAAGCTCTGCAATTTCAGATTAGTGCTTTCCACAAAGATTTTCACATCATCCAACACTGCTGTCATTAGGATTTGCTGCTGGTAGATTTTGCCAGATCAATCTTGTCTTCCTGATCCATCTGCTGTCCCGCCTTCTCCTCTTCATGGCTGCTGCTCTTTGATTCAGCCAGGGTACTCCAAGGAAACATCTCTTCAAGCAAAAGTGTTTAGATTTAGCGCAAGTTACTTCCCCTGTCTTAGGGTTCTGATGTTTAAGGGCCAAATTCTGCCCACAGATATACCCATGCAACCCCATCAATGTAATTTGGAGATCCACATACATAACTAAGTGCAGAGTGTTTTTGTTGTTGTTTTTTAAAGTTGAAACTCCTTGTCCAGATTTATGCTGTGGCTTTCAGCAAGAAGGAGAGGAAGTGAGACAAAATGCATCTAACCAATACTACGCTTCCTAGTGGCCTCTAAAATCAAACCTTAGTGTGAATCTCTCTCTCTCTTTCTCTGGGCACTAGGATGCTGACCACAAGGGAATTTCAAGATCAAATTATGTTTCTTTGGGAAAGTCACATGGAGGAAGTCACACTTCTAGTTCCATTAGGTCAGTGCAAACCCATCTAGCCACAAAATTCAACCATAAAGTAACAGGCTCATAGGAACATGATCCTTTTTATATCCTGCAAAGCCAAGTAAACTGTATTCTGACAAGAAGATCTACAGACACATTTTAAATCAAGCTAGGAACGGTTTGCAAAGTTTCAGTAGAAAACCTCACCAACCCACAGCCTTCATAAAAGGGACCCAGAACTGCACAGTCATGAGAAATCAGCATACGTGCTGGACCTAGAGGTGCTACTTCACCCCCCTGGCTTGAAGTGGTTTCCATCATATACATGGTTTACAGTTTGGTTCAATGGCTCTCAGCACCCCCACTATACAAATTGTTCCAGCACCCCTGGAAAACAGTCTTGAGCTACTTCAGTTATGGTATTTAGGGGGAATAGTTTCTTCTTGATTAGTTAGTGAGACTCATCAGCACATAAATAGCTCAGTGGTTTGAGCATTGGCCTGCTAAACCCAGGGTTGTGAGTTCAATCCATGAGGGGGCCACTTAGGGATCTGGGGCAAAATCAGTACTTGGTCCTGCTAGTGAAGGCAGGGGGCTGGACTTGATGACCTTTCAGGGTCCCTTCCAGTTCTATGAGATAGGTATATCTCCATATATTATTATTATAATGAGAAAGAACAAACTCTAGAATTATCAGGATTACTCTGCTGCACCCAGTTAGATTCATAGACTTTAAGGTCAGAAGGGACCACCGTGATCATCTAGTCTGACCTCCTGCACATCGCAGGCCACAAAATCTCACCCACTCCTGAAATAGACCCCTAACCTCTGGCTGAGTTACTGAAGTCGTCAAATCCTGGTTTAAAGACTTCCAGTTACAGAGAATTCACCATTTACACTAGTTTAAACCTGCAAGTGACCCATGTCCCAGGCTGCAGAGGAAGGTTAACACCCCCCAGGGTCTCTGCCAATCTGACCTGGGGGAAACTTCCTTCCCGACCCCAAATATGGCAATCAGTTAGACCCTAAGCATGTGGGCAAGACCACCAGACAGATACCTGGGAAAGAATTCTCTGTAGTAACTCAGAGCCCTCCCCACCTAGTGTTCTCTCTCCAGCAGTTGGGGATTTTTGCTACTGGCAGTCACCAATGGGCCACATGCCATCATTGGCAGTCCCATCATACCATCCCCTCCATAAACTTATTGAGCTCAGTCTAGAAGACTGAGGTTTTTTTAATTAAATAAAATGGATACAAACCACTGGAAAACTTGCCAAAGTGATGGGTTCTGAATCCTCTGCAATCTGCAGATTCTATAATTTTTCATTGTCTTCTCAAATAGGTCCTTGACTTCCTTGTATTCACTGGTAGTGTCACTCAGCTCCACCAACTAAAAACGATAAGCACAACAGAAATCGAGATGTTAAAGTGTTTTCAATGAGCACTCCCCAAGCCTTTCACAAAAGGAAGCACCCAATCACACTGCATTAGAGATGTAACTACCCCACAACTACACTCACAATTCAAGCCGAGTGAATAGTTCATTTTTTTCAGTTTGGCCCCCAAACTGAGGGGGGGGGGGGAGTTTGATTTGAACCAAAGAAATCAATTTTTTTTATTTCATCAAATTGAGACCAATTTTTTTCTCAAGTTTTTAATCAAAATGTTTGAGTCAACTCAAAATGAATTTTCTTTGAGTTTTTCCATTAAGTTCTAGTCATTTTTGAGTATGTTTCACCCGCGTATGCAAGTGTGTGTTTTAAATTGGTCAAATTTCAAAAAAGAAAGCAAGCTGTACTATACTCCAAACTTTCCCAGAGCCCACCCTTACTTATTAGAGGTCTTTTCACACTTGAAAAGTAATACTAACTTTACTGTAGCAAATTATTTTAAAATAGCGTTGTAACCATAGTGGCAGACATTTTAATGAGGAAAGCAATGTAAGTGTCTCCATAATATTTTTTTACATGACTTGATAATCTTCAGAATTCCCCTCACTATGAAATTCTTCAGTGTGTTCATTTTTAAAGAAAAATACTGCTGGGGATTAAAAAAAAAAAATCTGCATTGAGCTATGGAGCGTCATGCTCTAAGTCATTAGTTGGAGTCCAGATCAAGTCAGTAGTGACCAAAAAGTCATTATGATCTGATGGCTGTTCAGTCATGCACTCCTGTGGAATGAGTTGATGGTCTTAATTCTCTTCCCAGTGACATGTCTATGTCAAACATGCCAACTGTATATTTCCAGCTTGCACATGTCACTGGAAACACCACATGAACCTCATCTCTTGAGTTTGAGGGTTGCATTTTAAGTAGTCTACCTTCCACAAGAACCAATATAGGAAAGATATCTCCATGAGTAGAGCTAACAGATCAAAGAGTACCTTGTACCCTAGGTCAGGCAGTGCTGATTGGTCCCAGTTTGGAGGAAATAGATGAACTGGATAAGTAGTTTCCAATTGGCTGTTTGCAAACAAAAGAAATGAACAGCAGTGAGCCTACGGCACTTCCACACTAATTATCTTGCCCTGGAGTGTCAATCAGCTCTAAACGCTGTCTTGGAGACACAAGCCACAGTAACTATTTTATCTTGGTAACACTAGTTGCCAATTCATGCATATTACAGTGACTGGCTATAATAGGAACAAGAGGTAACTTGTTGCCAGAGAGAATAAAGGGTACCGTAAGAGTCAGGCAGCACAATTAAGAGGAGGTAGAATGGGTAGGAAAGCTGTTGAAACTTAATCTTAAGGACACTTTACATAATGCTTCCAGAGCGAGTTCCAATAGCTGCTTGAACCCCTGGGAAATTAGGATGTTACCCCTTTCTCTTTGCCTGGGCTATGCACACACAAAGTAGCATGCCAGATCAGATTAGTAGTCTGTCTAGCCCACTATCCTGTACCAGACCCTTCAGAAGGAGGCACAAGAAACTGAAGTGGACAGTTATAGCATAACAAGTCCATAAGGAGTGTTTATTCTAACCTCCATCAGATAGTTGTGAAACTCTCCTGATTCAGGGTGTTAAATAGTCCTTCCAAAATACAATGATTTTATGTTCGATAATATGACTTTGGCTATTCTTATCCATATAAATCCTTTTTTAAAATCCTGCTGAACTCTTGGCTGCAAAGATATCCTGTGGCAATGAGTTCCAGAAGCTGTTTTGTGTAAAGAGAAAAGAAGCACCGTAACGCTTGTTCTCCCAGCTGGCATCCGAAATTTTGTTGAACCAATCATGCTTTAAATTCCCTCTCCCTAACTTTATTGAGCCATATGCTGGAACTTCCTCAAATTAACTGAAGTTCCTTAAATCCGCGTGTATGATTCGCTTTAAGGAAACCTTTCTGCACATCACAGCATCCCTGGGCCTCCAGGGACAGCATTCTCTGGCTCCATCCTAGCTCTCCGGAGTGGCATTCCCCAGCTCCTATTTTTTGTATGAAGGAAATAATTTTATTCCTTTGGTCACATACATTAAAGAACAAATAGATGCTTTCTCAAGCAACAGAGAGATAGTGTTACCAATAGTAGCAAAGAGTACACAACTCCTCCAGCTATCTGCAAGCCATTAGTCGCCACAGAGTGCTATCAAAGCCTACATCCTGGAGGTGCTAGGGAACCTACACTCACCATCACATCCACAACACAGCCTAGCATTAACCCAAACTATCGTATGCCAGAGGCTTCCCTATGAACTGACACTCTGTGTAAGGCACTGTTTGGCAATAAAATGAAAAAGTAAGTAGTGAACACACTCGCCAGTACCTTCTCTCACTCTTGTCTCCGCCGCTGAAGAACACAAACTTTGGCCACCTACAGACTTTTCTCCGAGTTTGATAGTGCAAGTTTATCTGGACCATATCTTGAAAGAAAGAAAAAAAATAACATGGCAGGAGTTAAAGAAACTTCACTACCCGGAAACTCTGTTTATTTAAATAAAGATATAGTACAGCTATGTATTGCTCCTACCCTGGCCTTCAATGCTTCACGGGTTGGGGTTACTCTTTCACCTGTCCTACTCCTACTTGAAGCCCTTTTTGTTATTCTGACCCATTTCCAGTTCTTCTATCTCACTGTCATTAGGACTTTATGGGGGAAATCTGACTAGATGTAGTCCTATATCACCATCATCAGTTTTCCTGCAATTCTTCTTACCATCTAGGTTTCTGCTTATGGAATTATACGGACTAAAAGAGGAAGACGCATTAGGTCATCTAGCTAGTGCATTCTTCCTGGCAGTACGGGATTGCTCCTTAGGGTTTAAACAAAAGCTTCCCCCTTGTTTGCTGGTTTTTTGATCCTGTACTGATCTCACAGATCAAGCATTATAACACCACAACAACCTTTGTAGTGAAACACAGACTATGTCACTTGTGGTGTTCTATGTGCACATGCATTTTTGGGAGCCACACATCCTTTTTATTCATGTGTCAGATACCAAATACTTTTGAGACATTGGAAAGCCAGTTGAACTTTTAATTTATTTCACAATATTATATCTATGTCACAAACAAAAACTGCTGAGCTTGAATTGATTTGCAAATTAGATACCATTAACTCTGGCTTGAATAGAGACTGGGAATGGCTGAGTCATTACACTACTTGAATCGATTTCCTTATGATAACGATCCTTAACCTCTTGTCAACTGTCTGTAATTGACCATCTTGATTATCACTACAAACGTTTTTTTCCTACTGATAATAGGTCATCTTAATTAATTAGCCTCTTAGAGCTGGTATGGCATTTTCTCTGCATGTGTATATATATACTCTTATTATATGTTCCATTCTATGCATCCAATGAAGTGGGCTGTAGCCCACGAAAGCTTATGCTCAAATAAATTTGTTAGTCTCTAAGGTGCCACAAGTACTCCTGTTCTTTTTACAAACACAAAGATCTCTCTGGATTTACTGTTCATTTTCACCTTAGTCCAAGCAACTGGCTCCTACCCTGGCTGCATCCTTTATGCCTTCCCTCACCATAATGAGTCTGCAAGACTATCCACTGGTCTTCGCATCTTCACCATGTTTTAAGGTTCAGTTCTCCTCTTTTACTTTTCCCTTTGTTCTTGCATGAGAGTAGCTGTCCCAGAGTTCATAGAGAGTTCACTCACTAGTCTATTTGTCAGCAGAGAACATCTGGAGAGACTTTGCACGAAGGAAGCTATGTTTAAGTCAATCATGTTGTAATGTGTTAAACTTTAAACAAGCAGGTATCTTACCTTGAAAGTTTATCTCATACTGCTGAGAACCAGCTTGAAACAATACAGTGCTTTTTCGGTCCGCTAGAAATGCCGCCTCCAGGTCCGCAGAAGTTACCGTGGCAGCACAATAATTTGCATACTATAGAATGAGAGCATGGGAAAATTACACCCATTACAAATGGACCTTTGGCTTCAATGGCATTGTATGCATGCAACAGGAGCAGAGGTTAGCCTATAATCTATTCATTTTTATTAAGTCAATGATAGTGTTAAATTAGGTCAGTTTGGCATGCTTCCTCCTACCATTGGAAGAAGAGTATTTAGCTCTGCTCAATGACTATTAGTCTGGTTTAATGTTGAGTTAGTGCACAAGAGATGGAAAGGATTTACTCAAGAGGAGCCAAATAGGACTCACTCAAAGAGGCATCAGCTGAAGATCTGTTACAAATTTTGATTGAAACGGTGCTTACAAATGCCAACACTATTCCTGAGAAACACCATTAAACTCTCCCTTTCTTTGGTCCTGCACAGAGTTCCAATAGGACCAGCTATAAGTCCACTGTGACAGATTAGTGGATATAGCACAGCTATAGATCCACCATGTTCAGAGGAGATTGAAAGCACTCTATAGAAAAAAGGGCAGTTGGGCTACAAGCCTTAGGATTTCCATAGAGCTACAGTGCAAAGCAAAGGTGAAAGGATACGAGAAGGCAGGATCTTTTCTGAATGCAGTAACTGGAAATGGGGCTGTGTAACAGAAAATACTAGAGCAGATCAAAAGATAATTTTCCAGAGGGAAGAAACCTTTCACAAAAATGGTTTGTTTGTTTTCCTTAATTTTCTGCAGAAGATTTAGACTTTTCAGCAAGAATTTTGATTCAAAGGGGCGTTGCTGTGCCTCCTGGGAGTTGTAGTTTGGGTGCCTTATACTCCCATTTTGTTCTATGGATTAGGCTGTCTGGCCAGACTACATCACTGGTGATGCCCCGTTCTCTCCTCTTTTGGTGGGGAGGAAGAGGCGCATCATAGGAGATGTAGTACATCCAGAAAGCCCAGCCCACAGTGAGAATGGGAACACTCAAACGATAACTCCCAAGGTGTAATTTTGAATCAAAGTGCAGTATTTTGGTTTTCATGCTTTCGGCTGTCTGTGAAATATCAACATTTTCCTTGGAAACCCAATACCTTTCATGGCACAATTTGTTTAGCTGAAAAACAGTTTTTGACCAAAATTATATGACCAGCCCTAGACAAATACACCAATTTTTAGAGCTATTCCTCAGAAGCTTCTATGGAGTATTAATGAAATATTGAGGAACAACTAAAACACAGAGGCACACCTGAGAATACAGTAATACACCTGTGCACATAGAGAGCACTGAGAGAACATCTGTGTGACATCTAGAATGGCTCAGAGTGTTGGGTGTCAGTCGAACACAAGCTCACCTGTTTCCCATATTCAATCCACTGCCCAGATCCATCCAACCAGTACCAGATGTATTCCATTCTGACAATAGATTGCAAATGCATGACAGATGGTGCAGAGAGATGTCAAAGTGGAGTAAAAGAGCAGATTGGCTTCAGGTAACTTCCTGAACTCTAATATTGAGAGAGAAATCCCAACTTAACACAAGCCTTAACAGAACTGTTCAGATGGTATCTTATCTTCTTTAAGCATTAGAACACTGGCCATTTCTGAGGTAAAAGCAAGGCTCATTGTATGCTTGGCAAGAGCTCTTTCAACAGCAATAGCAGAATCTGTGCGGTGCTTTAAAAAAAAGGGGGGGGGGGGCTCTATTTAGACTGTGATGGATCTCTGCAGGAATCAGGTTGCAGACCTTTTCTGGGGGTGCCCTGCATGAGTATAGTGGTCAGTATATCCATGCAATGTAATGAGTATACTTATCCTCAGGAGTCCTCCTAAGGAAAAACTGGCTTAAGTCAAAGTACATCCCACAATAGTGGCTTGAGGATTCAGGTCCAGTGATTTGTCCTCTCTCTCTCTCTCTCTCTCTCTCTCTCTCTCTCAAAGTGCCCACTGAGCCAGTTAAGAGTACAGGATTCCACAGAACAAAGGAAGTGTTGTCTATGCATTTATAGGTCCAAAATGTATTTTGGGAGAAAGCCGGTTTGGCGGGGGTAGGGGTGGTACAGGGAGGCAGGGTTAGGCTTAATCCATTCCATAAAGACCAGCTCTGCAGTTTGGATTTGAATCAGACTTCCATAAAGTTCAGGCATGTTTGGCTCCAGGGTTTTGGTTTGGGCCCATATCTCGAGGCTAGTAGCAGACGGCCAATGATGAGCAACATGGCTATCCATCAGCCAAATATTAATAATCCTAGTATTTGGAGAATATGGGGTGTTGTGTTTTGTTTTTTTGCCTTTTTTTTTTTTTAAACTTGACCATCTCAATTTTCGACTCCAAACAATATCCTCTCTGTACTTTAGCGCCTTGCTATCCCGTGTACAACTTTTCCTTATAACTAGTTGCACACACATTCAAGAAGTGCCCATCTGCTTAGAATGCAAGTTTACAAGAGGCGGCGGCTGAGATTTTTCAAAGCTGCCTAACAAGTCTGCATACCCAATTCCAGGAGGGTTTGGCAGGAGCGCTGCCAGCTTTTCTGCCACCCTAGGCGGCGGAAGGTCCCGCCACCGAAATACCGCCGCGGTCGCTGCCCCCCAAATCATAGCGCTCTAGGCGACCACCTAGGTTGCCTAATGGGTTGTGCCGGCCCTGGGGTTTGGGCCTCCAAATCTCTTAGTAGGCTTTGAAAATTCCACCAGACCTGCTTCTAGATCGGAAAAGAGCAACTTTCAAGACCCAAGTACCTGATTAACAAGAAGAAACCCAATCACTCAATTTAAAAAACATATTTAAAAAAAGCCTCGGGTCTAAGTTTATCCGAGTACAAAGATTAGAGCACAAAGGTCAGTCTGAGTAATTCCAGGAACTAAAAGGCCTGTGGAATGATCAGAGTTCTCGTCTTTTGATTGCCTTGACAAAATCCTTTATTCAGATTCTTTCCCCTGCACTGTTATTCCTCCTTAATCCATAGTAATATGTGCAAGGCCCATTCCTATAAAGATGAGCCTTGTTTGTTCTCATTCAAATCCCACTGCAGGGGAGTTGCTAGGCTTATATTAGCACCGGTTTCTTTTTCAAAGCCTTCAAGGGTGGCACTTGTGCACGCCTTTTATTTTCACTTTCCAAAGTTGTGCCTGTCACTAAAGTTTCTCAGATCTTTAAGATCTATAAGATCATGCCAAAATGGACAGTTTTAAATGGGTTTTTTTAAGCTCATAAAAATACCTCTCATTTTGGGGACACTTCAATGGATAGACATCCCTCACCTTGTAGTAGAGCCTTCAAGCAGCCAAACAGAGGGGTCTTCTTAAATCAGAAAGCCAAGTTCTCCCTTAAATATAGTAGTTTTTATGCTATCATAGATTGTGCACATCAAAAGCAATCTTACAGTACATTTCTTACTGACAGTAGATTTCAGATAGAGGAGTGAGAAGCAAGCAATTAAGGAAAATACAGTTTCTTAACAGACACCTCATTATGTTACTCACTGCAAGCAGGCATTCTTCCCAAACTACATTTAAAACAAAATCCACATGCTGTCTAAACACACTCACTCCCCCTCTCCCTGGATTGGCTTTACTAACAAAGCCCAGAATAAGCTATTTTCTCCAGAATTGGGTGTTCATAGGGTTCTTACCTAAGGACTATCCTGCCACAATCCTCTACAGGCAGGGAGCCCCTCCCACCACCCTTATACACAGGTGGGGTAGTTAGTCACCTGCCTCTGAGTCAGAAGAACCCACTTAACCCCTTCTCAGCAGAATTAAGACCTGCAGCCTGGGAAAGATGTTTCAGAAAAACACTGCCATTTTGTTACACACAATCTAACTACATCTCTGCATGCTGTCGCCTTTTCTCAAGTATTTCCCTTTCTGAGGTGCTAGGCTATCCTTTATATTTAAAGTAGTACTCCTTAGAAAACTGAAGCCAATAACATTTCCTTGCAGTTACTGTCACACACAGTAACACTCTGGTGTTAGAAGGAAGTGCAGATGGGACAGATGGCTTTGGCAGGTATGCTGATTCCAGTCTCCATGCATAAGTCAGTCTTTTTACCTTTATTATTGGATTCCTGTATCTCCTACAATGTGCTCGAACTATAAAAAGAGGCTCAGACCCTGCTTGCTGTCTGTGGACTGCTTGCCACCCTGCAAGGAGAGTGAGAGCAGTCCAGGGCTTTGTAGCATCTTCTGATTCTTTTAACACTTTCTTTGTTTCTGTTACTTGCCCCAATTTTGTGGCATGTTGTCTTAACCATTTAACAGCCATGGTTATAGTTTGCAATATTTTACATTTCAAGGCTACAGTTTCTGCCCTAGCCTTACAAATTTCATTCCATGTTTCTTCCCCGCTATATTTTTAAAATTCATATGGACCTCTTTTGCTAGCAACCCAGCGGGTCCATGAGTTATCAAACTCTGTGGGGATTTGAAGGGAGGGGATAACGGGGTTCCCTAGCTCGTGGTTTTCTGTCATGTTAGATTGCGATTCCTACAGCGGACAGCTCGCTTACTCACCAGATCAGCGGTCGAGGTCACCAATGTCATCAGACGTCACCAGTGTGGTGCTCTGCTCTGTTCAATGTTGATAACAGTCGGCTGCGTGCGTGCGTTCCCTCTGTGCGCTGCCCTGGCTCTGCATGGATAGCAGACACCACAGACCCCAAGAGAACCCCCAGTGACCACAAACTCAGATAAGGTACGAAGGCACCCAGCCAGGTTTATTATCAAACGAAGCACAGTAATAGTTTCCCGCAGACTCTACAGGACATACTACAAATATGTGCCCCCTGCCAATGGACCGGCTCAGTCAGTGGCGGGACTCTCCACTGCCCCCTAGGCCGGACAAAGACAACTCCTCAGGGGTACACTTTTATACACAGGTACAAACAAGTTACACATCACTCCCGACGTATTGAGGTACAACCCCTCTACGTGTTAGGGTGCCGCCTCTCACCTTGTACATGTTGGTTCCAACAAAAACAACTCGATCATATTACCCTCCTGCCCATCTTTAGGATGGGTCAGCCTTTTCCTTGTTATCTGTCTGGAATGTGCTCGTGCTGGAGTGTTCTGGTACCATCCTGGCATGTGTTTACATCACTTGTGCCCAGTACCTTTTAGATATGTGTGTTTTTGCAGCATCAGCCCTCTTCATGCCAGATTCTGTGAGCAGGGCCTGCCTCTTGCTCACAGCTTAACTTTGCTTTATGTTAGCAAAGTCTTGACCATTACTTTAGTTCAGGCCTTAAGTTTCATACCAGGCCTCTGATACAAGGACTTACGTTCCAGGACCTCATCTTACAACAACTGGATTCATAAAATATTTTTTAGAATTTGTTCTGTTGGCTTGATTTTGGTCTCTTTTTCTTCCTGGGATGAATAGTTCCCTCACTGTGTTTTCTCTAAATTAAAATCTTTGTTTCTGCTTGTTTCGGTCTAACTCCATCCTTCTGTTCTCTATTACAGCTTTTCCCTCCTGGGGGTATGTGTTGTCTTTTGAGTTCACTTTTGTTCCCCTTTCGCTGGGCTCAATCCACCTCACTAGGAGTTAGACTGAGTAAAGACCTCCAGAATTTAGCCTACCTTTATTATAGCTCTTTATCTAGTGCCCTGTGTATTTTTTATTCCTTTACCTTGAGGTTTAAGCCCACACCAGACCAGCTTTCCCCACTGCATCCCCCATTCCTTCCAACACTGCCCTCTCCACAATAGTGTGGATCTCCTGAATATTTTACCTCCATGAAGGGAAGAGAGGGGCTGAACAGGATGCAGCCGGTGGTTGTAAAGTTGCTGGGACGGCAGCTATGAATCCTTTTACTTCCCTTCCCTTGCTGTCTGCTCAACACACCTCCCATCAGAGCACCAATTTAGATTCCCTTCCTGTACCTACCAAGGGAATCGCAGGGTAGGAAAGAGAGAGGATTCTAATCCAGGGATACCATAAATGGCACTAGAAAAGGTTCAGAAAAGGGCAACTAAAATGATTAGGGGTTTGGAACGGGTCCCATATGAGGAGAGATTAAAGAGGCTAGGACTCTTCAGCTTGGAAAAGAGGAGACTAAGGGGGGATATGATAGAGGTATATAAAATCATGAGTGATGTGGAGAAAGTGGATAAGGAAAAGTTATTTACTTATTCCCATAATACAAGAACTAGGGGTCACCGAATGAAATTAATAGGCAGCAGGTTTAAAACAAATACAAGGAAGTTCTTCTTCACACAGCGCACAGTCAACTTGTGGAACTCCTTACCTGAGGAGGTTGTGAAGGCTAGGACTATAACAGCATTTAAAAGAGAACTGGATAAATTCATGGTGATTAAGTCCATTAATGGCTATTAGCCAGGATGGGTAAGGAATGGTGTCCCTAGTCTCTGTTTGTCAGAGGCTGGAGATGGATGGCAGGAGAGAGATCACTTGATCATTGCCTGTTGGTACACTCCCTCTGGGGCACCTGGCATTGGCCACTGTCGGTAGACAGGATACTGGGCTAGATGGACCTTTGGTCTGACCCAGTACGGCCGTTCTTATGTAAATCATGGGAAACCTGAAAATTCTGACTGTGGCTCTTATCCAGAGTAAAGACGGGGCCAACTTCGGCTTTAGGGAACACTCCCTCATTTGGCTCAGAGTGTTGAGACTGCAACCACAATCACTTAACTTTTTTTTTTTTTCCAAATATCATGGATTGCAAGTGAGATGCAAAATTGTCAGTACTAAGCCTGAAGCCCTCTGTGTATCCATGGAACAGGTACAACCAGCAAGTTTCTCTAAAGACAGTATGGTGATACAGAGGCCCATTGGTGGTTCTGTGCCAGTGACTCTTGTCATGCCTGACCTACTACACCTCACATACTGTTGTCATAATCTGTATCTAAAAGGTGTCATGTAGGGTATCACATACAAACAGGTAACACCCTGGTCCAAACAATCATTGCATGATGTATGTAGGTGTGTGTCCAAGGAGTTACGGGCTAGAAGTAGGTGCTTAAAATGTGTTTGGCAAGAAATGTATAAGCCCAGTCTGCCCTAGGCAAAGGAATGTATATTTGCTTGTCTGACCTGCCTGGTCATCAGGCACAGATAATGAAGGCACATTTACATGCAAGATGAACAAAGCCATCAGGACAGCAAGTGGGGAAAGATGACCACAATCTCCACAGGGTGTGGAGACTGCCCCGTCTCCACCCCCTCACCCCACAAGGCTTCTTGCCTCTTGAAGCACAGTCAGTGAAATATGGGAAGAAATAAGGAGAGAGGAAAAAAGCCATTTTGGGATCCTTTTACCTGAAGATTCAAAGAAACTGAGCACTTTGGACTCCGTACAGGATCCTGGCCAGAAAGGCTGCTCAGCGATTGCTGGAAAAGAGAGTCACTGAGAAACACAACTTTTCAGAACAACAGACTCCAGCAGAGGTGAAAGTAAGCCGCTATGGGCCAGTACGGCGTACCAGTAAAAAGTGGCCGCCAGTACCAGCCCGTGCAGCTGACTTTAAAGTGCTGCCGTGGCAAAGGACCCTGCTTAAAGTGCTGCCACGGCAGCGCTTTAACATCATTGCCCCTTTTGCCACCCCCCAGCCGCTGATGGGAGCGAGGGCAAAAGGAGCAGCTGCCCCAGGGCCAGCGATTTAAAAGGGCCCAGGGCTCTGGCCACCACTGCCACTATTGCTACCCACGGGGACCAGGCAGCATGGAAGGACTGGCTGGGGGGACGCTGACCCCCCCCCAACTCCTGCCCCTTCCACCTGAGGCCCCGCCCCTTCCGGAGGCCGGAGCCGGCCCCCGTACCAGTAAGTCTTTGGCATTACTTTCACCCCTGGACTCCAGTTTGTTAAATCAGGTTTTAATTTTAGGAGTGTATTTTTGCTTTTGTTTGCGTGTAACCCTTTCTATCTTTAATCCCTTTACTTGATATCACTTAAATCCATGCCTTTTTGATGAATAAGCTTCCTTTATTTTTAATATAAACTAACACTGTGCAGTGATTGAAATAAGAATGTTGTTAAACCACAGTTAAAATAATGAGCTGCTGTTTATTGTCTCTTAAAAGGGGCAGCAAACTTCTGTGAGTGTTCCAGGACAGGGCTGGACACTACAGGGCTGATGGTGTGGGGGAAATTCAGGACTGGGGGATGTTGGGGATCACTCTGCAGAAAGTCACTGGGTGGTGGAAGCCAGGGTGTGACCCATATGCGTTTCTGCTGGCTGTTGGTGTCAGAGCTGTGAGGCTACATCTACACTACAGGGGGGGGTCGATTTAAGATACGCAAATTCAGCTACGCTAATAGCGTAGCTGAATTCGGCGTATCGCAGCCGACTTACCCCGCTGTGAGGACGGCGGCAAAATCGACCTCCGCGGCTTCCCGTCGACGGCTCTTACTCCCACCTTCGCTGGTGGAGTAAGAGCGTCGATTCGGGGATCGATTGTCGCGTCCTGACGGGACGCGATAAATCGATCCCCGAGAGGTCGATTTCTACCCGCCGATTCCGGCGGGTAGTGTAGACCAGGCCTGAGTCACAGCAGCATAGCATTTAAGGCATCCAGAGCTTCAGGGCAGGTGATAATGCAACCCTTCCTGCACCGGCTTGAAGCCCAAAGCATCACAATTACCTCCCATCAGAGTGCCACAGTCCTAACTTACAAAACCATCTGCTGTGGTGGCAGAATAATTGTGACACCGAGCCCCCCCCCCCCCCCCCATCTTCATACCCTATGCACTATTGCAATAATCTTGTACAAACTAAGCCTTGTGAGGTATCATTTAATAACTAATAGCTCACTGAGCATGGATATATGCTGGAATTATAACTAACGCGTGTTGAAACCAAGCATGCCAGCTCTTCACTCTACAATGGAATGTGTTTTCCCCAACTGGGAGTTACCTCCAAAGTACTTTGAAAGGCAGAGAATGTATTTACAAAGCACATAAACAGACCCATCAAGCTAGCGAAGGGTAGAGGCAAATTTCAGGCTGACAAACAGAGAAGACGACCGCATAGAATCTACACCCAGCAGGAGAGAGAAGCTTGGTCTGGGTTTTACTTTTCAAAGCATACACTGCAAAGGTTTACCTAGGAAGACAAGGGAAACCAGGTCCTTGTGCTTTTGTGGAAGGTCCTGAGAGAACCCATCTCGAACAACACCTTTCTCTTTCTAGATTAAGTTTTAGATGCATGTTTTCACATTTATTTGCTTGTAACCTTTTCCAACATTATTCCTTTTACTTGGCATCACTTCACTTATGGCCTATTGTTAGTTAATTTGTTTTATTTTAACTATAAACCAACTCAGTGCAGTGTTAAAATGAAAGCATCTATTAACCCCCCATTACATTAAGAAGCTGGAGCATTTGGGGCTTTTCAAGAAGAAACAGAGGCAAGGCATGAGGGGTGCATGGGGGAGGGGTCACATGCCCCCCCCCGATTTCTGTCAGGTTTGCCAGCCTGCTCAGTGACCTGGTGCAGCTGGAACTCCTCCCTGCACGGCAGCTACTGGAGCTGGCAAGCTGCGCCCCCCAGGGAGAAGCAGGAACAACAGCTGAGAGCCGCAGGGAGGGGGCGCTGCTTTCTGAAAGGGGAGACTGAGGGGAAGGGGGTCCTGCCTGTGTGTGGGGGGGACGTGACTCTAGCTGTTCCGGGGGCAGCTGAACCTTTAAATTGTGTCCCCGCACTATCAGCAGGTCTGGGTCATCTCTGAGAACAAGTGAACCTTATTATTTCTCTGAACTGTCAAGGAGATGGCTGGACATTACAGAGCACACGATATTGGGAAAATTCAGCACGGGGAGTGTGTTGCAGTCACCGTTCTGGTTGTAACCAAGGCTGGTGGCAGCCAGAGTGGGGCTGTAAGACAGGCTGCTGGGGTCAGAGCTGCTGATCCAGCGCTGTCTAGCACACAGACACATAGGGTGTGACCAGCGGCGGCTCTAGCTTTTTTGCCGCCCCAAGCACAGCAGGCAGGCTGCCTTCGGTGGCATGCCTGCGGGAGGTCTGCCGGTCCCGTGGCTTCGGCGTACCCACCTCCGAATTGTCGCCAAATCCACAGGACTGGCGGACCTCCCGCAGGCAAGCCGCCGAAGGCTGCCTGACTGCCGCCCTTGCAGGGCAGAGCGCTGGTGCCTGGAGCCGCCGCTGGGTGTGACCTGCTTGTCTGAAGGCTGGTTGTGAGCAGCCCAGATTGGAAGCTACAACAGCAAAGCATTATGAGGTACCCAAGGTTACAGAGCAGGCAGTGACCAACCCCTCAGCGGTCTGGATTTCACCCCCCAACCACCACCACCTACCCCAAACTGAACTCTGTGACAGTATTTCAGTCCCGTCACACTCATTCCATTGTTGGTTTCTCTGCTAAAACTGGCAAAGAGGAGACCAACTCTCATGGATATGTTTGTGATCTGGGCACTGTATGCTAAAATCTGCATTGAAACAACCAATTGATTTTATAGGCTGTAGAAAGGCCATCAGATGGTATTGATTTGGTGATAGTACAGGCCTGGGCTGTGTTCACGGCAGCAACTTAGTAGAGGAGAAAGGATCTGCAGATTGTCATCGATCCCCTGAGTTGTCTTCTACCACTAGAGTGACCAGACAGCAGATGTGAAAAATTAGGACAGGGGGTAGGGGGTAATAGGACCCTATATAAGAAAAAGACTCCGAAATCGGGACATCTGGTCACCCTATCTACCACCACCAAATTTTATGATAAACGCTGACCCCTATGAGTTGTCTGGGCACATATAGCTCATTCTAGGAGAATGTGTCTCCCTCTCGTGGCTGAGCTATATAAAAGGTCAATGAGTCTTCTTCAGCTTGTGGACTTTAGATTAGTAGAGATGCTTTTAGTGGTAAAAGTCCCAAGTTCAAACCCCACCAACAGTTCTATTATACATATCCACTCAGATACAAATAGGTTTTTCGCAATTAAGTTTGACTGAATTGACCGAAATAAAATTTGTTGTAACTAAGCAGTTCAGACCAAACCAGTAACCACTGAGGTTTATTCAACCCTAGTCTGACTTTCTGGGAACACTAGTTTGTGTTATGAATGCATCTTTTGGGCACAGTCTGAAAAAGCCAATATAAGGATCAAGTAAACTAATTTACAAGGCACGTCAGTGTACAGACTTTTCTAGTTCATCTCCATCTAACTTTTTCCAGTGACTCATGACCTTTCAACAAGGACAAGTGCAGAGTCCTGCATTTAGGACGGAAGAATCCCATGCACTGCTACAGACTAGGGACCGAATGGCTAGGAAGCAGTTCTGCAGAAAAGGACCTAGGGGTTACAGTGGATGAGAAGCTGGATATGAGTCAACAGTGTGCCCTTGTTGTCAAGAAGGCTAACGGCATTTTGGGCTGTATAAGTAGGGGCATTGCCAGCAGATCGAGGGACGTGATCGTTCCCCTCTATTCGACATTGGTGAGGCCTCATCTGGAGTACTGTGTCCAGTTTTGGGCCCCACACTACAAGAAGGATGTGGAAAAATTGGAAAGAGTCCAGCAGAGGGCAACAAAAATGATTAGGGGGCTGGAGCACATGACTTATGAGGAGAGGCTGAGGGAACTGGGATTGTTTAGTCTGCAGAAGAGAAGAATGAGGGGGGATTTGATAGCTGCTTTCAACTACCTGAAAGGGGGGTCCAAAGAGGATGGATCTAGACTGTTCTCAGTGGTACCAGATGACAGAACAAGGAGTAATGGTCTCAAGTTGCAGCGGGCGAGGTTTAGGTTGGATATTAGGAAAAACTTTTTCACTAGGAGCGTGGTGAAGCACTGGAATGGGTTACCTAGGGAGGTGGTGGAATCTCCTTCCTTAGCGTTTTTTAAGGTCAGGCTTGACAAAGCCCTGGCTGGGATGATTTAGTTGGGAATTGGTCCTGCTTTGAGCAGGGGGTTGGACTAGATGACCTCCTGAGGTCCCTTCCAACTCTGATATTCTATGATTCTATGATTCCCATAGCACTGCTCAATCACTTCTTTGGTTTCCCAAACTCTAGCTTTTTATTTAACCCATGAGCTATGATGTGTCAGATGCTGCAATGTTATTGTAGGTGAGTTGGTCCCAGGATATGAGAGAGACATGGTGGATGAGGTAATATCTTTTATTGGACCAACTTCTGTTGGTGAGAGAGACAAGCTTTCTAGCCACACTGAGCTCTTCTTCAGGTGACAGGTCTGGGAAACGTACTTAGAGTGCCACAGCTAAATACAAGATAGAACAGATTGTTTAGCATAAGTACAAAAACAACAAGGAGTCTGGTGGCACCTTAAAGACTAACAGATTTATTTGGGCATAAGCTTTCGTGGGTAAAAACCTCACTTCTTCAGATGCATAAGTAGTTAACACATGTTTCAAGGGACAATTCAAGGTGAAGTAGCCAGTTAACACCCCTCCAGTCATAGGGAGGAAAAGGGGGTGGGCGGGGGGGAAGAAGCAACTGGGAATTGGAGGAGGTTGTTAGTGGGTTACAGATTGTTGTAATAAGCTATAAATCCAGTGTCCTTATTAAAACCATGATTTTTAGTGTCTAGCAAAGTTATGAATTTAAGCTCCTGGGCTCATGTTTTGAAAGGCTGCCTTTGAGGCTGAGGACGGATAGGTCAGACATAGAGTGATGACATTTAGTGCCCTGGATGAGGTACATCACATGTGTAGGAGCAATGGATCTTGAAAGGTGCGTTGTGGGGGTGTTGATCATTGTAGCAGTGGAGATATGTTTGTAGATTTTGCATCTGTTGTTCTGGCAGGGTCTGGTGCTGCTTTGAGTTGGTGTGTCCTGGTCTGTGGGGAAACCTGTGAGGAAGAGCTCCGTGTAAGCTTGAAAGCTTTTCTCTCACCAACAGAATTTGGTCCAATAAAAGATAGAAACATAAAGCTGGCAACGTAATAAGATGCTGCAGCCTCATTTTCAAAAAGTGAAGCTACTGGCAAAAGATTCTCCTGAACTGAGACCAAGAGCAACAGTTAGGTACCAGTTGTCAATTCTAGCAATTCTGACTCGATGGAAAAGTTCTTTAAGTCCTTGCCAGGAACAGCCCAACTCACTTTCTAAAACAAGCAAGTGGCCACGAATTGAAATCACTGAGCTCATCCAATACTGGTGTTTATTTTCTGTTGAACATTAAGTGATTTGATGCTTTTCATCAAAACAGAAGCCTCCATCCTGCCATAAGATCGATGGTGATAGACCTTTGCACCCATTGATTTCTAGTGTCAACAGTGCACAGAGACTGCCACTATTTTAAAATTTTCAGTGTATAAAACAGCTACTTGAACTATTTTCTTTTGTAATGCAGCAGGTAAGGACCGATAACCTGCCTCATATGTTGTAGGAGAATTTCTGGAGCACTATCAGACTGTTAGCCATTTAATTGAAATGGGGTTTTCCTTTATTTAGCAACTAATTTATCATCTGTAAATGATGTTCCGTAAGAAGAAACTTGACCTAAACACACAAGATGTGCCTATTTCACACATTCTTCGTTAGGTATGAAACTCCGTTCTTGTTCATTTTTCCCTATAATGGGGAAAAGGTTTTATTTCATCCACTTAGGGATTCCTCTGTATGGGGGAGGTGGAGCTGCTCTGTCGTAGTTTAGGAGTGTTGACCTGGTTATTGGGATAGTTACTGTATGAATGTTGGTTTAGTTTAATAGCAGGCTGTTGGAAAAACAGGCAGGAAGCAGAGCAATGGCTCAAAAGCCACCATCTACCAACACTTACAGGACAATACAAGAGTCATTCACTCTGATGTTCTACCTCTGCCCCCATCCTGAGCTCAGCAGATCTACTTTGTCAAGGAGGAGTTCAAATCTGTGAACACAGGAGAAGACCTGACTGGATTTAAAAGGAGACTCCCCCCATGGAGAGAGAGAGTTAATGGGACCCAGACTCAGACTGACACCCAGATGCCAGAGGCTAAGGGTGACTGGGAAAGTGAGGCCTGCGTAGGGTCCCTACCAGGGCCGGCTCCAGGCACCAGCTTAACAAGCAGGTGCTTGGGGCGGCCAAGGGAGAGGGGCGGCACCTGCGGCAATTCGGGGGCGGCAGGTCCCTCACTCCCTCTAGGAGCGAAGGACCTGCCGCTGAACTGCCGCTGCCAATCGCGGCTTTTTTTTTTTTTTTCCCCCCAATTGCCGCCGCCGATCGCGGCTTTTTTTTTTTTTTTGCTTGGGGCGGCAGAAATGCTGGAGCCGGCCCTGGTCCCTACCAAAGGATGGCAGGACTCTAAGTAAAATAGACATGCAGATAGACCTTTTGTTGTTTTAAAATCCTCTCTGATGTCATACTGTCTTCATACTGTAATACTTTGGTTTAAGAAAGCTGCCTGGTCACAAGCTCCTGAAGGGATGACCCACAGGTACTGACCCCAGTCCGACCTATTGGGGTAAACACAGTCAATACACAGGGTGCTGTAGCCCAGGGTACATTCTAAGAGTGGTAGAATCACGCGATTCCACTCCAGGAAAGATAAAGGTGTGAGGCCTGATACCAAAGGGATGCATTCAGAGACCGGATGGGTCAGAGGTGCAGCTAACCCTGCAACCGAGACAGTCTGTTCTAGTTCCACTTTAGCGTGAAAACAAACAGACCTCAACAAAAGGAATGACTCTCCATCACATCTGAAAACTTTATTTAAAAAAGGCTTGATAGTACATTGAATAGGGTTTTGATTGATTCTGTAAATGCTACTTTGGTTTTGATCTAAATATTTAGAGGCTTAACATGAAATACTTAAAATGCTTTGCGTTCTGGCCTTCCCCTCTTTAGAGGGCTAGATGGACAATTCCTGATATAGTGATTCTCATCTTTTAAAATTTGAGTCACACTTTTAGAAGTTGTTGTAAATAACTGATTATTGTGTCACCTGGACAGAATTTTGCAACATCAATATTACACTGTAAACCAAAAATATTAACTTAACAAAAACTTCGTTCAAATGAGCATTTAGGTCCCGATTCAGCAAAGCATCAGAGCATGTGCTTGCAATTAAATCACATGCTTAAGTGCTTTGCTGAATCAAGACCTTAATATCTGTGCATTCTTACTGAATTGAAGTATATGTTTATTAAAATCCCTGCTCTCAACTCACCAACGACTTCTGGTTGAGATTCCTTTAAGATGCAGTTATACCTTGAAAGTGACTAGATAAAAATTGCACCTTCTTATTCAGACCTGCTCCCTGTGTGAATTCAGGGTCATGGGTGCTGGCTTTAGAGACAAAAGATTCTAGTATTTACTCCTCTTAGGTGCATTGGCTGTGAAGAACTCCGAGAAAGTGAGGTGTGTTCTAGTTTAACTCATGCATCATCTACAGGAATTGTTAACTAAACCTTTGCAGAGCCAAATTCTACTATGCTACTTGATTATACCTGTGCAACCCCACTTCTGTGGGGCTGCACAGATGTGAGGTCGGAATTTAGCCTGGAGAATCTTTACTACTAATGATGCTTAAGAAGGAGAAAAAAGGTCGACTTTCAGATTTTGGGCAGGGCTGGTACATCAAAAAATGAATAGGTTTTGTTCTTGTAAACCAAGCAAATTTGACTGGGAAATCACTGAGACATAAGGCATTTTTGAGTCATTTTTCAAAGTAGAACTGAACTCTAAGTCCCAAAGATTATTTTGTCCAATGGAAGGAGAATGGGAGTTCACCTACCACTCTGCTTCTCTTAAGTAGTTCTCTTATTGATTTTTCACGCTCTCCAATTTTACCTTAAAAGCATTTGACCATTCTCAGCACATCATTTCAGATTTCCACAACCTTCCATCTGAAAGCTGAACATGTTTTCCATAGCTGTCAATTTAAATGATATTTGGATTGTGAAATAGGCACTCTTCTTCACCTTGTCTTTCCTCAAGGTCTAGGAAGTCGAAAATCATGTGTGTCACTGAGAGATGAACCAACCTACAAAATTTGAATCCTGATTTTGAACACCTCCAAAAGTCAGCTGTTCAGATGTGAAGTTTGGGTTTAGAAAGATAGAAGTGGATGCAAAATTCTGATCCAGATCCAGAGAATCAAAGCTTGGAGGTATTTGGATCTAAGTTATTTGTTCTGCACATCTCTAGTTGCACCGCACTCACTGCAAAATTAAGAGTGCCTCCTGGTCTCTTAGCAGGCCAAAAGGATCAGAAATGGGACTAGTGGCTTTCATTGGACAAGCCACTATGTTTTCTTCTCCAATAAGATGCGGTCTTCAATAAGTCCTGATTTCCTGTCTGACTACTTCCAGCAGTACCTGAAGTTTGAATGTAAGATAATCTGCCACAAGAAAAAAAGGAGAGAGGAATGCTTAATTTGGTTTTTGAACTATGTTAAAACTGGTATTTGGGTGGAGTATTTTGTGTGGAGAAACAATTTATTTCAATACAATTGAAACTATGTCTAATACAGCCCATTCTTTAGCAAAAGGTATCTCTGCTACCTTTCCTTCTGTATCTTCTTAGACATTTTCAATGGTTGTTGACAGTACAGAACCCAGGGGCAATTTACTAATGCACCAAGTCTAAAGAAATCAGGGTGCAGGATAAAACACAGATGTGATCAATGCTTTATCTGAGAGACGAACATTGTATTAAAGGTAGCAGAGCTACCCCTGAAACTTTGTGCTTGATACCACATGGGGAAATCCTTTCAAAATATATCTGACTTATATTCCAGATCCATTGTCCATACATACTTCCTAAGATTTTTCTAAAGACAGGATAAAAATCTTGGTGTTCCATGACCAACATGTATATTTTGCCTGTTTACAAGTATATACTGGGAACTAGAGAAAACAAATACAGTATTTCCCTTCTCTTCCTATCAGCGCTTTCCCCAGGCTTTCAGCAGAAATCGGTATGTACAGCATCATCATTAGGGTCTACCAAATTCGCGGGTGTGAAAATCACGTCACAGACTGTGAAATCTCATCTCCCCTCTGAAATCTGGTCTCTGCCCACCCAGCTGTGAAGGCAGAGCAAAGAGCTGCGGCTGCTGCCCTGGTGCCCAACTCTGAAGGCAGCGCCACCCGCCAGCCACAGCAGAGAAGTGAGGGTGGCAATATCGTGACCCCCTAATGGGCTTGCGACCCCCTTTTGGGTCCAGGCCCCTAGTTTGAAAAACACTGCAGAGAAATCACATATTTTTCATGGGTTGGTCATGGCATAAATAGCAAATTTCATGGATGTGTAACACATCCAAGAAATTTGCTATTTATGCCATGGCCAACCCATGAAAAATATGTGATTTCTCTGTGATTTAAGTAGACCCCTTATCACAATACATTTTTATTAGAGATGGGGCCAAATTGCAACCCTAGAACCAAACCCCTGAAATTTAGTGACATTCAGATCTGGAGCCAATCACTGCAGCTTGGGTCATCCTCTAATTTTAATTTCTATAGTTCCTTGTATTAAACCCAAACTTAGTACACACAGCCTCTCATAGGTGGTGATTTATGAATCCTGACTAGAATCTAATACTACATTATGTTTAAGGTTATCCCTTTTATCAAATTTATACTCACAGAATGTGGTACGGCAACAGTCAGGTATTGGCCTGCTGATCACCAAGTAGTAGACTGGAAAACCACTTAAAACCATGGCACAGCCAATGCTGACATACACTGGGTCTGAGTAGAAAGACATTCCCACTGCGAAGAGGCAGATGACGGTGAAGGAGACAGGAATGAAGAGGGGAACCTGGGGAAAAGAGCACAGACCTTTCTAATCATATCTGACCATTGTAATTTGTCTTAATTTGTCCAAACACATTATGTGTTAACTTGTACCCAAATATTTATCAATAGCTAGACTCCTGTGTCCAGAAGACAAGAAACCTGGCCAGTCCAATCTTTCTGTACAGTCTGTCTCCAACAAGCGGGATGCATGACCTCTTGGATATGGTCAAATTTGCTATCTACTACATTACAGTAACACCACCAGCGCATTCTCTCACCTCTCTTGATGAGGCATAGAAGCAGACATTAGTGACTATCTCAGGAGTCGCCATATATAAAATTTAACACCTTATGCAGCCAGGAATTTAGCAGGAGGCAGAAATCAACCATGCCCCAGCTGCTTTCTGAGTTTATTACGGACTGGTCTTAGCTCTCATCTGTTGATATTGCTGGTGGAAAATCATGAGCATGTGCTACCATGAGTAGCATGTGCCCTTTCAAGTAAATGATTTTCAATGTGCTTATGTAGTGGCGTAACTCGTTTTGAGCAGTCTCTAGTTTGCCTCAGGGAAGGCCAAATAAGCTTGAGAGACTGCTTCATGCTAGCAGCACCATACTTCAGTGTACAGTTTGAGTAGCTACCACTGTAACTTAGAAAGCTCGCTGGGAAGCCAAATGACCTGGGCTGTTTAAAGTTCAGGATAAATTAGCAGACCCTAATAGAACTGCAAAGTGGATTGTGGATCCAATCTCACCCAGTTTCCATACAATCCAATTGAAAAGATGTGATCCTAATCTCTGGAGAAATCTGACAGTTCACCTAAAATAAAAATCTCCCTTCTAGCTCTTTTAGACTCTAGTCTTTCGTAATCAGAGGTGATCTGCTGTTCATGCCGTGACTGCTATAAACTAACAACTCACAGGCTAGTTTGGTTCTCTTTCCTAGTCTGTGTTCCTCAGGGTCAGCACACTTTAGCACACATAGCAGTTAGTTAATTAAGTAATGAAAAAAAGCCAAGCAAGTAATCACCTAGGAAGAAATTAAACAACTGGTTGGGAATTAGTTAAAAAAACCTCAACCTCCTGCATCTTCTGTATGTTCTGAACCCCTTGTAATGGAGATCATGGTAGCCAAACCAACTCAGGATTCAAATTGCAGTTCAAGGATCTCATTCCCGTGCAATTACCAATAGTACTGCTCCTCTGTTCAGAGGTGTGTAAGGGATGAAGCGTCTTGCTTTTGTTAGTTTTCTATTATTTTTATGCATAAAATCTTACAGAAAAAATGAGCAATCATAATAATTATACAAATAAATGGAACAATATCAACAGTAAGGATTTTCCTCTGTGGCCACTAGAGCGCAGCATCTGTATATATCACACTTAAACTGGTCTTTCCTCTTTCAGAAAGGAGAATAAAGCCTGTCTAAATTGTCATCTCTTCTATTCAATTTGTCTCTTTTCAAACTCTCAGAAGTGGTTTAAAGCCCAAATTTAGACCCAAAAGAATGAGGTAAAAACCTTGGGAGGGGGAAAATCAGTACGTTGCTGATTTCTTTGATAAACACTCACGCTTTATCAAACGATTCTAGTTCAAGAAAATATATTTTTTAAAGGTGGTTCTCAGTGAATTTGTGGGTGCAGCCAGCATGCTGTCTGGGAAAGTTGAGGGTGTCTTTTAATACGTTCCTTTAGCAAGGACTTGGAGTGGGGTGGCGGGCTGGGATGGAAAGAAAATTCACCCAGAAAAAAGGGTATAGTTTGGGGGATAGACAAAGGTTCAAGCTGGTGCTTGTTTTTTTCTTGAACTGCTTCACCAATCCCTCCTCTAACACATATAGACCACGGCACTCTGGCATCAGTAACTGGCTGGAAACACCACACAGGCAGAGAATGGATATGAACAAATTCTTAGCATCTAAATCAGGGACGGGCAAACTTTTGGGCATATAAACTGTATGACGGGCCATGAGTGCTCACAGAATTGGGGTTGGGGTGCGGGAGGGGCTGAAGGCTCTTGTTGGGGGTGCAGGCTCCGTGGTGGGGCCAGAAATGAGGAGTTCAGGGTGCAGGAGGATGTTCCAGGCTGGTGGGTGGGGTGGGGGGTGAAGGCTATGGCTGGGGATGAGGAGTTTGGGGGGTAGGAGGGGGCTCCGGGCTGGGACTGAGGGGTTCGGAGGTGGAAGGGGGATCAGGACTGGGGCAGGGGTTTGGGGCGTGAGGGCTCCGGCTGGGGGTGCAGGTTCTGGGGTGGGGCTGAGGGGTTTGGGGTGCAGGAGGGTGCTCCACACTGGGATTAAGGGGTTTGGAGGGTGGGAGGGGGTTCAGGGCTGGGGCAGGGGGTTGGGGCATGGGTGAGGCTCAGGCGTGTAGGGTCTGGGTGGCGCTTACCTCAAGCAGCTCCTGGAGGCAGCAATATATCCCTTCTCCAGCTCCTACGCGGAGGCATGGCCAGGCGGCTCTGCACACTGCCCCGTCCGCAGGCACTGCCCCTGCAGCTCCCATTGGCTGCGGTTCCCGGCCAATGTGAGCTTCAGGGCCAGAGCTTGGGGCGGGGTCAGCGTGCAGAGCAGAGTTCCCTGGCTGTCCCTACACGTAGGAGCTGGAGGAGGGCCATGTCGCTGCTTCCAGGAGCCATGTGGAGCGGCTCCTGACCCCACTCACAGATGGAGCGCCGGAGTGGGGCAAGCCCCGGCCGAGACCCTGCTCCCCAGCGGGAGTTCGAGGGCTGGATTAAAATGGCTGGCGGGCCAGATTCGCCCTGCGGGCCAGTTTGCCCACCCCGATCTAGATAAAACACCATCCATGCACTTAGAGCTCAGCAGACTGTCCATCCAGGACACTCAACCTGGGGTGTAGACCTGACAAGAATGGCATGGGCCGGAGAAGAGGAGCATTGTGGGAGTCAGGAAAACTGCATAATCCAGAATCCACTTTCATTCCCCATTGCAAACAAGATGCAGCAGGGAAAATGGTAGGCAGGTTGAAACCTACCTTCCCTTCCTGCTCCTAAGGTGGTCCCTAATACAGCTGGAAATAGGAAATGCTCCCACATACAGGTCTATGGGCTCAGGATGCAGCTCTCCAGCCCAAACTTTGTTGCTCTCATCTGCCAGAGTATGTGTCTCCTGACCCCAAAGAGACAGACGATGCACATGAGTTGAATGGGCTAGATCAAAATTACGCCTTCTATAAGCTGCTGTTGGTTGATTGCTGTGCATTTCTTACTCCTTTAAAGCCTGTATTGGTGGTGGCTGTACTTGAGCAAACTTACAGCACAATGTTTGGGGGTGGGATGGAAGAGCTGTTGGAGGACCTCTCGGGGGAGAGGAAACTAGGGGCTGGGATAGAGGGATCTTGCGGGGAGAAGCTCTAGGAACAAACTAAGCTCAGGAGGAAGTTTTAGCTGAGGCTTGTGCTTTGTTGTGGCAAACCCCATGCGGGGTGTTTGGACACTAGCCTTCTTGTGTGCATATCAGAGAGCGGGGTGGGGGCTGTCTAGTCTCACCAGATCTCCTGACTCCCAATCTGACCCCCTACCCATTGGACTATGCTACCTTCTTAATTAAACCTGACTGTTCACACCTTGGTAGAACACTGCTTTACTGAAGGCTGTCTGACCTTTCCAGTGGCAGACAAAATGCTCAGTGGTTTGAGCATTGGCCTACTAAACCCAGAGTTGTGAGTTCAATCCTTGAGGGGGTCACTTAGGGATCTGGTGCAATATGCTGCATGTTCTAGCTCTCAGTGAACGATGCAGAAAGAAGCCAGTTACAACAACGATGGGCCTGGCTTTGAAACCGGCCGTGTGTTACCTTGAATGGCCTGGGCAGCTCTGGGTGACGGTAACGATGGATGATGAGCCCCAGTGTGGCTAATCCTATGAAGAGCCATCGGGAAAAGCTGAAGAAATTCAGGAGGTGGTAGATGTCTCCAACGCACACCATGGCGGTAACCAATGGCAACTGGGGGTTGTAAAAATGAAACATTCATTAAATCCTCATCCCAGCCTTTAGCAATTTAAACATGGATGGGTCAGAAACTCACATTTACAGTCAGCTGCAGTAAGATAAAGCTGGCACGCTCTGGTTAGGGACCGATTTTAATGCTGAGCTGAGACCACTATATTCTCTTCATATGAGGTTTCAGGTGGGAATGCATGGTAGGTAAAAGGCTGCATTTTTAAATAAAGGAGTTTTCACCGCTTCAATCAAAGAAGACACTGCTGGTGTTAGAAGGTACCTAACCATGGCCATGCAAAATTGGTGAAACATTTTGCACAAAAATTCATTCCATGTGATTTCACTGCATCCCCAAAATGTCAGTGTTTGTAACATTTGAAGGACTCAATTATTGACAAAGAAAGCAGACAAAGCCTGGAAGAGACATTTTTGTGGGATAATTTTGAGAAATTGTTGTGGAAGGTGGAGGTGGCAGCAACCCTCTTAGTTTAAACCACATGTTACGTGGATTTTAAACTCAGGACAAGGAGCCAGGAGGTCTTGAGTTCAAATCCCACCTCTGTCACTAAGCAACTTTGATAATACTTTGCAATATGCAGTCAATGTAAACTCATTTGGAGGTGTGAATGAATATCCACAGAAACCTTTTTGCAGTATTGTATCCCTTTTACTCTTTAGAGACCTGAGAGTAAATTGATTCCCTTTAAAATCTCACACACCTGTCCAGACTTTGCATAGTGACACGTAAAATAAGAAGCCAATCAGAACTGCAGGACAGTAGAAATTCCAATTGTAAAATCGGATCTCCTCACCATTAACATGACGGCTGGAAGGGGAGTGTGCCTTCGGATGTGGATCATGGAGAAGAGAGGAGGCCATTGACCCTCCCTTGAAGCCACAAATAGAGTCCTGAGAGAAGACATGGAGCAGTACAAGAACCTGAGTTCCAGTCTCCTGCATCTGCACTAGAGAACTGAATCACTGGTAGTTGAATGGGTGACATAAAGCCAGCGTAAGTACCAACAATACAGGCGGTCCACACTAACCATGCTAATTAGGGTGCAGTTTAGCCCCAAGACCACACTTGAACTTGACTACATCCTTGTAGCTGCACCATCCTCTGCTAATCTATCCCACAGTTCCTGGCACAGCTTCCTGAAACAGTAGTTTGTGGGAGATTTTGAAAAACAAAGTCAAACTCCCTTTATTCTCTGGGAAATTCCCATAAGTCCCCAAGAACTGGCCCTGTTTCCAAGTTAATTTCTCATGTTAGAGGCCAGGGTGTTCTGGCACTGCCTTGGAGAACCAGCAATTCCCAGGACTGCTTGTGTGTCAACTAGCTGATGAGTGATATCTACTTGTGTGCTGTCAACAGATTTGGCGCCAGTGCTCTCTTCCTGTTTATACTATGAATCAGTTAGCAAGATTTAAAAGAATCTGACCTTGAAAATGCAAAGATCCCCCCATTCATGGTTCCAAAGCAGGACAGGGCAACCAGGATGGGAATCACGGAGACAAGTCTTTGGAAAGCTTTTTGTGCAAAACTCTGGAGGAAAGACACGCTTCAGTTCAGAAACAACCTGGTAATCCCTGAATGGCATCAGAATTAATGGAAAGAGCTGGATGGCCTTCCACTGAAAGGCTTAAAACAGAACTCCACTTACTCCCAAGTCTGCATTACCTATTCCTCTTCCCCCACTGCCATCTTGATCTCTATTTCTTATTCCATCTCCTCAGGCAAAGCTAAGAGATGTTATAGCTTGCTGATACTCTTGAAAAGTGACAAAGCTGAAGGCCTTTCCGCTATAAAATCCATTATTACTTTCCACATCCTAGAAGCCTCCCCATCCCCACCCACTTAATGTAAATTGATCCCTCCAAAGAAAACTAATAATGGGGTTACAACTCACCACAGCCACAGCCTGGGAAGCCAGCACATCCTCTGCTGTCAAGACTGTATAATAGGAAACGTTGGTGAGCATGTACCCCACAATTACAGTGACCACAGACACTATCACAGCCAGTGGGTTATTTCTACAAAAGCGGGAGAGAGACAAAGCGCTAATGAACAAAGCTGGTTTTTTTAACTCACAGATCAGTACTACCACGCCAGGCAGTTAGAAGAACTAGCACTCATTTTTCTTTCCATTTAAAAGGCAGATTATTTTGAAATAATGCTGTCTCCAATGGCTGATCTTAAAGGCCCCTCTCCTATTCTTACCGTTCAGGTCGGACCAGTTCTTCTCGCACAAAGCTAGTTTGAAACCTGCAGAGTGAAAGAAGACAGGTTATGGCAGAGTTTAAATGACGGCTCTGGAGAAGCACCGTAGACTTAGGAGTTGACGCTGCCATTCGTTAAAGTACCCTGACTGCACATACCAGCCTGAATACGCAAACATCCCAGCATAAAAAGCCAAGGGCAGCTTGTCCAAAGCCAGCGATTGACTACTGAAAGCATCCTGGAAATTTTCAGTGTGGCCTAAAAAAAAAGGAGAGAAACACAGGGTTAGAGAGCACTGGAGACAGAGACTTCCCCTCTAGTGTTGCAAAAAAAAAAAAAAAAAAAAAAAAAACATTTGCAGAAGAGGTTCAATTTCTCTCTGTCTCTCATACAAGCCCAAGAGTTTGTGGTTGCAGGATCTTCAATTATTTATAATGAATTTCAGATTTGTTTTGTTACTTTAATTCACAGAGCTCAGTTGACTTGTTAGTGCACAATACAAGCTCTGTAGAAGAGATTTTTGAAAGGGGAGTGATGGTGATTGGTTCCCTCTCTCACACAGTCTGCTCTGGAGAAAGCAGATCATAGAGCTGAGGAGGCCAAACATGGCCTGAGAGAGTCTCTACTCATAGAAAACCTCTTTCTAGACCTGAAATGAACTCCCTGACCCCCAAACTCTGGATGTGTGCTTTACTTCGAGGTTGCGCAGCCAGCTAATGCTGCTCAGACTGTGCTACCCCGACTCCTCAGCACAAGCACCGACCCCAGCCTCGTGCTGTGTACAAGATGAGAACCACAAAACAAAGCGCTCTAGGAGGTAGCACAAAGCGTGGAGTTAGTGGTCCTTTGGAGCAACTTCATGAAAGCCCACTTCCCTGCCTACACTGCACTGCTCTCTCTCCACTGACTGCTGGAGAGGGAAGAAAAATTGAAGAGATGAAGGGTTGAGATGGACAAAAACAAAGGTGGTTCGGATGGGGATCCCATTTTATTAGGTGATTGAGAAAACAAAGCTTGTGGAATCAAAAGAAAGCTGAGGTTGAAGAAAACTAAGCAGCAAGTTAAAATAGTATTAAAGAGCCTAGAAAAAAGGGACAGTGTTCTTTAAAACACTTAAGAAATGGTAACTACAATAGAAGGACAAAAAGAAAGGCAAAAAGGAAAGGAAGAGAGAAGATAGGACAAAATTCTCTGCCGGGATCAATGGAAAGATGAGGGGGTACAATGGAGAAAGCTGCCTACGTTTGGGGGAGGTTATGTATCTTCTAAAATGTTTGCTGATAAATAAATACATAATAAAACAATTTATTGCAGGGGTGGCCAACCTGTGGCTCCGGAGCCGCATGCGGCTCTTCAGAAGCTAATATACGGCTCCTTGTATAGGCACCGACTCTGGTGTTGGAGCTACAGGTGCCAACTTTCCAATGTTCACTGTTCAATCCCTGCCTCTGCCACAGGCCCTGCTCCCACTTCACTCCTTCTCCCAAGGCCCTGCCCCTCCCGCCCCCTTCCCCGAGCCTGCCGCGCCCTCGCTCTTCTCCTCACCCCCAGAGCCTCCTGCATCCTGCGTGAGGGAGGGGATGCACTGATCGGCGGGGCGGCTGGCAGGCGGGGCGGGGGAGTTGATGTGGGCTGCTGACGTAATACTGTGGCTCTTTGGAAATGTACATTGGCAAATTCTGGCTCCTTCTCAGGCACAGGTTGGCCACCCCTGATTTATTGTTTGTGATGATTTACAATCCCTGTATAGTTACATTAAGTACAACCTGTAATTCTGAGGTCTCTGACCACAGTTCTCAGATCTCACTAGCATGACTCCTTCTGCCATGGGGGTGGTGCCAGGCATCCAGAGTGTCATTTGAGGGCATTCTGAGCAATCAATTGCTGAGGATTTTCTGGTTCAGGTCAGAAGCACAGCCAGCCTGAAGGGCTTTTTGCATATCCCATGAAGCTGGTTCCAGATGACAACCAGAAATATGAACGTTCACCCCGATCCCTTTATTCTCTCAGTGGAAGAGATAAAATGAGGACACAAGATTAATTATCCCAAGATTAATTATCACAAGATTAATTATTACAAGCTAAATATGAGTCAACAGTGTGATGCTGTTGCAAAAAAAGCAAACATGATTCTGGGATGTATTAACAGGTGTGTTGTGAGCAAGACACGAGAAGTCATTCTTCCGCTCTACTCTGCTCTGGTTAGGCCTCAGCTGGAGTATTGTGTCCAGTTTTGGGCACCGCATTTCAAGAAAGATGTGGAGAAATTGGAAAGGGTCCAGAGAAGAGCAACAAGAATGATTAAAGGTCTTGAGAACATGACCTATGAAGGAAGGCTGAAAGAATTGGGTTTGTTTAGTTTGGAAAAGAGAAGACTGAGAGGGGACATGATAGCAGTTTTCAGGTATCTAAAAGGGTGTCATAAGGAGGAGGGAGAAAACTTGTTCACCTTAGCCTCTAAGGATAGAACAAGAAGCAATGGGCTTAAACTGCAGCAAGGGAGGTCTAGGTTGGACATTAGGAAAAAGTTCCTAACTGTCAGGGTGGTTAAACACTGGAATAAATTGCCTAGGGAGGTTGTGGAATCTCCATCTCTGGAGATATTTAAGAGTAGGTTAGATAAATGTCTATCAGGGATGGTCTAGACAGTATTTGGTCCTGCCATGCGGGCAGGGGACTGGACTCGATGACCTCTCGAGGTCCCTTCCAGTCCTAGAATCTATGAATCTATGAATCTATGAATCCCAACTGTGAACACTGTGGAGGACTGGTCTACACAGGAAAGGTATATAACCAGTGTAACTCCCAATGTGCCCACTATTGTTCTGGTATGAGTGCCCTTTTTCAGTTTAGCGTATGTGCTTTGGAAGGGGTTTAAACTAAACACAAAAAAAATGACACACTTATTTCAGAATATGAGCATCTACGCTGGGAGCTATACCAGGGTAACTATATCTGTTAAACTAAGGCAGTAGAATTATACCAGTCAAAAAGTAAAACCTTCCCATGTGGACAAGCCCTTAATGAATGCCCTCCCGCAGATCACAGCTGAGCAGACCCACCTTGGGCCAGAAGCATCATCCCTGGCACAATGATGAGTGCGAGAGCCAGGAGTTTGATGACAGATAGGACATTCTGAAGCCTGGCACTCCAGCTGACACTCCAAGAGTTCAGGATGAGGACTATGTCTGGAGGAGAAGGCAAAGAACACCATATATAGCTGGGGCTCAGAAAAAAATCAGACAAATTTTACTCTCGTGCTTTTCCCATTGTCTCAGCCTATTGCCCTGAGTACACTGAATAGAGACAGCAACACTCCCTGCCCTTGGTGCTGGGAAGAATTCTTAGAGACCAGAAAGTTCAGAGTGACAGATATTTTAAGACCATATAAATGACCCAGAGCATGACATTTCAAGTGGAAAATGAGGTTACAACCTTGAGAGTGGAGAACAATCTAGTTCACTTCCCTCACATTTCCTGTTGTGTAATCTGTGCCTGGCTGATGAAATAATCCATGAGTGCAATTTCATTTTAGCTTCTCTGCCTCAGAGCGGTCCTTGCATTTGAATCTACTGGGACTGGAAAGGCATGGAAGCTTTCACCTGTCAACGGCACTAGTTGGCATTCCCGAGTCTGAACCATATGCTGCTATGTTTTGATGGAGCTTGCACCATATGCAGAATCTCTACTCCCAGCATCACTGTGCATAGCCCAGACATCTCCAATTCCTTTCTTCCAAAATGTCATCAGCCGGACGCAGCATCTAGCCAATACTAGACCATAAGTAAAAACAGACCCTGAAACTTACTGGCTACAACTCTGGTTTCATTTCCCAACCAATCTGATAGCAGTGCATGGCCAGTGATGATTTCTACTCTCCACCCAGCTTCACAATCCACAGACCCATTTACATCAGCTTTGTCACTTCATTTCCCCCCGCTTTTTTCTAGAGATGGGGCCAACCCAGAACCCCAGACCCTGAACTTTGGGTGGCTCAACATTTACTATGCAATCCAAGTTTCACAGTTTCATCTGTAATGGGACAAGCCCAAACCCTGGATGTAAACACCTCTGAATCTGGGGAGAAGGGGTTCAAAATCTGAATTAAAATTTTGTGCCTTAGACCTATATCTGCTTTATACTTACAGAACCCCAAGAGAGCGACAAGCTTCACAGCAGGAAGTGGGGCTGCACAGGGCGCAAAAAATGGTTCCAATATGTAGTTTCCAAATGCCAGAGAAATCACTGCACTATTGGCTGGCCTATCAGGAGGGACGGATTCATGGAGTTAGAAACTGACTTTCTGGTGTTAAGCGATTTTATATGCAAACGGCTACATTAAAAGAATGTTAACATTTGAAAATTTAAACTGGACAATAAAATCAGGAAATTTAGATTTAAGTCACGCTGGAAGGGCATATCAATTGGGGTGGGATCAGTTCTGGGTCCAGTTCTGTTCAATATCTTCATCAATGATCTAGATAATGGCATAGCGCAGGAGTGGGCAAACTACGGCCCGGGGGCTGCATCTGGCCCTCCAGACGTTTTAATCCAGCCCTCGAATTCCCGCCGGGAAGCGTGGTCCAGGGCTTGTCCCGCTCCGGCGCTCCAGCTGGGGAGTGGGGTTGAGGTCTTGCCCCACTCTGCATGGCTCCCGGAAGCAGCGTCATGTCCCCCCTCCAGTTCCTACGTGTAGGGGAAGCCAGGGGGTTCCGCACGCTGCCCCCATCCCAAGCGCTGCCCCCGCAGCTCCCATTGGCCAGGAACTGCAGCCAGTGGGAGCTGCGGGGGCAGCTCCTGAGGACAGGGCAGCGTGCAGAAGCTGGAGGGGGAACATGCCACTGTTTCTGGGAGCTGCTTGAGGTAAGCGCTGCCTGGAGCCTGCCCCTCCGACCCCCTCCTACGCCCCAACCCCCTGCCCCAGCCCTGATCCCCCTCCCACCCTCCGAACTTCCCGGTTCCAGCCCAGAGCACCCTCCTACACCCCCAATCCCCCAGCCCCACCCCAGAGCCCCGCCCCCAGCCGGAGCCCTCATGCCCTCCCGCACCCCAGCCCCCAATTTCATGAGCATTCATGGCCCGCCATACAATTTTCATACCCAGATGTGGCCCTTGGGCCAAAAAGTTTGCCTACCCCTGGCATAGAGAGTACATATATAAAGTTTGCAGACAATACCAAGCTGGGAGAGGTTGCAAGTGCTTTGGAGGACTGGATTAAAATTCAAAATGATCTGGACAAACTGGAGAAATGGTCTGAAGTAAACAGGATGAAATTCAATAAGGATAAATGCAAAGTACTCCATTTAGGAAGGAACAATCAGTTGCACACATACAAAATGGGAAAGGACTGCCTAGGAAGGAGTACTGTAGAAAGGGATCTGGGGGTCAGTGTATCACAGGGGTCAGCAACCTATGGCACGCATGCCAAAGGCAGCACACGAGGTGATTTTGAGTGGCACTCACAGTGCCCAGGTCCCAGCCACCGGTCCTGGGGGCTCTGCTGTCATCCTGGGGTCCCGGACGCCAGCCGCCCGTGGTCCCGTCCACCGGTCCCACTCAGCCTGCTGCCAGTCCCGGCCACCAGTCCCAGGGGCTCTGCTGCCGGCCTGCGGTTCTACCGCCAGCCCGGGGCTCTGCTCTTGGCCTCAGCCCAGGGCTCTGCAGCTGCCCCCAGCTGTGGCCCACTGGCCCCAGCCTGGGGCAGTGAGGGGTGCAGACAGGGTCAAGAAGAAAGCTCAGCACCCCCACCTTAAAAACTGTTCCAGAGCCACTGTACTGGGATATTTTTAAGTCCTGATTTGCTGCTTACATCACTATCACGTCACGTGGAACAGCACACCGCGTTTGACGTTGTGCATGCCGTCTGTCTCGATTTTTTTTTCCACTGTAAGTTGAGGGGTACATTTGACAATATGCCAGCTCCTAAGAAAGCAAAGTTAGAGTCTGTTCATTTCAGCCTTCTTGGACAGACACATTTGGGTTTATTCAAAAGAAAGACTGTGCTGTTTATACTTTCTGTTGTGAAAGTGTTGTTTGTCGCACATCAAGTGTTCGACGACATTTTCAAATGAAGCACGAGGAAACCTTTCTTGACGAAGCAGACAAGACTGAATCGATCAAAAAGGCAGTAGCAAGATATGAGAAGCAAAGCAGTGTTTTTAAATGCTTAAGTGTAAGTAAAAATCAAGCCACAGAAGGAAGTTACAAGATTGCATAGTGCATTGCAAAAAGCGGAAAGCCGTTTACAGATGGGGAATATATAAAAAGTTTTTCTCAGCAGTTCAGAGGTTTTGTTCAATGATTTGCCAAATAAAGATGTGAGCATATCTAGAATAAAAGAACTGCCTGTCTCTGCCAGAACAGTTGAGAGACGCGTAAGCGAAATGGCAGAAAACATTAATGAAAAGCAGACAACTGCATTAAAAGACACAGCAGTGTTTAGCGTTGCAGTTGATGAGCGCGTGGATATAAACAATGTTCCACGTTTGGCAGTTGTTGCAAGATATTGTGCTTCCGATGAAATCCAAGAGGAACTTTGTTGCCTAAAACCCCTGCCTGGCACAACAAAGGGGGAAGATATAGCGGAAACTTTTGTAAGCCATTTTGAAGAACGAGGAGTTGACATCAGAAAAATATTTTGTGTGACAACAGATGGTGCTCCTGCCATGGTCGGAAAACAGAAGGGATTTGTAAAGTTACTTGAAGATCAAATTGGCCGCCCGACAGTCAAATCCATCAAGAAAACCTGTGTGCTAAAATTTCTAATTCAGAGCTTAATAATGTGATGAATACAGTGGTGCAAATTGTGAATGTCCTTGTTGCTCGATCTGCTTTGACTCACAGTTTCAAGCACTGCTAGAAGAGACGGACAGTGCTTATAATGACATTCCACTTCACACAGTGATGAGCTCCCAAAATTTTAAGAACCGGTTCCCTACCAGGGGGGAGCGGCGGGGCTCCTATGGCTATTTAAAGGACCGAGGCAGCAGAGGCAGCTGGAGCCCCAGCCCTTTAAATAGCCCCCAGAGCCTCCCCTGCTACCCCAGGGCTCCTGGGGGCTATTTAAAGGGCTGGGGCTCCAGCTGCCTCTGCCCCCCCCCGCTCCTTTAAATAGCCGTGGAAGCCCCACTGCTTCCCCCAGGGCTCTGGCCACTGTTTAAAGGACCGGGGCAGCAGAGGCAGCTGGAGCCCCTGCCCTTTAAATAGCCCCTGGAGCCCCCCGCTATCCCCAGGGCTCTGGGCCCATACTCACCTCCTGGTTCCCTACCGGGTCTTCAGCAGCACTTCGGTGGTGAAGACCCCCGCCGCCGAAGTGCCGCCGAGAGGACCTGGTAGGGAACCAGTTCTTAAAATTTTGGGAGCCCTGGGGGTAGCAGGGGGCTCCAGGGGCTATTTAAAGGGCCGGGGCTCCAGCTGCCTCTGCCGCCCCGGTCCTTTAAATAGTGGCCGAAGCCCTGGGGGAAGCGGTGGGGCTCCCACGGCTATTTAAAGGAGCAGGGGGGGCAGAGGCAGCTGGAGCCCCAGCCCTTTAAATAGCACCCAGGAGCCCTGGGGTAGCAGGGGAGGCTCTGAGGGCTATTTAAAGGGCCGGGGCTCCAGCTGCCTCTGCCACCCCGGTCCTTTAAATAGCCGCGGGAGCCCCGCTGCTTCCCCCAGGGCTCAGGCACCCCTCTGAGAGGGGGGGAAGCAGAGGAGGGGCCGGGGGAGCCTTGGCTTCCCCAGCTGGGAGCTCAGGTGGGCCAGGCAGGATGGTCCCGCGGGCCGGATGTGGCCCGCAGACCGGAGTTTGCTCACCCGCCCACCCCTTTAGGAACCGGTTCTACACTGGCTTCTAAATTTAGCAACCAGTTCTTGCAAACCGGTGCAAACCGGCTCCAGCTCACCACTGACTTCACAGCAACATTTGGTGGCTAAGTCGTGGCAAGGTTTTGATGCGCTTTGTAAACTGTTTTGATGCAATCAAGGCCTTTGTGTCAGAAAAAGGACAAAACTACCCCGAACTGGATGATGACACATGGCTGTGTAAGCTCATGTTTCTAACTGACATCACTGCTCACCTAAACGAACTCAACCTCCGTCTCCAGGGTGCAGGGCAAATGGTTCTGGATCTTTATGAAGGCTGGAAGGCATTTGTTGTAAAACTAGCAGTTTTTTCTCGGGATATTCAAACTTCGACTTTCCGCTATTTCCAACACATAAAAGAGCTATCGACACGTTGCACTGTCAGTGTCGATGAGATTGGAATGTACATGCAAGAACTAGAATCAGAATTTTCTGACAGATTTCAAGATTTCCAGTGATTTGGCCCAATGCTTTCTTTTCTAATTAAACCAGAAAAGTTCAACGAAAGCGACTTGGATTTGTCTGTATTTCAGTGGATGGGTGTTGAAGATTTTGAAATGCAGCTCATTCAGTTAAAAAGCTCAGAACTGTGTGCATCAAAGTTTGGAGATCTGCGGAGTGCACTTAAAGCTACCGAGAGAGATCATGGGGCCTCTATTCTGACCTGCTGGATGTCCCTGCCAGTGAAATTTAACTGTTTGAAGAAAATTGCATTTGCAATGCTTTCAGCATTTGGATCCACATACCTGTGTGAACAGGTATTTTCACACATGAAATCTGTCCTCTGTCCCTCTCAACGCCGGTTAACTGATCATTCAGAAGCCTGTGTGTAGCTTAAAGTATCCAACTACGTGCCAGACATTGGAAAACTCAGCAAGAAAAAGCAAGGGCAAGGATCACACTAAACTGATAAGATCTGCATTTTAATTTAATTTTAAATAAAGCTTCTTAAACATTTTAAAAACCTTATTTACTTTACATACAATGATAGTTTAGTTATATATTATAGAGAGAGACCTTCTAAAAATGTTAATATGTATTACTGGCACGAGAAACCTTAAATTAGAGTGAATAAATGAAGACTTGGCACACCATCTGAAAGGTTGCCGACTCCTTCTGTATCACAAGCTAAATATGAAAGCAGCAAAGAGTCCTGTGGCATCTTTGCTGCTTTTACAGATCCAGACTAACACGGCTACCCCTCTGAAGCTAAATATGAGTGAACCATAGGCGCTGACTTCCCCTCTACCTGGAGGTGCTAGACCCCCGCCCCTCCACTCATAGGTGCCCACTTCTACTGGCGGCGGTGGGTGCTCGACCTAGGGTGACCAGATGTCCCGATTTTATAGGGACAGTCCCAATTTTGGGGTCTTTTTCTTATATAGGCTCCTATTACTCCCTGTAGAAGGGCTCGGCCGAGGCTCGTCCCTTTGCGGGGCTGTGGGGTATCCTACCACCTCGCTACAGTTCGCTCTGGGCCCTTAGGCAGGGGCTGAGCCAACAGTTCAATATGAGCCCTGGCCCTAGGTCAGGGCGGGGCAGCAAACACACAGTCAGGAGCTTAGGCCCTTAAGCAGGGGCTGGTACGAAAGGGAGACTGCCACCCGTGAGTGGGGTGTCAGGGGGGATGCAGGCCCACCTGCTCCACTGCGTCCCAACCCGGGGTCCTAGCAGTGGCAGAAGATTCGCTTCTGTGTCAGTGGGGATCCTGACCGCAACACACTGACATTGGTTCTGGCCCTGCTGCAGCCAGGCCAGGGTCGGCTGCCCCCAGGCTACTTCCGGACTCCCCCTCGTAAGGTACCTGGGTTTGGCTGGCGTCCTCGGCGGTTTCGAGCACCATCGGTTCCTCCGGGTAACTTGCGAAGGGTAGGCTCGGCTGCTCCTTGGGGTAGCTGGCGAGGGGTAGGCGTGGCTGCTCCTCGGGGTAGTGGGCGAGGGGCAGGCTTGGCTGGCCCGGCCAGTCCTCGGGTCGGCCGCAGCCTGCCAGCGTTCCCCAACCCAGAGCTAGGCCACAGGCATCTGACCTCTCTGGCGGCTGGCTTTCAACTGAGGTTTGCAGCGGGGCTTTTCTACTTCCTGTCCTGCGCAGTGACCACTGGGGGGCGGGCACAGGACCCACTGGCTCTGCCCACGTTGGTGCTAGGGGAGACTCGTCCCTCAGCGGGGCTGTGGGGTATCCCACCGCCTCGCTACACATACACACCCCCTCAAGGCTGGCTCCCGTCCATCGGGGCCAGACCCGTCCAACTCTCCCAGGCGGGACAAGAAGTCAGCATTTGCGTGGTCCTTATCGGCCCTATGGTGGACAGTATAAGCATAGGGCTGTAGTGCCAGGTACCAACACATTAGCCTCATATTATTATTTTTCATTCTGACCAACCACTGTAGTGCAGGATGGTCGGTGACCAGTATGAATGGGGTCCCCAGTATGTAGTACCGCAAGGTGTCACAGGCCCATTTTATTGCCAAGGCCTCCTTCTCTATCACCGCGTAGTTTCTTTCTCGTGGAAACAGTTTCTGACTGAGGTATGTGACCGGGTGTTCCTCTCCATCCACCTCCTGAGACAGGACCGCCCCTAGGCCTAACTCAGAGGCGTCCGTCTGGAGGATGAACTCTCGGTTAAAGTCGGGGCTGTATAGGACGGGCTCGCGGCAGAGACTGTTTTTGAGGGCCTGGAAGGCGCGGTCACACTCCGGGGTCCACTCCACACGTCGGGGGCTGGCTTTGGTCAAGAGTCCCGTTAGCGGGGCTGCGATGGAGGCGAAATCGGGGATGAATCGTCGGTAGTAGCCCGCCAGTCCGAGGAACTGGCATACTTGGCGCTTCGTGGTGGGTGGTGGGCGTGCCGCCAGGGCCTGAACCTTTCCCACGAGAGGTCTCACTTGTCCCCTCCCGATAGTGTACCCGAGGTAGGTGGTCTCCTGCCACCCGATAAGGCATTTTTTTGGATTGGACGTTAATCCCGCTGCCTGCAGGGACCTCAGGACGGCCGCTACCCATTCCAGGTGGTTCTCCCAACGGCAGCTGTAAATAACGACGTCATCCAGGTATGCGGCCGCGTACTCTCAATGAGGTTGAAGGAGGCGGTCCATCAGCCGCTGGAACATTGCCAGGGCACCATGGAGCCCAAAGGGCATTTGAGTGAACTGGTAGAGGCCCGTGGGGGTGGCAAATGCGGTCTTTTCCTGAGAGGCGGGGTCGAGGGGGATCTGCCAGTATCCCTTGCTCAGATCGAGGGTAGTGAGAAAGCGGGCCTTGCCTAAGCGGTCCAGCAGTTCATTGACCCGGGGCATCGGGTACGCGTCGAATTTCGAAATGGAATTGACACGGCGGAAATCAATACAGAAGCGCTGCGTCCCATCCGGCTTGGGAACCAGGACTACCTGGCTGCGCCATTCGCTTTGCGACGGTTCGATAACCCCCAGCGCCAACATCGCCCGGACTTCCTCCTCTATGACCTGCCGCATACGATGTGGCAAGGGCCTATTTGATTCCCGGATCACCACCCCCAGCTCTGTCTGGATGTATGGTAAACGAGGGTGGTGTAACCCGGCTGGGCGGTGAACGTTTTGGGGAATGCCTGCAGGAGGCATCCGGTCTGCTTTTGTTGCTCCACGGTCAGGGATTCTCCGAGCTGAGGCATTGTGGAGTCCTCGGTCGGGGTTACACGGGGTCCTAGCTTGGGCTCCAGGGGGAAGGGATTAATTAGCAGGCCTTCTCGTTCTCGCCAGGGCTTCAGGAGGTTAATATGGTATCGCTGGGCTCCTTTTCGCCGGTCCGGCTGGTTAATCTCATAGATGACCAGCCCGACCTTCCGAACCACCTCATATGGCCCCTGCCACCGGGCCAGTAGTTTTGACTCGCTGGAGGGCAGGAGGAGCAGAACCCGGTCACCGGGTTCGAACTCGCGGACTCGGGCCTCCCAGTTATACGTTTGGGCTTGAGCTTCCTGAACCGCCTTCAAATTCTCCCGAGCTAGAGCTCCTGCTTGTGTGAGACGTCCCTGAAGCTGGAGGATGTACTGCAGAAGGCCCTGGGCTGGTGACGGGGCTTGCTCCCACATCTTCCTCATGAGGTCCAGCAGCCCCCTTGGACATCGGACGTATAAGAGCTCAAAGGGGGAAAATTTCATGGAAGATTGGGGTACCTCACGGACGGCCAGGAGCAGAGGCAGGAGCAACTGATCCCATCGGCGCAGGTCCTCTGGGGAAAACTTGCACAGCATGGTTTTCAAGATACAGTTGAACCATTCGACCAGGCCGTCGGTTTGCGGGTGGTAAATGGAGGTGCATGGTTGCTTAATCCCCAGGAGGTTGCACACCTGCCGCAGCAGCCTGGAGGTGAAGTTGGTGCCCTGGTCAGTAAAGATCTCCTGAGGCAAGCCCACGTGGGCAAAGACCTTGACGAGCTCCTCAGCGATGGCCCTGACGGTGATGCTCCGGAGCGGGATGGCTTCAGGAAAACGGGTAGCATAGTCCACGATGACTAGGATGTACAGAAACCCGGCCCTGCTTCTCGGGAGTGGTCCCACCAAATCCAGGGCCACTCGCTCAAATGGCGTTTCCACGATGGACATGGGGATCAGGGGGACCGGGGCTGTCCATGGGGGAGCAGCCAGCTGACACTCCGGACAGGAACTACAATACTCCCGTACCTCCTGGTGCACCCCGGGCCAGAAGAATTGGGTCAGAATTCAGGCAAGGGTCTTTTCCTGACCCAGGTGCCCTGCAGCTGGGACATCATGGGCGAGTTTCATCACCGCGCATCGGTGGCATCGAGGCACCAGCAGTTGGGTCTGGACCTCTCCGGTGCGGGAATCTCGGTCCACCCGATAGAGGCGGTCATGGCGTAGCTCGAAATGGGGCCAGACCTGGGCTCGGCCGGGTCAATCAGGGCGCCATCGATGGCTGCCAACTGCTCATACGCCCGACTAAGGGTAGGGTCCCCCCTTTGGTCCCGGCAGAAGTCAATGTCAACCCTGGGGTCGTCAGCAGACATGGGCGGGGGGTCCTCGGGTGCTCTTTCCTGTCTAATAGGGTCCAGTTCTTCTGCCTCCTCGGCGGGGTCCTCGCAGCAGTCCCCCTCCAATGCTGGGGTGACGTCGGGGCTTTCCTCGGCGTTTGAACGAAGGACTCCAGAGAACTCTGGCCAGTCCCGTCCCAGGATCACGGGGTAGGCAAGTCGCGGACCCTAACCAACCACCATCGTCCGCGTGACCCCATCCATGGTTAGTCGGACTCGGGCACTGGAGTAAGGCCGGACAACGCCGTGGATGCACTGCAACTGGATGGTTCCCAGGCGGGGGTCCGCCTGGAGGCCTAGGCTTTGGCAGACTAGAGTCTGGCCACAGCCAGAGTCAACCAGGGCCTGCGTCTGGCATTCCCCGACAACTATGGGCACGGTGACCTTGGTGGTCTGCGGCGGTCGGGCACGGTTCTCCCCTGTGCAAACGTGCCCAAAGCTGCAATCCATCTCTGTGCAGTCCCGCTGCCGGTGTCCATGTTTCCCACAGGAGAAGCAGGGCCCAAGAATTCTGGTCGGCCGGGCCAAGCCGAGCCTCCCCCAAGGCCCCTGGGGGGACTTCGCGGGACCCAGCCACACCCGCTCTCCGGGCCCGCACGAGTGGGTCCCTCGGGACATCTATAACTGGGCTCGTGACTCTGCGGAAGATTTCGCAGTTCGACCCGGGCGCTCGCCTTCCTCTCGAGGTTAGGGCGCTCGAGCCCTGGCGGGTGGCCCCGAGTAGCCGGTCCGACCGGGGCTTCCGCTGCAAGGAAGTCTTTCATGAGGGCGACGGCGGCGGCTACCATTGGAGGCCGATGACGGAGGACCCAAGCCCTACCCCGCGACGGGAGGATATGGACGAACTGTTCCAGGATGACTTACTCAGTGAGCTCCTCGGGGTTCCGCCTGTCGGGCTGCAGTCACCGCTTGCACAGGTCTCTCAGCTCCTGGGCCACCAGCCGGGGTCGGGCGCCCGGGGTGTAGGACAGACTCCGGAACCTCTGCCGGAAGGTTTCTGGGCTGATGTCTAAGGCATCTAGAATCGCTGCCTTTACCCGGGCATAGTCCTGGGCGTCCTCCGCGGATAGCCCCCGGTACACAAGTTGGGCCGTCCCCGTCAAATACGGGGCCAGAAGGGTGGCCCACTGGTCAGGTGTCCACCCTGCGACGTGTGCCACCCTTTCAAAAGTCACCAAAAAGGCTTCGGGGTCATCCTGCGGTCCCATCTTAGTCAGTCGCACGGGCGGTGCGGGGCGGGGTGACCCGGCCGTGTCTCCCGGCTGGGGCTCCGTGGGGTGGGGCAGTGCCGTTGTCAGCTGCTGCAAGCATTGCTGCTGAAACTCTCGGTTCTTCACGGTCAGGTCCCGAATCAGCTGCTGCTGCTGTGCTCCCAACTGCTGGACGAGCTGCTGCTGCTGCTGGAGCTGGGACGCCTGCTGTCGCTCCTGATTCTCTGCCAGGAACATAAAAAGTTTGAATAAATCCATGTCTCCGGTGGGGGACCGTTCCCCCCCAGACCCTTTCTCACAGGGGTCAAGGGCTTGTGCCCACATCCTGGGCAAGAGTCCCCACTTCTGGTACCACGTGTAGAAGGGCTCGGCCGAGGCTCATCCCTTCGCGGGGCTGTGGGGTATCCCACCGCCTCGCTACAGTTCGCTCTGGGCCCTTAGGCAGGAGCTGAGCCAATAGTTCAATATGAGCCCTGGCCCTAGGTCAGGGCGGGGCAGCAAACATACAGTCAGGAGCTCAGGCCCTCAAGCAGGGGCTGGTGCGAGGGGGAGACTGCCACCCGTGAGTGGAGTGGCGGGGGGATGCAGGCCCACCCGCTCCACTGCGTCCCAGCCCGGGGCCCTAGCTGCAGCAGAAGACTCGCTGTTGTGTCAGTGGGGATCCTGACCGCAACACACTGACATTGGTTCTGGCCCTGCTGCGGCCAGGCCAGGGTCGGCTGCCCCGGGCTACTTCCAGACTCCCCCTCGTAAGCTACCTGGGTTTGGCTGGCGTCCTCGGCGGTTTCGAGTACCATCAGTTCCTCCGGGTAACTCGCGAAGGGTAGGCTTGGCTGCTCCTCAGGGTAGCTGGCGAGGGGTAGGCACGACTCCTCCTCAGGGTAGCTGGCGAGGGGCAGGCTCGGCTGGCCCGGCCAGTCCTCGGGTCGGCCGCAGCCTGCCGGCGTTCCCCAACCCAGAGCTAGGCCACAGGCATCTGGCCTCTCCAGCGGCTGGCTTTCAACTGAGGTTTGCAGCGGGGCTTTTCTACTTCCTGTCCTGCGCCGTGACCTCTGGGGGGCGGGCGCAGGACCCACTGGCTCCGCCCACGTTGATACTAGGGGAGGCTCGTTCCTCAGCGGGGCTGTGGGGTACCCCACCACCTCGCTATACACACACCCCCGTCCCGATTTTTCACACTTGCTGTCTGGTCACCCTAGCTCAACCCCCCTCTGCCTCCGGTCCCGCCCTGACTCCACCCCTGCCCTCTATAACACCAATAGAGAGATATGCACAGCTGTTTGCTCCCCCAGGTATTAATATTTGCTCTGGGTTAATTAATAAGCAAAAGTGATTTTATTAAATACAAAAAGTAGGATTTAAGTGGTTCCAAATAATAACAGAACAAAGTAAATACTAAGCAAAATAAAACAAAAACACACAAGTCAAAGCCTAATACATTAAGAAACTGATTACAGATGAAATCTTACCCTCGGAGATGTTTCAATAAGCTTCTTTCACAGACTACACTCCTTTCTAGTCTGGGCCCAATCCTTTCCCCTTGTACAGTCCTTATTCCAGCTCAGGTGGTAGCTAGGGGATTTCTCATGACTGCAGCCCCCTTTGTTCTGTTCCACCCCCTTATATAGCTTTGGCACAAGGCAGGAATCTTTTGTCTCTTTGGGTCCCCACCCCTCCTTCTAAATGGAAAAGCACCAAGTTTAAGATGGATTCCAGTACCAGGTGACATGGTCACATGTCCTGTGGGACCCCAGCCTCCATTCTTGCCAGCCTGACTCACAGGAAGGCTTACAAGTAAATAGAGCCATCTACAGTCAATTGTCCTAGTTGATGGCAGCCATCAAGATTCTAAACCCACACTTCGCATAACTACAATAGGACCTCAGAGTTATGTTTTATATTCCTAGTTTCAGATGCAAGAATGATACATTCATACAAACAGGATGATCACACAATAGATTATAAGCTTTGTAATGATACCTTACAAGAGACCTTTTGCATGAAGCATATTCCAGTTACATTATATTCACACTCATTAGCATATATTCACACTCATTAGCTCATTAACATCATTTGGAGTGCAACGTCACAGGGGCCAGTATTAAAGTTCAGTTTTTGCTCTCTCATGTGTCATGTTTATCTTACCTTCCATGTGGGATTTTTTCCTAGTCATAAGTAAAATATGGGTGAAAGTGATTTGTTTTACACTTTCCAGAATTATTATTTATTCCGAGGACTGGACCAATCCAGAGAATTTTCAGCACAAGAGAAACAAGAGAAAGCTCAAAGTGACTGAAAATAGAAGGTTTAAAATAAAACTAGCCTCTAACTTCAATTATAACATTGTTATCACAGTGCTATAATGAGGGTACCAAATATCCTGGAGAAGAGAGTTTTTTGGACATGCTGGTCTAATGTGCACATGTGGCAATTTACCCCTTCTGCCTTCTTTTTATTTTAGAAGACTTTCAAGGTAATGTGTATGGTTTCTCCCTTTATGCATTTTTTAAAATAATATGAACTGGTTATCCATTTCCATGGCTTTCCCAGGTCTCACTAACACGTCATTTCAGGTAGCAGAAAAGAAATCTTACCTGATAGCAAAGTACTCAGCCCACAGATACAAGAAACTTGGCAAAGGCCCCAGTGTCTCCAGTACATAGATATAATGTCCTCCAGACTTTGTGATTCTTGTTCCAAGTTCTGCATAGCACAAGGCACCTGGAATAGATGAAGTAAAAATGCATTTAGTAAATTGTCCCATGGAATTACCACTCCACATAGAATTTATAGAGAATTAAAGGAATCTGTTTAAAATGAGCTAAAAACACAGAACATAAGAGCTGCCATACTGGGTCAGACCATGGTCCATCTTACCCAGTATCCTGTCTCTGACAATTGCCCATATCAGAGCTTCAAGGGGAGAGTACAAAACAGACAATTTTAGAGTGATCCACTTGTCTTCCAGTCCCAGCTTCTGAGTCAGAGGTTTAGGGTCACCCCACACATGGGGTTGCATCCCTTATCTTTTGGCTAATAAGTATTGATGGACCTATCCTCCATGAACTTATCTAGTTCTTTTTTTTTTTTTTTTGCTTCAGGAGTTCGGGCGGCTTTTTTTTTTTTTTTCCTTGGGGTGGCAAAAATGGTAGAGCCATTTGTTTGTATTAAACCCGCTGCCCATTAACTTAACTGGGTGACTCCTAGTGTTAGTATTGTATGAAAGGGTAAATAACACTTCTGTATTCACTTTCTCCCATCAGTCATGATTTTATAAACCTCTATCATATCTCCCCTTCATTTAAAAAGTGGAAGTCAAATCCTAGTGAGGTAAATAGAAAGGAGCATAAACACTGCCAAATTAAGTGTAAAAATGTAATAAGAAAAGCCAAAGAGCACTTTGAAGAACGGCTAGCCAAAAACTCAAAAGGTAATAACAAAATGTTTTTAAGTACATCAGAAGCAGGAAGCCTGCTAAACAACCAGTGGGGCCCCTCGATGATCGAGATACAAAAGGAGCGCTTAAAGACGATAAAGTCATTGCGGAGAAACTAAATGGATTCTTTGCTTCAGTCTTCACAGCTGAGGATGTTAGGGAGATTCCCAAACCTGAGCCAGCTTTTGTAGGTGACAAACCCTAAAATGATTAGGGGTTTGGAACAGGTCCCATATGAGGAGAGATTAAAGAGGCTAGGACTTTTCAGCTTGAAAAAGAGGAGACTAAGGCGGGATATGATAGAGGTATATAAAATCATAAGTGATGTGGAGAAAGTGAGTAAGGAAAAGTTATTTACTTGTTCCCATAATATAAGAACAAGGGGCCACCAAATGAAATTAATGGGCAGCAGGTTTAAAACCAATAAAAAGAAGTTCTTCACACAGTGCACAGTCAACTTGTGGAACTCCTTGCCTGAGGAGGTTGTGAAGGCTAGGACTATAACAGGGTTTAAAAGAGAACTGGACATTAGGGGGAAATAGTTGAAGAATGAAGTCAATTAGAAAATTTAGTAACTTGACAAGGGAAGCCACTTGGGTGCCACCAAGACAGGTTTTCAAGAATACACAAGATACACTACGGGTTTAGTGGAGAGAATAATCCTTCACAAGTGCAGATGGTTTGGCTAGCTGACCAATAAACACTACCATTTATTATCCTACTCAATTAAAAAGAAATCTACATTTGTGATGTTATGGTTTGAGATTTTACATATGCAAAAGAATGAAATTTTAAAGTTGTTGTTTCCACAGCAACCTCAGCTAAGCCACATTATACATATATAGTAAGGTATAAGTGTGACAACATCTCCCGTAATACAAAATATTACATACGATAAACACTAGAAGGAAGAGTGACAATTGTTGTGGGCTCTATGATTGAATTTCCTGATTCTTGTGGCTTTTTTAAACTCTCAACCACAGCACTATAACAAAGCGTTTTTTTGCACACACAAAGCAGGAAAAGTAACTGTTAAGGAGGGGAAAAAATTTAAAGTCACATACTGAAATAAACACATGTCTCCTAGGTCCCCAGAACTCTGTGGTTCTCCATCTAGTGCCCCTAGCTAGAGGCCTAACCTCCCCCAGCCCCCATGCATCTAGAAATTCCACAGACAAGAGAACTACTCCCATGTCTGTGCCCACATGTGGCACCACATTCATAGATCTTAAATCTTGGGTTTCCCCCCAAGTCCCTCAGATAAACCAGTTAAACAACAGATCCTTGGAACCCTGTGGACACGGGAGCTTATTACTGCTTCAATTCTATGGCATTAGGAGATAGGAGTTTTGGTCCATTGTGTTCCCAGCTTATTTTTCTTGGAGAAGTAAAGTTAGGCCTTTGTTGTAGATATATATCATTTGCTAGTTTCCCCATCTACCAAGAACTTAACAAGAAGGGTAAAAAAAACTCTCCACCCACCAAATAGAGAGAGAATCCCGCAGGCAAACCAAACGATTAAGGAGACACCCACGTTGCCGGAATTTTTCAACACCCCTTTTGGAGAGATAAAGATGCCACTGCCCACCATGCTGCCAATAAGGAGTGAAAAAGCCCTCAGCAAAGTGATCTTTTTCCTTAGAAAAACAGCCTCCTCTTCTTTCTTGGCTTTTCCCATGGCCTCTACAATTTCAGGGCAGGGGTGGGCATTCAGAAGTTAAGGTTTCCTTGTGGGTCCTTCCCAATCCCACAGTCAACAGAGCTCACCTGTGATAGGGGAAAAGTAAGTCAGGGATTTGTGGAGCTTCTTTGGGGAATGACTGTTAAAGCCATTTTACCAATAACCTATCAAAATCTGCTGGATCTACTCTCCTCACCCATTGGATATCACTGGGCAAAGAAACCCCAGGTGCATAAAACATTGCTACACAACCATGCGATCTCTTATGTCAGAACACCTCTGGGTATCAGGGTTTGCTAATTAACTTTTGCTCCTCCTGCTGCAGCAGAGCATAACACACTGTAGGCTGTACATAAACAGCCCTTTAGGCCAAGATTTTCAAAAGTGATGAGTGATTTGGGGTGCCACTATAGTTCAGTGTCCAACTTGAGTCGCCCTCAAGGGACCCAATTTTCATAAATGGCTGAACACCCACACTCTGAAAATCAGGCCCCTTTAAGATGCTTCGAGTTGGGCACCTATAAATTTAGGCTGAGCCAAATCACGTGTCACTTTTGAAATTTTTGGCCTTAAAAATGTTTTTTTCTTTGGCAACAGCAGAGCAAAGAATTTAGTTTAATAGACATTTTGTATAAACATGTCCAGGGCATCTGTTCTTGAGCCAAAATTGGCTGCTGAGCCTTTAAAACAGTGGTGGGCCACCTGCGGCCCATCAGGGTAATCCGCTGGCGGTCCACAAGACAGTTTGTTTATATTTGCACAGCCACCCGCAGCTCCCAGTGGCTGTGGTTCGCCGTTACCGGTCAATGGGAGCTGCGGGAAGCAGCAGCCAACATGTCTCTGCGGTCCGCGCCGCTTCCCACAGCTCCCATTGGCCAGGAACGGTGAACCGCAGCCACTGGGAGCTGCGGGTGGCCATGCAAATGAAAACAAACTGTCTGTCAGCCTGCCAGCAGATTACCCTGATGGGCCACGTGCGGCCCACGGGCCGCAGGTTGCCCACCACTGCTTTAAAAAGTCAAAATAAGCTCTTTGGGTCCCTGATGTGCCAGATTATCTGCTACCACTCATCAGGGCAGGGAGTAACTTTATGAGTCTCCTAAGGCTCAGACAGGTTGCTGGAACTGATGAGTCTAAGGGTTGAGGGGTGGGGAGTAACAACCACCAAGGCTCCTGAGCTGTGAATTGCAACATACAACTGATGTTACAAGTGGACGGTCTTACTCTGTATCTAGCTAATTTGTGTGAAACAGCTACAGTCTGGTACGTCAGTAGCGTAGCTAGCGGGGTGCAGGGGAAGCAGCCGCTTCCCCCGCCTTTTCAAAAGCGGCCAGAGGAGCGGGGGGGGGGGGCGGCATGCGGCCCGCAGCATGGCCCGGCAGCCGCGGCCGGAGGAGTGAGGGGGGGCGGAGGCTGGCGGCCTGCAGCGTGGCCGGCAGCCATGGGGGGGCGGCGGGCACAGCCAGAGGAGCGGGGCCCGGAGGGGGGGCGCGTGCTGGTGGGTTGCAGCACGCCCCGGCAGCCGCGGCCGGAGGAGCAAGGGGGGGCGCAGCCTGGCGACCCGCAGCGTGGGCGGCAGCCATGGGGGGGCGGTGGGCACGGCCGGAGGAGCGGGGGGGCACAGCATGGCGGCCGGCAGCTGCGGCCAGAGGAGCAAGGGGGGGGGGGCCACGGGGTGGCACGGCAGAGCCGGAGGAGCCATGGGGGGGAGGGGCGGGGTGGCCGGAGGAGGAGCCAAGGGGGGGCGCCTTTTTTATATTTGCTCCCCCTCCTCTTAGAAGCTGGCTACGCCACTGTGGTACGTGTCATATCTCTGAAAGTAGAGCTACAAAGCATGTGGGTCCAATATTCAAATGTAGGATTGGTTAAAGATTTATAGAATCAATCTAAACGAAGGAGTTCTTTTGAGCACAAATATTATTGCTAAAACTTAAAAAGTGCACTTATCTGGTTGGTTGGTTTTGAACAAAGCAGAGAGGTTTACAATCTGTCCCAGACGGTCATCCCTTGCTGGAGTCTCAGAGCAGTTTGATGTACAGTAACCAGTAGCTTCCTTTAGTTGGCTGTAAATTCCATAGTAAAAATAAAAGAAACAGGATGTAAAACCAAATTTATAGACCAAGTTAAGGATTTGAAGTAACTCTTGATGTTTAGCCACATGGTCTGAGACACCAATGCCAGCCAGGAATATCTGGAAACATAATGGACAAACACCACAGATTTCAGGAATGTGAAATCAACTGGGATTTGTTCTGCAGGCTATTGTGGGGGGGTGAGCGGGGAAGAATAGGGTGATCAGACAGCAAGTGTGAAAAATCGGGATGGGGTGGAGGGTAATAGGAGCCTATATAAGAAAAAGACCCAAAAATTGGGACTGTCCCTATAAAATCGGGACATCTGGTCACCCTAGGGGAGAAACAGAGAGCTATTGCATACCACATCAAACAGACTCCTAGCAATGAGCAGAACAAATTGTTCCAGGTCTGCTTTCTAGTTGAATTCCTGCGCCTGACACATTAAAATACAGCTATGTTAATCCTTGTGGCAATGCTTAATGTGCACTTTAGTATTAAAAAAAATGTACAAAGCTGCTTTTTGTTCACCTTTTTAGTTGACTACTGGCTCAAATTCTTCTCACTCCTACATACAGTACCTTTGCATCTACCAACAGCACTGCTTAAAATTACAGCCCCTCAGGTTGCACTTCAAACCAGTGTTTCAAGCAATTTTTACCAACATTTCAAAACAGAATAAAGCACTACTCATCTTACCTAGCAGGACCCGAAGCCTGGCATAGGGAGGAGATGGAGAAAAAGCCAACCTAGAGTAAGGGGAAAACTTTGTATTACCATAGTGCCTCTCGAGGCCCAAGCTGAGATGGGGACCCCATTGTGCTAGAGTCTCCACACACACACACAGAGAGTAAGAGACCATTCCTGTCCTGAAGAGCTTACAGTCTAACCAGGCAAGACAGATCCAGGGAATATCTCCATTTTATTGCTGGGGACCTGATGCAAAGACCAACTAGCCTAACACCACACAGGAAATGTGTGGCACAGCTGAAACTGAACCTAGATCTCTTGAGTCCCAGTCCAGTGTCTTTCCTCCTCTCTACCACAAACTGTATAAATATGTATCCAATTATGTCCACAAACCTGATTTATAGTTTCTGAGGACTATTCCTAACTACTTCCACCTATATTTTCTTTGTACAGACTTCAGTTAAAATGACACCACCAAGAACTTTTTAACTACATCCCCTTCCTTTTCATACAATAAAAGATGTAGTCACTGAGCTGTGCTAACCAGACCTGCTTCTTCCTTTTTTCTGCCACAAATCATCACTCTGTTTCAATGCCCATTAGAAGATGCTGGGTCCAACTAAAAACCAACTGTGAATATCAGAAGGGGAGCCGTGTTAGTCTGGATCTGTAAAAAGCGACAAAGAGTCCTGTGGCACCTTATAGACTAACAGACATATTGGAGCATAAGCTTTTGTGGGTGAATACCCACTTCGTCAGATGCATGTCACGCGTCTGACGAAGTGGGTATTCACCCATGAAAGTTTATGCTCCAATACGTCTGTTAGTCTATAAGGTGCCACAGGACTCTTTGTGAATATAAGCTAGTTCATTCATGTATTAAAATAATTTGGATAAATTGGACTGGTGGTGTTGTGGTCTGCGTACCTGACTGGACAATCTATTTAGGAAAACTGAGAGTCATTTGTTTATGAAACTGTAATTAACACAAGAAACCAGGCTAAAGAAGAGAAGTCTGAATAGACTTACTTTTGGCTTTCTTTATCTACATCAGACTCACTAGCTTACTGTCCTAGATTTAAAAAAACCTGGAGGAATAAATCCGACATGAATTTGCAGTGCCAGATGCTGGTAATAAAGCCAATGTGATCCCGAGGTTCAATATGAGAGCAAAGTGAATAATTCTTAATGAATCCTTTATTTAAGGAATTTTCACTTCTTTCTGTTTGTGAATTGTCCATGCTCAGATTGGAATTTTCTCAAATTTCTTTAATTAAAAATTACTTGCCAAGTAATTATGGGAAATTATCCTTGGGCTGGGTCACCTTTATCCCCTTGACCTTGGTCCCTAAGCATTTCCTGGTCCATCATACCACAGCCTGGCACATCACATCTTCTGCAAGAAGACACCTTAGTCTATGACCTTTTAATGAAGAACCCAGAATGGAGTAGGCTCCACTCACCCACCCCCCTTGGCGAGAGATTGAAGTAAACTAAGTTTGTCCTTAAAACAGCATTTTTGTATAGTTGCCTCTTGATGAATTTCTATTCTTCATCAAATATAAAATTTTTGATTAAGCCCAATCTGTCAAATAGGTCATTGCAAGTATTCAATATTTTAATTCTAGCTGCATTGATTAGATTTCACTGGCCATATAGATCACATGGTGTTGTTTCTGTTCCTCAGTTGGCTGAGTGTAACGTTGAATTTTAAAATTCATGGCACAGAGAACTTACTTTGGTAATCTAATAATTCATGTCCCGTTAATATTCTGCAATATTTGCTTAATATTGATTCTTTTCACAAATGTGCCAGCCCCTAAGTTCTTTCATTATATTAGCAAAAAGGCAACACAAAAGAGGAGCGTGTCAGACGAAAACAGAATACTTCCCCCTTCTATACCACCTGCTGCTAAAGAATCTCAAAGCATTTTACAAATATTAAGCCGTACAGCTTCCCTGTGAAGTAGTTAAATATTTTCTCCATTTTTACAGTGGGGGAAACTGAGGCTGAAGAGGTTAAGTAACTTGTCACGATGGAATGAGTGGGGAGTAGAACCCAGGATTCCTGGCACCCAGTCCCAGATACACAGCCAACTTGAAGACAAGCCAGCTAATATAGATAAGAGCTTCAAGAGATTAGCGTTCCGGTTTGACAATATTTATTATGGAATGCTACCATGAACCTGCTACACTTTCCCCTGTGACTTGTCCTCCTTCCACTCTCAGGAACAGGCCACATACAGGGACTGAGACTATTTGTCCAGTTTTTAAACTGTTTTCTCAGCTGCAAAGGACAAAATAAAAAACAATCTAAACATTCCCAGCAGCAAGATCCCACAGAGGGGTCTGATCCTCCTTCAAAGCAGAGCAAACCCTTCCTGAAATTCTCAGTGCCTTAAACACATCAGTGCAAAACGAGAACTCAATCACAACACTCCCATGTACAATTAGAAGTTTGTTTGTTTAAAACTTTGACCTAGTGCTGAGCAATGCTAAGGCCTGTCAGGGCTAAATCCTGATAGAGAAACTCCTTCCGCAACTAGTTCTTTGGTTCAGATCTGACCCAGGGTGGCAGTGATAACAGGTGTTAATGCCTGATGGCTGATTGGTGGCTTATGGGAAGTGCCTTGGTGGTTTCAGTCCAATTCCCAGGGGCCATGCGCCCACCTCACAAACACATCCATTACCATTAGCACCCCCTAAAGGGCTGAATGGGCATGGAGGCTGAACTACCTTCCCCCCATCTCCAGAAGCAGTTTTCTCCAAGTTGAGGCACAGTGGCAGGGCAGCATGGGGAAGCTTGCACTGCCAATGATCACACTGTACCTGTTTAGATAAAGGACTCCAGCCTTCAGATCTGGCTGACACTTTTTACCAGCAACTTAATTCCTAAAGTAATTACAAGATTTCCAGCAATGTCTGTCTTGTGAGAGCCAATAACATTACTCCAGTGGGGCTCTAAAGCGGCCACACACCCTGACACCTGTACACTTAAAGACAGAACTCCCTGCCACTGTCAACTATCTTACCTGGCTACTTAGTGCACTCCCCAGGGCCCATTTTTTTCCAGGAGAAACTTTTTCTTTGTATGAGAGAAATCATTCCCCTCCTCTACTGCACTATCCTGTTATTGGAAGATGGGTCACCTCTAATGAAAATCATCAGTCTACTCTCACTCTGTTTTAGCTCTGTGTCGCTTCATTCTTTCATTTATCCACTCAGAGCCCAGAGTTGCTGGTACTGGAATGCTATGTTCTGGGTCCCCTCATATTTACACTAAGGGTACCCTTAATCTAACTAAACTGCTGTTGATCTACAAAGAGGCAATGCATGTGTGCCGTCCACCGCCCCCCCCCAGATTTCTGCCTTCCATTTAGCACAGAGGTTTTCAGTCCCACAATTTGAAAACCGTCGACTCATGCCAGGAGCCAGAGGATTGGAAGTTGGTGGGAGCTGCCCAGCTCATTGCAGCCCCTGGCTCTCCACGCTTTGGGAGCTGGGGCACCAGCTGCCTGGCAGCCCTCCCTGCCCTGCTCCCCGAGCCAGGATGTCTCTGCATGGCCAGGCGCTCCCCAGGCAGGACAGGTGGCACAGTTCCGAGCTGCACCCCTGACACGCTCTTGCCTCTCCCCTAAAGGAGCCCGGCACCAGCCGGTGACACCACCAGGACCTGGTCCGTGCCCGCAGAGCCCGACTGCCATGAGATGCTCTCTGAGATGTTCGCTTGCCGCTGCCCAGGTGGTCTTGGCTCTGCTGCTGCACCTCAGCCTAGAGGTGGCGCGTGGGGTGATCACGTGCCCCCACCATCAAGAATTAAGCATCGACTCTGGATCTACCTTCCTGAGCTGAGGTTTCTCCAAAACCCTCTAGGTTCTAACTCAGAGCCTGGCTGTTTTCCCCGTGCCTATAGATAATTCCTTTTGACTCTAACCTCTTAGCCACTCACCTTTAGTCGCTGACTCGGCTTCAGTGCAAACACCTAATTCATAATTACTCTACTGCGTATACGTACTAATTCACTCAGTACTGTACCTAGCTCCTACTCAGACCAAACTCCTCCTCAGACCCGATCTCTCGAGTGCCTCTGCGCTGCTGGCCTCACAGATCAGCTGTTATTGATTTATTACAATATAAGCTAAACACAACTGTAACCAAATGAGCACAGTTTCTTTTTAACCCACTGAGGCTTTTTTTTCTTTTGTTCAACACTTACCAAGCTGTTGGTATTTACTAGACACAACTTCATCCACTGTTTTGCAGAGCTCTGTTGGGGAGCTTCCCCGTCACAACCCACTCAGGTCCTTTGGGGAGGCTAAAGTGACAGTAGCAGGATTAACACGTTCCTCAGATAAATTAGCTAACAATTGTTGATACCATAGATTGAACAATGCACTGAAGACCCAAAGCACTAACATCAGCTAATTAGTCTCTAGTAAGGTAGAGAGGTGAGTATCATGATCTCTGTTTAACAAATGGTGAAACCCAGGTAAGGAGAGGTAAAGTTTCTTGCTTACGGTCACACAGCAGCCAGAGGCAAAACTGGGATTAGAACCTAGGAGTTTCTGGGTCCTAGTTCCAATGAACCAGGTCAGTAGTTCTCAACCTTTTTCGGCTCAGGACCCATTTGTAAACAGTGTCCTGGCATGACCCAGTCAATTGCTTGAGTGCCAATAATATCTGTCTTATTAATTACACATTAACGTAATAAGTACTAAGTGCACTTTATCACAGCGGTGATGCCCTGTAGCTTCTGTCCCCCAGGGAGGGCTGGGCTCTGAGGTAGCAGCATTGCTCAGATTTGGCCCCAACTGGGCCAAATTTATGTGAGCTGAATTGCAACCTGATGCATGACCAGGGGGCTGCTGGGCCAAAGCTGAGCAATGCCACAACCACAGGCGCCAGATCACAACACCCGGAGCGGGAAGTCGAGCCCAGCCTGCTCCATGGGACCACTGCTGCAGGGCGAGCGTGAGGCTGGCTCTGAAACACTCCCTGCTTCCCTCTGGCCTCCCACAAGACCCTGTGTCACATTCTGGTGACCCAATTTTGGTTGCGACCCATAGGTTGAGAAGCCCTGAGCTAGACCACGTGGCCTCATAGAATGAGAAAAGAGGGGAAACCCACAGAGCTGGAGTGGGAGGGTTGAGGTGGGAACGCCACAGGAAATGTAAAAGGCCTTTCTAGTTGAACTTTGAAGAGCACCAGCAGTAGTAGGGAGCTTCAGGTTGGGACCAGTGGTGGATTAATGATTTTGCTGCCCCTAGGCCCTGAAATAATTGCCATATGAACTTTTTAGTTTTCTTACAAATTCATTTGAACTAAAATGAATCTAAATATCATTAAAATAATTGAACATTTACAAGTTTTATTGTAAATAAAATTACAAGTACAGCGGACCCTCGCTTGAACGCGCGTCTGTATAGCATGATTTCATAGACTCATAGACTCATCGACTTTAAGGTCAGAAGGGACCAATATGGTCATCTAGTCTGACCTCCCGCATGATGCAGGCCACAAAAGCTGACCCACCCACAACAGAATCCTCCAGCCTGCGACCCCTGCCCTATGCTGCGGAGGAAGGCGAAAAACCTCCAGGGCCTCTGCCAATCTACCCTGGAGGAAAATTCCTTCCCGACCCCAAATATGGCGATCAGTAGAATCCCGAGCATATAGGCAAGATTCTACAGCCGGACCCTCATTTCACTTATAGCGCGGGACCGCGCATGGATCCAAAACTGAGAACCACTTAATTTCTTCCTTCCGGTCATATTATTAATGTTTAGGATTCTCGCGAGTATGTTTACTAAATGGCGTTGCGCCGTCATTGGTGGTTTCAATACGTGCTTTGGTAGAATCGCGGCGTCCCTGATGCCGCAATTACAAAAATGCTGCTATTATAAATTTGCCGCCCCTGCAAATTTGCCGCCCTAGGCTTAGGCCTTGTCAGCCTAGGCGATAATACGCTGCTGGTTGGGACTGAGCTGCATTGGCAGCAGGGAGGGCTTGGGTCTGGACTGAGATGCCAAGGAAGAGGAGGGGGCTAAATTTCTGGAGCGTAGGGGGATCTGGTTCAGGATTAAGGGGTATTGGCAACAATGGTTTGGAACTAAAGTCAAGGTCTGCAGTCAGAGCTGTGGGTGAAGAAGGGAAGCCTCCAGTGTTGGAAAAGCATTTTACAGACTACTTAAGCAGAGGCTGGAGGCTATTTTAAAAGGGGCAACTATTTAAGGACAAAAAAAAAAAAGTTTGATTTAAAATTAAATATGAAGTGAAAACATGTTCATGATTGTGTTTGAAAGCATCACGTCAGGGTTTTTTCCCACTGGAAAGACTCCCACTCAGTGTTGTAAATCCACACACAATGATTTTACATTAGTACATGAGAAACGGGAAGCGAAATGAACTCTGAAGAGAAAGTGAACCTTACCCACCTTTCGTGGTCCAAGCTAATTGAAGTTCAGAGGATAAAGAAATAGCGTAAGTGGTGTGAAAAAGTAGAACCATTGTCTATTTGTTGTTGTAATTAATGATTCAAGGTGTTCCCCAGCAAGGAGTTATTCAGAGATGATTTTATCTTCACAGCAACCCTTTAAGCCATTGCTTTTCATTTTCTCCTGTTGGAACCATTCCCTGCCCTGCCCTCCATTTTCAGCTATTTCACCAACAACTTACGGTGTGATCCCTTCCCCTCCTGCTCCAGCCTCACCACCTGTGAGGGGTCAGCCTCATCCCTGGATTGGCCACCCTTACGTTATAACAATGACAGTAAATACTAAAGGGAAACACATCCTGAAGAGTTTGTGAAGGGCTACAAATCCCCTGCTTACAGGCATAAGCCAACCTCTAACTGCTGGGGATTCAGAGGCCTCTTTCCCTGGGAACAGTTTATCCCATCACTGTCTGCTGCAGAGTTTTTTGTGCCTTCCTCCAAAGCAGCTGGTGCTGGCCATGGTCAGAGACTGTCACCATGGGACTGAGTATGCTACCGTGCTACTTTCCCAGCACCTACAGATATGGGAGACGAGAACCAAATCAAACCCAGCTCAGCCACATACCTGTACAGATTCCTAGTCCACCTCTAATTTTCACCTCTATCAGTACCTCTAAATGGGACGCTTATACTCAAGGGATCAGGGCATTAATGAAGCCTGGCTTATACCTCTACTGAATGAAGCTAAATCAATACAAACCTAGGCACCGACTTCTACTGGCGCCGGTGGGTGCTCGACCCCCCCCTCTGCCCTCGGCCCCACCCCTGCTCCGCCCCCTCCCAATCCCTTCCCCAAAGTCCCCCCCCCTCACTCCCATTCCTTCCAACCCCTTCCCCAAAGTCCCCGCCCCAACTCCGCCCTCATTCAAACCCCTTCCCCAAGTCTCCACCCCGACCCTGCCTCCTCCCCTGAGCACGCCATGTTCCCGCTCCTCCCCCCTCCCTCCCGGAGCTTGCTACAGCTGTTTTGGTGGCGGCAAGCGCTGGGAGGTAGGCAGAGGAGCGGGGACCCGGTGCGCTCAGGGGAGGAGGTGAGGTGGGGTGGGGCAGGGAGCTTGGCTGCCAGTGGGTGCAGAGCACCCACTAATTTTTCCCCGTGGGTGCTCCAGCCCCAGAGCACCCATGGAGTCGGCGCCTATGAATACAAAGAAACCTTTGTTCAGTTTAAAAGTGACAATGAAAAGGGTTGCACAGATTTAACTAAACTGATTTAGAAATCCAGGTAGTTAAATCAATGCAAGTGATAGGCGCTGGTTGCCAGAAGTGCCTGAACACCCACAACTCCAGTTAAAGTCAGTGGGAGGTGCTGCAAGTTCGCTCCTCCCATTCCTGGTGAGTTGAGCATTGCACATACACTACACGACCCTATGCATTTGTACAGCAAGTCAGAATGGTACAAACCACTTAAGATTCCCTTTGTGATTTTGGGCCTGATCCAAATTCCACTGAAGTCAATGAAATGGCTCCCACTGACTTCAGGGCACTTGGGATCAAGCCATATAGAACTGGATGCAGCAAGGTGCTTGAGGGGTACCTACCACCACTTGGGTGGGACATTACCTTTGGAGATTAGGCAGCCTAGGCCTCTACTCTCACCACTGCTCTCCCTTGCTCCATTTCTCTTGGCTGTTTTGCCTGCATTCCATGTCCTGCCTTAGCCCCTCTTCTCTTTATTTTGCCCCTGGACTTTGAGCCTCTTTGTTGTCTTTGTTTGTAATAATTGCATCATTAATGGCAGGTACATTTAGAACAAATAGAAGTAAATACAAACTGTGCTTCACACAGTGTGCAGGCAGCTGAGGGGATTCACTGCTGCCAGAGGTTCTAGACCCTAATTGACTTTACTAGAGAACCAAATCACTCAAGGACCAGGAACTGCATTTGTAGGTATGCATGTTAAGACAAAAGGAATCAAATCTCATGTTTCAGGGGCTAATTCGATCGCTTGGGGAGGCGGGGGCCCAGAAGGAACTTTTCATTTGCATATAGCATTGCACAATAAGCTAGGTCAGCCTTGCAAAATTCTACTTGTGTAGGGCAAGTAAAAACATAAATTTTTCCCCATTATCACCATAGCAATGGATGGTCGAGCAGATTCGGTGCCTGATCTGGTAACTTTTATAGGGATCTTTATCTACACTGATGTAACTGCACCAGAGAAAGCCATGACACCCACTGGTGCACATCAGCCTCGTTTGAAACTGGAATAAGCTGCACCAGACCACCGCACTAGTGCCTTGGATTTGCATCAGTGCCACTAAACTGGTGGGTAAAACCTCAGTATAGACAAGACACCTTGTGATAGTTGTAGGCAGGGTAACTGTCCTCTGAAGTATCGGGTATTGGCCACTGTTAGAGATAGATTTGCTGGGCCAGGATTCTGATCCACCATGAGAAGCCTTATGTTGCTATAACATTTTGCACCAAACAGAGCTTTAGCTCTGAGCCTGCTTGGTGTTTCTTCTGGATTTTAAATTAGCACTATAAAGCCAACAGGGAAATGTATGGGTCTGATTCTGATCTGAATTACACTAATGAAAACAGGAGCAAGTCCTCTGAAGTCAGGATAAGTGGGATCAGAACTGTGCCCCTTGGGGATGTCTAAACTGCACACTAAGCCAAGGTTCTGACTCAGGTTTGAGCCCAAAGCCACTTCTCACCACCAGACTGATTTGTGGATTCAGGTCAGACCCCAGGATCTTGTTATGGGGTAGGTCAAAGCCATGTAATTTTGCAGTGTGAATGCAGCTCAAGCTGCAGACCTGAGTCAGAAGGTCTGCAGCATGGAGTGTGGACGCATGAGCACAGCTGAGAGACCTGGCTCCAGCAATTGTGAATCCAGGTTTACAATGCAGTGTGGATGCTCAAGCACTGGCTTGGGACCACCAAGTCCACAAGCTGGAGTCCCCCAGAGTTGGATTTACAGTGTAAAATTCAGAATGTGACACGTCATCTCCCCCTTCTGCCTGGGCTACAAAGCACCTATTGCCTTCCTAAGGAGTCTAATCTCTTTCACCGTCTCACTTTGCTGTTTTTGTTTGTATGCTTCATGCTTGTTATGCCTAGAGGATTCCAGCCTAGGCTGTTCTCTGGCAGCCTGAAAGCCTAGAGGGAGGGGAGCCTGTACAGGGCTGAGAAAAAAAACTGGGGAGGATGTGTCAATCCTAGAAGCTGGGTGTTAGACACAGAGCTCTCGGGAAGACCTGTGCTTGCAGGGCTCAACCAGAGAAGACAGACAGAGAGCAATGGGATTTTGCAGAAAGTCAAATGCGAAGGAGGAGGGAAAAAAGGAGACAGTGTTCCTGAGAAAGAAGATCACGCTGGTGCGGGCCATCGCACTGACTATCGGCACAGTCATTGGCAGTGGCATCTTTATCGCTCCAAAAGGGGTGTTGCAAAACTCCGGCAATGTGGGGCTCTCCTTGGTTGTCTGGCTGGCTTGCGGGGTCCTCTCTCTGTTTGGTGAGTTGCTTTTTCTAATTCTCCGGTGTGAGCCAGCAACAACGTTACAACATTGCGAACATCTGTGCGCGTTCTAGAGCTGTGCAGATTTTCACATGAAAACACAGGGAAAATATCAGCAGTACATTGTAAAGAGACTGCAAAACAAATAGAAAACAACGTGGAGTAATGTGGGCTAGACCGGGGTGGCCAAACTTACGGACCCTCTGAGCCGCATACAGCAATTTTCAGATGTTCGAGAGTCAGGACGTGCTAGCCAACGCTTGGGGCGTCAGCCCCGTTGGAGGTGCTTGCCGGGGCTCAGGGCTGAAGCCCCCCTACTGCTCAAGTTCCGAGCCCCATCAGGTGCGCCCTGTGGGGCTGAAGCCCTGAGATCCCCCTCCCCACTGGGCACAAGCCAGAAGCAATGCGCTGGGGGGACTGCTGAGTGTAAGAGGGGGCAACTCAAGCTGCTGCGGGGCTGAACCTTTAAATTGCCCCCCCCCCCCCCCAGCAGGCACCAGTCATCTCTGGCAGAAGCCTCTAGTCCCACCACCTTTTGCCCACTGCAGGGCAAAAGCCCTGAGCTCTCCCCCGCCCAGTACAGTAGGTGGGGGGGGCATATGGGGGGGGCTCCGTGAGCCGCACTTTAATTGTAAAAAGAGCTGCAGTTTGACCACCCCTGGGCTAGACCCTTGGCAGATGTAAATCTGTATAATCTAAGCTCCACGCATCAGTGGAGCTGGGCTGAGCCACACCAGCTGAGGAGCCGGTCCTGTAAATCCAAACCCTATTCAAAAACCTTGGCTCCATAGCACAAAGCCTGCTGAGGCAAGGTGGCCTAGCTGGGTTTCTGAGCTGTGGGAAAAGCCAACTTTCAGAGCCCACAAAGCATGCTGCCATGGCAACCCCACGTGGCTGGGATTCTAAAGGCTTATCTCAGCTTCCACTCTTAAAAAAAAAAAAAAAATAGGTTTCTAGCCCTTTCCCTTGCAAGGGCATGCAGGAAAATGTAAAGCAATTGTTGGGATTAAGGCTGGAGCTCAGGCCCTGAGACCCCATGAGGGGAAGGGTCTCTGGAGCCCAGGGGCTCCAGACTGAGCCCAAATGTCTACACTGCAATTTTATAGCGCTGCAGCCCAAGCCCCATGAGCCTGAGTCACCGGACCCAGGCCAGGTGCAGCCATGCCCCAAGTCTTTTATTGCCTTTTTATCTACCTTAAGGGTATGCCTCCACAGTGACCCTCAGAACCTGGGGTGACAGACTTGGGCTCACGCTATGGCGCTAAAAATAGCTGTGGAGACATGGCGGCTCGTGCTTCCCAGCTCAGGTAGACAGACCTGAGTCCATAGGCAGAGGCTCCGGGCGGGTTTCTTACCCAGATGGCTAGCCCGAGCCGCAACCCTTTCTACTGCTGGCTCCACTGCTAGTTTTAGCATGCGAGCTCAAGCAGAGCGGGCATGTGTCGGTCACTCAAGGTAGGAAGCACGCTCCCACTTGCAGGATAGACGTATCCTAAGTCAAAGACTCGGCCTGATTCTTCACTTCCTTACACCTTTTGGAGCCAGATGCACCAGTGGAAAGGAGGTACAAAATGATGTCATTCTGATTTTGTACTGTCTTATACTCACTTTCCACTGAGGTAAATAATTCATAGATTTTAACCCCAGAAGGGACCATTGGGATCACCTACTCTGACCTCCTGTATAGCACAGGTCATCAGTATTCCCTGAATTCAATTCTGTTTGAATTAATCTCTTTTAGAAAAATCTCCAGTCTTGATTTGCCAGTCATGGAGAATCCACCACAATACTTGGTAAAATGTTCCAATGGTTAATTACCCTCACAGTTACAAATGTATTCCTTTTTTCAGGCTGAATTTGTCTAGCTTCAACTTCCAACCATTAGATCATGTTAGAGCTTTGCCTGCCAGACTGAAAAGCCCATTAGCAAATATTTGTTCCCTGTGTATGTATTTATAGACTGTGCTCAAGTGATGCCTTAATCATCTCTTGCTTAAGCTAAATAGCCCGAGCTCCTTGAGTCTGTCATTGTAAGTACATCTACACTGCACCTGGAAGTGAGCCTCTGAGCCCAGGTTCAGAGACTTCTGCTAGCAGGGCTCACACTAATGTGCTAAAAAGAGCTGTGTAGACGCTGCAGCTCAGGCTCTGAAGCCTGGGGGGAAGGGAGGAATGAAAGTCATGTTTTCCAATCCTTTAATCAACCTTGTGGCTCTTCTCTGAACCTTCACCTGTTTCTCAACATCCTTTTTGAATTGTGGGCACCAGAACTGAACACCGTATTCCAGCAGCGTCACATTAGTCCAGATACAGAGGTAATATAATGCCTACAGGGACTGACATTCCCCTGTTTATGCATCCAAGGATCGCATTAACGCTTTTGGCCACGGTAGCTCACCGGGAGCTCACGTTCAGCTGATTATCCACCAGCAGCCCCAACTCTTTTTCAGGATAGAGGCCCCAGTCCTGTAAGCATGACCGGCATTCATTGTTCCTAGATTTATACATTTACCCCATTAAAACGCATATTGTTTGCTTGCACCCAGATCTCTCAGTATCAGTAACCAGACTACACAGAGATGCCAGACAGTCAGTGGAGAATCAGGCCCACAGGCTCAGGGGGTGGGGCAGGGAGGGAAGGAGAGGAATAGGAGGAAGAGTGAGGGGAGGTAATAAGACTCCACAGGGAGTGGAGGGCAGCTAGCTCCAGGCTAGGAAGGAGGGTTTCAGGGATTCCTACCTGCTCCGAAGCCTGCTCTCAGGCCCTGATGGATCCAGCTCTTGCCTTCCCCCCCTCCCCCAAGTGTGCATGAACTTACATGGGGGCAGAGCCCCCACAATATTTTCATTGCAGAGGTGCTAGCTGTACCTGGCCCCCAGGTCTGCTGCCCCTACCCATAGATTCTAATCTTGAGTCTGATACTTGATCAGAATGTGAATACGCACCCTTAACCTCTTTTCATCCTTAACCTGGAAAGCAGGGCTGCACCCCTGAAGCCTGTTTTGAGATCCCCAGAGGGAACCTAGTGGAAAGGATTATGATGAGATCACAGACTTTTCACTAGTTTGAGCAGAGATCTCTCTACATGCAGTTCCCATGGCTCCATGGTCTCTCTCTGTCTTCCACACTTGCTGACATGGGGCTGGTGGAGAGACCTGTAGCCTATAGAGGTGATGCTTGGTTATGTTATATAGAAACATAAGTAGGCCCAATAATCTAGTTCCTAAAAATAGGCTTGACAATAGTCAAGTGAGGTCTGGTAAAATATGAGTGAAGTGAAGTGAGACAATTCAGAGGCAAGTCAGAGATAAATTAGAGCCGGGGATAAACATTGTTGACCCTCACTGGATTTTACAAGTGTTTTAGATAAAATGTTAATGTTATGGAAAATGCTCTCTCTATATAATGATAGTTACTAGTATGGCAGCATTTACACAGCTGTTAATTAAAGATGCGTTCAACATTAAATAGCCAATGAGGAGGTAGAAGAGGGTATTTTAATTATGGCAGTGGAAATATAGATATGGTAAAAGGCAAGCTTTATGCTAATTAATTTGGGTGTTATTAGTGATTATAAAAAGGGTAGCACCCTATTTTTAAATTATGTGCAGCTATCTACCAGCAAGAAAACGTTAGAGAAAGGATTATAGGCTAGCCATTCTTACCATCCAGGGAGGGTCCAGATGCATCGTCTCATCTAGAGCATGAGTATCAACGCAGTGTATAGTCACATTGTGACGCCTGTTTGCTTGAACTGTTTTATTTTAAATAAAGTATAATTGTCTCACTCACTATGTCATTCACAGTCCTCCACTAAATTAAATCATGTGTAACCACGCTGGAGGCTTGAATCTTAAAGAACTCAGTAGTTTTAAGGACAAAGCATAAAACCAAACGAATTGGGGACACAGAAATCAAGTTCCAACTGTAACTGAAGGTGTGCAGGGAGAGGGGCAAAGCTCCCCCACTTGCTTGCACTTGTGTAGTACAGAGAACGCTAATGGAGGCAAAGTGGTAGAATAGTTTAGAGGGTGGTGGTTTTTAAAAATAAATAGAAACTTCAGTAAAAAAAAATTTTTTTTAAATCATAGCTGTAAAGCGAAGCCTTCAGTTAAGTGGCAATTCTGAAGCTGACCCAAAGCTCATCGTGGAGAGAATTTTTGTCTAAATTAGAGGGTCTGTTCTAACATGAAAAGACACAGACTTCAGATTAGAGCAAGCCAGAAAAAAAAAAACCCCACCACCACCACTTTCATCTGGGACCAAAGGAGGATTTGAACACACGCTTCCAGATATAAAATACTTATTCATTAGCTCACTGGGATGCCCAGGCCCTTGCGGAACTGAAGTCCCAGGTTAAGATAGTCTGTCTGGTAGCATAGTCTTTAGTAACAGTGCTGAGATGGCAGGGGACAACTTAAGCACTAGTTATTTGTACTCTGTCTGCAGCTGTCCTCTGCAGGACTCCTAAGACAGCGTAGGCATTCTAGGGCCGATTCAGAATTTTTCAGCACATTTAATGAACCCCACCACTGGCTCAGTGTCCTGCTGCTGTACAATGCCAAGCCCACATTAGGCGCTGTATAATAAATACTCAATGCTAATAATCTTAGCACTAAGTATCACCATAGCACAAACTTGCTGAGTTCCAGCCTTTTGCCTGCCTTTACATAACACCACGGCCTGGATATGGCCCAAGCCCGCTTGACAGCGCAGACAAACAATCCAGTGAAAAATGTGAACCCATAAAACAAGCCAGAGGAAATGCGCCCTCTTTGAAAAGAAAAAGGGGTCTTTATATAGTGAATGCTAAGGACTTGAGAGAATAAAGGTGTGTTGTAAGACTTCATATTTCAGCATCCTCAATGTTCCTACCTTTGTTTGCTCTTGTCCTTCCCAGGGGATAAACATGTAGATTATTAGTATAATGAAAAGTTCACTGATATCTCATTTGTAATCAATGGCAGGTGGTGTGTAGAGGGCATTGGGGCATCAAAGCACATAAGCACACACATATACATACATATGCGCGCGTGTGTATGTGTGTGTCACTAAAAACTAATCCCAGACACAGTAAATCTATAGGAGCCTGCTATATATTTGCTTTGTTCACAATTCATATTTAGCAGCAGGTTGTTGTTCTCCACCGGTCCTGTGGCACATGTTCAATCTGCACAGTCAAGGTCGGACAGGAGCAGCAGATGTTTCCTGTAGGGCCTGGGGCATTAGATTCACTGCTTAAGCCACAAGCAGTAGTGACGGTAAAAAGTTCTAAAGGCTTTAACTGCCCCGTGTAGACCCTGCTGGCGAACGAGGTACCATTTAGAGCACACTGCCAGGGTCTACATGAGGCAGTTAAAGTGCAACACTTTAGAGTGCTCTACAACTTACACCCCTCCAATCATTAGGATGGACTCCAGGGGGCAGGTAGGTCCAAGGGCACAACACAAGGGGAAGCCAGACACCCCCCTTTCCCACACCCCAGACATAGTGGGAGCAGAGAGAGAGGGAAAAGTCTCGCTCATTTCTGGCCTTTCTGGTGGGAAGGGAGTGGGAGAGGTCACAGACAGTACCTCTCCTCCTCCCCCTCCCAACCCCCTGCTTCCCCAGCAGTGCCAGGCCAGGGCGGGTGGCACGCAGTAGCAGGTTAGCAGAGAGGGAGTTGGGATGCTGCAGTCAGGACCAAGCCGGGGAGTGTTGGGGCCTGAGCCCCCAGGAGCACAGGCCAAGACCACCCAGGCAGTGCAGCCCCCTGCAAGGAGCAGGATCCAGGCACAGGACAGGCTCTGTAGGGAATCAACCCCTGAGCCCTCTTGCTGCTTCTATCTTCTTCCCAACTCCCCCAACTACAACCCTGCTCCTCCCAGCTGTGCAGGTAAAGCGCCCCACTTGCCCCAAAATTCACCAGCCACCACAGTACATAACCAGGCTGTGGTATATTATGTGACCTCTTTAAAGGCATTAAATCTCAGTGCTCCATAGCAGTGACTGTTCTCTCAGAGGAAGGGTGGTCTCGTGGACTAGGATGCAGTATATCTGGGTTCAGTTCCAAGCCACTGACTTCCTGTGTGACCTTAGCAAGTCACAATCTCTCTCTGCCTCAGTTTCCCAACTCTGAGGGGAGATTGTAATACTCCATTCTTCTTCACCTTCTCCTGTCAGAGTCGGTAGCTCTTGTTCTTTGTCTCCAGTCATTCCTGTCAAGTGTTCCTTCCATGCTGGCACCAGCCTTCAGGAGGAGGACATGAAACTTCTCGAACCACCTTTTCCTGGGTCTTCAGCATGGTCCTTGTCCGGTGACTAGAAGACCTTGTACTCTGTGACCAACACAACTCCTTGGCCATGACAGTTCTTCAGGAGCTTCCATCTTGTTTATATAGACCAAGTTCTTCAGGGTGGGGACTATCACTGTGTGTTTGTATGTTTAGGCTCCGTAGGCACTACTGTAATATAAATAAATAATTTCCCCTCCTTATTTTGTGTCTAGGTGCTCTGTCTTATGCAGACCTGGGAACAAGCATCACAAAATCTGGGGGCCATTACATCTACCTCCTAGAAACCCTTGGGCCTTTGCCAGCCTTCTTAAGATTGTGGGCTGAATTTGTTATGATCCGGTAAGAACAGTTCTGCTTTTCCATAGGTGTGTAAGGACAGGAGTGATATGTCATTGCTGATTTGTATTTATAGACTCCTCTCTTTAAATCTTTAATTGGGGCAGAGTCCAGCTGTGCGGCTAAAGGAGCCAGCGGGTGAATGCAAAACAGTAGCAAACACATGGACTTTCAAATGGCTAGAGGGAGGATAGAGGGAAAGAAGGGGGGAAGTGGGAACCTAAGACAGGGAAATGGAGGGGGGAAAGGAGGCAGAGGAAGGAAATGAAAGGGTGAAAGGTAAAAAAAAGGTGAGATGAAGAATAAAAAAATTAAAAACAAGGAACAGCTTGCAGCAACCGTGGTAATGAGATAGAGGGACATTTTCCTGCAATCTGCCAACACAGCTGGGTTTTCTGGAAAAAGGCTCCTTAGAAATCTGTTTGATATGTGACCTCCTCCTCTCCCACCCGCCCTTTCCAATAGCTGCTGGATAAACAGAAATGTCTGCCACAGCACATCTGGGCTTGGCTGTGAGGTCTGCCCCCATGGAGAATGAGCTCACAGCTTACGCAACTGAACCCCTGCAGAACTGGGACAAAGTAACCAACCCCCTTACTAAATGGGTACAATACATATTTAAAAAAAAAAAAAAAAAAAAAAAAAAAAGCATTGTTTAGCCTGTTAACCTTACTTGTGTTTATGGCCATAAAAAATGAGAGAGGGCACAGGCTGAATGGAAATGGAGTCTGAAATATCCTTTCATGCCTATCTATCCGTCTAGATTCTACATAGCCCCCATCAGCAAAGCAGCCCCAGTTCCTGGGTGATACCTCCAGGTCTGGAGGGAGGGAGAAGAGAGGTGGTAGGGGGTGGGGTGTGCACAGCCACTGCCTCACAGGGCACAACACATTTTATTTCATGGGCACTGCATGTCACCGCACTGTGTGTGCTCTCTAGCTCTTTTTCTGTGGTTGGGGCCTGGGGAGAAGGCCTCAGATTCTCACCTCAAGGTTACCAGTTCAAATCCCCTCCTAGGGAAGCAGCAATTGAAAAACAGTCCCACTCTAATGGCTCTTCAGCGACCTCATGGTGATGTGTTAGTATCATCAACCCATTCCCTACACAAAGTAAAGATGGTCCAGTGGGTAGGGCACTAGCCTCCAACTCAGACCTGGGTTTGATACCCTGCTCCATCACAGTTTTTCAGTGCAACACGGTGTCTCAGTCCCTCTCTGCCAAATGGGGATACTCATACTTCCCTATCTCCCGGGGGTGATATGAGGACAAATACATTACAGGTTGGGAGGCACCCAGATACTATGATAATAGGGGACATAAGTACAATAAATAGATTGCAAGAACTGCTGCCCACCCAATCGGCTCAGCAGAAATGCTGGATGGCCCATGAAGACAATTCCCTTCTTCCACCTTGTGGTGGGCCCTTCAGGTACATTGGTGGGGCAGCGTGGGAAGCTTACACAGCTCCAAAACAAGCAAGCATAAAGGGACTTCAGTTTCCAGAGCTGCCAGTTGGCAATTTCCAGCAGTACTAAGTTCTCTGAAAAATGGGGCTGGAGAGACATTCAACCCAGGTCCCTAACCCGTCTCAGCTGGAGAGCAAAGAGGGCATCCTTAAGGCACATCTACACTTTGAGCTGGGAATTACACCTCCCTGCTTGAGTAGCCATACTTGCGCTAGCTCTGGTCCAGCTGGCATGTTAAAAATCGTGTCCTCACAGCAGCGTGAGTGGCTAGCTGACCCGAGTACATACATCACATCTCAGACAGGACTGCAATCAGGGTGGCTAGCCCCTTGCACTGCTATTATTAGTGGGCTAGCTCACAGAGCAAGCATGGATAAATCTCAGCGAGCAGGGAACCACACCCCCAGCTCAGAGTACAGGAATACATACCCTTACTGTTGCAGGGACAAAGACATCGATTGTCCCTAACCTCCCACAGTGAGAAAAATCCTATTTCCTCCAATGTCAGAGGGGGAAAGAGAACAGCTAAAGCTGAAGAAGTACCTGTGCTTTGGGAAGACAGTCTCCAGGTCTTCACCTTTCACCAGCATTAAAAGAAATCTGTGGATGTTTTTCCTCTCTGTGAGGGGGCGCGTCCACACCCTATTAAGGAGGAAGCTAATGAGCTTGGTGATCCCTAACTAGACACACCTGAAATGCTTGCTCTGCTCGAAGGGAAGAAGCTTAAAAAGGGAAGGCCTGCCACACAAAGGGGTGGTTACAGGAGAAGACTGCTGTGCTTCAGGCACCCGATTACAGGGCTAGATCAGCAAAGGAAATAGGCACTGAGCCAGAAATCCCTGAGACTGCTTGGACCAGGAATGGACCAGGTGTTACCAAAAAAGGGGGAGTCTAAGGAAGGACTCCAATCCTGATCAGGACAATAAAAAGCCTACAGACAAACCAGAACCCAAAGGGGTGAGGGAGAGACAGACCGAGAAACTGAGCACCTTTTCCCCCACCCTTCCTTTCTTTATCTTGTTCCTCCCTGCCCTCAGAGAGGGGAAAGGAACGCTCTGTTCTGGGAGACACTCTTGTTTAGGCTAGCCCAAGCAGGGGAAGAACTCAGGGTTACTCTACACTAAAAGTGCTACATCGGTGCAGCTGCACCACTGCCGAGAGCTCTCCCATCTGCAGAATAAATCCACCTCCGCAAGCAGCGGTAGCTAAGTCAGCGGGAGAAGCTCTCCCACTGACATAGCGCTGTCCACACCAACGCTTAGGTTGGTGTAACTTACATTGCTCAGGGAGGTGGCTTAGGCTATGTCTACACTACAAAATTAGGTCGGATTTATAGAAGCCGGTTTTATAGAAACCGGTTGTATGCAGCCGATTGTGTGTGTCCCCACATAAAATGCTCTAAGTGCATGAAGTCGGCGGACCGCGTCCACAGTACCGAGGCTAGCGTCGACTTCCGGCGCATTGCACTATGGGTACCTATCCCACAGTTCCCGCAGTCTCCGGCAGTCTCCGGCGCCCATTGGAATTATGGGTTGAGATCGCAATGCCCGAATGATGCAAAACAGTGCCGCGGGGGGTTCTGGGTACATTGCGTCAGGCCCCTCCCCCGCCGTCACAGCAACGGCAGACAATAGATTCGCGCCTTTTTACCTGGGTTACCTGTGCAGACAACATACCACGCCAAGCATGGAGCCCGCTCAGCTCAGCTCACCGTCACCATATGTCTTCCGGGTGCCGGCAGACGTGGGACTGCATTGCTACACAGCAGCAGCAGCAAACTGCCTTTTGGCGGTAGATGGTGCAGCATGAGTAGTAGCCTTCATCGGCGATCGGGATGCTGGTAGCTATGGGGCTGGCAGCCGTAGGGCTGCATTGCACCAGCCCCTTGCCTTTTGGCAGTAGATGGTTTATTACGACTGGTAACCGTCCTCGTCGGACAATCATGGATATCAGTCATAGTATATTATTTTCTGCCAAGTATTGTCTGCTGAGCACCCAGAAGAGGCCGAGGGCGATCTGGGTGCTGGCAGACATATGGCTGGCACACGTGGGGCTACACAGCAGCAACCCCTTGCCTTTAACCGTCCTCGTTGGACAATGATGGCTACCAGTCGTAGTATACTATTTTCTGCCAAGTATTGTCTGCTAAGCACCCAGAAAAGGCCGAGGGCGATCTGGGTGCTGGCAGAGATGTGGCTGGCACACGTAGGGTTACATTGCTACACAGCAGCAACCCCTTGCCTTTTGGCAATAAATAGTATATTATGATTGGTATCCATCATCATCATACTGGTACGCGCCCAGTATTTGCTGCCAAGCACCCAGAAAATGCCGAGGGCTATCAGTCATGCTGCACTGTCGTCTTAAGATGTAAAAAATAGATTTGTTCTGTATTCATTTCCTTCCCCCCTCCCTCCGTCAAATCAACAGCCCGCTAAACCCAGGCTTAGGAGTTCAATCTCGGGGGAGGTGCATTCTGTGTGACAGTTGTTTGTATTTCTCCCTGATGCACAGCCACCTTTCTTGATTTTAATTCCCTGTACCTGTACGCCATGTCATCACTCGCCCCTCCCTCCCTCCCTCCATTCTTCCCCTGGTCTTTAGATACTAGTTTCGCACCTTTTTTCAGACCAGACGCCATAGCTATCACTGGGATCATGGATCCCGCTCAGATCACCGCGGCAATTATGAGCACTATGAACACCACGCGCATTGTCCTGGAGTATATGCAGAGCCTGGACATGCCAAAGCAAAACCAGGACCAGCTGAGGAGTAGGCGATTGCAGCACGGCGACGATAGTGATGAGGAAATTGACATGGACCTCTCACAAGGCACAGGCCCCAGCAATGTGGAAATCATGGTGTTACTGGGGCAGGTTCATGCCGTGGAACGCCGATTCTGGGCCCGGGAAACAAGCACCGACTGGTGGGACCGCATCGTGTTGCAGGTCTGGGACGATGCCCAGTGGCTGCAAAACTTTCGCATGCGTAAGGGCACTTTCATGGAACTTTGTGACTTGCTTTCCCCTGCCCTGAAGCGCCAGAATACCAGGATGAGAGCAGCCCTCACAGTTGAGAAGCGAGTGGCGATAGCCCTGTGGAAGCTTGCAACGCCAGTCAGCTACCGGTCAGTCGGTAATCAATTTGGAGTGGGCAAATCTACTGTGGGGGCTGCTGTGATCCAAGTTGCCAGGGCAATGAGAGACCTGGTGATATCAAGGGTAGTGACTCTGGGAAACGTGCAGGACATAGTGGATGGCTTTGCTGCAATGGGATTCCCAAACTGTGGTGGGGCGATAGACGGAACCCATATCCCTATCTTGGCACCGGCGCACCAAGCCACCGAGTACATAAACCGCAAGGGGTACTTTTCAATGCTGCTGCAAGCCCTGGTGGATCACAAGGGACGTTTCACCGACATCAACGTGGGCTGGCCGGGAAGGGTACATGACGCTCGCGTCTTCAGGCACTCTGTTCTGTTTCGAAAGCTGGAGGAAGGGACTTTCTTCCCGGACCAGAAAATAACCGTTGGGGATGTTGAAATGCCTATCGTGATCCTTGGGGACCCAGCCTACCCCTTAATGCCATGGCTCATGAAGCCGTACACAGGCAGCCTGGACAGGAGTCAGGACCTGTTCAACTACAGGCTGAGCAAGTGCCGAATGGTGGTGGAATGTGCATTTGGGCGTTTAAAAGCGCGCTGGCGCAGCTTACTGACTCGCTCAGACCTTAGCGAAAAGAATATCCCCATTGTTATTGCTGCTTGCTGTGCGCTCCACAATATCTGTGAGAGTAAGGGGGAGACATTTATGGCGGGGTGGGAGGTAGAGGCAAATCGCCTGGCCGCTGATTACGCGCAGCCAGACACCAGGTCGGTTAGAGCAGCACAGCAGGGCGCGGTGCGCATCAGAGAAGCTTTGAAAACTAGTTTTGTGACTGGCCAGGCTACGGTGTGAAACTTCTGTTTGTTTCTCCTTGATGAAATCGCCAACCCCCCACCCACCCGGTTAACTCTACTTCCCTGTAAACCAAGCACCCCACCCTCCCCTACGCTCCCCTCTTCAAGCACCACTTGCAGAGGCAATAAAGTCATTGTTACTTCACATTCATGCATTCTTTATTAATTCAGCACACAACTAGGGGGGTAATTGCAAAGGTAGCCCGGGATGGGTGGGGGAGGAGGGAAGGAAAAGGACACACTGCACTTTAAAACTTATTGCTGTGGAAATCATCTAGGGTGGAGTGATTGGGTGGCCGGAGGCCCCCCCACCGTGTTCTTGGGCGTCTGGGTGAGGAGGCAATGGGACTTGGGGAGGAGGGCTGTTGGTTACAGAGGGGCTGTAGCGGCGGTCTCTGCTCCTGCTGCCTTTCCTGCAGCTCAACCATACGCAGGAGCATATCAGTTTGATGCTCCAGCAGCCGGAGCATCGACTCTTGCTTTCTGATTACAAGCTGACGCCACTTCTCCTCTTCAGCCCGTGTTTCAGCACGCAACCTCTGCTCTTCAGCCCGCCACCTCTCCTCTCGCTCATATTGGGCTTTTTTAAAATCAGTCATTGACTGCCTCCACGCATTCTGCTGTGCTCTGTCAGCGTGGGAGGCAGTCTGTAGTTCAGTGAACATTTCGTCACGCGTCCTTCGCTTCCGTTTTCGAATATTCACTAGCCTCTGTGAAGGTGAAACATTTGCAGCTGGTGGAGGAGATTGGAGAGGTGGTTAAAAAAAGATACATTTTAGAGAACAATGGGTACAGTCTTTCACGTTAGATTTTGCTGTTCACATCACATAGCACATGTGCTTTTGTTACAAGGTCGCATTTTTCCTCTTATATTGAGGGCCTGCCGGTTTTGTGTGAGAGATCACTCACGCAGTGCCAGGCCACAGATTTCAGCTTGCAGGCAGCCATGGTAAGACACAGTCTTTTGGCTTTTTTAACCTTGTTAACAAGTGGGGATGGTTTAAAACAGTACTGCTCTCATTAACCATACCAAGCACCGGTTGGGTTGGCCATTTAAAATGGGTTTGCAATGTAAAAGGAGGGGCTGCGGTTTCAGGTTTAACATGCAGCACAAACCCAACTAACTCCCCTCCCCCACACACCCAATTCTCTGGGATGGTCACTTCACCCCTCCCCCCCACCGCGTGGTTAACAGCGGGGAATATTTCTGTTCAGTAGAGCAGGAAGGGGCACCTCTGAATGTCCCCTTAATAAAATCGCCCCATTTCAACCAGGTGACCGTGAATGATATCACTCTCCTGAGGATAACAAAGAGCGATAAGGAATGGATGTTGTCTGCATGCCAGCAAACACCGGGACCATACGCTGCCATGCTTTGTTATGCAATGATTTCAGACTACGTGCTACTGGCCTGGCGTGGTAAAGTGTCCTACCATGGCGGACGGGATAAGGCAGCCCTCCCCAGAAACCTTTTGCAAAGGCTTTGGGAGTACATGAAGGAGAGCTTTCTGGAGATGTCCCTGGAGGATTTCCGCTCCATCCCCATACACGTTAACAGACTTTTCCAGTAGCTGTACTGGCCGCGATTGCCAGGGCAAATTAATCATTAATCATTAAACACGCTTGCTTTTAAACCATGTGTAATATTTACAAAGGTACACTCACCAGAGGTCCCCTGTGTGCCCACAGGGTCTTGGGTGAGTTCGGGGGTTACTGGTTCCAGGTCCAGGGTGATAAACATATCCTGGCTGTTGGGGAAACCGGTTTCTCCGCTTCCTTGCTGCTGTGAGCTATCTATGTTCTCTCCATCCTCATCTTCCTCGTCCGCCGAACCCGCTTCCCTGTGTCTTTCTCCAGTGAGGGACTCATAGCACACGCTTGGGGTAGTGGTGGCTGCACCCCCTAGAATGGCATGCAGCTCCGCGTAGAAGCGGCATGTTTGCGGCTCAGCCCCGGACCTTCCATTTGCTTCTCTGGATTTGTGGTAGGCTTGCCTTAGCTCCTTAATTTTCACGCGGCACTGCTGTGCGTCCCTGTTATGGCCTCTGTCCTTCATGGCCTTGGAGACCTTTTCTAATATTTTGCCATTTCTTTTACTGCTTCGGAGTTCGGCCAGCACTGATTCATCTCCCCAGATGGCGAGCAGATCCCGTACCTCCCGTTCGGTCCAGGCTGGAGCTCTTTTGCGATCCTGGGACTGGGACTGGGACTCCATCACGGTTACCTGTGCTGATGAGCTCTGCATGGTCACCTGTGCTCTCCACGCTGAGCAAACAGGAAATGAAATTCAAACATTCGTGGGGCTTTTCCTGTCTACCTGGCCAGTGCATCTGAGTTGAGAGTGCTGTCCAGAGCAGTCACAATGAAGCACTGTGGGATAGCTCCCGGAGGCCAATAACGTCGAATTCCGTCCACACTAACCCAATTCCGACCCCCTAAGGCCGATTTTATCGCTAATCCCCTCGTCGGAGGTGGTGTAAAGAAACCGGTTTAAAGGGCCCTTTAAGTCGAAAGAAAGGGCTTCGTCGTGTAAACGTGTCCAGGCTTAATTCGATTTAACGCGGCTAAAGTCGACCTAACCTCGTAGTGTAGACCAGGCCTTATTCGCACCCCAGAGCGATGTAAATTATACCCAAATAAGTGGTAGTGTAGACCCAGGGCCGGCTCCAGGGTTTTTGCTGCCCCAAGCAACGGGGCGGGGGGGGGGGGTGGGAAAGCCGTGATCGCGATCGGCTGCACTTCGGCGGCAGCTCCACTGAGCCACTTTTTTCTTCAGTGGCAGGTCCTTCCCTCCGAGAGGGACCAAGGGACCTGCCGCCGAAGAGCCGGACGTCCCGCCCCTTCCCCTTGGCCACCCCAAGCACCTGCTTGCTGCGCTGGTGCCTGGAGCCGGCCCTGGGTAGACCTGACCTCAGTGTCAGAAAGGAACCAACTTAAACCACAGTCTGATAGGGACTCCAGGGCCCCCTACCCGCCACAAGTGATGGACAATGCAGGCAATTTATGCCTGATATAAGGAAAACAAAAAGACAGAGATGGGGCTAGAGCTCAGCAGCTCTGAGCAGGAGGGAACCCAGCAGTGCTGTAAGTGGTTAGCTGAGATGCAGGAGCTGCAAGCAGCTCCGCAACAGCGGCTCCGGGAGCAATTGCTGCAGCAGTGGATCATCCAGCAGCAACTCCAAACAATGTGGCAGCAAAAGCTGCTGAGGGAGCTGAAGACCCAGCAGCAGGAGTTCCACAGGGAGATGATACAACATAGAGCCAATCTTACGCTCTCCAGGAGTCCTTGTGGGGCACACTTCCACCAAGGTGAGTCCCCCACCAATGCCCGTGAAGCTAACCAATATGGGGCTGGACAATGATCCTGAAATCTTTTTACCACCAAGAGGGTAGCCTTAGCCTCCCAGTAGCCTCCTGAGCAGTGGGCTTTGATTTTGGCTCCATACTCGATGGAACTGACCCAGGCGACCAACCGTAACCTGGACTCAGAGCAGGCTAAGGACTATAAATAAGTCAAGTCCACCATTTTGGACTATTTGGACACTTCTGAGGCAACCCACCCTCAAAGATTTAGATTCAAAACCTATCTGAAGAGGGTCAGACCCTGCATAGTAGCCTAGTGTTTGAAGGAACACCATTGGAAGGGACTCCACCCAGAAGAACAGTCCAGGGCCCAGGTTGCTAAGTCAATTGTGACTGAACAGTTTATAAGGATATTGCCAGCAAAAGGCAGAGTGTGAGTATTATGGCACCATGCTAGGACCTTGTCAGATGCAGTACGGTTAATGGAGAACTTTCTAGCAGCCAAAGGGTCGCTAGAAACAGAAATCGCTACAGGTTCAAATCTGTGCAGGACAGTCCTGAGAGAGACCAGGGAGGCCAACCTCAAAATGGTAACATCCACCAAACATTCTCCAAAATAATCGGTCCAGCCCCCAGACCATGGGAAGCCCGAGGGGCCTAGGGATCAGGCTCAGACATCATCACCAATGCTTCAAGGAGCTGAAGTAGGACCTGCAAAGTAGGTCCTGGCCTCTACTCCGCAGCCAAATTTGCCCCCAGCTAAGAAAAGTAACATTGGTGTCAGCCCAGCAACTTGCCACTCCTGTGGGCAGACAGGACACAAAGAAAGAATACCCTCTTATAGAATGTGAGTATAGCCCGGGCCGGACTGCAGAAACACGCATCCAGAAAATAGCACCCCTCAAGTTGACAGTGTTACAGATTTTTGTTACCAATTTGCCTGGGCCATGGTTGATCAGGCTGGGGCCACAGGATTTTTTGGGGGGAGGAGATGACAAGGCACACCAAAAGTGTTTACATTTTAAAGTTTTATCGATAAAATAAAATAGCAGAGATTACTGGGAACGCTTTCACGTTACTTAGGGGAAGAAAGAAAGCGTTAATGCCCCAAGCCCTAAACCACTTTTATACTTAAACACGCACGACCCAGACTGGCCAAATCTGGGTGTAACGTCAGAAGAAGGGGGGTGGGGGGAGAAGGTGAACGGGAGTGCTGTCCTGGGCCCAGGCCGTCCAAGGATCTGCTGTGCTTTTTAAATTGCTTCAGCTTTTAGGAGGGTTTTAAGTCCTGGCTCCTTGGGGGAGGGGAGGGGGGAGTGGTGCTCCGTACAGGGACCTCTGCTCCTGGTGCCCTCTTCCAAACCAGCTTTCTGTGGTTTTTTTAAGTTTTCCCAAAACACCCGGTTTCAGGGCCGTGAGACAGTTCTGTTTGTTCCTGGTAGACAGAAGGATCTCATGTGCAATATGGGGAGTGGACTAACTTTTTATGTCTTTGCTTCCAGAGCCTGTTGGTGTACAATTTTAACAATTTTTTTTAATTAAAAGGTCTGGCCTTACTAGGCTAGAAACATACTGCATTCATTCGTACTGATAAGTATTAAACAGTGATTTTTTTTTTTTTTTTTTTTTGCTTTAGCAAGTGTATTAAAACCTTAGTGTTTCCTAATATCACCCAAAACATTTTGTGTTCCAAGGTGGACAAAGCAAGTATCTGCATTTTAGTACATTCCATAGCTATACCAGTATGGTTTTTTATTTTCATTTGTTTTTGTATTAGGTTGTCCTGTAGCTGGGACATAGAGCTTAATTTATTTTTAATTACTTCCAGGTTTACAGTAGGTATAATCCCTGCTCCAAAACCAATTTTTTTTTCCAATATGTTGTCTGCTGCCTGAGGATGTTTTTCTGCAGTATTTAATACACAACAATGCTAGCAACAAGACAAACACAAAACACAACACAATTTTTATTGTGACAGTAGATTCATGGTATTTTGGATTGCTTCTCAGCTGGTATCAGCTTTTTTTGATTTTTTGAACAAAAGAACACGTTTTTACTCCTTTGGGGGTGGCAGATTATTGCTGAAAATATTTCTCTCTCTCTCTTTTTTTTTTTTTTTTTTTTTTTTTTTTTTTTAAAACAAATACTGTTGCTGATTGCAGGTAAAACAGAGGAATTACCCCATATTTTCCGGTATTTGTTTTATAGGCAGGCCAGATTTTAATGGCTTTTACCTTTATCAGGTAATTTGCATTAACACAGACACTTTCTGGCTTGCTTTTGGATTTAAAGCTATCAGCAGCTCAGAGACTCTGTTATAAAAGGGACACAATCAACTTTTACCAGAGTTATGATTACTTTTAAACTTTTAACTTCTGCTTTCAAAACACACAGTGATTTGAAAAAGAAAACACAACCTATTGTGGCTCCCTTTGGCAAAGTGACAGTTTGATTACACAGCTCAGTGTGGGGCACGGTCTCTCTCTCTTTTTTACAGCTTTTATCTGCTATTTTGTTACCAAAAAAAACAGATTTAAATTTTTTTTCCATTTTTCTGGCTTTGACTGCCCTGCTGCAGCCACGACTTTGGTCTTTATTTAAAACATTTTAAATTTTGTAAAGCATTGAGTTACCTTAAGGGTTAAATGAGAAATACCAAAGTTAAACAACACTAGTTACCTGTGTTTGGCAAAAGTGTTTTTTGGTTTTGCAACTTTGAATGGAAAATTAAAGGGATTTCAGTGGTATTATTTAAAACACGACCAATTTATTTTAATCCACAAAACAAAGATTGTACACACCCGGAGTGGGTTTTATTAGCAAATTTGACTAACTTGTTCATACTCAAATGATTTTACTTAGATAACCTTTTTGCCTGGATTATTTACAGACTTTTTTTTTTTTTTTTTTTTTTAGAAAAGGGCCCATTTTTCCTTCAGAATGGCTGCAAAGAAACCAAGAATTTTCTTCTTTTTTTTTTTTTAACACTTTTTTTTTGTTGAACATTTTTACAAAGTTTTACTGCTTAATTCCCTCCAGACTCTGCAGAGTTAACTTCTTACTTTCTTTTTTTTACTTCTGCCACTATGCGCTCACGGCTTGCAACCCGTTTTTTAATTTTTTTAAACTGTTGCTTGCCTGCTTGTCTGGGCCCGATTTTGTTTTTCTCGTTGAACCGCTTCTTTCCATGGTCACAGGCTTTGTTTCACTACCAATTTAGCAAGGAGGGTGGGCTCCTTAACTAGCCCCCACCCTTCCTGGTCCCTTTCCTCTTTATAATCGCCCCCACGGGGTGCTGTTCTTGTAGTAGGGGGTGCCGTACATACGACCTTCTCCCCCCCTTCACCCGCTGGACCTCTCCTCAGTCTTAATGAGGGCCACTATAGGGGTGCAAGGTTCCACCCAAAATTGAAGATCTTCACAAAAGGAGAGATCAAAGCCCTTACAAGGGTCACCCAAACCATCCCCCGTGAGGCTTGCCGCCTGTACTGAACACCTGGCCAATTGACGTTTTAACTGTTCCATTTTCTTTTCATGGAAAGCACGCTGCCGTTGCGGCGTATGCTGGGCACGAATGGTCAAGTCTTTGACAAGTCCCCGAAGGACCGATACCTGCTTAGCCAGTGCTTCCAGGCGGGTGCATTCCGCCTTTTTTGCCTGGAAGTCCTGTCTCAAGGCTTGCAACTTGTCCTGGGCATAGGCTTGGGTTGCTGCCTGGTTAGTGATCTGCGCTTTCAGTTGCTCAATTTCCCCCCCCCCCCCCCCAGCTGTTGGGTACACATCTCTTCCCTTCTTCCCAACTCCTTTTTATGTCCCAAACAACATGAGATACCACATGGTTACGGCAGTCCAGATTAATCCCACAGCTGCCCCTAGGTTTTTACCGTTCTGCTTTTCATACTCCGTATATAGATCTAACAAATCCTGCCAAGAATGCACTCTCCTCTGAAGCTCCGTCACAGAACCCCAGGGATTGTATCCCACCTTGGCAAGAGCCCTCTCCAGCCGGGAGAGGTTTTCACCCCCCCCCCTTGAAAGAGGCAGCAGGGTTCCGTCCCTCTTTGCTGCCTCCCCCATGGCTCAGGCATCAGGTCCACCTGCTTCCTGTGACACCAGCTGACTGAGCAGCCAGACTACCGTGTCCGCGCTCCCTAAAGCGCGTACATCCAGCATTGAACCCATTGCTGATGCCATCACCCACGATTGCAGGACTCCTGAGTCCGCAGCTGGACCCTTCTGTTTCCTGAACATGCTGACCCAATCCGTTGGTACAACTTCTAAAAATTTGTAATTGCTTGAGATTTCACATTGCTCACCTTGGCACAGGGGCTTACAATGTTCACCCCCCCCCCCCCCGGGCCGGAGGGAGAGATGCTAAGGTTACGGGGATTTAAAGAAACTAATGAAAAATGCCCACATAAATGACATATTTTAATAATCTGCACTCAGATTTTCACCCTTATGGCTTTCTGCTTCAGTGAGACAGTTTAAATATTCCCTTTAATGATTATTTAGGATTAGGATATTCAACTGGAGATGAAGGTATGTGTGACCTCCAGGTGCCGCCCCAAGCACCAGCTTGGTTGCCTGGTGCCTGGAGCCGGCCCTGCCTCTGGAGTTTCTCTGGGCTGGGCCCCACTCCCATGTGAAGTTCCTCCCATGCAGAGATTTCCCCCCCCCCCCCCGTCTTGGAGAGAGAGTTTTATCTCTTGCAAGTGTAGCAAGAACAACATCTTTCCCTGGGGTGCTCTGGACCCCTTTGGGCACCCCACTTTCTGTTTCCAATGGGTCAGCTGGATGGACCCCCTCATCCCGGAGACCTGACCCCCAGGTTTCCCTTAAAACCTGATCCACAGGAGAGGGGGCTGGCCTTTCGAATGCAGACTTTTCACCCTCCTCCTGGGAAAGCCCCTCCCTACAAAAGGTGGGTGGACTCTCTGGCCCCCCCTGACCTTCCATTTGGGCTTCCCTCTTTGGGCTCCCCTCTGGGTCCGACACTCTTGTGTCCCCCAAAAGGGAAGGTGATCCTGCCCCAGCTGTGGAATCACAGCTACCAGCTACGACAGACCTCTTACTGGCCAGCAAAATCCCCCCCCTTTCACTCGGGTTGGGCTGGCACCCAGCTACAGAGTCCTTGGGGCCTGTTCCCACCACAGCGGTCCCCAGGACCCCATCTTCCACCTTTGGGACACACGCCTCTGTGCACCCCAGGGCAGGCCCGGCCCCCTGCTGACCTGCAACTTTCTGGCAGTCAGCAGCTGTGGTGGCCTCCTTGCTACAAGGTGGTACATCCCCCTCCCCCGGGGAGATGATTACGGGACAGGAGCTAGCTTTATCCAGCTCCTCCCTCTGGAACTTCCCTTGAGCCCCGGGGCTATAGGAACTGGCTACAACCAGCCCTGCCCCCGAAGCTGCATCCTGTACTGCTGCAGGGGAATCTAAGAGACACTCTCCTATTCCCCCAGCAGTTCGTGTGACTTCACCCCCCCCCTCTGGGGCTTTTAGCACAAGATTCCTTCTCACTGCTAACCAACCCTGGGACAGATTCTGCCATACTAAAGAAATCATTCCCCAGTAGAAACGGTGCAAAATTGTGTGCCACCGTTGCAACAGTCAGCTCAGCCTGCAAATCCTGAGTTTGCATGTGTACTTTAGCTAAAGGTGCAAGGACTTTGTAACCCCCTACCAGCTCTAATTCTGCCATTTTACCTGGCAACAAATCCTTCTCCTGGATCAGGTCCCTCCTGACCACAGAAATCTCAGCACCCGTGTCCCTTAATCCAAGAAGCATTTGACCATTTAATTTAACAGCATGCATATGCTCATTGCTTGGTTGTGTGGAAGCAAGCTTTACAAATCCTGTGTGGAAAGAGGCCACAGCCTGGCTCTGAGAAGCCACAGCTTCATGAGTTACTTGTTGCCTGTTTCCACTCAGCAAGGGACACTTATTCCTCAGGTGCTCAGTGGACTTACAATGATAGCACCTCTTGGGCTCCTCTGCTTGCACAGGAAATTTGGGACGAGTACCAGGGGAATGGGGAGGTGACCGCCCAGCCTCCTTTTTCCCAGACCCAGGGGTAAAACGGTGATTCTGCTTTCCCCCAACCCTATACCCCTCCGCCAGTGGTTTATGTTTGATTGCAGCTTGTGCTTGCTCATAAGAGTCAGCATACTCAGCTAATTCACCCACTGCATTTACCTTTTTGTCCCACAAATACTGTTTTACCTCATCACTGCACATATTCAGGAAGTGTTCCTGAGTAACCAGATCACACATCCCTTCAAAGCTGGTAATGCCTCTTCCCCGCACCCATTTATCTACCAAATCTCTCATTTCATTGGCATAAGCCACATTACTTAATCCAGATCCCCTCTTAAGGCTCCTGAATTTAACCCTGTAGGTTTCAGGTGTAACCTGAAACTGTTTCAAAACCAGTTCCTTAAATTTACCATAGTTTGAAGCATCCTCAATAGGCATCTTATTGAATATGTCCAGAGCTCTGCCAGTCAATTTTGCTATCAATGTGGTCATCTTCTGAACTTCAGGGATGGCATGGAGGGTGCACAGTCTCTCAAAGGTGATGAAATATTCGGCGATATCGCTGGACTCGTCATACGGTGGACATAGTCGCTCCCATTTGAAGATTTTTGGGGAAGTGGAGACAGCAGGGGGAGGGTTTTGTCTCCTCGACTCCATAACAGTCAGTTCATGTTTCCGGGCCTCCCTCTGGGCCTCCATAGCCCTCTCGTGGGCAGCTGCCTCTGCCTCCATAGCTCTCTTGTGGGCAGCCTCTTCCCTTGCATGTTCTGCCTCCATGGCACTAATTTCTAATTGTCTTGGTTCCAGCTGTCTCTTATGTTCATTTTCTTTCTCTTTTGCTACCAGCCTGGCCAGCTTTAGTTTATTAGCAGCGTCACTAGTACTCATTGTCCTGCTTTCTTGTGCTGGGCTACAACCCCTCTGCAGTTCACTGAAACTGAGATCACTAGTACTCATTTTCCTGCTTTCTCGTGCTGGGCCACAACCCCTCTGCAGTTCACTGAAACTGAGATGCACTCAGCTCAGGGGATTCTTAGTTAACAAAGACTTTCACAGTGCCCAGCGTTCAGCTTTTCTGGGCAATTTGTACCCTGTGCAGTTTTAGTTTCTTCTGATCTTCCGTCTTACTTATTTTGCTTCCTTTTCTGTCCCTACTTCCCTTGCCCGAAATAAGCAAACAGAAAATAACAAACCAGTAACCACTTTGTCTGTTCTCCAGCCACCACACTTAAACTCACTTAAAATCACTACCAGTATCTCAAAGCAATCAGCTGTGCACAGACCCTGCTCGACTACGCCACTGTGACGGGTTGGATCACAGAACCCCCCTTGGGAGCTGCCACCCGATGTGCAAAGACTACCCCTGCTTCTGTTTTCCCTGCCAGCTCAGGACTCCAGCACCTTGTCTTGCTGAATTAGACACTCCAGTCCGCTTCAACACAGACCCAGGGTCTGAATCACTTGTCCCAAAGCTGCAAGTTTACCTGAAAACAGCTCATAGAAGTGTGCTTGTCTTTAGCACTCAGATGCCCAACTCCCAATGGGGTCTAAACCCAGATAAATCCGTTTTACCTTGCATAAAGCTTATGCAGGGCAAACTCATAAATTGTTCGCCCTCTATAACACTGATAGAGAGATATGCACAGTTGTTTGCTCCCCCAGGTAATAATACATACTCTGAGTAAATTACTAAATAAAAAGCGATTTTATTAAATACAGACAGTAGGATTTAAGTGGTTCAAAGTAGTAACAGACAGAACAAAGTAAGTCACCAAGCAAAGTAAAATAAAATGCGCAAATCTATGTCTAATCAAACTAAATACAGATAAGTTCCTCACCAGTTCCAGAATGCTCCCTTTTACAGGCTAATCTCCTTTTAGCCTGGGTCCAGCAATCTCTCACAACCCCTGTAGTTACTGTCCTTTGTTTCAGTTTCCTCCAAGTATCCTGGGGGGGTGGAGAGGCTCCTTCTTTAGCCAGCTGAAGACAAGATGGAGGGGTCTCCCCCAGGTTTAAATAGACTCTCTCTTGTGGGAGGAGACCCCCCTCCTCCCTCCTATGCAAAGTCCAGCTCCAAGATGGAGTCCTGGAGTCACCTGGACAAGTCACATGTCCCTGCATGACTCAGTCTTTACAGGCTGAAGCCATTGTCCACATGGTATCTTGCATGTCTCCAGGAAGACTTCTTATGTGGATTGGAGCATTCTAAGATGCATTGTTCCCCAAGTGTTTCCTGATCAGGTACTTAACCTGGCGAATTCCTTCCTAAAGAAGCTGACCAAATGCCTCCCAAAGCTTACTTAGAAACCAAGCAAGCATACAGCCCATATTCTTAACCTCAAGTAGAAAATGATATATATATGTACAAATAGGATGAATAGATATAGTAGACCATAACCTTTACGGAGATATGTTACCTGGCACAGGCAGCACAAAACATATTCCAGTTATGTCATACATACATTTATAAGCACCCCCTCCCCATAAAGCCTTATGGGGTACACTGTCACAGTATGACCTTATAAAACATTATAGATAAGTTGAGAACATTTCCACACAATATACAGTGTGGATCTACCTTCCCAGGGGACTCCCTAAGGGGAGGGGGCCATCGGGTTGTAACAACAGTACCGGTGATGATCCAAGGTAAAAGCCTTCGAGGACTCGGACTCCGGCTGCAGTCAGATAGTATCCAAATCTCCTTGGTATGAGCTGATGGCACCCATAGAAGGCATCCGAAGGAGATGAGTGGGCCAAGGAAGGAAGGGTGGTAGAAGAGGAGATATAATGTGGATTGGGGGGGCAGGAAGTGTTTTCCCCTGTCTAAGATGCTTTGAATTTCTATTTTGCTTTCCAGTCCTGCCAACTTTGCCGTGGTGTCCATGGCTTTCGGTCGTTACTTAATTGAGCCTCTCTTCGCCCCTTGCCATGCCCCTGCCCTGGCTGTGAAGCTGGTCACCACCACTGGCATCTGTGAGTAACCCTCAAAAACAATCAAAGCAAAAGTGGGGAAGGGGAAAAGAGCAGGCTCGACTGGCTATTCCTGGTATGATTCCGCCCTCTCTCGTTTTCTGCCTGTGTCAGCAAGGATTGCCCTTTTCCATGTCTGTCAAGCCCCATACAAAGCAATGGGATGCTCTATAAATATTTATCTGTAATGTCACCTCCCTATAGTAAATCGGGGCGTAGCCACGGGTGGGCCTGGATGGGCTGCGGCCCACCCACTTAGCCTCCACGCCCACCTGAGCGTCACTCAGGCACCTGAAATCCAGGACGGAGCACGAGCGGGGCTGGAGCCCCCCAAATCCACAAGCTAAGAAGGGGTGAGTCATCCCAGGTGGGGGGGTGCTCTGAGGGGGCGGATCTGGGTGGGGCTAGCACTAGGGCCAGAGCAGAGCCAGGCCGGGCACCTAGACACATGACTGGGCTGGGCTGGGCATGAGCAGGGTGCTGGAGACTGGGGCAGCAGCACGCGGTGCAGGATGCACAGACACAGCAGCGCCGGCAGGACAGAGGGACTCGGCCGCGTGGGTGGACGACACCAAGCCGGGGTCGGGAGGGGCAGGCGGAGCTTGAGCACCTGCAGGGCCTCTCTCCACCCCATGGGCGCACCCGCAGCCTGTGCACCTCGGGCAGCCTCGCCTTCTAGTGCCTGCTGAGCAGTCAGGACCAGCTGGAATGGGTGGAGGGAGGCGGGCCCCCCGCTCCGTCATGCCCCACAGTCCTGTCCCTGCGCCCCTAGCTCCAGGCTCTGCTATGCCCCCCAGTTCTGTCACCTCACCCACGTCCCATGGCCCCTTGAGTCCTGTCCTTCCCCCCCCCCCGCCAAATCTGGCCCTCAGCCTCTGCCCTCCCCCATCCAGCCCCCCTTCCCCAGTTTTCCCTCCCTGCTCTGGATAAACTTCTCTCTTCCCAAGGTGGTGAGGCTCAGTTTCCCTGACTGGGTATCCTGTGGGGGAGGGGAGGTCATAGCCTTTGGACTCTGCTGAACTGAAGACAGGGGGGTGTCAGTGCCTATTATCCCCCCTGGCCCTAAGGAATGTGGGGAATGTCAGCCCAAAGGGGGGAACCTCTTTTACTCCGGCAGCTACCCACACTGGAGCATGGGGGTTGGGTCCTGTCCCCATGCGTGTGCCCAGCTTGGCAGGTGAAGCCCTGTGTCTGGGGGCACCAGGGCTAGGAAGAGGGCGTGGCGTCCGGGGAGAAGCTGAGCGAGCACAGTCTGTCATTGCCCATCCACCTGAAAGTCAGGGCCCAGCCAAATTTCCACTCCTAGCTACGCCACTGTGCTAAATCATCAAAATCCTGCAACCACACCCTCTCAGAATAGTCAGTGTTTGCCTCCATTAGGCTAAATAAGGGGGGATTTAATTTCCTTGGGCAGGAAGTGTCACTTCCTATGCGTTTGTATAGAGCCTGGTACAACAGGGTCCCGATCCTGACTGGGGCCTCTGGGTGTTACATACAAACAAATAAATCCAAAGCTAGCACAGTAGAGGCCAAGGACACATTGTGTACATAAAGCACATAGGCTGGTACAGTATTTTCAAAGGAGTGTAAGGCAGTTCGAGGCCCAAATCCCTTTGTTTCAACTGAGATTGAACATCTCACTCACATTTGTGAGTTTGAAAATCTCCCTCAAAGAACAAGAGTCAAACCCCTCTTTGGATGGAATGTTCAGTTACAACAGGACACCGATCTATCTCATCATAAGCAGCAGGCTTAGCACTCTGAGGTCATGTGAGATATTACACTACGAAGTTCCAAACACGTGCACTCACTCCCAGAAACTAGAGACTAAAAACACCTGTCAGGCCGACTAGCCTATCCCCTCGTGTTTGCCAAGAGGATGAGGACTTTGTCTTCTAGACCAGTTTACAATGATCTAAGATATGGGATTTGTACAACTACCCCGGTACTGGACTCCCCATGAACATAAAGCTCCCATTGTGGGGAACATCAATACCAGGCTCCCTAAAGAGGAACTTCCAAGATGAGGGGTCATAGAACAAAATAGTGACCTCACACTAGTCCTGCCCAGAAGTGAATTCAGTACATTCCAAATAGGCTCTTCGGGGCCATAGAGAGAAACTATCACTTCCCTCCTTCTGGAGGGCATTGCCAGCATGCATGAAACTCCAACAATACTGAAAACCCATGCAGCCGGTTCCCAGCTCTCCTCAGCCCTGAATATCCGGGTTTGGGATTATTTTAGACAGATGTATTTTTCAATTTGTATCTCATCTTAGTTACTTCCTCCTCAAGTTGCTAATGTCTTACTATCCTCACTGGTGTTTTCAACATGTCACAGTTCAGTATCCTCTAAAACATAATTAACATGCCACTGTGCTTACACTTTATTCCAGATCATTCATGAAGATGTTAAACAGGACAGGTGCCAATCTTATTTCCTACTGAACCTCAACTAAACACCTCCCCACACATCCATACCTTGCCATTTACCATAGAACTTAGGGTTAGAAGAGACTGCCAGGGTCATCTGGTCCAACCCCCTGCCAAGACCCTTTACTTAATGCCTTCGACTTAGATTTCAGTCTACAGGAATAACACTGTTCTGCTTTTTTTCCTTCCCTCCAAGCCTTAATCATTGCTCTGAACTGCTGGAGCGTCAGTTGGTCTGCAAATATACAGACCGTTCTCGCAGTCCTCAAGATGGTCACCATTGGCCTGATTATTGTCCCTGGGATGATGGCGCTAGCTGAAGGTAAGACAACTGCAGCCTGTGTGTGACACGAGACAGGAAGGGGATAATAGCAGGAAACAGACAGAGGTAGGGGAGTCCTAGGGAGAGGCACAGACAGATGAGAAGGGAGATAGAAAGTGGAGAACAGAGTCAGAAAGAGAGAGACCAGAAAAAGAAAGAGGGCTTGAGAATTTTAGCCAGGAGAAAACCTCTACTAGAAAAAAACAAAACACGCTTACCTGTGTCCTACCCTCAGCCCATTTCTCTTGCACTGTCCTTCAGTTCTTCTTTCGTGTGCCAAGGGAGCCAAATCTGAACAGCCCTTCCAAAGTAGGCTGCCTTGTTTGACTGGATTTCTGGTCACTTGCCAAGCTAGGCAGTGCATGACAAGAACATCAGAAATGTAAGCAGCATGATCAACATGCAGACAGATCTCCCTACCTCCCACTGTTTAGTCCATTCATGCCAAGCCACCGCCTTAAACGTTACCCTCTCAGGAGCAGCAATGAAATGGGAAGTACAGCATTGCAGAACATGAACTGCCATCACCCAGGCACTTGGTGAAAATAGGTGCTTTACCATAGTCCTTGCCCCCCCCCCCCCCCGCCCCTCGGTCACACAACGGGTACTTGGCTGCATTGTTCCTACCTCACCTAGGATGGGCGGTGGCTAATACCCATTCCCGGGGAGAAGGAGATGAATTCTGCATGTCCTTGAATCAATTGCTAGTCCAGCAGATGATGCGGGCCTTTGAATGTTCCATGCCAGCTCAATGCAGGTTTGGACTTGTCTTTCTTTCTGAGAAATATGAAATGGAGGCACATTCAGGTTGCAGCAGAGCTCTGACATTGATGGATTGCACATCATTTAAAAATAGTATTTCTGTGCAGACTGATGTTGGATCAGAGGCATCTTTAGTCTAGCAAGCAAAGGCATAATAAGATCCAACAGCTGGAAGCTGAAGCTAGATAAATTCAGACAGGAAGTAAGGTCTCTTTTTAGCAGTCAGGGTAATTAATCACTGGAACAGATTATCAAGGGATATGGTGGATTCTTCACCCTTGAAAATCAAATGGGATCTCTTTCTAAAAGATGTGCTCTAGCTTAACCCCAAGTTATTGGTGGGGCTGCATTAGTTACTGGGTGAAAATCTGTGTGCTTTGTTATGCGAGAGGTCAGACTAGATGATCATAGTGATCAATTTTGTCCTTAAAAATCTTTGAAATTTGAGGAGTTATTTTAGACTGGCTCTGTAGAGTCTCTCTGAGCTAGCACTGTGCTGTCAGAGCTACGGCAGTGGCTTTGCTGGTTGAATTCTTAGCACCAACTTCTCAGAGACCATCAGATTTATTGGTTGTATTTCTATCTCCTCTCAGGTCACTATGAGAATTTCCAGAATGCTTTTGACACTAGCTTGCTGGCTCTGGACAAGCTGCCTCTGGCTTTTTACTCGGGAATGTTTGCATATGGAGGATGGTAGGCTTCCAGATCTATACTGGACAACATCTCTTCTAATCACTGATGAAAGCCAGATAAGTCCCAAAGAGTTCAAATCGCTGCAGTATGGAACTTGTGTGGAGCCTGTCTCATCACAGTTACAGATTCAAATGCACCCTGGATCAGCAATGGCCAAGTCATCGTAGTGGCTGTTTACCTGTCCCCTAGAGACTGGACTGAGACCATTTTACTTAGGCAAAACATCATTCGAGGGCCAAATGAAGTAATGTTGGGGACCGCCAAAGAGCACCTCTGCTCTATCTTACATATTACAAAGGAAGCTCATGTCCAGAAAGTAAAGATAATGATTTTGGAGGGTGCAACTCAGAGCATCTAAATCCTTAATATTGGGGGGGCAGGGGATGGAGGGAGCTCCGATCCCAACAGTTTGATTTTCTAGGAAGAGATTCTTCCTTCACCACCACCCTTAAGAGGAAGCATTTGACTTTCTTTGTAGAAAGTCTCTCTATAGTTATGTAGTAAGACACATGGTCTAAGAAAGGGTGCCCCTCTATTCAGGAAGCAAACACCCAGATGCAGCTCGGAAACAGTGACAGATGCATAACCTGTTCCATCTCACTCTTCAAAGCCCAACATGGAAAATGGAATCTCAGGTCCAGACACTTTTCTCTTCTAATTGCAGGTTCTATGTCAACTTTGTAACTGAGGAAATCATAAACCCTGAAAGGCGATTACCATGGTCAGCTGCTTGAATTCATATCTGGTAGATAAACAAACCACTGAAGAGGATGTTGATTCCCGTGCCCCAAAGCTGGAGCAGCGTAATAATACAAGCTGTTAAAGGGCACGAACTCACTTCAGCACAACAACATGCCAGTTCATAGAAGTCTGAATATTTTTCATATTGAAATTTGACTTGGGTGCAATTCATTTATGCACATACCGACTGTTGTCATATTGGAGCAGACCACAGGCCTATCAAGGCCTGTTGCCTAGCTTGTGTGGTGGTCGTGAGCCTGATGGTTCAGTGGAGGAGGCTGTGTTGGAGGGGCGGAATTTCTTCTTTACCCCATTAAAGAAAAAAGGACAGTTACCTGTTCCGTAACTGGCATTCTTCGAGATGTGTTGCTCAGGTGTATTCCACTATAGGTGTGTGTGCTTGCCACATGCACCAGTGCCGGAAGTTTTTCCCTTAGCAGTATCCGTAGTGGGGGAGCACCGCTGCGACCCCTGGAGTGACGCCAGTATATCACGCCATAAAGGGGGCTGCGTGCTCCTCCACCCTCAGTTCCTTCTTGCCAGACAACTCCGACAGAAGGGAAGGAGGGTGGGACATGGAATACACCTGAGCAACACATCTCGAAGAACGCCAGTTACGGAACAGGTAACTGTCCTTTCTTCTTCGAGTGATTGCTCATGTGTATGCCACTATAGGTGACTCCAAGCTATCCCTGATGGAGGCGGGTAGGAGTGTAAGTATGAAATGTCAAGGGTTACCCGGGCGGAGCACCGCTCTACCAAACCCAGCGTCATCCCATGACTGGGAGACGATCGCATAGTGCGATGAGAAAGTGTGGACAGAGGACCACGTAGCAGCCCTACAGATGTCCTGGATAGGGACATGAGCCACATAGGCCGCAGACGAGGCCTGGGCTCTCGTCGAATGCGCCTTCACGATAGGAGGTGGGGGAACCCCTGCCAGGTCGTAACAGGTGCGAATGCACGAGGTGATCCAGCGGGAGATCCGCTGGGTGGAGACCGGTCGCCGCCTCATGCGTTCGACTGAAGCAATAAAAAGCTGGGGGGACTTCCTAAATGGCCTGGTTCTGTCCAGGTAAAAAGCCAGTGCTCTGCGCACGTCTAACATATGCAGGTGGCGTTCTTCGTTGGAGGAATGGGGCTTAGGACAGAGGATAGGGAGGAAAATATCCTGGTCCATATGAAAAACCGAGACTACCTTCGGCAAAAAGGAAGGGTGAGGGCGGAGCTGAACCTTGTCCTTATGGAAGACCGTGTAGGGCGGTTCAGAGGTAAGGGCCCTGAGCTCGGAGACCCGGTGGGCTGAGGTGATAGCCACTAAGAACGCCACCTTCCAGGAAAGGCGGGACCACAAACACGTGGCTAAGGGCTCAAAGGGGGGCCCCGTGAGGCGGGAGAGCACCAAGTTCAAGTCCCAGAGCGGGACTGGGGATCTGGCGTAAGGGAACGCCTGATCTAAGCCTTTCAGAAACCTGCCCGTCATGTGATGTGAAAAAACGGACATGCCCTGCACAGGGGATGGAAGGCCGAAATGGCCGTGAGGTGCACCCTAATGGAGGAGGGCGCGAGACCTTGAGTCCTAAGGGACAGGAGGTAATCGAGGACCTGTTGGATAGGTGCAGAGGAGGGAGAGGAACCTCTATCTCTTGCCCACCTAGAGAACCTATACCACTTAGCCAGGTAGGTCCGCCGCTTGGAAGGTTTCCGACTTTCCAGCAGGATCCTCCTGACGTCCTCAGAACACCTGCCCTCCTCCGCATTCAACCATGAAGCAGCCACGCTGTCAGATGGAGCACGGCTAGGTTGGGATGGAGGAGATGTCCTGCCTCCTGGGAGAGGAGGTCCGGGCGTAGCGGCAGCCTGCAAGGGGGGGCCGCTAAGAGTTGCAGGAGGGACCCGTACCAATGCTGACAGGCCCAATCAGGGGCTATAAGGATCATCCTCACTCCGTCTGACTTCACCTTCTGCAACACCTTGTCTATTAAGGGGAAGGGCGGAAAGGCGTACAACAGGGGCCCCGACCATGGGAGCAGGAACACATCCGATATCGCCCCGTCGCCCTGCCCCGTCCTGGAGCAGAATCGAGGACAGTGTCGATTCTGGGCGGTGGCGAACAGGTCTACGTGGGGAGTGCCCCACTGTAGGAAGATCCATCTGGCCACGTCCCTGTGTGAAGGGACTACTCGTGCTGCTGGGAGAATACCCTGCTCAGGCGGTCCACAAGAGAGTTGCTCTTGCCCGGCAGGTAAAAAGCCCGCAGGAGTACATTGTGGGCTATACAAAACTCCCACAGGAGCTGGGCTTCCTGGCATAAGGCCCTGGAATGCGTACCTGCTTGTTGACATAGTACATGGCGGTCATGTTGTCCGTAAGGACTCTGAGTACCCTCCCTTGGATGTGCTGGCGGAACGCCACACAGATGAGGCGAATGGCCCTGAGCTCCCTGTCATTTATGTGGAGGGCTAATTCCCCTGGAGACCACAACCCCTGGGTCCTGAAGGGCCCCACGTGCGCTCCCCAGCCCAGGTCCGAGGCGTCCGACACTAGGTCTAGTGAGGGAGAAGGGTCCCTGAAGGGGATACCCCGGAGCATGTTGCCCAAGAGGGACCACCATTGGAGGCCTGCCACCACCCTGGGCGGCACTGTGACCACCATGTCCAGGCTGTCCCTGACCTGGGAATACCTGGAGGCCAGCCACAGCTGGAGGGGCCTCATTCGAAGCCTGGCATGTCGCACTACATAGGTGCATGCTGCCATGTGGCCTAGGACCTTAAGGCACAGCCGTGCGTGGTTACCGGAAAGACTGTGATCCGGGCGATGAGAGCTTTGAGCATCTCGAACCTGTCCCTTGGGAGGGAGGCAGAGGCTACCCGGGAATCTAGCAGTGCGCCTATAAAGGTTATGCGCTGAACTGGGATTAACGTGGATTTCTCCTCGTTTACCAGCAGGCCTAGGGTGCCGCAGGCGCCTAGCAGGTAGCTTGTCTGCTGCTGCACCAGGGATCGAGACCAGCCCTTGAGCAGCCAGTTGTCTAAGTAGGGGAAGATCTGCAGCCCTTTCCTCCTGAGGTGGGCTGCAACCACCGCCATACACTTTGTAAACACCCTGGGGGCCGTAGAGAGGCCAAAGGGGAGGGCCGTAAACTGGAAGTGGTCCTGTCCCACCAGGAAACGGAGGTAACACCTGTGACCCTCGAAAATGTGGATGTGAAAATACGCATCCTGGAGGTCCAGTGACGTAAACAAATCCCCCTGGTCTAGGGATAGAATAATGGAGGCCAGGGACACCATGCGGAATTTGTAACACACCAGGAACTGGTTGAGATTCCGCAGGTCGAGGACGGGCCAAAGCCCGCCCTTCGCCTTGGGGACGAGGAAATACCTAGAGTAAAACCCCTTGCCCTGGTCCTCTCGAGGCACCCTTTCCACCGCTCCCAAGGAAAGGAGGCGTTGTACCTCCTGACGAAGGAGGTACAACTGGTCTGGAACCCTGGTCTGGCACCCTGACGGGGGGCAGTTGAGAGGGGTTGCCACAAACTGGAGCCTGTACCCTTGGGAGATGGTGCTGAGGACCCATTGGAGTCGGAAAACCAATAAACGGTTGAAAAAAGGCAAACTTTATTAACTGGGGGGGGGGGAGCACTGGCAACAGGCCCGGTGACCCCCCTCAATAAGTCAAAAATGCCATTTCCCATGGCGCTTGCCCTTCGAGGCACCAGGTTGCTGGGCCGAGCGGGATTGGTGTTGTGACCTGCGCCTCTGATCCCTCTGCCGCTTAGGCGGGGGTTCATATCTACCCCTAGCTTGTGGAGTGGGGGGGTTGAGGTCTGGGCTTGTCCTTTGCAGGTGGGACATACAGGCCCAGCGTCTGCAGGGTGTGTCATGGTCAAAGACCCCCACGCAGTCATTTTAGTTCAAAGACTCATGCCTGAGGCCAGTTTATTGACATACAAACCAGTGCACTGGGGTGTAGTCCGGAGACCAACACCCCGAGCAGCAGCTCACAGGCTGCTTTTATTCCATTACACCACAAGCAAGGTACAAACAATACGTCATGAGTTAAGAAATTGGGGACAAATCACAAGCGGGGCATGGGTTCAGCACGAGCTTTGGGGACAAATCACAAGCTGGGCAAGGGTTGAGCATGAGCTGATCACGAGCTAGGAAGCAGGGGTTGGGGTCAGTCCTCTTACCCCCTCCCTACCCTCTGACTTAATTTCCGAGGAGTGGGTGTTTATTTGGGTAGAAGGGCGCTTGGTGTTTTTCCGCAGGGGTGGTGCTCGGCCCTAGCTTGGGTACATTTCTCAAGACTTGGACTATGTCATTTTCCGGGGGATTTCAGCAAAGGCTTAAGGGGGGGGGGGGGGCTAGTTTGCAGATAGCTGGACTATGGAAAATATTGCAAATAGTTATAGCAGCAAGGATGATTAACTCTCTGCAAAACAATTTCTTAATATCGAGCATCTTACGTTACTTCCGTAGCTTCTTACGTTATTTCCGTAGCTTGCGGTTATCATATTTCATCAGTTATAAACATATTTTCATTAGTACTGCTGCGGGGGGGGGGGGGGGTTATTCTCCCATTCCCTCCTCTGGACATGACCCTTGACCGAGTTTGGCAGAAAACTGTGCAGTTTAGTCTAGTTTAAGCTTTAGGCCTGCCCTACTCTGTGCAAAGGCCATCAGCATAACAGATCTCTGTTGGAGGGTTTATTTTGGGGCCTTCAGATTCAAAGCTCTGGCTATCAAAAAGAAGGCCCCCCTCCTCTATTTCCCCACAGGTGGTACGGGAATCCTTCATCCCATGCAGACAGGTATCAGTCTGATCAGCAAACAGGGCCTTGCCATCAAACGGCAGGTCCTGCATTATCGACTGCGATTCAGAGGAGAGCCCCGAGAGGGAAAGCCACGATGCTCGCCGCAGGGAGACAGCTGTAGCCAAGGAGCGGGCAGCCGTGTCCGCAGCGTCCGAAGCAGCCTGGAGAGCCGCCTTGGCTGCTGTGGCCCCTTCTTGGACGAGCGCCCGAAACTCCTTCACCTCGATATGAGGGAGGAAGCACTCAAACTTGGGGAGAGATCCCCAAAGGTTAAACTCGTAGCGGCCCAGAAGCGCCTGATGGTTGGCCACGCGGAGTTGGAAACTCGTCGACGAGTAAGACTTTCGTCCGAAAGAGTCAAGTCTATGAGCGTCCCTGTCCTTGGGCGTGGGCGCAGGCTGACCATTCCTCTTGGGGTGGAGGACCGACTCTACCACCAGGGAGTTAGGGACTGGGTGAGTGTAGAGGTACTCAAGACCTTTGGCAGGGACGAAGTACTTCCTCTCAGCCTTTTTGGAAATAGGGGCAAGGGAGGCCGGCGTTTGCCAAAGGCCAGCAGTGATATTGGCAACTCCTTGATGAAAGGGGAGTGCCACACGCCCCGGGACCGAGGAGGCGAGGACATTAAAAAGTGTGTCGGAGGGCTCCTTCATCTCCTCGGCCCGGTTAGGGATAGGGGAAGTCCAATTAAATATAAAAGGAACACTTGGATGGAGGGTTACATAAACCTGAGGATTAGCAGGCCATACAATAAAGTGATTTCCTTGTGCAGCGGTTAAGTTAAGGTGAAAGGGGACAGGGATGTGGGGGTCCGATGGCAGGGCACATCCCTGGCTCTTACTAAATAGTAATTTTCCCTTTGGATTTTTACCTATCGCTTCCCCTTCCCAACATGCCAAATCAAAACGTTAACCACTTTTCCAGGATGCAATTTGCGGAGGCAAAATAGCTGTGGGGGTTCCAAGGGCCATAATGACCACAAGGTTCCGATACCCACCCAGATATGTTGAGCAGCGAAATCATAGGGAGTGGTGATGAAATGGCTAGGTTCATGGGGTGGTTTAACTTCCCATACCTGCCGGTGGATAACCCAGTCCCATAGACAATTCGCCCAGGGTTTTGGCACAAATAAGTGCACTGGAGCCCAGGTGCCATTTACCGGTTCCGAAGCTTGGAAGGTACATGCAACAGAGTCACAGCTTTATTTTTACAATGTTCACGTATTTTTCCACTTCCACAGCTTGGGTGGCACTCCCACAGTAGTGGTAAGGGTTTCAGGCCACTGCTGATTTAAAACATTGGTTTGCATTTTTTTTTCTAAGGGACCGTTAAAGAAATTCTGCATTTGACTACAAGCTGAATCCCAGACAGTGTCCTTTCCTGCTAAGGCAAGGGTGTTTAGTTAACCCTGCCTTAGTAAGGAGGCCTGATGCCCTTTCCAAATTTCCCAGACGTTCTTCGTGATCCCGGATTTTATCTATTGTCCAAATAGCGGCAGCCCCAGTTAGGCCATGCAAAGCTCCTTCCACCAAACCTCTCCCTCCTTGATAAAAACTTTCCCACTGCACAAGCTGGGCCAGTTGAATGGCCGCTCTCTGAAAACAATTAGGGTACTAGGTAGTTATTTGGGAAGCAGAGAGGGAAATGAGAAAGTGGTGGTTTTCATAGTAGCATTTAGCACAATTCACCACTGTAAACAATTCCGTCGGTAGGATGTGCTATACCACATTTGTTGTTCCGAGACTTGAATTTCCCTGAGGCTACGGCCAGACAGATTTGTATGGGAATTGGAGAAGATACGAGGGGGAGTAGCTGGGGACCGGGGACTACAACAATGGGCAACCATATAGAGCCGGAATACACTGCAATACGACACAGGCCAAACCGAAGGCTACTGATTGGCCAAGATTACTTTTTCCCTCCCCACCCCAAGTTCGTTAAGGAGGAGAGGCTGAGAAATATTAAAAGTTTCATTTTCAGGTAGTTTTGGCTAGCTTCCGCAAGCTATTCTTCAAGATTTCGTAGTCTTAGTTCACTTAGCTGTCCGGCAATGAGGCTGCAAGGGAGGGGTTACCAGCACAAACACCTTGTTTGGTTGGAGGCTTTATTGTGGCCTCAGGTGGAGAAGTTGTTTTCTTAGCAAGGTCCGAAGGCTTAATGGATTTGTCAGTGGACAAGAGTCCCTTAGCATGGGGCCAGGGCAGTTCTTTGCTGATGGACCCTTATGCAAACCCAGTCTCTGGTTTCAGCGAGTGGCAGGACTGCTGTATATAAAAAGCCCTAACACATTTCGTTAGTGCCTGACTATTGTGTAATTTATTAAATGACTGTTCATTTGAGCTAGGCCAGCAGGGCACTGTTGGTAGCTGCATTGGGTGCCCTGGTAAAAAATTTTTATGAGGGCTGAATTTGGTTTTTTGATTGGGAGTGGCCTTTAAAGGGCATTTGGCCATACTGGATCTGTGAAGCTGCACATAGCTCTTTTATAATTAGCTCAGATATGCCAGATTGTGATACAAAATTCCTAAGCAAAAGCCCCACAACAGCCCATGCATTACATATTTTACCAATGCAAAACTGTTGTAAAACCTTCATCCAAGATCCTGCACTTGCCCCCCTTCACAAGAAAACACATCACCAAACTAACACATAGTAATGCATCTTCCCGTAAAAAAAAAAAGGCAAATGCCTGCAACACTCAAACACCTGAACAAATTAATCCAAATATTTAGAAAGAGTCCTTAAAGAGGGACTAACACATACTTACAATTATAACATTTAAACATTTGAATAAAATTAATTCAAATATCTAGAAAAAGTTTTTAAAGAGGGAAAAGTGCTGTCTGCCCAATCATCACGTCACTGGCAGCAGTGCTGGGCCACAGAGGAAAAGTTTTACTCAACTGCAGCAATCAACGGTTCACTGTCATTCGGTGATGCACGCGAGCAAATAGGGCCAGAGCACTTGAGGCGCAACCGTCCAGGGAGTGCCAAAGGTGTACAGGGTACAAGGTGTACCCAGCAACACTTCAAGATTTCTATTTGTGGCTTTTTAGTTGATATTAGCCTTTACTTGCTATTTGTTACCAAAACAGATTTAAAATTTTTTCATTCTTTTGGCTTTGACTATTTTGCTGCAGCCACAACTTTGGTTTTTATTTCAAACACTTTAAAGTTTGTAAAGCATTAAGTTACTTTGAGAATTAAATGCTAAATACCGAAATTAAACAACACTAGAAAACATCTTAAACTTATAAACAAAAAAATTATGCACACCAGGAGCGTTTTTTAACAAATTTAACTAACTTTTTTTTTTTTTTTTTTTATAGTCAAATGATTTTACCTTAATATCCTTTTGCCTGGATTATTTACAGACACTCCCAAAGGAATGGCTGCAAAGAAACCAAGAATTTCTTTTTTAACATTTATTCATAGTTTTACCGCTTATGCCATTTGTGACGGGTTGGATTACAGAAACCCCCCTTGGGAGCTGCCACCCAATGTATCAAGACTACTTCTGCTCCTGTTTTCCCTGCCAGCTCAGGACTCCAGCACCCTGTCTTGCTGAGCCAGACACTCCAGTCTGCTCTAACACAGACCCAGGGTCTGAATCACTTGTCCCAAAGCTGCAAGTTTACCTGAAAACAGCTCACAGTAGTGTGCTTGCCTCTAGCACTCAGATGCCCAAATCCCATTGGGGTCTAAACCCAAATAAATCCGTTTTACCCTGCACAAGCCCATGCAGGGCGAACTCATAAACTGTTTGCCCTCTATAACACTGATAGAGAGATACATTTTATATTTCTAGTTTTAGATACAAGAGTGGTACAAATCAGATGACTATACTTAGTAGATTATAAGCTCTGTAATGATACCTTACAAGAGACCTTTTGCATAAAGCATATCCCAGTCACGTTATATTCACTTATTACCATATTTTTTTCTAAAACTATTCCAGTTACATTATATTGACTTATTATTAAGTTTTTATAAAATCATATAGACTGCACAACGTTACATCATTATTTAAGCAATTACTATTATGAAAGGAAAAAAGCAAGAAGCCAACCCTGCAATTACTTAATTTCCACCAGCAACTACAGAGTTAACCCCTCAACCCCCCCCCTCTTAACTTCCTCAAACTGCAGTTGCCTGCCAGTTTGGGCCCAATCCTTTTTTCTTATGGGCACAGGCATTGTTTTACTATCAATTCAGCAGGGAGGGTGGGTTGTTTTTACCAACCCTCCCTGTAGAAGAGGATTAATTATTTAACAAAGCAATTACTATTATACTTAAAGAGTGGTTAAACAACACAACACTAAAACACTTGCTATCATGCTGGAAGAATAGTTAAACAACACTAAAATCTATATTACACAAATTAGAACACTGCAATAAGCTCTGCTCTCTCTTCCGGGGGAGAGCAATCCTTCCCTCTTGCTCCTTTTTAAACCTGGGTGTAGCCTCACCCCTTTCAACATTCACACCACTTGGGAGGATTTATAAGGAAGGTCCTCGCATGCACCCTGTCCGGCAATGAGTTACCAATCCGCCCTCTAGGGGAACGGGGTAGGATGCCCGATTGCCCCAGGTTTTGGCAAATGATTTCCAGGGGCTCCTCTCCTACACAGCAAGGGGAGGGAGCTCACTCCATACGCGAGTCCATGCTCCCGAGGAAGATTTGGGGAAGGGTTTTGGTCGTAGGCCAATCACACAAAAGTTAGGAAAGCTTTGGTCACCGTACACCTCTCCCCCAGTAGAGAGCACCGGCCCGCCTTCAAGAGAACGGGATGGGATACTCTGCTACCTAGGAGTACGCGGACGGATTCCTTGGGGCCTCCCCGCTCTCTGAGCAAGGAGGTGGTCCCCATACACCCCTCCCCCAGCAGAGAGCACCGGCCCGCCTTCAAGAGAACGGGATGGGTTGCTCCACTGCCTAGGAGTACGTGGACGGTTTTCCGGGGCCTTCTCTCTCTCTCCGAGTGAGAAGGGACACAATGGTCACTTAACGGGTAGAAAAGGGTGGGGACCTACTAGAGCGGGGGTCTCCGATTCACGGTCCCTTACCCCGCCCGCAGCCGGTCCCGGAGTCACCTTACGACCTACAATCACACCACACCTAAACCGGGATCTTTGCTATAACAGTCCTACCCAGCCACCAGCCTAATACTAGTGGGAGTCCTGCCAATCCCCGGGCCACAGGACTCACCAGTCCACTCAGCCTATTGCTGGTGGGAGTCCTTCAGCCCCTTTGGCTGCTCCGGGATTCCCTGTCCTAGCCCTACATGCGCAATGGGGGTCTCCGGTTTTCCCAGTCCCTTACCCCACCCACAGTAGGTTCCAGGGTGCCCTGTCCTAGCCCCACCCAACCAGCGGGGGTCTCCGATTCTCGGTCCCTTACCCTGCCCGTAGTGGGTTCCAGGGAGTGGCTTTTGTCCCCTACTCACTATGGGGTCCACTTTCCCGGGGTGCTCCAGCAGCCTGATTTTCACCTCCCTCTGAGATCACCACTGCCCAGAGGGATATGGCCACAAAGCTAAGCAAGCAACAATATAGAAAGCTTAAAAAGGCAAAGCATAGGAGTTTGGCGTACTTCTTGTTCTTATTAAGATTAGAAACCCTCTCAGTTGTTTACCTTTAGTCCTCGGGCCACTCAGTTCTTGAGTCAGTGGTGGTTTCCTTTATGTCCCAGAGAGATCACCCAGCCTATTCAGCCTCTGTTCCTGCCTGAATAATCTCCTGTCATCCGAAACTTGTTTTTATTCTGGGCTGGCACTCTAAAAGTGTTTAACTGCCAGACGGATGTCCCAGTAATTTCACCGAGGCTGTTCCAAGGAAACCGTTGGGTCTAAGACCTCGTGTACACACCACAAAACAGACAATCCCCTACGCGCCCCCCCCCCCCCCCAGCTTATAGCCTAAGGAAACAATGATAGAGAGAGCGCAGCATGATGCAAGAATTTAAACAGACAAGTTACAGAACAGACACACACAAAACGAACAGGCGTCAGGCAAATGAGTCTAACCTTAAAAGGTTCGGATCACAGCGCGCCCTTACCTGAACGCAGAGCCTATGGGCAGCTCCCCACCGAAGCCCAAATAGAGACAAAGGTCTCTTACCTGGCGCCTGGGATCAGTGTGAGAGCGGTCCACGGTCCTCCGGGACGTCGAGTGATCCCGGACGAGCCCCCAAATTGTCGTGGTCAAAGACCCCCACGCAGTCATTTTAGTTCAAAGACTCATGCCTGAGGCCAGTTTATTGACATACAAACCAGTGCACTGGGGTGTAGTCCGGAGACCAACACCCCGAGCAGCAGCTCACAGGCTGCTTTTATTCCATTACACCACAAGCAAGGTACAAACAATACGTCATGAGTTAAGAAATTGGGGACAAATCACAAGCGGGGCATGGGTTCAGCACGAGCTTTGGGGACAAATCACAAGCTGGGCAAGGGTTGAGCATGAGCTGATCACGAGCTAGGAAGCAGGGGTTGGGGTCAGTCCTCTTACCCCCTCCCTACCCTCTGACTTAATTTCCGAGGAGTGGGTGTTTATTTGGGTAGAAGGGCGCTTGGTGTTTTTCCGCAGGGGTGGTGCTCGGCCCTAGCTTGGGTACATTTCTCAAGACTTGGACTATGTCATTTTCCGGGGGATTTCAGCAAAGGCTTAAGGGGGGGGGGGCTAGTTTGCAGATAGCTGGATTATGGAAAATATTGCAAATAGTTATAGCAGCAAGGATGATTAACTCTCTGCAAAACAATTTCTTAATATCGAGCATCTTACGTTACTTCCGTAGCTTCTTACGTTATTTCCGTAGCTTGCGGTTATCATATTTCATCAGTTATAAACATATTTTCATTAGTACTGCTGCGGGGGGGAGTGGGGGGTTTATTCTCCCATTCCCTCCTCTGGACATGACCCTTGACCGAGTTTGGCAGAAAACTGTGCAGTTTAGTCTAGTTTAAGCTTTAGGCCTGCCCTACTCTGTGCAAAGGCCATCAGCATAACAGATCTCTGTTGGAGGGTTTATTTTGGGGCCTCCAGATTCAAAGCTCTGGCTATCAAAAAGCAGGCCCCCCTCCTCTATTTCCCCACAGGTGGTATGGGAATCCTTCATCCCATGCAGACGGGTATCAGTCTGATCAGCAAACAGGGCCTTGCCATCAAACGGCAGGTCCTGCATTATCGACTGCGATTCAGAGGAGAGCCCCGAGAGGGAAAGCCACGATGCTCGCCGCAGGGAGACAGCTGTAGCCAAGGAGTGGGCAGCCGTGTCCGCAGCGTCCGAAGCAGCCTGGAGAGCCGCCTTGGCTGCTGTGGCCCCTTCTTGGACGAGCGCCCGAAACTCCTTCACCTCGATATGAGGGAGGAAGCACTCAAACTTGGGGAGAGATCCCCAAAGGTTAAACTCGTAGCGGCCCAGAAGCGCCTGATGGTTGGCCACGCGGAGTTGGAAACTCGTCGACGAGTAAGACTTTCGTCCGAAAGAGTCAAGTCTACGAGCGTCGCTGTCCTTGGGCGTGGGCGCAGGCTGACCATTCCTCTCGGGGTGGTGGACCGACCATGCGGAGTTGGAAACTCGTCGACGAGTAAGACTTTCGTCCGAAAGAGTCAAGTCTACGAGCGTCCCTGTCCTTGGGCGTGGGCGCAGGCTGACCATTCCTCTTGGGGTGGTGGACCGACTCTACCACCAGGGAGTTAGGGACTGGGTGAGTGTAGAGGTACTCAAGACCTTTGGCAGGGACGAAGTACTTCCTCTCAGCCTTTTTGGAAATAGGGGCAAGGGAGGCCGGCGTTTGCCAAAGGCCAGCGGTGATATTGGCAACTCCTTGATGAAAGGGGAGTGCCACACGCCCCGGGACCGAGGAGGCGAGGACATTAAAAAGTGTGTCGGAGGGCTCCTCCATCTCCTCGGCCCGGAGCTCGAGGTTGGCTGCCACCCTCCGAAGCAGCTCTTGATGGGCCTTAAAGTCCTCTTGTGAAGAGGGAGGCAGTACAGCAACCGAATCGCCCTGCGTCGTCGAGGTGGAAGGTACAGCACCTTCAACGGCAAGCGGCACCGTGGGCTCTACTTCTGGGTCCGGTGCCAGAGCCGGTGTCGGGGGATCGGCACCCACAGCTTGATCCCGGTACCGCGGCGACGCGGGGTGGCCCTGGGAAGCTCCCGCCATGGAGCGAGGACTGAGGTGCGCCGGAGCCTGAGGCCACGGCACTAGCTGGCACCACTGACCCTGCCATGGCACAGCCTAGAGTAGAGGCACGTCAGGCGCCGGAGGTGTAGGTTGGTCCGGCGGCACGGCTCGGCCCCGGGATAGACGACTGCGCGTCGACACCGAGGTTCGGGAAGAGCGAACAGTGCCGTAAGAACGGCTGGAACGGTCCCGGTCATGACGGCTCCTGCCCCGGGACTTCGACCTGGAGGACGACAAGATGTAAACGTCCGAGGAGCTGCGTCTGGACTGTTCGCGGCGCCGGTGGGCCCGGTGCCTCAGTGCCGGGGAATGCGGGGACGCGCTGCGAGCCTGACCTCTACGGTGCTGGGTCCTGGAGTGGGAGCGACGGTGCCGATGGAGTCGCGACCTGTTCCTCTCGGAGTCGCTGGAAGAAGAGGGATGGTGTCGCCTCTTTCTTCCTGCATGACGGCGCTCAGGACCAGAAGAGTGGGGAAACGCTCATGGCGGAGTCATGACGCAGGGTCGATGTGCGTCGTGAAGCCCTGCTAGGTGCCTCAACCCGGGAAGGTGCTTCAATCTCCGACTCCTCCGGGGAAGGCTGGTGGGCAATCAAGGACGGCTTCCCACAGGATGGGGAGCCCGAGTGCTGCGGCGCCGCCGGCACCGGAAGCATCAATATATCACGCACGGCCTGAGCTGCCTCTGGCGTCGACGGCATGCACACCTCCGGAGAGGCTCGCGCAGACGGGACTGGACTACTCCGCTCAGCGCAAGTCGGAGGTCTGTCCCGATGGGGATCGTGGGCTGCCCAACTCAGGTCTAGCCTCACCCCTAGTCTTTTCCCGGTGCCTCTGCGATTTTCCCGTCCTCTTAGCTGGGGAACGGTGCCGGGACATCGAAGGTGCCTCACTGCGCACCGAGGACGCGGTACCGGGAGCAGATTCAGAGCGGTGCTCGGGAGGCACTTCACCGCATGCTGACGACGTGGATCCCGGCGCGGTGCCAGCTCGACGCGCTGGTGCCAATGCCGACTCCATTAAAAGCGCTCGGAGTCGGATCTCACGCTCCTTCGTTCGCGGCTTGAAGGAGCGGCAGATCTTACACTTCTCACTAATGTGAGACTCGCCCAGACAGCGAAGACACAGATTGTGGATCACTTCTGGGCATAGAATTGCGACAAGAGTCGCACGACTTGAAGCCTGGGCCACGGGGCATGCCTCGAGCCAGGCACTAACAGAAGAAAAGTTCAGCAAAGAAACGGTTCAGTGAACTAGATACCACTAAGGCTATAACGCTGCAGCCAAGGCTGGAGCAAGTTCCGACTACCTTCACTGGCGGCAAGAAGGAACTGAGGGTGGGTGGAGCACGCAGCCCCCTTTATGGCGCGATATACCGGCGCCACTCCGGGGGTCGCAGTGGTGCTCCACCACTACGGATACTGCTAAGGGAAAAACTTCCGGCACCGGTGCACGCGGCGAGCACGCACACCTATAGTGGAATACACATGAGCAATCACTCGAAGAAGAACGTACGTTTTTAACCAATGGGGTCAGTCCCAGAATAACCACACTAGCTGAGAATTGGGCTTGGTTAGTGTTCTCAATGCTTATTACGCTGTGCTGTACAGCATCGCTTGACTCAACCCTCTTTGAAGCAAAGTTACAATGAGCACCAGTTCATTGTTGTAGCCATGTCGGTCCCAGGACATTAGAGAGACAGAGTGGGTGAGGTAATCTCATTTATTGGACCTCTTTGTAAGGTCGAAAGCTTCTCTCTCTCTCTCTCACCAACAGAAGTTGATCCAATAAAAGATATTACCACACCCACCTTGTCTCTCTAATGAGCACCAAGGCAGGAATTTCATCCCATTGCCAGTGGATATGTAGGGATGAAAAAAGGGACTCTCTCAGAAGGGGAGAAGAGATATTTAGGGCTGATCCAAATGAAGAGTCTCTTTGATTTTTCCCTTTACAGTGAGGTTTATTCTAATTGTAAATAGGGTTTTAAAAAAGGGACCTAAAACGAGCTCCAATTCCCATAGCAATTCTCCCTCAGCGACTGGGTGCCTAAAATTAGATGCTTTAGCCTACCAGGTTTGGATCTTCATAGGATGTCTTGCTGATGCAATAGAGGACAAAGGGGACCTACTCAAATTTAGCCTTTAGTACCTCCTGATTAGGAAGTATTATTTTAGGCACAGCTCTCTTCTGCCCATGACAAGTATGGGTATTTTGGAAAAAGGTCTGAAATGAGAGCTACAAGAAAAAATGCCACCACAAGGGAATTTAACAATTGTTTGCTATAACCTCATTCTCATGATTCTGCATTTACATAATCAGCAACCTACAATCATAATCAGGAGATGCAACACAGGTTCTAGCGCTGGGCAGGACACCATTTTCCCATCCTGGTAAAAAAAATTCAAAACTTCAGATTTTCTTGTCCTGAATCGGGACGAAAAGTTGAAACCTCAAATTTTCATGAACCAACCACTGGGAAAACAATTTCACTTTCGGTCAATCAAAAACATTTCATGTAACCATCTTGAAATGTTCTGTTTTGTCTTTATTTCTCTATAAGTAGCTTAGGTTTCTAAACAAAAAGTCATTTCAAACCAAAACCAGATTTTTCCATTTTGGAAGCGTCAAAATGGGATGGTTTGACCATTTCAAAATTTGTCCAAACCAAACCTTTCCCACAAAAGTTCTGGTTTAATATCTGCATTTTTCAGTGAAAAAATGTGATGTTGCAAATTCCCAACCAATTCTACTATATTCACATGGGATAGAGGTAAACCTGATGGACAGTTGAGAGGTGCAATAAAAGGGTTGTTTTTATTCTATTGTAGGAATATCCCGCTGAGCGTGATCGTGTCCTTGCTCATTGTTACTCTAGGGTACCTTCTCATTAACGTCTCCTACTACGCAGTCCTGACAGCAGAGGAAGTGCTGGCCTCGGAGGCTGTGGTGAGTATGGTCCTTTGTTTTTATTGGATATTTTCAGTGTAACACAGATAGTTCACATCTGGGACCAGAGGGGCTACTGGAGAGAGGCCAGAGATTCATTAAAGGAAGGAACAGATTGCAGATTCTTATGCCGGGGCAAATGTCTGTTTAAACATATGGCAAGAAGGAAGAAGTATAAAGGAGCTGGTCTAGGAATAGTATAGCTCTCATAAGGAGTGTCTGTCCTCTTTAGCAAGAAGAAATATACTTACAGCCACTGAATTGCAGGGGTTTGCCCCCTTCTTTTCATGGGGTTTATATGATCCATTACCTTCCACTTTTTGTCCCCCAGCCCCCAGTCTTGCAGGCTATAACTTTATATAAAATTCTTTATACTGACAACTTTTCTCCTGCCTCCCAGCAATTCTTCTGAAATGACTCACCTGTTGGATTGCTTGTAAGGTTCTCTTGCCTCTTAGTAATAATGGAGATGGGATTAGCTTGAGGTGGTGATAAAACCTGGCTTTTCCACCAGCGCAATTATAGAAACCGACATGTGAGACAGGTGTAACGAACCCTGAATAACTGGGTTCTCTATTTTTTCCCCCAGAGCTTTGTAGATCGAGCTTTTAAGAGCATTTCCTCAGCAATTCCAATCCTAGTTGCTCTGTCCTGCTTTGGTTCTCTGAATGGAGGAATCTTTGCAGCTGCAAGGTAAAAGCCTGTCCTTTCTAAAACCAAACATCTCTTCCATACTAAAACCAGCTAATCTTTAGTTCAAAACACACTTTCTGCAGCCCTTGATCTGCTAAAAAACATTCATGTCAATCAATGGACTGAAGACACCCTATCACAAGCGAAAGCTATATTAATGCTATAACAAATATCCTGCCATCAGGGTACTTCACACTTAAGGTTGCCATCTATGTTGTCTGCCTCTTGCGGCTTTCGTTTTGCTGGTGTGGTTTGATTTCTTTCATTGTCTAACATGAAGCTTAAGGCGAAACTCAAGAGCCAGGGAGCTGCAAAAACACACATGCTGTATCATGAGCTCCCCCTGCTGGTGATGAGCAATATTGTATCTATCTTGGTTTCTACAGCTGGTCAAAAATTTAAAAAAAAAACAAAAAAAAAAGCGCATAATCAGAAATATTTTCATTAAAAAAAAATCCCAAAACGTAACTGAAAATCTTGTACAAAATGAAAATTTTTCACAAAATTGCTTACCTTCTTTCCATCCAGTTCTGCTTCTTTCTAACAGGATGTTGTTTGCAGCTTCCAGGGAAGGACAGTGGCCTCCACTCTTCTCCATGATCCATAGGCAAAGAAACACCCCCTTCCCAGCCCTTTTATTAATGGTGAGCAGAGCTTTCTGGATTCTGAACGAGGCTTGAGGGTTTTTTAAACTCTCATTCTTAGAGAATGAACTCATCTGCCCTCCCCACCCCCGCACTAAGCCCATTTCATTAATGAACTATGATAATAATATAAAAAATTAAAATGTATCATTTACTATGGGGTAGCACCTAAAGCTCCACTGTACAAATGTATCATAAGTGACGGCTCCTGTCCCAAGCAGCTGATGGTCTACGGGTGTGTCTACACTGCACGCTTTTTTTTTTTTTTTTTTTTTTGGTGCTGTGTAGAGTAGCTACCCATGTCGCCTCTCCCCCAGCACAGGTATAAAGAGCAGTGTAGCTGTTGAGGCACAGCGTAGGTGAGTAGAGAACAGACACACCTGAAGGGTGTGGTGGGTATGTATGTGAGGACCTACTTTACAGGCACTCTACTCACCCAAGCCACGTCTCCCTGTCCACACTGCTATTTTTAGAACTGTAGTGTCCCTGCAGCTGGAACCCTCCCCTCCCCCCCCCCCCCCCGCCACACACAGGGAAAGACACTGGCTGTGGAAAGTTAGCAGGGAAAGGCTGTTCCAGCTCCCTGTTGTTGGAGCCTACACCTGCAGCAGGGAAAGGCTGTGTCAGAGGGGTTTCCTCATTGCCTCCCCCCACCAGAACCTTTCCCTGACACATGAAGCTACACACCTCAGTGTGGCTGCAGCCCACTTTTAACTATGGCAAATAGCTACATGTACCCAGCGTGCTGTGGGCAGCCCTGTGCAGCGCTGACGTAGCCTAAAAAAGACAAGACAACACAGGTGAATGAGACAGGGAGAGGGTAGAGAGTAGCAATACCAATGTTTCTGCACAAACTAGCTGCGAGTGTCATTCTTAACCAGTCACTAGCAGGGATCAAAACTCCCACCTGCCTAGCCCTTAACAGATGGCATTGTCTGGTCTGCCCCCACAGACTGGAATTCTTAACTGGACTTTCCACTGTCCACATAAACCCGCTGCCATCATAATTGGCACTGTTCAGTGCCCTTGCTGCCCAAGAACACAATGGGTATGCTGGCTGAACTACTGTACCTTCTTCAGAGCAGGGTTCGGGACACTTTGGTGGGGCAGCATATGGGAAGCTTGCACTGCTACTTCCCATGTTGTAGCTGTTCATTGTCTAGACAGAAGACATCAGTTGACAGCACTATCAAACCTACCACTCTGTAGGAGTGCTAAATTCACATTAGCACATTTTTATAGAAGAAAAAACTCCTATTTGGAATCCAATTGTGCAGTAACTAATCTATAGGACAAGTGATCTGATTTCAGAGCCCTGGACGTCACTTCCTTCCCTCCTTTGTTGGTCACAGGAAGTTGTGTCTTGTTTCATATTAAATTGTAAGCTCTTCAGGACAGGAGCTGTGTTACCTGTTTGTTTCCACACAGCATCTAGCACAGTGCGGCCCTGGTGCTTTCAGGTGCTACCACAATAGAATACCTTCAAAGATCCTTGTGGCACCAAGTAATCTGAGACTAATAAAGTGCTTCCTGGAGGGGTCCAATTCTAGCTCTGGTGGACTTTGCATTAAAGGAAAGGGTTGGCTTTTCATCTATTTCACATGAGAGAGAAATTTTTCAAAGGGCAATTTGACACCCAACTCCCATTGACAGTCAGAACTCCCATTTGTTCCTTTAAAATCTCCTCCTAAACGAAGTTTAAAAAAAAAAAAAAACCTTCTCAACTCAGGGTTTCTTATAGTGCCCCATGAACACAGGAGCTAAGAGTTTCCCAAGCAAACTAAATCTGCACAGTAAGGACTTAAGTCTCCTGCTCTTTTCACTTACTGGAGGCCCAGTGATTTAGTTAATACCATACTTGCACATGTTGAGAACACACACCAGCACCATTGAGGAGACGGAAAGAACATAAGACAATAGCACTTTATAACTGTTGTAAGACCTACACAAGTAACATGGGGTGGAAAGGAAAAGCATCTTCCCTAGGTGTTACTGCAGTGCTTAATACTGCATTTTCGTCTGTGTCCTAGTTGCCTCTGATCTTCTTGATGGTGTTGATTGGCGATCTCTATGGCCTATTGAACTTCTATAGCTTTTCACGCTGGCTCTTCATAGGACTGGTGACCCTGGGGCTCATGATACATCGTTATCGGCATCCTGAGATACCGAGGCCCTTCAAGGTACAAGGAGATCCAGCTAACAACAGCTACGTAAAACAACACAATGTGGGGATTTTGAAAAAGGAGTAGTTTAGATGTGAAAGGATAGAGATCGGCAAAAGCGGCTGCATGAGATGAAATGGTCCTCCAGTGTTCTGTACTTGTTTCATCTGGAGACAAGGAACCCAAATGACAAACTATTGTAATTACAGTGAGTTAGATAAGGCCACTAGTTTGTTTCTGCTTATAGAATAGCAACAATTGCAGCCTCCTGGCTATTAGCATAGCTTGCAGAAGCTCAGTACTGATATAGTTAATGGCAGTGGTAAGACATGAAAAACATAGCTGATTTTGCTTAAGTTTTGTATCTGAGCAGGCAAATGCTCCTACTGATACACAAGTGACAGCTGCAGTGTAGAAAATGACCATATGATGCTTCCCCCCCAAGCACAGCAACACTGCAAAATGCAACCAGCTGAATGAAAACTACGCATGTCAAATGTTCAGCACAGCTCTCTCAGCTGCAACAACTCATTAAAGTCAATGGAAATCATGCAGGTAAAACTGCAGAAATCTGAAACTTAGCCCAGTTATGTTAAGTTTTGTGGCAACAAAAAAACAAAGCTCAGTACAAAACCAATCCAGTCAAGTGCATCCCAAACCAGAATAATGCTCTCTGTCCTCTCAAGTTCAGATATTTTCAGGACTACTATAGCTTAGAAAGTGAAACCACTACCATGCAGTTTCAGTGCTTTGTACAAATGTCTTGTTTGTTGTTGCTCGATATTATGACAGCAATCTCGTCGGTACATGACTGCAAGCTCTGCCAGCTGACTGCTTAGAAAGACCTTCCATTTCCTAGATTTCCTCTCTTTTCTAGGTGCCTCTATTCATCCCATTGGTTTTCACAATAATATGTTTCTTCATCGTGGGAATGTCCCGTTATTCGGACCCTGTGAACACAGGCATTGGCTGTGCCATAACTCTGACTGGTCTGCCTGTCTACTATCTGGTGGTCCAGAAATCAAGAATACCAGCCAGCTGCAGTGCAATGTTCAGTAAGTACAGGCAGTAACTTTAGATCTAACACCAAATGTCTTTCTAAAAAATAGGTTCTTGTTCAAACATGTGTAATGCAGGAATCTCACTGCTAAGGTTCTATGGCCTGTTAATGCAAGTGGTCAGACTAGATGATCACCATAGTTCCTTCGGACCTTAAAAAGGAAGAGATTCATAGACTCAGACTTTAAGGCCAGAAGGGACCATCATGATCCTCTAGGCTGACCTCCTGCACATTGCAAGCCACAAAACCTCACCCACCCACTGCTGTTACAGGCCCTAACCTCTGCCTGAGTTACTTGATTTAAATCTTGATTTAACGACTTCAAGTTACCGAGAATCCACCATTTACTCTAGTTCAAACCAGCAAGTGACCCCTGCCCCATGTTGTACTTGTGAAGCAGGGATATTTTAAAGCAAAAATGTGAGTCTTGCATATTCCCATGCAAAATTATGCATACACTAGCAGTGACTCACCACAAACATCCAATTCTAGGATTAAAAAGCGTCATTACCCTTCCAACCACAGTCAATAGCAGCAGGCTAGACAGCACTGCAATTATAATCTCCTCACCCTTTATCCACTAGCCATAGTCTGTCTGATTCAGGTTCTTACAACTTATCACTATGCATCTGAGAAACTGTTGTCCTTGCCCACCGTCAGGCCTATTTGGGAAATAAGGAAGAGTTCTCCAGAAAAAGCACACACAAGACCTTTCTTATGCAACAGGTTGCAAGTCATATGTACTAGTCTATTACAGCAGCACCTTGATGCCATAAATCAGGGCCCCATTGTACTAGGCACTAGAGTAGGCACTCTACTAGGTAAGTAGAGGTCAAACAAAACTGCAGTGGAAGCCACACAGGAATACTTTAAGGTGGCTATTTAAGACAGAGGGTTGCACGGGGGAGTTGGTCCTTGGTGCGGTTTTCACTAATTCTGTGTAAGAGGTGTTGCAGAAGGAGTGCTGGGGGACTCTTTGGACAGAGGATTGTCCTAGTTCAGCAGTTTTCATTTATGGAATAAACTTCCCCTTCCCCACCCCCAAACTGGCTTCCTTTTCAGCCAGTGTTTTCTCCTCTCACCTCTTCATTGCATTGTGTTTAGATTCCATGACGGTGAAGCTACAGGTCCTGATGGAAGTCATCCCAAAGGAAATCCAGACCTACTGAAAGTCTCTTGCATCAGTGCCCAGACTTCAGACTTCACACAAAAAGGCACATTCTTGGCAGCAGCTGGTAAAGAATCCAAGCAATGGGATCCACAAGACCTTCAATAAGTTCAGACCATAAGTGGGGACCAAGGCTATTTTAATGTTAACATTACCATGGTCACCTTCATGAACCCTTACCTAATGCTGGTTTGTTCAGATGCTCGCGTATAAAAAGGTTTCTTTTTAGAGTCAGACTACTTCAGTGATGTTACAATCCAGTACTCCCAACACCAATAATTCATTACTGTGGGGGTGAATCTGAAGTCAAACTGGATGGTGGCGTTTTCCAATAAATGGAGCAAAGGACAAAGCTACCTTCAATGCATATCATTATACGAACCAACAACAGGGAAAGGGAATAAGAAAATACGATAATTTAGAGAGAAGAAATCGTTTCCCAAAACCCTTAAAGTATGCCTGAGCAACTTTCACGTTGAAGCTGCCCAGGATAGACTGAGCAGAGAGTGACCATGGAGTCTTTCAGTGTAGGGAGGGACACATCAGTCTTCTCATCGATCAATTTGGTTCAACCCAGCCACAATGTGGGAGATCACTCTCCTATCAATAAACTTCTGAACTTCACAACCAAGCAAAAGAGGACTGGGAGTAGTGTTCATGATAATTGTGCAGGTCGTCACTACTAGCCCTAACCCTTAGGCATTAAGTTTATTCTCAAACAGTAAAAGGGTTATTTAAAGGTGATGCAGGAAAATCATAGTGGCAACAGAACTGTTGTATTTAGCAACTAGAATTTTTCCTTCTATTTTAAAGAAAATGGAAATTGAAAGAAAGGGAACGAAGAGGGTGGAGGGTAAGGATATGCTGAATGTATTATTTTGATGCTGCTGCCTGAGGACAATTTGAGTTTTGGAAAAAAGTTTAGAAACAGCTATGGTTAGGGTTTCTCACTCCAGAGTCTGGCAATGCTGCAGAGGGGCTGCTCTCAGCTTCAGAGAGAATGTCATCTTTCCAGCCACTTTGAGCAACCGCACAAACTACAGGGAATCCTCCCAGTAGGCATTATAAACATGTATTCTACATATGCAATACACATGGATATTTGTCAAGAACACTATTGAACATTAAATTTTTAAATGAAAACCCACAAAACAAAAACACTCCTGTCAGCAACCACTTCATTATTGAAAAATTCGATTTCTAATCAGGGCAGCTGAGATACCCACTGGCACATCATAAATCACTTCCCATTGTGCTTAAATATTGTGGATTTAACTTTTTAAAAGGTGAATTTCATATGGGTAAGAAAGTTGGGTTAATAGTGTTGAAGCTTGACATTTTATTTAGCCACAGAAAAAGTACATTGGATACACTGCATTTCTCCACAATGTCCCACTAGTGCCTCAATCCTGAGCTGGAGAAACAGTTGCTGGGAATGATAATTCAGATTGATGTCACATTTAATACTTTATCTCCCTGCTAAGACTGGAAACTTCAGTGTCACTTGTGGTATTCATTTTATAATGTGCACATCTGTCCATTAGCATTTGGAGTGTGATCAACTCATTTCACAGCCATGAGATAGATAGTAACCTGATCCCTACCGACACAGGCTAAATGTGAACTGACAATCCAGAAGCAAAAGGCTACCTATTATACATCTGAGCCAGCAGTTCTCAAACTGTGGGTCGGGACCCCAAAATGGGTCACAACCCCATTTTAATGGAGTCACCAGGGCTGGCTTAGACTTGCTGGGGCTTGTGGCTGAAGCCTGAGCCCCACTGCTTGGGGCCAAAGCCGAAGCCTGAGGTATTCAGCCCTAGGCGGCAGGGCTCTTACAGGTCCCCTGGCTGGGGCTGAACCCCTTGGGCTTCAGCTTTGACCCCTTCCCGACCCAGGGCAGTGGGGCTTGGGCTTTGACTCCGGCTCCCCCACCCAGGGCAGTGAGAATCAGGCAGACTCAGGCTTTGGTCCCCCCTCCTGGGGTCATGTCTTAATTTTTGTTGTCAGAAGGGGGTCATGGTGCAATGAAGTTTGAGAAACCCTGATCTGAGCCATCCAAGCTCCTCCTAACACCACTTTTTAAAACATTCAGTTTAAACAGTGAAAATATTCTTCTGATTGCTTCCCACTCTGAGGATTCAAAACCCACTAACGCAGAAGCACTTTATCCACATAGAAAAGGCACTATAGTGTCATAAATAAAATAACTGTCACATGATGGAACTGAAGCATGTAATTCCCCATACAATTAATTGCAAAACAGGAATTGCTATACTGGATCTGTCCCATGGGCCATCCAGTCCAGTATCCTGACAGTGTTTAAGAAGGTGGAAGAAACCTCCCAATACCTACTAATTATAGATTGGCTTAAGAGTGAAGCATGAAGATTAATATCTCTTCCAAAGTGTATATTAGCATTAAGTAATTAGAAGTTTGTTCACACTCCTCCTCTCCCCATCACAGGGGACTGTATTAGCAGGTCTTCGTTTTGCTGACTTCTTCATAAAAGTGTGGCTTGCAATTTCACAAGTTACCACCAGGGTATATACTTGGATCACAAATAGTTCTTTCAGGTGTACTACAGTTTAAATCTCTGTGCATGGATGGAAATACCACTCCCAATAATTGCACAAAGTTAAACTGGGGAACTATTATTTCTCATTAAAAATGATCTTTGGGGAGGAGCAAGAGACAGTATGATCCCTTTGTGGTAGATTCAAAGCAGCACAAACAGACTCCATGTAATGTATTTTTAGTTACCTTGTACGTTCTCCCAATAAGCTGAGAGCCAGCCTGACGAGTAAGTGACTTGGCTAGGTACACAGGATACAAAAAACAAAAACCAATTTTTGCCATCCTTTTCTCCTGAGCCCACTGACACATCACCTAAGATTTTAATACCGTGGCGTGGCCATCACTGTGATATTGGAGCACACCACTTGCATGGGATAGAGGGAATGTTTCCCCCATGCAAGTCTTTGCAGCAGTTCAGCAGCACACAGCACTATCGCTGTAGAGAAAGAAAGCATTACACTAACTCTAAATGCAGTGTGGCAGTGCTTCTTCCTCCCAGTGGTGTGGCGACACATGAATACAAACTGGGGACCAATGATGATTGTGAAAGGAAACATGATGCAGTTGCAGGTGGAATGGACAGAAAAGCAGGCAAGGATAAAAGGAAATTTCTATGAGTCTATGAAATGAGACAATGTTGGTAAAGAAAAAAATAAAAAGAGGGGGTGTGTGAGTGAGAAATTTCTACCAGAAACAGTACCTTGTCAGTCACAGACAGGAAGAGTTGCTCCCAGAAAAGCCAGAGGCATCAGGAACATAAGGCAAACTTGACCAAAAAGAAAGAATATGAAAAAAAGAGGCAAGAAGAAAAGGAAAAAATAATTTCTTTCGGCATTAAAATGTTTCCAAATTGGATCAATTTCTTGAAGTTTACTAAGTGATGGACCGCTGGAAGTCTCAACCATTTCTTTTTACATTTAGGTGTCAAAAAAAGACAGTATACATCCTCACAAAATGCATTAAGCTCCCAGAGAATGTTTTGATAGAAAGCAAACTTACACTTTAAAAATAGTAAGAAAATGTACTGCACTCCCCACATCTCTCAAGTACATCTTCATCAAAATCAAGAGTCAAATAACGGGCACAGAAATCAGACCTAGAAACAGAATTAAGCATTTTTTCCTCACAAGACATTTTTTTTTACAACTTTCTGTATTTACACTTTTAAGCAAGTGAACAAAAACCTGTAGAAATTAAACACTATAGATTGCTAAAATCAAAACATAAGTACAACTTTTTAATTTCAATATTTTAAAGTACAGAAACTGGAAACTATGAATATCAAATACAAATTTAAACAAGCCACTTGTCCTCCCCTAGAATAACCAATGTGAGCTACTTATAGAAACTTACAAATTTAAAGTAAAATTGAAACAAAAATAAATACTGTACATACATTTTCCCTGCCTGCAGGCAAAAGAGGATGGGAAATACTGTTATGAATTGAAAAAATGCTCTTAAAGCTGCAGCATCCCCTTTCCCAGCCAAATACTCAACACTGTAGTGCGTTTCTGTAAAAAGACATACCCACACACACACACACACACACCCAACGCATGCACACGGAGACCCCTATTCAGGCAGACAAGCCAGTATTTTCCACAGATGTTCAAAAAAGGATAGAAATTAGAGTAGAAAAGGGAGAGGGAAAGAAATGGGCCAGCAAAATATTACTACAAAACTAGTAAATATAGCCAAGAACTATCCCCTTTTTCAAATTTCATGGATTTAAAAAAAAGAAATAACTGCCAAAGCACTGACAAAATTAGACATATCCCAGCAGAAGTGATAATTCATATTAATATAATCTCTTACAGTGATCCCTTTCACTCCCGTCCCACAGCATGAAACTGTTATGGCTTAATTTTTTTATTAAAAGTAGAAAAAAGTCCTTTTCCAAAAGGAAATGCAGCTTATGAAGAAGCACGTGCATTTCCTAATCAGTGCTATTCATATTTCCCACCCTCTGCATGATTCACCATTTGTTTTGCAACCAGAAATGGTTTTTTGTTTTTTGTTTTGTTTGTTTGTTTTTTGAAAAATGGATGTTGCAGCTTTTTAATCCAGTTTAACCACAAACAGTAAGGCCTTGGTTTCATTTCTATTTCTTCTGCAAAATAAAGCGGCTCTAGGTTTGCTTAGTCCCAGGGCCACGGACAGCCTTTAATGGTCTGGAAGTATTATATAAAAGAGCTTTAAAAAGACACTAAGATTTTTGGTGGCATGGAGGCTAGAGGGGGTCACTAGCTATGGTTTGGTTCTAGCCTCAGCCCTGCTCAGTCCCCACAATTACCAACCAAGGGTCAGCCAGATAATAACTCAGCCCTGGGTTAAACTCCTGCAAAGGTTTCAAAATGTAGGACTTCATGCCCTGGTGAATGAAAGCAGCCTGTGCCATAGAACACAGCTTGGGGAAGCTGAAGCTTTTTAAAGGATGGCCATGACACTGTGCTCTCTTCTCTCTATTACAATTAATACAGGTACTTCAGCTTAAAAACGTGGCCAGAAAGTAATAATTGTTCATTCTTAACATCAAACCTTTTTGAAATGATTTCTTCAAGAATTATTTCATGTAGAATATTATAGGTTGCATAGGTAATCTACCTCAGAGGTCATTAAGGGCTACTTTGTAGCCAGGCTTTATTAGCAAGTATAGTACAGGAAGAAAGGGGAAAGTTGCTGGAAGAGTCCTTGATATAATTTCTAGGTGGTCTTTCCATTTTCACATTTTTCTTTTTAAAAATTATAAGAACTTGAGTACTTGGAGAAGAGCAACCCCCAAGTGTTTCATTTCATATAATTTTTCCTTCTAGCAACAGAAAGTTTAAAAAATAAGTACAGTAATTTCATCTTAAAGTCCAAATTCTTCATGTCTTTTTTCCCCCTTTAAATATCCTCCTTGAAAATGAGTTCCCATAGGAGGGCTCAGTCCCTCAGCAGCCCCATATCAGTGCTCCTATCCATTTACCCCCCCCCCCCAAAAGTGAAATGTGAGAAAAAGACAGGTTATTTTCTCTCCACCTCTATAGCACCAGGTTCAGTCCATCTACAAAAAGCTTGGTGCAACAGTGTTTTCTTCCAAGAATATAATAACATCCCAACATACAAATACATGAATAAGTGAGATCAACACATCCTCTTCATCAAGCTACCAAAAGGAGACTCATTTGTTATCAATTATCAAGACAATTTCTTTTAAACTGATTGACTGAGGTTCCCTCTCACCCCAAATCAAGTTTTAGTCTCTTAAAGACTTCTGCTGGAAGCATGGAAATCAGGAGAAAATGGAAATGAACCTCTGCCTGTTGGCAGCCTATGAAGAGACATTAGTACACTCACTACAATGGAGAGCCACCTTGAAAAAGTGGGAGAGAAGGGAAAAAAAGAAAACTAGAAATAACCATTAAACATATATGGGTCCA